>NC_072445.2:20065625-21391250 GCF_028878055.3 Symphalangus syndactylus | reverse complement strand
GATTAAGAAAGATCATTTTTAAAAACAGTATATTTACATGCCATGTTTATAGTCATAGGACTTATATAAATAAATAAAAACAGAACATATGAGCATTCTAAACAGCTAATCACAATCAGCCCTGGTTAGCTTTTTACCCCAAGCCCCACACTACAAATATTAAGGCTTCACGCAATAAAATCTGTTTATACATCTTATCCCACCATTTACACAAAAGCAAAATATCCAAATACCCATTACCATTTTTGAGACTAAAAAAACCAACAATAAAAGGCAGTTTGGGCACAACAAATTCATCATAGACAAGTCCTCTAGGCTAGTGATTTTCAGACTACTCCCTAGTCAAGTCTGGGAATACTACTTAAAATTAGTACTTTTATGACTGTAGAAAGAAGCAGTAAGATGTACAAATTTCAAATTTCTTTTATCTTCTTTAATAACTATTTTCAGACAGCTAAAAATGAAACTCATTTATGTGAAGATAATTTTACTTTAGCTTTTCAAACAAGCTTCATTTATTCAGAAATGATCATTTATAACCATTCACGCTTGTGTTCTCAACCTTTTTCAAGCTCTAAGAACTGAGAACTCAGACTCACTCCCATCTTCAAAAGTGAATCACTAAGCAGCTACGCGTAGATGACCAGGAATAGCTGACTACTTCTTGATGCTCAAAGTGTGTTTCTTAGACCAGCAGCAACAGTGTAACCTGGGAGCTTGTGAGATATGTAGTATCTCAAGCTCCACCCCACATCTACTTACTAGGGACTGAATAAAAAGTTCCCTCAAAATTCATATATTGAAACCCTAACACCCAATGTGTTTGGCAATAGTGCCTTTGTGGGGATGGTAAATAGGGTTAAATGAGGTCCTAAGGGTAACACTCTAATGAGATAGGACTAATATCCTTACAAAAGAGGGAGAGACATCAGCCCACCATTGCCCTCCCCAACCCTCCAATACAAAGGAAAGACCAAAGGAGAAAACAAGGAGACAGTGGTCCTCTACAAGCCAGAAGAGGGGCATCACCAGAAACCAATCCTGACAGCACCTTGATCTTGGACTTCTAATCGTCCAAAACTGTGAGAAGATAAATCTGATGTTTAAGCTACTAAGTCTGTGGTATTTTATTACAGTAGCCCTAGCAGACTGAATTTTGAATCAGAGTGTGCACTTTAACAAGATCCCTAGGTGGTTCTCGATCTTGTACCCAATAATTCAGTCACCCTGATCTTTAATTCCTTGAAAATGGAATACCCTATTCCATCTCACACTTAAATGTATTGTTTCTTTTGTCAAGGAAATTTACTTTCATCTATGAAGCCCACATTCAACTCATCTTCACTTCTCAGCTTAGAAGACACTCCCAAATAGCTTTCTTTTTCTTTTCTTTTTTCTTTTTCTTTTTTTTTTGAGACAGAGTCTTGCTCTGTTGCCCAGGCTGGAGTGCGGTGGCGCAATCTCAGCTCGCTGCAACCTCCGCCTCCCGAGTTCAAGTGATTCTCCTGCTTCAGCCTCCTGAGTAGCTGGGATTAGAGGCGAGCGCCACCATGCCCAGCTAATTTTTGTATTTTTAGTACAGGCGGGGTTTCACCATGTTAGTCAGACTGGTCTCAAACTCCTGACCTCAGGTGATCCACCCGCCTCGGCCTCCCAAAGTGCTAAGATTACAGGCGGGAGCCACCACGCCCAGCCACAAATAGCTTTCTAAATTAAATACTCTTCTTTTGTGCTACTCTAGCACCCTGTACTTACCACCCCCTATTCGCTTCTGCAATCCACCCAGCACCTACCATAGGGCCTGGCTTATTCTAGGTATCTGATATGGTTTATTTGTGCTGCTATAACAAAATACCTGAGACTAGGTAATGAAGATAGTACAAATTTACTTCTCACTTTTCTGGAGTCTGAGAAATCCAAGATCAAACTGTCAGCAGACTTTATATCTGGTGAGGGCCCTCTTGCTATGTCATCACACGTCAGAGGGGCAAAAAAGGACCTAAGCTAATACCCTCCTGCCCTTTCATAAGGCACTAACCTATTCATGAGAGCACAGCCCTCATGACTTAATCATTTCTCAAAAAGATCCTACCTATTATTACCACAATGGAAATTAAATTTCAACATGAATTTTGGAAAGAACCATAATTCAAACCACAGCAGTACCTGATACATATATTTGAATGAATTAATAAATATCTAGGTCTAACTACATGGCATCATTGTCAACCAATATTATCACAAGAGTGTCTACATTCCATCAATAGCCTATCACCAACAATCCTAACAAGATTTTTCTTAGTAATTTAAACACACACTTAAAGAACAGAACTTGAGAAGAAAACACGCACACTAAAAAAAAATTAGTGATAAAACTTGAATACATAATGAGGGTAAAATATTTAATATAAACTACAAATATTTCAAAAATTAGAAAGGACAGGTTTGAACTGGAGCAGATATGGAAGGCTTCAAAGAAGAAATAACAGAGTTATACAATGAAATATGAGTAAGATACAAGAAGGTGGGACAGATGTGGCAGATATTCTAGAGCAAGGAAAACAGTTTTACTAACAAAGTAGGATTTGGTGATACAAGGATTCTAAGGAGAGAGGACAACAAAGGAGAATCCTAAGAAGTAATCTGGACAGGCAGAATTTCACTGCATCAAATCATGATCTCCAAAGAAACTCTTTGTAAAGAAAGACGTCATGCTATAATAGAAATATCAGCTGTACTGGAAGTCAGAAGACTTATGTTCTGATACAGTTGTCATTATCTAGTTATTTCACTGAAATTCTCTAGGAATCAATTTCCTGGGCCATAAAATTACAATGCGGAACTAGAAAACCACTACAGTTACTTCAGCTTTGACATTCTGTGGATCTACGAAATTGTTCATCAAGACAAAAAGTAATCTAACTTCACCCCCAAAACAACAAAAGAAGCACATTACATGCAACCAATAGCATGGAAAGGTACAAAACAGACATAACCGTCGAGTAAATAAAATAATTGAGTCTCCAAATAAGAAAGTTACATCTGCGTAAGTTTTTTCCCCTTCCTAAAGCAATTAATAATTTGTATCTGATTTTTTATTGTGGTTTTTATAATAAAAGAAGCCAAAGAAAGCAAACAGACTGGACGTGGAGCTCATGCCTGTAATCCCAGCACTTTGGGAGGCCAAGGCAGGCAGATCACGAGGTCAGGAGATGGAGACCATCCTGGCTAACACGGTGAAACCCCATCTCTACTAAAAATACAAAAAAATTAGCCGGGCGTGGTGGTGGGTGCCTGTAGTCTCAGCTACTCAGGAGGCTGAGGCAGGAGAATGGCATGAACCTGGGAGGCAGAGCTTGCAGTGAGCTGAGATCGTGCTACTGCACTCCAGCCTGGGCAACAGAGCAGGACTCCATCTCAAAAAATTAAAAAAAAGGAAGAAGAAAGTAAACAATAACCATAATTTTTTAACTAACCTAGAGTTCACAGTAAAATTTTTCACATTTCACCTTTCACCAGACCTCATGGTAAATTTTTAATTAATTTAAATAGTTTTTTGTGTGCTATAGGAAAACTTCTCATCTCTTGAAATATAGAGTCCCTAAATACCTTTGTAAGTTGTTCCAGTGACCTTGAGAAACTGTGTTCATTAATGTATTATTTGCAGTTAGCACTTCATAGACAAGAGGCAAACAATCCATATTATTGAAAAGAAATGTCTATTTTGCTCAAGGAGCTCTTACAAAAATAAAATCCTTTCTTTCTGGTAATTTCAGACCTTTTTTAAAATGTGGTTTCTTTTTCATGAATTTTAATATCTCTTAAAATTGGACTTAAGGTGAAATGGACTACTCATTAGTCCCCACTCAGGCAAGTCAATGAAGTCTGAGCAGCCTAGTTATATTTTACCCAAGAGCTTTATTTCTTCCTCTCACACTAAGCATAATTTTTCCCAAGTAGTTTGTATTAACAGAATCATTTGCAAAAAAAGAAAAAAAAAGATTCATTTAATCAAAGGAAGCAGTCACATTAGATAAAAACATCTAAATAGCTATTATTACCACAAACTATGAGTCATTTATTTTAAAAAGAAAAAATAATTCCACATTATTTCATATTTAAATAGGGTTCACTCATAAATTGAGGTGACTGCCTATATTGAATCCATCCATTAATTTAACTGCCAACACAATTAAGGGGGGACTTAGAGATTTTTCACATTTCGAACTGCACAAAGTCAATAAATGTTAATTTCTATAATGTATCAGAACCCATGCTAAGCACAAAAAAGAGGAGAGGTGTCAATAAAAGGATACATGAAATTAAGTCCATTTAAAAAAAAAAAAACTGTAACTAGTATTTTCTTTTTTTTTTTTTTTTTTTTTTTTGAGACAGGGCCTCACTGTCACCCAGGCAGTAGTAAGAACTCTGTTCATTGCAACCTCCGCCTCCCACGCTCAAGCAATCCTCCCACCTCAGCCTCTCAAGCAGCTGGGACCACAGGCACTCGCCACCATACTGGGCTAATTTTTGTATTTTTTCTGTAGAGACGGGGTTTGCCATGTTGCCCAGGCTAGTCCTGAACTCCTGGGCTCAAGTGATCCACCCACCTCAGCCTCCCAAAGTACTGGGATTACAGGTGTGAGACACCACACTCAGCTATTAGTATTTTCTTATCACAAGTAACCTTTAATACTTTCCAGTTCTACAAAAAAATTAATTGTACAAAAATTGTCTTCTAAAAATCATTATATAAGTAAAGCTACTAACAAGGAAGAGAATAAAGGAGGTACAGCACAGGCGGGGACATATTGCATTTCTTTCATGTACCAGCACTATTCTAAATTCTTCACATCTCCCACACAACAAAGCATTAACACTCACTATCTCATTTACCAATGAGAAAAAAAGGAAATAAAAAGTTAAATAATCCATCAAAGACCACATCGCTAAAATGAGGCAAAACTAAAATTATATCCACTTCTGGAATATTATGCCCACTTTTTTTTTTTTTTTTTTTTTTTTTTTTTTTTTTTTTTTTTTGAGATGGAGTCTCACTCTGTCACCCAGGCTGGAGTGCTGGAGTGCAGTGCGCGATCTCAGCTCACTGCAAGCTCCGCCTCCCAGGTTCACGCCATTCTCCTGCCTCAGCCTCTCCAAGTAGCTGGGATTACAGGCGCCCGCCACCACGCCCGGCTAATTTTTTATATTTTTAGTAGAGATGGGGTTTCACTGTGGTCTCGATCTCCTGACCTCGTGATCCGCCCACCTCAGCCTCCCAAAGTGCTGGGATTACAAGCGTGAGCCACCGCGCCCAGCCTATTATGCCCACTTCTAAGCCTTCTATCTTTCCACTATAGTATGCTGTCTCCTTTACAGATTACATAGTACTTTGACATAGCTCATACAGTCTAGTCACACTGGATTTTTACTCCCCAAAAATACCATATACTTGCTTATTTCTGTGGGTCTGCCAAAGGCTACATTTCTTCCTTGAATGCTATTCTCCCAATCTCCATGTGCTTGTATGTCCTAACTAAAGAGCTTCAATACACTTTGCTTGACAACCCCAGTACAAAATTACCTTTTCATCTAAATTATCACTATACATATGTCTCTCATACAGTTCTGAGTAAATAGTATAAAACACCAGAATAACTGTAAACATTTATCAAGCACTTATAATTAACATGTTAATACCTCTTATAGCCTATGAGAAAATTATGACTATCATCTCTATTTTATAGTAACTTGATGTTTGCCCCTGCTAGACTGTGAATTCTGAATCATCATCCATACCCAGCTTTATGTGGCAGATTTAATTAATTGCCTAGACCAGTATTATTTCTCATGATCATACTACTCACAGATATAAAGGCATTTGACACACAAGAGTTCAAAAATTTCAGAAAACTTTACATGTTTAGTATTTTAAAAAAACAAAACCAAATTGTGTGAAATTTCAGACTCAGTAAGGTTACTGCCCTTGTTCTTTTTCTAATAAAACAGAAAATCTTTAATTTATAAATGTGGGTCATCAAGAATAGTTAGGTATTTCATGTCCGAAAAATAGATGTAAATATTCAGATCAAACAAAGCACTTAAATAATGAAACCATTTCTCACTGAAGACTGTTTTTAATGTTTCCATCAAATGCTAAAATAAGAGCATACCCAATAAGAAGTGGGAAGTTGAATGCTAAAACTTCAGAAATAACAGCAAAAGGATTTTTGACCCAATTTTTGGTTCCAGTTGGCTCTGGAAAAAATATCTTCAGGTTTTATTAAAGCATTAAAGTTTATTTAACTAGTCAATTTTTAAAATAAATTTTTCTCTACCAGGCGCAGTGGCTTACACCTGTAATCCCAGCACTTTGGGAGGCCGAGGCAGGTGGATCACCTGAGGTCAGGAGTTCGAGACCAGCCTGACCAACATGATGAAACCCTGTCTCTACTAAAAATACAAAAAGTAGCCGGGTGTGGTGGTACACACCTGTAATCCCAGCTACTTGGGAAGTTGAGGCAGGAGAATTCCTTGAACCTGGAAGGCAGAAGGTGCAGTGAGCCAAGATCATGGCACTGTACTCCTGGGTGAGAAGAGCGAAACTCTGTCTCAAAAAAATAAATAAATAAAATAAAATAAAAATCAATTTATTTCTTCAATAAGCAAATAATCAAATGTTATGAGAAACACTGATTCGACCATTTTACATGAATGATGAATGAATACATCATTTTCATGTAATGAAATATTCATTACATGAATACATGACATATGTATCAATCAGCCATTCATACAGTTGAATCTTTTTAAAAAATTTTCTCGTCCGGAGCAGTGGCTTGGGCCTGTAATCCCAGCATTTTGGGAGGCTGAGGCGGGCAGATCACTTGAGGCCAGGAGTTTCAGACCAGCCTGGCCAACATGGTGAAACCCCATCTCTACTAAAAATAGAAAAAATTAGCCAGGTGCGGTGGCAAGTTCCCGTAATCCCAGCTACTGGGGAGGCTGAGGCTGCAGTGAGCTGAGATTGTGCCAATGAACTCCAGCCTGAGACTCTGTATCCAAAAAAAAATAAAAAAAATTCTCATCCTTAGCAATAAAAAAATCGTAATGCTTAGGCCATTAAGTGAAAGGCTCAAACTGTTCAAGATACCGCCTACTTTGCTGAGATGTTCTACTTAAGACACTCAAAATTTTAGAAAATCTTCATTATCACTATCATGAAGAAAAAGATAATGTGATCAGAGGTAAAGTATTATGTCTGTAGCATACTTTCAACTGATTCCATTAAAAAGGTATATGTATATAAAGCCAATGTGACAAAATGTTAACAGCATATGTAGGTGAAGGGTATACTATGTTCACTGCACAATTATGCCTTCAACTTTTCTAGATATTTTAAAATTTTCCAAATAAAATAGAAAGTTAGAACAGCCTACCCTGTTCAAGAGGGTAGGGTGTTCTAACCCCAAGATGATCTAGTCATTTGAGTGAGTCTTTTTCTCCTTATCAGTCAGAATATTTCAATGTCAAAGAGCCACCATGAACCGACATGCTCATTTTTTCAAAAGGTATGCTGCAAAGATGCATAATCAGTGGACATAATTTGACAGCATTCAGAATGTTACTATTTTCTTCAGCACTGACTCAAAATAAGAAAGCATACTATTTGCTACCCAAATGTTTTATGGGAGTGAAGTAATGTGTAGAGTGGCATTATTTCAACTAACATTTCATGTGCAACATCATCCCTTGCAGTATAAACACTAGTGATCTATCAGTATCAATCTCAATGTATCTTTTACACTCAAAATAATTAACTAGATGAAAAATCACTTCTGCTGTAGCATGAGTTTCCACTACTAAGGAAAATACAATTAGCAAACACTATGTATTCCCTCACGTGTGCCAAGAGATTTCAGCTGGTATCAGTTTCTTACAAATGTAAAGTGAAACATCTACCAATATTCCACGCTGACTGCTAACATTCTGATGCTGAAACACGTCAATCATTTACTCTCTAAACACAATATTTTACCATTATCTTTGTGGCTGATTTTACAACGGTGTCAGAAGTAATGTGACTTGCAACCTGTTTTTGCTTCGAGAAATGTACATTTGTTCTCTTCTCTGACTTTAGCAACTTACGGTAATCAACTTTTTCCTGAGAAACACTATTCTATGTTTGTTCTAAAAAAAACTAGTACTTCCTTGTTTTACGAAATGAGCTAGCACGCTTAGCAATGGATCATAGCAAAAGTTTTGACGGCTTCATTACTACCCCAAAAAAGCCAATATGCTGGAGACTAGAGAAGAATAGCTCACTAGTCCAATCCAGTTTTTGGATACTCAACATCATTATACTTATTTGAACCTCTCCTTTGTAGTTGCTTAGACAAAATTCAACACATACACAGATTCACTTTGTCTTGGCACACAGGGATTTAAACTGAACATATATACTGCAGTGCTTACACTATGAACCTTACATTAATACAATGGTTTTGGGTTTTTTTAATTAATATTAATAGTACTGGTTAGTTGTATCCTGCTACTATGTAACAATACAATGAGCCACTTTTAAATAAGTGATCTATTTTGGGAACCAGAGATACGATCCAAACAGTAACAAAAAAACATCAAGTTTCATAAACATAAAATAATACATAAATGACAGGAAAACAGAAAAGCAAAAACAACCTGCATCCTGTTTTAAATGTTAGCTGACACCAAATGACCAATTTAGTCCTTGCAGCACATGTACTTTAAAAACAAATTATGGAAGATCCTTAGGAAAAAAAGGCCTAAGCTTCCTGGCACCAACTGCATAATGATTTTTCCTTCTTACAAGAGAAAAGAATTTACATAGAGTGTTCTTACGAAAGGCAAAATTTACTGTATCCTTTCCTATTAGAAGATAAAGTGAAAAAATATTCAGAACCTTCAACCTCTTTGTCTAACCTCTACTTAAGAAATTTATCCCTTTATAGCTCCCTATTGTGAAAGAAAGTTGTAAATGGATTTTACTATGGACAGAGGTCATGAAAAAACCTCCTGTGGGCCTAAAAATTCTCCCTCAGCACAGACATTCTATACAGAGGTTCAGCTGTATGACATAAAACTGTTATTTGTCCCCCAGTCTCCAAGCAGTTTCAGAATTCAACATCATCAGAACCGCTGAAACCGTCCACCTTCAGGCAATAATGCTAGAAAGCAGTATATATAATATGCAAATATTCCCTGGACATTGTATTTCCTTGAGAAACAAAGAACAAATAGAACCCTAGAATTGGTCTAAGTGTCATAAAATCTGTTTCATTTTTATGACAACCTGTTTTTATTTTATGAAAATAATCAAAGGATGATGTAATCCAAAAAGCAGAGGTTTCCCCAAACTTGACAGACAACAGCTTATGAAAGTTAATAGACTGAGACATAAGGGGACTCTATAAAAATTATTAATAGCCTTACAATTACAATTTGGGAAATGTATGTAAACAAAATTTCTTTACTGTAGAATATTTCGTACTACAGGGATTTATACACCATAATTTCAAAGACATTAAAGTAAATGTGATTAAATGCTCATTAACTATTAACCCATTTATGCCAGAGGTTGCAGTTTTTTGAATTTTTGCAATCAGACCTTGGCAATGACCTTGAACAGCAGGATAGTAATAACTCCTACATTCTTAGCATTCCAATAATGGGACACTAGGCATAGATGGGTTAAATCAAATTGACCATAGTAATAAGCATGCAATCTCTAGGCTAGCATGGTGGCTCATGTCTGTAATCCCCGCACTTTGGGAAGCCAATGGGAGCAAATCACTTGAGCCCGGGAGTTCAAGAACAGCTTAGGCAACATGGCAAAACCCCATCTCTACAAAGAAAAATACAAAAACTAGCAGACGTGGTGGCACACACCTGTAGTCACAGTTACTCAGTAGACTGAGGTGGGAAAACTGCTTGAGCCTGGGAGGTCAAGGCCGCAGTGAGCTGTGACTGCACCACTGCAGCCAGGACAACAGAGTAGAGTCTATCTCAAAAAAAAAAAAAAAAAAGTATTCAATCTCTGAAGGGTCTTCTGGTTTTACAGTGTTAAAACATTTGCTATGTGCTCCCATAACACTGTAATTCTTTGTACATGTTTAATATTTTACACTTTTTAAATAACAGTTTCTTTTGTTTTTTTGGAGCAGAGACTGGAGTGCAATGGCAGATCTCGGCTCACCTCCCGAGTTCAAATGATTCTGCTGCCTCAGTCTCCCAAGTAGCTGGAATTACAGGCAAGTTCCTCCATGCCCGGCTAATTTGTATGTTTAGTAGAGATGGGGTTTTACTATGTTGGTCAGGCTGGTCTCAAACTCCTGTCCTCAGGTGATCCACCTACCTAGGCCTCCCAGAGTGCTGGGATTACAGGCGTGAGCCACTGCACCGGGCCTTAAATAACAGTTTCTTTTCCAAGAATGTAAGCTCTTTGAGAACAGCAATATTACCTGTTTTTTTTTTTTTTTTTTTCTTAACCACTTTCTCACCAGCAGCAAATAAAACTCAAGAAGTTAAATGATCTTTCTGAGGTCATAAGACAGACACAAACCCTTATCTGATTTCAAATGTAATGCTCTCCTTCTTTGCCAAGTTGTTCCCCTAACATATTTACACAGTACCAAATCCTTACAAGGTAATCTGCAAGGCCAACCACCTTGGAAATGTTTATGTTCAGATGTTTAACAACTGAAGAAAAAGCACTATCAAAATTCTTGTATCTATGCTAAGAATCAGCAGATATTTCAGAATTCCACTAAATAAATGGTATTAAAATACAATTAAGGTAAAATGGTAATCATTCAGCAGAGTCTGAAAGATAAATAAGAAAACAGAGCCTCATGCTTTAATTTATAATGATATTGATTTGTTATTGATTGCACATGACTAAAAATTAAGATTGACTACACAGGGCAATAACTAGTAACATGAGAATTTGCAGGAAGTTACTATAGTTGTCTACAAAAGACTGAACTAATTTTTCTTAATTTAGAAACAGTTATAAAATATCCTTCTATTTTGATGTAATTATGCAGGAAAGGAATTATTTACATACTCTTCTTAATGTTCTTGGTTTGTGGATGTGGCTGAATTCCTCCAGCTGGAAGTCCATAGGTGCTTATTCGTTGTACGAGACTTGCTACATTCCCATGCCTTTCCCGTTTGATGGGCAAACTGTCATCCTTGAATTCCGTCTCTCTTTTAATTTCCTGCAAAAGGGGAAATAAATAAAGATGCA
This sequence comes from Symphalangus syndactylus, assembly GCF_028878055.3. NCBI lineage: Eukaryota > Metazoa > Chordata > Mammalia > Primates > Hylobatidae > Symphalangus > Symphalangus syndactylus. The sequence goes on along the minus strand of NC_072445.2, from coordinate 21,379,963 downwards.
AGTTAAATTTTTTATATTAAATCCTCAAATGTAAAATACCAAAAATAGCTACAGTAATTATTATATAAATCATAATATCAATAGTTTTCAACCTTTGCTCTGCTCAAATATATCTGAAGAATAAAACACATTTTGGTAACAGTGACTCATGAGTTTAAGTTTTATCAGACCTGGAGATGAAGATAAAGGAAAGAGAGGCTCAAACCCCACCCCCACCACCCACCCCAACTACAAAGAAACACTGAGATACAAAGACAAACAATAATTCAAAGTCAGGGGTAAACAAACTTTCTATAAAGTGCCAGATAGTAAATATTTTACAATTTGCAGACCATACACTTTCTGTTGCAACCATCAACACTGCTACGTGTGGTATAAATGCAGTCATATATTTAAATGAATGAGTATAACTATGTTCTAATAAAACTTTATAGACACTAAAATTTTAATTTCAAATAATTTTATATGTCATATTATCCTTTTGATTTTTTCCAACCACTTACAAAATTCTTAGCATTCTTAGCTCATGGGTCTTACAAAAACAGGTGGTATTCAGACTTGTCCTGTGGGCTGGTAGTTTGATGGCCCCTGATCTAAGTCATGGCTATAAAATAAGACATGAACCATCATGGAAAAGTATAAAATTTTACTGAAAGACATGAAGACAAAAACAAAGTTATGCCATATTCAGTAACTGAAAACTCAGTATCATAAAAATATCAGTTCTCCCTTAAAATTGATGTAATATATCAATGCAATTCAAGTATACAAAAAATTTGGAGTAGCAATTTAATAAGCTGTTTCTAAATTTATACAGAACAAAAGGCTAAGAACAGTGAAAATACTTCAAGGAAAAGAAAGCGGAGGGAGTTTTTGTTAACGAAAATACAAAGGAAAACTATAACGATACAATTAGACAACGTGCTACTGGCATAAAGACAGACATACTGATAAATGAAACAAAATAGGAAATCCATAAACAGACAAACTTGATTTAAAACAGAAAAAAATGAGGAAAGTTGGAATCTTAAAATACATTGTGCATGAAAAACGTTCCATATTTAATAGGGAATGAAACTGGATACCTATTTCACACATTTCATATTAAAATTAACAATTTTAACTTGACATAGCAAGTATTATATATATGTGTGTTTGTGTGTGTGTGTATATATATATATATACATATATATACACACACATATATATATACTTTTTTTTTTCTTCAGACAAGGTCTCCCTCTGTTACTCAGGTTGGAGTGCAGTGGCGTGATTGTGGCTCACTGCAGCCTCCACCTTCCGGCCTCGAGCAATCCTTCCACCTTGCCTCCCAAAGTACTGGGATTATGGTAGTGAGCCTCGGTGGCCAACCGAGTATACTTTTCTTAACCTTCACAATAGAATACTTCTATTTCAAGTTTATAAATTCTTATGATTACAAAAGTATTACAGATTGTTTTAAAAGTATCTTGTGAAAAGGGTTTTTTTTTTTTTTTTTTTTTTTTTTTTTTTTGAGAAGGAGTCTCACTCTGTTGCCCAGGTTGGAGTACACTGGCGCGATCTCTGGTCACTGCATCCTCCGCCTCCCGGGTTGAAGCAATTCTCCTGCCTCAGCCTCCCGAGTAGCTGGGACTACAGGCATGCACCACCACACCTGGCTAATTTTTGTATTTTTAGTAGAGACGGAGTTTCACCACATTGGCCAGGCTGGTCACAAACTCCTGACCTCAGATGATCCACCTGCCTCGACCTCCCAAAGTGCTGGGATTACAAGCATGAGCCACCACGCCCGGCCGAAAAGGATTCTTATAAAACATACTTCAAATACTTGAGAACTGATAATTTGCTAGTTTTTTAATACAGTGCAAAATAACTATTATGTACTATAATTATTACTAGCTATATTTTTTAAAAAATCATTGTGGAACAGGAAAGAAGAATACTGGTAACCTATCATTTCCAAAATTTGAGAGTTGTGCTGTTGCAGGAAACTGAGGATCAGAGAGACCAATATGGAGAACAGGACGACTGTTTATTTAAGGTACGCACTGTCTCAGTGGATTCATATTCAAAAAGCTGAGCCAGTACATACCTTAAATAAACAATCCTCCTGTTTCCCCTCATATCATCTCTCCAGTCCTCGGTTTCCCGCAACAGTGCAGTGCCCAAAAGGTGTACACATTTCATTAGTAATAATTCTGATTAAGAATAAATGTTTTTTCTTTCCGTTTCTGTGTATTATTTTTTAAATGGCTAAATTGTTAATATATAAACATTTATTAAGTTACTTGAATCCAAAAGTAAGAACAAATCTTAGGTCTTTCTTTTGGTGCAGGGGCATCATGAAATAAGGACTGAGACAATAATGGTGTTGTGTAAACCAAGAAAGTTTCGGAATCTCTGGCATAGGAACTGAAAATGAGAATTCTTAAAGAAATTTTTTACTCTTAAAAGCTGATTATCTTAGTATGATATCAAAAAACACATTTTTTTTTGGTAGAGATAGCATCTTGCTATGTTGTCCAGGCTGGTCTTCAACTCCCGGGCTCAAGTGAGCCTCCCTTCTTGGCCTCCCAGGGTGCTGGTACTAGTTTTGCCCAGCCAAAACCCACAAATTTTAAAATAACATTCAGTTATATGTTAAAAAAGTATAAAAGCTATTACCTTGTAAATAAGTTCTGGCAATATATGTCCACAAGTATCAACCTAAATAAGACACTGAATGAATACTATTCCTTAATGAAATTCCTGGTTCAATAGACACTAAAGTAAATTCATATTTGTACTACTTGAAATAATATCACCTTTCTGCTCTTTAGCATTTCCAAAAACACTTATTGAGCACCTGCTAGTACCAGGCAGCAGCTAGGCATACAAATGTTAACAAGAGAGACTGTCTTTTGTTCTCACAGTACTGTACACTTTACAAAAGAATACAGAAAATAACCAGGCAGTTAAAATTCAGTGTAATAAATATCCAAAAACTGAAAACAATCCAAACATCCATCAACAAGTAAATGAATAAACAATTGGAATACTACTCAGCAATAAAAATGAAGAAGTTATTGATACACAAAAAATCCATGAATTTCTAATTCGGATTGAAAGAAGCCAGACACAAAATATACATGGTACATTAAAAATCTTAGAAAATACAAACTAACGTATAGATTAAAAAGCAGATAAATGATTTTGTCAGGGTAGGATCACAGAAAGAGAGATGGACAGTAAAGTGGCACAAGAGTTCTTGATAAACACATAGAGCCCCTGCATCTTCATTGTGCCAGTGGTTTCATGGTTGTATACAATTGTTTAAAAACTTACTGAATTTTACATTTTAAATGGATGCCATTTATTGTACATAAATTATACTTCAATACAGGTCATTTAAAAAATTTTTCATAATAAATGCTATCAATAGAAAACACCAAATGCCTAACAGAGGAAGTGTAGCTAACATAAATTCAGTGGTGTTAAGGCAAATTGGGATGACTTCTCGGAGAAAGTGACATCTCTACTGAGACAGAAAGAATAAATGAGAGTTAGCAAGGTACAGAGAAGGCAATAGGAAGAGTGTCTTTTTTTTTTTTAACAATAAAAATTAAAAGCCAATTTATTACATATGAAATTACATTTCCTTTTCTTCCTTTTTCATGCAGAACAAATTCATATAAATATTATATACTAAAGAAATGTAAAATAGGATTTAACAAGTCATTACTTCTTAAGGTTGTTAGGAGAAGTAAATGAGTTTAAGTCATATAAACTGCTTAGAATAGTGCCCGATATATAAGTGCTCACTAAATATTTTCTTTTTATTATTATTATTATTATACTTTAAGTTTTAGGGTACATGTGTACAATGTGCAGGTTTGTTACATATGTATCCATGTGCCATGTTGGTGTGCTGCACCCATTAACTCCTCATTTAGCATTAGGTATATCTCCTAATGCTGTCCCTCCCCCCTCCCCCCACCCCACAACAGTCTCCGGTGTGTGATGTTCCCCTTCCTGTGTCCATGTGTTCTCATTGTTCAATTCCCACCTATGAGTGAGAACATGCGGTGTTTGGTTTTTTGTCCTTGCGATAGTTCACTGAGAATGATGGTTTCCAGTTTCATCCATGTCCCTACAAAGGACATGAACTCATCATTTTTTATGGCTGCATAGTATTCCATGGTATAGATGTGCCACATTTTCTTAATGCAGTCTATCTTTGTTGGACATTTGGGTTGGTTCCAAGTCTTTGCTATTGTGAATAGTGCCACTATAAACATACGTGTGCATGTGTCTTTATAGCAGCAGGATTTATAATCCTTTGGGTATATACCCAGTAATGGGATGGCTGGGTCAAATGGTATTTCTAGCTCTAGATCCCTGAGGAACTGCCACACTGACTTCCACAATGGTTGAACTAGTTTACAGTACCACCAACAGTGTAAAAGTGTTCCTATTTCTCCACATCCTCTCCAGCACCTGTTGTTTCCTGACTTTTTAATGATGGCCATTCTAACTGGTGTGAGATGGTATCTCATTGTGGTTTTGATTTGCATTTCTCTGATGGCCAGTGATGATGAGCATTTTTGCACGTGTTTTTTGGCTGCATAAATGTCTTCTTTTGAGAAGCGTCTGTTCATGTCACTTGCCCACTTTTTGATGGGGTTGTTTTTTTCTCATAAATTTGTTTGAGTTCATGGTAGATTCTGGATATTAGCCCTTTGTCAGATGAGTAGGTTGCGAAAATTTTCTCCTATTTTGTAGGTTGCCTGTTCACTCTGATGGTAGTTTCTTTTGCTGTGCAAAAGCTCTTTAGTTTAGTTAGATCCCATTTGTCAATTCTGGATTTTGTTGCCATTGCTTTTGGTGTTTTAGACATGAAGTCCTTGCCCATGCCTATGTCCTGAATGGTATTGCCTAGGTTTTCTTCTAGGGTTTTTATGGTTTTAGGTCTAACATGTAAGTCTTTAATCCATCTTGAATTAATTTTTGTATAAGGTGTAAGGAAGAGATCCAGTTTCAGCTTCCTACATATGGCTAGCCAGTTTTCCCAGCACTATTTATTAAATAGGGAATCCTTATCCCATTGCTTGTTTTTGGTCAGGTTTGTCGAAGATCAGATAGTTGTAGATATGAGGCATTATTTCTGAGGGCTCTGTTCTGTTCCACTGATCTATGTCTCTGTTGTGATACCAGTACCATGCTGTTTTGGTTACTGAAGCCTTGTAGTATAGTTTGAAGTCAGGTAGCGTGACGCCTCCAGCTTTGTTCTTTTGGCTTAGGATTGACTTGGCGATGCGGGCTCTTTTTTGGTTCCATATGAACTTTAAAGTAGTTTTTTCCAATTCTGTGAAGAAAGTCATTGGTAGCTGGATGGAGATGGCATCGAATCTATAAATTACCTTGGGCAGTATGGCCATTTTCACGATATTGATTCTTCCAACCCATGAGCATGGAATGTTCTTCCATTTGTTTGTATCCTCTTTTATTTCACTCAACAGTGGTTTGTAGTTCTCCTTGAAGAGGTCCTTCACGTCCCTTGTAAGTTGGATTCCTAGGTATTTTATTCTCTTTGAAGCAATTATGAATGGGAGTTCACTCATGATTTGGCTCTCTGTTTGTCTGTTATTGGTGTACAAGAATGCTTGTGATTTTTGTACACTGATTTTGTATCCTGAGACTTTGCTGAAGTTGCTTATGAGCTTAAGGAGATTTTGGGCTGAGACAATAGGGTTTTCTAGATATACAATCATGTCATCTGCAAACAGGGACAATTTGACTTCCTCTTTTTCTAATTGAATACCCTTTATTTCCTTCTCCTGCCTGATTGCCCTGGCCAGAACTTCCAACACTATGTTGCATAGGAGTGGTGAGAGAGGGCATCCCTGTCTTGTGCCAGTTTTCAAAGGGAATGCTTCCAGTTTTTGCCCATTCAGTATGATATTGGCTGTGGGTTTGTCACAGATAGCTCTTATTATTTTGAGATATGTCCCATCAATACCTAATTTATTGAGAGTTTTTAGCATGAAGGATTGTTGAATTTTGTCAAAGGCCTTTTCTGCATCTATTGAGATAATCATGTGGTTTTTGTCTTTGGTTCTGTTTATATGCTGGATTACATTTATTGATTTGCATATGTTCAACCAGCCTTGCATCCCAGGGATGAAGCCCACTTGATCATGGTGGATAAGCTTTTTGATGTGCTGCTGGATTCGGTTTGCCAGTATTTTATTGAGGATTTTTGCATCAATGTTCATCAAGGATATTGGTCTGAAATTCTCCTTTTTGGTTGTGTCTCTGCCAGGCTTTGGTATCAGGATGATGCTGGCCTCACAAAATGTGTTAGGGAAGATTCACTCTTTTTCTATTGATTGGAATAGTTTCAGAAGGAATGGTACCAGTTCCACCTTGTACCTCTGGTAGAATTCGGCTGTGAATCCATCAGGTCCTGGACTCTTTTTGGTTGGTAAGCTATTGATTATTGCCACAATTTCACAGCCTGTATGGTCTATTCAGAGATTCAACTTCTTCCTGGTTTAGTCTTGGGAGGGTGTATTTGTCGAGAAATTTATCCATTTCTTCAAGATTTTCTAGTTTATTTGCATAGAGGTATTTGTAGTTTTCTCTGATGGTAGATTGTATTTCTGTGGGATCGGTGGTGATATCCCCTTTATCATTTTTTATTGCGTCTATTTGATTCTTCTCTCTTTTCTTCTTTATTAGTCTTGCTAGCAGTCTATCAATTTTGTTGATCTTTTCAAATAACCAGCTCCTGGATTCATTAATTTTTTGAAGGGTTTTTTGTGTCTCTATTTCATTTAGTTCTGCTCTGATTTTAGTTATTTCTTGCCTTCTGCTAGCTTTTGAATGTGTTTGCTCTTGCTTTTCTAGTTCTTTTAATTGTGATGTTAGGGTGTCAATTTTGGATCTTTCCTGATTTCTCTTGTGGGCATCTAGTGCTATAAATTTCCCTCTACACACTGCTTTGAATGTGTCCCAGAGATTCTGGTATGTTGTGTCTTTGTTCTCGTTGGTTTCAAAGAACATCTTTATTTCTGCCTTCATTTCGTTATGTACCCAGTAGTCATTCAGGAGCAGGTTGTTCAGTTTCCATGTAGTTGAGTGGTTTTGAGTGAGTTTCTTAATCCTGAGTTCTAGTTTGATTGCACTGTGGTCTGAGAGACAGTTTGTTATCATTTCTGTTCTTTTGCATTTGCTGAGGAGAGCTTTACTTCCAACTATGTGGTCAATTTTGGAATAGGTGTGGTGTGGTGCTGAAAAAAATGTATATTCTGTTCATTTGGGGTGGTGAGTTCTGTAGATGTCTATTAGGTCCGGTTGGTGCAGAGCTGAGTTCAATTCCTCAGTATCCTTGTTAACTTTCTGTCTCCTTGATCTGTCTAGTGTTGACAGTGGGGTGTTAAAATCTCCCATTATTATTGTGTGGGAGTCCAAGTCTCTTTGTAGGTCACTCAGGACTTGCTTTATGAATCTGGGTGCTCCTGTATTGGGTGCATATATATTTAGGATAGTTAGCTCTTCTTGTTGAATTGATCCCTTTACCATTATGTAATGGCCTTCTTTGTCTCTTTTGATCTTTGTTGGTTTAAAGTCTATTTTATCAGAGACTAGGATTGCAACCCCTGCCTTTTTTTGTTTTCCATTTGCTTGGTAGATCTTCCTCCATCCCTTTATTTTGAGCCTATGTGTGTCTCTGCACATGAGATGGGTTTCCTGAATACAGCACACTGATGGATCTTGACTCCTTATCCAATTTGCCAGTCTGTGTCTTTTAATTGGAGCATTTAGCCCGTTTACATTTAAAGTTAATATTATGTGTGAATTTGATCCTGTCATTATGATGTTAGCTGGTTATTTTGCTCGTTAGTTGATGCAGTTTCTTCCTAGCCTCGATGGTCTTTAGAATTTGGCACATTTTTGCAGTGGCTGGTACCGGTTTTTCCTTTCCATGTTTAGTGCTTCCTTCAGGAGCTCTTTTAGGGCAGGCCTGGTGGTGACAAAATCTCTCAGCATTTGCTTGTCTGTAAAGAAGTTTATTTCTCCTTCACTTACGAAGCTTAGTTTGGCTGGATATGAAATTCTGGGTTGAAAATTCTTTTCTTTAAGAATGTTGAATATTGGCCCCCATTCTCTTCTGGCTTGTAGAGTTTCTGACGAGAGATCAGCTGTTAGTCTGATGGGCTTCCCTTTGTGGGTAACCCGACCTTTCTCTCTGGCCACCCTTAACATTTTTTCCTTCATTTCAACTTTGGTGAATCTGACAATTATGTCAGATTATGTCAATTATGTCTTGGAGTTGCTCTTCTCGAGGAGTATCGTTGTGGCGTTCTCAGTATTTCCTGAATCTGAACGTTGGCCTGCCTTGCTAGATTGGGGAAGTTCTCCTGGATAATATCTTGCAGAGTGTTTTCCAACTTGGTTCCATTCTCCCCATCTTTCAGGTACACCAATCAGACGTAGCTTTGGTCTTTTCACATAGTCCCATATTTCTTGGAGGCTTTGTTCGTTTCTTTTTATTCTTTTTTCTCTAAACTTCCCTTCTCACTTCATTTCATTCACTTCATCTTCCCTCACTGATACCCTTTCTTCCAGTTGATCGCGTCGGCTGCTGAGGCTTCTGTGGCTTCTGTATTCTTCACATAGTTCTCGAAACTTGGCTTTCAGCTCCATCAGCTCCTTTAAGCACTTCTCTGCATTGGTCATTTTAGTTATACATTCGTCTAATTTTTTTTCAAAGTTTTTAACTTCTTTGCCATTGGTTTGCATTTCCTCCTGTAGCTCAGAGTAGTTTGATCGTCTGAAGCCTTCTTCTCTCAACTCGTCAAAGTTATTCTCTGTCCAGCTTTGTTCCGTTGCTGGTGAGGAACTGCGTTCCTTTGGAGGAGGAGAGGTGCTCTGCTTTTTAGAGTTTCCAGTTTTTCTGCTCTGTTTTCTCCCCATCTTTGTAGTTTTTTCTACTTTTGGTCTTTGATGATGGTCATGTACAGATGGGTTTTTGGTGTGGGTGTCCTTTCTGTTTGTTAGTTTTCCTTCTAACAGCCAGGACCCTCAGCTGCAGGTCTGTTGGAGTTTGCTAGAGGTCCACTCCAGACCCTGTTTGCCTGGGTGTCAGCAGCAGTGGCTGCAGAACAGCGGATTTTCGTGAACCACAAATTCAGCTGTCTGATCGTTCCTCTGGAAGTTTTGTCTCAGAGGAGTACCTGGCCGAGTGAGGTGTCAGTCTGTCCCTACCAGGGGGTGTCTCCCAGTTAGACTGCTCGGGTGTCAGGGACCCGCTTTAGGAGGCAGTCTGCCTGTTCTCAGATCTCCAGCTGCGTGCTGGGAGAACCACTAATCTCTTCAAAGCTGTCGGACAGGGACATTTAAGTCTGCAGAGGTTACTGCTGACTTTTTGTTTGTCTGTGCCCTGCCCCCAGAGGTGGAGCCTACAGAGGCAGGCAGGCCTCCTTGAGCTGTGGTGGGCTGCACCCAGTTGGAGCTTCCTGGCTGCTTTGTCTACCTAAGCAAGCCTAGGCAAAGGCGGGCGCCCCTCCCACAGCCTCGCTGCCGCCTTGCAGTTTGATCTCAGACTGCCATGCTAGCAATCAGCGAGACTCCGTGGGTGTAGGACCCTCCAAGCTAGGTGCAGGACACAATCTCCTGGTGTGCCGTTTTCCAAGCCCGTTGGAAAAGCACAGTATTAGGGTGGGAGTGACCCGATTTTCCAGGTGCCATCTGTCACCCCTTTCTTTGACTAGGAAAGGGAACTCCCTGACCCCTTGCGCTTCCCGAATGAAACAATGCCTCGCCCTGCTTCGGCTTGGCTCGTGCACGGTGCGCTAAACCGACTGTCCTGCACCCACTGTTTGGCACTCCCTAGGGAGATGAACCTGGTACCTCAGATGGAAATGCAGAAATCACCCGTCTTCTGCATTGCTCACGCTGGGAGCTGTAGACCAGAGCTGTTCCTATTCGGCCATCTTGGCTTGTTTCCCAGGAAAAGTGTCTTAACAGGAAAAAATAGCATATGAGCAGGCTGGAAGGCAATGGAAAGCACAGAGCTTCTGAGGAATGAAGACAACACTAAATTTTCCTGGAGCATGGAAGGAAGGGAAAGATGATGAGGGTGGTAAAATTCAAGAATAGCAAGGTGAGCAGACAGCTGATATAAAGCTGAGTCTGGGTAGGCAATCTGAAATACAGTAAATTCCCACTTAAAGTCTTTGATAACTTCTTGGAAATTGTGACTTTAAGCAAAACAATGTACAAGGAAACCAATTTTAGCATAGGCTAGTTGACATAAACAAGAGTTAAATTTCTGTGGCATACCTCTGGGTCACAAAAACATCACCAAACCTATAAATAAAGATCAAAACACTTCTAATAATAAACACTGAAATAAATGTGAGTTATACATACATTTAGTAAAATTAATAAAAACAAGTAAGATAACTATTTACGCACCTATTCCAGTTCAGGGTTTCCAGTGGCCAGAGCCTATCCCCACCAGTTCAGGGTGCCAGGCAGGAACCATCCCTGGACAGTGTGCCATCGCAAGGCACACTCAGACTAGGAATGATGCAGATACACCAATGAACCTCAAGTACGCATCTTGGGGATGTGGGAGGAAACTGGAGTACCCAGAGAAAACCCATGCAGACATGAGAATATGCAGACTCCACAGACAGTGGCCCCAGCTGGAACCAATTTTTTTCATCAACATTACAACAAAACGACACTGAACAAAATGAATTCATGTGAGGACCTAATAGAAGATGAGATGCTGCCATAGTGGAATAAGTGGGAGGAGGGGCAGTACTAGAGTTAAATATACCAGGTGAGAGCAGAATGTGCCCTAAGTTATAATCATGACAAAGGGGAGAAACGCTGAAAGAGTCAGAAAATATTCAAGAGGCAGAATCTAGATAATTCAGTAGATACAACCTAAGAAGAAAGAGTCAAAGATGATGTCCAAGTTCCTGACTTGGGCAACTGCTCAGATGTTGCCATGCACTAAGAAAGCAAACGTATCAAGAGAGTAAGAAGATAAGCCACACAATGGGAGAAAATATTTGCAAAAGATGCCTAAGAATGTTATTTGAGATATACAAAGAAATTTTAAAAGTCAACAATAAAAAAGCAAACAGCCTGATTTTTTAAATGGGCAAAAGATGCGAAAAAATCTCTGTGATCTCTCCTAGATTCCCTATTCCGGCACAAAAAAAAGATGGGGAGACATCCTTTGCCTCTGCCATCAAGAGACTTACCTCTAAACTTGTGACCCTTTTTGTGACTAAAAAATCAGTAGGTACATCACTAAAATGTTATGTTCCAGGACAGAAGGGATTATGTTTTATTGTATTTCCACTGCCTAAAACAGTAGCACCAAGTAGGCACTGAAATACTTAATAAACTACTATTTACAACTGGTAAAAACATGAGACAGTTGTACAACACTCTAATCCAGAAATAAACCCAACCAAATATGTAAGTTCCGTATATAATAAATGAACCGGCTGGGTGCGGTGGTTCATGCCTATAATCCCAGCACTTTGGGAGGCTGAGGCTGGCAGATCACTTGAGGTCAGGAGTTCAACACAAGTCTGGCGAACATGGCAAAACCACCTCTCTACTAAAAATACAAAAATTAGCCAGGCGTGGTGGCACACACCTGTAACCCCAGCTCCTTGGGAGGATGAGGTATGAGAATCACTTGAACCCAAGAGGCAGAGGTTGCAGTGAGCCAAGATCACACCACTGCGCTCCCGCATGGGTGACAGAGAGAGACTGTCTCATCCCCCAAAAGAAGTAGTAGATTGGAAGCTCAAACAGCCATTAGTTGTGAACTATTTAAACTACAGTACATGCATTTGATAAAATACTGTAGTCATTAAAGAATGATATATCTATATTAGAAATGATATCTGAATCACACTATTGAATAAAACAAACCAATTTTACAACACCACATATATAAAACATGTTTTTATTAAAAATACATGCTACCCAGAAGCTTCTTAGCCAACAATATGACATAAATATATATTTACAGGTATGAACTAAAAAACAAATGTAGGTAAAGACGACGACTTGATTTTTACTAGTGAACCCAATTTTCTTGACTCTGAACTCCCATGTAACTCTGGGTAGAAAACTAAACCTTGTCACTTTCAAAAATAATGAAATCCAGGGCAGGGCCACTGGCACAAGCAGTATCTAGTACTTTCTCTGGTTGGGGACAAACAACTAATCTGCAGGTATCACTCAATGTACTCCAAGCAGCTTCCTGGCACAGCTGACAATATAGTTACTTCCATGTCCCATACCAAATCACCACATACCAGATGCTATCCCTTTCTTCTACTGGGCAGCCTCTTCAAGCTAGCATATCAATTCATTCATTATGGTGCAGTGTCCACAGGAAATAAGAATCTACTTTATATGAAACTTACCTCCTTCAGGAAAGGACTGAAAGAGAAGTGCACCTTGTTTTCACACTCCCTTTTACTCTCTACATTATAATTCTCCCTTCCCTTTCTTTCACCAAATTCTTGATCTCCTTCTAATGCCTCTTTGCTCCTATTGGAATCACTTTGGTCTCTTGGATATAAGAAATTTACAGCCTAGTTCTTTGTATACCTGTCTCAACATTATACTTTCAATTGATCCATGGGAGGTAGGAAGAGAGACAGCCCAAGAGCAGCAAGAACAGGTATACTTCTTCAATGAGTGTAGGAGCACACCTTCACAGACTTCTCCAGGCATTTATGTCTACCACACATAGGATTTCTGATGAACATGACCTCTTCGTGTATCTGTTCAAAAAAACTGTTTCTTTTTTTAAAAGAACAATACATATTTTTCAATCGGGGTGGGGGAAGTCTTTTATTTTGGAAAGACAGTTAAGTGGGTAGAGAATTTTGAAAAATTACTAAGTACAAAACATGAAAGATACAAAAATATTTCCGTTTTTATTGGTAATGCACATAAGAAAAGTACTTTGATTTGCTATTAATAACACCCATCAACCTCAGTTTTCAGACTGCACTAAGTATTTTTCATACTAATAAAAACAAAATCTACATAACAGACCAGTAGTTACAACCTCAACATGCCAAAGAGTACTTGCTCATTTTGGACTCTCCTGTCTGCCTCATAAGCTATCTACATTGAAAAAATAAAATTCACACTTCTGAGAGCTACTGTTGCTTCTAGTACAGGAGACCAAGCACTTGACTTAGTATTCAAATCCTGTTCCTCTTGAAAGTAACTCCAATCTGACGAAATGTGATAGAAGACAGGTTCAGGACACAGACAAACTGTATACAAATCCTGGTTCCATTGTGTTCACTTGCTGTAAAACAATGTTAATATATGAATTCACTGCTCAAGATCTAGAACCATTTTAGGAACCTTCAATTTTCTCTGGGACATAATCATGTCTAAGAATATTAGATATAATAAATCGTCTGAGGACAAAAGATACAAATAAAAGGGGGAAAGCAACTTAAAAAATCTTATAGTCTACAATGAATAGAAAAAACTCAGGTTTACAGCCTTCCAAATACATAGTGCCAACTGAGATGTTACCACAAGTACAATTTTGCTTAGACTTCAAGGGTCTAGGCAAAATTACAAATAAGGTAAGGTTATGTGAGGTCCACCATCTTCTTCTCTGGAACTCCTCCGAGCTACAATCCCTTACTACTGGAAACACACACATATACTCTCACCAACCTACTCTTTTCCCTAGTTTCTGGAAACATAGTGCCTCTACCAGACTACTCTTTGGCTATCAATTTCAATAGCAAATTTTATCTAATATAGCAAACTTTACCTAGTACCTAAGGTATTATTAGTAAGCCTTCCGGTGTTTATTCCTTCCTCTGCCCTTCATTCACTTTTACCGAAAGAGCCAGGAAACAGCATACATATTAACATTGTAGTATTTATTTCCTACCAACATCACTTCCTTTCCTGACTTGGAAAATAACTTCAGGAGATGTAGTAAAAAAGAGTCCTCACTTGGAAAGCAATCATGTATAGTCAAAGCAAACTCTGAAAAACTCTGAATTTCATAATTCAAATGAGGGAAGCCACCTGCACAATAGGTAACGTCAACACAAAACTTGCCAAGAAAAAATATAATATGGATAATCTCCATATAGATAAGAATGTGCTATACTGATTGGTTTTGCTTCATAGATAAAGAGTAGGTAGTACAACAAGAGGATAAAAACTGAAATATATATGCAAATGGTGGGGGAAGCTAAAAGGGTATATCTACTCTTCATCTATTAAGGTAATCAAAGATACATAATTTTGATTGTATTAACCAAAACAAACAACTAAAAAGATAATCAACAAAATTCACAAACCACTCCTTCATGTTGTAATATGTCCATATAATAGTCTGGCTATCTAATCATGGCTGTGGCCATTATCATGATTTGAAAATAGAAAGCAATTTACTTGTATTCCATAGACTCAAAGGTCGCAAAGAATAATAAAAAGCAGGTGAGAAGTCAAGAACTTCATTTCATTTCTCAAATGAAACAGGCAGGTTACCTAAGCACCAAATTCCTAAACACAGTAATAATTCTGCTTAAGCTAATTAAAATCTAAGGAATATCTTTAATTATTTTTAATTTAACATTCAGGATTTCCAGAAGTATATAAAATTAGTACCTCCTACTTTACAGAAGCATAATCAGACAATATTAAAAAGTGGTATTACTAAGGAATAAGGAAAATAAGAATTAAGTGTTTATCTGGTATATACTGCCAACTATTTTAGCTCTGACTAATTTTAGGCTTACATTTTAAAAAATAGTCTAGAAATGATTGATTTAGATTTTAACCTAACAAAATGGCCTACCATACTCCTGAAGTATTTTTTTTTAATATAAGTAATAATATATAAGGAATATCCAGGAAAAACTACTTAAAGTCATTTGATTTTCCTTTTTATTGTGATTAAATTAAATTGGATATTCACTAAAGCGCTTAAGTTCAAAGTAAAATGACCAACAAGAAAAAATGTCCTTAATATGAAATCAATACATATCATCTAAGTGTCAATAGATCAAAATCAGCAAGGAAAACAAAAATGACAGATATAGCAGGACTACTTTGAAAGTTTCTAAACTTCTCTCCTCAACTATGCTTTTTGTTACACAATTGCTCTCTACATTTTGGACAAAGGAACTTCCTATTTAAACTATTCCTCCTGCATTTAGAGAAGGCAAAAGTAGAAATGGGGTGGGGGAAGTTATATAAATTCACTGTCAATGGCATCCTACTCCTTTCCTTTTTTCTATCCAGGAATGTAAATGAGAGCCAAGCGAAGTACAGTGGAAAAAAACACTTAAGAACTTCTCTCTTTACTCATTCTTTCAGACATACCACAATGATAGAAATGAACTGAAAATAACCCGATATTTTATAATGGTCACATTTTTCCTAACAGTTTTGTTAATCTAAAAAATGTCATTTCCACCTTCAGGCCTAGATGAAGGGGTTTAAGAATAAGAACTGCAAGAAAATGAGGGCTAATGTGTTTACAATTTCTTCTAACTTAATAAACATCAGGCTTACATGGGAAATTCTCTCAAGGATGGCTAGACTCCTTGAAGCCACAGATGAGAGTGACACAGCAGGCAAATCGTGCTGGGTCCAAGGAGCAAGAGCAGGAGATATCCCAGAAGCCCAGCTCTGGCACTCAACTTTCCTGATACCTGGTTTACCTTATTTCTACAGTAGTGACCAATCTGAAATACCTTAGCCGAAACAAAATGTATTAACTCGAGTCTAAAGGGAAAAAATGAGAATGTAACTTTCCAGATTA
Source organism: Symphalangus syndactylus (assembly GCF_028878055.3). Lineage (NCBI taxonomy): Eukaryota > Metazoa > Chordata > Mammalia > Primates > Hylobatidae > Symphalangus > Symphalangus syndactylus. The sequence goes on along the minus strand of NC_072445.2, from coordinate 21,364,119 downwards.
AGTCCAAGGCAAACATTAACATGGTTTATATATAATAATTTCTTGAATTTCTATTTACAGTATGAAGAATAGTATGTAAGAGGGGGAAATGGTACAAATAATTCCGTTTAAAATATTTGTTTTTTTTTGTTTTGTTTTTTTTTTTTTGAGACGGAGTCTTGCTCTGTCGCCCAGGCTGGAGTGCAGTGGCGCAATCTCGGCTCACTGCAAGCTCCACCTCCCGGGTTCACGCCATTCTCCTGCCTCAGCCTCTCCGAGTAGCTGGGACTACAGGCGCCTGCCACTACGCCCGGCTAATATTTTTGTATTTTTAGTAGAGACGGGGTTTCACCGTGGTCTCGATCTCCTGACCTCGTGATCCGCCCGCCTCGGCCTCCCAAAGTGCTGGGATTACAAGCGTGAGCCACCGCGCCCGGAAAAATATTTGTTTTATAGGAAACAGTCTTTAAAGCTATCTACCAAATTTCTAAACATGGAAGAAAGCTGAGGGAGGGTTATAAAGAAAGAAAGGTATTTTTCACAATGGATACTTCTATATTGCTTTGACTTTTGTTTCGACATATATTATGTCTGTAATTTAAAATAAAATAAAAGATTTGGTGTACCTACAAATAACAGTGTTATGTCACATTGTTATAGGGCATTTGGAAAAAGACACATATGCTATGTGAGTACACTTTATCAAATGTAAATCCTTATATATATTTTCTAGTATCACCTGTATAAAGTATTTCTCCAACTCACTGAATACAGTCTATGTGAAATTCAGAATAGTATTATCTAAAATAACTCAAGTCACAGAATGAATTACTCTTAATATGTGTGTAAAATAGTCAATGCTTTAACAGTAACAGAAAACATACTATGATGTATCATCAATAACTATACACAACTTTGGCATTCTTTCAACCGTATTTTATTTTTATTCTTACTTATTTTCAATGAAGATTTATTTCTTGCTTAAGCAACATATTCAACACAAATGGAAATCGAGATCTGTTCTTTCCTCTAAATAAAAATTGCATATACTTAAGGTATACAACATCTTTTGACATATGTGTAGATAGTGAAATGATTACTACAGTCAAGCTAATTAACATCTACCATTTTCATTACAATTCCCAATTAGCAAGTAAACTTGTCTTCCATTTAATATTCCAATATCTGCAAGGTTTTCTCTCTTAATCTGTCTCCAATTAATGAAAGTAAATCAAACATCAAAATGTTCTCTGAATGAACTATTACAAAGCTAGCTCTTGAATTGTTCTATTAAAGTCGCCAATACATTTCTATAAATACTGGAAAACATCACTGAGATCCCTCCAAAAGATCTAATAGTTTCATAAAGTAAAAGATTTTTAAAACTAAACACCACATAACACCAAATTGTCATTTCCTTTACTTAAATATTTCTTCTTATGAAAACCGGAATAACAACAGTCAAAAACTAAATCAGCATCCTTCTAAAAAAAGAATGTGTTCTTTTTTAAATCAATGAGACTTTCCAAAGTAGCCATATATATACATCAGATTATCTTACTCTTCATATTGCTAATTTTTCAAGTAGCTTTAAAAAAGATTTTAATTATATTTAAAGATTTAATGTAAATATAATTTACATTATATTTACTATGGAAATCTGCAAATAAACTGAAAATAAACATTTTTAAATAAAAGATACTTTTTCAAACTAATTTTTTAAAAATCCTTATTCTAAATGAAGAGAAAAAAATGCTATAAATTTAGGTTGAAACCAAGAAAAAACATCTGAGTGATTTTTATTCATTTGTCAGCTTCCCGAAAAACTTACTGGGTAATTTTTGTTTTCTTCTTCCTGACTATATCAAAAAGTCTAAAACACTTTATATCAAGGTCAAGAAAGTCTTCAAAAGGGATCAAAATTTCATTTTAAATTTAAAAATATAAGTAACAGCAGTTCACTTACCAGCACCTGAGACATCTTCTGTTAACATACCACTTAATTTTTAAAGCAGCAAAATAAAAACATTTTAACAGTAGCAGGTTGTACAGTAAGTAGTACCACCTCCAGGATCACTACAAAGCTCACAAAAACAAACTGCTTCACTGTTCACAGATTGAATCCCCTTATCAACAAATACTGTCTTGCTAATACTCTTTTAAGTACAGCGAATAAAAATACTTTGTTAACCTTCTCTTTTGATATCATTCCGCTGATATTTCTCTGCTTTTTCCATGACTGTGCTCTGGCGCTTGTAAAATTCACTACCAAATGCACCTTCTAAGTATTCCTCCTTGCCTGCTCCTCCCCAGCCTCCTCAGGTGATCAGACTCTGCACCCTTTTATATGAAACTCAGCAGTGAACAGAGTCCACCAATAATTATTCAATGTCTCCAATTAGTCACTTGCTCTGTTAGGTTATCTTTCTTTTTTTTTTTTTTTTTTGACACAGTTTCGCTCTTGTTGCCCAGGCTGGAGTGCAATGGCGTGATCTCGGCTCACTGCAACCTCTGCCTCCCAGGTTCAAGCAATTCTCCTGCCTCAGCCTCCCAAATAGCTGGGATTACAGGCATGCACCACCACGCCCAGCTAATTTTGTATTTTTAGTAGAGACCAGGTTTCTCCATGTTGGTCAGGCTGGTCTGGAATTCCAAAACTCAGGTGATCTGCCTGCCTCGGCCTCCCAAAGTGCTGGGATTACAGGCCTGAGAGTTATCTTAAATCTCATGTGTTATCTTAACCTTCAGAAGCAAGTCATAACTTAAAGGGTATCAACTATGTTTATTACCTTTTTGCTGAATGCAAATCTATTCTTTTTTTAATGGCAACTAATAAACTTTTCCAAACACTAGCTTAATAACAATAGCTTAAAAACAGCTATTACTATGCCATTTCTTTTTTTTGAGATGGAGTCTCACTCTGCAACACAGGCTGGAGTGCAGTGGTGCGATTTCGGCTCACTGCAACCTCCACCTCCCAGGTTCAAGCAATTCTCCTGCCTCAGCCTCCCGAGTAGCTGGAATTACAGGCACCTGCCACCACGCCCAGCTAATTTTTGTATATTTAGTAGAGACAGGGTTTCACCATGTTGGCAAAGCTGGTCTCAAACTCCTGACCTGAGGCTATCTGCCCGCCTCGACCTTCCAAAACGCTGGGATTACAGGTGTGAGCCACCATGCCTGGTCTACTATGCCATTTCTGATAGAAAAGAACTTTTATAATTATGAGTATTTAGACTGAGTAAAAACCTTACTTAGGAGCAAGATAAGCAACTGTTATGGATGTGCATTACAAGCATCACCATCTAGATTTTCCCTTACAGAAAGACAGAGTAGGTGTTTCCCTATTCTTCCTGCTAAATATAGTTTAAAGCTCTGGACCTTATATATGTAAAAAATAAATAAATAATTAAATTTTGAAAAGAAGGCAGACCAGCCAGGGACAGGAACTGAGCAAGTTCCTCAGAATCTGAGGAACAACATAGCAGTGAGTTCACTAATATTCTTTTTGCCTGTATCCCAGGCTAGGTACTGGAGAAGTCTGCAACACAGAAATGCCAATGTAAGCAGAGAAGAAGAAAACAAAACTCAAGAAAAGCCCACTAGTGCTAGCCCTAGCCAAATGACCAGGAAAACAGGCAGACTGGCAAGACAGAGAGCTCTTAGACAATAACCACTCTGCCACAGTCAAACACCACAGGGACAAAAAAAAAACAAAAACAAAACTGTAGCACCAGTCCTACCCATGGTAGCAATGACCAAGTAGGGAACCTAGACTTCCACCCTTATCAGGCTGTAATAAGGCACCCCAATCACCACCATAGACCCCATTTTCGCCCCCAACCACCACCCACCAGTGGCATGGTTACCAGAAAAGGCCAAGTATACAGCCGGGACTTTCCTCCACACTAGGTGAAAACAAACCACACCTTCCTTCCCCCTGCTGTCAGTGGAGGCCATATGGACAGCACTAATGAAGTACATCTGCCTCTCCAGCCAAGGCGGGTATCAGTGGAAACACAGTGGGGAGCCCCTCCCCACAACTGTCAACAGAGACCAAGTGAGGCACTGGACTTTGGCTCGACTCATTTTACTTTTTTCAGCACAGGTTTCCTCTTCAGGAAAATAAAGCTTATATTTAGATCCAAGTCCTCAACCAATATTGACTGTTATAAATATTTTTACCACTAATACTTCTACCAGGACTTGAACACAAATCTTCAGCTTTTAATAACGAGGCCCCAGAGATGTCTGCTTTATCCCCAGTCTCAGTAACTGAAACAACTTTCCACAGTCAATTTAGCCCCTTACCTAAAATGAACTACCTTTTTTCCATTCCAAAGGACTCAACAAAAAAAAAGATCACTTCCACAGGTCATTTTTCTAAATACAAGACTTTAGTTCCACAGAAAAAACCTAACAAAATTTGTTTTGCCCCAAGAAGTTAGAACTTATACTCAAATCCTAACACACTAAAATCTTTACTATCTAGTTTAAGCAAATAGACTAATCAAGCTAACTGCTAGTTCCACATTTTCTCATTTTAACTATTTTCCTCTTTATTTTTCTCCTTCCTTGAAAACTACTAACTTCTTTTAAAAGGGCAATTAGAAAAGTTCTGCCTTTTTCCCTATTTCATTGTTAATACTTAACAGTGCCTGCCATATTATAGGCATTCAAAAAAATTTGTTGACTAATTTTATAATTTAGGTGATTTTCTTCTCCAATTTCTCCTTTCAGATATGAATGGGCAGTTCTTGAGCAAGAAAATAACAGGATGAAATAATAAATTCCACTATATATCTACATACAAGGAATATACATACAAAATCTAATTGCTACCAAACAATCCTAACAGGTGAGATTCCCTGCACTGACACAGGAAGAAATTCATGCTCTAGGGTGAAGCATCTTCAGAAAGAACACACAACAGGTACTTGTGTGGATATAGTGGCAAGGGCACGGTGATCAAAAGACGTCAAACAGAGGTCTGCACATCCTGATTCCAAAGGCCGTACTCCTGTCACAATGCCAAACTATCTTCTTCCTGAAGTAGCTCTAGTAGTGTAGCTGGAAACCCAAACCATTACATGCAGCCTACTTTCTCTAATTTCAGGGATCCTTCTCAAAGGGAATTCATTCCTTATCTACTCTGCATTCTCCTGTGTTTTACTGGCCAAATCTTGTCAGAGATGTTATTCTAGACCACCCAACTTATCAATGTCATTTTCCACCTCCCCAAGCACTTTTGTTCAAAGTGCTTATGCCTATCAAAAATTAACTTTATCTTATTCGTTTATTCTTTTGCATATTTGTCTGCCCCACCATTAGAATATGAACTCATTAAAAAAGAGTGAAGTTATCTGTGTTATTCACAGTTGTGATCTTGCCACCTATAAAAACTCCTAGCGCAAGGAATCTCAGTAAATACCTGAATAAATAAATGAGTGGCAAATAGATAAGAATAAAACAACTGAATTGGAACACCAAGAGGCAGAGTGTAGGGAGGGATATGCCACAATACTACCGCGTCTCTTCCTAAAAAATACCACAACACAGGGTACCTGGGGAATTCATACTCTTTTCAGGAATACTGAAGAGACCCATTATCTAAATAAAACTGAAAAGCCTGTCACAACAATTGCAAAAAGGGACATGTGGTTGATTTTTAAAAAGATGTACATGAACTAGAACATTCATACATTGCTGATGGAAATGTGAAATGTGAAATGGGACAATCACTTCAGAATACAGTTTTGCAGTTTCTTATATACCCCAGCAGTCCCACTCCCAAGTATTACTCAAAAGAAATGAAAATATACGTTCACACAAAGAGGCATATATCAATGTTTATGACAGCTTTACCCCAATATCCAGAAATTGAAAACAATGTAAATATCCATCAACAGGTAAAAAGAGGATGAACACTGTGGTATACATAAAATGGGATGCTTCTTAGCAAAGGAGAGCAGACACAAAAAAGACAATCATTATTAATTATACTAAATTATTGTAAAAGCAAAACTAATCTAGAGTGACAAAAAGCATATCAGTGGTTGCCACTAGCTTGCAAGGCATAAATGCAATAGAACACAAACTTTTGCAGATAATGAATGTTCTAATATTTTTGTTATGCTAGCTGCATAGGTATATACTTTTGTCAAAACTCAGAAATACACTTTAAAATGGGTGTATTCTTTTCTGTAAATCATAACTCAGTATTCTGATTTTTTAAATTCAAATCTGATCATCTCACTGATCTCTTTGAAGTCTCCCATTTTCCTCAGAATAAAGGGGGGAAAACCTTTGTAACAACCCCAGTATATATAGCCATAAACACACTTAAAGACACACACACTCAGAACCTCCCCCAACAACACCTGACACAAAAGTTTTACAAAACAATATTTAACCATTCTACCTAGGTGGATAAACTGACATTTTCTATTCAACTTCACTCCAATCCATCTTATTTATGTAAAATGCTGATCACAACACATTAAATTTAGTAAGCGAAGTCTACTAGACTAAATGCTTAATGCATCATCTCATTGGACACTCATGACACTGTAAGATAAATACTATTAATATCCCTTTTTTCAGCAGATAGAGGTAGTAGTAAAAATCTCATAAATACTAAATAACTTATCCAGGGAGACAAAAGTCTGCCAGGCTCCAAAGTCTAAATACCTAAACTATATACCAGATTGTCCATATCCATCAAAAGATCTAAAAGATGATAAAGAAGTATCATGAAGACTTGGCAACTGTTATTAGTCTGTTCCTCTGTTGCTATAAAGAAGTATCCGAGGCTGGGTAATTTATTTTAAAAAGAGGTTTAGGGCCAGGCGCGGTGGCTTACGCCTGCAATCCCAGCACTTTGGGAGGTCAAGGCAGGCATATCACCTGAGCCCAGGAGTTCAAGACCAGCCTGGGCAACGTGGCAAACCCTATCTCCACAAAAAAACAGAAAAAACATTGGCCAGGCATGGTGGCACACACCTGTAGTTGCAGCTATTTGTCAGGCTGAGGTGAGAGGATCTCTTGAGCCCAGAAAGTCGAGGCTGCAGTGAACTGTGACTACACCACTGCACTCCAGCCTGAGTGACACAGTAAGAAACTGCCTCCCAAAAAAAAAAAAAAAAAAAAAAAAAAAAAGGTTTAATTGGCTCACAGCTCTGCAAGCTATACGAGCATGGCTCCAGCATTTCTTTCTGGTGAGGGCCTGAGGTAGCTTCCAATCATGGCAGAAGAAGAAAGGGGAGCAGGCACATCACATAATGAGAGCAGGAACAAGAGAAAGAGGAGGGAGGTTCCAAATTCTTTTAAATAACCAGATCCCAAGTGAACTGGGTGAGAATTCATTTATTACCAAGGGCATGGCGCTAAATTATTCATGACAGATCCACACCCATGGGTCAATCACCTCCCACCAGGCCCCACCTCCCATATTAGGAAACACATTTCAACATGAGATTTGGAGGGGACAACTATCAGCAACTAATTCATATTGGCAGAAATAAAAAACTACAGAATTGATATACACTGAAGTGCTGCACTAAATATGAAATCATATGCTATGATCTAACTTTAATAAAGAATAACAGTTGATTGTCCATGACTTTCCTATTTATATCTCAATTACTCTGAAACTAAAAATCTCAGCCTCCACTGTCCTGTTTTCTAACTTTTCATAAGCAAACTAAAACATCATTGTCACTCACACTGAAAAAAAAATGGTAAGTATATAAATGGGAAAATTTATTTTATCTGGTGTCATCTCTAACTTTCTGTTCCAGTATTACTGCCCAATTCTAACCAATTCAGGATCTTCTCTCAATCCAGAAGCTATAAAATCAAGTAAACAAAGCATCCATTGCACATCATGAAAAGACCTTCATGAGTACCAGTCAACACATACACTTGGTGTGATAGGCATTACTAATGCTCTAGTTCTACTCCTCTTTTGCATATAAAGCAAGATCATATTTTTCTGCCCCTTCGATGGTACACATGACCACATCATTGCTATGGCCAATGAAATGCAAAAGTAATATGTACCACTTCCACAGGGAAGCATTTAAAACTGGAACGTGATTTTCTATGCTCTGTTGCTCTGTCCTCAAAAATTACAAAAGCACAAATTGACAGGGACTTGCCACAAGATTAAACCAGCCCAGACGGTTGTGCCGCCACATGAAAAGCAGCACAGAGACTTGGCTAGCAAACAAACTTTGCATGAAAGGATGTAGTCTTTCCTTGTGCTATGCCACCACTGAGATCTTGATGGTACCACAATGTAAACTATCCTGACTTACAAAATGAACTTCCTAATTTCCTTAAACTGTGTAATAAAATCTTGGTTTTCAGCAAAATTTCCAGGGATAGAGGCAGAACACAATGATTAAATCCATTTTACAAAGTTATCTAGAAACCTATGCATTTCAAGCTGAGCTTCATTTTCTAATTACTTGTATTTTTACTTTTTTTCCCACATATTTTGCATTCCATCTTTAGTCTTTGAAATTCCTTTATGTCAAATGTCTTTCTTCTGAAATTTCTTGAGTGTAAACAGAAAAAATTTACTTCCACCAAATTGTAATTTGAGAAAACAGTTTGATTTTTTTTCCTTTTCCAGGGTCAATTCTAAAAGTGATCAAAAGCACTTGTAATTTTATAGTGCTAAGATCTTTCAACTATGCTGATGCTACTGGAAAATTTCAATGACTAGGATTTATATCACCTGCCCTTACAGCCTCAAAAGCACAGGATGTTACAGAATGATCCATTTCTCTAATAACTAGCACATACCATAGATGCATTTCTTCATCTAAAAAGAGCCCTGGCATTGGCCTGTCATAGAGTTAACTACTATCAAGTCTTTAGCCCATATTACCAGCAAGACTTTGGTAATCTGACACATTCCCTATACCTAATTTTCAAAGACATGAGAATAAAGTGAGATAACATATGTGAATATGCAAAGTATTCACAGAGATATAAAGTGTTATTAGCCTATTATCTATCCGTTCATCTCCACTCTCAATGTAGCACTCTGATCTCTGTTATACTTTATAGCCCCAACTCTCTCTTCTGGAAAACCTTTCCTTCTCATTCAGATTAATTTATTAAATAGTTTTAAATATCTTTAAGCTATCTTCAAAATATACTGTACCCCCTACTTTAACCTATGCTTTTAGTCTTAAATCCCATTACTCCTCCATATGAAAACTTTCATTCAGCCAAAGTAGTCTGCCTAATTATCTTTTTACCATAAATTATCTAATACCTTTGCCAGACCTACAATGCATTCACTACTCCTATAACCTTCTACCTTAAGGACCAATTCAGTGTTACTATTTTTTTTTTTTTTTTTAAGACGGAGTCTCACTCTGTCACCCAGGCTGGAGTGCAGTGGTGTGATCTTGGCTCACTGCAACCTCCACCTCCTGGGTTTAAGCAATTCTCCTGCCTCAGCCCCCCGAGTAGCTGGGATTGCCGGTGTGTGCCACCATTCCTGGCTAATTTTTGTATTTTTAGTAGAGACTGGGCTCCACCATGTTGGCCAGGCTGGTCACCAACTCCTGACCTCAGATGATCCACCTACCTCGGCCTCCCAAAAGGCTAGGATTACAGGTGTGAGCCACTGTGCCTAGCCTAGTTTTACTTTTAATCCTCTTTCTGGAAGATATTTTTTCAAAGATTCTGTAGCACCTATCATCTTATCACACGTCTGCCATTCAGTCATGTAAGGCATTACGATTTATCCTGTTTTACACTGTTATTTCCCCCAATAAAATAAATTGTGGGAAAGATTCTTCTCACCACACCCCAAAATATGTCATCGTCAACTAAGCATTTGTTTACTGGAATGTGTTTATTTTGTTTTATCTCAATTACAAAGTAGCAACTCCAATGACCAAGTGCCAAATATGAACTAGCCGGGACATTGATACTGAATCAAAGTTACACCCGCAAATAAATCTTTATTCTCTACTTTAGTCTAAAACACTGAAGTTAAGAATGTAGTAATATCTGCTAAGTTAGCCTGGTTTCTCCTCAGTTTTAGCTTACTTCTTAAACATAACAAATTAATGAGGTATAGTCTATGATTTGTAGCTACAAAATAAAAATGAAATGACTTAAAAAAAAAATCAATGAAGTAGACTATTCATATCTTTCCAAGTGAAAAACATTTAATCATACTAAACACAAAAAAGATTGATGACATACTAAAAATGAAAATTTTACAATAGTAAAGTTGTTTATACTTAGACAAGTCACAAAAAGCATTTACGAGGAATAAAAGACACATAAACAGAAGGAAGACAAAAGTCTAGTGGTTAAAATACATTAAGAACTACTAGAAATTAACTAGAATATGAAAAAGAACTCAAAGGAAAAATAGAAGAAATATCCTGAACAAGCTGTACACAAGGAACTGAAATGTGAAAAGATGCCTAGCTTCACTAGTAATCATGAAAGTGAAACACCACAACATGGTGGATACTACTGTACATCTGTAAGGTCAGCCCCCTCAAAAAAAATTTTTTTTTAAAAGTCTGATGGTATCAGATGTTTTTAAATTGGTATAATTACTTGAGAGAGAAATCAGACAACATCTAGTATAGTTGAACATGTGCACACCCTAGGAGTCAGCAAATCTTCAGCTGTACACATACCCCAAAAAAGATGTTTACTGAAGTTCCAATAGCTAAAAATTTCTTAATAGCTAAAAATTGAAAAACAGTCCTAAATATCCAAAAAATATGTAATACTTAGCCGGACAATGGAATACTATGCAGAGATTAGAAAGTAACCGGTAGTAAAGGTGTCTCTCCTATAATACTGTATGTGTAGTCTTAAACACCTTGCATTCTGGGAGAAAAAAAACACTAAAATACCACTTATTATGTGAAAACTTCAAAATCAAACACTAAAAATACCAGTGACTATATAAAAAATAGAGTTTGCAGACCACTCTAAACTTATGCATAAACCTGTGCAGTTTGGGATCTCAACACTATAAACGAAAACAAATAATAACTAGAACCTACATAGATAGGCAATAACTTAGACTGCCCAAGCAGTCATGACTGAAGAATTCTTCAGTAGCTATTAAAAATGTAAAACGAAGAACAATTAAGTGGGAATGTTGCTTGGCTTATGGATGCTGAGACAGTGAAGGTGAGCACCAGGATTTAAGAGCCCTCAGTGCCAGAACTGTAAACTTTGAGGAAGATACCCTTAGAGATACAGATGGTTACTTTAAAAAAAAAAAAAAAAGTATTCAGATTCAAAAGAACTCCAAGCTGCTTCCCTTTTCTTGGTGAAATCATAATCCTACAATCTTTATTACAGCTCTTCTTACCTAGAAAATAAACTAACACACTTTCTCATTGTCCTGACATCATTTCTCTCTACTAATTACCTATAAGCTAGTGTTATAAAACCCATTTGTAACAGATGCAACCACATTATGTATCCATGTTGAAAATCTCACATTAAATATAAAGAAAAGGTGCAATGTGAAACAATTATGTAAGTATCTAAATCACACAAAATACTATTTGTTGATGCACAGGCAAATAGGTGTAAAACTATGGACTAAAAGATACATACAACTTAAGAACACAGGTGGTCCTGCAAAGGAAGAGAAATGAGAAGGAGGTGATGAGAACTCAACTTCATCTGTAATGTTCTCTTTATTAAAAAGTAACACTGAAGCAAGATGGCAAAATAATAACATTCTGTACATTAAGTTCATAGATCCTTATGTTCAATATCCTTTGTAAAATACTTTTAAAACTGGAAGACAAACACACTGCAAAGGGAAAATGAAATGGGCATAAGTTTGTCACAAAACTTACGATGTCTAAAGTTTTTCATAATAAGCCACAAAAACGATTTGGCATTTCTACTCATCTTCCAGCCCAATTTGACTACCATTGTTATTCAGTATAGCTATCTAAATTAGTAACAGGGACATGAGTTTTTTTTTACAAGAAGCCTAGTACCACCATCCACACTCCATATTCACAGATTTACAAAATAACATGCACCTTTTTGTGTTTGTTTTTTTTTTTTTTTTTGAGACGGAGTCTCGTTCTGCAACCCAGGCTGGAGTGCAGTGGTGCGATCTTGGCTCACTGCAACCTCTGCCTCCCATGTTCAAGCAATTCTCCTGCCTCAGCCTCCTGGGTGGCTGGGACTACAGACGCGTGTCACCACTCCCGGCTAATTTTTTGTATTTTATTTTATATATATATATTTTTTTTTCAGACGGAGTCTCGCTCTGTTGCCAAGGCTGGAGTGCAGTGGCGCGATCTCAGCTCATTGCAAGCTCCGCCTCCCGGGTTCATGCCATTCTCCTGCCTCAGCCTCCTGAGTAGCTGGGACTACAGGCACCTGCCACTACACCCGGCTAATTTTTTGTATTTTTAGTAAAGACGGGGTTTCTCCGTGTTAGCCAGGATGGTCTCAATCTCCTGACTTCATGATCCGCCCACCTCAGCCTCCCAAAGTGCTGGGATTACAAGCGTGAGCCACTGCCCCCAGCCAATTTTTTGTATTTTAGTAGAGACGAGGTTTCACTGTGTTAGCCAGGATGAACATGCACCTTAATGGCCCAATAGGAAGCTTATTTTCAAATGGACAGTGAATTTTAAATTACAGCTTTCCCCTGAATTTTAACATACACATCTGAAGTGATAAAGCCAACTACCTTATTAATTTGTGTACTATCCATTGCTGTTGATTACCTACGGGTAATTTTTTTTTAATAGAAGTTTTGCTTTGGAATAAAAAGATTTACAGAAGAGTTACAAAGTAGTAGAAAGTTCCCACACTCTTAATTCAGTTTTGCCTAATGTTAACAGCATGTATAACCACATTCCACTTCAAAACTGAGAAATTAACACTGGTACATTATTATTAAACTAACTGTATATGGATTTAATCAATTTTTCCACTAATGTCCTTTTTCTGTTCCAGAATCCAATCCAGGAAACCAAAATGTATTTGGTTATTATGTCTCCTTTGCCTCTTCTAGTCAATGTCAGTTTCTCAGTCTTTCCTTGTTTTTCATGACCTTGACATTTTTGAAGAGTAGTGGTCAGGTATTTTGTAGAATGTCTCTCAATTTAGTTTGTCTGAGGTTTTCCCCAGCCAGGATCATGGACTTTGGGGAAGAATACCACAGAGGTGAAGGGAATACACGGTATCAACGTAACCTATCACTGGTGACATTAACCTGGATCACTTGGTAAAGGCAGTATTTGCAAAGTTTCTCCACTAAAAGCTACTATGTTACTATTTTTCCCTGTCCATGTATTCCTTTTTTTTTTTTTTTTTTTTTTTTGAGACACAGAGTCTCACTCTGTCACCAGGCTGGGGTGCAGTGGTGCGATCTCAGCTCATTGCAACCTCCACCTCCCAGGTTCAAGCAATTCTCCTGCCTCAGCCTCCTGAGTAGCTGGGACTACAGGTGCACGCCACCATGCCCAGCTAATTTTTGTATTTTTAGTAGAGACAGGGTTTCACCATGTTGGCCAGGATGGTCTTGATCTCTTGACCTCGTAATCTGCCCACCTCGGCCTCCCAAAGTGCTGGGATTACAGGCATGAGCCACCGTGCCCGGCCCCATCTATTCTTTAGTCTATTCCACACCTGAGGAAAGCTTCTGGAAGGGAGAGAGGAGGGTGTGCGGAAAAGGAAATAAGTATTTAGAATTATCACTTGGAATTTTTGTTTCAATTTATCCCTTCTCCCGTTTATTTATTCAACCATTTGTTTATATCAGTATTAACTCATATATACTTATGCTGTATTCTACATAAAAATCAAATACTAGATTATTGTGCTGCTCAAACTGTTCCAGCTCTAGATGTTGGGAGCTCCCCAGGTTGGGTTCTAAGTCCCTTCAACACAGGCCCACCTTTTGTTTTTTTAACCAGTTAATTTTCTGCCACCACAACACGCTCTAGGCTTATCTTCTATCTTCATTACCCCAAACACTAGAATCAGTCATTTCTCCAAGGAGCCCTTCCTTTTATTAGAGAATGGTATTTGGAAATCAAGATCTGGGCATTGGATGTACTCACAGCTACTGAGGTATCACTGCTTCTAGGCCCTCCCAGCAATACGAGCTGAGGAGTACATATATTTGTGTATGCACACTAACCCACATATATAAACACACACACATATATATACACAAAACTACTCCTGTATCTACTTCTACATGTTTTAACTAAACATAAATTCATACTGCTGTCTCTGACTATAATCTAGTAACCTGTGGTTAATTTTTAATCCCAGATTAAACTTTTCTCTATTACCTACCATACTCATAAACTATATACTCTGCTAGCAGGCATTTCATTAAATTTAACTTCTAGTATTAGTTATACTGAAACAGGAAAGAAAAATGTATTTCAAAATGAAGTTCCATGATAAATCATTCCTAATAGTAGAAATATACATTAGCATACACTCAAGAGAACTATATAAATGCTTTGTATTTAACTTTTAACTTATTTTTGAAATCGGTCTTCTGTAACTGCAATAAATTTTCTCTAAAAAGCCATTTTTCTTTAAAAAAAAAATGTACTAGAGCCCTTCTTACTGTAGTCCGTCAAAATACCACTTTAAAGTGGAGAAAACAGGGAAATTTGTGATTTGTCTAATACCACACTGCCAGCAAAGGGCAAAGCTGGAACTTGACTGCATTTAAATCCAGTTATTCTGACTTCAGTTTCCATGGTATCTGCATGACAATCTATTATAGATCAAAAAAAGAAGTAAATTCATAAAACAAAAAATAAAGTGATCTTGCTCTAAATATTCAATTCCCTGCTATAGCCTCTCTCTGTTGTTTCAAGAGATAAAATATAAAGTGTAGTTACTTCACCTCTGAAAACAGTTACAGGCATACCTCGTTTCACTGCACTTAGCTTCATTGCACATCACAGATAACTGAATTTTTTTTTTTTTTTTTTTTTTTACAAATTGAAGGTCTGTGCAACACTGTGTCAAGCAAGCCCATCAATGCCGTTTTTCCAACAGCATGTGTTCCCTTTGTGCCTCTGTATTACATTTTTGTCATTCTTGCAATATTTCAAACTTCTTCACTATATCTGTTATGGTGATCTGTGATTAGTGATCTTTAATGCTACCATTTTCATTGTTTTGAGGTATCTCAAACTGCGCCCTTGTAAGACAGCAAATTTAATAAATATTGTGTGTCTTCTAACTGTTCCACCAACTGGTCATTTCCTACCCTTTCCCGCTCCTCAGGGCTCCCTATTCCCTGAGACACAATAATACTGAAATCAGACTAATTAATAACCCTCAACAGCCTCTAGTATTCAAGTGAAAGGAAGAATCACACATCTCTGACTTAAATCAAAAGCTAGAAATGACTAAGTTTAGTGAGGAAGTAATGTTGAAAGCTGAGATAGGCCAAAAGCTAAGCCCTTGCACCAAACAGCCAAGTTGCAAATACAAAGTTCTTGAAGGAAATTAAAAGTGCTACTCCAGTGAACACACGAATGATAAGAAAGTAAAACAGTCTTATTGCTGATATGAAGAAAGTTTGAGGCCAGGCTCACACCTGTAATCCCAGCACTTTGGGAGGCTGAGGCAAGAGGATCACCTGAGGTCAGGAGTTCAAGACCAGCTTGGTCAACATGGTGAAACTCCATCTCTACTACAAAAACAAAAATTAGCTGGGCATGGTGGAAGGCCCCTGTAATCCTGGCTACTCAGGAGACTGGGCAGGAGAATCACTTGAACCTGGGAGGCAGAGGTTGCAGTGAGCCAAGATTGTGCCATTGCACTCCACCCTGAGCAACAGAGCAAGACTCCGTCCCAAAAAAGAAAGAAAGAAAGTTTGAGTCATTAGATAGAAGATCAAACCAGCCACAAATTTTCCTTAAGCTAAAGCCTAATCTAGAGCAAGCCCCTAATTCTCTTCAACTCACTGAATGCAGAGAGGTCAGGAAGTTGCAGAAGAAATGTTTGAAGCTAGCAGAGGTTGGCTCATAAGGTTCAAGGAAAGAAGCCATTTCTATAACATAAAAGTGCAAGATGAAGCAGCTAGTGCTGACAGAGAAGCTGCAACAAGTTAATCAGAAGATCTAGCTAAGATCACTGATGAAGATGGCTATGCTAAACAGATTTTCAATGGAGATGAAACCTTCTATTGGAAAAAGGTACCACCTAGGACTTTCATAAGTAGAAGTCAAAGCCTAGCTTCAAGGCTTCAAAGGACAGGCTCACTCTCTTGCTAGGGGCTAGTGCAGCTGTTAATTTAAGTGGAAGTCATTCCATACTCACCATTCTGAGAATCCTAGGGTCCTTAAGAATTATGCTACATCTATTCTGCCTATGCTCTATAAATGGAAAACCAAAGCCTAGATGACAGCACATCTATTTACAGCATGGTTTATTGAGTAATTTACGCCCACTGTTGAGACCTACTGCAGAAAGATTCTTTTGAAAATACTAATGCATATTGATGATGCATCTGATCACCCAGGAGCTCTGTTGGAAATGTACAAGAAGATGAATGTTGTTTTCATGCCTGCTAACGTAATATCCATTTTGCAGCCCATTGATCAAGGAGTATTTCAACTTTCAAGTATTCTTATTTAAGAAATACATTTTGGCCAGGCACAGTGGCTCACACCTGTAATCCCTGCACTTTCTGAGGCCGAGGCGGGCAGATCACGAGGTCAGGAGTTTGAGACCAGTCTGGCCAACATATTGAAAGCCCATCTCTACTGAAAATACAAACAATTAGCTGGGCGTGGTGGTGGGAGCCTGTAATCCGAGGGGAGGCGACGAGAATCGCTTGAACTGGGGAGGTGAGGAGAATCGCTTGAACCTGGGAGGCAGAGGTTGCAGTGAGCCAAGATCACCCCACTAAACTCCAGCCCACATTTTGTAAGGCTATCACTGCCATAGACAGTGATTCTTCTGCTCAATCTGGGCAAAGTAAATTGAAAACCTTCTGGAAAGGTTTCTAGAGTCACCATTCAGATGCCATTAATAACATCTGTGATTTGTGAGAGGAGGTAAAAATATCAACATTAATGGGAGTTTGGAAGAAATAGATCACAACCCTAAAGGATGACTTTGAAGGGTTCAAGACTAAGTGGGGGAAGTTAACGGTAGATGTGGTGAAAATAGAGAACTAGAATTAGAAGTGAAGCATAAAGATGTGACTGAATTACTGCAACCTTGTGATAAAATATGAACAGATGAGGAGTTGCTTCCTATGGATGAGCAAAGAAAGTGGCTTCTTGAGGTGGAATCTACTCCTGGTGAAGACACAGTGAGTATTGTTGAAATGACAATGAAGGATTCAAAATATTACATAAACTTAGTTGACAAAGCAGGAGGGTTTGAAAGGACTGACTACAATTTTGAAAGACCTACTGTGAGTAAAATGCTATCAAACAGCGTCACATGCTACAGGGAAATCTTTCACTAAATGAGCAAATTGATGCAGCAAACTTCATTGTTGTCTCATCTTAAGAAACTGCCACAGCCACCCCAGCCTTCAGCAACCACTAAGTCAACAGTCATCAACATCAAGGCAAAATCCTCCACCAGCAAAAAGATGGTGGCTCACTGAAGGCTCAGATTATCATTAGCAATTTTTAGCAATATTTTAATGAATCCACCTTGCTTTTTTTAATATAATGCTATTGCACTCTTAATACAGTATAATGTAAACATAACTTTTACATCACTGAAAAATCAAAACATTCATGTGACTCACTTTATTGAGATATCTGCTCTATTGTGACATTTGCTCTATTGTGGTGGTCTGGAACTGAACCTGCAATATCTCCAAGGTACCCCTGTAGCAGAATAAAATACAGCCGGCCCTCCACATCCGCAGGCTCCACAACTGCGGACTCACCAATTGTGATACTGCATAATAACTATTTACATAACATTTACACTGTATTAGGTATTATAAGTTAACTTAGAGACTATTTAAAGTATATAGGAGAATGTGCATAGGTTATATGCAAATACTATGCCATTTTATATAACAGATCTGAGCACCTGCGTATTTTGGTATCCACGGCGGTTCCTGGATACTGAGAGACAACTGCATGTTTTCATACTTGGAGGTGAAACCACAACTAAAATAAACACAAGTTTATTCAAGAAATAAATATTAACTATGTATCCATTCTGTGCAGGTATTCTGCTAACAACTACTGTCCAAGCTGGACAAGCAAATGAGATACATACTCTAACCTTCCTGGAAGAGCTCATAATCTAATGAGGCCAGGGAATGAAGCTGGATGTAAGAAAACTAATACATAGAAAACAAGACAATTATAACTGATGTGTAAATACACAGATATGCTTTACTTTTTTTTTCTTCTCTCAACTACTGAGAATTTTATAAGTTTGTAATTGATAAGAGCCCTAAAGATTGTTTTCTGGCAGAAGTGACTAGAATACTTACTAAAAAGGGAATGTTTGGTAGTAGTGGAAGAAGACAGTTTGGCAGATAACTGCTATAATGCTGAAACACAAAAAGTATTACCAAATGCATTTTGTTGTTCAAAAAGCAACAAAATACAATGAGAAGACCAGTGAGGCAACTGTCCCAGACTTCAGTTCAAAGTCTGTTGTCTTAGCTAACCAACAGGAGACAAAATCACTTAACCTCTCAATCTAAATATCAAGATATTTAAAACAGGGCTACTATCTGTCATAACTATTCCACAAGAATACTGTAGGCTCAAATGAGAATATGTACAGCAAGGCTGCTTTATAAATTACTAAGTGCCACCCAAATGAAAACTATTATTTATTTTAAAACAATCAGTAATCAGGTAGATACACACAACCATATACAAGGATATATACACAAACAGATACATAGAGGATTACTATCCAGCAGGACACAGAGCAACAATGATATCCATTATAGAGGTACTTGGACTGTATTTTCTTAAATGTTACAAAGAAAACATTTACCTAAAACATTTTAATTTTAAAAGTATATCTATTTCTTAACATTTAAAGATTAAATCCTATGAAGCAACAGCTAGAAATTTAACTGAAAATACTTACCTTAACAAAATTGTCAGGGAACATTCCTCTTCTCCCATTTAGTTCTCCTTCTAGCCATCCTTCCTCCTGTAGCTTTTTCACATTCCTGATGATTTCTCCAACTCGAATAGTTAATTCATCATCATGTACAGCATCATAGTCATACTCCACAATATAGTCAACTAAAAAAGGGGGAAAAAACGAAATGTCTAAAATCTAATTCACAAAATACTATAAACTATATTAATAAATTTAAAACTAAGGAATCTGTTTAGCAACAATATTTAATACCACAAAGACATCAGCAAGGCTTATTTCAATTACTTTAAATATTTGGCTACATCAGCAAATTTCTTGAATACCTTAGTATACAGTACAATACAGCTATTAAGCGGGAGCCTCAAAAGGAAAATAATGCATAATTCATGCCATCAGACACTCTTACAATCACATGCATATCCTTTGTAGCAGATAGACTCTGAGGTGGTCTCCATGATCCCCACTTCCTCGTATTCATGTCCTTACGTAATTCTCTCTCTTTGACTGCCAATGTGACCTGTGATTGACTTCTAACCAACAGAATATGATGGCAGGGCATAATGTCTCACTCCTATAATCCCAGCATTTTGGGAGGCCGAGACAGACAGGGAGTTCAGGCCAGGTGCAATGGCTCACACCTGTAATCTCAGCACTTTGGGAGGCTGAGGCAGGCAGATCACGAGGTCAAGAGATGGAGACCACCCTGGCCAACTTGGTGAAACCCCGTCTCTACTAAAAATACAAAAATTAGCCGGGCGTGGTGGTGGGCGCCTATAATCCCAGCTACTCGGGAGGCTGAGGTAGGAGAATCGCTTGAACCCAGGTGGCAGAGGTTGCAGTGAGCCAAGAACGCGCCACTGCATTCCAGGCTGGCGACAGAGTGAGACTCCATCTCAAAAAAAAAAAACTCAGGAGTTCGAGACCAGCCGGGGCAACACAACAAAACCCCGTCTCTACAAAAATGCAAAAACCTGCCAGACATGGTAGTGTGCGCCTGTAGTCCCAGCTACTTGGGAGCATTGCTTGACCCAGGAGGTCAAGGCATCGGTGAGCCTAGCCTGGGCAACAGACTCAAATAAAAAAAAAAGATAATGACAAAGACAATGAATTGCATGTAATTACTTAAGGCTGTAATGCCCATCTTAATAGGAGACTTTTTCCCTTGATGGCTTTGAAGACACAAGCTGCTATGCTGTAAGCTAACCTATAGAGAGGGCCACAAGCAAGCAACTTAAGGAGGTCTCTGACTGACATCAGGAAACTGAGGCCCTTACTCCAACAACCCAAAAGTAAATGAATGATACGAACAAACACATGAGCTTGGAAGCAGACCCTTCCCCAGTAGAGCCCCAAATGTGAACCCAACCTTGGCCAACATCTTCAGTGCAACCTTGAAGAGAATCCAGCTGGCCATGCCCAGACTCTTAAACCACAGAAACTATTAGCTAATAAATATATATAGGTCTAAACTACTAAGTTTGTGTTACCATTGTATGTAAAAACAGAAAACAAACTCTAAAATGAAGATTAATGTGTATTTATTTTGCCTCTTTTAATAACAGGATTTTAGATTACAGGATCACATAAGCATATTTTTAATATTTTACAAGGTTCAATTTTTAAAAATAAATAACAGCTTTCCTGCTCAAGATAGCAGACTAGCCATATCCCCATTCATCTTTTCTTCCTCCTACAAGACTGATTAAAAAGAAAATACACACCCACACACCAACAACCACAACAGTCACAACCACTACCACCAAAAAAAAAAAAGTGAGTATGGCCAGACACTGTTGTTTGTTAAACCGAGTGCCATTCCCACATTGCCCATTCCCCTCCTTCCTTTCTCACAGAACCTTAATTTTGTTCAGTATTTTGAGACCCTGTATTTTAAAAGGTGAAGATTCTCTCAGCCCCAGGGAGTTACATATTCACTAGTCTAGGTATGTACTTCTCAGACACTAAGTACAATCAGGTCAGCTGAAAAACTTTATGTTTAAATGCCAACTACAGTTGAGTAGGTACCAGGATATCTAACTGCCGAAGAGGCAAAGGTCTAGAGATAGTCTATGTATAGCAACCTTAATCACATACAATTAAACATACACAGTGAATGGTTTTCAAATAAGCACGAGATGAAGGAATTCTTTTTATTTTTATTTTTTTAACAGAGAGGGGGTCTGGCTATATTACTCAGCCTGCTCTCAAACTCCTGGGCTCAGGCGATCCTCCCACCTCACCCTCCCAAAGTGCTAGGATTACAGGCGTGAGCCACCACACCCAGCTGAGATGAATGAATTCTAACTTTCTTCTGGGAAGGTTTTATTTGACTTTAAAAACAAAACACGGGCCAGGCTCGGTGGCTCACACCTGTAATCCCAGCACTTTGGGAGGCCGAGGAGGGTGGATCACAAGGTCGGGAGATCAAGACCATCCTGGCTAACATGGTGAAACCCCATCTCTACTAAAAATATAAAAAGTAGCCAGGCGTGGTGGCAGGCGCCTGTAGTCCCAGCTACTCAGGAGGCTGAGGCAGGAGAATGGCGTGAATCCGGGAGGTGGAGGTTGCGGTGAGCCGAGATTGTGCCACTGCACACCAGCTTGGGCGACAGGGCAAGACTCCGGCTCAAAAAAAAAAAAAAAACCCCAAGGAAGGAATGGCCTCCTGCAGACTCTGGATGTTCTTTAATGAGTGTTTGATGCCCACAATTGCTATAACCACTTGAGACCAGAAAAACAGCGGATACTTAATTAACATGGAGGAGAAAAAAGATGAAAATAACCTGGATCTTTGCTGGATTCATCAAACTGCTAGATTAACCACCTTTAACTATAATAATACCTTCAGATTCATTACATGAAGTAGTTTCTTAACTTTTAAGTAAATTTTAGACAGGATTTCTATTTGCAGCTGAAAACATCCCAACATGATAAGGGACCCGGCAATAAATTTTAACAAATGTCTGAAAGGGGATGCACAGCTGATAAAGCCAAGAAGAGGAAGCCTAGAGAACCTAAGGGAGCTATAAATGAAATACCAAACTGCTCTGTAGACCTCAAAAAGACCAGAAATTCAGAAAACGTAGGCTCACATGAAATGCATGCAGGGCTAAAATAGGGAAATTACTCAATCTCTCTATCAACCACAATAATTCAATGAGATAAAATGCTAAATAGTATGGCATTTTCCTTCCAAGGCAAAAAACTGAAGGGTTAATCTACAAAAAAATAAAAAATAGCTTAGGGAAACTAGTACAGCTATTATGGATGAATGCTGGTTTCTCAGAGCAATGAATACTGAGAAATGTAGAGGTCCCCAAAGCAATGGGCAGTTCCTGACTTGCTAATTCCAAAATAAAATTCTTAACTCCTGCAGGGGCAGTGGCTCACACCTGTAATCCCAGCACTTTGGGAGGCTGAGGTGGGTGGATCACCTGAGGTCAGGAGTTCGAGACCAGCCTGGCCAATATGGTGAAACCCAGTCTCTACTAAAAATACAAAAACTAGCCGGGCATGGTGGCACATGCCTGTAGTCCCAGCTACTCAGAAGGCTGAGGCAGAAGAATGGCTAGAACCCGGGAGGCGAAAGTTGCAGTGAGCCGAGGTCGTGCCACTGCGACAGAGCAAGACTCTGTCTCAAAAACAACAACAACAACAACAACAACAAAAACTCTTAACTCCTACCCACATAAACAGAGTTCCCAGTTAGCTTTTTATTCATTTATTATTTACTCTTAAAATGAGCAAACAATAGTTGATCATGAAAGACCCATCATAAACTGAAACACTACTGGGAGAAAGGGTAAGCAAGGGTGGGGAGTAACAATAGAGATGGGAGAATGGTTACATGCAGGGAGACTAATCAAATTGTAAATATTCGAAGGATAATGGAAGCCAAGTTTCTCCATGTCAGAGACAGGAGTTACAAACGTATATGGAAAAAGCTACTTTCAATCCTGTGATACTGATTTGTAATAAAGCAGTATCAGCATGAATTTAACAATTTTCAATACGTAACATGGAGAAATAAACAGATATAAATATATGTATACATGTATGTATATACAGATACACATATATCCAACACACACACACACACACACACACACACACACATATGCACATACACCCTAGCTCTGTCCAACTAATGGACCTGAAACCAGCAACATTCCAATGGTAATGAGCAAGCCAAATGCCAAGACTTCATAAATACCACCTACTACTAAAAGGAATCAGGACTCTTTAGGAAAATGGCCAATTCCAAGGCTAAGCAGGAAAAGTATAAGATTAGCCTGGAACATTTTGTTGTGCCAGAAAGTAAGGAAGTTGTCAAAAAAAAATGAAATGGTATCAAACTGACCCACAGAAGTGATATAAAAACGGTTCTTACTGGCCAAATCAGGACATTTTGAGCATCAAAATAATGAAATTAAAAGAATATACCCCACTGAATAAAATAAGCCATGAGTCCATACAGATTACAAATCAATGTTAATTTCTTAAATGTTATGGTTGTATTGTGATATAGTCCTGGTTTATTAAAAATACACACTAAAATACTTGGATGAAAGATAGCAGTCAGGAAAAAAATTATTTGTACTATACATCTAACATTTCTACAACTTCGTGATTATTTCAAAATTAAAAAGTTAAAATACACACACAAATGTATATCCTCAAGAGATGTAAAGTTTCTAAAAGAACAGAATGCTATAAAATAGGAAGTGAGAAAATTAAAAAGTTTTTAAAGTTTATGTCTTCCAAGGTATCTTACTGTTTTTTGAAGAGGTAGAGATAAATCCAACAAAATGTTCCAAAATAGGTAAAACAAAGGCACAAAGAAAAAGATGAAAATAAGGAAAAGGCACAATCAATCCAACATCCAATTAACAGAAATTCAAGGAGAAAAAAATGGGGAATTAACCATGAAATAATACAAGAATATAATCCTAAAACAATCTTCAAATGGAAACAGATCTGTGAGAATCCAATGAAATGAACAAATTTTAAAACGTATTCATATTCGGTGCAATTTCATAATAACAATAAATGATCCTAGAAAGCTCTATGACAGGAAATAAAAATTTCATCTACAAAAGATTGAGAATCATCTTGGAACACTTCTCTGGCAATACTGGATTCTAGAAAAAGAAAAATTAAAAGTCACTGAAGTATTGAAAGAAAATTAATTGCGTACTCTGCCAAATCAGCAGGCAAGCATAGAACATAACATTTTCACACATGCAACAAGAAAATTAACTCTCACATATGAAATTACATAATGTTATCCAGCAAAATTAAAATATGAACCAAAACAGAGGAAGACATGAAATCCAAGAAATATGGCACCAACCTCAGAATAAAATAAGTACTAAATTTGCAGCTGCGCAAAATTAAAATATGAACCAAAACAGAGGAAGACATGAAATCCAAGAAATAGTGGCACCAACCTAAGAATAAAATAAGTACTAAATTTGCAGCTGCGCAACAAATCTAAGGAACAAACAGTCTATACTAAACAGGAGACAAAAAGTTCTAGAGGTATTTGAGAGAAAAGCAGCATGGGGTACAAACTGTGAAACTGTATGCTATCCTTACAAATCTGGAACTCAGAGAGACAAGAAAGTCAGTTAAGGACAAAAAACTAAAGATGATTAGAAACTTTTGGAAAGGCAAAGAACTGTACAATGCTGAAAATATACTTGTTCGGGTGCAGTTGCAGCTCACATCTGTAATCCCAACACTTTGGGAGGTTGAGGTGGGTGGATCTCTTGAGCCCAGGAGTTCAAGACCAGCCTGGGCAACGTGGCAACCCCCATCTCTACAAAAAATACCAAAAAAATGTAGTCAGGAGTGATGATAACGTGCCTATAGTCCCCAGCTACTGGGGAAGCTGAAGTGAGAGGATGGCTTGAGTGAGAGAATGGCTTGAGTCCAGAAGGTGGAGGCTGCAATGAGCAGAGATCGCACCACTGCACTCCAGCCTGGGCAACAGAGCAAGACGGGAAAGACAGAAAGGGAAGGCGACAGGGCAAGAGAAAGGGCAGGGCAGGGCAGGGCAGGGCAGGAAAAAGGAAAAAGGGAACGGGAACAGGAAAAGGGAAACGAAAGGGGAAAAAAAGGAAGGGAAGGAAAGGAAAAAAGAAAAGGAAAAGGAAAGGAAAGGAAAAAGGGGAGAGCAAAAAGGGGAAAGAAAAAATATAATCATATGTACTACTTGGCTTCACAGTAAAAAAAAAACACTACATGGTCATAATACTGTGAAAGTAATTAACTTTGGCAATCAAATTATTGTATAGCAAAACAAAAGGACTAAATTATGGTTGTAGAACAAAACATAAATGTTAACAGCCTTGATATTATAAAGGATAATAATTCTGAAAAAGAATTGAGAGAGGGAGGTTGGTAAAGGAAAGAGTAAAGGGACAAATATCATTATCATACAAAGTGCTAAGTCCACAAATACACTATTAGTTGCTAGAAAAAGAAATAAAAGTATAAACCCTTACTATGTTCGGATAAAGAGAAAACATGAGATTATAAACAAGCAAGCTAAATATTTTCAAGTTAAAAATAAACCAAAATCAACAACAGAAACTAATTATTTAGAAATATGAAAGCCAAAACATTAAAATAGATAGATTTAGACAGTGGTTTCCCTACGGAGAATGAGAATAGAAGCAGAGAACAGTGAGGCAAGGAAATAGTGTTTGTAAGTCATTTAATATTTTTTATATTTGTATATCATGTGCAGGAATTACTTTGATAAGATATTTAAGCAGTAAATATTAAAGTGGTTTGTTCAATAGTACAGCAAAAATGTTTATAGCACCACATAACTGCATACATGTGTGATAATTAAGAAGTTCACTGAGTCAAAGAAAATCTATTTTATTTCCCTTAGAGAAAATGCCATATGGTAAATAGGGTTAAATTCCCTGCTCTTTTAAACTTATTCATAAGTAAGTTTGTAATAGTAAACTGCAAAAAGTGAAAGACAAAGAGGAAAGAAAATCTTAAAACAAAGGTTATCAAAGAAGCAACATTTAGACTAATGGGTGACTTAGCAACAACGATGGAAGCCAGAAGGCAGCAGATTAGTATCTTAAATGTGTGGAAAGAAAATACCTACAAATCTTAAACTCTCTATACCCGAGAAAATATCCTTAAAAAAACGAAGAAAAAATAAAGACACTTCTGACAAACCAGAAGTGGGCCTTTGCTACACAAAAAGAAAACTCTGATGGATGTTCTCTGAGAAGAGCAAAGGAGAGGAAAAAGATTAAATATGAAGTATCAGCAATGTAGAAAAGAAAGGAAAAACAAAAGAAATGGTAAGTATATAGGTATACAAACACCAAATGAATAAAAACAGTGACATCATATAGGAAATTAAAAATACAGAAAAATTAAAATAACAGTACCAGTAACAAAGTTGGGAGTTGAAACTGTTCCAAGATCCTTGTACGGTATAAGAGAGTGAAGTTATTAACATCAGGTGTTTGTAAGTTGAGAATGCATGTAGTGATCACTAAAATAACAGAAAAAGCATAAAAACGCCAAAAATTGTGGGGAGAAAGAACAAACAAATTTTTAAAATACTCGACTGACAGTTTCAGCTCCAACAAGTAAAAAGCTTTAAAGTCATCACTCCCACCCTTACAAGAAAAAGGCTAAATCAACTGAAAATCAATTAATTTCCTTGGATCCATTAGAAAATTGAGGACACAGAGCAAACTACCACCTAAAGATACAGAGAGGAGGCAGGTAAAGCCAGAGAGTCACGGACGAGATCTATTTATTACCTAGAGTAGAAGCTGCTGGAGCCATAAATTAGCAACAACACTATTAGTCTCCTACAGCAGTTGTAACAAACCATCACAAAGTGGGTAGCTTGAAAGAAGCGAAATTTATTCTCCTCTTTCGGGAGGCGAGAGGGCAAAATCAAGGTATCAGCAGGGTTAGTTCTTTCTGGAGACTCTAAAGAATCACTCCATGCCTCTTATCTGGCTTCTGGTGGCTGCCAGCAATTTTTAGCGTTCCTTTGCTTACACAACTCCAACCTCTACCTCCATCTTGACATGATTGTTCCACTGTTATGTCTCCATCTCAAATCTCACCCTCTCCTTACTCTTTTCCAAGGACACCAATCATTCAATTCATTAAGAATTTCTTCATCTCAAAATCCTTAATCACATCTGAAAAGACTATTTCTCTCTCTTTTTTTGATGCAAAGTCTTACTCTGTCACCCAGGCTGGAGTGCAGTGGAGTAATTTTGGCTCACTGCAACCTCCACCTCCCAGGTTCAAGTGATCCTCCCACCTCAATCTCCTGAGTAGCTGGGACTATAGGGGTGCACCACCATGCACGGCTAATTTTTTGAAATTTTTTTGTAGAGACATGGTCTCATTATATTGCCCAGACTTGTCTCGAACTCCTTGGCTCAAATGATCCTCCAATTTGGCCTCCCAAAGTACTGAGATTACAACAGGTGTGAGCCACCATGCCCAGCCAACTATTTCTAAATAATGTAACATTTACACGTATGAAGGGCTAAGACTCAGACATACCTTTTTTGGGGATAAAAATTCAATCCAGTACAAACACTTAAATGGTAATTTTGATGACTTGCTGGAGGCTGACTGTGGAATAGCATGAAAGTGGGAAACTACTAGGGGAATGCTGTCCTATAGGGGAGTCCCCACACTTTTGTGGGTTTTATGGTACTGCCAGATTCTCACAGTAAAGAGCCAAGAAGAATCCCCTTATAGTTCTGGCAAGGAGGAAAAGGAAAGTAACCACTGCGAAATACAACCTGAGTATTCTCTGTAACAAAGGCCTACACTCC
This sequence comes from Symphalangus syndactylus, assembly GCF_028878055.3. Classification (NCBI taxonomy): domain Eukaryota; kingdom Metazoa; phylum Chordata; class Mammalia; order Primates; family Hylobatidae; genus Symphalangus; species Symphalangus syndactylus. The sequence continues at coordinate 21,336,166 of NC_072445.2, read as the reverse complement.
AGGGGAAAGACTGTCAGGGGCTTTATACCACCTAGGAATGGGAATTTCCCTGATTTAAGTCCACTCCACAGCTCCAGGACATCGATCCGCTAAAAAACAGAGATTTAATAATTAAGATTATAGTATATTTCCCCTCTCCCACATGCTATCACCACATCAATGAGGCTCCAGTATTTACAGCTGAAAAAGCTGCAAGATGCAGATTCTACCTGAGAAAGAGTTCTTAGGGAAACCCAAAGAAAGCAAGGAAGACAAAAACAAAGACACTACAGGAATGTGAACCCTCTGGCACCTACAGCTAGAGCAAATATTAAACACAATCCAACTCCTAGGCAGATAAATATAAATCCTCACACTAACGATTTAACTACCGCAGTTCCTATTACCTAATATGACATATCCAGCCTTCAAAAATTTCAAGTCATGCTACGAAGGCAAGAAAAAGCAAGTCTAAAGAGACAAAGCAAGCATCTGAAACAGACTCAGATACAACACTTTTTTTTTAGTTATCTGACAGGAAATTTAAAATAACTATGATTAATATGCTAAGGGTGATAATATAAAAAGACAACATGCAAGAAAAAAATGGATATGGTAAGCACATAGAATCTCTAGAAAAGAAACAGAAGGAAAAGCTGGAAATCAAAAACACTGTAACAAATAATCGACAACACTGATGCATTCATCAGTAGACTATACATAGCCAAGGAAAGAATCAGTAAGCTTGAAGAGAGGTCAAAAGAAATTTTCCAAACTGAAATGCAAAGAGAAAAAGAATTATAAAAAACAAAAAAATCCCAGGACAGAACATCCAAGAACTGTGAAAAACTTCAAGAGGTATGAACACACATAACTGGAATTCCAGAAGAAGATGGGGAAACAGAGCAGAATATATGAAATAATAATGGCTGAGAATTTTCCAAAAATAATAAGGTACACCAAACTACACATCCAGAAAACTAAGAGAACAAAATTAGGATACAAACAAAAAAAAACTACACCTAGACGTATCACATTCAATGGAAGAAAATCAAAGGCAGAGAAAATCTTGAAAGAAACCATCACAAAGTATCACCCTACCTATTGAGGAACAAGGATAAGAATTACAGCAGGCTTCTCATCAGAAAACATGAAGGCAAGAAAAGATGGAATAAAATATTTAAAGCATTGGAAAAAAAAAAAAAAACACCAACCTAGAAATCTGTATCTAGTAAAATTATCCTTCAAAAGGAAAGAGAAATAAAGACTTTTTCAAACAAAAACAAGAATTCATTGCCAACAGACCCGACACAAAAGAAATGTTAAAGGAAGTTCTTCAGAGAAAATGAAAATTATACAGGTCAGAAACTCAAATCAATATGAAGAAGGAGCATAGAAGGAATAAATGAAGAGAAAACAAAATACTTTTTTTATTCTTAATTGATCTAAAAGATAACTACTCAAAAGTCATAATAGTAACAATGTATTGCATGATTACAGCATATGAATAGGTGAAATTAATGAATGTCTTAAGGGACAAGAGGAATAAGGAATACTCTACGGTACCAGCACTACACATGAAGTGTTGCAGTGTTATTTAAAGCTGAATTTAACATTAGTTATAAATGTATATTGCAAAACTCCAGGGCAAGCACTAAAAATAAAAATTAAGTATAACTGAATGTTAAAAGAAGACATAAAATGGAATCATATAAAATGCTCAGAGAAAACAGAAAAATGGAAAAAAAATAATGCAACCAAAAACTGTTATTTGAAAACATCAATAAAAATCAATAAATCTCTAGAAAGAATGACCAAGGCAAAAAACAGAAGGCCCAGATTACTAATATCAGGAATAAAAGACAGTATATCTACAGACCTTACATTCATTAAAACAATAAGGAAAAACCATAAACAAGAATGTACACATGGAGGCCAGGCACAGTAGCTCACACCTGTAATCCCAGGCGGGAGGATAATTGAGGCCAGGAGTTCAAGGTCAGCCTGGGCAACATAGCAAGATGCTATCTCTACAAAAAATAACAATAGGTGTGTGGGGCAGTACCTATAGTCCTAGCTACTTGGGCACCTAACAAGGGAAGATCACTTGAACCCAGGAGTTCGAAGTTGCAGTGAGCTACAATCACACATTTGCACTCCAGCCTGGGCAACAGAGTAAGACCCTGTCTCAAAAAAACAAACAAAAAAAAGATTACAGGTGTGAGCCACCAAGCCCAGCCTTCCATGTACCAAGAAGGCACCATCTTTGAACTCTCCTCACCAGACACCAAATTTGCCAGTGCCTAGATCCTGGACTTTCCAGCCTGTGAGCAATAAATTTCTGTTGTTCATAAATTACCTAGTGTAAGGTATTTTGTCATAGCGGCTTGAAGGGATTATGACAGAAATTAGTAACAAAACTGTGTAGAGAGGAGAAATTTCTAAACTTAAAGTAAAATGGTCAAAGTTTCAAAGTAACTAAACTGGAAACAGACAGTAAATACTTGCAACAAACAACACAATGAATTAAAAGTATTTATAAGAACCAAAAAAAGGAAATCTCAACTGAAAACAGGTAAAAGAAAGTAAAGTACATTACTTAAAATGAAGTACAGCAAACTCTAAGAACTTAATCCTTACCTAAAAAGAAAAAAGTTTTGCTTAACTTGGTTCTGTTTCGGGGTGCTGGTGAGGTATTCTTTTAATGGGTTTACTAGTTGTTAATAACTTTTTAAAAAAAAAAATCAGTATTTAAACAAAAAGGATATCTGAAGATCAAGCTGAAAAATCTTAAAATCCATAATTTTTTTAAATTATTACATGCAAAAATATTGGTGGCAATATTATAAAAGATTTTCTACTAGTCTGCTTTAATAAATATGCATTATTTTGATAATAAAAAATCACTTCCAAAAAATAAACAATTTACACAAATTCCAAATAGGCATAAGTTGTATGGGCATTGACTACGGAATGTTTACTTTTAATTCTGGTCAACACAATACAGATAAATACACAATGGCATCTAATTAAGTCTGTCAAATTAACCTTCTCTATATCACATCACTGATTACAGTATACTATTGAGTGTTAACCTTTATTATAGCAGATGACAAAATATTAAAAATTACACAAAAATTAACAAAAATATATTTCAGTATAAGATAAAAAATTACAAGCTTTACTCTCAAAGTAGTAGGAATATGATGAAAATAATGGTTCCACCTATTTCCTGATTTTATATATATTACACACACACACACACACACACACACACACACACACATCAGGAAGAAAGAAATATATGTATTTACTTTTTATTCCCAGCGCTAAGTATTTCTTACCACAAACCAAAAGGCTTTACCATAAATTATTCCCAGAACGAAATATTTATTCTTTACCATAAATAGAGAAATGCAAAACTGATTAGCATTGCTTAATATCATTAACTAATAACATTTCATCATTTAAGTCCTCTAAAGTTAGGTACCAGATTCATTAGTCAAAATACTACTAATAAAAAGCACAATATCATCCTAAAGTCTTTTTAATTATATATTAGAAATTCCGTCATTTATTTTCTCAAGCTTGTTAAATATGGAATGATAAGCAGCATTTCTTACATGTTTTTCAACAGAGATAAGTAAATCTAGTCATTCTTAAGATAGTGAACAAATTGCACACAAAACCCACCCTTCCTCTTTGTACTTCAAATAGCATACAAAGGTTTGCATAGTACAATACACTCTTAGCACATATCCAAAGAGAAAAAGAAAAGGAAAATTGATATAAGGAAATTTTTACACAGTATTATATTCTTCCTAACGTTACTAAATTAGAATAAGTGACAGATATCCACAAAAAAAAAAAAAACTTAACCAAAGTTTAAAAAACAAAAAAGATTTTTATCTCAAAGACTGATTACCTGAGACAGTTCTAAAAACAAAGAAATTACCATGTACATGTGATTAATGACTTGTCCTAAAATAATAAATCTTAAAAACAAAAAACATACAAAAATCTAAAGAGCAAACAAGTTGGAAAATTCAATTAAATATTCTCATTCTTCATCTTTATTCCCACTATTAACTTCAAAAAAACACTAGAAATTATTTTTAAGCATGTTTCAAGCCAGATCAAAAAAAATACCATATGAATAGCCATCATAAAGTTTTATAGAACTCACCAAAAAACAACCCTAGGAAAACTTTTGGGTATGTAAGTAAAAGACCAATGTGTAACAGTTAAAATTTGTTAAAAGTCTATTAAGAGGCCAGGCATGGTGGCTCATGCCTGTAAACCCAGCACTTTGGGAGGCCCAGGTAAGAGGACTGCTTGAAGCCCAAGAGTTCAAGACCAGCCTGGGCAATATGGCAAGACCCTATGTCTACAGTTTTTGTTTATTTTTTTAAATTAGCCAGGCATGATGGCACATGCCTTAGTCCCAGCTACTCAGGAGACTAAGGTGGAAGGATCACTTGACCCCAGGAGGTCAAGGTTGCAGTGAACTATGATAGTACCACTATACTCCAGCCTAGGCGACAGAGCAAGACCCTGTTCCTTTAAAAAAAAAAAAAAAAAAAAAAAAGTCTCTTTAAAGAAAGCAGTTACTCAAACAAATGAATACCAATCCACAGTTTTTAGATGATAAATATTTAAATTTCTTTATGTTTTAAACCACACTAGGAGAGTCTGAAGGTCATATTACTTGCTCTGTTTAACTCAACAATCTTCTCAAAATGTTTTAAGATATAATTAAGAGGAAGAGCTTTAAAATCAGAGCAATGAAAGTTTGATTCTGTCTCCTCCTCATCTTACCTCTGACTTGGACAAGTAACAATCCCTCTAACTTCATTTCCTGAACCTGAAGAATGGGAAGACTAATGTTTTACCTCATATTCTTGTGGGGAACTGCCTAGCATAGTAAGAATTCCCTAAATGCTAGTAACTAAGTATCAACTAAAAATGAATTTTAAAATTACCAAAAAATGGGAAGTTGCTATGTAACAACTTCCCTCAGTTTCCAAACAGACTTTTATTTTTAAAAAAACTAGTCGAGTGCAGCTGGGCACGGTGGCTCATGCCTGTAATCCCAGCACTTTGGGAGGCCGAGGCGGGCGGATCACCTGAGGTCAGGAGTTCAAAACCAGCCTGGCCAACATGGTGAAACCCCATCTCTACTAAAAAAATAATAATAATAATGATACAAAAATTAGCCAAGCATGGTAGCAGGTGCCTGTAATCCCAGCTACTCGGGAGGCTGAAGCAAGAGAATCACTTGAACCCAGGAGGTGGAGGTTGCAGTGAGCAGAGATCATGCCATTGCACTCCATCCTAGAAGACAAGAGCCAGAAGGCTCAAAAAAAAAAAAAAAAAAACTAGTTGAGTGCAGTAATGAAAAGCAGGGAAGAGTAGAAAAAAGAAGTTCAATCTGTAACTGACTAAGCAATCGAGATAACTCACTACCTGAGGACCAACCTAAAGATTTTTAAAACATAATTAAGTTATACAGACAACTACAAGAACCTGTAAGAACAACAGCAGTAAGCATCATTAAAAATTCGGAAGTAATCATTTGAGTTTCTCCGTAGTTCTAAGCATCTACCCAAAATAAACACATACAAAAAACAAAAATCTAAATTCTTAATTTTCTTTTTAAGAAACAAAGTCTCACTCAGTTGCACAGGCTGGAGTGCAATGGCACAACCATGGCTCGCTATAGCCTCGACCTTCCAGGTTCAAGTAACGCTCTCACCTCAGCCTCCCAAGTAGCTGGGACTACAGGTGCATGCCACCACACCCGGCTATCTCTTTTTTTTTTTTTTTTTTTTTTTTTTTTTTTGTAGAGATGGAGTCTTGCTTTGTTGCCCATGCCGGTCTCAAACTCCTGGTCTCAAGCAATCCTCCTGCCTCAGTAAATTCTTATAATTAAAAAATACTGAGCACTTGAAATGTGGCTAGTCCAAACTGAAATGTTATATAAATGTAAAATATACATCAGATTTCAAGATTTCTTTCATATATAAGAAAAAATGTAAGCTATCTCATTAATAACTTTTTATACTGAATACATTATGAAATAATGTACTTTCTTTAACCCAACATACATTCAAAATATTATTAAAATTAATTTCACATGTTCTTTTTTAAATGTGGCTACTAGAAAATTTAAAATTACATATATGTAACTTAACTCAGTATGTCTCAAAGAATATATATATATACTTGCTTCACAACACCTACCTTAAAGATTTTATAATTTTACAGTTCAAACGTTAAGTTATTTTGAAGGAACTCTTTAAGCTAAAAATTAAGCCTTTATGCCTAAATGTGTTTAACATGTTAAATTGGAGACTCATACAGAAATGTCCCTCTCTGCCAAACTTTCCCTTTATTTATACACACGGAGTAGGTAATCAGCAGATTCACCTGACAAGATGCTTAACATCCCTGATTATTGATTCTCTATTAAAAGGACTTAAGAGCTTCAATGAACCATACAGAAAGGATTAAAGAGTTTATTTCTTTAAAAAAAAAAAAATCTCATCCATTATCTTGAAACAGTAATTTCATTAGGCAACATCCTATTAGTCTGTTTTAGGTGGACATATTTCAATATATTTAAATTTTGTATTATTTGTTAGGTTGGCCCTCTCTACCCAATTACTCCAAATTAAAGTTATTACAGAATCAGACTTAGTGGATACATAGCAGGCTCCTAATTTTCCGCTAGTCAATACAAGTGTTAAATTCTGTAAATACAATAAAATAAGTGATATAGTCTCCAGCATCAATGAGCTCAGATCAAGTAAGGTCATTTACACACTAAGAGAATAACACAGAAGTTTTGTTTTGTTTCTTTTTTTTTTTTTTTTTGAGACGGAGTCTCGCTCTGTCACCCAGGCTGGAGTGCAGTGGCGCGATTGCAGCTCACTGCAAGCTCCACCTCCCAGGTTCACGCCATTCTCCTGCCTCAGCCTCCCGAGTACCTGGGACTACAGGCGCCTGCCACCATGCCCAGCTAATTTTTTCTATTTTTAGTAGAGACGGGGTTTCTCCGTGTTAGCCAGGATGGTCTCGATCTCCTGACCTTGTGATCTGCCCACCTCGGCATCCCAAAGTGCTGGGATTACAGGCGTGAGCCACCGCGCCCGGCCAAGAAGTTTTTATTTAAGTTTTAAACTATGAAGTTCTAAGCATAAGTTCAACTGCGTTTTTGTAATATATAATTTATACGGGAATTTAGAATAATTTTATGAGAAAAAAGGGCTACCTTGAGATTTGAAACACAGACTTTTATTTCCATTTGACACTCATTCTGAAAATTTAACAAATTTATTTTCATCATTAAAAAAATTGTTTTGATCTGCTTCCTAAAATATGTTTGTTAAGAATGGCCAAATTAGTAGGTAAGTAAAAATGAATCCTTCCTCTTAAATGGCTATGCACAAATGCCCACACATACACCAAAACAGTCAGGCAAAATACTCATCAGACTGCAACCTGCTACAGCACAACAGGAATTTTTAATTAAAGTTTAATGCAAAACTTGGATCTCAGGAGAACGTACTTCTAAATAAACCAAAAGTTGTTTCTAACACAAAGAATGAGAAAATCCCTAGAGAATAGTATATACATTCGAAAGACCAACTTTAAATGTCTCCCAAAAACACTCTAACCAAGACTATGTAGTCTCAATTTTACAAATACAGTATATGAACTTCTACATTTACAATCCAAAACACTTTGGCACTTGATTATTACAATAATCGTGATAAATACTCCAGGAATGACATTTTTAAAGTCAGTCTAGATGTTAGGTAAATTTCCAGCCTCTTCAGTACTGGAACACTGATAGGACAATAAGAAGCATAATACAGTTTTAATATTTCAGGTAAAAGTACACATCTCAAAGGATCAGCTCAAGAGAAGGCTTGCTTCATTCTAAAGACTCTTTGCCAGAAGCAGAGGAAAAAATACCTTAGCTACTGCCAGTACTCAATATATCATCACTGGTCAAACCAATGAGAGATTAATAAATCCCATTTCCTTCAGTGCAGGAATATATATTCTAATATTCCATATGCTTCTCCTATTACATTTTAACATTTCTGACATTGACCCTATACTCTCTCTCTTGTTTATTTTTCTAATGGATTCACATACTAACTTTCATTGTTATTATGTTGTCTTATTCCTATCACATAAGCCACTCCAACACATTCATGACATTCATCAAAAACTGGAGGGAGGGAGAGGCAGAAGCATTTATGTCAGAAACCAGGGGTTGCGAGAAGTTTAAAACAAAAATGTGATTCTAATAATATGCCCAATCCTTAACATTTGTAAACTACTCAAGGCACCAAAACTTTCATTTATCCTAAATCCCCAAGCATTTAACATGACATTAATCACATTCCTAACATTAAGGAAAATACTTCTTGATTAATCTCTCATCGGCAGCTTCTTTGCTTGATGATGTGACCTTGTGACAGTCCCTTTTTCTTAATATTGGTGTTAACTGTAACGATCACCACACTTAAAAGTGCAGTTATGCATCACTTAACAATGGGGATGCATCTTAGGAAATGGGTCATTAGGCAATTTGGTCCATGTGTGAACATCATAGAGCGTACTTAAACCTAGACAGTACAGCCCACTACACGCCTAAGCTATAGGGTATTGCCTATTGCTCTTAGGCTACAAAACTGTACAGCATGCTATTGTACTCAATACTGTAGGCAACTGTAACACAATGGTAAGTATCTGTATATTTAAACATAAAAAAGTATAGTAAAAATACAGTATAAGTAATAAAAATGTACATCTACATAGGGTGTACCTACCATGAATAGAGATTACAGGACTGGAAGTGGCACTGGGTGAGTCAGTGAGTGGTGAGCAAACGTGAAGGCCTAGGACACTGGTATACACTACTATAGATTTTATAAACACTATACACTAAAGCTAACTACTTTTTTTATTTTTCTAATTTTCTTTCAAAATTAACCTTAGCTTACTGTAACTTTTTTACTTTATAAACTTTTTTACTTTTTTGTAATAACATGTAATAACATTCAGTTTACAGCACCAACGCATTGTATAGTTGTACAAAAATATTCTTTCTTTATATTCATATTCTATAAGCTTTTTTCCATTTAAAAATTCTTTCTTTTTTAATCCTTTTTCTTATAAGACACAAACACACATTAGCCTAGGCCTGCAAAGATCAGGATCATCAATATCACTGTCTTCCATCTCCATATTTCATCCCACTGGTAAAAAAACGTGCATAGGGCTGTCATCACCTACGATAACGATGTCTTTTTCTGGAATACCCCCTGAAGGACCTGCCTGAGGATATTTTACAGTTAACTTCTTTTAATAAGTAGAAGATGTACTCTGTAAAATAACAATTAAAAAACATAGTACAGTAAATACATAAGCCAGTAACACAGCCATTTATTATCAATATATGTACTACATATAAATGTATGTATGTGCTATACTTTTATACAACTGGTAGTGTGGGTTTGTTGACACCAGCATCATCAGAAACACGAGTCATGCGTTGCACTACTATAGTGGGATGGCTACAACTCACTAGGGAAGAGGAATTTTCCAGCTTCGTTATAATCTTAGGGGACCACCCCCCTATATGTGGTTTATTATTGACCAAAATATTCCTAAAGGGCTCATGATTGCATTCTACTAGAAACTCCTAATGATTACAGTCACTCCCTTGGAACCATCTGGACGCTGAATCATCAAAAAGAACCTAAGCTAAGAGGCACTAATAAGGCACTAAAACAGATACTGGAATCCAGGCTCCCATGCTAGTCATCTCTCTTTTGCAAATGAGTTGAGAAACTGAACAAGATCATGATGGGAAGTTTAACAAGCTGCATAATATTTGAAAGACTATAAAATACAAGTCTACTGGAGCCACTGGAAAAGACAGGTTCTAGAAAAGAAAAAATCCATAACAATACCTGACACTGGAACAACATCTTAAGCCAGTATCAATTTAGAATAGTGAATTGTTTTAAAAGCACTGTTTATTCTAGGGTAAAAGCACCTTTAAGTGCAAACAATTAGTAAATACCTTTCAGTAAATCAAATAGCGTTCAATGAAAATGGTCAGGAAGACTGTAGAACATCTAGGAATCTGAGACCTTCAGAAACAAAAACCAAAACATAACAAAAAAAATGAGGTAATATCAAGTTTAGTCCAAAGAAGAAAACATTTAGGGGCCCAGAAGGAAAACACCTACTTCATTTGTAGTTAAAACCAAGGTTATGATTCAAATATGAGTACGGCATGGTCTCAGGTTAGTGAAGTCCTAGTAAAATTTTATCTGTTTAAGAGACATAATAAATGTCTCTACTGTGAGCTCCTGTCTAAATATCTACCTAACGTAAGCCAAAATAAATAAAAGCTGGGAGGAGTATGAGGGAGTATTGCCAAACACAGGTACACACTACCAAAAAAAAATTTAAAAAGCAACAACAAAAAAGGTCTTTCTAATAACTAGCCAACCACCACTTCAGTGAAACCAAGAGACTGATAATTACTAATACTTTCAGTTTCTTGTGCCTTACTTGGCCATTTATTATATTTGCAGTTATAACTGCTTAACACCCTGAAGGATTGTGTACTTGTTTCTGAAACAGAAGGATATGCTGAGGTTTTGTAATCTGCTTCACATTGGGTATGAAAGGAAAAGGAACCTAGGTGAGAAAGAGACAGGAGCAAGAAAAAAAAAAAAAAAAAAAAAAAAGCAGGCACATCAAATCCCTGGGACCAAACAGAGGGGGTGGCAATCTATACCCAGGGAATATCCTCCAGCATTTAGAGACAAGATCCCATTTCACCCCAGTAATTCTGGACTACTCATACCATACTTACGGATTCAGCTACTAATGTAGACTACTAATGTAGTCCCAGGACATAAAATATATAAGCTTAGGGGCTTGGTGTCTTGTTATTACCTCTTGGTTCATCCTAAATAATTCCAATAACTAAGCTCACTTTTGTTCCTGCAAATACCCACCTTGTATTTCTCCAATAAGAAATCTGGACCCTGTCTCATTTTGTTTCCCTGTGGCCAGGTTTTCAAGGCCTACTGCCAGACCCCGTTTCCTCCTTTTTCCCCCAAGATGCCAGTCTGAATCTCTACCTAGTGCCTGCTACCAGCCACCATACCACTCCCAAATGCCTGCTCCACATACATGTACACACTGCACTTTGCCAAACATATCCCTGATGCCGACAAGCTGACTGTAGGCACACATAGACCTCCATCCAGATTTCTCAAACTAGTGTTCTGTCGCCTCCCCCATCTAGAAAGACTTACTGCCTGACTGCTGAGATAGTTTGGTCCCCAAATCCTGCTTGTGTTCAATCTGAATAGCAGTCAGACATCAAATGCTACAACTAAGCAGTAACAGCTCCATCATAATGATTACCTAATTTACCTAAATTTCAATCACATCTCACTAGTTTTTATTTGCTCTTTCTTTTCTGAACATAAAATCTGAAAACTTTCAGATCTTTCACAACTTGCTTCATCAGTTTACCTAAGAAACAGGTCTGCAGCTCCATCCAATTCTCACCCAAATGAATAATCATTATACTTCTTTCTCTACCTAGCTGCAAGCCCTTGACACAATGACAACAATTTTTTATATACATTAAAGTAAGCATTTTTATCATTCAAAATATATTTAATAATGGGGGAAGATATTCTCTGACAGAGGATTCGCTGACAGATCTGAATTATGAATAAATAAAAATGTAGCGCTTTTGAGTTTTCTATTTATTTTAAATGCCTTAAAAATTACATTTTAGTTAATATAATGTCATTTTAGTTTGCAAACACTTCAATTAGAAAGACACACACTGGGCGAGGTGGCTCATGCCTGTAATCCCAGTACTTTGGGGAGGCTGAGGCGGGCAGATTACAAGGTCAGGAGATCGAGACCATCCTGGCTAACACGGTGAAACCCCATCTCTACTAAAAATACAAAAAATTAGCCAGGCGTGGTAGCACATGCCTGTAGTCCCAGCTACTCGGGAGGCTGAGGCAGGAGACTTGCTTGAACCCGGGAGGCGGAGGTTGCAGTGAGCCAAGATCGCGCCACTGCACTCCAGCCTGGGAGACAGAGCAAGACTCCATCTCAAAAAAAAAAAAAAAAAAAAAAAAAAAAGTACAAAGCAAACTTCCAGCTCATTTCTATAGGAAACTATAAAATATTATAAATGTGGATTTTCAGCCTTAATGTGAGTTTACAAAATTTAAACTACTCAAATTTTGAAACCTCAAAAAATATCTGATGAGTACTTGAATAAGGAAAAGAATTATTACATTTGCCAGTGATTCCACTTTGAAACAAAAATTTCCTAATATTATTTTTTCATGCTCTGTAGTTTAATTGAAGTAAATCCTGATACAAAAAGGTGAACCATTAGCATGCAATTTCCATCTGCAACTACTTATCTGTATGAATTAAGATTTTATCCAGGCCAGGTACAGTGGTGCGGCTGTAATCCCAGCACTTTGGGAGGCCAAAGCAGGTGAACTGCTTGAGGCCAAGAGTTTGAGACTAGCCTGGGCAAGATAGGGAGAGCCTGTATCTACAAAAAAATTTTAAACCAGGCCAGAGGTAGCAGTGCGCACCTGTAGCCCTGGCTACTTGGGAAGCAGAGGCAAGAGTTTGAGGCTGCAGTGAGCTATGATCATGCCACTGAACTCCAACCTGGGTAACAGAGCAAGACCCTGTCTCCAAAAATAAGTAAATACGTAACATATAAATAAAAATTTTAAAAATATTTTCTCCAAACAGTACAAGAAACTAACATAAAGAAATCACTCTATTATAGAAGTGCACATATCATCTAAACCAGCCACAAATTTGTCTATTAAAACCACCACGAGGCCAGGTGCAGTGGCTCATGCCTGTAATCCCAGCACTTTGGGAGGCCGAGGCGGGCAGATCACATGAGGTCAGGAGTTCAAGACCAGCCTGACCAACATGGTGAAACCCTGTCTCTACTAAAAATGCAAAAATTAGCTGGGCATGGTGGCACACACCTGTAATCCCAGCTACTCAGGAGGATGAGACAGGAGAATCGCTTGAACCCAGGAGGCGGAGGTTGCGGTGGGCCGAGATCGCACCACAGCATTCCAGCCTGGGCAACAGAGCAAAACTCTGTCAGAAAAAAAAAAAAACACCACCACATGACTAATATGTTTTATATACATGAGCCTATAAAATAAACTAAAAAGTTCACTACCGTATGTAAAATTATTAAAGAGAAATTCTGCCCTTAGAAATCTGCTTTTTCTTTCAAAAATAAAAATTCATAAATATTCCTTTTTCGTGCTCTAGAAACGCTCTGACACTTTGTGCCATTTGCTTTCTGCCTAATTCTGCTCCAAAATGCCAATTTATATTTTTGGAATAAGAAAAATAAGCATTGCCTATCTGTCTCCCTAGAGCTCTTCCCAAATTCTTTCACACAGAATACCTCAAATTTCTCAATAGGCATTTTATCACATTTAACAAATGCAGACACTAAAAACATAAAATTCAAATAAGTCTACTAGTAGTCATCCCACTTAAGAGCTTTTCCTAAGCAACTAAAGTTCTTACCAATAATGGACTTTCGCACAGTACATCCAACATTGAAAAAAGTATCTGTGATTTCTGTAAGGTTATATCACATAAAATTCATTTTGTGCCTTAGTGCAAAATCATCTCATCCCACTGGTCCTTTATTTAAAGAAAATATACTACTTCTAACAAAGGTCAAAAATTGAGATCTTTTTTTTTCCAAGTTGGTAAAAGAATTAGGGAAATCATTTGAAAATGAAAATCACCATCACTGGCAGTGTTCTAAGCACTTTACAAGTAGTACCTCATTCAAATCCTCCTAACAACCTATGAGGTTGATATTTTATTCCATTTATAGATTAAGAAACTGAAGCACAGAGAAGTAATGTGCTCAGTCACACAGCCAGTAGGTAGAAGAGAATTTGACCTCAAGTAGTCTCCGTCCAGAGCCCATGCTTTTAACTCTCTAGCTGTACCACCTAAGCATAAGAACCACCACTTAATAGGCATCCAAGTTATCTTACACACAAAAAAAATTTCAGATTTTTTCATTTTGTGACAAATTAGATAAAATATCATGTAAATATTTTAGGCTGCATCTAAAATCGTAAGATAAAAGGATGGCTGGTAAAACCAAATAAATGAGATTTATATTAAAGAGCAAACTCCCTTTAAGTGAACTTGGGAATTTTATTATTACATGACCAATAAACTTAAAGAATATATGTACTGATATGGAAATGTTTCACAACACTTTACAAAAACTTAACCACAAATGCCCTCAGTAATATACCCTCAAAACACATTCTAAGTAGTCGAGAGTATACCAACACTGATATCCAAGTCTATATGAAAACTCACCTTAACAGAACACAACAAATAAATCACAAAGAAAAAGCCTCTGGACAATCAAAATAGGTATTCCAATGTCCAAGTATTGGTACACATTTACTTTTCTCCAGAGACGACCTCACACACTAAGTAACGGCCTACTGATTCTTCCCCTATGCAGAATCCCAAACCTGAATGATTTCCACACTTCTAAAAAAAAATCAGAAAAGGAAAGATGATGGGGGACACTAATCAGTTATAAGCACATCCAAAAGCAAAGCAAAAAAAAAAAAAGTACTTAAATAATTTCAAAATGCGAACAAGTATTATTTATAATTGAGCTCAACAGCCCTATATGCAAAACAAGATTGCATCCCCAGGTCATCCAAAGAAGTTTAATTTTATTCTGCATCCCATTTAAGATAGAAAACTGTATATTTAACTTTAGTATTATCTTAATCCAAAGCAGTTAAAGTGATTTTATAATTTCATGCTTAAAAGAATATGCCCACAATTGCCCTGCGAGCTCAACTAATCAATTACAAAATAATTCATTTGAAAATTCCAAATAGCAGATGTTTTATTTCACTGTTTTTGAGCTCAAGAGCACTTTGAGTATAAAAGTTACCTGAAGGGAGGGAGGTGGAGGAGGGAACATAAAATTAGAAAAGTCTAAGAAAAGAGGATAGCTAGGCGAGTGTCTATAAACAATATGCTCAAAACATCCCCCACAAAGCAAAGTGTGGACAGAGGATGCCACATCAGCAGTAGTCTGTATTCGTCCTGCTTCTAAATCATTTGTTAGTTACATGAATTATTCATTTCGGTGATGGTTTGTTGATATGAAGCAGTACCAATTCTCAACTGCAAAAAGTGATGGGGTCCTCCTGATTTGCTCTACAAAAATCAAACTTGGGTTTACTCTTACAGAACACGTTCTGCCTTATAGAGACAGAGGGTGTTTTGTTTTGTTTTTTAAGCTATTCTTTTTTAAGTTGCTTTCAATTTTTAAAGGATTGAGGGAGTTAATGCCTAGCCCACACCGAACTTTGTTATCAAAAGAAATTGTTACACCACTTAACAAAACTCCTTTTCAACCCGGACTGCCACACATTCTGCCTTCTCTAACTTCAAACAAAACTATAAAGCACATAGTAAATAACATATAAGGCCTTGTATTTTTCTCTCCTCCGGCAAGGAAGTCTAACTCCAAACAGGAAACTGCTCCTCAAAGGATCCAACACTGAAGTCCAAACCCAGTCCTCCGGAGCACACTGAATGCTTAGGTGCCAACACACTTGCCTAGGTAGAACCCGAGTAAAACAAATACTCAAGCTTTCCTGTCCTTGAGGCACCCCTTGCGAGTTTCAGCAGGAAAAAAGTTTTTGAACAAATTTATCTCTCTCCTTAAACGTATTCAAAGCCTCGCAGAAAATAAAGAAGTTGAAAGTGCTACTTTATCAAGTTTTTCGATCGCCCTCCCCCATCCCACGAGGAGGGGGAGGGAAGCAAGGGGATGAGGAAGGGAAGGAAGGTCAGGTCCGATTTTAGCTGGGCATGGGGTTAGGAGAGGTGGCCAGGCGCTCCCGCCCCCCATTCCGCACCTTTCTGGTGAACAGGAAAAGAGGCGGAGAAGCGAGAGCGAGGGAGACCACCCGCGAGCTCTCCCACCAGTTTCTCCGTGAGAAGAGCAAGGTGGAAGGCAGGGCAAGAAGGGGCGGTGGGGAGAATGGAGAGGGTGGGGTGCTGCCGCTCAGGGGCTGACCGCCGTCGCCTCCCCATAAGGCCGAGAAAGGGCACAGCCTCCCCGGGTCTGGAAGGTCCGGACAGGCGGCAGGAAGCGCCCGAGTCTCTTACCCATGCTGGGGGCTCCCGCGGGGAGAAGCCGACGTCTGCTCCTCCTCCTTCTCCTGTGGTGGCTCGCGCGGCCGCTCCCGCGGCTGGAGGCGGGACCCGCGCTCCGCGCTAGCCCCTCCTGAGCTCAGGCGGGGCGAAGAGTCGCCTCCATCCGCTCGCGGCGCTCTCCTACCAGTCTCTTCAGCGCGGCCCACGAGGCAAAGGCAAGGGCGGCGACAGCTCCTCACCCCTGGCCTCCGCAGGAGCCACGGCGGCGGGAGGGCCCTCCCCCGCCTGCCCGGACCGCGGTTTTCCCACCCTGGCCGCTCCCGCAGTGGGGAGGGACCTACCGGTTCGCCCAGGCCCTCGGCTCCAACCCCGAGCGCCCGCCCAGCCTCGGAGCCCGCCCCTCGCCTCTTCCTTAGCACTCGCGGTTAGAAAAGGCAACACCGTAGACTAAGGTGGAGACCCAGACGGAGGCCGAGAAGGTGCGGGGAGCTGGGTCCGGGAGGAGGCAAATCTCGCGAGAACGCCCTCGTTCTCCCCGCCCCAAGCCGCCCCGTAGCGTTCGGGTTCTCTCCCGGACCCCCCGGCTGGTGCCAGGTGCGGTGACGTCACGGCCGGGGGTCGCGCGCCGCCCGCGTCCAGGTGCAGCGAGCGGATGAGGAAGCGGTGCAGAGAAGCTTGGGCTCGCCTTCCCCCAGGAGGCTCGGAACAGCTTGGGCGGGCGTTTGGTCTGGTTTGTCGCCTCAGATGGATCAAAAGGTTTCTGCTGATAGGCAAAGTTGCCCCACTTTCCGCGGCGGCGACGCGGTGTTACTTTCTGCAGCGAAGCAGCCTCTGGAGGACCTTAAAGGGAAAAGGCGGACAGAAGGAGGGCGAGCGCGCTTGATTTCGACCTTTAAGGGAGGCCCAGATGCTGCCAGGCCCCTCAGTTTACCTTGCCAAGTTACTTATGGATCAGAAGCATTTGGTCTTCGTCGGGTGGGGGAGAAACCTAGACATCAAATAAGTTCTGTTTCACAGATTCCTTTAGTCTCTTGTCAGCTGAATGCAACTTTCTAATTTTCTTTTTTTCTTTTTAAAGTATAATTTGAATTGTTAACTTGATCGAGAGAAAAATAGGCATCATGATTTGAAATATTGCCAGGCATTTTTTTCTAGCGTCAGTGTGAAGCAGGGCATAGGATTATTATAGTCAAACATGAGCCTGGGAGTTACGAAGAAGTGTAATTATGTCAGCAAGCTTTTTTTCCCCCTCCTGTTTAAGTAGACCCAATTCCAGGGCAAATGTGTGTGTGAGCGTTTGTTGAACGCCAACTATTGTGCCTAGTGCTTTTTCAAGAAATTATGTAATTCTCAGTCATCCAGCACTGAAACTGACTTGCCCTTTGGAACCAGGCAGACATGGGTCCTTGAAACTCAGCACAGCCATTTACTTTTTGTGGGACCTTGGATAAATTAGCCTGGCTGAACTTCAATTTCTTGAGTATGTTGAAACAAATCTTGCAATGCAGAGCACAGTAGTAGTAACCTTGGACGTATCCATTACCACTATTTCCTATAGGCCTGCTTTTGCCATCTTTTAATACTTCTAATGCTTCTCAAAGGTTGCATGTGGTAATTTTATAACAAGAATGATCAAACTCACAAACAGCAGCCAAAAAGGAGAAAAGAAAAAAGTTGAATATACTCATCTAAACAAGATGACATTGACATCATGGAACATGTGCCTTTTTTAGGTAACAAATATGTGTGGAGCGTTATGTTCGTTGTCCCCTACCAAGCAAAAAAAAAAAAAAAGCTAAAGTACAGCGCTAATCCTCAGAGACTTTGCATTCTTCTGGGGGGGTGACATACGAACACAAAGTTAATTAACAGTATGAGGTAGTGAGGGTCAAATGCTTGAGAATTTAAAGGAAAATAATTACTGTGGGCAAAGCAAGCTGTAAAGAGAAGGTATGAGTTGAACGAAAGCTTGGGAAAGGCAATAATTCAGTCTGGAGGAGTCCTAGAACTGAGGAGTGGAGGTGGATATGCAAACAGAGTTTTTCTGAGCCTTTAAGAAATGTGTGGCTCAAGCAGCCCATAAGGAAGGCCATTTACGCTTTGGAAGAATGAGTCTGGTGATGGGCTAAGAAGGATTCATGAAAGGAGACAAAAATATAAGCTATTGGAAGCACATACATAGGTAGTAAATTCAAGGCCAGAGACCTTAAGTTTCTAGAGACTAAATTTCTAGGTCTCTAGAATCCTTAATATTTAAAGAAGAAAGGCCAATGAATAGAATGGAAAAGAAGTTAAGTAAAACAGAAGGGAGAATAAAGACTATCAGATTCGATAATAAGGGCATCTTTGAAAATATAATTTCAGAATATATATAATAGAATATATAATATATAACTACATATTCAGAATATATATAAGAGAAAATTCAAATTAAGTGTTTTATCAATTGAATGATAAGGAAGTGGAGGCCACAGATAAGGTAGATATTTTCTGAGAAGTCAGATCACATGATCTGACAACATGATAAAACATTTACCATCATTTCTGTCCTAGAAATTCCAGGATCTCCACACTTATAATCCCAGCAATTTGGGAGGCCAAAGGAGGAGGAGCACTTGAACCCAGGAGTTTGAGACCAGCCTGGGCAACATAGCAAGACTCCATCTCTACAAAAAAAAAAAAATACAAAAATTAGCCCAGGTATGGTGGCACAGGCCTGCAGTCTCAACTACTTGGGAGGCTGAAGTGAGAGGATCACCTGAGTCCAGGGAGGTCGAGGCTGCAGTGAACTGTGATCCTGCCACTGCACTCCATCCAGCCTGGATGACAGAATGAGACCCTGTCTCAAAAAAAAAAAAAAAAAAAAAATTCTATTATCAGTTATTGCCATAATTAATGTACGTATTTTACAAGTTTAAAAGTTAAATTCACTTTGCAAATTCAGAGGCATTATCCATGGAGGTAATGATGAGATGATGAATCATAGAAATTGGAAGTATCAGGGAATAGAACCCCTAAGAATGGTTGAGAAAACCGAAGTAAAGCTAAGAAGTAATCGCAATCCCAAATTTAATGTTGTTTTCCAAAGACAAAGCCAAAGGAAATTCTAACAGAAGAATGAAATCTAGCAATTTACTTTTAAACTTACAAAGTGGTATGTAAAAATACCTTCTAAACTTTTGAATGCTATGCAAATATTAGTTATTAATTATTCCTTTAAGCTCTTTTCATCCTTTAAATCTTACCTTCTCAGCTATAAGAGGCCTTCAAGGTATGGCAGTATGTTTTATACGTTTTTATGTGGCTACCACCGTCTGCAGCTCAAAACATTGTGTTCCCTGGCAATAATTATTAGTTGAATGAGAGAAAATATGGTAAGAAGATAATTTCTACTTACCACATATATTAAATTTAAATTCCTTTAATCTAAAAACAAATTATCTTTTACTTTTCCCTTTATTTGATTGTTACCTTTATACTGGATTAGGTTTGTTTCTGTCCATCTGTCCTTACTCTTCTTTGTATTCCAGTACAAATGGACTAACACCACTCTAATTATTCACTTTCTTTTTTTCTGCCAAATACTAAACATGTTGATCTGACATCAAGGAGAACATTACAGTTTCTGTGTGAATGACACAATTTCAGACCAACATAACTCATGCTAAACTGCCATGATTTCTTCCTGAAATTTTCTTAGGAATTTATCTGAAGATATCTATATTTTAAAAAATCATCTGCCTTCTTTCCTTTTGGTAAAAACTATTATAACCAAGAAGATTATGCTAAAGAAAAATAAATGTTAACTAAATTATATTATTTTTAAAGCACTCATTTAGCTAAAATCTGGTGACTATTTTTTGTTTCTTTATTTTCATTCAAAAGTACTAGGTTTCCTGGGAAGTTTTCCTACTGCTACCTTGTTTTGGCCTGGCTAATTTACTGTAAACTTAAGCCCAAATTACATCAATGTATAACCTGCATTTTAAAAATCATTCTTTAGAAAACAATTGCAGGAAATAATAACCTCAATCAGAATGCCTATACTGTGAGATCATTGAAGCTGAAAAATCCCCCTGCTCAAACTGGTGGCCATTCAGCTTGCAACAAAATACTGTTCCTCTGCTAGCAACTTGGGTGATGTCCTCAGGCCTATGACCACTCTAAGCACTTTTCATTATGCATACTAAGAAAGAGTTTAATTAAAAACATGATGACCCATTGAAATGAATCACCACCTGCCAACTGCAAGGACCTTTTTAATAGTGTTATTTGCACTTTATTCAGATGCTAGTGTCATAGGGCTGGCATTTGATAGGCAAGTCATAGGAGCCTCCTAGGCCTTTAAAGGGAATCTGTTTCAAGAAGCATTACTCCTCTCAAATATTAAAGCTAGCTCCTTTTGAAGGGTCACATATTTTAAGTAATCTCAAATAACAAATACATTTGCATTTTCAAATATCAGGCAGTTAGATGATACACATGGTATTATGTAAATAATTTCCAGTCATGAGTACACATTTATTCAACTCAACAGATGTTTTTCTGATCACCCATTACAAATGAGCAGCTTCTGGATCATAAATATAGAGATAGAAATAAAGTCCTTGCCCTTAAAAGAGAAAGGATTGGGGAGTCTGTCCAGGGTACATTGGAATTCTCAGTAAGGACAAGGAAGGGTAGTCAGGTAGCCAGGACAATAGGCAGGTATACAATCAAAAGCCCAGGATGGGCGTGGTGGCTCACGCCTGTAATCCCAATACTTTGGGAGGCCGAGGCGGGTGGATCACCTGAGGTCAGGAGTTCAAGACCAGCCTGGCCATCATGGTGAAACCCTATCTCTACTAAAAATACAAAAATTAGCCGGGCGTGGTGGTGGGTGCCTGTAATCCCAGCTACTTGGGAGGCTGAGGAAGGAGAATCACTTGAACCCAGGAAGCAGAGGTTGCAGCGAGCCAAGATCATGCCACTGCACTCCAGCCTGGGTGGCAGAGTAAGACTCCATCTCAAAAAAAAAAAAAAAATGCCTAGGATGTCTTTGAGGGGCCAGGCTCTGAGACCACACTCAAATATGGAGAGCCCTGTGTGACAGGGAAGTAAATTGATGTCTTGTCCTAGAAGTAAGAGGCAATTAATGAATTATTTTAAGTAGGCAACTGATTTGCTTTTCCAGCTACATCCACGGTCATAGAAAAAAATGCACACAAGTCACAAAAAATTAGGTACAAAAAAATTTGGTTAAATAAGCATTGATTAAGCACCCGCTACCCTCAAATAATTAGTAAATATGTTTTTTTACTAATACAATAAATGTTTAAACTAATATAAGATATAAGGGATTTCATATGCTGGACACTGTGAAAGATTCATTGCAGCAAACACAAACTCTGCCTTCAAGGAATGTGATTTCCAGCCAAGAAGGCTAAGATATACTTAACTATTTTGACTTGCACTTATTTAAATAAAATGTACCTTATTGAGGAGAACCTGCATTTAGAATCAACATGGCACAGACCAATAAACTGGGCAAACTTTCAATTTAGTAATTAATTTGCAGTATTCTTATTTGAATCTCTGCAAATTTTTTTATGCTATAGAAATTTTTAATTTTTAATTTTTGTGGGTACATAGTAGGTGTATAGATTTATGGGGTACATGAGATATTTTTATACAGCCATATAATGCATAATAATCACATCAGGGTTAATGGGATTTCCATCACCTCAAGCATTTATCCATTCTTTGTGTTGCAAACAATTTGATTATATTATTTTAGCTATCTTAAGATGTGTAATAAATTATTGTTGACTGTGCTCTCCCTGTTACTCTATTTAATCATACTCATTCTATCTAACTATATTTTTGCACCCATTAACCATTCCCACTCTCCCACCCCTGCCCAGCCTCTTCCAACCATCATTCTGCACTCTGTGAGTTCAATTGTTTTAAATTTTTTACCTCCCACAAATAAGTGAGAACATGAAAAGTTTGTCTTTCTTTTCCTGGCTTAATTCACTTAACACAGTGACTTCCAGTGCCATTCATGTTTTTGCAGATGACAGGATTCCATTCTTTTCTATGACTGAATAGTACTCCATTGTGTATATGTACCACATTTTCTTTATCCATTCATCTGTTGATGGACACTTAGGTTGATTCCAAATATTGGCTATTGTGAATAGTGCTGCAATAAACATGAGAGGACAGATATCTCTTTGATATAAGATTTCCTTTCTTTTGGGTATATGCTTAGCAGTAGAATTGCTGGATCATATTATGGTGGTTCTATTTTTAGTTTTATGAGGAACCTCCAAAGCTGTTCTCCATAGTGGCTATACTAATTTACGTTCCTACCAACAGTGTACAAAGGTTCTCTTTTCTCCACATTCTCACCAGCATTTGTCATTACTTGTCTTTTAGATAAAAGCCATTTTAACTGGGGTGAGATGATATCTCACTGTAGTTTTCATTTGTATTTCTCTGATGATCAGTGATGTTGAACATATTTTCATATACCTGTTTGCCATTTTTTTTTTTTTTTTGAGATGGAGTTTTGCTCTTGTTGCCCAGGCTGGAGTGCAATGGCATAATCTTGGCTCACCACAACCTCTGCCTCCCAGGTTCAAGCGATTTTCCTGCCTCAGCCTCCCAAGTAGCTGGGATTACAGGCATGAGCCACCATGCCCAGCTAATTTTTGTATTTTTAGTAGAGACAGGGTTTCTCCACATTGGTCAGGCTGGTCTCGAACTCCCAACCTCAGGTGATCCACCTGCCTTGGCCTCCCAAAGTGCTGGGGTTGCAGGCGTAAGCCACTGCACCCAGCCTCCTGTTTGCCATTTTTATGTCTTCTTTTGAGAAATGTCTATTCAGATCTTTTGCCCATTTTTAATCAAATTATTAAATTTCTCCTATAGAGTTATTTAAGCTCTTTATATACTGTAGTTATTTATCCCTTGTCAGGCAGAGAGTTTGCAAATATTTTCTCCCATTCTGTGGGTTGCCTCTTTACTTTGTTGATTGTTTCCTTTGCTGTGCAGACACTCTTTAACATGATGTAACCCCATTTGCCACTTTTGCTTTGGTTTCCTGTGCTTGTGAGGGTACTAATCAAGAAATCTTTGCCCAGCCCAATGTCCTAAGGAGTTTCCCCCAATATTTTCTTTTAGTAGTTTCATAGGTTCAGGTCTTAGAAATTTAAATCTTTACTCCATTTTGATTTGATTTTTGTGTATCACAACAGATGAGGTCTAGTTTCATTCTTCTACATATGGGTATCCCGTTTTCCCAGCACCATTTATTGAAGAAACCATTCTTTCCTCAAAGTATGTTCTTGGCACCTTTGTTGAAAATGAGTTCACTGTAGATGTATGGATTAATTCTATGTTCTCTATTCTGTTCCATTGGTCTATGTGTCTGTTTTTATGCCAGTACCCTGCTGTTTTGGTTAGTACAGCTCTGTAGTATAATTTGAAGTCGCATAAAGTAATGCCTCCAGTTTCGTTCTTTTTTGCTCAAGATAGCTTTGGATATTCTGGGTCTTTTGTGGTTCCATATTAATTTTATGATTGTTTTCTCCATTTCTGTGAAGAATGTCATTGGTGTTTTGATAGGAATTGCATTAAATTTGTACATTACTTTGGGTGATATGGACATTTTAACAATATTGATTCTTCCAATCCATGAGCATGGAATATCTTTCTATTTGTATGTGTGTGTGTGTGTGTGTGTGTGTGTGTGTGTCTTCTTCAATTTCTTTCATCAGTGTTTTATAGTTTTGATTGTAGAGAACTTCCACTTCTTTGGTTAATTCCCAAATATATTATTTTATATGTAGTTATTATAAATGGAATTACTTTCTTGATTTCTTTTTTAGATTGTTTGCTGTTGGCATATAGAAATGCTACTGATTTTTGTATGTTGATTTCATATCCTGCAACTTTACTGAATTTGATTATCAGTTCTAATATTTTTTTGGTGGCGTCTTTAGGTTTTTCCAAATATAAAATTTTATCTTCTGCATGCAAAGATAATTTGACTTCTTCCTTTCCAATTCAGGTGCCCTTTATTCCTTTCTCTTGCCTGATTGCTCTAGAAAGAACTTCCAGCACCATGTTGAACAACAGTTGTGAATGCGGACATCTTTTTCTTGTTCCGGATATTAGAGGAAAGGCCATTTTTTCCTCTCATCAGTTTTTCCCCATACAGTATGATACTAGCTGTGAGTCTGTCATACATGGCTTTTATGGTGTTGAGGTATGTTCCTTCTACACCCAGTTTTTTGGGTGGGTTTTATCATAATGTTGAGATTTATCAAATGGTTTTTAGGCATCAGTTAAAATTATCATGTGGTTTTTGTCCTTCATTCTGCTTATATGATGAATCACATTGATTTATTTACTTATGTTGAACCATCTTTGCATACCTGGGATAAATCCCACATGGTCATGATGAATGCTGTTTTTCATGTGTTGTTGGATTCTATTTGCTAGTATTTTATTGAGGATTTTGACATGAGTATTCATCAGAGATATTGACCTGTAGTTTTCTTTCCTTGATGTGCCCTTGTCTGGTTTTGGTATCAGGATAGCATTGGTTTCATAGAATGAGTTTGGAAGTATTCCCTCCTTCTCTATTTTTTGGAATAGTTTGAGAAGCATTGATATTAGTTCTTCTTTAAATGTTTGGTGAAATACACCAGTGAAGACATTGGATCTTGGACTTTCTTGGCTGGGAGATTCTTTATTATGGCTTCAATCTTGTTACTTGTTATTGCCCTGCTGAGGTTTTGAATTTCATCAGCTTCAGTCTTAGAAGGTTGTAGGTGTCTAGAAATTTGTCCATTTCTTCTATGTTTTCCAATTTATTGGCATATAGTTGCCCATGGTAGCCCCTAATGATCCTTTGAATTTCTGCAGTATCAGTTGTAATGTATCCTTTTTCATCTCTGAATTTATTTATCAGCGTCTTCTCCCATTTTTCTTAGTCTGGCTAAGGGTTTCTCAATTTATCTTTTTAAAAAACAACTTTTTTCATTTTTTTTTAATTTTAATTTCATTTATCTCTGCTCTCATCTTCATGGTTTCTTTTCTTCACTAATTTTGGGTTTGGTTTGCTCTTGCTTTTCTAGTTTATAAAGATGCATTGTTAGATTGTTTATTTGATGTTTTTCTACTTTTTTGATGTAGGCGCTTATTGGTAAAAATGTTCCTTTTAGTACTGCTTTTGCTGTATCCCATAGATTTTGATATGTCGTGTTTCCATTTTCATTTGTTTCAAGACAGTTTTTAATTTGCTTCTTAGAGTTTTTATTGACCTACTGGTTATTTAGGAGCATATTGTTTAATTTCCATGTGATTGTATAGTTTCCAAAGTTCCTCTTGTTATTGATTTCTAGTTTTGCTCCACTGTGGTCAGAAAAGATACTTGATATGATTTCAATTTTTTGAATTTTTTAAGACTTGTTTTGTGGCTTAACATATGGTCTGTTTTTGAGAATAAGCCATGTGCTAAAGAGAAGAATGTGTATTCTTCAGCTATTGGATAAGATATTCTGTAACTATCTATTAGATTCATTTGGCCTATAGTCCAGATTAAGTTCAATGTTTCTTTGTTGATTTTCTGTCTGGATGATCTCCCCAATGCTGAAAGTTGGGTGTTGAAGTCTCCAGCTATTATTGTATTGGGGTCTATCTCTCTTTAGCTCTAATATTATTTGCTTTCTATATCTGCGTGCTGCAGTGTTGAGTGCATATATCTTTACAATTGTTATATCCTCTTGCTGAATTCACCTTTTTTATCATTATATCATGACCATCTTTTTTCTCTTTTTGTGGATTTTGTCTTGAAATCTATTTTGTCTAGTATAAGTATAGCTATTCCTGCTCTTTTTTTTGGCTCCCTTGGGATGGAATATCTTTTTCCATCCCTTTATTTTCAGTATATGTGTGTCTTTATAGATGAAATACGTTTCTTATAGACATAGTTCACTGGGTCTTGTTTTTTTATATCCATTTAGCCACTATCTATGTCTTTTGATTAGAGAGTTTTGTCCATTTACATTCAATGTTATTATTGATAAGTAAGGACTTATTCCTGGCCCTAGCCATACATTATTTCCAAAATAATAAATGGAAATTTTATTTCATATCCCAGTCTAACTTCCTTAACTGCACAGATTACAATAAGGGCTATATCCCATCTGATACTGGAGCTTTTAAGCTACCTGTTCTGACATTATCTTGGTGCCCAAAATTAAATGCCTGCCAAAGCAAAAGAGTGTCATACACCAAGATGTTTCTCTCTGCTTATTCCTGATAATTCACATTTTGTTCTTCAGGTTTCCAGGCCAGGTCTCAACACTCCCACAACTGCGTCACATTCTATATGTGGCTCATAAGCAAGTCTCAACCTCCCTGTCTCTCCATACCTGCCCAGCCATCATCTGCTGCGTCTCACATTTATTTAAATATCAAGTAAATTAGAGTGCACTTCAACCTCCTGACCCCCGAGTCCTATACCAATACTTCCACTTCATAACCAGGGAACTGAGGCATTCTAAATAGTCCCCTGCACACTCTGCCAACCTTCTTCTGCGTGGAATTGCTTCTTTGAAATGGTCCATGCCCTCTTTTTCCCCCTCAATAGTTATATCTCTGATTTGGACTTATAAGGTTACACTTGGGCTACATTTTTCCCTTTCCATTTTCTAGGCTGTAATCTTCATCCTTTTTTCACTTTGTCCTTTCTTATCCTTTTTCTCTATCTTACACTATGTCTTTCCTTACTCTTTAACACCATCCTTAGATTGTCAATGCAGTTTAACTGGTTTTGTAAACGCTACAGAGGTAACCTCTTTGATCTCCTAAGCCTCCCTCACTGCCAAATATATTTTCACAGAATAATCTTGGGCCTTACTGAGACCACTGTAAGGTGACAAAGCTTTCTCACAATACACAATCTCAATGTACTCCTTAAGACAAATTAGTGAAGGAGGTAGTACTATTTCTAGTTTGACAATGTTAGCAATGACAACAATGTCAATAACAGCTAACACCATCTGACCATTTTAAGTCTCAAGCATGGACCTAGACACTTCATACACCTCATCTGACGTGACCTTCGTTACAATGCTATGAATGGTAGTATTATCACCCCATTTAAAGAGCAGGAAGCTGAGACCGATTAATTAACTTGCCTAAGGTCACATAACCATTAAAAGGCAGAACCTGTGAGAATTCAGGGCTAATTCCATAGCTGATGCTCCAGCCTATCTTAGGTCAATTCACTCCTTGAGCCGTGATTTCTTCCTTTGTTTAAAAGGAAGGAGGAGGAGAGAAAGAGGTCAGTGGAGGAGCAAAGGAATCCTTCTTCAGTGGTTTGTGTATGGATCAACCAGGAAAGGGCCTGACACAGACTAGACACTTGATGCTAATGTATTTTCCCTGCTTCATTCATTGATGACCACATTCATTGTGCCAGGTATTGTGCTAGGTACTTGTGTAGATGGCTGGAGAGAGGTGATAAAGGAGACATGATTCTTATCCTCATGGAGCTTATGGTCTAAGAGAGAAAGCCAAATTTCATGACAGCACAACGTTAATCATCTATTTTACTTCTCACATACCCCCTCCAACATGACTGCTCTCCTGAATGTGTTCTCCCGTTCCTCTTAAAACACATTCTTATACCCTTCCTAGTATATTCTTTTATAATATAGCTAATTTCATGCAGCTTTCATTTCCTGTTACATGGGTGATGTCCTTAAACACTGGGTGCTATAATTTGCATGTTTCTCCCTCAAAGCTCATGTTTAAATTTGATCCCAGGAGGGAGGTAGGGGCCTAATGGAAGGTGTGTGGGTCATGGGGGCAAAGATGGCTTGGTGTCATCTTGGAGGTAATGAGTGAACTGGTTGTTAAAAAGAGCACCCTCTGCCCTTTCTTCCTCTCTCACCATGTGATCTCTGAACATCCTGGCTCCCCTACACCTTCCGCCATGAGTGGACACATCCTGAAGCCCTCACTGGAAGCAGATGCTGGCACCATGCTTCTTATACCACCTACAGAACTGTCAGCCAAATAAACCTTTTTTCGTTATAAATTACCCAGCCTCAGGTATTTCTTTTTAGCAACCCTAAATAGACTAAGACACTGGGACTCTATCCTACTTATCTTTACATTCATTCTAGCTATTAGAATAAAAGAGGCTTTCAATAATTATATGCTACATTCAACAGTAGAAAAAAAGCAAAATTGCTTCCCTGTGTCCTCAAGATTTCAAGTCAAGGAATTCTTACTATGGTGATTAGATTAAAATTTTCTTCTGCCTTATAAATAAGTGATACTCCACTCTGTGACAAACTTTTGCTGGAGATAATTGGCCAAGATAAGATTACAATGTATGCTTAACTTAGTGTCCCATTATCATTTTTAGTGAAGACGGCCCTTGTTAAACAATTAAGTAATAAGCTTGACAATTTTTATGTATCTGACTATTCTTAGAAATATCTCAAAAAAAAGTTGAGGAAATATATTCAACATAAATATATGCTACCTATTACAAGTTCACATTTTTTTCTAAGAATTGTTGGGTGGGAAGGAGTAGTGAAATAAATGCCAATAGTGTGAAGGAAATGCCGGAACAGTCTTACCTACCCAATAGTCTACATCTGAGCAGCCATTTCTGACAAGTGAAATCTGGGCTTCATCAGCCTGGCCTCTCTGCACATAGACACGTATCTGTGCTTATACTCATATGCATGTTCTCTTTTCACTATGAAATCATCACCTTATTTTTATAATCTTACCTCTCACCCCTAAAAAAGGATACAAAGAGTGAAGAAAGCCAGGCTGTTAACAATGCTACAAGGTGTTGCTCAAAACATATTAAGGTGTCATGACCTGCTGGTTATAAATGTAGTCGCTATCTGTGTGCTTTAAATCATGTAAGAAACAATAACCCAGGATTCAGAGATGCATTGAATGTTTCAGAACCTGAATAAGCAATTAAACAAAACCTTTAGGCTTGTGTGGTGGGTCACACCTGTAATCCCAACACTTTGGGAGGCTGAAGCAGGAGGACTGCTTGAGTCCATGTGTTCAAGACCAGCCTGAGCAACAGAGTAAGACCCTGTCTCTACAAAAAAAAAAATTAGACATGTATGTTGGTACATACCTGTAGTCCCAGCTACCCAGGAGGCTGAGGTGGGAGGATTGCTTGATCCTGGGAGGTTGAAGCTGCAGTGAACCATGATTGGTGTTCCAGCCTGAGAGACAAAACAAGACTCTGTCTCAAAAAAAACAAAACAAAATAACAAAAAAACTTTTATAGAATGTAAAGATATTGTGATCACATAGGAGTGGTGTTAAAAGATTGGAAGTTGGCCGGGTGCAATGGCTCACTCCCGTAATCCCAGCACTTTGGGAGGCCGAGGCGGGTGGATCACGAGGTCAGGAGATCGAGACCATCCTGGCTAACACAGTGAGACCCCATCTCTACTAAAAATACAAAAAATTAGCCGGGCGTGGTGGTGGGCGCCTGTAGTCCTAGCTACTTGGGAGGCTGAGGCAGGAGAATGGCGTGAACCTGGGAGGCAGAGCTTGCAGTGAGCCAAGATTGCGCCACTGCACTCCAGCCTGGGCAACAGAGCAAGACTCCGTCTCGAAAAAAAAAAAAAGACTGGAAGTTTTCCAAGGCTCAGGGAAATGATATTATCCAAGAGAAACAGCTGTAGAGGAATTTCTATCTCTAATATGAGTTCATTTTACATACTAAGCTCTCTTCCCCAAATGAAAGTGTTAGTTAATGAGGATCTATTTGGATATTATGTAAACCAAAATGAAAGGAAAAGGAACTTCAGGATACTTAGTAGAGACACGAATTCAAAGTACAAAGGGACAAAGTTTCATTTTTGGCAGAGAATCCTGAAAAAGAGGAACTCTCTAATTTAAACACATTTAGTAAGAGAGAGAAATTCATCAGTCAACAAGAGGCCTGAGAGAAAAAAATCTCTTATTTACTAAATCATTCATTCATTCATTCATTCATTTGTTCATTCATCTTGAGGGGGAGAATGTTTTACCCATGACTCAGAGTTAATTTTTTTATGTAGAGATAAATTTAAACCAAATTTACCCCAGTATAAATAAAAGCTTGACCAATTCTTAAACAAATATGTTAATCACAGTCCACGATTTTATACTCTTCTAATTGCTTGTTGTGCAAAATTCAAACAATACAAAAATATGTAAAATAAAAAGTCAAAGTCCCAAGAATCCCACATCTCAGAATGACCATTTTCATGCCAACCCCCTGTCAACTGCAATGGGGATGGCACCAGGTTGAAGAGGCTAAAGAAGAGACCCAGAACTGGTAAATGAGATATGGGGTCTTATTGGGGGCTTAAATACAGGGAAGAGAGTCCAGCGGTAGCAGACTGGGCAGGAGAACCACCTTATCTACAGTCCAGTGGCAGTGGGCTGGGCAGAAAAACTGCAATTGCTTGCAAAAAGTTGCAGTTTATATAGCATTGCTACTTAGCACTTTCCCCTAACAACCTCCACCTGGGAATCTTCACCCAACCCAAAACTCGGGGCCTTGATCCCCTGTATGGCCCATGTTCTATGGGATGGGCTGGGGTTCAGATGTTCCTTATACACACCGAATGAATCTCTCAGCTTGCCCCTCCTGGATTCCCCAGATCAGAACACACATTCAGGTGTGTCTGCCATGCGGCGTCATTTTAAGGGTGTGCTTAAGTTATTGCTATCAAGTCTGTTTACCATCCAACCATTACTAACAGGTTGATTTATATTCACCATAACTTTTATTCATGTCCTAACATATAAATGGTTTATAATTATTCTATGCATTCTGCCTTGCAACTTAATTTTTTCCACCTAATAATAGACATATTTCCATGCAGTGCATTCTATTTCCATATCAGGTCATTCCTTCAAAAGGTGCATTTTATTGTTTCACTGAACCATAACCAATCCTACATTAATGGACATGTGAATTACATCTCGATTGTTTTATTTTTTTAGTATCATAAACACTGTCTCGAAGAACATCTTTATGTAAACTTTTTCTCACTTGTGGGTGTGAGATTTTTTTCATAAAAGTGGAATTTCTAAGTCAGGCCAGAGTCAGTGGCCTGTGGCTTGTAATTCCATTTACTTGGGAGGCTGAGGTGGGAGGATTGCTTGAGCCCAAGAATTCAAAGCTGCAATGAACTAGGATAGTGCCACAGCACTCCAGCCTGGGTGACAGAGCCCTGCTCCGTATCTTTAAAAAAAAAAAAGTGGAATTACTAAATCAAAAGCCAAAAATATTTACATTTTGATTATATTTTGCCAAATTGCCTTCCAAAAATGTTTCACCAGTTACTGTTTTCAATAGTCTATACTGTCATCAAAACTGGATATTAACAATCTTTTGAGTTTAACCCATAGGATACAAAAAAATTATAGCTCATTGTTTCAATTTAGATTAAGGAGGTTGAGAATCTTTACATATATATACTATTTTCATATGTTTGCCGAAAAATTGCCAGGCTGCCAGCACATATCCTTGGCTCATTTGTCTTTTTTGTTATAATATTCTCATTGATTTCTAAGAACTCTTTATTCTAGGGATATTAGTTATTTTTCCAGGTACCCATCTGCTCTTAGATCCATTCCTGTCTTTCCCCTGGGTTTGTGTGGGACGGGAGTCGGAGTGTGGAGCACTGGCCCTTGCAGACTCTTTTCCCAGTCAGTTGGCTTCCAGTTGAATCTGGACAAAGAGAGGCACTGGTGAGAGATTGGAGGGTATGGAAGGCACAAGGACAGCTTCCTCAAAGAAGCCTACTTCCCAATCCCTGAAACCTGTGAACACATCGTATTACATAGCAAAAGAGAATTGAGTTACAGATGGAATTATGTTTGCAAATCAGCTGATCTTAAAATGAGATTGCCCTGGGTTTTCCAGGTAGTACCAATGTAATCACAAGGGACCTTAAAAGGTGATAGCATGAGAAGGATTTGACTGGCCATTGCTGCCTTTGAAAATAGAGGAAAGAGGAGCTAGGAAAGGTAGCTTCAAGAAACTGGAAAAGCCAAGGAAAACAGATTCTTCCCTAAAGCCTTGGAAAGAAATGCAGTTCTGACATCTTGTTTTTATCCCAGTCAGAGCCATTTCAGATTTCTGATCTCCAGAACTGTAAAAAAATAAATTTGTGTTGCTCCAAGTCAGCTAGTATGTAGTAATTTGTTATAGCAGCAATTAGGAAACTAATACAGAGGTCAAGAGGGAGGAAAGAGCCGAGACATTTGCACTCCACCCCATCCTCTGCTTCAAGCAGCATCTCTAACATCCACTGCATATTCCCTATGGCTTCTGCTGCCATCAGAGAGGGCTGTGTGGTTTTGGCTCCAGCAGGGCCCTGGGCACTGGGAACACTACATCCTCCTTTTTTCCTTCCAGTTTAGGGGCAAAGAGGCTACCTGCTGTTGATGACTTCTAAAGGGCTTATCAACCCCTTTTTTGCTTCTTTTCTCTTCCATCATCTTGAAAACAATTCCTTTATTAGATTATCTTTGTTTCAGGTGTTTGGAGTGCTCTCTCATTTCCTGGTTAGACCCTGCCTGATACAATCTGTCAAAAGTTTTGCTAGTATGTTTTCCCAATTTGATGTTTGTTTTTTTATATTTTATGGTGTTTTTATGTCATTTAGAAAGTTTAAACTTGCATGTAATTTAAACTTACCAATTTTTCTGTGTTTTTTTTTTTTGAGTTTTCATTAAAGTTGAAAGGCCTTTTCTCCTCCAAAATTAAAAAATAACCTATCATTTTATCAAAATTAAAAATTTTTACTGCTAATGTATAATCACACAAATATACATGTCTTAAGTGTATAGCTTGCTGAATTTTCACAAACTATAAAACTTCCAGTCATATCGTAATTTTATTTTTTACATTTAAAGTTGTAACATGTATGGATTTTATTTGAGTGTGCATGGAGTAAGATTGGAATTCAAGTTTGTTTTTGTTTTCCCTTCGATGACTAGCTATTCATAATGTTTGAGAATAGTAATCCATATTTCTCCTATGGATTTGAAATTCTGCCTTTATCATACATTTAATTCATATAATTGATCAATTTCTGGACTGTGATCTATCTGTTCCTATGTTTGTATTTCACTGTTTCCTAATATTTTAATATGCAATTGTGCTAAACATCCTCCTCATCCTTATTACTCATCTTCAAAAAATAAACTGGTTTAAATGTTTACAATTACAAAACGGCCTTGCCCTTGCAAGAAAGGGTGAGTCAATATCAAACACAAGCTCTAGGCCAGGTAATGGAGTTAATAAATTATCTTGGGTAACTTTGTGCAGATGTTTGTCTTTCTATTGCCAGATTACCCAGGATTTGGCACATGTAAATATTCAGTAAATGAGTGGTTCCCAAGCCTGGCTAAGCATTAAAAGCACATCAAACACACATTTTGGCTAAATTCCAACAGGTAGAGTATTACAACCAATATTCATCAGAACTCATGGTCAGAGCTGGATTGTCATAGATTGAAATTCTGGCATACAAGAATAAATCTGAATTTTTTATTAAAAATCGTTTCAATTTAGTTATTTAAAATTTTAGGACTGGACACAGTGGCTAATGCCTGTAGTTCTAGCACTGTGGGAGGCCAAAGCAGGTGGATTGCTTGAGCCCAGGAGTTTGAGATCAGCCTGGGCAACATGGCAAGATCCTGTCCTACATAAAGTATGAAAATTAGCTGGGCATGGTGGTGTGCACCTGTAGTCTTAGCTACTCCAGAGGCTGAGATGGGCAGATCACTTGAGCCTGGGAAGTTGAGGCTGCAGTGAGCCATGATCTAGCCATTGTACTCCAGCCTGAGTGACAGAGTGTGACCCCTTCTCAGAAAAATAAATAAAATAAAATAGAATTTTAGAAGTTGAATTTTTTTTTTTTTTTGAGACGGAGTCTCGCTCTGTCGCCCAGGCTGGAGTGCAGTGGCGCAATCTCGGCTCACTGCAAGCTCCGCCTCCTGGGTTCACGCCATTCTCCTGCCTCAGCCTCTCCGAGTAGCTGGGACTACAGGCGCCCGCCACCACGCCCAGCTAATTTTTTGTATTTTTAGTAGAGACGGGGTTTCACCGTGGTCTCGATCTCCTGACCTCGTGATCCGCCCGCCTCGGCCTCCCAAAGTGCTGGGATTACAAGCGTGAGCCACCGCGCCCGGCCTAGAAGTTGAATTTTTAAGTTTGACATTGTAGAACAGAAAAAAATAATTTCTTAGCACTCTTGCCTGCTTCTTGTTCATTTTATGCATATTTTGCAATGCTAAATATATGCTCGTGGTGACAGAAGTTAGAGAACGAGTAAGATACTTTTTTAGACTGACCTTGTCAGGATAGGGTGCTGATGTCATATTGAACTTTTCCTGTAATACTGAAGTTTTTAAGCTTCCCTCCATTTCCAAAGGAAATTGACTACGGCAATGTCTCCATAGATTTAAAAATATATGGAATTGTCTTCTCAGAGCATTCTTTTAAAATCTTTTGTTGTTTGATTAAAGAGAATATTGTGTTTCTCACTCGTTTCTTATTTTTTCATTTTCTTTTTATTATTTATTTATTTACTTACTATGGTTTAATGAAGATAATTTCTCATGGATATTATTGTAATGATTTTGAACTATTTCTTCCCCCAAGAAATGTAGAAATGGTAGAATTGGCATCTTTCCTTTAACATCATCACACAATAGAAATAATTCCCAAATATGATTTTTTTCTTGGAAGACTAATTGTTGGCTGGGCACAGTGGCTCATGCCCATAATCCCAGCACTTTGAGAGGCTGAGGTGGGTGGATTACCTGAGGTCAGGAGTTTGAGACCAGCCTGACCAACATTGTGAAACCCCATCCCCAATAAAAATACAAAAATTAGCCAGGCACGGTGGTGCATGCCTGTAATCCCAGCTACTTGGGAGGCTAAGGCATGAGAATCACTTGAACCCAGGAGGCGGAGTTTGCAGTGAGCTGAGATCGCACCATTGCACTCCTGCCTGGAAAACAAAAGTGAAACTCCATCTCAAAAAAAAAAAAGAAAGATTAATTGTTTAATTAGAAAGAGATAACTAAAATTTAAATATGGTTCATAAACATTACTTTCTTTAGTGCAACAGATGTCAGTATTTCTAGTACTTCTACAAAAATTCAAGTTAGAGAAAATATAATCTCAATTTTTCATCCTCATATTACTTGAAACGTTATGAACATTTATTGGCATAAAAAATATACAATATTCTTCCCAAACTCTTTTTCAATTTTTACTCTCGTGAGTTTTGGCTCACGATCCCTTTCTCTATCCTTAAAGCCAGCAACTTTGAATCTCTGATCATTCTTCAGTAACTTGCACATGTTCTGGTTATTCATAACTGAGTAATTTTTAAAATAATATAGGGCAAAACAAAATCAAGTAAACTAAAATAGAAAGATCGCCAATGATTCTGATACAGGTGGTCCACAGACCTGGGTTTAGTAAGCTCATCAATTGCTACTTGTTGAAGTAAGTGTGTTTTCTATTTGGTCCACTTGAGGAAGATCATAGTTAGGTGAATCAGTAATTGATAATTACTGAAATTCAGTTTTATATTATTGTTATCATTTATCAGTTAAAAAATAATCTCTACTGTTACTTAGATTTTTTCTTTATCTGCATTTTGCCCTGATTTGCTACTTTTTAACTCATAGTTTAGTGTGACTAATTAACTAATATATACACACAAGGCTGACTTTTGTAATAAATTCTTACGTTCAATTACCCATCACTTATATAAGGCTAACCACTTGGACTGAACTCCTGAAGCCAGGAAACCCAGTTCCACCATTGATACTTGCAAGGTTGCTGGAATGATGCCAAAAGGGGAACAGTTGTCTAGGATAGTCTTATAAAATCAAACCTATTACACTGTGAAAATATTTTAAAAGTAAATGAAATACAATGCAATTCTGAGAGCCTAGAAAAAGAATTTATTTAAAGAAATGTGGACAGAAATGGGGAATCCAGAGAAAGTACTGTTTTGTCTGGGGAAGATACTGAATTGATTCATTCAGAGTTTGGGTTAATAGTTGGCTAGACGTGGTGGCTCACGCCTGTAATCCCAGCACTTTGGGAGGCTGAGGCGGGCGGATCACAAGGTCAGGAGATCGAGACCATCCTGGCTAACACAGTGAAACCCCGCTTCTACTAAAAATACAAAAACAAAATCAGCTGGGCGTGGTGGCGGGCACCTGTAGTCCCAGCTACTCTGGAGGCTGAGGTGGGAGAATGGTGTGAACCCGGGAGGCAGAGCTTTCAGTGAGCTGAGATCACGCCACTGCACTCCAGCCTGGGCGACAGAGTGAGACTCCGTTTAAAAAAAAAAAAAAAAAAGTTGAAGATTGTCTCTCAAATA
Source organism: Symphalangus syndactylus (assembly GCF_028878055.3). Classification (NCBI taxonomy): domain Eukaryota; kingdom Metazoa; phylum Chordata; class Mammalia; order Primates; family Hylobatidae; genus Symphalangus; species Symphalangus syndactylus. The sequence goes on along the minus strand of NC_072445.2, from coordinate 21,299,432 downwards.
GCAGAGTCTGAGCAGTCAGATGAAATGAAGAACTGAAATTTAAGAGAGCAGCGATGCTGCTGAGCACGTGTTTAATAATCACCAAACACATTTGGAACCTTTATTAAATACACAGCTAAATGTGCCTTACCGCAGGCCAACATGTATACTAATGTCTCTCTCATAGAAGTATAAAGTGAAAATTCTCAGTAAGAAATGAGTAGAAAGGAACTGAGGCTTTCCCTCTGAGAAATGTATTGTGAATACAGCTCTAACTGCAATTTTATTACTGACTCCTCTGAGCATATGTCATTGAATTGGTCTGTGAATTCCCAGAGGCTGAAGGAATAGGTAGAAAACAGTGTATTCAGCCCCTAGGTGACCACAGTGCAGCACCCTGGTAAACATCTGGTGATTTCTATGGCAATAAGAGATTTCTGGGAGGGTAGGATTTTATTCTGTTTGTTTGTTTGTTTGTTTGAGACAGAGTTTCACTCTTGATGCCCAGGCTGGAGTGCAGTGGCACAATCTCAGCTCACTGCAACCTCCGCCTCCTGGGTTCAAGGGATTCTCCTGCCTCAGCCTCCCCAGTAGCTGGGACTATAGGTGTGCACCACCATGCCCGGCTAATTTTGTATTTTTAGTAGAGATGGGGGTTTCACCATGTTGGTCAGGCTGGTCTCGAACTCCTGACCTCAGATGATCCACCTGCCTCGGCCTCCCAAAGTGCTGGGATTACAGGCGTGAGCCACTGCGCTCAGCCAGTAGGATTTTATTCTTTACTATTGGCTCAATGGTAGCTTCAGCTCTTTGTAGTTAGGTCATTCATTGATTAGAAAAACAGATGTATAACTTTGTGTGGGAACACTTAAAACGAGTCCTTTCTGTCACACACACACCACACACACACAAAGAGGCTGCCTTCAAAAGTTAATCATTGACTAGAACCAGGAAGACAGCTCCCAACTGCTCTCATTAATACAAATATGTACCTAAAGAAATCTACCTATCCTTGCATGATTCCTCGAAGAATTTATTGGGTGTGGAGGAAGAAATTTCTTCAGGCAGTGAGTGATCTGACCCATGACCAGAAACCTGACTCCAGCAAAGGACAAAGTTGCGCACATTGTGTCAGATACAATTTCCGCCATTTACCAGGAAGAATTAAGGGAATCAGGAGAAGGGCCACCTGCTTGGGGCGGGCGAGTCCAGGCCCCCAGATGACTTGCGCCTTTTCTAAGAGTGACGGGAGGAATGATACCGTGGGACTATGCATTGAGGTAGCTGGTGATTTTCCTGTGACTGTAAGGCCCAATGTAAAAGTTTTGCTTTGTCAGTAAACCCCCTTTTGCGTCCAAGATGCTGGGAAATGCGGCTGTTGGCAACAGATACCAAACAGAATAATCCTGTTGCTGGGATGGTGATCTCTGCAGCATGCTTTCACATTACTGAGAGGCTCAACGCATCTACTCAAAAGTACTTTCTGGATCCCTCCTGAAGTTCTTTGAACCCAGAGATATTCTGCTCTGTTCTGTGGGCCTCTAAGCGCTTCTTTATCAAGGGGGCGGGGGGCGGGGGCGGGGGGAGCGCATGAAATGTGTCTGATGGAGGTGAGGGAAAGAAGAGCCAGAGAGTTCATTGGACTAGTGGATTAGAGGAGTGGTTCAATTTATTGTTATTTTAGGCAGCAGAGTCCCTTTTATTTTCCCAAATGAAATTTTATGCACAGCCATCACACAGAAAAGCAGAACTTTGTGTATTTGAGCCTGGATTTTGGGGATCTAGAAGCCTCCTGCTGGACTCTGAAAGTTGACTGTCTTGAATTTTGAAAACCACTATAATTGAGATTCATTCCTTTAAAATAGCAATTGTTCTCCTTTCAAGTTGAAAACCTGTGCAATGACTATGTCAAGCCAGAATCTATCCACAATTGTATCCCTCTTGGTATGAATTAGTTTAAATTAGATTTCTTTTTTTTCCTAATAACTGGCTAAAATAAATGCACTAAAGAATATTAATGAAATAGAGGGAAAATAAAATTATTTTTGAAGCATGAGACACTGGTGACATAGGGAGACATATTAAAACGTCTTGGGAGGGGGTTTGAGCACTGGATTTGGTTAGCAGAGCCATACAGTAGAATACTGTAATCATGAGGAGTGACTTATTGTCACTTTCTGTGGCACTTATGCAATTTATTGCCTCTGTGACCTTGGTCAAGTTACTTGACCTCTCTGTGCCTTGGTTTCCTCATTTATAACATGACCTCATATCTTATAGGATTCTTTTGAAAATCAAATATATTGATTTTTTTTTAAGTCTTAGGACAGTGTCTGACACATAGTAAGTACCTGTAAGTGTGCGAAGTAACCCTTTTTGAATCAGGGTTCATAATACCTATGGGTGTCTTTGCCTTAAATGTTACACACGCTAAGGCAGTTATACAGAAGTTATCATTTCTCTGACACTAGCATGTAGTTTTTTGCTTTACTCAGACACAATGTAATAAAAGTTGGTCTCGGCTGAGTGAGAGAGACAGAGTAAACCAGTGACAGAATAATAAAGAGGTACATCTGAGACCCGTTAACCACAGCTGTGTAGATAAAATAAAAATGAAATGCTAAAGAAGATGTTTTAAGTTAAAATGTTTTATTTTAAGTTGGCATAGTATTTAATATTGTATTAGAAAACTCTTGTATATACCTTAACTGTGGTCATCACATATAAACACATTTTTACTCTTTTCTCATTTAATGAGAGATATGTTATTAGATTACTTTACTTATGAAAGAAAGCTTATCAACAAATTTTAGAAGCTATATCATGCTTATTTTTCAGAAGCATTTAAGGCAAAAATGTAGATAAAATTTAACTGTTATAGAATCGAAAATTAATAAATGATTTCATAAACTGGTTTTTGGAATTTTTACATTTTCCACTAAGGGAAAATCAACTGTTCTGTTTTAATTTGTGTTTTGTTTATTAATGATGTGATCACAGAAGTCGTAAGCACCTCCCTGCAAATGACACATTGTGTAAGTAGAGGTGTCTAATGTATGAATAGTCATGGTGGCCATAATCCTTATGATAGTTCTATGTTTAACTTTGATTTTTGAATCAATCAATACATTTGGATCTGTTTTTTAAGAGTTCGGTTTGGTAACTGCATCTTATGGATATAGAGACGATCAGTCTGAAATCAGCTTAGAGAAGTATCATATTCATGGTCCTCACTGATATCTTGTTCTTTGCCATTAGTGTTTCTGTAGTTTCTAGGTTTTTAACAAGCAACCCATGATGAGTATAAATTTAACAATATATGACTAAAAATGATCTAAAGCTGCATATTGATCAAAAACTTATAGCAGCTAGTAGGTCTTAGCTGAGTGATAAACCAAGTGACAGAGTAATGAATAAACTCATCTGAGCTCCATTAACCACAATCCTATAAACTTAAAAATAAATAGAAATGGAAGTAGATCCTTCAACAATCTGATCTCCTGTATTACTGGTTCGGAGACATTTCACAGTTTTGCATAGAATGTAGAGGATTTCAGAGCAATAAAGCCTCAATTTCTTGAAACAAGTGTGGTAAAGAGAAAATACGTCTGCCTACTGTTATTCCAATGAATGCATTGCAGTGTTTCCAAAGGCAACAAAAAGGCAGCTAGCATTGTGCACCATCAAGAGTTGTATAAACTTATTCTAAATGTTGTGGTTGAATACAGCCACAATTAAATTAAAAGACATCTCAAGACAGTCATCTTTTGTACCCAGTAAGTCAAAGACTTAACTGTTCCCTAGGTCAGAACTTCTCAAACTGTGTAGTTCATCCAAACCACCTGTTAATATTTTACACAGACACACACACACACACACACGCATTTTAGAGATGGGGTCTCACCGTGTTGCCCAGGCTGGTCTTGAACTCTTGGTGTCAAGTGACTCTCCAACCCTGGCCTCCTAAAGGAAGATTACAGGTGTGAGCCTTGGTGCTAGGCCAGGCATGTTATTTAAATGCAAATTTTGATTTAGCATCTGGGGAGAAGGCAGCTGAGATTCTGGATTTCTAAGTTTCCAGGTGATGCTGGATGCTGCTGGTCCACCCGCAAGGAACTCGAAGACTCCAGAGTTGGCAGGAGAATGCTTTTAAAAATTTTTATTTTATTGTACTAAATGTACTTTTTTTTTTTTCCTAGAGACAAGGTCTCACTACGTTGCCGAGGCTGGTCTCAAACTCCTGGTCTCAAGTGATCATCCTGCCTTGGCCTCTCAGAGTGCTGAGATTACAGCCATGAGCTACCATGCCTGGTCAGGAGAATGCTAAATAACAATGTTAACTTTTTTTTAATGAGGCACAGTATACAGGAAAATTATAAAGTACCAAAACCACGGCACATATTATATTAGTATAACTTATCTGTTTCCTTGTTTCATTTCAGTCCCTGGACTGTATATGTTTCTAGCAGGCCTGAAATGGTATCATTAGCAACAACAAAGACTCATGATTATCCCAAATCCATCTGTCTCCTTTCTAAACACACCACCCACTGAAATGTTATTTGAGTTTTGTGAAGCTGTGAAAGCTGTGGTTATATATAAATAAACACCAGTGAATAAAGATGGGTATGGAAACAGCAGGTGATAAGGAAAAGCTAGCAGAAAAAAATCAGAGAACATTCGTAAACCAGAAAAAATCCTGTGTAATATAATTCCTATTTGCCTTAGGGTTCAGACTGCTATACTCTGTTCAAAAAGTGTACATATATTTTTTACATTTGTAATGAAGAAATCCACATATTTACATGAAAATGATGTAAATAAATGAATTCAACATGTTGTAAATGACCTCGTATTGTTAGTCCAGGAAGAGGGATTCGGGTAGCTGATGACTAAAAACCATTTTTGAATACCCACTATATAAAACTGACATAGATCATATAATTTAATTTTCACCCAATCTCAAAAAGTAAGTACATTCTTAAAGTCCCCATTTCACAATTGAATCTGAGGCTCAGAGAGGTTATAGAACTTACCTAAATTTTTACAACAGCAGAGCAAGGCTTTCGAATTCGTTATTATCAGGTTTATAATACCAGTTCAATATATTTAAAACTGTTCATTGATTTGTTTTGGTGTGGGCAGGCATTTTGGGGATCCATAATAAAACTATGACTACTGGCAAGTATGGTGTGGTTAGGGAAGACGACATTGAGGACAAATGCTTTTCAAATTATAAAAAAGATAATTTACAAACATGAACAATTAAAACAATATATAAAAAGTCGTCAGGTGAAATGTAAAATATCTTATGCTGCCCTCCTAGAAAGGAAATGGTTGGGTCCATGATTCAGAATCTTTAGGAATGGGGCTCCCATACCTGTATGTTGGAGGAGCCCTCCAGGTGGTTCTGAGGCACAGTGCGGGGAGAACACTGACTCAGATCACCCCTAAAGCAGATTTTTCAGTTTCAAGTGGCCATCACACAGCTTATTTGATTTGAGGTTTGTTCTCTTTCCTTTTTCAAAGGTACCTTGAATCCACAAACATTTGTGTAAAAGATGCAAATGGCATCATTTTCCAACAACCAGATGGGTGCTATAGTTGAAACCCCAGAACAAAGCAAATAGGTCAGGTCTGTATCCACCTGTCTGTACTCCCAGCAGAAGTGTCATATGTCTGAGTCACAAGATTTGGCAGGCTGCCTCTGGCATGTCAACTAAATCCCAAATCTGTAAGTGATAGGGAGACAACATATGAAGAGATTTTTTAAAATCTTGGAGGTGAATTTTTTGTAATGATCCTGGAGGGAAGTTTCCCAGAATCTATGGGAAAGTTTATGTGCACTTTCTGAAATATGTGATGGCTTCTTGTTGGTATCAAAATCCCACTGACACTGTTCTAGTCTCATTTAACTTAGAGCTCAGAGATCCCAAGTGACAATAGTGGTTGGATCAGAAACTATTGCCCCAGGGAAACAATGGAAATACATAGTAATTTGTCAGAATCTTCTTCATGGTCTAAAACTGAAGATGCCTTGCTTACCATGCAATTTAATATGGAAATGGTTCAATGACTATAGTTCTTAAAACATGAAAATCAAAAAGGAGCCTTTCCTTTCACAGTTGCAGTTAGTAAAATTTGGCTGTGAGAATAAATTCACTTTGTTATGTGAACAATGAGGTGCAGGAGAAAAATATGGGTCAGCTGCCACATGATGCATTTTAGGACTATAGGTGCGCACCACCACAACAGGCTAGTTTTTTAAAAAAGATTCTTTTTTAGACACGGGAGTCTCACTATGTTGCCCACACTGATCTTGAACTCCTGGCCTCAAGTGATTCTCCCAACACAGCCTCCAAAAGTACTGGGATTACAAGAATGAACCACTGTGCCCACCTGACATACTTTTGAATCCATGCTAGTTATACTTTAAAAAGAGGACAAGTTCTTTTTAATCAGTCTTTAAATCTTTGTGCAAAAGTGGCACTGGATACACACAAGTGGGTCAAGAAAACTGAGCTGGGGCAAAGAAACATGGATGTTGTTGAATGAAACTTGAATGCATTTTCCTTTTCAGCTTTTGATCAAGGTGTCAATTCTTTTCAAAGGAATTCTTTTGTTTCTAGCATAAAGAAAGAAGACATTGAGTACTATTAAAATATAAAATCAACCCGTGCACCAGTGACTACTCTTGGCTAACTTTAAAGGTTGGGGTGCTGAATTTTTAGAATTTTAAACCCATAATTCAGAAATTCAGAACTGCAGTGTCTAGAATATTCATATCCAGTTACAGACTATGGTTTCTAGAAAAGTATGAATGATCAAGTAAATTGACACAAATAAAGTGATAATTTTCCGATTTCAAGATCTTGACCATAATGAAGGAATGGCCATATATTTAGATGTAATGCCAATTGTATCTTTAAGGTAGTAAGCAAATTAAACCCCGAAACGATTCAAGTTTTAAAGCCATTCAAGCAACAACAACAAAGAACTAACTCACGGCTGGGCTCGGTGGCTGGCGCCTGTAATCCCAGCACTTTGGGAGGCCGAGGCAGGCGGATCGATTGAGGCCAGGAGTTCAAGACCAGCCTGGCTGACATAATAAAACCCCATCTCTACTAAAAATACGAAAATTAGAGGGTGTGGTGGCCCATGCCTGTAATCCCAGCTACTTGAGAGGCTGAGGCAGGAGAATAGCTTGAACCCAGGAGGCAGAGGTTGCAGTGAGCCGAGATTGTACTACTGCACTCCAACTTGGGCGATGGAGTGAGACCCTATCTCAAACAAACAAACAAACAAACAAACAAACAGTAAAACCAAACCTAAATCATGAGAAGAATAAAAGCAATCCAAACAAAAATAGTAGCAGGATTTTGACTATGCTTAATTTATTAAAAAAAAAAAAAAAAAAAAAAAACACCTCAAAGATTCTAAAGGTTTTTTCTAACACAGAAGTATACGGATTTTTCACTTTCACTTAAATATGTATTCAGCTAGGTGCAGTGGCTCACGCCTGTAATCCCAACACTTTGGGAGGCTGAGGTAGGTGGATTACTTGAACCCGGAAGTTCAAGACCAGCCTGGGCAACACAGTGAGACCGTATCTCTAGAAAAAATACAAGCATTAGCTGGGTGTGGTAGCACACTTCTGTAGTCCCAGCTACTCAGGAGGCTGAAGTGGGAGGATCAGTTGGACCTGGGAGGTAGAGGCTGCAGCAAGCTGTAATGGTACCACTGTACTCCAGCCTGGGCCACAGAGCGAGACCCTGTCTCAAAAAAAAAAAAGAGTACTCAACAGTGTGGCTCCACAGCAAACTTGGAAAACTTCAGAAGTCATAGGTTTGACATTTTACAAGCCAACTGTGAAACTCCTATTGATTTTATTGATTTGAGTCACAGCATATGGAAGGGTGTCCAGAAAGTGATGTGTCCATGTGAAAGAAGACTTCTGTAGCAATTTAGATAAGCTGTAGCACTAATTGCTCCTCCCACCCTCAGGAAGAAAATGATACTTTCTATAGGTTCCTTGCATCATGGTATCCCAAAACACGGTGGCATAATATCCAGAATGAGGGCAGTCTTACTATCTGTCCAACTCTGTCACTAAATGGTAAGTCAAATGATAACATCCCATACACAAACCACCAACTTTGACAGCACAGCTTATCATTTGCTATCATATATATTAATTTGAAATTTTGAAGGTTCAACATTAAATGGGCCTGAGAGGTAATTTTTAAGATAAAATTATTCAGCAACTTGCAATGCATAAATATATCACAAATTCTATCTCAATCATTCATTCAGGAAATATTTACTTAGTGAGTATTTATTTGTCATGTATTACATGCCAGGCACAGTTTGAGGCTCTGGAAGATTTCTCTGCTCTCGTTATACTCATAGCATACTTTTTAAAATCTACATTTAAATTTGACAATCTCTACTCGTAATTTAGCTTGCCAAGATTTCGAAGAAAGAATTCATTCAAGAAGCATGCTTCAGAATGTATGAAATGAGAATATCTTAATGTAACTTTTTCCATTTTCTAGGACAAAATGTTAATGTAAATGAGATACAGTGGTTTGAAGCTGTCAAGAAGTTTAAAGTGGCTAACCATGGTAAAATTCCCACTTCACCAAATGATGAATATGAATTTTCTATATAGAGGAGCAGCACAGTCTACGTTCTCATAAAACATGTCTTAAGCACTTAAAATGTGGAAGCTGCTTTGAAAACGTAATTATCTATTACTGGTGATGGAAGAGTATGAATATAAAAACTGAGGCATTCAAATATGGACAGAAGTGCACATGGGCTACTCCCAGGTGCAAGAATGTATGAAGCAGCACAGAAGCCTGGAGAACTGTAAGCAGTAGTCAATGAAAGAAATACCAGGGCTAAATACTGGATAAGGCAAGCCCCTGCTAAGGAGGCTAAAGATAAAACTGGAAAAGGGGATACTAGTGTTGACTTACTGACACAAGGAGCTAATTTTCAGATTTTTTTGCCTTTCCCAATACTTCCAGTTCTCCTCACTTTAGCCTCTCTGGATTGATCAGAGATAAGAGTGAATGTTTTCTTCATTCTCGTCATGAAACTGTTTACCTGGATGGTCAGTCCTCTGTATCTGTGGCTTCTGCATCTGTGGATTCAACCAACTGTGGATTGAAAATATTAAGGAAGGCTGGGCACTGTGGCTCACGCTTATAATCCCAGCACTTTGGGAGGCCAAGGCGGGTGGATCACCTGAGGTCGGGAGTTTGAGACAAGCCTACACAACATGGTGAAACCCTTTCTCTACTAAAAACACAAAAATTAGCTGGACATGGTGGCAGGCGCCTGTAATCCCAGCTACTTAGGAGGCTGAGGCAGGAGAATCACTTGAACCTGGGAGGCAGAGGTTGCAGTGAGCCAAGACTGCGCCATTGCACTCAAGCCTGGGCAACGAGAGCGAAACTCCATCTCAAAAACAAAAGAAAGAAAAGAAAATATTAGGGAAAAATAACTCTGCAAAGTTCCAAAAAGCAAAACTTGAATTTGCCGTGCTCTGAGGACTATGTTGACTCCACATGAATGAAGTGATGTGTAGGCATTGTATTAGGTAATACACTTAATAGAGATGATTTATACAGAAGGATGTGCAGAGATTATATGCAATTACTACATCATTTTATACAAAGAACTTGAGTTTTGGTGTCCTCTGGGGTGGGATGGGGTGGAAGGGTGAGTTCTAGAACCAGTCTCCCACAGATACCAAGAGATGACTCTACTATTTCTACCAATTATGCATATACCCTCAATCTTTGAGGAAAGATAATTATTTCAAATTCTGCTATCTATGTTTAAATTTGAAGAAGCCTCAGCTTCTCTGTGTAAAAGGAAGAGGTTGGTAACATCACATACAACAGAGACTATAAGTAACAGAAAACTTGGCCCTAACTGGCCTAAATAACTCAGAAGACTCATTGGGTCACATAATGGCCCGAATGGGTCTTATTCCAATGCCCAGTCCCATCGTATTAGTTTGCTAGTGCTGCCATCATAATAAAGTACCACATAGACTGGTGGCTTAAACAACAGAAGGTTGTTTTCCCACAGTTCTGTAAGGTAAAAGATGGATATCAAAGTGTCAACAGGGTCAGTTTCTTCTGAGGCCTCTCTCCCTGACTTGTAAATGGCCATCTTGCCATCTTCTCCTCCCTGTGCCCTCACACGGTCTTCCCTCAGAGTTTATCTGAGTCCTAATCTCTTTTTCTCATAAGGACACCAGTGATATTTGAATAGGACCCACCCAGATGACCTCATTTTAACCTAAAAACCTATTTAAAGACCCTCTCCCCAAATATGGTCACATTCTGAGATTCTAGGGGTTAGGACATTAACAAATGAATTTTGGGAGGACCCAATTCAGACTATAATAGCCACCCTAATGACACAGACCTGGCTGTGCTAATTAACTTAGACTTGGGTTTCTGAGTCAATGAGATAACCTCCACTGCTAAGTCAGGTCCATCCCCAAAGTACGTTGGCAGCATCAGGGAGGACTGGGTGAAAATGAGGTTGGCAGAGGGAATCGGCAGCTGGCAACAACCACCATAGAAGGACTGGCCTAAGCGATTGCTAAGATTACTTCTAGCTCTAAAATGCAATGATTCAAAATTCCAACAATTTTTTCTCACAGTGTACTAAATGTTAACTCAATACAAAGCAACAGGTGGAATTCTGATGACAGTAAATCAGAGATAGGGAATTTAACAAGTTATATTGCCAGAGAAGCCAGCGGGGAAGGATGACATTCTATGAGAGGCATAGCTCTATTATCTCTTTATAGTGGTAATGGGAAACAAGAGCATGAGCTCCAAGCAAGTATGGATTAAGGAAAGAAGGAATCATTTGACTGAATGTAGGGAGGGAGAAACGTGGTTCAGCATGTCCTGCATTTCATACCATTGAATACGGTAAGGGTTCTGTAAATGTCAAAGGGTATTGGTAAAGACAGTTGATGAAAAAGTTCTTCAGCTTTTGACTCAATCTTTGATTGTGTTAGGTTAAACCAGGAGGAATTCATATTTTATAGGTTAAAATGATGAAATATTGGCAAATTCATGGTTTACCCTGGTAAAGACCCTTCTTAGTAAGCTTTAAAGATATGTATTCTAAAATAAAGCAGCAAAGATAAAAGGTTTATAAAAGGAAATATCTCAGAACTGAAATTCCCTTTCAGCCTGATGGCTACTATAGACTTTGTTTATGGTACAATACAAAATTATGACAATGACAATCTTGGCTGGTTTAGAAAAAGCTTAATTATATTTTACACGATCTGTTGTCTATGTCTGAGGAATATATATAATAAATCTAAAAGCATTCAGCAAACTAATAAAAATTGTGACATTTGTTAGTTTTAATTATCTTAAACATCTTTCCTAGTTGTAGTAAGTAAATGAATTTCCAACTATAGATGGGAAAATATGATTTTCTGAGTTTTATATGAATAGTAGATAAATGACTTGTCTCCCAATTTCACTCTCTCTACCTTCTCTAGCTTCTAACTGCATTGGCACTGAAATCTCAAGACAGATTTGATGGGTCATTTGTTTTGTTTGGACCTCAAGTTAGAATTTTTAAAAAATATTTTTAGGTATAAATTAAAAGTCTTATATAGGCCTTAATGGAAAAGAAAAATTGGCCCCAGACTAGAAGAATCCCATAATATTCTTATTATATTATGTTTGATTTAGCCTTTAGTCTCATTTTCTTTCCCCCAAGTACGTGAAGAGATTTTATATATATATAATTTTTTTTTGAGACGGAGTCCAGCTCTGTCACCCAGGCTGGAGTGCAGTGGCGCAATCTCGGCTCACTGCAACCTCCAGTGTTCAAGTGATTCTCCTGCTTCATCCTCCCGGGTGACTGGGACTACAAGCACGTGCCGCCATGCTCAGCTAATTTTTGTATTTTTAGTAGAGACGAGGTTTCACCATGTTGGCCAGGCCGGTCTCAAACTCCTGACCTCATGCAATCTGCCCACTTCGGCCTCCCAAAGTACTGGCATTACAGGTGTAAGCCACTGTACTGGGCCTAAAACATAATTTTTTATTAGACCGTTTTATTAGAATTTTCTTCTTCACTCTACTAAAATTATTATTATTATTTTGAGATGGAGTTTCACTCTTGTTGCCTAGGCTGGAGTGCAGTGGTGCTATCTCAGCTCACCGCAACCTCCGCCTCCCGGGTTCAAGCGATTCTCCTGCCTCAGCCTTCCGAATAGCTGGGATTACAGGCATGTGCTGCCATGCCTGGCTAATTTTGTATTTTTAGCAGAGATAGGGTTTCTCCATGTTGGTCAGGCTGGTCTCGAACTCCCAACCTCAGGTGATCTGCCCTCCTCAGCCTCCCAAAGTGTTGGGATTACAGGCGTGAGCCACCGTGCCCAGCAATTATTTTACTTTAACAGAAATGTTGTGTTTCAAAAGTTTCTCTTTATTACTTCATCTCTCTCCCTTTAAAGTTATATTTTGGCTGGGCATGGTGGCTCATGTCTGTAATCCCAACACTTTGGGAGGCTGAGGCAGGAGGATTGCTTGAGGCCAGGTGTTCAAGACTAGCCTGGGCAACATAGTGAGACCCTACCTCTATAAACAGTTGATTAAAAATAAATAAATAAATAAATAAATAAAAATAAAGTTATATTTGATATTTGTAGGCTTTACATTGATATTTCTTAGTCAGTTTAAACTGCTATAGATTACCATACACTGGGTGGCTTAAACAATAATTTCCCATAGTTCTAGAGGCTGAATTCAGGGTGCTATTGTGGTGGAGTTCTTGGTGAGGGCTCTTTTCCTGGTTTACAGAGGGTCATCTTCTTGCTATGCCTTCACATGGCAGACAGAGAGGTAACTAACTTTCTGGCTTCTTCTTATAAGGGCACTAATGCCATTTATAAGGGCTCTGCCTTTATGATCTAATTACCTCTCAAAGGCCCCATTTCAAGCACGTTAGGATCTCTGTTTCAGTATATACATCTGGGGAGAACACAAACATTCAGCTAATTTCTTAAGGAAAAATAGGCTCCCAAGAATATTTCCCATAAATTTCTAACAAGAAAAACATCACTCCTGGCTACCATATGGAAAAGTTATTAAGAAGACCCTCGGTGCATTTTAAAATTTAGATTGCTTTGCTTATTTCACATGTTTATTAAGAAAAATATAATTCTATCTGCATACAATCTGAGAAACTTAAACCAGATTTTTGCAGTAGAACAAGGGTTGCTAATCAGAGTTTTTGGTGGAATAGTACAATATTTGATTAAAAAACAAGATAATTGTTTCTGTTTTGAGACTTTAAAGAAACATCATTTTTCTCCTTTTCTTTTCCCCAAGGTGATCTCTAAAAAAATTTCTATTATTTAATTACTAAGTTTGTTGAAGTTTAATTACTCATGTGGCTATTATTGGCAGAGGCAAAGTGCAAAAGTCATCCTTTTTCCTCCACATAGACACAAATGCTGGCCTGCACTACAGATCACCATGGGAGCTGTTTATTTTGCAATTAAGTAAGAGTAAGGCAAATGTCTCAAGTTATTACTTAGTGTCCCTCCCATCATCCTCCCCCCTACACCTCTTTAAACATTATTAAAATCAATACCGAAAGGGATTTGGGTAAGATAAAATTCTGGGCTTAAATAAATTAGTTGAAACTTAACAGATATCAGAAGAATTATATGCATTTGGGTTTATGTATAAAATAGACATGTTATCTGGTAGTAGATTGCTCTAAAAAACTTGGAGATTTTAGATAGTTACAAACAATATAAGTGAAGTATAATATGGCTATCTTGTATTGCAAAATAGAAGTATTGTGATGAGATTGTACCAAGTAATATTCTCAGTGTTCTGTGAATTGGTCAGGTCACACTTGGGTTGTCTTAATATTCAGATTTTTAAGAACGATGTGGATAAAATGATGTTGATGAACAGACTAAAAAACTGTCCTGTAAGAAACAATAGATGGAATTAGAGATATTAAGGCTAGGAGAAGACTAAGGGAGAAAAAAATCAATAACATTCAGTTAGCATCTCTTTTGTATCAGGAATTGTAAGTTACCTTCTAGAACCTTACTTAATTCTCAAAATAATCATACGCTATAAGGATTATTATCTCTTACTACCAATGCCTCTTTGTGATTAAGCAACGTGTCAGAAGATGCGTCAGCCAGCACAAGCTGTGACTCCAACTCCTATGTGTCTGAGATCAAAGCCTGTACTTTTCCTACCACACCATAGGTCACTGTCACCTGCTTTAGGTTCTACAGGAAATTATGTGTCAAGAATTGTTTCATTCAACCCTTTGTTCAACACTATTTGGGGCAGGTATACTATACAAGGCACTGTGCCAAGATTCTGTTCAAAGTGAGTTTCTGGGTTCTTAGAGGAAATAAAAATATGTGCCTGGATAACTGTAATGCAATATGGAAAGCAAAATTAACGTGAGAATTAATGTGCTTCCAGGAGGAAATACTGCTGCTGAAGAAGAAATGTGACATTTGAGCTGGGTTGTGGAAAACAGAGTGATTTGGATGTGCTGAAATGTGACAGGGAGAGCATCCCAGGCAGAAAGAACAGCATGCTTGTGGGAAAATGAAATGCATGTCTAGGAAATACCAAACAGCTTAGTGCAGCTCTAGCATACAGTATGAGAAAGTTAACGAGGAATATGTTGGATAAATGGATTGACCTAAATGAGGGAGGGTCAGAAATGCCAGGCTAATGAATTCTGTGATGTTCTCTAGGCAATGGGGAGTCACAATTGATATCTCAAAAGTAGGGCAATGATCATGGCCCCAAATAGATTTTTTTTGTGTGTAAAGAACATACTGTAGGGCAGAGAACAAGGTGGGAGAATGCTGAAGGCTTTTGGTTCCAAGAGAGAGCTAACGAGAGTCTGGGTTATAGTACTGTCCAGCCTTCTTCTATTCCTCTTTTTTTAAATTTAAATTAATTTTTTTTTTAGAGACAGGGTTTCTCTCCATTACCCAGGCTGAAGTGCAATGATGTGATCATGGCTTACTGCAGCCTCCACCTCATAGGCGCAAGTGATCCTCCCACTTCAGCCTCCCAAGTAGATGGGACTACAGGCGTGCATCAAAACACCTGGCTAACTTTTACATTTTTTGTAGAGATGGAAGTCTCCCTTTGTTGCCCAGACTGGTCTCAAACATCTGGGCTTATGTGATCCTCTTGCCTCAGCCTCCCAAAGTGTAGTGATTACACGTGTGAGGCCACTGCACCTGGCCTTCTATTCTTTTTTAAGGCCACCCAATCCTTATATACACCACCCAACTGCTGGCCTACCAAATGGGGTCTTGACCTACCCCACTTTGCCTTTTCTGAACCTCCTCTGCCTTCATCTGCATTCAATAATCAAGATTCTTGGCTCTCTGGCTTCTGCCTTTAAATGGGCCCATGTATCTGACTTTTATCCTTACTTTGCTGGTATTTGGTCACCTGTTTTCTCCCATGCATTCTGCTTTGATTCACTTTCCGATCCTTGAATTATTCCATCATCTCAGGCAGGCTGATGATGCCTCAGCCTCTACCTTAGCCCTGTAGAACACACTTCCACATGTAGCAGTCGGGATTCATGGTTGCAAGCAGAAACTATTCTATAATAACCAATTTAAGCAGAAAAATAAGGTGAATTTAATAAGGATATTTGGTACCTCGTTGAATCTGCAAGGGGGCTAGAGAGTAAGGTCCAGAGGCTCTGCGGCCAGGATCCATGCCCACGTCACACTGTGAGGGCTGCTCAAGGCGAGAGGGTGCTACAGCTGCTGCATGGTACAGACACCACAGCTTCCACCAATAACTCTGGAGACCCAACCCCAGAAATTTCACCACCAGTGCCTGGCAGAGCTGGTGCCTGTCTTGTCATTCTTATGAAATGGTAGACGACAAGGGCTCCTGCTTCCTAGGGTTGTTCAGTTCTGAAGTGAAAACTTTATGATCATGTCTGATTGGCAAAGCCTAAGAGGATGCAGGGATGAATTGATATGGTTTGGCTGTGTCCCCACCCAAATCTCACTTTGAATTGTAGCTCCAACAATTCCCATGTGTCATGGGAGGGACCCAATGGGAAGTAATTGAATCATGGGGGTAGGTCTTTCCCATGCTGTTCTCATGATAGTGAGTAAGTCTCAGGAGGTCTGATGGTTTTATAAGGGCAAGTTTCCCTGCACAAGCTCTCTTCTTGCCTGCCGCCATGTAAGATGGTCCCTTGCTCTTCCGCCATGATTGTGAGGCCTCCCCAGCCATGTGGAACTGTGAGTCGATTACACCTTTTTCCTTTATAAATTACCCAGTCTCAGGTATGTCTTTATGAGCAGCATGAAAACGGACTAATACATGGATGTATCACAAAGCTAATGAATCTCAAGCCTCAGGGCCCTGGACTTATGCAGACCCTTTCCAAGGCCCTGGGAGAGCCCTAGAAATAAATGTCTGTCCTATGTTTTTGTAAAATTTGCAGAAGAAATATTGTACCTGCAGTTCCGACTTCTGTCACACTCACTAAATTTACACAATATTATCAATCATGAGTTGTGAAGCTTAAAGACACTTTTCTAAACTGTCAATTAAAAAAACAATTGACCAGATAGGACAAAGGAGACTAAAGTACTTTTTTTCCTTTTTATAAAAAAAAAAATCACAGAGCTGGATGTGGTGGCTCATGCCTGTAATCCCAACACTTCAGGAGGCCAAAGTGGGAGGATCACTTGTGGCCAGCAGTTCAAGACCGGCCTGGTCAACCTAGTGAGATCCCTTCTCTACAAAAATATTTTAATATGAAAAATTATGAAATCATTGTCATGTGAATTGGTAATCAAAGAGTTAAAATAATGCAGTTAAAATAATGAAGAAAAATATTAAAGAGGTACATTAGGCAAATTATTAATTTAAAAATTACATTGTTTTTCTGGATTTGTGGTGTTCATGGTACTAGTTATCTCCTAAAATTTGTAGTTTTGATTTTTTTTCTCATTCAAATCGAGAAGTTAATTTTTAAACCTAATTTTAAATTTGTAATTTTGTTGCTTTGTAAAAAGAAGGCCCCAAAATTGTATTAGGGTCAAACCCCTACAAAACTGGAATCTGCCACTGGCTGGATCGCTGTATCCTAACTAAGATAGGGTAAGAGAGCCAGTCCTAGCTTCTGCCTTGAGAAAGGACTCATCATATGCGGAATTCTCCAAACATAGGAAGGGTGTTTAAACATGCTGGGTGGCCTCAGACATGACAAATATCCCTTACACTGTGCTTGAGTGTATGTTTGGTATTTAGGAATAGTATCTCTCTTGAGAAAATATATTTGGAAAGATTTTGGAAAGGGAATGGAGAGGCAGGAACACATGACAGAAATATTGTGTACACATGGTAAGAAATTGGACTGTGCATGAGACGCGATGACCCTGAGGGTTAGCATAGATAATTATCAGGATGGTGCCGGGTGCAGCGGCTCATGACTATAATCCCAGCACTTTGAGAGGCCAAGGTGGCGGATCTCTTGAGGCCAGGAGTTTGAGACCAGCCTGGCCAAGATGGTGAAACCCCATCTCTACCAAAAATACAAAAATTAGCTAGGCCTGGTGGTCCATGTTTGTAATCCAAGCTACTCGGGAGGCTGAGGCAGGAGGATCACTTGAACCCGGGAGGTGGAGGTTGCAGTGAGTCAAGATCATGCCATTGTACTCCAGCCTGGGCAACAGAGTGAGACTCCATCTTAAAAAAAAAAAAAAAAGACCAGGCATGGTGGCTCACACCTGTAATCCCAGCAGTTTGGGAGGCTGAAGTGGGTGGACCATGAGGTCAGGAGTTCGAGGCCAGCCTGGCCAACATGGTGAACCCCGTGCTGCCCCCCACCCCCCCCGCCCACCCGTCACTACTAAAAATACAAAAATTAGCTGGGCATGGTGGCAGGTGCTTGTAATCCCAACTACTCGGGAGGCTGAGGCATGGGAATCACTTGAATCCGGGAGGCGGAGGTTGCAGTGAGCTGAGATCACACCACTGCACTCTAGCCTGGGTGACAGAGAATCAGTCTCAAAAAAAAAAAAAATTATCAGGATGGCAATGCCAATAACCAAGATAGGCATCTCAAAGCTGATACAGATTCAGAGAGGAATTGGGGAGACAGAGAGTTTGATTTGAAACATTATGGGATTCAAATTGTATAAGGCTTTGAAAGGACAAAAGTTAGCAGAACTATTAGTATTAATTCACCAACTCTAAAAAAAAAAAAAATCACCATCTCATAGTGCTGGATGAAGGGTAGTACAAACTACATTTATAAAATGTAACTCAGCAGTCAAAAGGGGTTAAATAAAATAACAGATCAATTTAGAAAAAAATCAACAAATGTAATTGAAAGCCAGGTGTAATTAAAAGGCATATTAGGCAAAATATTACTCATGATTAAATACCAGAGATCCTGCTTTGATTTTAACCAAATTTTAACCTTTTTTACCCTAAAAAAAAATAGCACAGCTAGGAAGTATTACCAAAACAAAAACCCAACCCAATATAGGCTGGGTGCAGTGGTTCACGCCTGTAATCCCAGCACTTTGGGGACCCGAGGAGGGCAGATCACCTGAGGTCAGGAGTTTGAGACCAGCCTGGCCAACATGGTGAAACCCTGTCTCCACTAAAAATACAAAAAATTAGCCGGGCATGGTGGCATGTGCCTGTAATCTCAGCTACTCGGGAGGCTGAGGCAGGAGAATCGCTGGAACCTGGGAGGCAGAGGTTGCAGTGAGCTGAGATCACGCCGCTGCACTCCAGCCGGGACGACAGAGGGAGACTCCATCTCAAAACAAAAAAGAAAAAACAAAAGAAAAAACAATATAATAGTATAATATTCTCATTTTACATATGGATAAACTAAGCCTTAGAGTAGTTAAATGACCTGCCTGTTTGTGGACAGTGGTCTGGACTCCAGTGCTCTTAGCCAGAACATTTTATTGTCTTTCAGCATTCAATTATGCTGCCTTCACTATTTTGCTGGAACACACCTATGTAGGAGAGCATTATGCAAATATATCGGCTTTGTTCCACCACAACCAAGGTGAGCTAAATTTAACTTTGATAGCCTCACATCCTTATTAAGAAACAATGACCCATTCAGAGTTGCACAGAAACACATGACCAATAAAATTGTATTCCTCGAGTGTCCAGCTTTTGGCAACTCTGCTGTTTAGGGCGTAGAGCTTGTATAAAGGAGGAACATGGCTTACTGTGACTTTGTTTGAATAACAGGAAGACAGAAGTTATTTGTATTCTAGTGAATTATATTTAGTCTTTCTTTTCCTTTCAAATTTCAGGTGGGGGACTTTAACTGGGCTCCAGGGAAAATGAGACCAGGAAGCTACGGGCATCCTTCCCGGAGCTTACCTACAGGTGTATGGTTGTACATCCCTATCCAAAGTAACCATACCCTAATTTTCAGCCCTTTTTATTTCCTACATTTTATTCATCACAGTTACTTTTCTTATGTGTTTGCCTATTCTCTTTCTTTCTCCTAGAACATACACTTTTTTTTTCTTTTCTTTTCTTTTTTTTTTGAGACAGAGTCTCACTCTGTCACCCAGGCTGGAGCGCAGTGGTGCGATCTTGGTTCACTGCAACCTCCACATCCTAGGTTCAAGCAATTCTTGTGCCTCAGCCTCCAGAGTAGCTGGGACTACTGGCATGCGCCAACATGCCCGGCTAATTTTTGTACTTTTAGTAGAGCCGGGTTTTCACCATGTTGGCCAGGCTGGTCTCGAACACCTGACCTCAGGTGACCTGCCCGCCTCGGCCTCCCAAAGTGTTGGGGTCACAGGCGTGAGCCACCACACCCGGCTATAGAATATACACTTTTAACAGGGATAACATTACCCCTAAGGGAGTGAAAGTTGATTCTTGGGAGCAAAAAGCCATTGATATTTCTGTGTATAATGCATGGATATAGACACAGTACATAAATATATACATGATATCTGTGGTATCAAAATTCCATGGTGGGGCAGTTAGGAAAGGAGTGTCTAAAAAGGTTTCTTAGGGGGCAATAATGAAAAAATGGTAGAGAAACAATATTCTGGGGACTAAACTTCAGAAGGGCAGGGCCTACAGAATCCTTGTAGATTGCAGTCCCAGTGTTTGTCAATGTCCCGCACAGAGTTAGGGCATAGTAAAGGGTATAATTAGTATTTTGAGGAATCAACTGTTCATCCACCTTTTTGACAACAAATCACATTTCACATAGTGTTGTCATTATTTTAAAGAAGGGAAAAGCAGAGAGTTGGGTAAAGGAAGCTATGAAGTGGAAATGTGTTTCTTTTTAAGGAAACTAGGCAGGTAGGGCAGGAATACCTATATATAAAAAATTAAGTTTTCAACTCAGAAGTGAAGTTACTTCTCTATTTTTCCAGAAGCCTACTCTGTCGCAATTAACTAGTGCTGACTTTTAGATATCTTTGTGCAAAATGCCTCATTTAGAAACTAGCATACAGCATTCAAATCAGAACTTTTCTATTATTCTGAAAATAGAATGTTTTGCCTAAAGTCCTTCGTAGGTATTATTACATCTTCCACATGAGGCCGGACCTGAATGTGATGAGCTCAAAGCCCTGACTGCCAAGAAGCGGGTGTGACGTCTGGGAGAAGAGAAGGGCAATGGTTCCAAACATTTATTTCATAGTATCCATTCTTGGCCAGAGAGGGCCCCATGCCTGTCTCCTAATAGACTAATATTGGGCTCCTTTTAGGTCAGCGTTGGGACAGCTGACACTAATTGAGACAGTGAGCATTTCTTGTGGTCTATTTCTATTTCCCCAGCGCAAGACTTCTTCTCGCAGCTTCCTCTTATCATGCAAAGTCACAACCTCTAAGAGTTTTTCAGAAACAAAAGAAATGTTACAGTTATGATCTGGTGTTAACTGACTTCTCCTGGACCCTGTACTTTAAGTGCCCATGGTCATACAAGAAAACTCCTTTTTGTTTTTTTGTCTTGTTTTGTTTTTGAGACAGGGTCTCACTCTGTTGCCCAGGCCGTAGTGCAGTGGTGCAATCTCGGCTCGCTGCAACCCCCGCTTCCTGGGTTCAAGTGATTCTCCCACCTCAGCCTCCCATGTAGCTGGGACTACAGGTGTGTGCCACTGCACCTGGCTAGTTTTTATATTTTTTGGTAGAGAAGGGATTGCACAGTGTTGGCCAGGCTGGTCTCAAATTCCTGACCTCAAGTGATCTGCTCACCTCAGCCTCTCAAAGTGCTGGAATTACAGGTGTGAGACACTGCACCCAACCAGGAAAACTCCTTTTAATATGAAGATCTTGAAGGGCATTCCATCTTCTAGTGTTGGTTTTGTCATCATCAGTGTCCTGTTCTACACACCTTAAGCGTCACAAGAGTCCCATAGGTTGGGTTAAGTAGACAGAAACACTCTTGACAGCATGTTATACCAAATAGAATTTCTACATATTAATTAGAAAAGTTTCTGAGCAAAGCAATAACAATAATAAAATAATGGAAAATAAATGTATTTAGAAAAAATAAAAAAATTATTCTGAAAGAGGCAGCTACAGTGATTTAACAAATAAATAACTACAGATGAGGTATAAAAACATGTCCCTGTATTTCACCCATTTTAAGATGAACTACATGTTTGTAGAAATGATTACACAAGGATAAATTGCTTGGAAACATAGGAAAATATATTCCACTGGAGAACAGGAGATTTGAGGGAGGAGATTTTGACTGCAAGAAGGAAATGGAATTTGGAACACAGGAGGGTTGTTAGCCTTTGAAAGGGATCCACTCTTTCTCTGAGACTTTTGGAGAAGGAAAAAGTGATAGACATGGGGAAACACTCAAGTGAAAAGTTAGCCAGAGTTGTGATGATAGATATATCTTGATTTATCTCTAGAGGACCACTCTTGAAGTCTGGGCTCAGTGAAGCCTGCTTTCAGAATTATTTTCTGAGTCCATGTGAATGCTCCCCTGGAGCTTTTATTCCATCCTCTCCTTCATCATCCATGTTGTAAACTCCACGAGCCCTTATAGGCATGATGGTCAGGGTTGGCAGGTTGCTTCCAGTCAGTGGAAAAGAGCATGATCCTTAGTATACCTTGGTTGTACTAGCACCATACAAACTGCCCCACCACAGGAAGGTGACAGAGGTCATCAACTTTAATAACAGCAGTGAGGAGGAACTGAGAACTATGAGCTAGGGAAGAATTTGAAACAGCCTGTGTGGGAAGTATATGTGGGAGTTCGTGTGCACTGATAAAGTGTTATTGACTTTCAGTAGTCAAAAGAAGAATGAAAGACATTTATACGGAGATTTTTAACCTAGGGAGTTCAAACAATTACAGTGCCCATTTTAAAGAAAGAATGAAGTGAAATTATGAAGTACAGTAGAGGCTCTGTGACAGACCTCCATTTAACCAAATCTCCACATTAGTTGATCCCCTCCATTCTCTTGAAAATGTTCTGACAGACCGGGCATGGTGGCTTGCGCCTGTAATCCCAGCACTTTTGGAGGCTGAGGCAGGAGGATCCTTTGAGTCCTGGAGTTCAAGACCAGCCCTGGGAACATAGTGGGACCCCTTATCTACCAAAAGAAAAGAAAAGAATGTTCTGACAGATGCCTACGACAGACTGTCATCCAAATTGCTCATGGCTAGCTCACTTTCTGGCTCTCTTCTCCTCTCATGAGCTAAATTGTCTGTGCTAAGAACACTTGTTACTGTAATTATACACTTTTTATTTCTTTTAAACAATTATCATACATTCAAATAGACTTTTTTTGTTATACAGTTCTATGAATTTCAACTAATTTATAGGTTAGTATAACCACCACCACAATTAAAGACACAGAAAACTTCTATTGCCCCCAAAAGTTTCTCATGCTATTCTTTCTATAGTCACACTCTCCCCTTAACCCTACAGTTTTGTCCTCTGGTACAAACCCTTGATCTGTTCTTTAACCCTACAGTTTCGTCTTCTGGAAAATCTTATAGATGAATTTATGTAGTATGTAACCTTTTGACACTTTTTTTTTTCATTCAGCATAATGCTTTCGAGATTCAGTCAAACTGCTATGTGTTTCAATGGTTTGTTCTTTTATACTGCTATGTAGAATTTTATTTCAGGGATGTGCTCCAGCTTGTCTACCCAGTCACACACTGAAGGATATTTGTTTCCTGTTTGTGGCTATTATAAATAGAACTGCTATAAACAGTCATATGCAGGTTTTTGTGTGACTATACATTTCCATTTCTCTAAGATGACTGCACTAAAAGTCAATTTCTGGGTAAATATGGTAAATTTGGTAAACATAAATATGGTAAATTTATGTTTAACTTTTTAAGCCAGATTGTTTTCCAGAGTGGCTGTCCCATTTTGTATCTCCACCAGCAACGTATGAGAGCTTCAGTTGTACTGCATTCTTATCAGCCCTTGGAATTGTCAATATTTTTAAAAGCCTCTTAATGGGTGTGATGTGGTATCCCATTATGTTTTTAATTTTTATTTCACTAATGGATAAATATATTGATTATCTTTTCATGTGCTTATTTGCAATCTATCTTCTTTTGGTGAAGTGTCAACCATCATTTCTTCCAATCTATTTTTAGCAACACATTCTTTTCTTCTTTGGAGACTCTAATTAAACAGAGGTTAAAACTTTTGTTATTATCCACAAGTTTTTAAGGCTCAGTTCATTTGCTTTTATTATTTTAGTAGAGATGGCATTTTACTGTGTTGGCCAGGATGATCTCAAACTCCTGAGCTCAAACAATTCTCCAGCCTCAGCCTCCCAAAGTGCTGGGATTATAGGCGTGAGCCACCGCGTCCAGCCACAGTTCATTTTTTAAACTTTTTTTTTGTTTGTTGTTCAAATTGGATAATTTCTATTGGTCTGTCTTCAAGTCCATTGATTCTTTGCTCTATTATCTCCATCCTGTTATTAAGCTCAGCTAATTAGTTTATTTTCATTATTTTATTTCCACTTCTAAAATTTTTATTTGGCTCTTTTTTTTTGTTTGTTTTCTGAGATGGAGTCTTGCTCTGTCACCCAGGCTGGAGTACAGTGGCATGATCTCAGCTCACTGCAACCTCTGCCTCCCAGGCTCAAGCAATTCTTGTGCATTCAAACTATTCTCTTGCCTCGGCCTCCCCAGCAGCTGAGACTACAGGCTCCAACACCACTCCCATCTAATTTTTATATTTTCAGGGGAGACGGAGTTTCACTATGTTGGCCAGGCTGGTCTTGAACTCTTGTCCTCAAGTGATCCACCCACCTCGGCCTCCCAAAGTGCTGGGATTACAGGTGTGAGCCACCCTGCCTGGTCTACTTGGTTCTTCTTTATTGCGTTTCTTTCTTTGGTGAGACTTTCTAATTTTCTATGTGATTCAAGGGTATTTGTGATTGCATGTTGAAGTATTTTATAATAGCTGCTTTTAAAATTTTTCTCAGGTAATTCTAACATAAATGTCATCTTGGCTTTGGCCTCTATTAATTGTCTTGTCCTATTCAAATTGACATGTTCCTGACTTTTTGATATCAAGTAATTTTGGGTTGTATGCTGGACATTTTGAATATTATGTTATGAGATGCTGGGCCTTATTTAAATCCTATGGAGAATGCTGCTATTTTTGTTTTAGCAGACAAATAATCTAGTTAGATTCAGGTCACAATTTCCAATGTACTTTCAGTGGATTGTGGTTCCAACACCAATTTGGTGTTCAGTGCCTTTGCTGTGCTGTTGGGATCTGTCCCACATGTTCACCACCCAGTGGCCAATATGATATGGGGGCCAAAAGTCTATCTGCTAAGTTCTCAAAGTCTTATAAAAGTCATATAAATGCTGATTAAGTTCAGATCCATGTATGTGCCACTTTAGAGTGAGCTTGGCATTCATAAATAACTTTATGGGGTTACTTTTCCAAGTACTTCTCTTTCCCAGTACTTTCCAGTTTCCTGGACTCCCCTTTTTTGGTTTTGTGGCCTGAAAGGTGGAGCTCTGTTTATACCACTCTGCTGTAAACTTCCATAGCTGTGCCCACCTGTGGGGCTAAGCCTTGGGAGGACTGGAGGAAAAAAGCTGGTAAACTCAATGCCACTTCAGTCAGTGGTACTTCACATTCTGGACTTTCCCCCAGCCTTAATCTGCCTGCTATTATTTACTTTTCAGATAAATAGCTTTTGCTTGCATTCTGTCCAGATTTTACAGCTGCATTCAGTGAGAAAGACTGGGAGGAGTGTGCTTACCCTTCTCTAAACCCAAACCCTTATAGATTTTAGTTAAACATTATGTAAACCAATGTAACATGAGCGCAGAAACAAAAATAGTTAAAATTTCATAATATAAAAAGTTATGAACCAACACACACACACACACGCGCGCACACACACACACACACACACGTGGTCAAAATTTACTGTAGTCAATCGAATACTTTGGAGGATCTCTACAGAGGTGAGTTGCCAAAAAAAAAAAAAAAAAAAAAAAAACCCAGAACACAAACAAAAACTTAAGAAATCTATAAATAACAGTAAAAGATTAGGGGAAAATCATTGACATCTAGATGGATTCTGTACTTGTTCCACAAATCTGCATAAGTTCTTACTCCACTTTATAAAAATCATATCCAGAAAATCACATCATGGGTATCTGTATTCTAGAAAGAAGACTCAGAACTCCATTTAGCAGGCCCTTTATAAATTAGATAGTCTTGGCCCTCCGTTAAAAGTCTAGCAAATCAATGTTTCATGTTTTATATGTGTGAGGTAAAATATGATGTTTAATATATACGTATTTACTTATTTACTTTTTGCCCAGGCTGAAGTACAGTGGTGCAATCATGGCTCACCGAAACCCCTGACTTCTGGGCTTAAGCAGCCTCCTGCCCCAGACTTCCGAGTGGCTAAAACTATAAGTATGTGACACCACACCTGGCTAGTTTTTTTTTTTTTTTTTTTACTTTTATTAGAGATGAGCCCAGGCTGGTCTTGAATTCCTGGGCTCAGGTGAGCCTCCCTCCTTGACCTCCCAAAATGCTAGGATTACAGGCATCAACACCGAGCCTATAGGTGTATTTTAAAAATGTATTTTTGGAGTCTCTCCCAGATGAAGGAAGTCTTTTATAGTGTTTTAGAAATTGACCCAGCTATGTTCAGTTGTTTGTTAGACTGAAAAAGAGAAACTGAGGCAGAGAAACCAGTTAATAATTTACTTCCATAGTTAAAATGAGTGCCCAATCTTGGGTGATAGCAAAGAGAATAGAAAGAACGGATAAAAGAGACTATTAGAAAGAAACCCAGGTCAGTCACGGTGGCTTGCACCTGTAATCCCAGCACTTTGAGAGGCTGAGGCAGGTGTATCTCTCGAGCACAGGAGTTCAAGGCCAGCCTGGGCAAGATGGCGAAATCCCGTTTCTACAAAAAATACAAAAAAATTAGCTGAACGTGGTGTTGCACATCAGTAGTCCCAGCTACCTGAGAGGCTAAGGTGGGAGGATCACCTGAGCCTTGGAGATCAAGGCTGCAGTGAGCCCTAATTGTGCCACTGTACTCCAGCCTGGGCAACAGAGCGAGAACCTATCTCAAAAAAAAAAAAAAAAAAAAGAGAGAGAGAGAACTAGTTAGACTTGTGATCCTGTTAGCCATAGGGAAAAATGTAATGGAAAAATTGTCAAGATGACTCTGAGGTTTGGGACCTGAGTGATTGAATAGGGTCATTAACAAAAACAGGAAAGCCAAATGTGGGAAGCATTTTTAGGGGCAAAGAAGTACTTACAGAAGGGCAAGAATAAGATAAGGACTTAAGTTTTATGCCTGTTAAATTTGATGGGATGATTATATGTCCAAGTGAAAATGCCAAGCATAGAAAGGGTGATTCTATTTCCAACCTCTTCCTCCTATTGTAGAGTTTGACATTTACTGAGACTAAAGTAATAGAAAGTGGCCTTTTCCACTGTAGCTTCAGGCTGAAAGTACAACAGACACATTTTTAGCATAGTAACGAACAGGAGCTGTGCTAGGAAGGGATAAATCTTCACAGGGAAGGTTTGAGTACCTTTTAAATGTTCCGTCCTTGAGATCAGATCATCCTAAGGGCTTTTCTTTTCAACTTTCAATCAGAAGCAGTCCCAAATACATATAGTAGTCCCCTCTTATCCAGAGAGGAGATGTTCCGTGGCCCCTAACGGACACCTGAAACCATGAGTGGTACTGAACACTATACATAGTCAGCCCTCCATTTCTGTGGGTTCCACAACTGTGGGCTTAACTAACCATGGATTGAAAGTATTTTTAAAAAAACTTTAAGTAATTCTCTTACTGAAGAAAATTTTGAAACTAGTTTTATTTACCAACAATCACTAAAGTCACATGAACTAAAAGGCATTTGAGCTAGCTTGTATTTTTCTGATAAAATATTGGATTCAAGCCCTTTGCTTTTAAGCCAGTTGATTAGAGCTCTTTCATATAATCTGGTGGTGAAATACTACATACACATGACATATATAAACAAATAGGCATACACACACAGACAAAAGCATATCTTATAGCTTTATAAGATTTTTCATTTGCCAGTTCTCAAATAGTTTCTCCCCTGCTTTAGCCTATCATCAGTCATTTCCAAACAGATGGCTCTTAGGTGAAACAAGATAGAAAACATACATCTCATAAGCACAGAACTTAGACCTAAACACAATTATCTGAAGACAAGATTGCCAGGAATTGTCTCCTTTTCAACTTAGTTTATTTTGTTTGTTTGTTTGTTTTGAGATGGAGTCTCATTCCATCACCAAGGCTGGAGTTCAGTGGCGCTATCTCAGCTCACTGCAACCTCTGCCTCCTGGGTTCAAGCAATTTTCCTGCCTCAGCCTCCTGAGTAGCTGGAAATAAAGGCATGTACCACCAAG
Organism: Symphalangus syndactylus; assembly: GCF_028878055.3. Lineage (NCBI taxonomy): Eukaryota > Metazoa > Chordata > Mammalia > Primates > Hylobatidae > Symphalangus > Symphalangus syndactylus. The sequence continues at coordinate 21,271,478 of NC_072445.2, read as the reverse complement.
CCCGGCTAATTTTTGTATTTTTTAGTAGAGACGGGGTTTCACCGTGTTGGCCAGGCTGGTCTCGAACCGCTGGCCTCAAATCATCCATCTGCTTGGCCTCCCAAAGTGCTGGGATTACAGGCGTGAGTCACTGCGCCTAGCCTCAACTTAGTTTGTTTTTTAATTAGATTTCTGGCTTTAAGGTGGAGCCCTTTAGTGAATATGGGTGAGTAGATATGCAGACTTTAGGGCCTAAACCATGCTTTTTAAATCTGAACACAGGTAGCTCCCTGTGGTAATGACCATGTATAAATATCATCAGCCACTCCTAGCAGTGCAGCTCTTGCTAAAACCACCAGCCAAAATACATGAAGGTCAAGTCCTCTCACTGTACAAAGTAATCTCGGGTTCCCCTCAAAGCCAAAAAGATCAGGTAATGCAATACAAAAGAGAGAAGAGTTTTAGATCTAGGCGGAACTTGCCTGTAACTCTTGAAATTTAGCAAGAAAAGCAGAAGACCCCTAAAAAGGGGATGAATGGTGCCTTTTTCTGAGTTCCTTGAGGGGTCTGAGTCATTAGGAGTTGATATAGTTTGGATGTGTGCCTAGCCCAAATCTCATGTTGAAATGCAATTGCCTGTGTTGGAGATGGAGCCTGGTGGGAGGTGACTGGATCATGGGGGCGTTTCTCATGAATAGTATAGCACCATCCTCTGGGTGCTGTCCTTGTGGCAATGAGTGAGTTCTCATAAAATCTCGTCATGAAAAAGTGTGTGGCACCTCCCCTCTCTCTTGATACTGCTTTCACCATGTGGTGTTGTTATAAATAAACTTTTGGTGCCGCAAAAGAAATAGCACTCGAATATAAAATTTTATTTTTAATTCTCAGCAAGGCAAGTTACTTCTATAGAAGGGTGCGCCCTTACAGGTGGAGCAATGGTGAGTGCACATTTGGACAAGGGAGGGGAAGGGGTTCTTATCCCTGACGCACGTGTGGCCCCTGCTGCTGTGTTGTTCCCCTATTGGCAGGGTTAGACCGCTAATTTAAAGAGAGTGACGGGGTGAGTGGTTTGGTGGGAAAAATGGTTATGACAGACCAGGTAATCGGAATGTACCAGGGTGGAGTAGATAATAGGAATGAGTCAGGGTGGAGCAGGTAATCGGAATAAGTCTGTGGAGCAGGTAATCAGAATGTGTCAGGGTGGAGCAGGTAATCGGAAAGAATCAGGGTGGAGCAGGTAATCAGAATGTGTCAGGGTGGAGCAGGTAATCAGAATGTGTCAGGGTGGAGCAGGTAATCGAAATGAGTTAGGGTGGAGCAGGTAATCAAAAAAGGTTGCTTTAAGAGGAAGTTAAGTTTAAAAGTAGAAGGGAAAAAATTGAACATACTAACATATTGATTCTTTGGAAAGAAATTCAGAACTGATATCTAACATTGTGACTGCTCCCCCTTCACCTTCTGCCATGATTGTAAGCTTCCTGAGGCCTCCCCAGAAACAGATGTTGCTATGCTTCTTGTATAGCCTGCAGAACTGTGAGCCAATTAAACCTCTTTCTTTATAAATTATCCAGTCTTAGGTATTTCTTTATAGCAATGTGAGAACAGACTAATACAGTAGTCTTCTCTAGATCCTTCCATGTGGTATTGGAGATGACAAACAGGAAGAAGTAGGGAGGAATAAAAATAAATGAGATAACTTGATTTTTTTTTTTTTTTTGAAATAGGGTCGTGCTCTGTACCCCAGTCTGGCATGCAGTGGTGTGATCATAGCTCAATGCAGCCTTGAACTCCCAGGCAAGCAATTCTCCCACTTAGATATTGGCTTTTAATTAAGCTGACTTCTAACCAGAGAGCTCTTAAAAAAAAATTATTTCAAATCTCTTATTATGAATTTTTGGCCAGGACAAACAGTTGATATTTGTGGCTTTTGAACTTTTTTTAACCAGATATATCCTTCCAAGTGAAATCAATAAGTGTTAATCAAGGTTATGACTTAACCAAAGATGCAGGTGGCTTCTCCAAAGAGGTTGAAAGCAGTCCTCAGAAGATCAGATGCCCTGATATGGTGTGGGTTTGTTTCCTCACCCAAATCTCAGGTCAAATTGTAATCCCCAATGTTGGAGGTAGCGCTTGGTGGGAGGTGATTGGATCATGGGGGCGGAGTTCTCGTGAATGATTTAGCACCGTCCCTCCTTGGTATTGTATGGTGACTAAATTCTTACAAGATCCGGTTGTCTAAAAGTGTGTCACACCTCCCTCACCCTCTCTTTTTTGCTTGTTCCTGTTTGCTTGCTTGCTCCCGCTCCAGCCATGTAAGGTATGCCTGCTTCTCCTTCACCTTCTGCCATGATTGTAAGTTTCCTGAGGCCTCCCCAGAAGCAGAAGCTGTTAAGCTTCCTGTACAGCCTGCAGAAGCAGAAGCAGAACTGTGAGACAATTAAATCTCTTTTTCTTATAAATTGCAGAGCTTCTGGTATTTTTTTATAGCAGTGCAAGAATGGACTAATACTGAAAATTGGTATGCAGGAATGGGGCATTACTATAAAGATACCTGAAAATGTGGAAGCCACTTTGGAACTGCATAACAGGCAGAGGTTGGAAAAGTCTGGAGAGCTCACAAGAAGACAGGAAGATCAGGGAACATTTGGAACTCCCTAGAGACTGGTTAAATGGTTGTGACTGAAATGCTGATAGTGATATGGAAAATAAAGGCCAGGTTGATGAGGTCTCAGATGGAAATGAGGAACTTATTGGGGACTGGAGCAAAGGTCACTTTTGTTATGCTTTAGGAAAGAATTTGGAGGCATTGTGCCCCTGCCCTAAGGATCTGTGGAAATTTAAACTTGAGAGTGACAATTTAGGGTACCTGGCAGAAGACATTTCTAAGCAGCAAAGTGTTTAATATGTGACCTGGACGCTTCTAACAACCTATGCTTATATGCATAAGCAAATAAATGACCTGAAACTGGAACTTGTATTTAAAAAGGAAGTAGAGCAAAACTACTTGGAAAATTTGCAGCCTGGCCATGTGGTAGAAAAGAAAAACCCATTTTCAGGGGAGGAATTCAAGCGGGCTACATAAATTTGCATAACTAAAAGGAAGGCAAGTGCTCATAGCCAAGACAATGGGGAAAAGTCCTGAAATGCATTTCAGTCCCTTCCATCACAGGTCCAGAGCCCTAGAACGGTTTCTTGGGCCAGGCCCAGGACCCTGCTGCCCCCTGCAGCTTCATGACACTGCTACTGGCATCCCAACTGCTGTAGCTCCAGTTGTGGCTCAAAGGGGCCCAGGTACAGCTTGGGCCACTGCTTCAGAGGGTGCAAACTGTAAGCCTTGATGACTTCCACGTGGTGTTAAGCCTGTGGGTGTGCAGATTGCAAGAGTTGAGGCTTGAGAACCTATGTCTAGATTACAGAGGATGTATGGAAAAGCCTGGATGTCCAGGCAGAAGCCTGTTGCAGGGGCAGTGCCATCACAGAGAAACTCTCCTAGGGCAGTGTAGAGGGAAAATGTGGGGTTGGAGCCGCCATACGGAGTCCCCACTGGGGCACTGCCTAGAGGAGCTATGAGAAGAGGGCCACCACCCTCCAGATCCTGGAATGGTAGAGCCACCAGGAGCTTGAGCCCTGTGCCTGGAAAAGCCACAGGCACTCAACCCCAGCCCTTGAGAGCAGCTGCAAGGGCTAAATGCTGCAAAGCCACAGGGGCAGAGCTGCCCAAGGCCTTGGGAGTATACCTCTTGCACCAGTGTGCCTTGGATGTGAGACATGGGGTCAAAGGAGATTACTTTGGAGCTTTAAGATTTAATTACTGGGTCAGGTGCAGTGGCTCACACCTATTATCTCAGCACTTTGGGAGGCCAAGTTGGGAAGACTGTTTGAGGCCAGGAGTTTGAGACCAGCCTGGTCAAAATAGTGAGCCCCCCATCTCTATTAAAAAAAAAAAAAAAGATTTAATGATGACTGCCTTTCTGTGATTCAGACTTTCATGGGGCCCTGTAGCCCCTTTCTTTTGGCTTATTTCTTCGTTTTGGAATGGAAGTATTTACCCTATGCCTGTACTCCCATTATATCTTGGAAGTGACTAACTTATTTTTGATTTTACAGGCTCATAGGTAGAAGGCACTTGCCTTGTCTCAGATGAGAGTTTGGACTTTGGATTTTTGAGTTAATGCTGGAATGAGTTAAGACTTTGGGGGACTGTTGGGAAGGCATGATTGTATTTTGCAATGTAGAAGGACATGAGATTTGAAGGGGCCAAGGGTGGAATGATATGATTTGGATATGTGTCCCCACCCAAATCTGAGGTAGAATTGTAATCACCAATGTTGAAGGTAAGGGCTGATGGGAGGTGATTGGATCATGAGATCAGAGTTCTCTTGAATGGTTTAGCACCATCCCCCTTTGGTACTATATAGTAAGTGACTTCTGTACAGTACTTTGGTACTGCATAGTAAGTGAGATCTGGTTGTTTAAAAATGTGTAGCACTCCCCCTATTCCCCCACATCTTGCTCCTGCTCCAGCCCCGTAAGTTGTGCCTGCTTCTCCTTTGCCTTTTGCCATGATCGTAAGATTTCTGAGGCCTCCCCAGAAGCAGAAGCTGCTATGTTTCCTGTATAGCCTTTCCTTTATAAATTACCCAGTTTCAGGTGTTTCTTCATAGCAGTGCAAGAACAGATTAATACATACCCCAAAGGCAACTCAAAGAAAGGAAAGTTTTGTAATCACCCAAATGGGCTCTTCCTTCTGTTGCACAGACAAAATCAATTCACTGAGACCATGGTATTGCAGTAAAGAAAGAGTTTAATTAAGAGAAGGTTGGCCGCACAGAAGAACTGGAGTTATCCTTTAAACCAATCTCCCTAAGAACTCAGATCCTAGGGTTTTTATGGATAATTTAGTGGGCAGGGGGCTAGGGAATGGATGCTGTTGATTGGCTGGGGGTGAAATCATAGGGATGTGGAAGATGATCCTCATGCCCTGAGTCCACCTCTTAGAGGTGGGAGCCACAAGACTAGTTGAATCATGAGTCACAGGTCTGGGTAGGGTCAGTCAGTTGCTAGAATGCAAAAATCTGAAAAACAACTCAAAAGACTACTCTCAGGTTCTACAACAGTGATATTATCTATAGAAGCAACTGGGGAAGCCACTAATCTTGTGGCCTCTGGCTACGTGACTGCTGAGCCATAAGGGATTATAGAAACTATGCCTATGTTTTAGCAGAGTTCAGGCCTCTCTCATAATCTCAATCTCAATGTCTTTCCTTAGTTTTCAGTCTCTGAGCAAGGAGCAGGTTAGTTTAAGGGAGGGTCTATTATCATCCTTGTTTCCAACTTAAATTATAAATTAAATTCTTCCCATGATTAGCTTAGTGCCCAGGAATGAGCACACAGTCAGCTTGTGAAGCTAGAAGCAAGATGGAGTCAGCCATGTTAGACTTCTTTCACTGTCATAATCTTTCTAAGGTGGTTTCAGTTTCACCAGCCATAAATGGAGTATAACTCACATTTCTGTCTGATCATATTCTCTTGGGTCTCAGTTTTTCATATGCAAAGCCTCATATGCTCCCACAAGTACAAGACAGGGAACCAAAAGCTGTCCATGGAAGGGAAAAGGATCAATAAATGGCAAAAGTCACACAAATATCAAAACAAAAGAAACCGATCCCCTGATCAGACATTTTAATCACCAGACAACAACATGGAGCAGCCTCCATTGTTAATCCTGCATGGAATCCTAAGCAGTTTGAGTGTACAGGGATTCTAACTTTGTTTCTGGTCCATTTTTTTGTTCATTAAATAAGTCAAGAGAATTTTTAAGGCTAGCAATGACACTGATAGGTTTTTGTTTTTGTTTTCTTTTAATTTCATCTTCCTATCGTTCCTAAACATGTAAACTGCTGGAGCCTCTGATGGCAGCTGATCAGAGACTGTACCCTTTGGACTAAGGTTCTCCATTGGTGGGAATATAGGGAATATAAATTAGTTCAACCATTGTGGAAGACAATATGGCAATTCCTCAAGGATCTAGAAACCAGAAATACCATTTGACCCAGAGATCCCATTACTGGGTACATATCCAAAGGATTATAAATCTTTCTTCTATAAAGACACGTGCACAGGTATGTTTACTGCAGCATTGTTCACAATAGCAAAGAATTGGAACCAACCCAAATGCCTATCAATGATAGACTGGATTAAGAAAATGTGGCACATATACACCACAGAATACTATGCAGCCATAAAAAAGGATGAGTTCATGTCCTTTGCAGGGACATGGATGAAGCTGGAAACCATCACTCTCAGCAAACTAACACAGGAACAGAAAACCAAAAACTGTATGTTCTCACTTATAAGCAGGAGTTGAACAATGAGAACACATGGACACAGGGAGGGGAACATCACACACCGGGGTCTCTCGGGGGGTGAGGGGCAAGAGGCAGGATAACATTAGGACAAATACCTAATACATGAGGAGCTTAAAACCTAGATGACAGGTTGATAGGTGCAGCAAGCCACCATGGCACATGTATACCTAGGTAACAAACCTTCATGTTCTACACATGTATCCCAGAACTTAAAGTAAAAAAAAAAAAGAAGAATTAAGGTTCTCCAAACTTCATTCACCTTACGAAGGAGTACCATTGATAACCTTTCACATGAGTATTCTTACAAAATCTTAGGGTCCAGCTAAGTCTGACTGGACTGGGAAACACCTCCCCAAACCCAGGACAGACAGGGAAAGTCTCTTCTGGGGTCAGGATGGAGGGAACCAGGAAGACTGGGAAGACTTTCCCCAAACCTGGGTCCAATAAAGACATTCCCTCTAAGGTCTGGATGGAGGAAACCAGGTCAGGGACTGAAAAGGAGCTGGGAGGAAATAAAAGGAAGATGTGGAGAGAATGTCTCCAGTCTTCAGCCTAAAAAGCAGGAGGTCTTAGATCTGGGGGAACTTACTTGACTTCCTCCCAGCATGGCTGGGGAGACAGCTAAGCTGTAGATCTTGGCGCATTGACTTCAAGTCATGCTGGGAGGACCCAGGGTTCTCTGCACATTCTATCCTCATCTCCCATTATGTCAACTGAAGAAGTGGTGAGGTTCATAGGTTTGGAAGTAAGAACTTTATTTCTTATGAAAGGATACAGCTTGCAGAGTGGCCATTCTGAAAGGCTAGGAAGCATAGCATGCAACCAAAAGCCAAATACACGCAGTTTAAGAGTACGAAGGATAAGACAGGAATTTATGCCAAACTGGGTAGCCAAATATAAGTAATCAATAAACTATAGGAGGAGTCATGTATATTTATGACAGGAGAAACATGCGCATGTGCAATTGAGCTTCAAACCCCTTCATGGGTCCCATGTTCAAAAAATGGTTCCTTCAGCATGATCCCAGGATAGAGTTTTTGGCTCTCTAATGTCAAAACGTGAAGCACAGGACACAAAAACCCTCATTGTGTATCCTCCATTGACAGGCCAGTACCACTCTATAGTTGGTGGTCTCTTATCAGGAAGGAACGCTGGTCAGTAGTGTTGAAACTGCAAAAGGGAGGGGCAGCAGTCGAACAGTTGGTTTACATCAGTGGTGGTGTGAATCTTTCAACAGGGCTGATTTCTATTTAATCCTTAGGGAAGAAAGCCAAATGGCTGCTAGTGAGGGAGGGGTATAATAAGACCTGTCCAATCTCCCATTGCGTCATGGCTGGAAACTCAGTTTTAAGGTTTCTTTGGGTTCTCCTTGGCCAAGAGAGGGTCTGTTCAGTTGGTTGTGGGGGCTTAGGATTTTATTTTTCACTACTTACATAGTGTTTATATTAGATTAGGTGAAAGTAATCTAGAGGTGAATTTAAAGTATATGGGAGGATGTGCTTAGGTAATATGCACACTCTCCCATATACTTTAAAAATTCAATTTTTTTTTTTTTTTTTGAGACAAGGTCTCACTCTGCCACCAGGGCTGGAGTGCAGTGATGTGATCACAGCTCACTGCAACTTAAAACTCCTGGGCTCAAACGATCCTCCTGCTTCAGCCTCTCAAGTAGCTAGAACTACAGGTGCACTACCACCATGCCCAGCTAATTTTTAAATTTTATTTTTCTAGAGAAGATGTCTTGCTATATTGTTGAGGCTGATCTCAAATTCCTGGCCTCAAGCAATCCTCCTGCCTTTGCCTCCCAAAGGCATGAGGATTTTGCCTCCCAAAAATGCCTATGGGATCATAGGCATGAACCATAATGCCTAATCAAAAATTTTTTTAAAACTCCACTTTGTTCAGATATTTTTCTATTCTCACTCTGTATCCATTTGTTCTCACACTGCTAATAAAGATGTACCCCAAACTGGGTAATTTATAAAGAAAGGAAGTTTAATTGACTCACAGTTCCACATGGTTGGGGAGGCCTCACAATCATGGCTGAATGCGAATGAGGAGCAAAGTCACTTCTCACCTGGTGACAGGCAAGAGAGCTTGTGCAGAAGAACTCCCATTTATAAAACCATCAGATCTCATGAGACTTATTCACTACCAGGAGAACAGTATGAGAGAAACTGCCCCCATGATTCAATTATCTCCACCTGGCCCCACCTTTGACATATGGGGATCATTACAATTCAAGGTGAGATTTGGATGGGGACACAGCCAAACCGTATCACACTCCAAACAGCCTCAGTTGCTCCAATAACCATAAAGAACCAGATAGTATTAATTTCATAATGTCACTAACTACTATGCTTAGTTATGAATTTCTGCAGTTTAGATAAAGCAAAAAGTATCTCTATTTTTTCTATGAGATTGAAAGCTGCCTAGAAGGGTTGCATACATTTTATTTCCATTCTATTTTCTTGTACTTCTACTTTTAAAAGCTGTAGCTATTTTTCACTCAGTAAACATTATAGACTGACTCATTCTAGAGTACAATTCTTGCATTTTTATTTAACAAGAAATGTAAATGACCAGCCAGATATAGTTCTCCAGTCACTAAATAAAAGAAGGAGAATGATCATCTAAGCAGTGTATTTCCAAATAAAAGCATGAAGTTTAATATTGGATTTGGAATCTCACTGCAAATTTGAACTATAACCCTGACTCTTTCAAAAACTCAAAGTCAGTTAACTTCTGAGTCTGGGTTCCTATTTTATTTTATAAGAAATGAGCTGTTCTGTGGATTCTTTTTAACATATAAAACCATCTTAAACTACCCTGGGTAAGAAGGTGGGAGCATGACAAATAAGAAGCTCTTCTAAAAGGGAGAAATCTCATCAACAGTAAATATGTAAAATAAATTTCTAAAGATATGTCCCATCTCTGCATAAGATCTTAATTAAAATGTTACAGAAAGTGCAAAATCACTATTCATGGGCTCGAAATGTCTCCAATGATCTAGCTCCAATGATCGGCTCCTTAATGTGACATATAAGGGAATTTAAATTTCAACAAGTTTTGCTCCTTTTTTATGATGTAGTCAAACGACATTTGGGATATTTCATATTTAGTTCTCAAATGAGTTTATAGGTAGGACAGGGAATGTCTCTCTTTTGAGCCTATGCTGGGGAAGTGTTATTGGTAAAACTGAGTTATATGTAGTGAGTACTTTCAACAATGAGAACCTTGTACAGAACATGAGATGGGCTTAAATTCAAATCTGCCTTGTAGGAAACTCCACTGTAGCTTAATAGCAATAAGAGGAGAAGGATTTTCACTAGGCTACCATTGTGTGCACATGAAAAGAAGACTACGTGCAAAGCTAATAGGACCTGGCTATGAAATGCAGAGAAATGATATATTTGCAGAGGATGATGTCAAATTCTGGGAATAAAATCTCACCAGAAGAGAATAGTAAATGTCCCTTGAATGGAGGTGTTTGGTTTTATTTGACTTTGAGTGGTGGATTACCTTGATTAATGCATGTTAAGAAGCAAACAGGCTGGATGTGGTGGCTCATGCCTGTAATTCCAAAACTTTGGGAGGCTGAGGTGGAAGGTTTGCTTGTTCCCAAGAGTTTGAGACCAGCCTGGGCAACAGAAGGAGATCTCGTCTCCACAAAAAATTCAAAAATTAGCAAGGCTTGGTGGTGTGCACCTGCGGTCCCAGCTACTAGAGAGGCTTAGGTAGGACGATCGCTTGAGCCTGGGAGGTGGAAGGTTGCAGTGAGCTGTGATAGTGCCAGTGAACTCCAGCCTGGGTGACAGACCAGACAGACCCTGTCTTGTCTCAAAAACAGAGAAGCAAATTGAGGGAAGAAAATATAAGCCAGTCTTGTTTTGTTTTAAAGACGGAGTCTCAAAATCCCATCCTGTCGCCCAGGCTGGAGTGCAGTGGCGCGATCTGGGCTCACTGTTGTTAGGTAACAAGAGCACCCTAATGGCGCTGGTTCTGGGTCCTAGTTCTGGGTTCTTCTTCCTCAATGCAAGCCCACCCAAGAAAAACCAATCAGAGAGGGGTGTTTTTCCCGCCTGGCTCTAAGCCCCACCCCAACCAATCACAAACATCCACGCAGCCCTCCTGGGCATAAAAGAAGCAAACCCCCCACCACTCTCTCTCTCTCTCTCTCTCCTGCCCAGCCCAGCCTGCTGCCTCCAATAAAGATCTCTTGGCCGAGCCGGTGTGCCGTGGTCTTAAGTCTGAGCGTCACTCTTTCATTGGTGCCGTGACTCGGATTGGGACTCCCCGCCTTTGGTGGGACCCCAATCCCTCTCAGGCTCGGACCAGGCCCCGGTCAGTCTTCGCCCATTTTCCTGTTCACCACGCTCTTCGCCCACCACTGGCCTCATCTCGGTAAGTTTTCCCCTCCTGGGCCTACCTCTCGGGCAAATCGCCAGACCGTAGCCTCTCCCGTGACAAACACATTTCGTCTGATGCCCCTACGGCAGTGGTAGGCCCCTATCATTCGCTTCCCCTCCTCGACCCGCAGGGAACGGAGTTTTCTCCCTCTCCTACTCGCCCCTCCGGCCTGAGCCTCCGCCCCGCGCCATACTGTTGGCTACATACAAAATCCTGGTACCAGGTGGCTCACGGTCCCTCGGCCATCCTGTTGGCCCTTCAGTCCCTTCGCCTTGGTGACGACCAACCGAAGGCTCTGAACCTGGTTACAGTGTTCGGCTAATTAGGGGACGCCCTCTTAGCCATCACTGCCCCTTCTCCCACTATGGGAGGCTCCACATCCCTGCCGGCCGACTCCCCCCTAAAATGCCTTCTAGACAATCTGGCTACCCTAGGCCTTGCCGCCGACCTCTAACCTAAATGCTTAATCAAATTCACAACCCCTTAAACAACCAAAATAAATGACCCATTTATGGGCCTCTAAATATTGTGAACAAACAGGAGAATGGGAAGAGATCCCCTATGCCCACAGCCCCGTATAACCCTCAACATCGTATCGCTGTCCTCACCTTCCCCCAATCTTAACTCCATATCACCACCCTCAGCCCCACCCTCCGGCCGCGGCCCGGCCAGCGGCAGCCCCGCCCTTTACCACTTCCCCCAACCTCTCTCTCCTTTCCCCTTCCTCCACAACCCCTCCAGCTCCCTCCCCTCCGCCGCTCAGCCCTCCCACCTCTCGTTCCACATCACACCTTTCCGTCCTCGCCCCTCTTACAGAAGTTACACGAACAAAATATATTGTTCCTGTCCATGTTCCCTTCTCTGTGACTGTCTTGTCAACGCTTAGGCTCATACACTTCTAACTCCACCTCTTACATCAGAATTTCTCTAACCCCCTCCTTCTCAGGAAGCGCAGACTGGTCTAGGAGCAGGCCCTTATGCAGATCAGGTTCACCAAACAACCCCAGCCCTACCCATCGGGGCGCAGGCAGTCCCCGAACACGACCCTGGCTGGGACTCTAACTCCCAGAACGGTGTCTTGGCCCGAGACCACTTCACCACCTGTTTAATAACAGGTCTCCACAAGGCAGCCCAAAAGGCAGTCAATTTTGAAAAACTTCATGAAATCATTCAAGAAAAACATGAAAACCTGTCAGCCTTCCTCGCCCGCCTTACACAGGCACTCCAACAATACACCAACATAGACCCCGAAGCCGCCGACGGCAGGCAACTTCTCATGTCCCATTTCTTCACACAAAGCTTCCCAGACATTCGGGCCAAACTAAAAAAGCTAGACAGAGGTCCCTTTACCCCGCAGACCGAGATCCTCGCCACCACATTCAAAGTCTACCACAACCGTGACGAGCAGGCAAGGAGGCAAAAGTGCCAGATGTTGGCTCAGGCCTTCAAGGCCTCAACCCAGCCTATCAGACGCCATGCCTCTATGTCCACCACTCTCCGCCAACCCCCTGGACCCTGCTTTAAATGTGGGAACAAAGGTCATTGGGCTCGTGAGTGTCCTAATCCCAGGCCACCCAAAAGACCGTGCCCCAAGTGCCAACAATCCAGCCACTGGGCGACCGACTGCCCCAGCTCCCTTGGGGGAGCTGGGCCAGACCCCCGTCCTGAAGCCGATCTCATTGGGTTAGCGGCCTACGACTGACAGGGCCCTGAGACCTCTTCCCCGACACACACCATCACCACTCAGGAGCCCAAGGTGCCTCTTACAGTGGATGGGCATCTCATCATTTTCCTCCTTAATACCGGAGGTACTTTTCTCAGTTCTGCAGGAGTATTGGGGTGCTGTCTCCACCTCTGGCCCTCCCATAGCCCAGGCATGAGGCCAGACCATATGCCCAATGACTACCCCGCCTAAAGGCTCCTACCACGACCCTGAGGAATGACCGCTTCCTCCAAAAAACACAGGTGAGAGAACTCAGACTGGATAAAATGGTCTCATTTTCCAGAGCACCCTCTTTACCTTCCTTTTTACTCTTTGCCTATCTGTCCCTCCTACTTCCTTCAACACCTCATACAACCACCTCTCCCCTTCCACTAGCTCCTAATTACCTCTACAAGACTCTCAACTTAACTCACACTCTGTTAAACCAGTCCAATCCTTCCCTGGCAAATGACTGTTGGCTGTGTATCTCTCTATCAACCTCTGGCTATGTTGCCACTCCCATTCCCGCAAAAAACTAGGTCTTCACCAACTTGACCTACCACCCTCGTTATGAAGGAAAAGACCCTTTCCAACTTCTAAACATGCAGTCATTAGCCGACTTCCCCATCTCTGATACGACCAAAAATACCATAACAGGACATGCAAACCAACTTTTGCTTTCTTACATTTCCAACATCACCCGTCAAACAAACAATAAAAAGCCCATACGCGGCCCTGTAACCACAAATACTATTTTAACTTCCCAAGCCCCTTTATGCATACAATGCAACCTGTCATCTGGCCTGCCTCTAGGGCACCTACCACCACATCAGTGTAATTACACCTTACAACTTCAAGCCCCAATGGATCATGCTAGCTTTCAAGTAACTCAAACAGCCCCATTCAACCAGCCTGTCCACTTCTCTTTCAACTGTCACCTCCATCTCTGGGGTTCAAGCAATTCTCCTGCCTCAGCCTTCCGAGTAGCTGGGACTACAGGCACGCGCCACCACACCCAACTTATATTTGTATTTTTTAGTAGATACGGGGTTTCACCATGTTGGCCAGGCAAGTCTCGAATTCCTGGCCTCAGGTAATCTGCATGTCTCGGCCTTCCAAAGTGCTGGGATTAACAAGCATGAGCCGCTGTGTATGGCCCGGTCTTGGTTTTATTACTGATTATCTACATAATTTCATTGATCTGTCCCCCACTCCCCTTTTTTTCTCCAAATACCTTTTAGAATTGAGAGCATAATATTAAACTTAAGGTAATAACTAATAAAAATGGTTGCTGAGTATATAAATATTTAAATTGACAATGGAAGAAAAAATTTTAGAGTAATGAGAAATAAGGCAAATACTTCGTCTTAATATAATTTTTACTACTTATTTTACTCACCCATATTAATATTATAATAAATTTTATTCCCTGAGCACATGTTAACTTATGTTGCAGGGAGATAGTCCAGAAACAAAATGGTAGAGTGATGACATCACAAGGGCAAAATGGTTACGGAATGTTCATGGGCCGGGTAATGGTGGCTCATGCCTGTAATCCCAGCACTTTGGGAGGCCGAGGTGGGCAGATCACTTGAAATCAGGAGTTCAAGACCAGTGTGGCCAACATGGTGAAACACTGTCTCTACCAAAAAAAATACAAAAATTTGCTGGGTGTGGTGGCACACACCTGTAGTCCCAGCTACTCTGGGAGGCTGAGGTGGGGGGACTGTTTGAACCTGGGAGTGGAGGTTGCAGTGAGCCTGGGTGACAGAGTGAAATACTGTCTCAAAAAAACAAAAAACAAAAGACAACAAAAAAAAGGGAAGTTCAGCATGGATTTATGCACAGAAATAATGGAGCATTAGCTATCAGTGCAAGTTGCTGGTATTTCAATTCTTTACTGGGAAATATATCTACTATTTTGCAACACAGCTGAACAGGTTGAAGAAGATTCTAAATTAATACGTAGCTACATCTTTCATAGGATAGAATATGTGGACTATAGAAGCACATGTCTTGCTTTAAAGCTTCCTGGTGGTTCAGAGTTCTTAGTAAATATGTCTTGAGTCTCCCTTCCAGAAAAAGTTGTTTCCAGGAAGGCAAGTCTGACAGCCAATGCAGTGAAATGCCTGCTTTGTTCAAGATAATTTCCGGAGATCAAAATAAATTGGGTGGGTGTGAATATATTTACACAGCAGTCCATTCCAGGGGATGACTCAGAGTTTAGAAGGTTGGTCCTTCAGCCACCCACAGCTGTTTTCCTTGCAACTAAATATTTTAATTCTGATGCTGTGATTAGTTGAGCATCTGATACAACACCTGGAAGCCATACTGCTTCCTAATTGCCCACTAGCCATTGAGCTGGTGATGGGGAAGAGATGGAGGAGTCAAGAATCTCAGCTGATCACTCTTCTACAGGACAGACAACAACCTACAGAATGCAAAGGAGAAACCTGAATGCCGGAGGCAGGAATGCTCTTTTTTTTTCTTAATATGTTGATTAAGTATTTGGCAAGGTGAAAAGCAGAAGCTATTGAAGTTGAGTTCTACCATGGGAAACTTCAAGCCAAATTCAGCTAACAAAATACAAGATTTTGGCAACATTGCTAAGCATACAATAAATAGTACATTTAATCAATATGTGTTGGCTTATTACTGCCTTCCTGTTTCGTTTTCCTGCCTTTCATCCACTTGTTATTCATTTGGGGGATAGCATCTCTAAGGAAAACTTATTACTATATTGTTTAAAAATAATGTAATAGCTAACTGAACAATCATTTGGGGTATTTTTGGGGAAAAATGAGAAAAGAAAGCCAGAATTATCCAGTTCTTGAGAATCAAAAATAAATTAATTTGTATTTAATTGCCTCCTTCCTCTTTTTACTCTTGCTGTAGTTCTGGGAAGGGAGAGTCAACATGATCTAATTGTAAATGAGATTTGATTTGCTGGTTAATGATTATCCATGAGGAAGGAGGCTTTGCCAGGTTTATTCATACCCAAGGTATTTCTGGACAAGAAGCAGTCATAGCCAAAGCCAAGGAGCCTGATGATTAGGGGAAATTCCTCTTTAATTGGATGTAAGGCGTAGTTATATATGATGTAGGAAAAGCATTTGAAAAGTGAATTGCTCCATGTACCTGTCCCTTTATTTATGTCCTTTGCAGGGAACCTCATTGTTTTTAAACAGAGTGAAAAGAAAAGCCAACATGGAGACAACTTTCTTTGGTTAAATTAGAAATGCGGAATTCTGAAATGTTCATGCTGGCCTTCTTATTTAAAAAAAGATGGTTATCCTCCTCCTAGTGACTGATTGTAACAGTAACTTTTCATAAGACATCTTTAGGCTTAAAAACCCCCTTCCAGCATTTGAAGCTGACAGGTAGCAATTTCTAAGCTCTTTTTATTTTCTTCTTCTTTAGAATTTTAAAAGTCAAACTCATTTTCTAAAGCTTTTTTCTCCAAAGTTCTAAAACTTTAAATGTGTTTTTATAGGTTTCTTACAAAACCCAGGAGTGACCTGAGGTTAAAAGTGGCTTGAGGTTTATTGCTAATTAGACCTTAAATAAAGATTTTAGCCTATGTGTTTTTTTTTCCTTCTAACATAGAAAGAAAAAACTTAAATTTCTGAATCATATTTTGCTTTCTGGCGTAATAACCAAATGACATTTAGGTATTTAAAAATGATTTCGTGGGTGGTTAGAAATAGTTATACTGGGGACCAAATTAGGTATGTAATAGGATGAAATGGAATGTCTATGGATACCTATGTTTTTAAATTGATCTCAAACTACTTATAAGTTAGCTTTTATCTGAGAATGAATATAATCTAATTTATGGCTTTCTCATATCCTTTATGAAGGATATCTTTAATGAGCATCCGTGTGAAGAGACCACCAAACAGGCTTTGTGTGAGCAACATGGCTGTTTATTTCACCTGGGTGCTGGTGGGCTGAGTCCGAAAAGAGAGTCAGCAAAGGGTGGTGGATTATCATTAGTTCTTATAGGTTTTGGGATAGGTGCTGAAGTTAAGAGCAATGTTTTGTGGGCAGGGGTGGATCTCACAAAGTACATTCTCAAGGGTGGGGAGAATTACAAAGAAACTTCTTAAGGGTGGGGGAGATTACAAAGTACATTGATCAGTTAGGGTGGGGCAGAAACCAATCACAATGGTGGAATATCATCAGTTAAGGCTATTTTTACTTCTTTTGTGGATCTTCAGTTACTTCAGTCCATCTGGATGTATACGTGCAAGTCACAGGGGATGCGATGGCTTGGCTTGGGCTCAGAGGCCTGACATTCCTGCCTTCTTGTATTAATAAGAAAAATAAAACAAAATAGTGTTGAAGTCTTGGGGTGGCGAAAATTTTTGGGGGGTGATATGGAGAAAGAACGGGCGATGTTTCTCAGGGCTGCTTCAAGTGGGATCAGGGGCAGCATGGGAACCTAGAGTGTGAGAGATTAAGCTGAAGGGAGGTCTTGTGATAAGGGGTGATATTGTGGGGATGTTAGAAGAAACATTTGTCATATAGAATGATTGGTGATGGCCTGGATACGATTTTGGATGAATTGAGAAACTAAATGGAATAAGAGAAGAAGAAAAACAGGTATAAAAGGTCTAAGAATTGGGAGGACCTAGGACATCTGATTAGAGAGTGCCTAAGGAGATTCGGCATAGTCCTGCCAGCAAAGATTATTTATTTACTTCAAGAATTTAGAGCGGCAGTTTGGGGATAGCACCAGGAGATATCAGCTGTGATGGCTTGGAGAAACAGTGTAAACCGGCAGTGTAAACAAGAGCAGGGCATGTATGAGTAGTTGAGAACGGTGAATAGGAGTATGACTAGACAGAAGATAGTAGGGATGACAAGTTTTTTTAGGGCACAGTCTAAGTTGGTCTGGTGTCTGGAATGAGACTGGGGCCTAATAAAAAGGAGCGTCTATACAGGAGCTCAAATGGGCTGTACCTTGTAGCATTCTGAGGACAGGTCTGACTTCTGAGAAGGGAAAGTGGTAAAAGTATTGTCCAGTCCTTTTTAAGTTGGTGGCTGAGCTTGGTGAGGTGTGTTTTTAAAAGACCTTTAGTCCGTTCTACTTTTCTTGAAGATGGAGGACTGTAAGGGATGTAAAGGTTTCACTGAATACTAGGAGCCTGAAAAACTGCTTGGCTGATTTGACTAATAAAGACTGGTCTGTTATCAGACTGTATAGAGGTGGGAAGGCTAAACTGAGGAATTATGTCTGACAGAAGGGAAGAAATGACTGCGGTGGCCTTCTCAGACCCTGTAGACTCGGGGCATGTGGAGTAAAGCTAATTTGCCAGTCCTGGGTGGTGGCACATCTTCAAGCTTGATGTGTAGGGAAGGGAGGGCGCCTGAATAATCCCTGAGGAGTAGTAGAATAGCAGATGGAACACTGAGAAGTTATGTCCTTGAGGATAGATTTCCACGATGGAAAGGAAATGAGAGGTTCTAAGAGGCAGGCTAGTGGCTTGTACTATAGCATAGCCTGCCTTTGCTGGTGTGTGGCGATTAGACCTGGTGGAACTGCCATCAATAAATCAAGCATGATCAGGGTGAGGAACAGGAAAGAAGGAAATACAGGGAAATGGGGTGAATGTCAGGTGGATCAGAGAGATACAGTCATGGGGGTCAGGTGTGGTATCAAGAATAATGTGAGAGGCCAGATTGAGGTCCGGACCAGGAACAATGGTAATTGTGGGACTTAACAAAGAGTGAGTACAGCTGAAGGAGCCGGGGAGCGGGAAGTATATGCATCAGGTATGAGGAAGAAAATAGATTTTGGAAGTTATGAGAAATGTAGAGTGAGTTGAGCATAGTTTGTGATTTTTAGGGCCTCTAAAAGTATTAAAGCAGCGGCAGCCGCTGCACGCAGACATGAGGGCTAGGCTAAAACAGTAAGGTCAAGTTGTTTGGACAGAAAGGCTACAGGGTGCGGTCCTCGCTCTTGTGTAAGAATTCTGACCGCACTAACCATGCCTAGGAAGGAAAGGAGTTGTTGTTTTGTAAGGGATTGAGGTTTGGGAGATTAATTGGACATGATCAGCAGGGAGAGGCTCATGTGTTTTTATGAGAATTATGACAAGATAGGTAACAGATGAGGATGAAATTTGGGCTTGACTGAAGTAATGCGGGCTGTCTGTGAAGCCTTGCGGCAGTACAGCCCAGGTAATTTGCTGAGACTAATGGGTGTCAGGGTCAGTCTAAGTGAAAGCAAAGAGAGGCTGGGATGAAGGGTGCAAAGGAATAGTAAAGAAAGCATGTTTGAGATCCAGAATAGAATAATGGGTAGTAGAGGGAGGTATTGAGGATAGGAGAGTATATGGGTTTGGCTCCACGGGGTGGATAGGCAAAACAATTAGGTTGATAAGATGCAGATTCTGAACTAACCTGTAAGTCTTGTCTGGTTTTAGGACAGGTAAAATGGGGGAATTGTAAGGAGAGTTTATAGGCTTTAAAAGGCCATGCTGTAACAGGCTTTAATCCTTTTAAAGCATGCTGTGGGATGGGATATTGGCATTGAGCGGGGTAAGGGTGATTAGGTTTTAGTGAGATGGTAAGGGGTGCATGATCGGTTGCCAAGGAGGGAGTAGAGGTATCTTATACTTGTGGGTTAAGGTGGGAGAATACAAGAGGCAGATGCAAGGGAGGCTTTGGACTGGGAAGAAGGGCAGCAATGAGATGTAGCTGTAATCCAGGAATAGTCAGGGAAGCAGATAATTTAGTTAAAGTGTCTCTGCCTAATAAGGGAACTGGGCAGGTGGAGATAACTAAAACGAGTGCTTAAAAGAGTATTGTCTAAGTTGGCACCAGAGTTGGGGAGTTTTAAGAGGTTTAGAAGCCTGGCCATCAATACCCACAACAGTTACAGAGGCAAGGGAAGCAGGCCCTTGAAAAGAAGGTAATGTGGAGTGGGTAGCCTCCATATTGATTAAGAAGGGGACGGACTTACCTTCCACTGTGAGAGTTACCCGAAGCTTGGCATCCGTGATGGTTTAGGGGGCTTCCGAGGCGATTGGGCAGTGTCAGTCTTCAGCTGCTAAGCCGAGAAGATCTAGGAAGGAGTCAGTCAGAGAACCTGGGGCCAGAGTTCCAGGGGCTCTGGGAGTGCCTGCCAGGTGAGTTGAACAGTCCGATTTTCAGTGGGGTCCCACACAGATGGGACGCGGCTTAGGAGGAATCCCAGGCTGTGGGCATTCCTTGGCCCCGTGGCCAGATTTCTGACATTTGTAGCAAGCTCCTGCGGGAGGAGGTTCTGGAGGAACACCTGGCCATCACAGTTTAGGCGTTTGGAAGTTCTTGTGTGCTGGAGATGTGGCTGCGGTTTGTCTCACAGTGGAGGCAAGGAATTGCAACTTTTTGCTATTATTGTACACCTTGAAGGTGAGGTTAATTAAGTCCTGTTGTGGGGTTTGAGGGCCAGATTCTAATTTTTGGAGTTTTATTTAATGTCGGGAGCAGATTGGGTAATAAAATGTATATTGAGAATAAGACAGCCTTTTGACCTTTTAGGGTCTAGGGCTGTAAAGCATCTCAGGGTTGCTGCCAAATGATCCATGAACTGGGCTGGGTTTTTATATTTGATGAAAAAGAGCCTAAACGCTATCTGATTTGGGATAAAGAAAAAGGAGCATTAACGTTGACTATGCCTTTAGCTCCAGCCACCTTTTTAAGAATAAATTGCTGGGCAGGTGGGGGAGGGCTAGTCACGGAACGAAACTGTAAGCCAGACCAGGTGTGAGGAGGGGAGGTGATAAAAGGATTATAGGGTGGAGTGGAGGCTGAGGAAGAATTGGGACCTAGCTCGGCCTGGCGAGGAGGGGAGAGATCAGATGGGTCTGTAGAAAAGGAAGATTAGAAAGACTCAGTGATGCTTGGGGTTGGGACTGAGGGAACAGGCAGGAGGGAAAGAAGGAAGATTTGGGATGAGTTGCATTGGGCACAGAGACTAGGAAGGGACTGATGTGTAAAAGAATGCCTGGATGTCAGGCACCTCAGACTATTTGCCCATTTTATGACAAGGATTATTTAGATCTTGTAGGATGGAAAAATTGAAAGTGCCATTTTCCAGCTATTTGGAACTACTGTCGAGTTTGTATTGGGGTCAAGTGGCATTGCAGAAGAAAATAAGATGCTTAGATTTTAGGTCAGGTGAGAGTTGAAGAGGTTTTAAGTTCTTAAGAACACAGGCTAAGGGAGAAGAAGGAGGAATGGAAGGTGGAAGCTTGTTCATAGTGAAGGAGCCAAGCCCAGAGAAAAGAGTAGAGACATGGAGAAGGTGTGGGGGGTTCTTGCCCTCCAGAAAAGCAGAGAAGGGGTTGGGGCACGGAAATAAGGGACTGGGGCACACAGATAAGAGGTCAGGGTGCAGAAATAGGGGATTGGGAGTTCTTGCCCCCTAGAAAAGCGGGACTTGCTGCTAAGGGTGAAGGAGAAGGGGTTGAGTGGTACTTGCCCCTCCCCCAGAAAAGCAGAGGAGGGGTAGAGACAAGGAGAGAAGGGGTTGGGGTACTTGCGCCTTCCCCAGAAAAGCGGGACTTGACACTAAGGGTGAAGGACCAAGGCAGGCGTCCCTGCATGGTCTGACACCTTTGAAATATGGGTGAATAATCAGAGAGGCATCCCTGCAATGATTAAACACCAAGGGAAGGCTGCCTTCCCAGCCCGTGACCAGCGCCGGAGTTTTGGGTCCACGGATAAAACGTGTCTCCTTTGTCTCTACCAGAAAAGGAAAGGAATTGAAATTAAGAGAAGGGAGAGATTGAAGTGTGGCGCCAAGATTGAAAGGAGAAAGAGGTTGAGGGAGGTTGGAGAAGAGAGTAAAAAGAGGCCACTTACCGGATTTGAAATTGGTGAGATGTTTCTTGGGCTGGTCGGTCTGAGGACCTGAGGTTGTAGGTGGATCTTTCTCACGGAGCGAAGAGCAGGAGGACAGGGGATTGATCTCCCAAGGGAGGTCCCCCGATCCGAGTCATGGCACCAAATTTCAAGCGCATCCGTGTGAAGAGACCACCAAACAGGCTTTGTGTGAGCAACATGGCTGTTTATTTCACCTGGGTGCTGGTGGGCTGAGTCCGAAAACAGAGTCAGCAAAGGGTGGTGGATTATCATTAGTTCTTATAGGTTTTGGGATAGGTGCTGAAGTTAAGAGCAATGTTTTGTGGGCAGGGGTGGATCTCACGAAGTACATTCTCAAGGGTGGGGAGAATTACAAAGAAACTTCTTAAGGGTGGGGGAGATTACAAAGTACATTGATCAGTTAGGGTGGGGCAGAAACCAATCACAATGGTGGAATGTCATCAGTTAAGGCTATTTTTACTTTTGTGGATCTTCAGTTACTTCAGTCCATCTGGATGTATACGTGCAAGTCACAGGGGATGCGATGGCTTGGCTTGGGCTCAGAGGCCTGACAATATCCTTATCTCTTAAATATTATAATCAATTTGCCCCTCAAAAGTCAGGAAGGTGATGCTGGAGTTAAAACCACTCATTTGTGCAGTAGTCAGACCTCATTGTTTAGTCACCACAGATTTCCGAATTACCACTCTCTACTTGCCATTGTATTAGTCTTTTAATCATGGCATGGGTAATTGACTGGAAATGTACAATGTGAATACAAATTTAAGATCACTATTAAAGATAAACTATTCCCCCTTGTCCTTGGCAAAACTATGCATAATATAATTGAGGCTTTATTTAGTTTTAAAATTCATTTATTTACAACATGAAAGAGAATGAAGTTGGACCTTTGCCTTACACCATATGCAAAAATTATCTCAAAATCAATCAAATACCTAAATTAAGACCTAAAACTATGAAATTCTTAACCTGAAACCAGAAGAAGTTGGGCACAGTGGTGTGTACCTGTAATCCCAGCTATTTGAGAAGCTGAGGCAGGAGGATCACTGGTATCTAAGAGTTTGAGCCTGGGCAACACAGAGAGACTCCATTTCAATTAAAACAAAACATAAAAACAAAAAACAGAGGAAAAGCCTCATAACATTGGATTTAATAATAATTTCTTGAATGACATCACAAGCACAGGCAACAAAAGCAAATAGATAAATTAGACTTCATCAAAATTAAAAGCTACTGTGGATCAAAAGGACATTATGAAGACAGTGAAAAGGTAACCCACAGAACAGGAGAGAGCATTTGTAAACTGTATCTGATAAGAGGTTAGTATCCAGAATTTATAAAAACCTCCTGTGATATAACAATAACAAAAACCCAAATAATCCAATTTTAAAATGGGCAAAAGGCTGGGTGCAGTGGCTCACATCTGTAATCCCGGCATGTTAGGAGGCCAAGGCGAGAGGATCACTTGAGCCCAGGAGTTCGAGACCAGTCTGGGCAAGATGGCAAGACTCTGTCTTGAAAATAAATAAATAAATAAATAAAATAAAATAAAAATGGGCAAAAGACTTGAATTGACATTTCTACAAAGAAGATATACAAATTGGCCAATAAACAAATTAAATCATCATTTGTTTGCTCATCATTAATAATTAAGGAAATTCCAATTAAAACCACAATGAGCTACCACTTTATGCCCATTAAGATGTCTACAATAAAACAAACAAGCAAATAAAAACAACAACAACAACAACAAACCCCTAAAACTAGCAAGTCTTGGCATGGAGAGAGAGAAATTGGAATCCTTGGGCATTGCTTGTGATAATGTAAAATGGTGTGATCACTATGGAAAACAGTGTAGTGGTTCCTTAAAAAAGTAAACATAGAATTACCATACGATCCAACAATTCCATTTCTGAGTATATATCCCCCAAAAATTGATAGCAAAGAGAGACTTGAACAGACACTTGTACACCAATGTTCATAGTAGCATGATTTACAATAGCCAAAAGGTGGAAGCAACCCAAATGTCCATCAATGAATAAATGGGTAAACAAAATGTAGTATATACATACAATGAAATATTATTCAGCTTTAAAAAGGGATGAAATTCTAATAGATGCTACAACATGGGTGAACCATGAAGATATTACGCTACGTGAAATAAGCCAGATACAAAAGGAAACATATGATTCCATTTATATGAGGTACTTAGAATAGTCAAATTCATAGGGAAGGAAAGTAGAATGGTGGTCACCAGCGGCTGAGAGAGGGAGAATGGGGAGTTTCTGCTTAATGGGTGTAGAGTTTCACTTTGGGGTCATGAAAGACTTCTGGGGATGCATAGTGGTGATGGTTGCATAACAATGTGAATGTACTTAATGCCACTGAACACTTAAACATGGTCAAAATGGTAAATTTTATGTATATTTTACTGCAATAAAAATGCATTTTTATATATTATTAATTTGGATTTTACTAAAAGCAGACACTGTGAGACAAGAATTTGAGAGTAATTAGTTTATTTGGTATTGAAATAGGTTTTGCAAAGATTATGACAGTGAGAGAAATCTAACACGGCTGACTCCATCTTGCTCCTGGCTTCACAGGCTGCTGTCTTTGATCATTCTGGGCACAGGCCAAGCTAACCATGGGAGGAATTTAGTCTATAGTTTAACTTGAAAGCAAGGATGATAGTAGCCCTTCCCTGGAGCTAACCACTCCTTGCTCAAGGGTGGAAAACTAACAAAAGGCCATGAGACTCAGACTATAGAAGGCCCTGAACTCTGCTAATATGTAGGCATAGTTGCCATAGTCCTTTACTGCTCAGGGGTCATGTAGCCAGAGGTCACAAGAGTTATGACTTTCCCAATTGCTCCCAAAGATAACATGATTATTGTAGAACCTAACAGTGGTCTTTTGAGATGTATTTCAGGTTTTTGCACTCCAGCAACTGACTGACCCTACCAGACCTGTGACTCATGACTTAACTGGTCCTGGGATCCCCACCTCTCAGAGGCCGACTTAGGGCATGAGGACCATATCCCACACCCCTATAATTTCATTTCCAACCAATCAGCAGTACCAATTCCCTAGCCCCCTGCCTATCGAATTATTCATAAAAACCCTCAGGTCTGAGTTCTAACGGAGACTGATTTGAGTGGTAGCTCCAGTTCTGCCTGGCAGCCTTTTGTTAATTAAACTCTTTCTTTACTGCAGTACCATGGTCCCAGTGAATTGGTTTTGTCTCTGTAGCTGGCAGGAAGAACCCGTTGGGTGATTACAGTATCTCAAGAAATACTGTTAGTGAGTGGGCAAGAGAGGCAAGGAATCGAAGACTAATAAATGGTCTGTGTTATCAAGCCAGTTACTGTAATAGACAATTGGAACTTAATCCAGCTAGCAGCTCTGGAGATCCAGAATAACACAAACCTCAGAGCTATTTCCTCAGTGGGGTGAATGAGCTGAAGTCTTGCATCACCAGTTCCCATCGGTCATTTTTTAAGGAATACTTCCCAGATATCTGTTCATTTCCCTAAGCCTGGTGCAGCAAAGTGCACTCCAGTGGTCAGAGAAAGTCTTTGGGCAAAGGGACCCTGATGCTGGCAGGTGGACATCATAAAGGCTGAGACATTGGCAGCATCTACCTTTATTTATTTATTTATTTATTTTTTACAGACAGGATCTTCCTCTGTCACCTCTGCTGGTGTGCAGTGACATGATCACAACTTACTGCAGCCTTGACTTCCTGGATTCAAGCAATCCTTCTGCTCAGCCTTCCTAGTAGCTGGGACAACAGGTATGTGCCACCATGCCTGGCTAATTTTTTATTTTATTTTATTTCTTTATTTTTTGCAGAAATGAGATCTTGTTGTGTTGCCCAGGCTTTGATGATATATTTAATTTAGACTTTTTTCTCTCTACTAATTCAAACTAGACCAGCATTAATTACTTTAAATTGGAAGATATTTCTTGATTATGCAGATCTTGAATAGCATACTATAGAACACATGGAATGTGCAGTATATATTAGACATCATGCCATCCCCTTCCTGTAACTGCCCACGTCTCTAGCCTGTAGCACGGTCAGCTTTGGACCAAGTCTTCACTTTGCAACGGACTCTTCATCCCCCGCTCTAGTAAGAAAGAGCACACAATGGCCTTTCTTTTTGAGGAAGAAAAACTTGGGTGGAAAATCTGGGTTTTCTTCCAAATGTTATTAAATCTCATTTAATTCATTTTGTATCCTCAAACATTCCACATGTATCGACAGCTTTTTCTGTAAATATTAAATAAAAGGAGGTAAGTAAAAACGGGAGGCAATGGCAGTGGAAAAATGTCTCGGAGGAAAGCTGAGAGCACAGTCCCTGTGACTGAGAGTTTCAGAGGGTTGGCAGAGCCATGAAGAACAAAGCGAAACTGTGGCTGTCGAGCAGTGAGAATGATCAAGGCTTTTATTTACATTCCAGTGAATTCTAGGGACAACTCTCATTGTGCGACTATTTATGGTGCAATTGTTTGAAACTTTGCAACTTTCTCTTTGGTGTTTTTGCCCACTTCCTGTTTCTTGTTGTGATTAACAGTAAAACCAAACCTAATCAAACAAAAAGCTTTTTAGGAAACCGTAAACCGGTTATATGGTTTCAAGGTGATCTTGGGGTCACATAAATTCTTCCGATGCCTTGGGCGCTGGAGAAGATGAAAATCTTTATGCGAACACCACTGAAAATGGAAGCCGATGGTCCCACCTTAATAACAAGGGAATAAGGAGCTCACCACACCTTTTATCCTTGACACCCATTGGGCTACAAGTTGCCAGTCTGGCTTACAGCTGAAGAAATTTCCACTACCTAGAGAGTGGGAAGACAAGAAGATGGTCTCTTGGCATGCTGAGTTGAAATCAAAAACTTCTCCATGGAAACGTTTTGAAACGTTATGTTTAGATTCTAAGGTGCTGACAGTAAAGTTGCAGTTTAAAGAGGTTTTATGGTCTGAAGATGGCAAATAGTAAACGCCTTACCATTTCTCACTTTTGAGACCTAACCCATTTTTATGTCAAGAAATTCCTTATATGTAAGATTTAGTGAGTGCAAAAAATGTCAACAACCATTGTGGAGATTTTGCATTCTGTCTGCCTGCCTGGCTTGTATTCTTACATGCACGTGTATATTTAAACATGTATAAACTTATACATGCCCTTCCTGAGGTAAGAATACTTGACTGAAAACTGTGGTATATAGGAATAAGTTATTCAAACTAATTGTGTACTTATTCTTATACATCCCTTTTCTCTCATCTCGGAAGAGGACTGTCTTGGGTTGGTGTTGCCATCTAGTGGCCAATATGGGAAACTGGCAAATGCATGACTTCCTTTTCCTTTCTTCCTCTCTCATTAACGTGAAGAACTTGGTATACACCAGACTTTCTTTCAGATACTCATCATGAACAGCTTAGCAAAAGCCTCTAAAGATAATGCCTTTCTTATACAGATGGATGGACACAACACACCCACAGACAACACACACACACACACACACAAACTCTCTCTCTCTGTCTTTCAAGCCCCTATCACTTACAACCTTCCCTTTCCAACTGTTGCTAATTGTATCTGTCTGGGTCTCCCACAAGGCAATTTTGTCATCTCCATTCTCTCTCCTTCTTGTTCTTAATTTGTGAACCCCTTCACTCAAATTAATAAAAGCCATATTTTTTTTCTTTTTTCTTTTGGTGAGACCAAGTCTGTCTTTGTCACCCAGGCTGGAGTGCAGTGGCACAATCTCAGCTCACAGCAACCTCCACCTCCTGGGTTCAAGTGATTCTCCTGCCTCAGCCTCCTGAGTAGCTGAGATTAGAGGCATGTACCACCATGCCCGGCTAATTTTTATGTTTTTAGTAGAGACACGGTTTCACCATGTTGGCCAGGCTGGTCTTGAACTCCCGACCTCAGGTGATCCGCCTGCCTTGGCCTCCCAAAGTGCTGGTATTACAGGCATGAGCTACCACACCTGGCCAAAAGCCATATGTTTTCAGAAGTAATCAGACACACTGAAACTAATGTTACAAACTTTAAAACTTTTGTGGAGCCCCAGAAGTGTCCTTTTAGAATCTCTAAAATGTTTAAAGGGAGTTCCTTCTTACCTCTCAATTAGATAGACCTGCTTTTTGTCAATCACCAGTATTTAAGGCAAAATTTTAAAATCACTTAATGTATATGTACTTGCTTACGTTTGCCAAAGTAAAACTGGTAGGGCAAGCCAGAAACTAATACAAATGATTTTCTGTGGGGATGGGAGAGAACAGGGTCTAGGACAGGAATAGAAGACAGACTTCTATGTTTATAGTTTGTTTTTAAAAATAGCTTTTTTGGTGAATAAAATTCACTCATTTATAGTTTACAATTCAGTGATTTTTATTTTTATTTATTTATTTTTTAGAGACAGGATCTGCCTCTGTTGCCTAGTGGAGTGCAGTGGTCTGATCATAGCTCTCTGAAGCCTCAAACTTCTGGGCTCAAGTGATCCTCCTGCCACAGCCTCCAGAGTAGCTGGGACTACCGGCGTGCACCACCACACCAGGCTAATTTTTATTTTTATTTTTTGTAGAGATGAGGGCTCACTATGTTGCCCAGGCTGGTCTTGAACTCCTAGCCTCAAGCCATCCTCTTGCCTTGGCTTCTCAAAGCATTGGGATTACAGGTGTGAGCCACCATGTGTGGCCAATTCAGTGACTTTTTAGTAGACTTATAAAGTTATATGACCATCACTACAATCTAATTTTAGAACATTTTCATCAGCCCAAAAAGAAACTTTGCCCTCACTTACAGTCACTTCCCATTCCCACCCCATGCCTCAAACTCCTGGGCTCAAGTGATCCTCCCATCTCAGCCTCCTGAGCATCTGGGACCACAAATGTGTGTTACCACACCTGGCTAACGTTTCTAAAATAATGTTTTTTGTAGAGACGGATACTGCTGTCTCTGTAGATACTGCCCAGGCTGGTCTTGAACTCCTGGCCTCAATCAGTTCTCCCACCTTAGCCTCTCAAAGAGCAGGGATTACAGGCATAAGTCACTGTGCCTGGCCAATAATAATGGTTTAATATCGGCTTATTAATTGTAAGAAATGTACCATACTAATGCAAGATGTTAATCACAGGAAATTAGTAAATGAGATATATAGAAACTCTCTGTCCTATCTTCACAAGTTATCTATAACTCAAAAAGTATTCTGAAATCAAAAGTTTATTTTTAAAAGCCTATCTTTCCTCCATTGAATTGTTTTTTTACTTTTGTCAAAAATCAACCAGGCATATTTATTTAGGTCTTTTTCTGAGTGCCTTTTTCTGGCCCATTGATGTATGTGTCTATACCTCTGCCATTACCACACAGGTTTGATTACCGTTTTTATATAATGTCTTGAAACTGGGTAGACTGATATTTCCCACTTTGTTCTCCTTTTTCAAAATTGTTTTAGCTAGTCTAATTTCTTTGCCTTTCCATAAATTTTAAAACAGTTTTGTCTAAATCTATTTTAAAAATCTGGTTAGGATATTGATAGGATTTGCTATTTGTGTATCAATTTTTCTACCTGTTCATCAAATGGGGAGAAGCAACATCTCTATTACATTGAGTCTTTCAATACATGAACATGATATGTCTCTCCATTTATTTAGATATTCTTTGATTTCTTTCATTAGCATTTTGTAGTTTCCAGCATACAAGTCCTGTCTTGTCTGTTAGATTTATACCTAAGCATTTTATTTTGGAAGAGCAATTGTCAACGGTACTGTATTTTAAAAATTAGTATCCATGTGTATAATTGATTTTTGTATCTTTATTTTGTATCCTATGATGTTGCTGAACTCACATATTCATTTAAGGAGGACGTTTTTTGTGTGTAGATTCCTTGGGATTTTTCTACATAGACCATCATATCATCTGCAAATACGAGATGTTTTATTTCTTCCTTTGTAATCTGTATGCCTTTTACTAACTTTTGCTTTGGCTAGAGCTATATCAAATAAGTGAGGTGGGAATAGATATTCTTGCTTTGTTCCCTGTCATAGGCAGAAAGCATTAAGTCATTCACATTAAGTATAATGTTAAGTGTAGTTTTTTTTTCTTTTTTTTTTTTTGACACGGAGTTTCACTCTTGTTGCTCAGGTTGGAGTGCAATGGCAAAATCTCGGCTCACTGCAGCCTCCACTTCCCAGATTCAAGCACTTCTCCTGCCTCAGCCTCCTGAGTAGCTGGGATTACAGGTGCCTGCCACCACACCTGGCTAATTTTTTTTGTATTTTTAGTAGAGACGGGGTTTCGCCATGTTGGCCAGGCTGGTCTTGAACTACTGGCCTCAGAGAGTGATCCACCTACCTTGGCCTCCCAAAGTGCTGGGATTAGAGGTGTGAGCCATCTCACCCGACCAAGTGTAGTTTTTGTAGATGCTTTTTATCAAGTTGAAAAGGTTTCCTTCTACTCCTATTTTTCTGAGGGTGTTAAATTATTGTGAAGTGTATTTTTTGAATCAATTGATATGATCATGTTATTTTTCTTGCTTAACCTGTTAATACGATATTATATTAATGGATTTTCCAATGTTGAACCAGCCTTACGTCCCTGGAATAAACTCCAATTGGTCATGATGTATAATTCTTTTTATGTATTGCTATGTTCTAGTTGCTAATGTTTTCATAAAGAGTTTTGTGTCTGTATTAATAAGGGATATTGGTTTGTAGTGTTCTATTAATTACTGTTTTTGTCTTCTTTTGCTATCAGGTAATACTTGTTTCATAAAATAAATTGGGAAGTGTTTCCTCTTTTAGTTCTGAATGAGATTGTATAGAATTCGTGTCAAATCTTTAAATGTTTGGTAGAATTTTTCAGTGAAAATAGAGTTTTTTTGGGGGGAGATAATTAAAATTTAATTTTCTTAATAGTTACAGGGCTAGGCCGGGCGCGGTGGCTCACGCCTGTAATCCCAGCACTTTGGGAGGCCGAGGCGGGCGGATCACGAGGTCAGGAGATCGAGACCATCCTGGCTAACACGGTGAAACCCCGTCTCTACTAAAAATACAAAAAATTAGCCGGGCGTGTTGGCGGGCGCCTGTAGTCCCAGCTACTTGGGAGGCTGAGGCAGGAGAATGGCGTGAACCCGGGAGGCGGAGCTTGCAGTAAGCCGAGATCGCGCCACTGCACTCCAGCCTGGGTGACAGAGCAAGACTCCGTCTCAAAACAAAAAAAAAAAAAAAAAAAATAGTTACAGGGCTATTTAAGTTCTCTATTTTGTTTTGGGGTAGTTAGGGTAGTTTGTGTTATTCAGTGGTCCATTTCATCTAAATAGTCAAATCTACATGCATAGAGTGGTCTGTAGTATTTCCTGGTTATCCTTTTGATGTCTGAAGGGTCTGTAATTTATATCCTTGTTTCATTCCTGATGTTGGTAATTTGTATCCTTTCTCTTTGTTTCTTTGCCTGTCTTCCTAGAGGATTGTCAATTTTATTGATCTCTTCAAAGAACAAGCTCTTTGTTTCATTGATTTTCTGTATTATTTTTTGTTTTTAATTTCGCGGATTTCTGTTCTTTATTATCTCCTTCTTTCTGCTTGCTTTGGGTTTATTTATTTAATTTTAATTTTTATTTATGTATTTATGTATTTATTTATTTATTTATTTATGATACGGAGTCTCACTCTGTCACGCAGGCTGGAGTGCAGTGGCGCTATCTCAGCTCACTGCAAGCTCCGCCTCCTGGGTTCACGCCATTCTCCTGCCTCAGCCTCCCGAGTAGCTGGGACTGCAGGCGCCCGCCACCACGCCTGGCTAATTTTCTGTATTTTTAGTAGAGACGGGGTTTCACCGTGTTAGCCAGGATCGTCTCGACATCCTGACCTTGTGATCCGCCTGCCTCAGCCTCACAAAGTGCTGGGATTACAGGCGTGAGCCACCGCGCCCAGCCTTAATTTTTATTTTTTTGAGACGAAGTCTTGATCTGTCGCCCAGGCTGGAGTGCAGTGGCATGATCTCGGCTCACTATAACCTCTGCCTCCCGGGTTCAAGTGATTCTCTTGCCCCAGCCTCCCGAGTAGCTGGGATTACAGGTGCGTGCCACAACACCCCAGCTAGTTTTTGTATTTTTAGTAGAGATGGGGTTTCACCCTGTTGGCCAGGCTGGTCTCAAACTCCTGACTTCAAGGGATCCGCCTGCCTCGGCCCCAAAGTACTGGGATTACAGGCGTAAGCCACCGAGCCCAGTCGTTGCTTTGGGTTTATTTCGTTTTTTATTTTTCCCTAGGTCTTTTGAATTTTGGGGAAAAATTTTAATATATTAACTTTTAGCCATTAAAGGACTTAAATAATGTTGAACTATAATTAGCTGCACAAGTAAATCTGTGGGTTTCTTTTTTTCTGCCTCACTTCAAATCAGCCTGATAACGAATGTATCTTTCTCCAACCATTCCTCATTTTGCAGGTTCTCATTCCCAGAGTTGTCTACCTTATTTTTCTAGGTCTTGAGGAGGTAGCTTAGAGATTTTTATCTTTCCTAATGTATGTTCTGAGATTTTCCTCTTTGCTGTTGTGTGGATTTAGTCTATAAATTTCCCTCTCAGCATTGCTTTAACTGTATCTTACATATTTTGATATGTTATATTTTCATTTTTATTCAGTTGAATTTAAAAAAAATTCTCTTGAGAATTCCTCTTTCAAACAAGTATTATTTAGAAGTGTGTTGTTTAGCATTTAGATGTTTGGAGATCTTTCTGCTATTACTCTGTTATTGATTTCTAGTTTGATTGTGTTGTGGAGAACACATTCTATAGTTTTACATTGCCAAATAGTATTTCACTGTAAGAATATACCACACTATGTTTATCCATTCATCAGTTGATGAATGTTTGCATGTCCTATGGTAGTGAATTTGGAATCATGTAAATGTTTTACAAATTCTTTTTTTTTTTTTTGAGACGGAGTCTCGCTCTGTCGCCCAGGCTGGAGTGCAGTGGCGCAATCTCGGCTCACTGCAAGCTCCGCCTCCCAGGTTCACGCCATTCTCCTGCCTCAGCCTCTCCGAGTAGCTGGGACTACAGGCGCCCGCCACTACGCCTGGCTAATTTTTGTTTGTATTTTTAGTAGAGACGGGGTTTCACCGTGGTCTCGATCTCCTGACCTCGTGATCCGCCCGCCTCGGCCTCCCAAAGTGCTGGGATTACAGGCGTGAGCCACCGCGCCCGGCCATGTTTTACAAATTCTAAAAGAAAAAGAAAAAAAGTAATTTCTGAAATTTAAAACATCATTTTAGAAATTCCTAAATTCCTAAGTTCCTAAATTTGTTGTGGTGAGGGTTGCACAACTTTATATTAAAAAGCATTAAATTGAGTAAGTTGTATAGTATATGAATTCCTTATCAATAAAGCTGCTATAAAAAAAGTGGTACTGGATGCAGGAGATCACAACTGCAATCCTAGCACTTTGGGAGGCCAAGGTGAAAGGACTGCTTGAGGCCAGTTTGAAGTTTGAAACTAGACCAGGCAACACAACAAGACCCTGTCTCTACCAAAAAAAAAAAAATGTAGCTGAGTGTTGTGGTGCTTGCCTGTATTTCCAGCTACTCCGGAGGCAGAAGTGGGAGGATCACTGGAGTCCAGCAGTTCAAGGCTGCTGTGAGCTAAATTTTTGTTTATGTTAAAAATTATTTACAAAATTATCTTGGGCCAATGTATAATATCTGGATTCCTGCTAGAATTCAAAGAGTTCAAAACTTTGAGAAATTTTAAAGCAGGATGTGTTATTCTATTTTGGGGACTCTGTTATCTGCCATTAATCCACATGTCTATTTTTACCAAGATGTCAGATCTTAGGGATTTATTACGCCCTCAGAACTGAAGTGCTAGTAGAAAGTTAGCTTTTTAAAACATGCAGCTTGTGGAAGATGCATGACTAAGGAAATAACTAAATCTCTTAAGATAACAATTTTCAGATGATTCTACATCCCCCAGAATCTCTTATCTGATTTAAGTTCCTTAGTAAATCAAAATATTTGTTCTAAGGTTGACAACAAACTTGGAGGGTTTCAACACATGAGATCTTAAATAGCTCTGGGACACTCCAGATTATGTGAAGCAAAACAAAACAAGATAAAAAATAACTACAATGTCCCCAGGGTTTTATAAAATTATAAAAGGAGCTTTTATTTGCTTAGTTATATATTTCTGACTAACCCTATTTACAGAAATAATTCTGAAAGCAGCATTTATGACCTGCTGAGACATCATACAAACATGACTCGAGTATTATGCCAAAAGCTCTTGATTTCAGTCTGTTATCAGGAATTTAAGTGCTTTTTAAAAATTTTTTCTTGGCAGCTATCGCTCTTGCTGATACCATCATGGCTGCCATCTGTTCCACCTGCTCCTCCCTCTTGATTAAGTTATGTGTGTGTATGATTTGAGGAGATGGTGAAAGCAAAGCATTGTGCTGGGTCCCCTTAATAACAGCTTAGTAACAAATACAAGGCATCTTTATCCTAGATGGATTTTCATGAACCTCCTGTCTGTTGTGCTCAATGTAATCTATAAAAATATTCTTGAGGAAGCTTAGGAACACGTCTTAGGCACCCACCTGTTTAATAATTAACTCTCTTCCTCTTCTCTACACCCATATGACAAAGCAAAATTTGTAAATCATTTCAACTGAGTAATTGAGAATGTATGTAAGACATTCTTAAGTGACGTAGGCCTTGCTCTGTCTCTCCATAGAGCTCCCAGGTAGGATCACCATAGAAAGTGCCTCGTTAGATTCTATCCTCCTATGTTTTTTCCTGCTGTAACCGAATACCACAGACTGGACAATTTATAATGAACAAAAATTTATTGGCTCACAGTTCTGGAGGCTATGAAGTCCAAGACTTAGGGGCCAGAATTTGGCAAGGGTCTTCTTGCTATGTCATTCCATGACAGAGGGCAAAGCGATGGCAAGAGATGAGAAAGGGGTCAAACTCATTTCATAAGGAACCCACTACTGTGATAACAAACCCACCCTCATGATAATGACATTAAAAAATTCACGAGGGTAGAGCCTCATGACCTAATCACCTCTTAAAGATCTCCCCTCTCAACATCTCTACACTGGGGATCAAGTTACCAACAGGCAAACTTGGGGGTCACATGCGAACCATAGTCAATCCCTATGTCCTAGAGTGTATATGGTCCTTAGGAATGGAGACTGAGCAGGTGATATTAATTAGTAAGCAAAGTATTTGAATGTCTCTTAAAGATTGGCATTTCTTAGTATTTTCCTGCCACCTTCTTTCCCTCAGGACATTCATTTTAATAGTTTCAGTATCTATCTATATGTTGATGACTGTCAATTATATAATTTCAGTGCAAAACTCTTTCCTGAGATACAGATTTATATAATCAAATAACTGTTTGTCTTAGTTAGTTTGGGTTACTATAACAAAAATGCCATAGAGTAGGTGGCTTAAACAATTTAAATTTATTTCTCACAGTTCTGGATACTGGGAAGTCCAAGATCACTGTGACAGTCTATTTGGTGCTGTTAGGACCTGTCTCCAGGCTTGCAGATGATCACCTCCTGTTGTATCCTCACATGGTGGAGACAGATCATCTGTCTCATCTCTCTCTCTCTCTTTTTTTTTTTTTTTTGAGACAGGGTCTTGCTCTGTTGCCCAGGTTGGAGTGCAGTGATGTAATCATGGCTCACTGCAGCCTTGACCTCTCAGGCTCGGATGATCCTCCTGCTTCAGCTTCCCAAGTAGCTGGGACATGGCCATGCGCCACAACACCTGGCTAATTTTTTGAAATTGTTATTTGTAGAGATGAGGTCTCCCTATATTGCCAGGCTGATCACAAACTCCCAGCCTTAAATGATCCTCGCGTCTTAGCTTCCCAAAGTGCTGGGATTACAATGTGAGCCACCATGGCTGGCATCTGTGTTTCTTCTTATAGGGACACCAATCTCATTAATGAGGGCTCTCCCTTCATGACCTAATTATCTTTGAAAGGCCTCACCTTCAAATAGCATCACACTGGGAATTAGGCTTCAAAATATGAATTTTGAGGAACACAAACATTCAGACCCTAGCATTGTTAGACAACTCATCTTGGATATCATGTAGCAACTCTACAGAATTTATCATTGCTTTCCTTCCTTCCCAAAGTGCTAATGCTTTAGAAGGTGTTTCTTATCCTACTAGAAAACACAACCATCCACTCAATTTCTCAAAGCAGATATCAGAATTTACGTCTTCTTTCCTGCATCATTTCCCCACCATATACAACTATTCACTTTCTTCCTCAATATATCCAGAATTCTTCTAATTCTCTTTATGTCTGCTGCCAGTGCCTTTATCTTCACTGCCACTCTGAACATCTTCTTAGACTTCTCCTGGCCTCTGGTCCTGCCCCTTTCTACTTTCTAACTGCAGTTAGGAAGGTCTTTCTAAAACACAAATTTCATCCCCAGCTTGGCCTCTCCCACGGGTCCTTTATTGCCTTCTAAATAAACATCCACTCTGGGATCTGAAATTCTCACTGCCCTTTATGCTGTCTGGCCCTCTGCCCAGTTGCACCCACCTCGCTCTTAACCTTAAGGTTTGAGTCTACTACTTCCTTTGGGAAACATTTCCTGAATTCCTCAGACCAGGTCATCTACTCTTCTGTTCCCACAGCTTGTCATACTTATCCTTTATAACACTTATACTATTTTATGTTTACTTGTCTGTCTTCTTTATTAGACAAGTTCCTTGATATAGGGAACTTTGTCCAGTTCAGCATTGCAATACAACTACCCAGTAGGCGTTCTGTAAATATTTTTTAAATGAATGAATAAACGGATCCACCTCAACAAAATCATTAGCATGATAAATAGTATGCGTTTGTACCCTATAGCTACAGCATAAAGCATGAAATGGGAAAATTTTACCAGTATTATTTTGTGATGCCGAAGAACAGAATTGTGAGCCATGAATGGCAACATATGATTCTTGCTATACTCAGAAAGAATAGAAATGAAGCATACAAAGCATATAGGATGATTATTACGTTCATTAACAAACAAGTAATAAGGCCCTACTGTGTGCCAGGCCTTGTAAGGGCCTTTGGAAGTACGAAGACGAGTAAGACCTGGTGACTGTTCAGCAGGAGTTCAAAGATGAGTGGATGATAGATTCATAGAACACTAAAGCTGGAGCAAACAGAAAGGAAATTCAGTCTAGCCCCCGGATTTTACAGAGACATGGATGATTTCTACAATGCCTTCCAAATTACTCAATAATTATATAAAAAGAAAATGTTTTTCCTTTAAACACCAACACTTTTCCCCACCTCCAATTAATCTGTGTCCTTAAAAAAGGAGCACTGTATCAGTGGGATTGAGATCACAGCCAACTTAGAAGGAAAAAAAAATGTACGATTTGTCAAAGCTGCCTGGAAGGGAAAATTTCTATTTAAAATCCTGGCATTGGGCCAGGCACGGTGGCTCATGACTGTAATCCCAGCACTTTTGGAGGCCGAGATGGGTGGATAGATTGAGCCCAGGAGTTTGAGATCAGCCTAGGCAACACGAAAAAACCCTGTCTCTACAAAAAAAATACAAAAAATTAGCCAGGCATGGTGGTGCATGCCTGCAGGCCCAGCTACTTGGGAGGCTGAGGCAGGAGGATCACTCGAGCCTGGAAGGTTGAGGCCTCAAGGAGCTGTGATCACACCGCAGTTTGCACAATAGAGCAAGACCCTGTCTCAAATAAAATAAAATAAAATAAAATAAAAATCCTGGCATCATAAATGCTTTAAGAAAAAAAACTTGTCTGCATAAAAGAATTCAAAATGATCATTAATTAAACTTATCAAGCTATGTTTGCAGGATATGGAAAGAATTTGATTACGCAACCATTCGACACAGGTATCTCATTGACCAGAAACTGGTTTTAAGAGTCTACCTCAGGTAGGGTAGTATTATTAAGTTTGAATTGGTTTTTTAATGAACATTTTAGGACTTTCAGTAAAATGACCATTGTGCACATTTTGATGTGTTGAAGTCAGTCAAAGATAGGCCAACTGGTTTGCCCCAGGTGAAATATGAGGAAGTGGATGGTCAAAGGCTGTTTTTCTTGGATGAAACAGGGCTTATTCACGGGGTGTGTGCTGTACCATGGAGACGAGAGTAAGGCAGCCTAGAATTAAAAGGTTGAAAATATCCACATCTTCAAGTCAGAAAACTAAAAATGTTCACTTTATGGAGGACAACTGGTACCTTAAATATCTTGATTTCACTCACATGCCACCTGTTTCCTGGAGCTCTGAACAACCATAGGTGGGGTCTCACACATGCTATTTTTACATTTAGAGGGTCATTGACCTTAAGAGACCTCACACGTGCAGAAAGTTATAATGTGGAGTTTAAATAGATTGGTCATTGATGATGGTTGCTGCATAATCATACTATTACATATGCACACATATACATATTACTATCATATATACATTATTACTTATATATGTTACTATTACAAATACATATTACTGTTATATATGTATGTTACTTATGTATAGATACATGTACATTATTATGTATACATATTACTCATATATATATACATATACATTATTTTAACTACTGATAGCAATTTTAGTAACAAATCAGAGCTATCCCTCAATCAAACTTGGGGCATGATTTTCCCTGCCTTTTTGATTTCATAGTCAATGAGAGGAGAAAAAAAAAAGCTTTTCTTTTGGGTTTTTAGCAGAGTGACAGTGATACTGTTCTTCAAGTAGAAAAGTCAAAAGTTCCATCTCGTTTCAGAAATGCAAACAGCTTTTCATTTATATGTTGATTTCATGTGATCTGGACTGCAATGGAATTTAAATTAGACATGCTCATGGAAGAGAGAACAAAACACCCTGCATTTTCTAATTATATAAGTACTGAGGCTTGGATGATAGATGATGGGAAAAAACTCTCTAGGCAGAAATTGTGATGTGATTTCTTATTGCTCACAGCACTTGTTACCTTACACATGTATTTTGAAACTTGTGCCTTCTTTCCTTCTATTATTGAATCCAGTCATTTTTCCTCTGCTATTCTCTACTTTTTTCATGCATATGAGGTTTATTTCCTTGTCTCAACTGTCAGGCTTCTAGAGATTAAGGACTAACAGTACATTGAGAAAAAATGATAACTTATTTTATTCTTATGTGTTGCATTTGAGGCTGTTTACTATTTTATGCAATCATAGAAATATATATGATTTTGAATCTGTTTACAAGTGTAATTCTCTCAGATTTGGAACTATTACACCATTTTTCTAGTTGGGGAAACAGAGGCTTACTGTGCATATATAACTTGCCCAAGTTCTCACTGCTGATCTGTAGTGAGGCCAGGATTAGAAGCCAGAGTTTCACTCCAGAGCCTGTATTCTTTCCTCCATCACACCCTCCCTCTGTAAGCTCTACACCTTCTCCCCTAGCCTCAACAACCTCAACATTTAACAGAGGACTCAACCAATGGCGTTTAGTCTATAAATGCTTGTGGAATTGAGGCGCGCCCTAATGTAAAGTTCTTCACTATATAAAGTGGACAGGCCTTCAAAGGCAGCAGAAAACAGAGCAGACACATGAACAAAAAGGTGTCACCTGGGACCTAAACACCACACATTGCTTTCCTCAACACTTCTAACCCAAAGGGGGAAAGACTTCAAAATTAATTCTGCATAAGTGGGAGAAAGAACGCAAAGCAAATATTGCCAACTGACTTGAGAGACAGCTAGGAGAGGATTTGGCTCCAACTGAGCAGACACTCAATTTTGGCACCCATCCAGCTCAGAACTAAGGTCATTATTTAAAACTGGGTCTCAAGAAAAGCCTGAGTGTCACAAGTGATTATCTTCGAACTTCCCTGACATGCCGGGGGACCCAATGTCAGATTTAGCGTGCTTTCCCTGAGAGTATTTGCATAAGCATCGATGAGCCTTGTTCCCAGTTTGTTTTTTATATTTGCAAGGTTTACTCCAGTGCACCATAACACCAAGTTTTCCCAGGACATTTAAAAATCTCATTTCTCTACCACAACACTTCCTTGTTTGTGTTCCTCTTGCTTCCTTCTTGGGGCACACAAGCCATCATTCTCGTTGTTCTCAAGGAGGCAGCCAATTATGGATTTTTATAATTAGGATTCTGAAACATGACATTTGAGACAGGCCTCCTTTCAAACAGAGATCCCTAGGGCACAATCTAATTACCAACAAGGTACAATGCCCACAGTCTTGCAAAGAACTCTGGAGTAAAAGCTCTATATTGACCCGAGTCATTAATAATATATCATTAGCTCTTGAGCTGGCATTTATTGAACACCACGGAGTGTTAGATGTGCCACAGGATGGTAACAAAAGAATGAAGATTCTCAAAGGATTCCCCCAGTGGGTGGGTGAGACCAATTTCCCATCTGGTTGTGGTGAAGCAATGGGGTTACCAGGGTCTACTCCATTCACATCCCAGTAAGTATGAACAGGTCCTGTCCACCCTTCTACAAGAAGGGCAGCAAGTTTCCTGAAAAGGCAGAGTTGAGAGAATGCTAATTGTAAAGCATGAGGAAGAAGAGAAAAGAGCAGGTATGAACTCCCGACGATGGAAGTTTTTAAATGGCTCTATTGGGGGCCAACACAATAACAATGTTTATCCTCTAGGAAGTCTCATAGAGGCAATTTCTCCCTAGTAAGACTTACACAGACCTTCACCTGGGCACCACTCAGTACAAGGACTTCGTCTGTTCTTATCTTGGTCCCCCTAAGAATATTTGGCTGGCTTAATGTCTGAACCCTGAAACCTCCCTGGATCCTAGCTATCTCTGATATAGGAAATGCACAGTGCATTTGCTCTGTCCTAGACTAAGCCTAGGGTTAACTCTCATGTCACTTGGAATACTTTTTTCTGGAAAAAATTGGCTTTGAGTTTCTGTGGCTCTGGTGACCCACTGGAATGCTAAGTACCGTTGAAAAACTGATCATTTTGTTGAGTAAATTTGTCAAACATTTATTTATTCATTTAACAAGTGGTTCTAGAGTGCATATCATGTTGCCTGGCATGGTCCTAGGGGCTGGCAACACAGCAGGAGCAAAACAGACAAAATTCTCAGCCCTCATGGGGAGACAAGAAAATTAGATACGAGTATAGTATGCTGATGGTGTTAACCTCTAAGGAGGAAAAAAGGCAGGGACAGTGGGTAAGGAATTTATGAAGGGTGCGATGGGTAGGGCTGCAATTTTAGAAAGGCGAGCCAGAAAAGGACTTAGGTGAAAACAACATTGAGTGAAGACAAGGAAAAGTCAAAAGAGTGAGTCACAAAAGCCATGTGGGTAATGGGCACACTGGGCAAATGAAAATGCAAATACACCAGTTCTCAAGTTGGAGTATGACTGGAGTGTTCCAAGAACACCAAGAAGGCCAGTATGTCTGAGTTGAATGACAGAGGGAGAGCATGATAGGAAACAGGGTCAGAGATGAAGCTGGGGAGGGGAGAGAGCAGATTGGAGGCAGGGAAGAGTGGGTAGGACTGTTAGGCCATTGAAAATACTTGAGCATTTACTCTAAGGGAGATGAGGGTCAACAGCATCTGTTATATAGAAAGTTTTCATTTAATGGAATTTTTGGTGAATAGATATGAAGGATTCAATACTATGGCTAAGTGTCTAAGTTATTTTCATTTCCTAGACACTTAGCCATAGTTCTGTATCCTTCATATCTATTCACATTTATATAACGTACAGAAGTACATTTCTATAATGATAATGGGCTGTTGAGGTAGCCGTATTTATTGACTACTTACTCAAATCTTGCCTTTCCCTCGGCTCCTAACATAGCCGCAAGTCTCAGTCCCTCACTGGATTTAGACTCCAATGTCACCTATTCAGAGGGGCCTTCTCTTATGACTCTGTCTGAAATGGCACCTCCCATCACTCTCCAGTCTCTAATCCTGTTTTATTTTTCTTCAAAGTACTTAGCTTTATGATTGTTATAGTACAGATGGGAATCACTTGGGAAGACTGGGGTTGAGTAGAATGACATGATGTGTGTTCTATTTTAACAACATCAATCTAGCTGCTGTGCTGAGAACATACCGAGGGAAGGTAAGGGAAAAAGCAGGGAAACTAGTTGTTGGCAGAACAACTATTGTTTCTCAATAGTCACAATATATTTGACAGTTTCTTTGGAACAGCTTACATACATGTTAATCTTGACATGCACCGGGAGTTTGTTATGGGTTTACATAGTCTCCATTCTTAAATGATCCTAAAAATTACAATGTAATGTCTGACAATTTCCCCCTGAAATTTTGGTTTAAATTATATTGAATAATAAAATAGACATGGAGAAAACACTCCCCTAAAGTGAGACATAGCATTGTGCCAAGAATAGATGAATCTTCCATAGTGATCTTTGAGGTTCATGCTATCTTCCACTAAGATAAACAGATAGATATTAGATATATATAGACTTTGTGACAAGGATTAGAGAGTACAGAATTTTCAAAGAGTTAGCCTCTTTCCATCACTTATTTACTCTTCCTCTGGGGCATCTGACACTTACGGGTCCAGGGAGCTTCCTGAGGCTTGTCTTCCTTTGAATAGTTGGGAACATAAAGGAAGACTCTCCTTGTCCAATGCTTCAGCCCTGCAGGATCTGGAATAGTAATGCACTTCTGCAGAGGAGCAGGAATTGGAAAGCTTTCTACCAGCAAAGGATTTTTTTTTTTTTTTTTGAGACGGAGTCTTTCTCTGTCCCCCAGGCTAGAGTGCAGTGGCGCGATCTCGGCTCACTGCAAGCTCCGCCTCCCGGGTTCACGCCATTCTCCTGCCTCAGCCTCCCGAGTAGCTGGGACTACAGGCGCCCGCCACCACGCCCGGCTAATTTTTTTGTATTTTTAGTAGAGACGGGGTTTCACCGTATTAGCCAGGATGGTCTCGATCTCCTGACCTCGTGATCCGCCCGCCTCGGCCTCCCAAAGTGCTGGGATTACAGGCTTGAGCCACCGCGCCCGGCCTCAGCAAAGGATTTTGAATCTACGAAACCCACCTCAAGCATGTGAGGGTGGAGTCAAAGTCAGGCAGTTTAGTGGATGAAGGCATAAAGATTTTAATTCTGCCCAGTCACTAACTAGTTCCTAGTGATAGATGACTCATCTTCTCTTCATGGCCCTTTGTTTTTCAACTTTAACCAGGGAAAGTCAAGATACACTAAATGAAAAAAGAGGCTGCATAATAATGGGTTTAGTATGATCCCATT
The DNA here is from genome assembly GCF_028878055.3 of Symphalangus syndactylus. Lineage (NCBI taxonomy): Eukaryota > Metazoa > Chordata > Mammalia > Primates > Hylobatidae > Symphalangus > Symphalangus syndactylus. The sequence goes on along the minus strand of NC_072445.2, from coordinate 21,228,854 downwards.
TTCTTGTTTTAATAATATTAAAAATCCTTTCATTTGTGTTGTATGTGTCACATAAGTATACCATACAGATATATATGGAGGATATATACACACACAGATATACACATATATATCTACAAATATATAGACTATTGATATACATATGTAGATAAATACAAAGAAAGATTTTAACATAAGTTACTCTGGAGAGACAGGCAGAATTCTTGGATCTTTGGCCCCCAAGTCTCACTTTGTGTTTTTGGAGATAAGCTAGCTGGGCCAGGGACTTCTCCTTTGCATGGGGAATGGTGGATCTGCATTCCATCTCAATTTCTCACAAGGCTACCAGGTGCTAGAATCCAAATCATGGTCCTAGAATCCTATAAACAGCTAGCACCCATGCTCACCTTTTTGGTACCCAAGCTTGGATTATTTTGCCCCATTTGCAAGAGCATCCCATTACTTGCCCCATAAAAAGGAAGAGTCAGAGGGAGATAAGGTCCCTTTTCTGGAGCATAGCCCCACAGTGTGTCCCATGCGTCCAGTTGTACTTAGCCTAGGCTTGTCCATCCACAGAGAAGGGGCCCCTACAACTGCTTCCCTTCTGCCCTAAATTCCAGCCTGCACCACATGACACTAGCAGGTACTCTTGAGCTCTTGGCTTAATTGGCAATCAAGGTGTTGATGTGAAAACGGAAGGGTTGGGGAGTGTTGGCTGGGAGTGAGAGTGGAGGCAATGAAGAGAGAGATTATTAATCTTTTTGCTATATATTTTAGTATAATTTTACTTGTTAAAATGAGCAGAAGTTTGTAAGTAAAAATCTAGTCAATAAAAGTGGGCACTAAAGGTACTAAGTATTTTTTCCAAATGCAAAGTCTGACCATATAGAAGGTACAGCCTGACTTGTTGTGCTCTGGCCTTTCATGTCTTTAGGAACACCTGGTCAGGCACTTGTCCTTTGCTTGTGCTGGCCTCAGGGGTGTTTAAAAGAGTAGGGCCATTTGAAGACAGATATTTTGATGTTCCTGCAGATCTTTTAAAGCCTACTTACTCAAATCTTGCCTTTCTGCTCCTAACATAGTCACATGTCTACATGTGCTTCTAAAGACACAAAAAATGAGGTAATTTGAGAAAGAAATTAAAGCTTTTGGATACCCTAGCCAAGGGTAAATTTGAACAATTAAAAAGATAATTGGACTGAAACTGGGTTAATAAAAACAGACTTTTGGAGCTCAGGGAATCACAGGGACAGGAAAGCAATTTGACAATGTCTGACCCTTCCAGCCATCTATCTGCCCTCCAGCTTCTTTTTCTTCTGTGTTGATTCTTCAGGATTACATTGTTTACAAACCAGTTCTGACTTGGAAACTCTGCATCAGTTAAAGAGAAAAAAAGAAAAGAAAAATGCCCTTGTATGTGCCATTTGTGTCAGTCTCAGAGGTGAAGGATGCATTGACCTTCCTATTCCTGACATGCAATTTGAGGGAGGCTTATTTCTTATTCTCAATTGTTTCTGGAGACATTTGAATAATATTTTCAAAATGGGCCAACTCATTTTTAAATAAAAGGCAATTAGGTTACCCCATCTCATTTTTCTCACAAAGCAATATGTATAGCCATGTAGGACAATGCAAATTTTCCAGACAGATTTGGAATGAGCTGAATTATCTTCTTTCTTCAAATTGATTAATTACTCTAGGTTTCAAAGAGGAGGAACTTCCTGGTACTTAAGCTGAAAAAATTTAAAAGCTTATGTTTAAAACAGGAAATTTGGGAAGTGGAAGAAAGGAAGTGAAGGAGAGAGGGAGGGAGGAAAAAAGGAAGGGAAGAAGGAATCCTTATTTGACCTGTACCCCTTTAGAACCCAAAGTTAGTTCTAGTCTTCTCAGCTTCTTTGGATACTCATTTTCCTGCACTGGGATTTCTACCTTCCTTCTTTCCCAAACTCAAAAACACGGTAACGATCTTGCTTTTAAGACATATCATGCCGGGCGCGGTGGCTCACGCCTGTAATCCCAGCACTTTGGGAGGCCGAGGCGGGTGGATCACGAGGTCAGGAGATCGAGACCATCCTGGCTAACACGGTGAAACCCCGTCTCTACTAAAAATACAAAAAATTAGCCGGGCGCGGTGGCGGGCGCGGAGGCTGAGGCAGGAGAATGGCGCGAACCCGGGAGGCGGAGCTTGCAGTGAGCCGCGATCGCGCCACTGCACTCCAGCCTGGGCGAAAGAGCGAGACTCGTCTCAAAAAAAAAAAAAAAAAAAAAAAAAGACATCATATCATGTTTTTCAGTTCTGATGCTGCTGCCAAAGGCAGTCAGCTCATTTGACTCTTATCTACTATACTGCATTTGAGATTTTGTCAATGCCATTGAATACAAAGGTGAAGGCAAGAGCCCATAAATATGGCTGCACCAAAAAGGTAAGCACTTTGCCTGGTCCCCGTTGTTTGGGTAAACTAATCCAACAATTAGTGTTGTTTTCCATTTAGCAAGCCTTCTTAAAAGGAAACTTAAAAGACTTGGCTTGAACAATGTGTGTGTGTGTTAATTCAAATGGCAGGCAAACAATCAACATAGATTAAGTAAGGATAGACTTTCTGTGGTTAAAAATTCAGAAATTTAACACAATGTACTTAGACTGTTACTAAGGCCTCTTAAAAACATCCAATCTATTATTTATCACCTTATCTCCCCTACCATTATTTGAGAAACATTTTGGTAAAAGTAATTTATTTCATTTTTCCATTTTTTTCAAGTTACTGTTTTACATATGATTTATTTATATTGGCTATTGTGGCTCTCAAACATCACAAGCATTTAAATCTTCTGGGACTCCACCAAAGCAACTGTTTTCATCTCATTCCATATTCATCCTTTCCATACCAACGAGTTTCTAGGAGACTTTCCACAAGGTCCTTGTAGCCAGTGCATTATCTTACAATTTTATCTTGAAATGATTTAGGACTTGAGAATAATCATAAGAAAAAAAAACCCAAAAAGAAAGAGTGTGAATGAGATATATAGCATGAATGAGATCATTAAAAATAAATAGGCTTTAAAAGATCATGTCCATACATACAATTTCTGTAATTTAAAAAAGATTCAGTAAACATGGTATTTAAAGTTTTGTTGTTTGTTTGATAGGTATATAGAAGGTGTAAATATGCTATGAGATGATTGCTGGCTTTTCCAAATCTCTTAGTTCACATTCCTGGCAGAAACAGTTGGGGTAATCCATCTTTGAGGACTAATCCTGAGAAAATATTAAATATCAGATCTTAAAGCTTTTAAAGTGGTAGGCTTGATTTCAATTTGCTAACTCCTTTCTTCAATGTCACATTTTAAAAATGGCTTTTCTAAAATGTACTCTCCCTTACACAAGGATGAATTAAACCAATTAAATATATATACATGGCCCTTTCTAAAACTAGAATTCCGAGATTGTTCACAAAAAAAATAAGTGAAGTGGAATTTTAATAATCTATTCAAAGACCCCAGCCTGTGTAGCCCATCTACATAGTGCTGGTTTCTTTAAATAGAGAAAATTTATTGAAAACAAAAATGCCTTGACTAAATTTTACGTTGAAAGCTAAAAGGGAGACCCACGAGGCCTGGGATTTTCCAGATAGAAGGTGCAAAATTTCTATCTGCCAAGTGCATGGGATCTTTGAGTGACCATCCTCAGCTAAATGCTGCAAGGCAACAAGTCTCAGCAGGAGTGAAGGCAGTTGATATCTATGGTTACCTGCAAATTATTAGGTTTTAATAATAGAGTCTTGTTTAGATATTGTTGCAGTTTATAATTTGCGTCACTGATCTGCATAAGTACATGGAGTCAACTCTTATTATTCATAGATATTTATGTATGAATTTGCTTACTTGTTCAAATTTATTTGTAACTTCTGAATCAATATTCATGGCACTTTCTTGGCTATTTGCAGACATGCATAAAATGGTGAAAAATTTGAGTTGCTTGATGTTCCCATTCTCGGCTGAGGTTGAATGAGGTAATGCTCTGCTTTCTTGTTCTGGTTCTCATACTGTAAGCAAGTGTTCTCTTTGAGGTCTATTTAGTGCTACATTTTTTCACGTTTTTGTGCTTTTTGGTGGTAATTTTGCTTTTGAAAATGTTCCTGGCTGGGCATCGTGGTGACTCATGCCTGTAATCCCAGCACTTTGGGAGGCTGAGGCGGGTCGATCACTTGAGGTCAGAAGTTCGAGACCAGCCTGGCCAACATGGTCAAACCAGTCTCTATTAAAAATGCAAAATTAGCCAGGCATGGTGGTGCTCACCTGTAATCCCAGCTACTCTGGAGGCTGAGGTAGGAGAATCACTTGAACTGGGGAGATGGAAGTGGCAGTGAGCAGAGATCGTGCCACTGCACTCCAGTCGGTGACAGAGCGAGAGTCTGTCTCAAATAAAGAAAAAAAAGGAAAATGGTCCTAAGCACACAAGGGTTATGATATGCCTTACAGAGAAAATACTTTGCACTAGATAAGCTTTATTCAGGTAAGAATTATAGTGCTGATGACCATGAGTCCAGTGTTAATTAAATAAGGTGCCTTAAAACAGGAATATACATAATACAAGGTTATGTGTGATCAGTTGATGAAAATATTGTGACCTGAGACTCACAGGAATTCAACTCTGTATTTTCCCTTTGAGCAATTGATCAGTATTTGCTAATTTGGTATTCACTGCAACTTTACAGAATATAGCTACTGCAAATAAAGAGAATCTACAGCATAACATAATGTTTATAATAAATTAATTGGTTTGAAAGATTTATTATTTTCATTATTTACCCTTTTTAAGAGAAAATTAAAGAGAAGTTAGAAGTACTGAGAATAATACAAAAAAGGCCATGTAAGTACTACACAGTCCCTGACAACTCAAAAGAAAACATTATCAATGAACAACATTTTGTTTTATTTGTTTAATCTTTTTTAAAAAAACATAACACATTGGCCGGGTGCTGTGGCTCACACCTGTAATCCCAGTACTTTGGGTGGCCAAGGAGGGTGGATTGCCTGAGTTCAAGAGTTTGAGACCGCCCTGGGCAACATGGTGAAACCCCATCTCTATTAAAATACACAAAATTAGCTGGGTGTGGTGGCACATGTCTGTAGTCCCAGCTACTCAGGAGGCTGAGGCACAAGAGTCACTTGAGCCCCAGAGACGGAGGTTGCAGTGAGCCAAGATCGCGCTGCTGTACTTCAGCTTGGGTTTACAGAGTGAGACTCCATCTCAAAAAAAAAAAAAAAAGGAAAGAAAAGAAAAGAATTAAAACATGACACAAAACATGTAAAGTAAAAATTCCCCTTGCTCCATTATGCTCCCCCTCAGAGACAAATGCTATGATGAATTTGTTTTTCATCTTTTTTTATACTTCAATATACTTATGTATCCATGAAACAGGCATGCTTACAAATAAACTAAGGCATTGCCCTTTGCTTTTTTTTTGGAGATGGTCTCACGCTGTCACTCAGGCTGGAGTGCAGTGACGTGGTCTTGGCTCACTGCAGACTAGATCTCCAAGGTTCAATTGATCCTTTTGCCTCAGCTCCCCAAGTATCTGGGACTAAAGGGGTGTGCCATCATGCCTAGCTAATTTTTTTGTATTTTTTATAGAGGCGGGATTTCACCATGTTGCCCAGGCTGGTCTTGAACTCCTGAGCTCAAGTGATCCTCTTGCCTTAGCCTCCCAAAGTGTGAGATTACAGGCATGAGCCTCCATACCTGGCCCAGCCCTTTGCTTTTGACATCTATCTGTGATGATCTAAATAGCTTCATCTCATTCCTTTGAATGGTTCTATAGTATTCCATCAGTTTATTATCCATTCTCCTATTGATAGGTACTTTGGTTATTTTCATTTTATTTTTATTTTTTTATTTTTTATTTTATTTTATTTTTTACTATTTTAGCAGGGCTGGAATGAGCATCCTTAAATTTGTATCCCTGTGTACTTATGCAAGAATTTCCTTAAGCATATGTACCTAAAAGTGGCACTGCTGGATTAGGGAATGAACGTATTTAGTTTCAGCAGATATTTCCAATTGGTTTCCAAATGTTTGTACTTTACATTCTTATACTCAGTCTCTGACAACTCAAAAGAAAACTATAATACTTATGTTAGGCTTTCTGAAGACGCTTATTCATGTAGCACTGGGCTGGAAATCTTCAGCCTTTCTGAAGGTGGAAAGTGAGGCTTCTTAAGTTTATCCAAGAAGCATCTAGGTTTTACCACATAAGGCTAAGAACTATGTGACCAATAAAATTAGACTTTTGGGCCAGGTGCCATGGCTCATAACTATAATCCTAGTACTTTTGGAGGCTGAGGCAGGAGGCTTGCTGGAGCCTAGAAATTTGAGGCCAGCCTGGGCAACATTGTGAGACCCCATCTCTACAAAAAATAACAACAAAAAATTAGCCAAGAGTGGTGGCATGTACCTATGGCCCCAGCTACTTAGAAGCTGAGGTGGGAAGATTGTTTGAGCTTAGGTTGGGGCTGCAGTGAGCCATGATCACACTGCTGCTCTACAGCCTGTCTCAAAAAAAAAAAGTAGACTTTTAAAGATTATTTAAGACATGGAAAATGTTCACAATATAATGTTTAATTTGAAAGGAGCTGGGCACTGAAGAGGGAGGAGGCAGAGAAAGATGGAATAGAACTCTCCAGTAATCACTGTCACTGTCCCCGTAGGAACACCAAATTTAGCAACTATCCACACAATAAAGCACCTTTTGGAAAAACAAAAACTCAGGTGAGCAATCACAGTACCTGGTTTGACTATCGAAGCAAGAAAAGAGGCACTGAAGAGGGTAGAAAAGACAGTCTTGAATTGCCTACACTATCTCTCCCCCATTCACCAGAAGCAGCTCTGTGGTGCTGAGAGAGATTCTATGTGCTTGGGGGAGGGAGACAACAGTGACTGTGGGACTTTGCATTGGAACTCAGTGCTGCCCTGAACTCACAGTGGAATGCAACGCAGGACAGAGTTAAGCTGGCACCCATGGAGGAAGCAATTAAACCAGCCCTCGCCAGAGGGGAATTGTCCCTATCAGTGGTTAGAACCTGAGTTCTAGCTAATTCCACTACCATGAACTGACACACCCTGGGGTTATAAATAAACTTGAAAGGCAATCTAGGCCACAAGGACTGTAATTCTTGGACAAGTCCTGATGCTGTGCTGGGTTTGGAGCCAGTAGACTTGGGATGCACACAACCCAGTGAGACATCAGCTGGTCCAGCCAAGGAAGTTCTTGTGCCATCCTTCCCCCAGTTCCAGGCAGCACAGCTCACAGCTTTGGGAGAGACTCTTCCCCCTTGAAGAAAGGAGAAGGAAGAGTAAAAAAGACATGGTCTTGCAACCTGAGTACCAGATCAGCCACGGTAAAATGAAGGACCAAGCAGATCCCTCAAGTCCCTGATCCCAGGCCTTAGCTCCTGGATGGCATTTCTAAACCTGCCCTGGGCCAGAAGGGAACCCATTGCCCTGAAGGGAGAGTCCTAGGACTGGCAAGATTTATCACTTGCTAACTAAAGAGCCCTTGGGCCTTGAACAAAGAGCCATGGTAGCCAGGCAATACTTGCCATGAGTGTGGAGCCACAGTGGCTACAGGGAGAGACTTCTTCTGCTTGAGGAAAGGAGAAAAAATATTACAAAGAACTTTGTCTTGCAACATATATGTCAGCTAAGCCACAGTAAAGTAGAGCACCTCGTAGATTCCTAACATTCCTGACTCTAGGCTCTGGCTCCTGGACAGTATTTCTAGACCCACCCTGGGTCACAAGGGAACCTGCTATTCTGAAGGGAAAGACACAAGCTTGGTTGGAACTTTGGGGCCTTAAACAACCATCAGCAGTAGCCAGGCAATAGTTACCACAGGCCTTTGCCAACTGCTAGTACTGTTCTGGCTTCAGGTCTGACCAAGCACAGTCTCAGTGGTGGTGGCTATAGGGGTGCTTGTGTCACACCTCCCCCAACTCCAGGCAGCATAGGATAGAGGAGAGACTCCTTTTGTTTGTGGGAGAATAAGGGAAGAGAACAGAGACACTGTCTGATAATACAGGGAATTCACCTGGGTCTTTCTCAAGACCAATAAGGTGGTATCTATATGAGTCTGTAAGAGTCTGCATTACGGGGCTTGGGGTGCCCCCTAAAGCAGATAAAGCTGCAGTGACCAAAGACTTACAACACACTACTCAATTCACTTTGAATACTTGGAAAGCCTTCTCAAGAAGGATGGGTATAAACAAGCCCACACCATGAAGATTACAATAAATATCTAACTCTTCAATGTCTAGATACAGATGAACATCCACAAATGTCAAGACCATCCAGGAAAGCATGACCTCACCAAACAAAGTAAAAATGGCAGTAGAGACCAACCTGCAGAGGCAGAGATCTGTAGGTTTTCAGACAGAGAATTCAGAATAGGTGCTTTGAGGAAGATCAGTGAAATAACAGATCAATGAAAGATCAAGATAACACAGAGAAGAAATTTAGAATCCTTTTCAGATAAATTAAAAAAAAGATTGAAATAATTTTTAAAACTCAAGCAGAAATTCTGGAGCTGAAAAATTCAACTGATATACTGAAGAATGTATCAGAGTCTCTCAACAGCAGAATTAATCAAGCAGAAAAAAATTAGTGAGCTTGAAGACAGACTATTTGAAAATACACAGTCAGAAAAGGCAAAAAAAAAAAAAGAGTAAAAAAGAAGTAGGCCAGGTGCAGTGGCTCACACCTGTAATCCTAGCACTTTGGGAGGCCGAGGCAGGTGGAACATCTGAGGTCAGGAGTTTGAGACCAGCCTGGCCAACATGGGGAAACCCCTTCTCTACTAAAAAAATACAAAAAATTAGCCGGGCATGGTGGTGTAATCCCAGCTACTTGGGAGCATGAAGCAGAAGAATCACTTGAACCAGGGAGGCAGAGGTTGCAGCGAGCTGAGATTGCGCCACTGCCCTCCAACCTGGGCAACAAGAGTGAAACTCCATCTCAAAAAAAAATAAAAGAAAGAAAGAAAAGAAAAAAGAGGAAGCATGCCTATAAGATTTAGAATATAGCTTCAAAAGGTCAAATCTAAGGGTTATTGGCCTTAGGAGACACACACACACACACACACACACACACACAGATCAGGGTACAAAGTTAATTCAAAGGGATAATAACAGAGAAATTTTGAAACCAAGGAAAAGATACCAGTATTCAAGTACAAGAATAATGCAGAACACCAAGCAGATTTGATCCAAATAAGACAACTTCAAGACATTTAATAATCAAATTCCCAAAGGTCAAGAATAAAGAAAGGATCCTAAAAGCATCAAGAGAAAAAAAAATAACACGCAAAGGAGCTCCAATATGTCTGGCAGCAGAGTTCTCAGTGGAAACCTTACAGACCAAGAGAGAGTGACATGACACTAAAGTGCTGAAAGAAAACAACTTTTATTATAGGATCGTAGAGCTTTTATCCAGTGAAAATATTCTTCAAACATGAAGGAGAAATAAAGACTTTCCCAGACAAACAAAAGCTTAGGGTTTTCATCACCATCAGACCTGTCCGACAAGAAGAGCTAAAAGTTCTTTAATCTGAAATGAAAGAATATTAATGAACAGTAAGAAATCATCTGAAGGTACAAAGCCCACTGGCAATAGTAAGTACACAGACAAATCCAGAATATGACAACACTGTAATTGTGGTTTGTAAATGACTCATATCTTGAGTAAGAAGACTAAAGGATGAACATATCAAAAATAATAACTACAACAACTTTTCAAGACATAGCATAATAAGATATAAATAGAAACAAAAAAGTTAAAAATGGGAGGATGTTGTTAAAATGTAGAGTTTTATTAGTTTTCTATTTGCTTGTTTGCTAGTTTGTTTATGCAATATGTTAAGCTGCCATCAATTTAAAATAATGGGGTATAAGATGTTATTTGCAAGCCTCATGGTAACCTCAAATTTAAAAACCTACGATAGATACACTAAAAAATAAAAAGCAAGAAATTAAAACATACCACCAGAGAAAATCATCTTTGCAACAAGAAGGACAAGAATAAAGGAATGAAGGGAGAAAAGAGAAAAAAAAAAACATAAAGCAAAAAAATGGCAGGAGTAAGTCCTTACTTATCAATAATAACATTGAATGTAAATGGACTAAACTCCCTAATCAAAAGACAGAGTAACTGAATGGATAAAAAAAAGAGACCCAATTATTTTCTGCCTACAAGAAACACACTACACCTATAAAGACACAAATAAACCAAAAATAAAGGGATGGAAACAGACATTCCATGCAAACAGAAATCAAAAAAGAGCAGGAATAGCTATATTTATATCAGAAAAAAAGGATTTCCAGACAAAAATCATAAAAAGAGACAAAGAAGGTCATTATATAATGATAAAGTGGTCAATTCAACAAGAGGAAATAACAAATACAAATATACATGCATCCAACACTGGAGCACCCAGATATATAAAGTGAATATTATTAGAACTAAAGAGAGATAGACCTCAATACAATAATAGCTAGAGATTTCAACATCTCACTTTCAGCATTGGACAGATGATCTGGACAGAAAATCAACAAAGAAACACCAGTCTTAATTTGCACTGTAGACCAAATGGGCCTAATAGATATTTATAGAACATTTCATCCAACGGCTGCAGAATACATAATCTTCTCCTCAGCACATAAGACATTATCAAAAATAGATCATATATTAGGCCACAAAATAAATCTTTAAAAGTTCAAAAAAATTGAAATTATATCATTTCCTCTCTGACCATAATGGAGTAAAACTAGAAATCAATAAAGAGAGGAACTTTAGAAACTATTCAAACACATGGAAATTAAACAACATGCTCCTAAATGACTCACAGGTCAATAAAGAAATTAAGAAGGAAATTAAAAACTTTTTTGAAACAAATGAAAATGGAAACACAACATACCAAAACCTATGGGATATAACAAAAGCAGTGCTAAGAGAAAAATTTATAACAATAAGTGCATAAATAAAAAAAAAAAGGAGAAAAACTTAAAATAAGCAATCTAATGATGCATCTTAGTGAACTAGAAAAGCAAGAACAAAGAAATCCAAAATTAGCAGAAGAAAAGAAATAATAAAGATCAGAGGGCGGGGCGGGGTGGCTCACGCCTGTAATCCCAGCACTTTGGGAGGCCGAGGTGGGTGGATTATGAGGTCAGGAGTTCAAATCCAGCCTGGCCAACATAGTGAAGCCTTGTCTCTACTAAAAATACAAAAATTAGCTGGGCATGGTGGCAGGCACCTGTAATCCCAGCTACTCAGGAGAGTGAGGCAGGAGAATTGCTTGAATCTGGGAGGTGGAGGTTGCAGTGAGCCAAGATCATGCTATTGCACTCCAGCTTCTAGAACAGAGTGATAATTCGTCTCAAAAAAAAAAAAAAAATCAGAGAAGAAATTAATGAAAGTGAAATGAAAAAACAATGCAAAAATGTCAAAGGAACAAAAGGCTTTTTTTAAAGATAAAATTGACAAACTTTTAGACAGCCTAATAAAGAAAAAAAGACCCAAAAAAAAACAAGATCAGAGATTAAAAAGGAGACACTATGCAGGACACCATGACTCATGCTCATAATACCAGCACTTTGGGAGGCCAAGGAAGGCAGATCACTTGAGCTCAGAAGTTCTGGACCAGCCCAGGCAACATGGTGAAACCTTGTCTCTACTAAAAATTCAAAATTAGCTGGGTGCAGTGATGCATGCCTGTAGTCCCAGCTACTTGGGGGACTGAGGCAAGAGGATCACTTGAGCCTGGGAGGACAAGGCTGCAGTGAGCCGTGTTCATGCCACTACACTCCAACCTCAGCAACAAAGTGAGACCCTGCCTCAGGAGGAGAAAAACAAAAAAGAAAAACTAGACATTATAAGTTATACTACAGAAATTCAAAGGATCACTGGAGACTACTATGAGTAACTATATGTCAATAAATTGGAAAACCTAGAAGAAATGGATAAATTCCTACACACCCACAACCTACCAAGAGTGAACCATGAAGAAATTCAAAACCTGAAGAGACCAATAATAAGTAACAAGATCAAGGCCATAATAAAAACTCACCTAGGTAAGAAAAGCCTGAAACCCAATGGCTTCACTGCTGAGTTTTAACAAACATTTAAGGAAGAACTAATACCAATCCTACTCAAACTGTTCTGAAAAATAAAGGAGGAGAGAATACTTTCAAACTCATTGTATGAAGCCAGTATTACCCTGATATCAAAACCAAAGACACATTAAGAAAAGAAAATTATAGGCCAATATCTCTGATGAACATTGATGCAAAAATCCTCAATTAAATTCTAGCAAACTGGTTTCAACAACACATTAAAAAGATTACTCATGAGCAAGTGGAATTTATCCCAGGCATGCAAGGATGGCTCAACATGCATAAATCAATCAATGTGATACATTATATCAACAGAATGAAGGCCAAAACCATATGATCATTTCAATTGATGCTCAAAAAGCACTTGATAAAATTCCACATCTCTTCATTATGAAAACCTAAAAAAACTAGGTATAGAAGGGACATACTTTAACACACTAAAAGCCATACACAATAGACCCACAGTTAGTATCATATTAAATGAGGGGAAACTGAAAGTCTTTCCTCTAAGATCTGAAACAGGAAAAGGATGCCCACTTTCACCACTGTTGTTCAACATAGTACTAGAAGTTCTAGTTAGAGCAATCAGACAAGAGAAAGGGCATCCAAATTGTAAAGGAAAAAGTCAAATCATCTTTGTTTGCAGATATATAAATTTACATTTGGAAAAACATAAGACTCCACCAAAAAACTATTAGAACTGATAAACAAATTTAGTAAAGTCACAGGATACAAAACTAACAGAAAAATCAGTAACATTTCTATATGTCAACAGCAAATAATCTGAAAAATAAATCAAGAAAGCAATCCCATATACAGTAGCTGCAAATAAAATAAAATACTTAGAAATAAACTTAATTAAAGAAGTGAAAGCTCTCTATAATGTACAAGTGAATGATCTCTATAATGATATAAATCGTTGGTGGAAGAAATTGAAGATGACACTAAAAAATGGAAAGAAATTCCATGTTCATGGATTGGAAGAATCGATATTGTTAAAATGTCCATACTACCCAAAGCAATCTACAGAGTCAATGCAATCCCTGTCAAAATATCAATGACATTCTTCACAGAAATTTTAAAAAATCCCAAAATTTATATGGAACCACAAAAGGCCCAGAATAATCAAAGCCATCCTGAGCAAAAGGAAAAAACTGAGAATCACATTACCTAACTTCAAATTATACTACAGAGCTGTAGTAAACAAAATGGCATGGTGCTGGCATAAAAACAGACACACAGACCAGTGGAACAGCATAGAGAACCCAGAAATAAATTTATATATATATACAGTAAATTCATTTTCAACAAACCTTCCAAGGCCATACATTGTGTACAGGACAGTCTCTCCAATAAACGGTGCTGGGAAAACGGGATATTCAGATGCAGAAGAATGAAGCTAACTCCCATCTCTTGTCATATACAAAAATCAAATTAAAATGGATTAAGGACTTAAATCTAAGGCCTCAAACTATGAAACTACTAAAAGAAAACATTGGGGAAACTCCAGGACATTGTTCTGGGCAAAGATTTCTTGAGTAATAACCCACAAGCACAAGAAACAAAAGCAAAAATGGACAAATGGAATCACAAGTTAAAAAGTTACTTTACAGCAAAGGAAACAATCAGCAAAGTGAAGAGACAACCCATTAAAACGGGGGAAAATATTTGCAAACTATTCACCTGATAAGAAATAATAACCAGGATGTACAAGAAACTCAAACAACTCAATAAGAAAAAAACCTAATAATCTCCTTTTAAAATGGGCAAATCAGGCCGGGTGTGGTGGTCCAAGCCTGTAATCCCAGCACTTGAGAAGCCAAGGCAGGACTATCACTTGAGGTCAGGAGTTTGAGACCAGCCTGGCAAACATGGTGAAAACCTGTTTCTTCCAAAAAACACAAAAGTTAGCCAGGCATTGTGGTGCACACCTGTAATCCCAGCTACTCAGGAGGCTGAGGCACAAGAATTGCTTGAACCCAGGAGACAGAGGTTTCATTGAGCTGCGAACGTGCCATGCACTGCAGCCTGGGTGACAGAGTGAGACCCTGCCTCAAAAAAAAAAAAAAGAAAAAAAAAAGGCAAATGATCTGAATGAATTTTTCTCAAAAAGAGACATGCAAATGGCAAACAGGTATATGAAAAGATGCTAAACATCATTAATCATCAGATAAATGCAAATCAAAACTGTAATGAAATATCATCTCACTCCAGTTAAAATGGCTCTTATCCAAAAGACAGGCAATAACAAATGGTGGTGAGGATGTAGAGAAAAGGGAACCCTTGTACACTGTAGTTGGAAATGTAAATTAGTACAACCACTATGGAGAACAGTTTTAGATGTTCCTCAAAAAACTGAAAGCAGAACTATGGAACTACCATATGATCCAGCAACCCCATTGCTAGTATATACCCCAAAGAAAGGAAATCTATATATCAAAGAGATATCTTCACTACCATATTTTATTGTAGCACTATTCACAATAGCCAAAATTTGGAAACAACCCAAGGGCCCATTAACAGATGAATGGCTGCAGAAAATGTGGTACGTATACACAGTGGAGTACTATTCACCCGTAAAAAAGAATGGGAGTCCATCATTTGCAACAACATGGCTGGAACTGGATGACATTATGTTAAGTGAAATAAGTGAGTTACAGAAAGACACACTTCACCTGTTCTCACTTATTTGTTGGAGTTAAAAATTAAAACAATTAAACTCATGGAAATAGAGAGTAGAATGATGGCTACCAGAGGCTGAGAAGAATAGTACAGAGGAGGTGGAAATGAGGATGGTTAATAAGTATAAAAACATAGTTAGATAGAATAAGTGACATCTAGTATTTGATAGCACAATAGGGTGACTACAGTCAACAATAATTTATTCTACATTTCAAAGTAAATAAAAGACTGTAATTGGAATTTTGTAACACAAAGAAAGGATAAATGCTTGAGGTGGTGGATAGCCCATTTACCCTGAAGATTATTACACACTGCATGCCTGTATCAAAATATCACATATATCCCATAAACATATATACCTACTATTTACCCATAAAATTAAAAATTAAAAAATTAAAGGAGCAGAACACAAATCTATTCTACACTATGTCTCAGTTTTGTTCATGTATATATGTCCAATAAAGAGTAAAAGGAACAATAACAGTGATAAGAATAATAACAATTGTTCTTACTGTGTTTTTTCTTTTTCCATTACTGTGTTTTCTACATTTTCTTAGAAAATGGTTTTTATAATCAAGGGAAAAGCAAATAAATATCAAAATAAATAATGCTAAATAAGCAAGACAGTCCTAGTTTTCATTAAAATTTCAAAACCCCAATACCCAAACCAGTAGCATCCTATGATTGCCACCTCTATTACTTAGATCTGGAAGAAAACATGTTCAAGAGATGAGTCAGGTGAATATATTCTATTACCAGTTTGCATTTCAGCCCCTAATTCTTCTCCTACTCCAGTCAGCCCAACTTTTACTCAACTTTCAAGGTTAAGTATTAAGTCAGTTACCTACAAACCACTTTACCAAACTGGCACAGTGAGATGTAAGAGTGCAAATCTTACTAGCAAAAAATGGGAATTGTCCATCAATAGAGGACTGGTTAAATAAATGATAGACTATTATTGACATAAAAAATATTGCATTCTCATATGTGCTGATATAAAATGATCTGCAAGTCATAATTTCAAGGGAAAAACAAATCCATAAAACAGAATTTAAGCATATGAAACTTTATATCTAGCTTATCATCTCTCTCTCTATAAATATATATACATATACATATATGTGTGTTACAAAGCATACACACAAATGCATAGAACATTTTGAAAGGATATTTCTCTAATAGTTACTAGCTTCTGAGGATAGAAGCAAGATTTTGATGTACGTGTGTGTGTTAAAAGAAGACTTGAACATTTTACTACATTTCTGAATTTTAAAAATCATTTACAATGGAATTGTATTATGTTTCATTTGTGTAACTATATTTTTAAAAGCAAAAAGGAAATGCATTTGAAAAGTAGAAATACCTCACAAATTCATAGAAAATTAGAAAATGAAAAAAGAGTAAAAAAGAAAAGGGATATGGAAATGAGAAGCCAGGTATAAAAAGAGACAGTACTCATTCATTTAAAAGATAACTTATTGAGGCCGGGAGTGGTGACTCACACCTGTAATTCCAGCCCTTTGGGAGGCCGAGGTGGGTGGATCATGAAGTCAGGAGTTCGAGACCAGCCTGACCAACATGATGAAACCCCATCTCTACTAAAAGTACAGAAGTTAGCCGAGTGTGATGGCGCATGCTTGTAAGCCCAGCTACTCAGGAAGCTGAGGCAGGAGAATCACTTGAACCTGGGAGGCAGAGGTTGCATTGAGCCGAGATCACACCACTGCACTCCAGCCTGGGTGACAGAGTCAGACTCTATCTCAAAAAAAAAAAAAAAAATTACTTATTGAGTGCCTTTATTTATTAAGGCAGTTGAAATATGCTAAGATGAATCAACCCACCCTGTCTTTCTAACCTGAATGACTTCTTTCTTTTAGATTAAATAATTTGCTTATCTACCTCTTTGGAGTCCTACGTTGTCCTTTGACCCATACCTTTTTCCTTTTAATGGTCCTGTTTTGCTGTCAGAAATTTTCAATATTATTTGCAGCTAAACCTAAATCTCTCCATCTGGACTAGGCAAAATTAAAACTTAGAGTCTATTAACTATACTCAGTCCTAGACTATGGCTACTGCAGAGATTTGTGAATTGCTAATACATTAGATGTTTCTGCCTTTTCCCTTTGGTCTGCCGAATGCAGGAGACAGCCACCTATCTGGGAAAGGGTGTCATTTATGTGCTTTTCCCTGCATCTCTCTTCCTTACTGTGAACTCTAAGCTTGTCCCTGGGCACATAGCAATTTCTTCCAGTGGAGGGAGTTGTAAAAGTCCCTGGATCTTTTTCTTTTTCTTTCTTTTTTTTTTTTGTTTGAGGTGGAGTCTTGCCTTGTTGTCCAGACTGGAGTGCAGCGGTGTGATCCTAGCTCACTGCAGCCTTGAACTCCTGGGCTCAAGTGATCCTCCCCCTTCAGCCTCCTTAGTAGCTGGAACTACAGGCATGTGCCACCATGCCTAGGGATCCCTGGGTCTTTTGGACTGGAAAAGAGTGGTTTCCAGGTTGGGTCCAGCCTCTGTGCCTTATTCGTTTCCCACTCTTAAATCCTCACCCAAGCTTTGGCTGCTCACGACGTTACCAGCTAATAATTCCATGACCGCTTCTGCATGCCCAACACAAAAATAGCCAATCAACTCATCAAATTTTCTGCCATTGTCACACGTCTGGCCAAGGAGAGTTGTGGCATCTGCAGAATTTTTGGCATATGCGTCCTCTTCATCACCGTCTTTTAGCATACTCTCCTTAGCTCTCAGGCAGCCTGTGGTCTTTCAGTAGGTTGGCCATAGCTATCGCTCGTTTGGTTTGTCTATCATACTTTCTCATCCTTCTTCTTCAGGTAATATCACTCGTGATTTCTGTGTAATTGTTCCCTTTTTCTTGGTATTCCGGTGGGACTTCCCTCTCTTCATATGCAGCAATGGTGATATGACATAAGCAGGGCAATTAGTCTTATTTGAAATTTGTGTATGGCCACATGTAAAAGAAGTCCTCTTTGTGTATGGACTCACGGCTAGGACACCCCTAAGCCATGTTCTCCACCATGTGAAACAGCCCACGCGTGGAATGAAACCAAGAAGAAGCAAACAGAAATGGGTGATTCAGGGAGACAGAACAAATCCTAGTGTCAAGAAGTCCCTCTCTGTAGGCCCTGAGGCGTGGTTCCTGAAGCTTACCTTTCAGTCCTACGAGTTTCCCCAATATCCTTCCCGGATAACAGAGCCAATACATTTCCTTTCCACCCTTAAACTGGTTTGGGTTAGGTGCCTGTCTCTTGTGACCTAAGAGCCCTGGTTAGTATAGCCATCTCCTACTGAGCTGCCCCATCATTGCCTGTCCTCTCTGCAGAGTCCCATTTTCAGATGATTCTCTATCACTCTCCTCCAGCCCTTCCATGGTTGGCCCTATCTCTTCTGCTGCCCTTTCTCAGGCTCTACTCCCCTCTTTTCAAAGTTGGTGGTCGTTTGGAGAGGGGCTAAGATAATGGCAGCTGGTACAAGTTTCCTTCTAGGGAGGAATGCGTAATTGTTGAGAAGATGAGCTTTCAGGATCTGGATAAAGGAGTACAGGCAGATAACAGGGAGAAAGTATGTCTATTGCTCTCAGGCAGAAGAGGTAGGGCGAATGGTTGGTGGGGGTGTTAAGGAATGTCCTATTAAATAATAGAAAATTGTTCAATTCATGATGGGGCCTCTGCTGCAGTTACTGGACTCACGAAATGCTTGCGTATAAATGACATTTGTGTGGAAACTACTAAAAAGGCTAGACATTCTGTAATCTGGAAGCACATGTGGGTGGATGGCAATAGAGAGAACGAACTCAGGGAATCTGCAGAAATGTTGGGTAATACTTGCGTATGTATGCAGATTTAAGATTCAAAACAAGTATTACCCAACATTTCTGCAGATTCCCTGAGTTCGTTCTCTCTACTGCCAGCAAAGTGTGAGAAACCCCTGACAGCATACTTAAAAAAAATACCTTGTTAAATGTTACTTCAACAGTCTTGTAAAAGGCTGTGTCTTGGTGTTACTTTGAATTTGTTCCTAGGGCAACTTCTCTAAAACAGTGACTATTTTCGTTGATAGTGAAAGCAGGCTGTTAGGACTAATCTCGTCAGCAAAGAAAACCGTAGTATTTATATGACGAATAAACCCTTAATGGCATCTGGAAACCTAAGGCAAGAGAAGCCATTTGATTCTCTCCAAAGTGGCACACTGCCGGGAAATTCACTAAGAGGAAAGATAAGCTCATATGTTTCAGGCTGCTGGATTGGTGGGCACCGCGTGTCTGCTGGCTCTTAAGCTACTGTTATGTGAAGGAAAAACAAGAAAGGGCTAAGGTAGAGGCTCATGAAAAGGAGCACTTTATCTCAGTATAGCTACTGCTGACTAAGAGGGGAAAGACTGAGGTCCAGGTAATCTCCACTGCTCTATAAAATCTAGGTCTTTACAAAACAAACAAACAAAAAGTCCACAATGCTGAGTGATGAACAGACAAGACCCTAGGAATTGAGTCAAGTGAGTGAGAACAAAGCGTTAAATGCTTCTCTTTGGAACGTAAGGAGAAAAGAGAACTGGGGCAAAAAAATTTGGGTTCATAAAAATTTAGTGAGAATGAATGAAGAAAAGGCCAAATTTTGGTTTCTATCCTTAAACCTTGGTTGAAAGATTTAGTACAGTTTAGTAATACTTGATAGGTATTTTTATATGCAGGTCTGTCGTTATTTTATTTACTCCAAAACTTCCAATTCAAGCAAACCACATCCATGGCAAAAGATTCCTGTTTCTCCAGGAGCTTGAGCAAACCATGACTGTTTTCCTGGTGTTGTGGGACCTTCAGTTTAAACAACGTAGCTTAAGAGGAAATAACCTTTCGGGCATTAAATTAGCAACCTAAAAATACGGCAATGATGGTATGCTATACTCCCACTCACAGACATCTTTGGTCTTTTCTGGTTTTTCTAACAACTCTTTTTTTTTTTTTTAAAGCCAGGGTCTCACTCTCATACTGTTACCCAGGCTGGAGTACAGTGGTGTGATCATGGCTCACTGTAGAGTTGAATTCCTGGGCTTCAGCGACCCTCCTGCCTAAGCCTGCAGTGTAGCTGGGACTACAGGCTTATGCCATCATGCCCAGTTAATTAAAAAAAATTTTTTTTTTTGTAGAGTTGGGGTCTCGCCTTATAGCCCTGGCTGGTCTTGAACTCTTAGCCTCAAGCAATCCTCCTGCTTCCACCTCCCAAAGTGATGGTGATACAGATAGGAGACAGGGAAATACTGGGTAGAAGAGTGTGGTTCCCTGGCAAAGGCCCCACCCTCAAGCTTGGATACCCACGGTTCTAAATGAGAGCAGACATTCCTGTTTCGTGCCCAAAAAGTTGCCTTTTGACCCACCATGCCCCCTAGCCTGCATCCATATATACCTCAGGCTCCAGAAACTGACCAGCAAGCCTGCAGACCAGCAGATGGATGGAGGAACGACGGGGTAGAGAAAGGGAGAAGAGGAGGAACATCTGAACGCCAAGAGGAATAAGGCTGGGGGCAGTCCGAAAGGATTCTTGTCGCTGGGCGGCCCGATCCCAGGAGAGAATCATTTTCCCACTCCATCCCCTGCTTCTGACTCCCCATTTATCCTGCTGAAAGTCACCTCCACCTCCACCTCTACCACTCAATAAAACTTCGCATTCATCCTTCGAGTTCGTGCATGACCCGATTTTTCCGGGAGGCTGGACAAAAGCCCGGGATACAGAAAGCTGTCACGCTGGCCCTCTGCCTTTGCAAAAAGGCAGAGGGTCCATTGAGCTGATTAACACTAAAGCTATCTGTGGAGAGCAAAGCTGAAAGAGCTTTGTAACACTGGGGTTGCAGGAAACCACCTCTAGACTCTACTGCGGGGCTGGAGCCCAAAGCGCTCTTCTGGCCTATGCACCTGCTGATCTGCATGCTCCCCGTCTTGCAAGAGGTTTGAGCAGCAGGGCTACTGAACAGGAAAGCCACACTCCCATTGCACATCCTGTGAGGGGAATCAGGGACCTGTCTGGTTTCAAAAGAATTACAGACATGAGCCACTGTGTCTGACCTATTTATCTTCAATTTAAGGGGATAACAATGCGGGAAGCTGGAATCTAGAGGAACCACAGTAACTTTGATTTCTAGCTGTGAGGAAGAACATGCCTGCTTCCCAAGTGACCATCCTCCAAGCACCATGATATCTATGAGATCAAGGGCTCCAGAGATTACAGAGACAGCATTTGGCGAGTGTCAGTGTCCAGGTTGACAGCTGGACATTTCCTGCCAATGTGTTCTAGGGAGAACTAGCCTCTGCCATCCCCTGCATGGCCAACATAAATGAATAGGGTCTGCTCCAGAGATCAACTGCTTTTCAATTTAGCAAGGGGTGGCAGGCAGGTTTCCTGGTAAGTGAATGTGGGAGTTTTAGATAGTAAAATATCATAAATAAAGGCAGCACAGAAGAGTAGAAAGGGCATGGATGGGCTTTGGAATTAGATAACCCTGAGCTTAAAACTTGCCTTCACCACGTGCTAGCAGAGTTATATATAATTTGTTAAAAGGAGACACAAAATTCTCAGAATGCAAGTCCTAAAAATTCATTCTTCTGTTAATTTTTAGAATCTTGCAGCTCTTCCCCTGCACCCCTATTCATTGCAATCATTTCACTCTGTGAAGCATTTTTGCATTTACTGTCTACATAAACCATTTGGCTATCAGTAGATGCTGTTACATGATCTTGATATATTTATCATATTTAGTATTTTTTTCTTTTCCCATGATTAGAAAATAAGCTAAGAGCAGAAAGAGGAGACTGTGTCTTACACCTCTTTGTATCCTCTTCAGCGAAGAAACGTCCTTCACTGCTGGGACTCTATTGACCATTCCTGGATATTTACTATCTCTGGACCACAACACTAAACACCAGTAATACCTGCCAGTCATGGTGACCAGTTCCCACCCCTCAAGTACCCTTACAAATTTCCAAAGGTCTTCATAAGGGTGGTACAACCTTTGGTTGAAAACCACTACAGTGTCCAATATATAGTAAATATATATTTGCTCAGCATACATGGTTGTTTTGTTAGTTGCAGTAGGAAAATTTCTGTCTGAAATTTCTTACCTTTTTTTTAAACAAAAATGCTTAAGAAATTGGTTCATTTGACACCCTTCCAATCCTAGTTCCACCTATTAATTTTTGTGGGTGAAAATGTCTTTATGTCTATGTTACAGGTTGCTTTCCCTGAGATCTGAGGAGGATATTAGTGTGCAGGAAGTTTATTAGGGAGTGCTTTTGGGGATCAACAATAGTGGAAGGAGAAAAAAAGGGAATAAGATTAAGCAGAAGAAGTTGGACTATAATGCAGTTTCAACAAAAGCCTGAACTAAGCCCAAAAATAGCTCTGAAACTGAGGTGGCCCTTCAGAGTTGTACCAAGCTGGAACAAGGGGACCAGATGTTACTGTTCCCTGTCAATCAGTGATTGGGTGTAGACTATCTTAGAAATAGGGCATGAGCTGGCATGAGGCAACTCTCTTCAGCAGAAGGCAGGTATGTAAGAGAGCTGCAAGCTGAGGGCTCTCTGTGGGCTGTACCCTCAGCAGCTGGTGGAGTAAGTAAGTTCATCAGTCCTAAAGGGGTATGTTGGAGTGTGCATCATCACAGCATGCACTACAGTATGTACCAGTTTGTCTGTATACAAATGAGACCTCAAATCGCTGTAATTTTAAAAAGTTAAAAACTAGTTATTCTTCTACATAAAATAAGTCAAAAGAGAGTTAGCTCCAAATAATATGAGGGTTCTGTTACTAAAAACCAAACAAACAAACAAACAAAAAAAATGTCAGGGGAATAAATGTTATGGTCTGAATGTTCCCATCTATATTCATGTGTTGGAATTCTAACCCCCAAGTGGTGGTATAGGAGGTGGGGCATTTGGAAGGTGGTTAGGTCATAAGGATGGAGCACTCATGGATGGGATTAGTGCCCTTATAAAAGAGACCCTGGAGAGCTAGCTATGTAATAGTTCCTTCTGCAGTGTGAGGTTTCAGTGAAATATTTCTGTCTATGAAGGAAGGAGGCCCTCACCAGAACCCACCTGTGCTGGCAAACTGATCTTGGACATTCTGGCCTGTTATAAAAATAGAGAGTAGAATGGTATTGTAAGAAATAAATTTCTGTCCGGGCGAGGTGTCTCACGCCTGTAATCCCAGCACTTTGGGAGGCTGAGATGGGCGGATCACGAGGTCAGATCAAGACCATCCTGGCTAACACGGTGAAACCCCGTCTCTACTAAAAATATAAAAAATTAGCTGGGCATGGTGGCAGGCACCTGTGGTCCCAGCTACTCGGGAGGCTGAGACAGGAGAATGGTGTGAACCTGGGAGGCGCAGCTTGCAGTGAGCCGAGATCGCACCACTGCACTCCAGCCTGGGCGACAGCGAGATTCAGTCTAAAAAAAAAAAAAAAAAAAAAAAAAGAAAAGAAATAAATTTCTGTTGTTTATAAGCCACCCAGTCCATGATTATTTATAATAGCAGCGGAACAGAATGAGACAATGGGTATCAGACAGTGGATATTAGAGGGTAGCAATGTCTATGAAGCTTTATGGTAACATATCAACCCTCTGTGTATATATTCATAATGTTCATGGAATGTTAGCTTTAAGGCCGTCTCTCAGAATTTCTCACACATGCAGAAAATCTCAGCAGTACAGGAACAGACTTAAAAAACTGCTGGTTTTTCCATCTCTGCTTATTTTTATTTCTCATTTTATTATTTGTATAAAAGTTAGTTGTAATTAATTCCTTTAAAACTTTATTTAAATTGACAAATTAAAATCATATGTATTAGTTGTATACTTTTGAAAATATATGTGTACATTGTGGAATGGCAAACTCAAGCTAATTTGCGTACATATTACCTCACATATCTTGTCTTTGTGGTGAGAACACTTAAAATGTACTCTCTTGGCAATGGTTGAGAATACAACAAATTGTTAGTAACTATAGTCACCACATTGTACAACAGATCTCTTGAACTTACTCCTCTTGTGTCACTGAAATTTTGTACCCTCTGACCAACATCTCCCCACCCATCACCATCCCTTGCCCCAACCCCTGTTAACCTCTATTTTACTCCCTATTTTTATGAGTTCAACTTTTTTAGATTCCGCATGTAAGTGAGATTGTATAGTTTTCTGTTTCTGTGCCTGGCTTATTTCACTTAGCATAATGTCCTCCAGCATTCCTCTGTGTGTGTGTGTGTATTAATATATATGTATACCACATTTTCTTCATTCATTCATTGATGGCATTTAAATTTATTCCATATCTTGTCTTGGCTATTGAAAATACTGCTGCAATGAACTTGGAAATGCAGATATCTCCATGATATACTGATTTCATTTCCTGTTATATATACCCAGTAGTGGGATTGCTGGATCACATGGTAGTTCTATTTTTAACTTTTTGATGAACCTTTATACTGTTTTCCATAATGCCTATACCAATTTTCATTCCCACCAACAGTGTGCAAGGATTCTCTTTTCTCCATATCCTTGACAACATTTATTATCTTCTGTCTCTTTTTTAAAGACAGTGTCTTCCTCTGTTGCCCAGGCTGAAGTATAGTGGCATGATCATGGCTTGCTTCAGCCTTGACCTCCCTAGCTCACACAATCCTCCCACATCAGCCTTCCGAGTAGCTGGGACTGCAGATGTGCACCACCATGCTTGGATAATTTTTTTTATTTTTTGTACAGATGGGGTTTCACCATGTTACCTAGGCTGGTCTTGAACCCCCGGGCTCAAGTAATATGTCCACCTCTGCCTCCCAAAATGCTATGATTACAGGCCTGAGCCACCATGCCCAGCTTCTTCTGCCTTTTTGATAACAGTCATTCTAACAGGTATGAAGTGATATCTCATTGTGGTTTTAATGTTGATTTCCCTAATGATTAGTAATTTTGAGCTTGTTTTCCATATACCTGTTGGCCATCAGTATGTCTTATTTTTTATTTAATTTATAAAGAAAAGGGGTTTATTTGGTTTGTGTTTCCTACAGGCTGTTGTTTCATGGCACCAGCAACTACTTGGCTTCTGGTGAGGCCCAGGAAGCTTTTACTCATGACAGGAGATGAAGAGGGGGACAGGCGTGTCACATGGCGAGAGCAAGACCAAGACAGAGAAGAGGAGGTGCCAGCCTCCTTTAAATAACCAGATCTTGTGTGAACTCATTACTGCACTCACAGCACCAAGGCATTCAAGTGGGATCTGCTTCCATGACCTAAATACCTCCCACTAGGCCCCACATCCAACACTGGAAATCACATTTCACATGAAACTTGGAGGGGACAAACATCCAAACTATACCATTTGCCCCTGCCCCCCAAAATCTTATGTCCTTTTCATATTACAAAATACAATTCTCCCTTCCCAATAGTCTCCAAAATTCTTAACTCATTCCAGCATCCAAAGTCCAAAGTCTAAAGTTTCTAAGGTTTTCATCTGAGACTCTTTGACCCATGAGCCTGTAAAATCAATATAAGTTATTTATTTATTTATTTATTTATTTTATTTTATTTTTTTTTTTTTTGAGACAGAGTCTTGCTCTTTCACCCAGGCTGGAGTGCAGTGGCGCGATCTCGGCTCACTGCAGGCTCCGCCCCCCGGGGTTCACGCCATTCTCCTGCCTCAGCCTCCCACGTAGCTGGGACTACAGGCGCCTGCCACCTCGCCTGGCTAATTTTTTGTATTTTTAGTAGAGACGGGGTTTCACCGTGTTAGCCAGGATGGTCTCGATCTCCTGACCTCGTGATCCGCCCGCCTCGGCCTCTCAAAGTGCTGGGATTACAGGCGTGAGCCACCGCGCCCGGCCAATATAAGTTATTTATATTCAAGATACAATGGTGGCACAGGCAATGGGTAAACATTCCCATTCCAAAAAGAAAAAATTGGCCAAAAGAAAGGGGCAACAGATCCCACACAAGTCTGAAACCCAGCAGAGCAGACATTAAATCTTAAAGCTCTAGAATAATCCTTGACTCATATCCCACATCCTGGGCACACTGGTGCAAGCAGGGGGCTCTCAAGGCCTTGTAGCTTTGCAGGATGCAGCCCTCCTGACTGCTCTCATTGTTGAAGTTCAATGCCTTCAGCTTTTCCAGGCTCAGGGTGAACACTGCCAGTGGTTCTACCATTCTGGGGTCTGGAGGGTTGTGGCTCTATTCCCACAACTCCACTAAGCAGCTCCCCAGTGGGCACTCTGTGTGTGGGCTCCAACTCTACAGTTCCCTACAGTACTGTCCTAGTAGAGTGTCTCTGTGGGAATTCTTCCCGGTGATAGGATTCTCTGCCCACCACAGAGGGCACCCAGACTTTCCCATACATCATCTGAAATCTAGATAGAAGCTGTCATGCCTCCTTCACTCTTTCATTCTGTGTACCTGCAGGATTAATACCACATGGACTGCCAAGACTAACAGCTTGTGTCATTAGGATCCTAAGCAGCAGCCTGTGATTTACCTTGGGCTCTTTGAGCTATTGTAGCTGGAACAGCTGGAATATAGGGAGCAATGTTCTAAGGCTGAGCAGGGCAGCAAACCTGAGGCCTGACCTCTGTAACTATTCTTTCCTCCTAGGCCTCTGGGCCTGTGATGGGAAGGGTTACCTTGAAGATTTCTAAAATGCCTTTTTCCCATTGTCTTGACTATTAGCACTTGGCTCCCGTTTAGTCATGCAAATCTCTCTAGTAAGTGGTTGCTGTACAGTGCTCTTGAATTCCTCTCCTGAAAATCTTTCCTTTTCTTCTACATGGCCAGGTTGCAATTTTTCCAAACTTTTACACTAAGCTTCCTTTTTAATAATAAGTTCCAACTTAAAGTCATTCTTTTACTCCCACATCTGGTCATAGATGCAGCCATGCCAACTCTTGAACACTTTGCTGTTTAGAAATTTCTTTCACCAGGTATTTTAGGTCATCACTCTTAAGCTCAGCCTTCCACAGACCCCTAGGGATTTACAATGCGGCCAAATTCTTTGCTAAGGCGTAAGAAGGGTGACTTTTGCTTTAGTCTCCAATAAGTTCCTAATTTCCATCTGAGATGTCCTCAGCCTGTGCTTCACTGTCCAAATTTCTATCAGCATTTTGGTCATAACTGTTTAACAAGTCTCTGAGAAGTTCCAAACTTCCCCCTATTTTCTTCTGAATCCTCCAAACTCTTTCAACCTATGCCCATTACCCAGTTCCATGGCCTCAGGCCACCCCACCTAGTTTTTCTTTATCAGTCTATTAATATGATAAATCACATTCATTGCTTTTCAATATTAAGCTAACCTTACATTCTTGGAATAAATTCCATTTGGTGATATTATTATTTTTTTTTGTATTGTTGGATTTGATATGGTAAAACTTGTTAAGGATTTTTGCATCTTGTTTATGAGAAATGTTGATCTGTAGTTTATATATATATATAAAAAACATATCTGTATTTTATATATGTATGTATATATGAAATATCTGTATCTTATTTTGTTATCAGAAAATTGCTGGCCACATAGAATAAGTTGGGAAATGTTTCCTGCCTTTTTTTTTTTTTGAGACAGAGTCTTGCACTCTCGCCCAGGCTGGAGTACAGTGGCACCATCTTGGCTCACTGCAAGCTCCGCCTCCTGGGTTCACGCCATTCTCCTGCCTCAGCCTCCCAAGTAGCTGGGACTACAGGCGCCTGCCACCACGCCCGGCTAATTTTTTCTATTTTTAGTAGAGATGGGGTTTCATCGTGTTAGCCAGGATGGTCTTGAACTCCTGACCTTGTGATCTGCCTGCCTTGGCCTCCCAAAGTGCTGGGATTACAGGCGTGAGCCACTGCGACCAGCCATTTCCTGCCTTTTATTTATTGGAAGAGTTTGTGTAGAATTAGTATAATTTCTTCCTTAAATACTTGGTAGAGTTCACAAATAAAGCCATTTAAACCTGAAGATTTCTTTTAGAAAAGTTTTTAAGTGCAAATAGAATTTCTTTTTCTGTAAATTGACAAATTATAGTTGTATGTATTTATGATGTACAAAGTAATGTTATGGTTTAATAATGTAATGTGAAATAATTAAATCAAGCTATTAACATATTCATTACCTCAAATACTCATCATCGTTGTGGTTAAAACATTTATAGTTTCTTTAATAAAGAGCTATTTAGGTTATCTATTTCCTCTTGAGTGAGCTTTGGTAGTTTGTATCTTCCAAGGAATTTGCCCATTTAATCAAAGCTGTGAAATTCATTGCCATAAATGTTGCATGTAAGATTCCCTTTGTTATCCTTTTAAAATCTGTAGGATCTATAGTTGTGTTCCCTCTCACTTTCTCTTTTTTTGAGATAGGGTCTCACTCAGTTGCCCAGGCTAGAGTGCTCACTGCAGTCTTTGCCTCCCTGGCTCCAGTGATCTTCCCACCTTAGCCTCCTTAAGAGCTGGGACTACTGACACAGGCCACCATGCCCTGGCTAATTTTTGTTGTTGTTTTTTTTTTCTTTTTTTTTAGAGATGAGATTTCACCATGTTGCCCAGGCTGGTCTCAAACTCCTGAGCTCAGCAATCTGCCTGTCTCAGCCTCCCAAAGTGCTGGGATAACAGGCGTGAGCCACTGTGCCTGGCCTCCTCTCACTTTCTTAATATTAATAATTTATATCTTCTGTTTTATTCCTGATCACTCAAGCTTAAAATTTATCAATTTTATTAAAGTTCCCAAAGAGCTGTCTTTTTGTCTCATTGATTTTCTGTACTGTTCTGTTTGTTATTTCATTGATTTTCATCTTATCTTCATTATTTTCTTTTTTTGCTTTTTTGAGGGGAGGTTATTTGCTCTTTTTTATCTTGTCTTTTAAGTAGAAGCTTGCATAATTAATTCGAGATCTTCTTTTCTAATATAGGCCTTTAATGCTAATTTTTTTTCTCTAAACATTAGTTTAGGTATATCTCACAATTGTTGATATGTTGTGTTTTCTTTTAGATTCATTTAAAAATGTACGCTAATATCCACTGTGACTTACTCTTTGGTCCATTATTTGATTATGTAGAGGTGGGTTGTTTAATTTTGAAATATTTGAGAAATTTGAAGGTATTATTCTGTCATTAATTCCTAATTTAATTTTATAATGGTTAAAGAACAATAATGTGGTTTGGATCTGTGTCCCCACCCAAATTTCATGGTGAATTGTAATCCCCAGTGTTGCAGGTGGGGCCTGGTGGGAGGTGACTGAATCATGGAGGTAGTTTCTCATGGTTTCACACCATCCTCTTTGGTGTTGGCAAGAGTGAGTTATGATGAGATCTGGTTGTTTAAAAGTGTGTAGCATCTCCTCCCCGTGACCCTTTCTTCTGCTCCAGCTGTGTGAAGTGCCGGCTTCCCCTTTGCCTTCCACCATGACTGACTGAAGCTGAGCAGATGCTGCCATACTTCCTGTACAGCCTGCAGAACAGCAAGCCAATTAAACCTCTTTTCTTTATAAATTACCCAGTCTCAGGCATTTCTTTATAGCAATGCAAGAATGGATGAATACAAACATACTTTGTATAATTTCAATCCTTTTAAATTTGTGGTATTTTATGACTCATATGTAGTCTCCCTTGGTAAACATTCCATGTGTTTGTGAAAAGAATATGTATTCTGCATTCTTGGATGTAAAGTCAGTTGGTCAATTTTGTTGATAGTGTTATTTAAGTCTTCATATCTTTACTGGTATCCTTTCTATCCTGAAATCTCCAACAATAATCATCAATTTATTTATTTCTCCTTACTGTTTCTTCTGCTGTTTTATGTGTTACTAGGTGCATACATATTTAAGATTGTTATGTCTTCTCAATAAACTGAAGACTTCATTTTTATGAAATGAACTTTATACTTAGTGATATTTTTTGCACTGAAATCTTTTTTCTGATATTAATACAGTTTCTTTATTTAGATTTCTTTTGATTAATGTGTACATGAAATATCTTTTTCCATTTTCTTGTAACCTGTGTCTTTATTTTTATTTCTATTTTTTTGAGACAGGGTTTCACTTCTGTCACCTAGGCTGGAGTGCAATGGTGGGATCTCAGCTCACTGTAACTTCTGCCTCCCAGGCTCAAGTGATTCTCCTGCCTTAGCCTCCTTAGTAGCTGGGACTACAGGCACCCGCCACCGTGCCTGACTAATTTTTGTATTTTTTGTAGAGATGGGGTTTTGCCATGTTGTCCAGGCTAGGCTCAAACTCTGAGCTCAAGTGATCTGCCCACCTCAGCCTCCCAAAGTGCTGAGATTACAGGCATGAGCCACCACGCTGGGCACCTGTGTCTTTATATTTAATGCTCCTTGTAGACAGCATGTAGTTATATCTAGATTTTAAAAATTAAACTTGATTTTCTCTGTTTCTTATTTGGAATTGGACCATTTTAATTAATATGATTATTGATACTGAGGGGTTTATATTCATCAGAGGGCTATTAATTTTTTTATTTGTCCTATCTGTTTTTTGTTCCATTTAGTTATCTCTTTTTTTTAACTTTATGTTGGATTAATTTAATATCCTTTTGTAAGTATTCCATTTTATTTCCACTTTTGGCTTATTAAGTCTACTTGTTTTAGTTAATGGTTTAAGATTGACAATAAACATTTTTAGATAATTACAATATACCTTCAAACAATATAACACTATTCAAATGTAGCATAAGAATCTTGTAAGAGTATATTTCCATTTCCCTGTCATGCTTTTGGTGCTATTTTTGTCATATAACTTACCTCTACATATATTTTAAGCTATACATTCTGATTATAAAATTTATAATATACATTCTCATTATATAATCTGTAATATATACAGTAAATATTATCTACATAGGTTATAGACTGCATTATTATTATACATTTATAAGATAATTGTTATTTATAATTGTTATATACAATTTACTTCTATGTATAGTATAAGCTGTGTGTTATTATTACTTTGTTTTAAGCAGTCTCTTTTTAAGAGATTAAGAATGAGAAAAAAATGTATATTTATTCACATATTTACCATTTCTGATGCTCCTCATTTCATTGTTTCAGTGCAGATTTTCATCTGGAGTCATTTTTCTTTTGTGTGAAGCAATTCTATTAATATTTTTTGTATTTTTTTAGTGATAAGTTTTTTCAACTTTTGTATGTGGGAAAGTCTTTATTTCTTCTTAATTTTTAAAAGATCTTTTTGTTTGAGTATAGAATTCTAGACTCATGGGGTCTTTTTTTCTTGGTGTACTTTAAAGATTGTTTTTCATCGGTGCCATGAGTGGCAGGCCTTTTTGACTGGAGATGGTTGGTAAAGCCCACAACTAATAACAGGTCAAGTTAGCAGATAAATATCCCAACTCTTTTTCTCCTCAGGTGGGACAATCCTGAGGCGTGGCCTACACTATTTCCCAAAAGTCTCTAGTAGGAATGAACTCCAGTTGCCCACATTAATAACTTGTTCATTGAACTGTCCTGAGTTTGCTTCCTTCTTTTCCCTATCTTATTGCCTCACTTTTCTCTGGACTTTCCTTGGATCACTTCCCAAATAAACTACTTGCACCTAAATCCTTTTCCAGGGTCTGCTTATTGGGGAAACCATTCAAAAACATTAACTACAGTGAAAACTGTGATGGTGGCATGCAGATGACTCAAATTTGGGAAACAATGCAATGGTCAAAGATGATTTGTAATATTTAGTTAACCTGATAATAGAAAAATAAACAGATGCCATTAATCTGTGTACTAAATGTTCTCTGCTGGCATATATTAACTAATGTCATAGAGTAAGGTTAAGTTAGGTTGATTTGACTAAAAGATAATTTACTGAGTGAATACCACCCATTTGCACTGTAATCTCTGCCACTGTCATACTATCGTCAAGAAATTTCTTTACACTTTGACCTGATCTGTCTCTATTGCTCCTCTTCCTTCTATTTCTTCGTATCACTTAAAACCTTATTTCTTCTATCTTACGATGCTCTCAAGTCGTGATTGCTTCTTTATTCTTTTTCCCTAAACCTCTGAATCTAGAAAATAAGTTCTTATTTTTGTTATGCTTCAGTGCTATTTCCAGATTATTGCTGCACTGACATCTATCTTGTTATTCTGTCATCATTCTTTCCTTGAAGTCCAGGATGTTAGATCACCTTCTTTCCAGCTTTGTCACTGTCTCCTACCAACCTGTAAATAACACTCCCCCACATTCCTGAAGAGTTTGAATTCCATGTGTTGGCCATATCTTCTTTCTTGAAAACACTTTCCACCCTTAGAATCCATGAACTTGTGTTTTTATCCCACATTTTAGTTCTTTCTCAATACTGCTTTGCGGACTCCTAGTCCTCCAGCCCCTTAAAGGCAGGCATTTTCCAAGGTTCTTATCTCGCCTACTCTCTACGCTCATCTTTTCCTTCACATTTTAAATCAATACCACTTTCTTATATCCGTGCTTAAGGAAGATTAATCTGGGGGTATTTGCAGGTAATATCATAGCTAATGGCCCCTCTGTGACCCCTTCAAATTTATTCCCTATACTGCCTATAGATTATAGATTAATCCTTACAATTCATAGCCCTCATCAAGTTTAATGACCTTCTTTAGTTCTTCATTACTTACATGATATAGACCCAATTCTATGATCCTAAAGTAAAAGTTTATACCTGCTATTTAATCAGAAAAGCTTACTCTTATATGTTGTAGGGAAGCTGTCGTTCATTCATTCAATCCAACAAGTATTTTTTAAGCTCTTCTTATTTTTCAGGCTCTGATCTAAGTGCTGGGAATACATTGGTGAACACAGCCAGCCTAGATGTCCTCCCCTCATGAAGCTTATGGCAGAAAGTAAGATAAACACACAATAAACAATAATGCATAAGTAAATTAGTATGCTAATGTACTTGATATATGATATAAAAATAAATGGTATAACAATAAAATGTTAAGTAGAACAGAATAAGAGGAGTTGGAGTGTTAGGGAGTGGATGAGTGTGTGTGTGTGCATGTGTGTGTTTGTGTGTGTGCGTGTGTGTGTGTGGTAGTGGGGAGCAGGCAGGCTGCAAAGGTTTGAAGGACATCGCAGAGTGAGTCATGTGGACAGCTGATGTAAGAGCCTCACAAATAGAGGTTTGCAAATAGAGAGGAGAGCCAGTGTAAAGGTCGCGATATAGAACTATGCCTGGTATGTTGGAGAACAAATTAATGTCATCATATTTATCCTCTTCGTGATCAGTAAACTTCAATACCTCTTCCACCAACCCTTGAGAGTATCATTGTATTACAGTCATTCATAACAGTGGATTAAACAGATACAGAATATCTGTATAAGAGAGCAGGAAATGTATGATGCATTTTTAAAGACCTCTGCTAAAATGTTTAACAAAAAAATTTGTATTATTTTAGCCATTAACATTTCCTAAGAGTTTCAAGAAGGCAGGATTTCTAATATATAATAGGAGAACAAAATAGTAATAATGTGCCTAGCAGTATAGTATATAAAAGCAAAGTGAACTGCATCAAAACATAGATTAAATATTAAAAATATAAAAGCCAGCTTTTTTTTCCCAATGTGAGAAAAATGAAATGTCCCAGTTAGTTGTTCAGCAAGTAGCACACAGACTTAAAAATAGATTGTTCTCAGAAAGACAGACAATACAAACTAAATTATGTTTTTTAATTCTTTATAATATCAATTTTTAAAGTAGAAACATAGGAATTCTCTTTTTTATAGAGATGATTTAAAACACAGCATTGTTCTTAATATGTTTCATCATATTTTTAAAAATATAGACAAAAAATTACCTCTCACATTGTGAATTTTTTTTTAAATAATTTTTTTTTCAATTTAGATAAGTACCTTTTGGTGGTCAAATTGATGAATACATTCAGTGGGACTAATTCTGGATTAATTTCTTGTAACTTAATTTTGCAGCTGCCAATTCCGAAAGCCAGAGACTTGTGTACCAACTAAATGTGAAAGGTTTTTTTAAATGAGATTCTTAACATCATTGGTATAATCATGTTCATTATCATCATTGTCATCATCATCATCATTAATTTTCCAGCCTCCTGCGTGGTTCTGGCTTCAGGAAAGGAGACACTCAGACATTGAAAGCTAAATCAAAGAGGGGGACGCTGTCTTACATTGTCTGGGTGATTTTGTAAAGGGGTCGCAGTGTATTCAAGTTTTTATTTGGCTCATCACACACTACATGGGATGCTGTGTTCCTGCAAAGACCTTTTCAAATAAGCTCACATACCCAAGTTCTAGGAGTTGAGATGTAGACAGCCTTTTGAGGACAGCCATTCTACCCACAACACATGGTTAAAGGCAAGTGGCCCAACTTTCTGCTGTAGATTAGATATGCTAATGTTCAAAAGGAAAGAACTTTGATGTGAAATGTAATGCCACTTGGGGAGAGTTTTGGGACTTTGGGGGGTTACAGTGAAGGGGAGCACTACTGGAGAGTGGGCAAGGATCTGGGTTGTTCCTTGCCTTGGGCTGTGTGAGACACTGTAGCTTGAAGAATTGTCCCACGTCCTCTGCAACTTTCCCAAGTTGTCCCCAACTTGTCATATGTTCCTGAGGACATTCACGTAGGTGAAAAACCTGTTTATAATTATCTGGGTCTAGAGCATATCTGCATTTTACAAACAAACGGGAGGTTATATTATCTGTGAATTTCATTTCAGGGTAATGAAAGGGATATTATAAAATATCTATTATAAAAGGGGAAGTTGGATCTGAGAGAGTGGATACTCAAAGAGAAAAATATCCCCCTAATGTGTTTTTATCAACTCTTTTAATGTGAATTTTCTGGGAGACAGTATTTGATCAGCATTTCCTAAAGTAACCCCATTGTCAGCCTCTCCTTCAGTGATGCATATTTAGATCCTCATGGCTTGTGACAGTGTCTTGGAGAGCTGTCTAGAGCTCCTGAGATGGAAACCAGGATCCTATGTAGTGAAATCTCCTTACCCAGTCCTGTCGGGTGGCACTGAACATTGTAACTAGCCTTTCTGAAACTTAATTTTCTTATTTCTCAAATAGGAATGTTATACATCAAGTGATTGTTGCTAAAAGCTAAATCTGAAAATCCTCTAATAAATAAACTATGAGGGTATATCTAAATACAAATTGAATACTCAGAAGTGAAAACCCTCTGAGCGAAATAAAGCTCACCAAGGTTGGTTTCTTCCTCTGTTCCACTCCCTCCCCATATGGCATTTAGAGATATGAAAGTGGGGGAGGATAATAATTCACACTTCAAAACCAAATGCTCTGGTGGTGCTCCTATAATTAACTCCATTAATGGTAGGCTGTGACCCATGTTTTAAACATCTGTTCTGCTCTCAGATTGAGTGTGTCAACGCAATGTCTTTTGAAGGAATTGGAAGGGGAATACAAAGGAGCCATATTTTAGGGAGCTCTGAAATATGTGGCTCCTGGTGTGTGATGGTCTTCAAATAGAATTCCTACCACCCCCTAAAAGACTACAGAATCTGGGCTCCTACCAGGATCCTCCCACTCATTCCCTTCTGTCCTCACTGTCTTTGGTCCTTGAAAGGCCAATCATGTTGTATTGCCTTAACTCTCCTTAGAACTCTCTTTCCCCATACTTTGTACTTCATTCAGGTCTCTGATCAAAATGTCCCCTTTTCTTGATTTGCTTATATAAAATAGATGCTATTTTGCCACAACCAATTGTATTTCCTTACCCTACTTCATTTTGCCTATAGTACCTGACATTACATTATATGGTTATTTGATAATTTGTGTATTGCCTCTGTCTCCCACTAGAACATAAGATCAGTGAGTGCAGGGACATTATCTAATGCATTGTTTTATCCTCAGTGTCGAGAGCAGGAACTGACATAAAATCATCTCCTGGTAAATATTTGTTCACTGAATGAATTTCACTCTTTCTTAATTGTATATTTTCCACCAGGCCCAAAGTTCCAGACTGATGCTTATTCATGTGTTTCTCCTACATGTTTCTTTGTGATTTAACTGATGTGCTTTTCCTGGGGCAAGAGTCTTACCTTCCATTTTTGTTTTACTTTCTGAATTTCCTTTTAATAATTAAAAAGTATCTTTGCCTAATCAACCATTTTTTTTCCATCCAAACTATTTGTTACTAAAGACTTAAAGGACTAGTTAGAAGTTTGGCTACAAAGGTATGGCAGGTTTTAAAGGCCTCCAAACATGGTTCAGTTAATTCATTATGCAAACTTTGCAACCACAAATCACTGAACACAGGAAAGATTAATGGAACAGTGCAAGGAGACTTAAGGCAGATTCTGGAAAAATAGATTCCTTGAATTATTTACTATTTATGTTGATTGGGAAAAACAGAAGTTACTGGTTACCATTGTAGGAGGGTAGCAGAATATACCACTCCAAAATATGCCATTTTGGCATAAGGATTATTTTGAGCCGAAGGCAATTGAGAAGATGCGGATACAAGAAAACCTCTCTATCCTTTATTTCCCTAAAAACAGTGCATAAATTTGCATAGATGTCCCCCCTCCTCTCTCTACTATGAAGAACAAAAGTTAATCAACGCAGAAAACTTTAGACCTTTATGAGCCTAGAGATGGGACCAGAAGAACCTACATAACAAACTTTACTAATTAGCCCTTAACCTTCTACTTTTTCTCATATATTTGCCTTCCCACAATCTGTTGCCCCTAGAAATGCAAAGTCCTTTTCCTTTGTCTTGTCAGTTATCTAAAAATGTATTGTTCCTCTGCTAAGATGCTAGATAATCTCAAATTAGAACCAATCTTTTCAGTTAGTCATCTATGGGTACTCCTGTATATAAGCACGATGCACGTGCTAATAAATTGTTTTTCTCTTGTTAATGTCTTCTGTCAATCTAATTTCCAAGGCCCTAGCCAGGCTCTAGTGATCCTTTCATCTTGACCTCCCAAAGTGCAGGGATTAAACAAAAACAAAAACCAACCCCTGAAATGTACCTTTAGATATAAAGTTACAGAATATTACCATTTTCTCAAAGGTAATGTATATGAATAGATACTAATCATGAGGCAATGGGATGAAGTGTTAGGCTTTTCTTCTCACCTATTTGTTTTGAGTAAGTCTAGTTCTTTCGTTAGTCTTCTGTTTGCCCAGCTGATCTTTGAAATGGGTGTGTGAGCACCACACCCTCCCACAGGACTGCAACTTTGACGTCAGCAAGCTTCATTAGTTGCTGTTTGTCCAACTGAAGAGAACACGGGAAAGGTGGAATCTGTCTTTTAATTATCTGTCTGCCCACACGCCAGGTGTCACTTGCCCAACATTCAGACATCAAATAGACCAAGTTAAGCAAGGGAACATGAAATAACAGGAACAAAAGGCATAAAAGGAACCCAAGAGAGGCTGCTGGAAGAGCAGATTTCACTGTTGTGCTTCATGAAAGTATGGTAGAGACACGATGTACCTAGAAGTTAGGCGGACCCAGATTCGTATCCTAGCTTTGCCACTATCAGCTGAGAGTCTTTTTGCAAGTTATTTAAATGTCTGAGCCCTATTTCCAAGATTAAAACAGGAATAACAATACAAACCTTATAGGTTTTTTTTAAATTAATGAGTGACGTGTATGTAAACCATGTGCTGCATTGTACTACTCAATAACTGGTAGGAGTTATTGTTTCTGATATTCTAGGGAGAAAGAGGGCATATGATGATGTCTTATTTCACGTCTCATGTTCACATCGACACTCACTATGGAGCCAGCTTGCAGAGGGATGCCCTAGAGCCAGAGCCACCACACAAACATTTTTTGCCCACTTGAAAGCTTCTCACTTCAGCCTCCACTAGGTTTCTGTTCTGTGGAAACCACAAGATCACATAAAGTTCTCTAGAGTAGGAAGTGAAGCTATAAGAATCTTTGGTTTGTCAAGCTGCTATGACCCTTCCCTTGGGGCAGAGCCTTGAGGGAGCTAGCACAGAATCACAGTCCAGATATAAATAAGACTTTTACCAAGGCCAAGAATGGAGAACCCAAATACATAAAGAGAGACTTGAACTAAAGGAGAAGGCAGTAGGGTTAGCCATTAATTTAGCCAAAGATCATCCTATGTATTAGCAGGTAACCTTGGGCATGTTACCTAACCCAAGTCTTATTTTCCATTGCTGTAAAGTGGGGATGATGACTACCTACCTCAAACATTTATTACTGTGATCAAATATGATAACATTGGTGAGGCACCTTACAGATTACTCAATACTTAACAAGTACTCAAAATGTCAGTTGCTACCTCCTTTCCACAAATCCTCTTTCTCATATAGCAATGTGTTGGAGCTGGCTCACACTGGAGCTACGTGCAATTGTGTTCATCTCTTCCCTACTTCATGTTCAGGGATATCATGTGGATTGCTTGAAATTTGCTATGGTGGGAGTATTTACATTATGGATATTGGCAAATTGCTGTAAGTCAGGGCTTCCTCAATACCTTCCACCAAGAAAAAGCTCATTTTAAAACCTCAATCAGCATACCACTAGGTATTGAGCAGGTAATTTATCATCTTTGACCTCAGTCTCCTCATCTTTCAATGAGGGAGAATACAATCCTTTCAACCTCACAAGAATTTTGTGTCAAGATAATAAAAAATGGAAAATGACTTGAGAGTAGTGATGATTAATATTGTTAGCTAGAGAAGGTGCCGATGGTATTTCTTCCTGAAAATAACAAGTCCCAGTTTTTCCGAATATTCTGGGAAGGCAGAAGATCATAGGTGAACATCTCGAGTAGAATAAGGTTGGCATACTTACCTTCTAACCAAATACACTCAGGTATATATGCGCTAGGTCCTATGCTGATGCCAAGGCTATAACAGTGGTGAAGATAGAGTCTTTGCCTTTAGGGGGCTTAGTATAAGGGAAGGCAGGCTAGCAAACAAGAGTAACCATCTTGAGAGATAAGTGTAATGACAGAGGTAAGCATAGGTTGCTCTAGAACTATGCTATCTAATGTGGTAACCACTAGCCACATGTGGCTACTGGGTACTTGAAATGTGGGTAGACCAAATTGACATGTGCTGTAAATATAAAACACACCAGATTTTGAAGACTTATCATTAAAAAAAGTAGACTATCTTATCAATAATTTTATTATATTTGTTGAAATATTAACATTTTGAATGTGTTGGGTTAAACAAAACATTATTAAAATCAGTTTCATTGGTTTCTTTTTTACTTTTTAAATACAGCTACCAGAAAATTTTAAGTTACATATTTTTTGCCTGTAGTCCCAGTACTTTGGGAGGCTGAGGCGGGCAGATCACTTGAGGTCAGGAGCTTGAGAGCAGCCTGGCCAACATGGTGAAACCCTGTCTCTACTAAGAATACAAAAATTAGCCAGGCATGGTGGCAGGTGCCTGTAATCTCAGCTACTCGGAGGCTGAGGCAGAGGAATTGCTTGAACCTAGGAGGTGGAGGTTGTAGTGAGCGGAGATCATGCCACTGCACTCCAAATGAGACTCCATGTCAAAAAAATAAAAATAAAAATAAAAAATTACATATGTTTCTTGCATTTTATTTCCATTGGCCATTTGTACAGCTTCTTTGGAGAAATGTCTATTGAAATCCTTTGCCTGTTTTAAAAATGAGTTATTTGTCTTTCTGTTGTTAAGTTGTAAGTGTTCTTTATTATGCTAAATACTAGACCCTTATCAGATAAATAATTTGAAAAAATTTCCCCCCAATCTGTGGGTTATGTTTTCACTTTCTTAATAGTATCTTTTTTGAGATTGTTTTGCCTATTCCAGTTCTCTTTCATTTCTGTATTAATTTTAGAATTAACTCATCCTTTTCTGCAAAGAAGGTAGCTGGAATTTTGATAGACATTGCATTGAATCTGTAGTTCAATGTGGCGAATATTAACATTATAATAATATTAAATCTTCCAACCCATGAACATTTATTTAGGTGTTCTTTAATTTCTTTCTGAAATGTTTTGTAGTTTTCAGTGTACATGAAACTTGGTTAAATCTTTGCCTAATTATTTTATTTTATATGCTATTACAAATTGTCATAGTGGCATTATAGTGACTTTGTTAGGGCTTGTTTTGACTGTATATTTCCCCAATTTCTCTGTTCGGCTATCTGCTTCTGTTAGTATCACACTCAGCTTTTATGCTCCATTAATTACTGGCTGATTGCTCTATTGTTTTGGATAATGCACAGGATGTTAACTTACTTCATCGCCTGATACAATTAAATTTGGGCCCTTTGCAGAGATAGTTTTTGAGGCAAGTCTTTGAGATTTGTTCTGACCCCTGGAGGGCTCTCCTTAACAGTTTCTAGCCAACCTATAGTTTACCTCGTTACTCAAATGAGCTACCAGCCTCCTCTTAATTGCTTACTGCCAAAATCTTCATTGTTTTCGAGAGTTACCTTAGGCTTGAACTTCCCCATACTGTGTTTCAAATAAAGCCCATTTCTTTAGGAAGAAGTTTGGAACTTTCTATTCTTCTGAAAAAAGAAAAAATAGAAAGGGAGCATCTCTGCCCCTGAACAAAATCTTGGAGCCCCTGTTCTGGAGCAGGAGAAGGAAACTGTCAAACTTCTCTTGGAGTGACATTCCTGCTTAACAAGCAGAGCATCGGATGGGGGTGATAGCCTCTGCTCTTCTGGCTTGCCTCTTCCAGCATGGAATCTCTGTTCCATGAATAAGCTGAGGCAAGAGTAGTCACAATCTCATTATTTTCAGCCTGCCACATCTGGGGCCAAGCCTGTGCCTCTAAAAGTGTGAGATGAGCGGAGGAAGGGAGCCACTGTATTTTGGCCACACTTACCTAGAATTTAGCCTCAGCAACTTGTAGCTGGAGGGGATGAGAAATGCTGTCGGTCTGCCCTTCTTGGTAAGATAATGTATTACTTAACTGGAGGCTGAGAGTTGAGGGACCTTGTTTTCTTGGCCATCCACCCAGATTGGAGCTTCAGGCATTGCACTGAAATATGGATGAATGAGGACAGGAGTGGTGGTGGCTCAAGTGCCACACTCTTGGTGTTCTTACCGAGATTTGGTAAATTTTCTTGAATAAATCTTTCTTATTTGCATATGCCCTTAGATCAATTTTCAGAGATGTGAAATCTTTGTTTTAATATAATTTTCATTAATTATAGCTGTTTCCTGGAGAGTGGGGTCCTTAGAGCTCTTCATGCTGGCCTTCTGGAAGTGGAAGGAGTAGTATTAATTTAGACAAAAGTCTAAAAACCATCAAGGGGAAATTTTATTGGCTTTTTACTGTATTTAAATGAAAAACATTTGTTCAACAACAATTGGCATATAAGAAGTTATCTAGTGAATACAAAGGAGCTGATTGAAATAAAATATCTACAAAGTATATTGATAGTAAAATATTACATACTGTTAATGGATACACATCTAGAATGCATAGAAATCCCTGCTAATCTGCAACAAAAGATCAGCAGCCTAACAGAATAAGGAACAGTAGATGTGAGGAGGCAATTCACAAAAGTGGAAATCCTTATAGCTAATAAATTCATGAAAAGAGGCTTAGCTTCATTAGCAGTCATTTAAAATGCAATTAAAATGAGATTTCATTTTTCTTTCAACAATAGGCAATAAGTAAGTAATGTGCTATCAAATGTTGATAAAAAATGGGGACAGAAAGCTTCATGCACTGCTGAGAGTATAAGCTTTTGGAGAACAGTCTGGTGGTTTTTAGTGAAATTAAGTATGCATTTCTCTTATAACTCAGGAAATCCCATGCTTGGGCAATTATCTTGGAAAATATTTCACAAAGAAACATTGTTACTAATATCTGTCAGAGCAGAGATTTGGAACCAAGCCAAATGTTCATCAACAGGGAACAGATGAACATAATGTGGTATATGTACATTGTCAAATACAGTGTTTCAATAAAAAAGAAGGAACTAGATCTACATGTATCGATGAGGGTAGTTCACAAATGTAACATTCAGTATAAAAAGTAAAAAGCAAAATAAAAGACTTAACACAATGCAGTTTATATAAAACACAGAATAATACTTTATGTTGTTCATTGTTACACAAACTTGTGAATAAAGGTATGGATGATGGAATGACATGCGTTAAATATATGAGCTTGAATGTGTATGATGAGAGAAGAGATGGCAAGTGGCATTGAGTATGGGAGGTGAAGATGACAAAAAGTGCATACAATTAAATTTAAAAGGGCCCATGCAGGTTGTGCTGTCAATCATGTGCTACAAACTATAGAGTATGATTCATCTTATCACTCAGATTCTGGATGTGAGAGCCTCACAAATATTAGTGATGGCAATAAAATGAGATAATGCGTGTATAAGTGCCCAGCAGTGCAACCAGGCATTGCTAGGTCTCCTTTCCTTTCTGACTATCTTATTGAGGTAGCATCTGAACAAGACAGATAAATATTCAAGATAGACTTTGAAAATTCCTACAAAAATTATAGTTTGAATTACTTTCGTAAAAACTAGGCATGAATTACTATTATAAAAATTACTATTTATTTGCTTAAACTGGCCAGTGGCTCAGCCAGGTAGAGACCAACTGAGAGCCCAAGAGTGTAAAAGGAAAGTATTTCAGCAAGGCAAGCTGTCAAGGCTCGTATGAATTATACATAGAAAATGAAAAATAAAAAATTCTGGGCAAAATCTGTAAGTTCTGAAATATGGTCCAAATGGTGCCATCTGCTCATAAAATCATAGAGAGGCTGTTGGAACTTTCCAGCACTGGGTTGGATTGTCTCCACAAAGCTGCCGAGGTAAAATCCTGTGGCACCAGATCATCAGGAGAATTTCCAAGGGAAGAAGTCCACTGTATGGTTTAACTCTCTTTGCCTTATGTATTTTTTTGCACAGTAATCTCCAAAGTAAAGGAAATGAAGGTTTACCCTCATAAACCACCTCTTCAATCTATACTTCCTTCTCCTGAACTAAAACCTGGAATTCACCCACATTATTATTACCACTATGCAATTCATAACCATCTTTCAG
Source organism: Symphalangus syndactylus (assembly GCF_028878055.3). Lineage (NCBI taxonomy): Eukaryota > Metazoa > Chordata > Mammalia > Primates > Hylobatidae > Symphalangus > Symphalangus syndactylus. The sequence goes on along the minus strand of NC_072445.2, from coordinate 21,186,021 downwards.
ATCTCATCGCAAGGCCAAGAGAGAGTGGAATGAGCAAGGGCACTAGATACAGACAAACCTGGGTAGCAGCTTAGACTCAGCTTCTTATTATTAGCCACGTGAGGTTGGGCATGGTTTTAAATGTCACTGTGCTGCAATTTCCTAAGTTAAATGAGGAAAATGATATCTAACTTTTGAATTGTTGTGAGGGCTAAAATAATAGAGCAGGCACTCAAATCAATATTTACACATTATTCCCCCTTCAGGTTCCTTGATTTTGTATGTCCCCACAGATTTCTCCTTTCTCAAAACACATGTAGGTGCAACTTAATAACTTATTGTCTTAACTGTAGTTTCATTTCATGATGTAAGTCTTATCTCTCCAGAAACAGCTTGACAGGAACTTTCTTTTCTTCCTTCTGTCCCTAACTCTCTGCCTTTTCTCCCATTTCTTCCCTCCGGTGCCTAGAAAAACTGGTGCTTAACAAGCGCTTGCAGACATCCTGACTAGAGGGCGCCCACCCTTCGTAGAAGCCTCTAGGAAAACATCTCAGCTGAGTACAAAATGTCTGGACAAGTGTGCAGGAAAAGTTTATTACCAGAAAATGAGGTCAAATGTTATTGTTGGACAGACAATCTGACTGCAGAGGATGGTGCCAAGCATTTCTGAGTTCCTACAGAGTCACCTCTTAGTCCTCACAGAGTGCCTACCTCAGGCAACTGTAAGCCTTTTCCAATATGGCGTCTTTTCTCCTTCCCAGAGGAACCCTCACAACTTTTTTTTTTTTTCTTCCTCCCTCTGTGCTCTTTTTAGGGCACCTGGAGGAGTCACTAATGGCTCCATCATGAAGTGACTTCAGTTCTTCCCTGGGTGTAAGTGAAAAAGGTTTTAAGTCCTTCAGATTCTTCTTTGGGGAGCACTTCAGGTTAATAAGCAAGCAACATTTCTTTGGTCAGTAGACAATCCTGCTCAGAGAATAACTTCAATGCTTCACTCTTCTGACAAAGTTTCTGTTTCCATATTGCCTTATTAAAAATTACCTCCCATTTATTGAGCACTTGTATTTATGGCTATGAAGTATGTGCTATTATTATTCATATTTTACAAATGAGGAAACAGGCATAGAGTTTGAATAACATGCACAAGGTCTGTATCTATTGCCTAATGGAAAATGGAACTGCTACTGTCCTGTAGTTAAATAAGGCATGGGGGGCCGGGAGCGGTGGCTCACGCTTGTAATCCCAGCACTTTGGGAGGCCGAGGCGGGCGGATCACGAGGTCAGGAGATCGAGACCACGGTGAAACCCCGTCTCTACTAAAAATACAAAAAAATTAGCCGGGCGTGTTGGCGGGCGCCTGTAGTCCCAGCTACTCGGAGAGGCTGAGGCAGGAGAATGGCGTGAACCCGGGAGGCGGAGTTTGCAGTGAGCCGAGACTGCGCCACTGCACTCCAGTCTGGGTGACGGAGCGAGACTCTGTCTCAAAAAAAAAAAAAAAATAAGGCATGGGGAAAAGAAAATCCTACCCTGCCACAAAAGTCTTAGTGTATGGAAATGCCTGTCCTGCAGATTTCCCAATGAGTAAGTGGGTGACATAGGTGTCTTGTTCTCCACTCAATCCCCTGAAAAGAATTTGGTGGGATCAAGGCTCAGCCAGCAAGTACACTTTCCTAGGCCCCCCTTGGCTTTATGTGGTCAGTGGGGAGCCCAGGAATCTTGGTGGGGAGATGAGCATTCCCTTAAGGTACTTCTCAGAAAACTTCACAACCAGGTGATCTGGTTATTACCAAGCTGAGAAGGAAGGGTCACATAACAATAAATGGTATTAAGAAAAGCCCACCTTATCAGAAAGAAGAACAGAAGAGGACATTAATATAGTTTGTATATCTGTCACCACTCAAATCTCACGTTGACCTGTAATCCCCATTATTGGAGGTGGGGCCTGGTGGGAGGTGATTGGATCATGAGGATGGATTATTCATGAATGGTTTAGCACCATCCTCTTGGTGCTGTCCTTGAGACAGTGAGTGAGTTCTTGCCAAATCTAGTTGTTTAAAAGTGTGTGGCATCCGCTCCCCCTTGCTTGCTTCTGCTTTTGCCATGTGACGAGATTGCTTCCCCTTTGCCTTCTGCCATGACTGTAGGTTTCCTAAGGCCTCCCTAGAAGCTGAGCAGATGCCAAAATCATGCTTCCTGTAAAGCCTGCAGAACCATGAGTCAGTTAAACCTCTTTTCTTCAGAAATTACCCAGCCTTAGGTATTTCTTTATGGCAATGCGAGAACAGCCTAACACAGACATACTACGACTCCAACCTGTGTATATGGCAATGCGAGAACAGCCTAACACAGACATACTACGACTCCAACCTGTGTACATGCAAACCTAAAGGAATACTCATTAGAACAGTAGCCTGACTGTATATTACCACAGTGCTGTAAATAGATAAGGAGTAGGGGAGTCTTGCATTCCACTTAAAATACTCCACTGGCTATTACTGGCAGCAAAATAAATAAGAAGTCTGAAAATCATCTTCAGAAAAAGGTGCTTTAGGTAAAACAAAATCAAATGAATTTTTTTTTAATCCCCAGAGGAGCTACACTCATTTGTCTGTATGTCTTTTAAAATGGACCCCAGCAAGGAGGACTCAGATCTTTGTTTTGCCCTCCACAAATATAGTAGTGATCTACCCTCTCCTTATTCTGATGCCAAAAAGGGAAGTGGACAATTTAGCTTTCCTCATGATAAGTCTAAAGTCGGTAAGTTTTATTTTCTCCAAATAACAAGGCAGCACTCGCTTTTGGAAAGGATTCTCCTTTTCTAGTTCATTTAAACTCATAATTTCACATATGGCCGTAATGATATGTCACACTACAAAAAATAGGTCAGTTTTATCTTACTACTACCAATCAGAAAGAAATATGGCTCAACTGGCAAGGGGGTGTTGATTGAAATCTAATATGAAAGCTTTAAGTCACAGTGGATGATTTCATGGATATATAACCAGTTTGTTTCCCCACAATTCACTGGGAAAAGAGATGCTTCCGATTTTTCTGGGTGCAGGAAGCTGAGTGTCCTGCTTGGTAGAAATGTACATTGAGTGCCCTTTCAGCTTCCATGTCGTCATGATCCCCAGGAAGCCAACCACTCAGCCAGCTTCAGATGTCCAAACTGCTGAGGCTCTTGGGCCAAAGGACTTTGCCATTTTCAATGTAATACAAATTTCTATGAAGAGTTTTAAAGCAGTTATATTCTGGCTATGATGTAGAGGTCATTGTTCTGCACATTTAAATCAATCTAGTTACATTTCAGTTTGTACAGTTAATATCCGCCAAGCAGCAGCTGTGAATAAAACACTATGGCAAACCCTTAAGAAAAGCTGTTCTCACAGAGGGAGGAACATAAGAGACCTGGGGAGCTTTTTTCTTCTTCTTTTTAACAGCTTTGTTGAAGTTTAATTCACATATCATAAATTTGCCCACTTAAAGTGTACAATTCAATGATTTTTTAGTAAGTTTACAGACTCATGCCTTGTCACAATTCAATTTTCGAACATCTCCATCATCCCAGGAGCCTTAAAAAATGCTAATGTCCAGGCCTCACCTCAGAACAATTAAGTCAAACATTTTGAGGGTGATTCAGGGAGCTTCCCAAGTGGTTACAGAATGCAGCACATATTGAGAAGGACTGCTGTAGAGGATACAAACAAGAGTGGTACCTAGTTCCTGCCCTTAGGAAATCTGTCATTTATAGGCATGGTTTCTCAACGTTGGCACTATTCACATTCAGAGCTGGATAATTCTTGTGAAGGGCTGTCCTGTGCGTTGTGGAATGTTTAGAAGCATCCTTAGCCTCTAGCCACTGAATGCCAGTAGCACCTCCCCCACTGCCCTAAACTGTAACAAGAGGGAGGATGAGGAGGAGGAAGAGAAGGAGGAGAAGGAGAAAGAAATCTTGTGTATGACCCAGTGTGGTATAGTGGCAAGATGGTGGTCTTTGAAGCAATAAAGGTTTTTACTGATATCCAATTCTACCAATGGCTGGTTTTACGATCTTGGACAATGCAGTTTTTTTTTTTTTTTTTTTTTTAGATGGAGTCTCACTGTGTTATTCAGGCTGGAGTGCAGTGGTGCCATCTTGGCTCACTGCCACCTCTGCCTCCTGGATTCAAGCAAGTCTCCTGCTCCAGCCTCCCAAGTAGCTGGGATTACAGGCACACGCCACCACGCCCAGCTAATTTTTGTATTTTTAGTAGAAACAGGGTTTCACCATGTTGGCTTTTTGAGACAAAGTCTTGCTTTGTTGCCCAGGCTGGAGTGCAATGGTGTAGTCACAGCTCACTGCTGCCTTGATATCCTGGGCTCAAGCGATCCTCCCACCTCAGCCTCTCATGTAGCTGGGACTACAGGTGTGCACCACCACACCCAGCTAATTAAAATGTTTTGTTTTTTTTTTAGAGATGGGGCCTCACTGTGTTGCCCAGGCTGGTCTCAAACTCCTGATCTTAAATGATCCTCCCTCCTTGGCCTCTCCCAAAGTGCTGGGATTACAGATATGAGTCATCACACTCAGCCAAGGCAGTCAAATTTTATGAGCCTGTTTTCTCATAGTAATTATTCAACACATGTTAATTTACTGTTATCTATAAAATGAAGATAATGATATTTAGCTTGTACCTTTGGCAGGGGGAATAGATAATGTGTGTTAAATTTTAACACACAGTATAATATACTGTGTATGCAAGCGGACATTGGGCGTTTACTCTGTGCCAGGTATTGTGGTAAATGCATTACACAATATCTTGTTTCCTCCTCATAACAATCCGGTTAAATAGATACAATTATTGTATCCATTTTACAGATGAGGAAACTGAGACTTAGAGAAGTTAAATAAACTTACCCAGGTCATGGAGCTTGGTAAAGAGATTCAAGAACTTTGCTATATGGTAATGCTTTTTAAACTTGCTCATCATAATGACCACCTGGTATATTGTTAACAGTGCACATCTCAGGATTCAGAAATTCTGGGATAAGATCACAAATCTGTATTTTCTACAAACACCATAGATGATTCCTATGATTAGCCAAGTTTAGAGATGGTTGCTATGACACTTCTCATCAATATTGAATAAATATTAAATAAAAAATAAGCTAACTAAAAATTTTGTTTTGGAGGATTAGGGAAATGTGTAGATCTTGACAGAAATGAGAAAGACCAGGCTGCTGAAGGGAGGAATAACATGTACAAAGGTAAGAGGCTTAATGTGTGGGTTGTGCTTAGGAGTTTCAGTAACAAGAGCTAACCTTTATTTTTCACTTCTTGGGACCAGGTACTATCCTAAGTATGTTACCTATATTATCTTACTTAATCTTCACATAAAATTCTGTGAGGTGGTACTGTTATTTTCTGATTTACAGATGCAGAAACTGAAGGGCAAAAAGGGAAAGCAAGTTGTATAAGAGCACACAGCTAGCAAGAGTTCAGGCCAGGATTTGAAACTAGACAACCTGATGCCAGAGCCTGCCCCTCCTAACCCACATGCCACATAGAAATTCTGGGAGGAAATTCTGGAAAGGCAAACTTGGATCAAGCTTGTAATATTAGCTGTGTGCTCTGTTAGAGCACTTTCTATGGGCCAGCTTCTCTGTGTGGATTGCAACCCACCCTCATAACAACCAAATTAAAGTACTGAAGCTCAGGGGGTGTATGGAACTTGGCCAACATAGCTACTCTGTCACAAGGATTAGATTGAAACCTTAGTCTGTCTTTACTGTTCAAATCCTTATTTTTCTATTGTTTCACAATTGTCTTACTTCAAATTGTGAGGAACTTAAATACTGTAGCTTCATAATTACTTTAAAGATAATTTATTTCATGCTCATCTGTTCTGTAGTGGGCAGATCTATATAAATCTACCCCCAAAGCCTGAGGAAGCTGAGGGGTTGAAGAAAGAGGCTGAGAAGTCTTGTTTCTTAGAAAGAAACATTTAATAGGGACTTACAAACAGAAGCCATGTCTGAGGGCAAGGCAAGATGCTGGATCCCAGCACCATCACCCCCTCCAGACCCAGGGCTTATATACCACAGGGAAAGACTATGTAGGGCAACTGAAGTTGACATGCTAGGGAAGGGCAAGAATACTATGTCTTGGCATAGAATTTGACTAGGGGCAGGATTTATAGTCAAGGTCATTTTGACCCATGGGCAGGATTTTTGGCAAGTACATGCTCTTACCCAAGGAGCAGTAGATAAAATAGAAATCTTAGAGGCATTCCCAGAACTGACGTTAATCAGAAGTCAACATGTGGATTAGCATCCAAGATGGAGTCACTTCAGCCTCCACACCATCATTCATTGCATGAATAGTCACGTAGTCCATGCATTGGGCTAAAGATACAGAACTACAGAAAACAAAGGTGTGGTCATGTCCTGGTGGGGGTCACAGCCTTGTGTGGAGACAGACACATAAACAATTAATTCTAATAGTAGGAGAGTGTAAAAAAGCCCTCTATCTAGAGAACAGGGAGAACTGAATTTTTCCCGAGGGAGCAGAGAATTAGAGATGGTGTCTGAGCACAGACTTAAAGAATAAGCACAAGAGACGTGGTGGGGACAGAGCCTCTTTTTTATTCTTCAGGCAATGAGGCACAGGTGAGTGCAAAGTCAAACCAGTATTTTAAGATTAGTGGGGCCGGATGCGGTGGCTGACACCTATAATCCCAGCACTTTGGGAGGCCAAGGTGGGCATATCACGAGGTCAGGAGTTCGAGACCAGCCTGATCAACATGGTGAAACCCTGTCTCTACTAAAAATTCAAAAAATTATCTGGGTGTGGTCATGTGTGCCTGTTATCCCAGCTACTTAGGAGGCTGAGGCAGGAGAATCAGTTGAACTTGGGAGGCAGAGGTTGCAGTGAGCCGAGATTGCGCCACTGCACTCCAGCCTGGCGACAGAGCAAGACTCTGTCTCAAAAAAAAAAAAAAAAAATTTAATGGTAGGATGGAAAGTTGAAGTTGATTGACAGGAGGTAAACTATTAGTCCAGTCAGCAGTCAGGAAGCTATTCTGCTAGTTTGGGAATGAGATGAGGGAGACACCGAGATCCTAAATTAATGCTGTGAGACTAAAGAAGAGAAGGGAGAGAGAGAGAGTGGAGAATATTGTGCACGGTGAACACGTAGTTATCAAGTCCTTCTATGTGTTCTCTCCTGGACTGGAGGATTTATAGAGGAAAAGGGTGTGAGGGTGCAAATTTGGATCCTTGTAATTTACTCCCTGATCCAGCGGGTTGATCTCTTATGCATAAAACTACCCCACCCAGACTATCTTAATGACTTAATTTAAAGGTCTTTTAGGGTTCAAAGGTTCCCCTTTGGCAAGCAAATGCTTTGGGGAGAGTGACTGATGTCTGGGAGGTAATGAACGAGAGGTCAAGACAAATTTTCCCAAATTTTTAGTTTTGCTGAAGCCTCTGACAGCTTATGAATGAAAATTCTTTGAGTAGCTCTTTTATTGTAAGTATACTATTTTTATTTCCGTGTTTGCATTAAGTAATGAAGGCTCAGTTCTGAAAACAAGTACAAGTATTTACATCTTTCCCTTTCCTCATTTTTCCCCTTCTCTGTTTTTTTTCCCCCCAACAAAGTTGTTCAGAGTCTTCTGTGAGTTAAACATGAGCTGGGTCATTCCTGGTCCCAAATTGTAGACATGATTGTCTTGAACCCCTGTTCCCAGCCCTATGGGAGTCCAAAACCCACCCTAAGATGACTGCATTCCCAGGAGGCTTACAGTGTGTTCTGGTTCAAACTCCTGCTTTTCCTCAGTTTGTAGGTTGATTCATTGTCTGGCAAAACTCTCTTCTTCCTGCTTAATAGGGAGTTCAGTCCCTTTCACTTCAAGCCTGTGGCATAGGGCTCATTGAAGACTGAGGGACACAGCAAAGGGTTTATGTTGCAGGAAGACAAATATCTTAAAATCTAAAAAGTTATCCAGCCTTACCATTAACAGCAACTTTTTAGTAATATTCTCTCACCCAGAACAGACTGCCAGTCATACCACTTTCTTCTCCTCCTCCTAGTGTCTTTTCTCCTCCCTTAAATTCCCCTGTTTGTTTTATGGAAAGGTATCCAGTTGCTAGCAGCCTATACTCTCAGATCCACTGGATATTAAAATGACCCAAGAGTCCAACAGAACAGCAGGGGCTCTTTATTTAAAGAATCTAGCTTCTTAGATGGGAATTGATGGTTTTAAATAGCTGGTCTCCTTCTTCTCCCCTGTCTACCTATCATTCTCTGCTTTTATTATTACACAATATCTTCTCTTTAGGAGATTCTGTCTCTTGGGAATAAGGCCTAATAAAGATTTGTAAAATGTGGTAAATGGACAACAGGAAAGAAACAATTTGTACCCAAAGGGACTTGTGGGGGTTAAGAGGAAGTTCTTTTGTCCATCGATCCATCCATCCATCCATCCATCCATCCATCCATCCATCCATCCATTCCTCCACCTACACATTGACAAAAGATTATCTCCTTGGCTAAACTCTACTCAGGCTCTCTTGAACTCTTTTCTCAACTAGGTCAATTTTTGGGCTTCTGTGTTCATCTCTGCATTTTCCAATTTTAGTAAGAATTCTGCTAAGTCGTTTTAACTGTAACTGCCTACTCTCAATATATTATTACCCTCAATATCCCCCAGGTGATGTCTGATATCCTGGCCTGCCTTTAGCAGGAATCCTGTTAGGTCAGTTTAGCCAGAATTCTTCCTTACCCCAATGTTTCCTCTTAGTTGATTTCCATCCACTGACCTCTCTGCTTCTTAGCTATAAATTCCCACTTTTCCTTGTTGTATTTGGAGTCAAGCCCAATTTCTCTGTCCTTCTGCAAGACCCCCTTGTAGTAGCTCTTCTGTATACTTATTGTAATTGTCCCACTTGGCTAAAGTTCACCTTATTGTTCTTTTTTTTTTTTTTTTTTTGAGACGGAGTCTCGCTCTGTCACCCAGGCTGGAGTGCAGTGGTGCAATCTCGGCTCACTGCAAGCTCCGCCTCCCGGGTTCACGCCATTCTCCTGCCTCAGCCTATCCGAGTAGCTGGGACTACAGGCGCCCGCCACCACGCCCGGCTAATTTTTGTATTTTTAGTAGAGACGGGGTTTCACCATGGTCTCGATCTCCTGACCTCGTGATCCGCCCGCCTCGGCCTCCCAAAGTGCTGGGATTACAAGGGTGAGCCACCGCGCCCAGCCCACCTGATTGTTCTTAACACATGTCAGAATGAATACATTTTTTCTTTAACACCAGCCATCCATCCAGCTAACAAACACTGACTGAGAGCTGGCTAAGTGCCAGACACTGCTCTAGCTATTGAGTATATCATCATGAACAAAACACAAAGGTCCTGCCCTATCAGAGATTATATTCTAGTTGGGGGGATATAAAGCTTGTTTCATGACTTGAAGGAAGGATAAAAGTTCTCTGTGTAGGTAAGAGAATCAGGATTCTCCTAACAGAGAGTAGAGAATACACAGAAGCACAGAGGCAAAAAATAGCAAGAATCAATCCTTCCTTCCTTCCTTCCTTCCTTCCTTCCTTCCTTCCTTCCTTCCTTCCTTCCTTCCTTCTTTCCTTTCTTTCTTTCCCCTCTCTGGCCCAGGCTACAATCTACTCGGCTTGCTGCTGCCCGCGCCGCGGACTGCCTGGGACTGCTGGCGCCCGCCACCGCTGCCTGCCTTTTCTCCTTTGGATGCAGGCACGCGTTCGCCATCTTGGCTACGCTGGTCGCCAGCTCCTGACGCCGAGTGCTCTGCCCGCCTTAGCCTCCCGAGGTACTGGGACTACAGACGGAGTCTCGCTCACCCAGTGCTCGGTGTTGCCCGGGCTGGAGGGCGGTGGCGTGGTCTGGCCTCGCGGCAGCCTCTACCCCCTGGCCGCCTGCCTTGGCCTGCCAGGGTGCTGGGATTGCAGCCCCTGCCCGGCCGCTGCCCCATCTGGAAGGTGGGGAGTGCCTCTGCCCGGCCGCCCCGTCTGGGAGGTGAGGAGCGCCTCTGCCCGGCCACCCACCGTCTGGGAAGTGAGGAGCGCCTCTGCCCGGCCACCCACCGTCTGGGAAGTGAGGAGCGCCTCTGCCCTGCCACCCACCGTCTGGGAAGTGAGGAGCGCCTCTGCCCGGCCACCCACCGTCTGGGAAGTGAGGAGCGCCTCTGCCCGGCCACCCACCGTCTGGGAAGTGAGGAGCGCCTCTGCCCGGCCACCCACCGTCTGGGAAGTGAGGAGCGCCTCTGCCCGGCCACCTATCGTCTGGGAAGAAGTGAGGAGCGTCTCTGCCTGGCCGCCCCGTCTGGGAAGTGAGGAGCCCCTCTGCCCGGCCGCCCCGTGTCTGGGTAGAAGTGAGGAGCTCCTCTGCCTGGCCGCTCCGTCTGGGAGGTCTACCACGGAGGCCAGAAGCAATGTGGGGGCTGGACGTGGTGGCTCACGCCTGTGGTCCCGGCACTCTGGGGGGCGAGGCGGGTTGATCACTTCGGGCTAGGAGTTCGAGACCAGTCTGGCCAACTTGGCGAAACATGAAGAATACAACAGACAAACCAACCAACCAACTCAATGACAACAAAACAGGTCTACCCTGGAGTCATACTCTAATTTTTTCTATTTTCCTCCCTTTCTGATCCTTTATCCCACTTTCTTTTTCTTCCTCTTCCTTCTCCCTCTTCTTTGTCAAATAGAGGATTGAGTTATTATCACTGATCCATATAAAGTCCCTCTCTCATTTATTTTAACTCCCACCCCCATTTCTATTCCCTGACTTCCCATGTGCAACCTTCCTAATATGTTTGATACGCATCTTTTTGTTTGTATGTATTTTTAGAAAATGTTTATTGTTTTTGTATGCAAAAAAAATTAATAAAAAAAATAGCAAGAATATAACTAAACTGTCAAAAAATTTAGTATAGTTGGCTCATGCCATGTGCAGTAGGAAGGCAAGGATGAGGGAGATGAGGTAGGGCCAGTCATGCCTGCAGCTGGGAGTTGGGGTATTATCCCGTAGTGAGGGGAAGGTCTGATAATTTGTGCAATATTTCTGCCTTCCTTCTTCCTGCCAGTGTGCCCTCTCCTTCTTCTATTTCAGTCAGATGTGTGCTTGTCATCCCCACCAAATGAGTCAGATGAGATAAGAGTATTAATTTATTTGAGCAGACATGTGTCTACATCATTTGGAGAAAAGGCACCAGACCCACTGTGTACTCTCAAATAATGTGATTCGGGCTAGGTTGAAAGCAGCAAACCTCGGCCCCTCCTAATCAGTCCTGCCTGCTCCAGCCCACTCCATTTCTCAGCTTGTCTTCTTAGCAAATTCTTACTTCCTTAGCTCTCCACTCCTCAGCCCCTTTTGCCAACCACACATACACACTTTGCCCATCTTATAGATTTATATCTCTCCTGTTCTTATTATTTGTTATGGCGAATTGTAATATTCACTGGATTTCTATAATGAAGAAGGGATAAATTTTTTTAGAATCTCTCTCCCATTATGTGGGGGAAGTTACTGTAATATGAAACATGATCCAATCCTAATCTCCTCACATCTTAGATCCATGGAATTCCAAAGGCAAGATTTGGACACGAATTTAGAGACTGTCTTGTCCAAATGCTTTATTTTAGAAAAATCTTTTAGTCTCAGAGAAACTTATCTAAAATTAACAAGCTCTGGAGTTGGAAGCAACAGAGGCACATCCTAGTTTCCTTACTCAAGGGTGGGTATGTAGGGGTGTGTGTATGTGTGTCTGTGTGTGTGTGTGTGTGGCTGTGTGCCCATGTATGGGTGTTAGAGGGGATGTGTGGTGGCAGGTCCTGGTCTAGACAGGGAAGTGAAGAAGGCCAGCTGCAATCCCATGTACCTGGGCTTTGTGGCTGCTGGAACACTCCTGCGGGAGTTGAGACAGCAGAGAATCCAGGCCATCTGGCCACAAGCCCAGCAGCAGGGTCCCTTCCTCTCTGCTCGAGGGTTAAGCTTTGCCACGTTCCTGCTCCTTTCAGTCTTGGCTTTTACTGCTTCTGCTACTTTTACAGACGCAGAAGGTTAATAACTTGAAAGAAACCAACTCAGCAGTGTTTACGGCCTCTGCTGACTCTCAGCCTTTCATGGTGAAGGTTCCTGACTTCTGTTTCTCTCCGGGGTTCCTTCAGCTTGTGCCCATTGCTAGCTCTCTTTCCTTCCGTCTATCCTTCACACCCCTGAAGACAGAGGGACTGGTTGGTTCATTTAGTTTCATAGTTATTTCTTAGGGACAAAGTTCTTGTGCCAGCCACTCATGAAGGCTGCCACCGGGCCTGTGGATCAGTTGTCCTGGGGCCCATCCCTCATGACCAGGATGGTCATAGTCTGCCTTCTTCAGAAGGGACTGTGGAGATGGCAGGCCCTAACACGTGTCAAACCTCCTCTCCAAGCAGACTCTGTTAGTGACTATTAGTGACTCAGGTGGAGCCTAAATTCAGGCATTCATATACCTCATTCAGTGTTCTCGTGAGGCCCGTCCCGCCTGCTCCCTAGTTCTTCATGTCTCTTCCTCACCAGTGTCCTGCCTCTTAGCTCCTCATTCCCCTGGGGCATCCTGTTGTTTCCCCTCTACTGCAGAGCAAGGCCCCCTCTCCCAGACCTTGGTATTATTGAACAGGATCTACTTAATTAATAATAACTGAGAATGGCTCACTCTATTTCTTTGGGTATTTATATTTTTAATGATACCTTAAGCTGAACAAATTCTCCTCTAATGTGATATTTCAGACTGTGCTAGAAGGAAAGAAAGATTTGGGAGGAAGCACATTTCCCTGGACTACTCCAATTATCATATAAACAAACAGTCATTTATTCTCTGTGTCAATCAATGCAGTTCTGAACTTCTATTAAGTATCTCACTACCACCTCTATTTCTTGATGATGATTGATAAATTAATGAGTTTTTTTTTTTTTTGTGAGCCACACAGAATAGGGATGTTGGGACTGGCAGAAATAATCGCATTTTATGCTCTGAAAGAGGCTCAGAAGATACAAAATAAAGGACAAGAAAATCTTTTTATAAGGGGGAAATGTTTCTAATTTAAGGATTCTTAAATTTGCCATCACCCATTGCACTAAAGCAAAGCTAAGTTGTCATTCACATATCTGGAATTAGTTCTGTATTCTCAGGGAGTTATTCTTTAGTCAATAATTATTACCGTAGTGTCTACTATAGACTGATTGATATTCAAGAAACGTCAATTAGTATCTTATACTGAGTAGGGAGCAGCCATGGAGATACCCATTGTAAATATTTTTATTTTTACATTCATTTGCATTTGTCTTAAATGAAATAGAGAATATGTTTATGTACATGTGTGGGTATATATTTATTAATAGTCTATTTATCTTAGCTTCAAGTTATATTAGCAAGATTTTTATACAACTAAACATGTAAAAAGATGGGCCGGGCGTGGTGGCTCACCCTTGTAATCCCAGCACTTTGGGAGGCCAAGGCGGGTGGATCACGAGGTCAGGAGATCGAGACCACGGTGAAACCCCGTCTCTATTAAAAGTACAAAAAAATTAGCCGGGCGTGGTGGCGGGCGCCTGTAGTCCCAGCTACTCGGAGAGGCTGAGGCAGGAGAATGGCGTGAACCCGGGAGGCGGAGCTTGCAGTGAGCCGAGATCGCGCCACTGCACTCCAGCCTGGGTGACAGAGCGAGACTCCGTCTCAAAAAAAAAAAAAAATAAATAAAAAAATAAATAAATAAATAAATAAATAAATAAAATAAAAAATAAAAAGATGTCGTTCTCAAAAGATAGTATTCTAATGACTATATAATATTCTATCATTTCAATAGACATGATCATTCCCCCTGTTAATATTAGGGTTGTTTTAATATTTTCAGTATTGCAATGATGCTACAATTATCCTTCTACATAAATCATTATTTACATTGATTATTATTCCTTAGAATATATTCCCAGATCTGGAAGTACTGGGCCAAAAAGCATGAAGGTTTTTAAAGTGGTTATCTTTGATGGTAGTTGTAAAGAAGCCGCGATGGCAGACATAGAAACAATGCCAGAACTGTTTTCTCAAGTCTGGAGAAAAATGCATTAGTAGTATTGAGTTTTCTCCATCATGGGAAGGAAACCTACTTTTAAGAAGTGACTTCCAGCTCACGCCTATAATCCTGTAATCCCAGCACTTTGGGAGTCTGAGGAGGGTGGATCACCTGAGGTCAGGAGTTCAAGACCAGCCTGGGCAACATGGTAAAACCCCATCTCTGCTAAAAATACAAAAATTAGCCGGGCCTGGTGGTAATCCCAGCTACTTAGGAGGCCGAGGAATGAGAATGGCTTGAACCCAGGAGGCAGAGGTTGCAGCGAGCCAAGATTGTGCCATTGCATTCCAGCCTGGGAGACAGAGTGAGACTCCATTTCAAAAAAAAAAAGAAGCGATTTTCACTTTAGCCTACACTTTTTTGTTCAAGAAACATGTAACTGGGGTTTGGAGTCCTTTAATATCATTAACCACATTTCACTGTCACATTAACAGTATTCTCCTGTCAGTGGACTCTGTCTACTCTTAGAATAAAATTCCGAGGCCTTTCATGACTTGAAACATCCACATAATCTGACCCTTGCCTGCCTTTTCAGACATGTTGTGACATTCTCTCCTTCCTTACTCTGCAACCACACACTCCTCCTTCAGTTCCCGAGTGTGCCAACCTCTCTCAAAGGCCTTAGTCTCGCCATTTCTCTCTGTCTGGAATATTTTCCCCTCATGCTCTTTACATGGTCAAGCTCTTTCTTTTCCTACAGAACTCAAGTATTTTTTCTCTTTTCTTTTTTTTTTTAATTTCAGTAGCTTTTTGGGAACAGGTGGTGGTTGGTTACATGAATAGGCTCTTTAGTGATGATTCCTGAGATTTTGGTGCACCCATCACTGGAGCAGTGTACACTGTACCCAGTGTGTAGTCTTTTATCCCTCACCACTCCTATCCTTTCCCCTGAGACCCCAAAGTCCATTGTATCATTCTTATGCCTTTGCATCCTCATAGCTTAGCTCCCACTTATGAGTGAGAACATACTATGTTTAGTTTTCCATTCCTGAGTTACTTCGCTTAGAATAATGGTCTCCAGTTCCATCCAGGTTGCTGCAAATGCCATTATTTTGCTCATTTTTAAGGCTGAGTAGTATTCTATGGTATATGTATATGCCACAATTTCTTTACCCACTTGATTGATGGGCATGTGAGCTGGTTCCATATTTTTGCAATTGCAAATTGTGCTGCTATAAACATGCATGTGCAAGTATCCTTTTTGTATAATGACTTCTTTTCCTCTGGGTAGATACCCAGGAGTAGGACTGCTGGATCAAATGGAAGTTCTACTTTTAGTTCTTTTAGGAATCTCCAGAGTTTTCCACAGTGGCTGTACTAGTTTACATTCCCACGAGCAGTGTAGAAGTGTTCCCTTTTCACTGCTTCCATGCCAACCTCTATTATTATTTGTGTTTTGGATTATGGTCATCCTTGCAGGAGTAAGGTGGTATCACATTGTGGTTTTGATTTGCATTTTCCAGATCGTTAGTAATTTCGAGCATTTTTCATATGTTTGCTGGCCATTTGTATATGTTTGCTTTTTGCAATTATTTATTCATGTCCTCAGCTCATTTTTTGATGGGATTGTTTGGTTTTATCTTGCTGATTTATTTGACTTCCTTGTAGATTCTGGATATTAGTCCTTTGTCAGATGTATGGATTCTGAAGATTTCTCCCAGAGTAAACATGTCTGTTTACTCTGCTGATTGCTTCTTTTGTTGTGCAGAAGCTTTTTAGTTTGATTAAGCCCCATCTGTCTATCTTTGTTTTTGTTGCATTTGCTTTTGGATTCTAGGTCATGAAGTCTTTGCCTAAGCCAATGTCTAGAAGGGTTTTCCCCATGTTATCTTCTAGAATTTTTATGGTTTTGGGTCTTAGATTTGTCTTTGATCCATCTTGAATTGATTTTTGTATAAGGTGAGAGAGGAGAATCCAGTTTCATTCTTCTACTTGTGGCTTGCCAATTATCCCAGTACCATAAACTCTGAAATCCCTGGAGACCAACACAGTGACTAGCATGTAGTAGTAGGCACTTGATAACTATTTGTCATTACATTTCTAGTGAATTTTACAAGTTGTGGCACTGGGGCAAAGTGTCCTATAATACGAGATATTCAATCTAAAGCCAGATTTTCAAGGGAGAAACTTGGCCTTCAGGCCCAAGGTTGAAGTTGATCTGCATTACCTGGTGTGGTAGCTAAACAATGTCCCCCAAAAGACATCCATGTCCCAATTCCCAGAACCTGTGAATATCTCAGAATGAAACGCTGAGGTTTGCTTGGCCAAACAGCCAATCAACAACCCACCCTGGGGTTGGGGTAGCTGTGACCTAGGTGTAAAGGCCTGAACTCCAATTTTTAAGTGCTTGTCTCAGAAGAAGTCTGAACTGCAGAAGGCACAGCATCCACTGAAGCCCAAATCAAACCAGTAGAAGAACCTTTGTGATTACATTTACGGCCCACTGGATAATCCAGGATGGTCCCCCCATCTCAAGGCTCTTTACTCAGTTATACCTGCAAAGTCTCTTTGGCCACATAAGATCAGATGCTCAACTCAAATCTGGGTATAAATCTGAAATGGACCTCAACATGTGCTCTCTGTGAGCTGGTTGTTGGAGAGTGGCCTAGAGTAATTGAAACAATATAGGTGATGGCATCAGCCTTTGGTTTGAATCTGAGATTAGGCATTTACTAGCTAGCTGGGTAGCCTTGGACCGGTCATCTAACCTAGCTGAGGTGTAGTTTTCTCACCTGAAAAATGTCAGTAATATGTACCATGCAAGATAGTTGTGGAGATTAGAAACTCTATTAATAATGTGCTGAGTACATAGTAGCTTTGCAAAGTGGTGATTATCATTATTACTGGGGTCTCTTCCAGGAAACCATTGCCAGAGTCATGGATCAGGGACTAAGATTTGTCTTAGGTTGGTGTGCCTGCTCCCCGACCCCAATACCAAAGAAAGAAGCAGATATCAGAAAGGAAGATACTAAGGGATTATGTCCATTACTCTGCCCCCTCCCCTACTCCCGATCTCAAACCCTGTTCAGCACCATCAGGCAAACCATAAAATAGGAAACGTGTGTATTTTCCCACCTGGTAGAAAGCCTATGAAACTTCTGTGCAAAAAGTTACCTTTCAGTCCCATTTTCTTCACCTCTAAAATAAGGTTAATAATGGTACCTCCCATACAAGGTTATTGTAAATACAGAAATTAGATAATGCATGTAAAACACATACCAAGGAACCTGGCATAAGGTAAGTGCTTGATAAATGTTAGCTGTTGCTGTGGTGGTAGTGGCAATGGGATCCCGGAAGTGCTAATAATGAGGAGGATGGTGATGATGATGATTCAATGAGCGTGGCTAGTTTTCCTGGTTAAATTCAGCGGACACCTTGGCAATTGACAGTTCTCATACGGCCGTAAGGCAGAAAATTTTGTCTCTCTCTCTCTCCTTAAAACAACACAAATTTATTCTCTTACAGTTTTAGGAGTCAGAAATTCGAAATCAGTCTTACTGGGCTACAGTCAAGGCATAGGCTGGGCTGCATCCTGCTGGAGGCTCTAGGGGAGAATCCATTTCCTTGCTTTTTTCAGCTTCCAGAAGCCACCTACATTCCTGGCTTCATAGCTTTCCTCCTCTGTCTTCAAAGGGCATCACTCTTGTTGCTGCTTCCATCAACATATCTTCTTTTTCCTTTGACCTTCTGTCCCCTGTCTTATAAGGACCCTTGTGATTACATTTATAGGTCACTAGATAACCCAGGATAATCTCATCTCAAGATCCTAAGCTCAGTTACACCTGCAAAGTCTCCTCAACTCAGTTACACCTGCAAAGTTTCCTTGGCTATATACAGTAACATTCATGGGATCTGGCCATTTAAGACGTGAATATTTTAGGGGGAGGTTATTCAGTTTACCATAACCATCCATGGTCTGTCCCCACTTCTGCACTTCCTCAGTAGACTTCAAAATCTGTCTTTGTGAATCTTCCACTGCATACACCCTTAACGCCCTTGCCCTGCCCCCTTTCTGTTATAAGCTTCACCCCTGTGTAACCTAGCCCTCCACCTCCTACATGTCTGCACCCAGGCAGCTCAACAAGTCTGGACTGAAACACAATTGTGCTAGTGGGTCCCACTTGACATTTTAAACCCCAGATCTCAGGCAGGCTCTCAGTGCTAAGGCAGAATTCTTGACATAGGCAGGGCACAGACAGGCTGGGGTGAGGTAGAATAATTCAGGCTTGAGATAATTCACAAAGCCAATGAATGACAGATAGGAAGGGTTAAAAGGGGTAGGAAAACTCTATCTGGATTTAAAAAATGAATTTTGAGGAACATTTGCCCTGATCGTGAAGACTTTGTGTGTGAAGTCTTCTTGGTGATGAAATTCTAAGGCAAAGTGAAAATTGTGCAGCCAGCCCAAAACAAAGGAGTCAATTCTAAGTCTGCTAAGAAGCTTGTGGGAAAAGGTCTTTTAAGTACAGGGCTTAACTTCTTATAGGGGAAGACAGAAAATGATAAGATAAACACAGAAAGAAAATATGTGATGCCAGGTAGAGAAAATTGCTGATAAAGGCAAAATAGGAAAGTGGATGGAGAATGACAGGGATTACTATTTTAGAAGAGGGGCCAGAGAGGGCTTCTCTGAAGTGATGGCTGTGAGTGAAGGATACAGTGAAGGAATGAGAAAAGAGATTGGCAGGCAGAGAGAATAGCAAGTGCAAAAACCCTCAAGGCAGGGTTTGCTTGGCAAGTTTAAGGAACAGCATGGAAGTCAGTGTAGCTGGAGCAGAGTGAGCATGGAAGGGAGTGATACATGAAGTTGGAGGGGATTCCAGAGGTCATACCGTGGAGGGTCTTTGAGGACTTCATGTCATTGTTTGTCTGCTCCTTTGATGGGGGAGACGCCCTTCTCCCTGTATCCATCGGAGAGTCATACTGCATTCAGCAATAGCCTGCTCATGTGTTACCTCTGCAGAGAAGCCCTCTGATATCTGCTAGAGGCATTACTGACAGGCCTCCTGCATTCTCCCCTGGCTCTGGGTGTGTGTGACGGAAAACCAAGTGTTTTCTTCCACACCCAATATAGAATATGTCACCTCTGGTCACCAAAATGTGTGTGGGGATTTTTTTTCTCACACACCAAAAGCAATTTTTCAGTGAACACTGTTAAAGCAAACTAAATATGGGCTGAGAAGGACTCTGTAATTTTATATTTGAGACCTGGTGGATGAACTGTAACCTTATTAAGATAAGCAGACAAGATTGAAAACCTAACTTTGGACTATGTGCCTGTAACAGTAGCTGATTCTTGGCCAATCCCAGAGGCCATACTTCAACCACTCGTAGACTGCTAAGTGTTCGAACTGTGTTCAAATAAGGCAAACACCAACCTGGAACCAATCCAGCTGTTTCCATACCTCACTTCTGATTTCTGTACTTCACTTCCCTTTTTTGTCAGTCAATTTGTTCTGACCACGAGGCATGCTTGGAGTCTCTCTGAATCTGCTGAGTCTGAGGGCTGCCCTATTTGCAAATCATTCATTGCTCAATTAAACTCCTTTAAATTTAATTCAGCTGAAGTTTTTCTTTTAACACCACCAACTGGATGTTCTATAATTTAATTCCATAATGACACTATCTACCTGGAATTAGAGTCAGATTCCACAGGTTAAGAGCGCAGTCCCACAAAACTGCCCTCCAACTTGAGATGCCCATCACAAGTAGTAGGTCACCTATACTTCTGACCAAATGGCTGTAAATCAGAATTCCTCCTCCTTGAGTTTGATTAATTTGCTAGAGAGGCTTACAGAACTCAGGGAAACACCCTACTTAATCTACCCATTTATTATAAAGGATATGACAAAAGATATAGATGAAAAGCCAGATGGAAGAGATGCATACATAGGGCAAGGAGTGTGGGAAGGGACACATAGCTTCCAGACCCTTTCTGGGCAGGAGCCTGTACCTATTCAGCCACCTGGAAGCTCTCTATACCATGGTCCCTTTGGATTTATATTGAAGCTTCATTACATAGGTATAATTGATTACATTTCTGGTCATCGAGGATCCATTCAACCTTCAGCCCCTCTTGCCTTCTCTGAGATCAGGGGATAGAGCTTAAAATTTCAACCTTTAGTCATATGGTTGGTTCCCCTGGCAAACAGCCTCCATCCTGAGGCTATCCAGAAGCCCACCAAAAGTTGCCTCACTAGAACAAAAGATGCTCCTATTACCCAGGAAGTTCTAAAGGATTTAGGAGCTCTGTGTCAGACACTCCTGTCACTCAGGAAATTACAAAGGTTTCAGAAGCTCTGTGTCAGGAACTAGGGTCAAAGACCAAATATTAGAACAAAAGATTCTCCTAGCATCTCTATCTACAAGATAGAGCACTTCTATCAAATCAGGAACAAAGACCAAATACATGTTTCTAACTAGATTGCGGTATCGCAAGTACCTTACCTTGGGGGAAGTTATCACTTCTCAAGATCACAGCCTTGTATAGGACAAAGGTACCTTCCTGTGAGAGTGAAATGACCCATCCCTCCCCAAGCCCCAGTATCTGAGTCACCACCAAGTAATAGGATCTTTTAGAGGATTTGCTTTTTCCTCTTATATTTGAAAAACAATTTTCCTTCCTTCTCCATTGCCTGGTTCTGTTTACATCTTATATTTTTGCCTTTTTATATAATTCACATTCTTGGCATTTGGGGAGGTAAGGAGTTCACAAGTATAGGAGGGGTCAGGGAGGAGGAGGGGTGAGAGAAGAGGGAGGAGCTTGGACAAAGAAGCTGAGAGCATAAGATCAAAAGAAGAGTAAAGAAATAAAATAGAAAAAAGAAGGGGCAGTCTGATCCCTGGGAAATCAGCTCTCATGCCATTGCTGTCCATGGGAGTGGCCTCCTTGACTCCTGCCTGCTGTAGCTAAAATGCCAGAGGGCTGGGGGGCTCATATTTGAGGATACGAAGGGTAAAAATGAGCCTCATGTTTTAAATGCAGTCATTAAACTGGTTAACATTAAGGACTAAAAAGGCAAAACCCAATGTTAACAATAACAATAATAAAGATAATATATAACTTTTTTTTGGATGGATCTCATCACTCTGGTGTTTTTTTTTATTATTATACTTTAAGTTCTAGGGTACATGTGCACAACGTGCAGGTTTGATACATAGATATACATGTGCCATGTTGGTTTGCTGCATCCATAAACTCGTCATTTACATTAGGTATTTCTCCTAATCCTATCCCTCCTAAGGCCCCCAACCCCTGACAGGCCCCGGTGTGTGATGTTCCCCGCCCTGTGTCCAAGTGTTCTCATTGTTCAATTCCCACCTATGAGTGAGAACATGCGGTGTTTGGTTTTCTGTTCCTGTGTCAGTTTGCTGAGAATTATGGTTTCCAGCTTCATCCATATCCCTGCAAAGGACATGAACTCATCATTTTTTGTGGCTACATAGTATTCTATGGTGTGTATGTGCCACATTTTCTTAATCCAGTCTATCATTGATGGGCATTTGGTATGGTTCCAAGTCTTTGCTCTTGTGAATAGTGCTGCAATAAACATACGTGTGCATGTGTCTTTACAGTAGCATGACTTATAATCCTTTGGGCATATACCCAGTAATGGGATTGTTGGGTCAAATGGTATTTCTAGCTCTAGATCCTTAAGGAATCACCACACCATCTTCCACAATGGTTGAACTAATTTACACTCCCACCAACAGTGTAAAAGCATTCCTATTTTTCCACATCCTCTCCAGCATCTGTTGTTTCCTGACTTTTTAATGATTGCAATTCTAACTGGCATGAGATAGTATCTCATTTTGGTTTTGATTTGCATTTCTCTGATGACCAGTGATAATGAGCATTTTTTCATGTGTCTGTTGGCTGCATAAATGTCTTCTTTTGAGAAGTGTCTCTTCATATCCTTTGCCCACTTTTTGATGGGGTTGTTTTTTTCTTGTAAATTTGTTTGAATTCTTTTTAGATTCTGGATATTAGCCCTTTGTCAGATGGGTAGATTGCAAAAACATTCTCCCATTCTGTAGGTTTCCTGTTCACTCTGATGTTAGTTTCTTTTGCCGTGCAGAAGCTCTTTAGTTTAATTAGATCCCATTTGTCAATTTTGGCTTTTGTTGCCATTGCTTTTGGTGTTTTAGTCATGAAGTCCTTGCCCATGCCTATGTCCTGAATGGTATTGCCTAGGTTTTCTTCTAGGGTTCTTATGGCTTTAGGTCTAACATTTAAGTCTTTAATCCATCTTGAATTAATTTTTATATAAGGTGTAAGGAAGGGATCCAGTTGCAGCTTTCTGCATGTGGCTAGCCAGTTTTCCCAGCACCATTTATTAAATAAGGAATCTTTTCCCCATTGCTTGTTTTTGTCAGGTTTGTCAAAGATCAGATGGTTGTAGATGTGTGGTGTTATTTCTGAGGCCTCTATTCTGTTCCATTGGTCTATATATCTGTTTTGGTACCAGTACCATGCCGTTTTGGTTACTATAGCCTTGTAGTATAGTTTGAAGTCAGGTAGCGTGATTCCTCCAGCTTTGTTCTTTTGGCTTAGGATTGTCTTGGCAATGCGGGGCTCTTTTTTGGTTCCATATGAACTTTAAAGTAGTTTTTTCCAATTCTGTGAAGAAAGTCATTGGTAGCTTGATGGGGATGGCATTGAATCGATAAATTACCTTGGGCAGTATGGCCATTTTCATGATATTGATTCTTCCTATCCATGAGCAGGGAATGTTCTTCCATTTATTTGTATCCTCTTTTATTTCGTTGAGCAGTGGTTTGTAGTTCTCCTTGAAGAGGTCCTTCACATCCCTTGTAAGTTGGATTCCTAGGTATTTTATTTTCTTTGTAGCAATTGTGAATGGGAGTTCACTCATGATTTGACTCTGTCTGTTATTTGTGTATAGGAATGCTTGTGATTTTTGCACACTGATTTTGTTTCCTGAGACTTTGCTGAAGTTGCTTATCAGCTTAAGGAGATTTGGGGCTGAGACAATAGGGTTTTCTAAATATAAAATCATGTCATCTGCAAACAGGGACAATTTGACTTCCTCTTTTCCTAATTGAATACCCTTTATTTCTTTCTTTTGCCTGATTGCCCTGGCCAGAACTTCCAACACTATGTTGAATAGGAGTGGTGAAAGAGAGCATCCTTGTCTTGTGCTGGTTTTCAAAGGGAATGCTTCCAGTTTTTGCCCATTCAGTATGATATTGGCTGTGGGTGTGTGATAAATAGCTCTTATTGTTTTGAGATATGTTCCATCAATACCTAGTTTATTGAGAGTTTTTAGCATGAAAGGTTGTTGGAATTTGTTGAAGGCCTTCCCTGCATCTATTGAGATAATCATGTGTTTTTTGTTGTTGGTTCTGTTTATGTGATGGATTACGTTTATTGATTTGCACATGTTGAACCAGCCTTGCATCCCAGGAATAAAGCTGACTTGATTGTGGTGGATAAGCTTTTTTGATGTGCTGCTGGATTTGGTTTGCCAGTATTTTATTGAGGATTTTCACATCAATGTTCATCAGGGATATTGGTTTAAAATTCTCTTTTTTTGTTGTGTCTCTACCAGCCTTTAGTATCGGGATGATGCTGGCCTCTTAAAATGAGTTAGGGAGGATTCCCTCTTTTTCTATTGATTGGAATAGTTTCAGAAGGAATGTTACCAGCTCCTCTTTGTACCTCTGGTAGAATTCGGCTGAGAATCTGTCTCGTCTTGGACTTTTTTTGGTTGGTAGGCTATTAATTACTGCCTCAATTTCAGAGCCTGTTATTGGTCTATTCAGAGATTTAATTTCTCCCTGGTTTAGTCTTGGGAGGGTGTATTTGTCCAGGAATTTATCCATTTCTTCAATATTTTCTAATTTATTTTCATAGATGTGTTTATAGTATTCCCTGATGGTAGTTTGTATTTCTATGGGATCGGTGGTGATATCCCCTTTATCATTTTTTATTGCGTCTATTTGATTCTTCTCTCTTTTCTTCTTTATTAGTCTTGCTAGCGGTCTATCAATTTTATTGATCTTTTCAAAAAACCAGCTCCTGGATTCATGGATTTTTTGTGTCTCTATCTGTTTCAGTTCTGCTCTGACCTTAGTTATTTCTTGCCTTCTGCAAGTTTTTGAATGTGTTTGCTCTTGCTTCTCTAGTTCTTTTAATTGTGATGTTAGGGTGTCGATTTTAGATCTTTCCTGCTTTCTCTTGTGGTCATTTAGTGCTATAAATTTCCCTCTATACACTCCTTTAAATGTGTCCCAGAGATTCTGGTACATTATGTCTTTGTTCCCATTGGTTTCAAAGAACATCTTTATTTCTGCCTTCATTTTGTTATTTACCTAGTAGTCATTCAGGAGCAGGTTGTTCAGTTTCCACGTAGTTGTGTGGTTTTGAGTGAGTTTCTTAATCCTGAGGTCTAATTTGATTGCACTGTGGTCTGAGAGACAGTTTGTTGTGATTTCTGTTCTTTTATATTTGCTGAGGAGTGCTTTACTTTCAATTATGCAGTCAATTTTAGAGTAAGTGCAATGTGGTGCTGAGAAGAATGTATATTCTGTTGATTGGGGTGGAGAGTTCTGTAGAGGTCTATTAGGTCTGCTTGTTGCAGAGCTGAGTTCAAGTCCTGGATATCTTTGTTAACCTTCTGTCTTACTGATCTGTCTAATATTGACAGTGGGATATTAAAATCTCCCATTATTATTATGTGGGAGTCTAAGTCTCTTTGTAGGTCTGTAAGGACTTGCTTTATGAATCTGGGTGGTCCTCTATTGGGTGTATGTATATTTAGGATATTTGGCTCTTCTTGTTGAATTGATCCCTTTACCGTTATGTAATGGCCTTTTTTGTCTCTTTTGATCTTTGTTGGTTTAAAATCTGTTTTATCAGATACTAGGATAGCAACCCCTGTTTTTCTTTTTGCTTTCCATTTGCTTGGGAGATCTTCCTCCATCCCCTTATTTTGAGCCTATGTGTGTGTCTGCACGTGAGATGGGTCTCCTGAATACAGCACAACAATGGGTCTTGACTCTTTATCAAATTTGCCAGTCTGTGTCTTTTAATTGGGGCATTTAGTCCATTTCCATTTAAGGTTAATATTGTTATGTGTGAATTTGATCCATCATTATGATGTTAGCTGATTATTTTGCCCATTAATTGATGCAGTTTCTTCATAGCATCAATGGTCTTCGCAATTTGGCACGTTTTTGCAGTGGCTGGTTGTTTCTTTTCATGTTTAGTGCTTCCGTCAGGAGCTCTTGTAAGGCAGGCCTGGTGGTGACAAAATCTCTCAGCATTTGCTTGTCTGTAAAGGATTTTATTTCTCCTTCACTTAAGAATCTTAGTTTGGCTGGATATGAAATTCTGGGTTGAAGATTCTTTTCTTTAATAATGTTGAATAAGAATGTTGAATATTGACCCCTACTCTACTCTCTTCTGGATTGTAGGGTTTCTACCGAGAGGTCCGCTGTTAGTCTGATGGGCTTCCCTTTGTTGGTAACCTGACCTTTCTCTGTGGCTGCGCTTAACATTTTTCCTTCATTTCAACCTTGATGAATCTGACAATTATGTGCCTTGGGGTTGCTCTTCTCGAGGAGTATCTTTGTGGTCTCTGTATTTCCTGAATTTGAGTGTTGGCCTGCCTTGCTACGTTGAAGAAGTTCTCCTGGATAATATCCTGAAGAGTATTTTCCAACTTGGTTCCATTCTCCCCATCACTTTCAGGTACACCAATCAAATGTAGATTTGGTCTTTTCACATAGTCCCATATTTCTTGGAGACTTTGCTCATTTCTTTTTACTCTTTTTTCTCTGAACTTGTCTTGCTTTATTTCATTAATTTGATTTTCAATCACCGATACCCTTTCTTCCACTTGATCGAATTGGCTATTGAAGCTTGTGCATGCATCATGAAGTTCTCATGCCATGGTCTTCAGCTCCATCAGGTTAAGTTCTTCTCTATACTGTTTATTCTAGTTAGCCATTCGTCTAACCTTTTTTCAAGGTTTTTAGCTTCCTTGCGATGGGTTCAAATATGCTCCTTTAGCTTGGAGAAGTTTGTTATTACCGACCTTCTGAAGCCTACTTCTGTCAACTGGTCAAAGTCATTCTCTGTCCTGCTTTGTCCTGTTGCTGGTGAGAAGCTGTGATCCTTTGGAGGAGAAGAGGTGCTCTGGTTTTTAGAATTTTCAGCTTTTCTGCTCTGGTTTCTCCCATCTTTGTGGTTTTACCTACCTTTGGTCTTTGATGTTGGTGACCTACAGATGGGGTTTTGGTGTAGATGTCCTTTTTGTTGATGTTGATGCTATTCCATTTTGTTTTTTAGTTTTCCTTCTAACAGCCATGTCCCTCAGCTTCAGGTCTGTTGGAGTTTGCTGGAGATCCACTCCAGACCCTATTTGCCTTGGTGTCAGCAGTGGAGGTTGCAGAACAGCAAATATTGCAGAACAGCAAATACTGCTGCCTGATCCTTCTGCTGGAAGCTTCGGCCCAGAGGGGCACCTGCCTATATGAGGTGTCTGTTGGCCCCTACTGGGAGTTGTCTCCCAGTTAGGCTACACGGGGTTCAGGGACCCACTTGAGTAGGCAGTCTGTCCTTTCTCAGAGCTCAAACACTTTGCTGGGAGAACCACTGCTCTCTTCAGAGCTGTCAGACAGGGATGTTTAAGTCTGCAGAAGTTGTCTGCTGCCTTTTGTTCAGCTATGCCCTACCCATGGAGGTAGAGTCTATGGGGGCAGTAGGCCTTGCTTAGCCACAGTGCCTCCACCCAGTTCGAGCTTTCCGTTCACTTTGTTTACCCACTCAAGCCTCAGCAATGACGGACATCTCTCCCCAAGCCAGGCTGCTGCCTCGCAGTTTGATCTCAGACTGCTGTGCTAGCAGTGAGCAAGGCTCCGTGGGCATGGGACCTGCCGAGTCAGGCATGGGGGAGAATCTCCTTTTCTGCTGGTTGCTAAGACCTTGGGAAAAGTGCAGTATTTGGGCAGAATTGTCCTGTTTTTCCAGGTACAGTCTGTCACAGCTTCCCTTGGCTAGGAAAGGGAAATCCCCTGACCCCTTGTGCTTCCCAGGTGAGGCAATGCCCTGCCCTGATTCAGCTCGCCCTCAGTGGGCTGAACCCAATGTCCAACCAGTCCCAATGAGATGAACCAGTTACCTCAGCTGGAAATGCAGAAATCACCCGTCTTCTGTGTCGATCATGCTGGGAGCTGCAGACTAGAGCTGTTCCTATTTGGCCATCTTGGGACCAATTGACCCACTCTGGTGTATTTTTAAAAAACAGTATAAGGCCAGGCACAGTGGCTCACACCCATAATCCCAGTACTTTGGGAGATTGAGGCAGAAGGATCACTTGAGGCCAGGGGTTCAAGACCAGCCTGGGCAACATAGGGAGTCTGCATTTCTGCAAAAAAATGTAAAAATTAGCTGAGTGTGGTGGCTCATGCCTGTGGTCTCATCTACTATGGAGGCTGAAGTGGGAGGATTGCTTGGGCCCAGGAGTTTGAGGCTGAAATGAGCTGTGATTGAGCCACTGCACTCCAGCCTGGGCAACAGAGCAAGACCCTGACTCAAAACAAAAACAAAGAAAGAAATGAAGGGTACAAATTTGCCAGCTAGGCAGACCTTGGTTCAAGTTTTTTTTCCTTTTAAAAATTTATTTATTTATTTGTAGAGGCAGGGTCTCAATATGTTGACCAGACTGGTTTTCCACTCCTGGCCTCAAGTGATCCCCACACCTTGGCCTCCCAAAGTTCTAGGATTACAGATGTGAGCCACTGCACAGAGGCTTAAATATATTTATTATTAAATGACAGATAAAATTGTATGTATTTGTATTTACAACATATTTTGAAGTATGTATGTATATATGCGTATATATATATATGTATGTATATATGTGTGTATATATATATTTATATACACACACACACACACATACATACACAGTGGAATGACTAAATTCAGCTAATGAACATGCATGACCTCACAAAGCTGTCATTTTTGTGAAGAGAATACATTCACACTCAGCATTTTTCAGGAGTACCATATATTAATAACTGTAGT
Source organism: Symphalangus syndactylus (assembly GCF_028878055.3). NCBI lineage: Eukaryota > Metazoa > Chordata > Mammalia > Primates > Hylobatidae > Symphalangus > Symphalangus syndactylus. The sequence continues at coordinate 21,157,869 of NC_072445.2, read as the reverse complement.
CACTGTGTTGTACAATTGATCTCTTGAACTTATTCCTCCTATCTAAATGAAATTTTGTATCCTTTTACCAACATTCTCCAACCCACCCTCCCCCACAACCCAAGGCCCTGGTAACTTCTATAACTTTCCAGTTATATGAGATCAACTGTTTTAGGTTCCACATATGGGTGAGATCATGCCGTATTTGTCTTTCTGGGCCTGATTTCTTTACCGTAATGTCCTCCAGCTTCATTTATGCTGCTGCAAATGATAAGATTTTCTTCCTTTTTATGGCTGAATAGTTTTCCATTATGTGTATTTACCACATTTTCTTTATGCATTCATCCACTGATGGACACTTAGGTTGATTCCATATCTAGGCTATTGTGAATAATGCTGCAATAAACATGGTAGGGCAGGTATCTCTTCAACACACTGATTTCATTTCCTTTGGATATATACCCAGTAGTGGCATTGCTGGGTCATATAGTCATTCTATTTTTAATTTTTTAGGAAACCTCCATGCTGTTTTCCATAATGACTGTGCTAATTTACATTCCCACCAGCAGTGTGCAAGGGTTTCCTTCCCCCACAGCCTGGACAACATTTGTCATCTTTTGTCTTTTTTATGCTAGCCCTTCTAACAGGTGTAAACTGATGTGTCACTGCAGTTTTAATTTGCATTTTTCTGATGATATGTGATGTTGAGTATTTTTTTCATATAGCTGCTCGTCATTTGTATGTCTTAAGAAATGTCTGTTCAGATCTATTTGACCATTTTTAAATGGGTTGTTTGTTTTCTTGCTATTGAGTTGTTTGATTTTCTTAGATATTTTGGATATAAACCCTTATCAGATGCATAGTTTACAAATATTTTCTCCTATTCTGTAGGTTGTTTCTTCACTCTGTTGATTGTTTCCTTGGCTATGCAGAAGCTTTTTAGCTTGATATATCCCAATTGTTTATTTTTGCTTTTGTTTCCTTTACTTTTGAGGTCACATCCAAAAAGCTATCACTCAGACCAATGTCATGAAAGTTTTCCCCTATGTTTTCTTCTAATAGTTATGTAATTTCAGGTCTTACATTTAAATATTTCATCCATTTTGAGTCTATTTTTGTATATTATATAAGATAATAATCTAATTTTATTCTTCTGCATGAAGATATTCAATTTTCCCAACACCATTTATTGGAAAGAGTGTTCTTTCCCCCTTGTGTGTTCTTGGTGCCTTTGTCAAAAATCAGTTGCCTGTAAATACATGGATTTATTTTTGGGCTCTCTATCCTGTTTCATTGGTCTCTATGTCTGTTCTTGTGCCAATACCCTGCTCTTTTCATTACTATCTCTTTGTAGTGTAATTTTGAAGTCAGGTAGTGTGATGTTTCCAGCTTAGTTCTTTTTGTTCAAGATTGCTTTGGCTATTTGGGATCTTTTGTGGTTCTGTATGAATTTTAGGACTGTTTTTTTGCTCTTTTAGGGAAGAATGTCTTTGGTATTTTGAGAAGGATTGCGCTGAATCTGTAGAATGCTTTGGGTAGTGCAGACATTTTAACAATATTAATTCTTCCAGTCCATAGAATATATTTTCATTTATTTATATCTTCTTCAATTTCTTTTATCAAGGTTTTATAGTCTTCAGTGTAGAGATCTTCAACCTCTTTTGTTCAACTATTCATAACTTTTCTTGTAGCTATCATAAATGGAATTGTTTTCTTGTTTTTTTTTTCAGGCAGTTTGCTGTTGGTGTGTTGAAATGCTGTATGTTGATTTCATATACTGCAACTTTACTGAATTCATTTATTGGTTTTAACTTTTTAATGGTGTCCTTAAAATTTTCTACATATAAGATTATGTCATCTGCAAGTGGGGCAATTTAAGTTCTTCCTTTCTAATTTGGATGCCTTTTATTTCTTTGTTTTACTTAATTGCTCTGGCCAGGACCTCCAGTACTAAGTTGAATGGAACTGGCAAGAGTGGGCCGGGCGGGCGTGTTGGCTCATGCCTGTAATCCCAGCACTTTGGGAAGCCGAGGTGGGCGTATCACGAGGTCAGGAGATCAAGACCATTCTGGTTAACATGGTGAAACCCCATCTCTACTAAAAATACAAAAAATTAGCTGGGCGTGGTGGCGGACGCCTGTAGTCCCAGCTACTCAGGAGGCTGAGGCAGGAGAATGGCATGAACTCGGGAGGCAGAGCTTGCAGGGAGCCGAGATCGCACCACTGCACTCCAGCCTGGGCAACAGAGTGAGACCCTGTCTCAAACAAACAAACAAACAGACAAAAAACTGGCAAGAGTGGGTATCTTTGTCTTATACTGGATCTTAGAGGAAACACTTTCAACTTTTCCTCACTGAGTATAGTATTAGCTATGGATTTGTCATAAATGGCCTTTGTTTTGTTGAGGTACATTCCATCTATACCTAATTTGTTGAGAGTTTTTATCATAAAAGGGTGCTGAATTTTATCAAATGCCTTTTCTGCATCTATTGAAATGATCATACGGTTTTAGTCCTTCATCCTGTTAATGTGATGTATCACATTTGTTGACTTACATATGTTGAACCCTTCTTGAATCCCTGGGATGAATCCCTCTTGTTCATTACATTTTTATTACTTAAATGACTCTGGATCCAGTTTTTTTTTTATTGCTAATAAAGCTGTTTCTCTGTTCATTTGTCAGAGGCTTTAACTGCTCCTTTACCAATTACAAAAGCTGACAATATTGCTCAAGAGAGTAGGTGTTGTATGTGTTTACCCACAGGATCTTCTACAATAACCAACAACCAACAATCTATTACTGTGAGGCAGTTCTCTGCGCGTTAGCTAAAGGGATGAGCTATATAAAGCCACAAGACTTAGGTTCAAATTTTGTCCCCATCAGTGCCTTACGTTTGTCACAAAATCTCTTTAGGCCTCAATTTGCCCATCTACAAAATGGGAATAATGATACTAATAACACATACTGCAAAAGTGTGCTGTGTGGATCAAATGAGACAATGTATGTAAAGGACTTATATGGTGCCTAGTACATAGTAAATGTTTCATACATGCTGTGATTAGTAGTACTTCAAACTATAGCATCCTAAAGCTTTTCCTAGCTCTCATCATAAATAGAGTCAGATTTCTTCATTTGGAGTTACCAAAAGGGAAAAACTACTCCTTGGTTTTGCAAAATGTCTAATTGAAAGGCAACATCCATGATATCAAGACAAAGGAAGCCAAGGAACTCTGTATAACAAAGTAAAACTTTCTTCTCTAGTATATGAAGGTTTTTCTATGCAAAGTAATTTGGAATTTTCTTGGGACAGATCCCAGAAAGATTTGGGGAAGTCCTGGATGCTGAGAAGAAGAAAGATGTAAGGAAGAATTCTATAGAGAGGGCAGGCTGGAGAAAAACTGTGAGAATCTTCAGGAAAGAGAAGGTTGTTTCTTCCAGACTCTCTTTATCAGGCAGATGGTTCTCAGAATAACAGCATCTAATCTAACTTTCTGTCAAGCCCGTGGTCTTAACCACTAGACTGCAGAGCCTCCCTCTGCTGGAAATCCAACTTCTTTTTTAGGCTTTCCCAGGTGGTCTCTCAGCTGAAATGAATCCTTACCTCATGTACACTGGTATTGCACTATTTGCATCTCATAAAATACTTAATTATTCAATCATTCTACAAATCTGTATTACATAATCTCTGTGCCAGGCTCTATGCTAGACATTCATTACAGAACATGAAAATATAAACATATTTATATATATGGCTGTCTTCCCAATATTTTTGCCAGTGCCCAAAGGTAGAATTTACCTTTATACACCTTTGTATGGCACACATTGCGTAGCAAGTCCTCAATAAATGTTTGCTGAATTGAATGGAATCAATAATAGAGAAATATTAAGTAGAGAAATATTAAAATGAGTTTTGCTTGATAATTTCAACTGACAGAGATTCCACACAGAGAAAATGGAATGAACAAAATCATTTAGTAGAAAAATGCAAGGTATTCTCTGGGGACAATGAGATATTCATGTTTTCTGTAGCTGAGAGTGGTGGATGATGAGTTTGAAGCTATATTGCGAAGAGCCTTGAATGCTACATTGATAATTCCATACACAGTTTTTCAATCAATGGGGAGCTATTGAGGGTTCTTGAGCACTGTGAGAAATAATCAAGTCTGTTACTTAGGAAGATTAATTTAGCCATGGTGTTTAAGTATCTTAGAGGAGAGGGACCAGTGAGAAGTAGCCCAGGTATAAAGCTAACGAATTTAGCTGAGCAATGTTGTTAAAAATTTCAATGAGTTTGTTGCTAGAAAGAAATGGAAAGGCATATAAAGATATAAGAGTCTTTGTTAAAATACGGGTCTTAGCAGCAGAGTAGAGGTAGGAGGTATGAGAAAGCAAAGAAAAGGAGGAGTCAGAGACAATTCTGGGAACCAGGCCTATGAGTAGGGAAGAAATGTGTTGTCACTAAAAACAAACAAACAAATGAAAAAAAAAAAAACAGAAACAGTGACCGCAAAAAGAGCTGTTAGCTTATTTAGAGCTGTGGCCTTGTTAACAGGAGAAAGGCTTCGGAGATGTTGAGGTTTTTTTTTTGATGGAGTTTCGCACTTGTTGCCCAGGCTGGAGTGCAATGGTGCAATCTCGGCTCACCGCAACCTCCGCCTCCTGGGTTCAAGCAATTCTCCTGCTTCAGCCCCCTGAGTAGCTGGGACTACAGGCATGCGCCACCATGCCCGGCTAATTTTGTATTTTTAGTAGAGATGAGGTTTCTCCATGTTGGTCAGGCTGGTCTCGAACTCCAGACTTCAGGTGATCCACCCGCCTTGGCCTCCCAAAGTGCTGGGATTACAGACGTGAGCCACTGCTCCCAGCTGAGATGTTGCGTTTGAGGGCCATTTCCATATTGCAGAAGTGGCATTGAGCAAACCGGTAGAAATGAAAATGGGTCTTGACTGAAAGAGCCAGAGGTGAAGAGTTGAGAGTTAAAGGAATAGAAACATTGCCGAAACTGTGATAATAAATGCATAACCAAGGAGAAGGCATGGAGAGAAAAGAAAGGGCTGAAAAAAGAACATCAGGGGATGTCTATATTTTTAGGGAGAAAGAAAACGGAAACAAAGAATAAGGCAGAAACAAAAAGAGAAAATTAGACGCCTTAAGGTAATGCTACTGGCCGGGCGCGGTGGCTCACGCCTGTAATCCCAGCACTTTGGGAGGCCGAGGCGGGCGGATCACGAGGTCAGGAGATCGAGACCATCCTGGCTAACACGGTGAACCCCCGTCTCCACTAAAAATACAAAAAATTAGCCGGGCGAGGTGGCAGGCGCCTGGAGTCCCAGCTACGCGGGAGGCTGAGGCAGGAGAATGGCGTGAACCCCGGGGGGCGGAGCCTGCAGTGAGCCGAGATCGCGCCACTGCACTCCAGCCTGGGTGAAAGAGCGAGAGACTCCGTCTCAAAAAAAAAAAAAAAGGTAATGCTACAGCAGCGAAAGCCAATAGATGGCAATGCATACTCAGGAGGGAAGATGGATTCAGCAGCACAAATGCTGAAAGATCTCTGGAGCAGGAGCACCGGGGACGTGACGGGGTGTGGGGGGTGGAGACTGTGGTTTGATGAAAGGAAAATCAAACTCAAGAGAGCTAAGAAAACCGACTTGGAAGAAAACAGTTACTTTTTCAAAAAGTTCGTTGCTAAAAAGAAGAGGAAAGACCAAGGAGTAACTTGAAGAGGTTGCAGGGTAAAGTGTAAGGGATCTTACACTTTTATTTGTTTACATGTTTGTTTGTTTATTTATTTATTTGAGATGGAGTCTCCCTCTGTCACCCAGGCTGGAGTGCAGTGGCACAATCCTGGCTTGCTGCAACCTCCGCCTCCCGGGTTCAGGTGATTCTCCTGCCTCAGGTATCTGGGATACTAGGTGCGTGCCACCGTGCCCAGCTAATTTTTTTGTAGTTTTAGTAGATGGGGTTTCACTGTGTTAGCCAGGATGGTCTCCATCTCCTGGTCTTGTGATCCACCCGCCTCGGCCTCCCAAAGTGCTGGGATTACAGGCATGAGCCACCATTCCAGGCCTACTTAGACTTGTAAAGAAGGAAGTGGAGGGAGCTTACATTACAGAATCATGATATCAAGATTATCTGATGAGAGTGAAACGGCAAAGGAGGGTGGGCAGAGGAGTTGAGAAAAACAGAAAGAAGTTAGGGCAATCAACATGCACAATGCCATGAGAAGTCAAAGACAAAAGCTTGATTGTGGCCGGGTGCAGTGGTTTATGCCTATAATCCCAGCACTTTGGGAGGCCGAGGTTGGTGGGTCACTTGACGTCAGGAGTTGGGGATTGGCCTGGCCAATATGGTGAAACCTCGTCACTACTAAAAATACAAAAATTAGCCAGGTGTGGTGGCATGTGCCTGTAATCACAGCTACTCTGGAGGCTGAGGCAGGAGAATTGCTTGAACCCAGGAGGCAGAGGTTGCAGTGAGCCGAGATTGTGCCATTGCACTCCAGTCTGGGTGACAGAGCAAGACTCCGTCTCAAAAACAACAACAACAACAACAACAAAAAACAAAAACAAAAACAAAAACAAAAAACAACTTGATTTTTACTGAGTAGTGAGGATCAAGTTCAGTTAAATAGCATGGAGTTCTGTTAGTGTAGACAAGACTTCTTTAACAAGCCTAAAGGTTCACAGGGCAAGATCTGAGAAAATAAAGGCAGGGCTATGCCAAACTGGATGAACTTTGTAAGACAGGAATGGTAGGCCACAGGGAGAGGACTTGTAGCATGGCTCTGGGGCAAGTGACTTGACAATAGGAGAAGGGATAACTAACAGGGAAAGCAGAGAGGTAGATAGATCAGAAACCGTGATGAGAATACATGTCAGGCTCAGCAGGGCTGAAGGACAGAGAAAAGCGCACAGCATTTGGTTAGACAGGAAACATCTTAGAGTGTCAAATGGCAAAGTCATGTCTTCCTTGTTTCTGCACCTTCACTTATTTTGCTTCACTGGCTCAGAAACCCAACTGATTTCTTCCAATACAAAATTTCCCCATATTCAAGAATAACTATTCTGCCTTCCCTAAGTACTCTAACCCTCAATAATCTTTTTTAAAAACTCTTCAGGGCCGGGCGCGGTGGCTCAAGCCTGTAATCCCAGCACTTTGGGAGGCCGAGGCGGGTGGATCACGAGGTCAGGAGATCGAGACCATCCTGGCTAACACAGTGAAACCCCGTCTCTACTAAAAAATACAAAAAATTAGCCGGGCGTGTTGGCGGGCGCCTGTGGTCCCAGCTACTCGGGAGGCTGAGGCAGGAGAATGGCGTGAACCCAGGAGGTGGAGGTTGTGGTGAGCCGAGATCGCGCCACTGCACTCCAGCCTGGGGGACAGAGAAAGACCCCGTCTCAAAAAAAAAAAAAAAAAAAAAACTCTTCTATATGTGTATAACTTGGATCACATATCTTGGTACTAAATGATGAGTCTGTACTGTATGCTTTCATGTATGTTAATCTCATCAATCTGGTTTTGTTGAAAGCTTCTGGAAGGCAGAGACCTTGCCTGATATTCTGCTTGCAACTCTGCCTCTTAGCACAGCACTGGGCCAAAGCATGCCCTCAGTAAATGCTTGGTGATTGAGCAGATGAAAGGAGATCAGAGAGAGATAACAAGTAAAAAGGTTGGAGATGCCAATGACTTGATAACTCCTGAACTGGACAAACAACTCCTGAACAGAAGCTAATTACGTTCCATGATCCTTCTACACTTCAAAGCATCTGCTTGGACCTCCCTCTCCCCAGATAATTCCTTCTTCAATCTACTCTTTTCCTACTTCAAACAGCCCACAATTCTCATAATCAAGAGAAATATACCACATGATCCAATTAGTATCCTAGCACTTCAGTGACATAAAAGGATCATAAAAGATCATTTAGTCCACATTTATCATTTTTCACATGAGGAAGCTTAAAAATCCAAGCAGATACAGTGAAATGCAGTGACTTGTCCGAAATCACAGCGCTGGTTAATGCCAGAGCCAAGACCAGAAGTCAGATCTCCTGGCTATTACACCTTATATGACATCACATTGCATCAATATCTGAGTAAGCAATTTTTCTATTCATCTTAACCCTAAATTCTAACGTGTCTGAAGAAATTTCAAACTTTCCAACCCAATGTTTCTTCTCTAATCAGAGTAGTTTATAAAAGACTATCCTTTCAAAAAGGGATTCCAGAAAGGAAGTTAATTTATCAAGTAAATACTAAGGGACAAGCCCTGTGCTGGAAATTTTATAGATTTTGTCTCATTTATTCCTCATATCTCCACTATGAGATAGTTTTTAACTGCCTTACGAGTGAAGAGATGCAAAAAGAGTAAGATACTTGCTTAAATTTACACAGTTAATAAGTAGTATAATGGAGATTTGATCCAATACCTGGTGGCTCCCCAAGCCCACTGCCTTTTGAGTAAACTGTTAAAATTTCTTTTAGCAAGAGCAGGGAATGGTGTAGAACAAGATCTATTTTCACACCAACTCTTGCAATAAGGGACAAATGATTTATCGTTGCGAGAAAAGCTTATGGCAAAATGAACACATTATGCATGTGGACTCCAAAGCAGATACGGAATGGGCAATTCCAGATGAGCTCTCTTTTCCACAGTGCTTTACCTTTTGCAGCTTCTTTCCTAAGAGAAGGGAAATAAATTGTCCCACTGTTCTTGGGAGTGGGACAGAGGTGTCTTATCCTCAAGGGATTGGCCATCTTAGTTTTCAAATTATTCCTTTCTTATCATCCAAGAGAGAAGGAAGCTTCTGGAACTGTGCCTGCTTTGCAATTCTATCCCCATTTTATCTTATCCAAGAGTGCCATCTTTGTAGCATGTCACCATGGAGACTTGATCAAACTCATGCTCATGCACTTAATCTTGCAATCTGTTGCTGACTGGCTGATATTCCTTCTTAAGCCAAAGAACAGCAGGTTCTTAAATGAATTCTTTTAAAGAACCAGAACTGCTGACAAATGTTTAACCCAAGTCTGGTACATAGCACTTTAGTAATACACAATATTAAATCTGTTATTGTTTGGATAGCACAACTCAGGATGTTTGAATTAAGACCTGGAAAAAGAAAAGGCACATCGTGTGTGTTAACTCTTATGCTGCTTGTCAGACTTTCTGAGTTTGTTGCACTCAACAAATATTTATTGAGCTAGGTAACTATCTCAAATCTCAACTATGGAGATATGAAGACAACTAAGACATGGACTTTGACCTCAAAGAGCTCAAAGTCTGGCTGGAGACACACAGAAATAAAGTAACTATAGTATAATATCACGTATGCTATAACAGAGACACATGGAACACAAGAGAGGAACAACTAGTTCCAAATGGAGGTAGAGTAGGTGAAGAGAGATCATTAGGAACGGCTTCTCAGATGAGGTGCCATCTGAGTTTGATCTTAAAGGGTTGATTCATGGGAAGGGAAATGAAAATAAAACAACTCCTAACAAAGGCTTGGAAGCACAACAGGAAAAACGTAGTTAAGGAACAGAATAATCAAATGGGATTAGTGTGTAGAATTTGGGGTAGGAATCCCTGGGGATTGGCAGGCAGTGGGGATGGAAAACTAAACTGGATATAGGAAGTAAAGGCTCTATGTGCCATATTGTAGCAATGCAGAGGGTTGAATCATAAGCAGTGATCAGAATATGGGTAGTTTTATTAGGACTTTGAGCTTCAAGTTAAGAATAATGATGATTCTGCTGGATTTTTGGTGAGGAGAGAACATGATCAGTTTTGTATTCTGAAAAGCTCATTTTCCTTAGCATATGAAGAAGAGATTTTTGCAGGACTAAGAGGTCCAGACAACACTAGAGGCAGGAAGAACAATCATGAGGTTTTTGTACTCATCTAGGAAAAAGACCTAGAGCAGAAGGGATATTGTGAAGGGGCAGGGGACACAACTGGTAGAGATATAATTAAATTAGAATAAATTGAGATAAAATTATCAGGTCTTGGTGACACATGGAATGAGAGGGATGATGGATAATTAAGTCTTAGCCAATGAGAAGGCTTCCCAGAAGGCACATATGACAATTCAGCTTGACCAGAACTTCAGTCACATGGCCATGCATAGCACAATTGGAAGCTGGGAAATGTAGTCTTTTTTTCTGGGGAGCCATGTGATCAGTTGAAAATAGGTGTACATTTATCAAGCGGGATAAGGGCAATCTCTACCACCCATACCTGTATTATAGCTGCAGTATTTTTTTTTTTTTTTTTTTTTTTTTTTTTTTTTGAGACGGAGTCTTGCTCTGTCACCCAGGCTGGAGTGCAGTGGCGCAATCTCGGCTCACTGCAAGCTCCGCCTCCCGGGTTCACGCCATTCTCCTGCCTCAGCCTCTCCGAGTAGCTGGGACTACAGGCGCCCGCCGCCACGCCCGGCTAATTTTTTTGTATTTTTAGTAGAGACGGGGTTTCACCGTGGTCTCGATCTCCTGACCTCGTGATCCACCCGCCTCAGCCTCCCAAAGTGCTGGGATTACAGGCGTGAGCCACCGCGCCCGGCTATAGCTGCAGTATTTTAATCATGCTTTTACTTTCTCTCCTCTGGAGACTTTGAAGATGAGACTCTTCAAGGGGAGATGTTGTTATCTGCAGTAGCCAATAGTGCTGGGCACACAGTAGATACATAGATACTTAGTATGCATTGCAATGAAACAATCTGGCCATTGTTTTGATATATTTCTTTTTTTCTTTTCTTTCCTTTTCCTTTTCTCCTCCCTCCCTCTCTCTCTTTCTCTCTCTTTCCTTTCTTTCCTTTCCTTTTCCTTCCTTCCTTCCTTGCTTCCTTCCTTCCTTCCTTCCTTCTTTCCTTCCTTCCTTCCTTCCCTCCTTCCTTCCTTTCTTTCTTCTTTCTTTCCTTCTTTCCTTTTTTTTTTTTTGACAGAGTTCCACTCTTGTCACCAGGCTGGAGTGCAGTGGCGCAATCTCAGGTCACTGCAACCTCTGCCTCCCACGTTCAAGTGATTCTCCTGCTTCAGCCTCCTGAGCAGCTGGGATTACAGCCACTTGCCAGAATGCTGGGCTAATTTTTGTATTTTTAGTACAGACGGGGTTTCACCATGTTGGCCAGGCTAGTCTCGAACTCCTGACCTTCCAAAGTGCTGGGATTACAGGAGTGGGCCACCATGCCCAGCCTTGCTTAGACATATTTCAAGTTCTTCCCTTTGAGCTTAGCCTCAGCTAATTCATGCACCTTTTCTATGCTCACACCTTTTCCTGTTGGGAGCAGGCCCCTCAAAATCTGGTCATAAACTGGCCCCAAAACTGGCCATAAACAAAATCTCTGCAGCACCGTAACATGTTCATAATGGACCTAACGCCCAAGCTGGAAGGTTGTGTGTTTATAGGATTAAGAGCAAGGAACACCTGGCCCGCCCAGGGCGGAAAACCACTTAAAGGCATTCTTTTTTTTTTTTTTTTTTATTATACTTTAGGGTTTTAGGGTACATGTGCACAATGTGCAGGTTTGTTACATATGTATCCATGTGCCATGTTGATTTCCTGCACCCATTAACTCGTCATTTAGCATTAGGTGTATCTCCTAATGCTGTCCCTCCCCCCTCCCCCCACCCAACAACAGTCCCCGGAGCGTGATGTTCCCCTTCCTGTGTCCATGAGTTCTCATTGTTCAATTCCCACCTATGAGTGAGAACATGCGGTGTTTGGTTTTTTGTCCTTGCGATAGTTTACTGAGAATGATGTTTTCCAGTTTCATCCATGTCCCTACAAAGGACACGAACTCATCATTTTTTATGGCTGCATAGTATTCCATGGTGTATATGTGCCACATTTTCTTAATCCAGTCTATCGTTGTTGGACATTTGGGTTGGTTCCAACTCTTTGCTATTGTGAATAGTGCCGCAATAAACATACATGTGCATGTGTCTTTATAGCAGCATGATTTATAGTCCTTAAAGGCATTCTTAAGCCACAAACAATAGCTTGAGTAGTCTCTGCCTTAAGGACATGCTCCTGCTGCAGTTAACTAGCCCAACCTATTCCTTTAATTTGGCCCACCCTTCATTTCCCATAAGGGATGCTTTCAGTTAATCGAATATCTATAGAAACAATGCAGGCCAGGCGCGGTGGCTCACACTTGTAATCCCAGCACTTTGGGAGGCTGAGGCGGGCGGATCACGAGGTCAGGAGATCGAGACCATGGTGAAATCCCATCTCTACTAAAAATACAAAAAAATTAGCCAGGCGTGGTGGCGGGCGCCTGTAGTCCCAGCTACTTGGAGGGGCTGAGGCAGGAGAATGGCATGAACCCGGGAGGCAGAGCTTGCAGTGAGCGGAGATTGCGCCACTGCACTCCAGCCTGGGCGACAGAGCGAGACTCCGTCTCAAAAAAAAAAAAAAAAAAGAAACAATGCTAATGACTGGCTTGCTGTTAATAAATATGTGGGTAAATCTCTGTTTGGGGCTCCCAGCTCTGAAGGCTGTGAGACCCCTGATTTCCCACTTCACACCTCTATATTTCTGTGTGTGTGTCTTTAGTTCCTCTAGTGCCGCTAGGTTAGGTTCTCCCCGACAGAGCTGGTCTTGGCAAGTGGCATCCATTGTGGGGGCTTGAATCCAGGTTGAAGGGTCTCCGGAGTGACGGTTGGAATGGAAAACTAGCTGGAGGATACCTGAGTACTCTTAAAGCAATCCCCATGGTGAGTAAGAAGGGGAGCTTGGAAGCGTCAGGGTAACAATGAGACAGGTGTGGGGTCTGGTTCATTTCACCTGGGAACTTTTTCACACTGATGATAAGGAGGAACGAGAGTATAATGAAGTAACAGAAGAGGTTAGAGACCAGGTTTATTTGCCAGCTAAAGCTAAGCGGCAAAGGAGGGAGAGGTTCATCCCTACCCTTCTGCACCCCCTCCTTATTATTTTGAAGAAAAGACCCTCCAGATCTTTCTTTTCCGGAGGACACTGGGCGAAAAGTAGTTGCCCCAATGACTGTTAAAGCAGCGCCTTGAGCCACCGCTCTTAGTTCTATTCAGGCAGGAATTCAGCCTGCCGAGAGAGTGATTTAGAGGCTTGGCAGTTCCCTGTTAGAATACACCCCCCAGATCAACAGGGAAATATTATAGCTACATTTGAGTCTTTCCCTTTTAAATTTGGGAAAGCACATTTAGTTGATTATATCAAGGCCTGTGATGGTGTCCGAGGTAATCTGCATAAAGCTACTCTGCTAGCACAGGCAATGGCAGGACTGAGAGTGGATATAGGAAATATTCCATTTCCTGGACCTTGTTTTAACTGTGGGAAGCATGGTCATACTAAAAAAGAATGTAGAAAAAATCAGCAAGTCAGGCTGCCAGATAGGGAAAAAAAGAAAACTGCTGATCCTGAAATATGTCGAAATTGTAAAAAAGGAAAACATTGGGCTAATCAATGTCACTCTAAGTTTGATAAAGATGGGAATGCAATTTTGGGAAACGCCATGAGGGGCCCATCCCAGGCCCAGTTCTAAACTGGGGCATTTCCAGCTCAGGCCATTCCCTCACCCCCGTACAATGTCTGTCCCCTGCCAGAGCCGGTAGTGCCATAGTAGATTTATGCTGCACAAAAGCTGTGAGCCTTCTGCCTGGGGAACCCCCGCAAAAGGTCCCAACAGGAGTCTGTGGACCCTTGCCAGCAGGGACGATAGGATTACTTTTAGGAAGGTCTAGTTTAGGTTTAAAAGGGGTACAGATACATACAGGAGTCATTGATTCAGATTACAATGAGGAAATTCAAATTGTTAAATCTACTTCTCTTCCCAGGAAAGCAGAGCCAGGAGAGCGCATAGTGCAGCTCCTGATTGTGCCGTATGTGGGAATGGGAAAAAGTGAAATTAAACAACAGGAGGATTTGGAAGCACAAATAAACAAGGCAAAGCAGCTTATGGGTAAATCAAATTACTGATAGATGTCCTACCTGTGAAATAACTATTCAGGGAAAGAAATTTAAAGGCTTGGTAGATACAGGAGCGGAGATTTCAATCATTTCTCTACAGCACTGGCCGTCCACGTGGCCAATTCAACCCACTCAATTTAACATAGTGGAGTTGGTAAAGACCCTGAAGTATATCAAAGTAGTTATATTTTGCATTGTGAAGGGCCCGATGGACAACCTGGGACTATTCTACCAATTATAACTCTCTGTACCTATAAATTTATGGGGAAGAGATTTATTACAACAGTGGGGAGCACAAATTCTAATTCCAGAACAATTATATAGCCCTCAAAGTCAACATATGATGCATGAAATGGGGTATGTATCTAGTACAGGACTAGAAAAAAAATTTGCAAGGTTTAAAAAGTTCCCACCAAAGATTAGGATATCATTTTTGATGGTGGCCATTGTTAAGGCTCCAGAACCTATGCCTTTAGAATGGTTAACAGATAAGCCAATTTGGATAGAACTATGGCCGCTAAGTAAAGAGAAACTGGAGGCTTTAGAGAAATTAGTTGCTGAACAATTAGAAAATGGGCACATAGCTCCAGCATTTTCTCCTTGGAATTCTCCAGTTTTCATAATTAAGAAAAAATCAGGTAAATGGAGAATGTTAACTGACTTAAGAGCTATCAATTCAGTTATACAACCTATGGAAGCATTACAGCCAGGATTGCCTTCTCCTGCTATGATTCCAAAAAATTGGCCTTTAATAGTCATAGATTTAAAAGATTGTTTTTTTACTATCCCTTTAGCTGAGCAAGACTGTGAACGGTTTGCATTTACAATTCCTGCGGTAAACAACATGCAGCCTGCTAAGAGTTTTCATTGTTTTACAGATGGGTCTAGTAATAGTAAAGCTTCTTATTCTGGATCAAAACTTAAAGTTTTCAGATGCCCTATACTTCAGTTCAAAAAGTCAAAAAGTGGAGCTTGTAGCTGTAATTGAGGTATTGACTGCTTTTGATATGCCTATTAATGTGATTTCTGATTCTGCTCCTATAATTGGGGCATACTGCCCTCAAAAACCTATTTGTAAACAGGATTGGACCCAGTTAGAAAAAATGAATGTACTTGTTTAGGAAGATTGCATTGCAGAACAGGCAGAGGTGCTGCACAACGATTCCTATGGAATTATTATTAATTGGTCCCCTAAGGGGATGTTTAGCTCGAATTGCACCTCTCAGTCTGCATGCCACAGCCACACTGTGTTCAGATGATCTGAACAAAACGGTCAGATGGCCGGGCGCGGTGGCTCACGCCTGTAATCCCAGCACTTTGGGAGGCCGAGGCGGGCGGATCATGAGGTCAGGAGATCGAGACCATCCTGGATAACACGGTGAAACCCCGTCTCTACTAAAAATACAAAAAATTAGCCGGGCGAGGTGGCGGGCGCCTGTAGTCCCAGCTACGCAGGAGGCTGAGGCAGGAGAATGGCGTGAACCCCGGGGGGAGGAGCCTGCAGTGAGCCGAAATCGCGCCACTGCACTCCAGCCTGGGTGAAAGAGCGAGACTCCGTCTCAAAAAAAAAAAAAAAAACGGTCAGATGGTAGAAATGATAAGAAGTACGGCAAAAGTTCCTATTATCTGGAACCATGGCGGTATAGCAGCACCTCAACCTCAAATGATATGGCCCACTCTAGGAGCTTAACATAAGCGGGCGCGGTGGCTCACGCTTGTAATCCCAGCACTTTGGGAGGCCGAGGCGGGCGGATCACGAGGTCAGGAGATCGAGACCACGGTGAAACCCCGTCTCTACTAAAAATACAAAAAATTAGCCGGGCGTGGTGGCGGGCGCCTGTAGTCCCAGCTACTCAGAGAGGCTGAGGCAGGAGCATGGCGTGAACCCGGGAGGCGGAGCTTGCAGTGAGCTGAGATCGCGCCACTGCACTCTAGCCTGGGGGACAGAGCGAGACTCCGTCTCAAAAAAAAAAAAAAAAAAAAAAAGATTTAAAATTAAAAGAACAAATGTTTAAAGCATCCGAGGCACACCTGGCCTTAATGCCAGGAACTGGAGTGCTTGAAGGAGTTACAGACAAATTAGCAGCTAGTAACCCATTAAAATGGATAAAAACACTTGGAAGCTCTGTGATTTCAATGACGATTGTGCTTTTAATCTGTGTTGTTTGTCTTTGTATAGTCTGCAGATGTGGATCCTGACTCCTGAGAGAAGTAGCTACCCATGACAAAGCTGCCTTTGCTTTCATCAATTTGCAAATCAGAGAAGGGCGAAATGTTGGGCACAGGCCCCCCAAAATCTGGTCATAAACTGGCCCCAAAACTGGCCATAAACAAAATCTCTGCAGCACTGTAACATGTTCATAATGGCCCTAACGCCCAAGCTGGAAGGTTGTCGGTTTACAGGATTAAGGGCAAGGAACACCTGGCCCACCCAGGGCGGAAAACTGCTTAAAGGCATTCTTAAGCCACAAACAATAGCTTGAGTAGTCTCTGCCTTAAGGACATACTCCTGCTGCACTTAACTAGCCCAACCTATTCCTTTAATTCGGCCCACCCTTCGTTTCCCATAAGGGATGCTTTCAGTTAATTGATTATCTTTGTTTTTTTTTGTTTGTTTTTTTTTGAGACGGAGTCTTGCTCTTTTGCCCAGGCTGGAGTGCAGTGGCGCAATCTCGGCTCACTGCAAGCTCCGCCTCCCGGGTTAACGCCATTCTCCTGCCTCAGCCTCTCTGAGTAGCTGGGACTACAGGCGCCCGCCACCACGCCCGGCTAATTTTTTTTTTGTATTTTTTAGTAGAGACGGGGTTTCACTGTGGTCTCGATCGCCTGACCTCGTGATCCGCCCGCCTCGGCCTCCCAAAGTGCTGGGATTACAAGCGTGAGCCACCGCGCCCGGCCTCAGTTAATTGATTATCTATAGAAACAATGCTAATGACTGGCTTGCTGTTAATAAATATGTGGGTAAATCTCTGTTCAGGGCTCTCAGCTCTGAAGGCTGTGAGACCCCTGATTTCCCACTTCACACCTCTATATTTCTGTGTGTGTGTGTCTTTAATTCCTCTAGCGTCACTGGGTTAGGGTCTCCCCGACTGGGCTGGCATTTTCCTGTCAACTTTCTGTCATTCCTTCATAGATCGGCTCAGGATGTTTGTCATGCAGCAGTCACTTCTCAAAATGTGGACAAGTGTTATTTTCATTATAAAGAATGAGTACTTAGATTTTTAAAACATGAAATTTTACTAGACCTTCTGAAAGTGTGCAGGATAAGTTAAAAAAAATAATAAGGCTGGCCGGGCGCGGTGGCTCACGCTTGTAATCCCAGCACTTTGGGAGGCCGAGGCGGGCGGATCACGAGGTCAGGAGATCCAGACCACGGTGAAACCCCGTCTCTACTAAAAATACAAAAAAAAAAATTAGCCAGGCATGGTGGCGGGTGCCTGTAGTCCCAGCTACTCGGAGAGGCTGAAGCAGGAGAATGGCGTGAACCCGGGAGACGGAGCTTGCAGTGAGCCGAGATTGCGCCACTGCACTCCAACCTGGGTGACAGAGCGAGACTCCGTCTCAAAAAAAAAAAAAAAATAATAAGGCAAGATGGTAAATCTGGTGATTTCTTCAGTATCCAGATGTATATATCAGGTTTTTAACAAGAAAGACAGATAAAATAGAAAAAAATGAAAGGTTAGAAAAGCATTAATTGGAATGTACTAAGGAAGAGGGAAGAATTAGCAATGATTTTTGAGGCTGGAAAACTAGGAAAATTGTACGACATTGGCAGAAAGAGAGAAAGTCCAAAGTTAGGATGGAGGGTGGAGATAGAGTAATTTTTATGGCAAAGATGACATTGGATTAACTCATTTAGGCCTTACTTTAAAATTTAGCTATAATTATGATTTATCAACACATATCTCCTCTTTCCTTGGAACTTTAGAAGAAACTTCCTTATGTATCATTGAATTTTTATCCTTTCCCAGAAAACAGACATGTCTAAGTTACCATATTGAAAATGTGGCAATGAATTATTTAATGGTTGCAGCATTGTTACTTCAAAATGGAAGGCATGTATACATTTCAATTCAAAGTAATACAATTTCACATTGCATCTAGATTCAAATTATCTATAATCTATCACTCTATAGAGGGACATGTATTTAAATGTTAGTAGTAAACAGAATTGGGTAAATTTTTTCATCTCTCAAAATGTATATTAAATTTCAACTTGATGTGATCAGTGGAACACCAGGAATTCATGAAGTTTCAAAGTGGTGCAAGCACAAATAAACAATTTTTTTTTTTAGTTTTAGGAAGACAAATAGTTGAGAAGAACTTCTTATACCTGCATACTAACCCAGACACTAAAGTTGCTCAACTCTTTTTTTTATTTTTTTATTTTTATTTTTATTTATTTATTTATTTTTGAGATGGAGTCTTGCTCTGTCGCCCAGGCTGGAGTGTAGTGGCACAATCTCGGCTCACTGCAAACTCCACGTCCTGGGTTCACGCCATTCTCCTGCCTCAGCCTCCCAAGTAGCTGGGACTACAGGCACTCGCCACCACGCCCGGCTAATTCTTTTTTTTTTTTTTTTGTATTTTTAGTAGAGACGGGGTTTCACCGTGTTAGCCAGGATGGTCTTGATCTCCTGATCTCGTGATCTGCCCGCCTTGGCCTCCCAAAGTGCTGGGATTACAGGCGTGAGCCACCACGCCCGGCCTGCTCAACTCTTTAGAGCATATCAATCAGATATTACCACGAAAAATGTGAGTTTGGATGCAAGGAGTAAAATGGACTAAATAAAAACGTATTTTAAACTCTTCCTCCTCTTTAATACCTATGTAACTTCTTTAAAAAAAACCCCAACCTTATAATAGTATTGGCCAGTCATTTGAATTTTTGAAGAAAAAATTGATACTGTTATGCATGAAAACACAGCAACTATCCCTCACTCTTTCAACTTCTGAAAATAGCTAGAGAGTGGCAAGTCCAACCACCATCCTCTCCCCAAAACTCCATAATTAGTGGTAATATTTTCTAGAACTTCTTTGAATTTCACTAGAGGTTATATATTGTAGCTTTTTTCCCACTCTAGCATTTATAGACAATACTGACAAATGTTTGAAATAATAGATTGGAATTAACCCTCATATTAATTTTAGCTTCTACCAAAGTGTGCATAGAACAAAGAATCAAAGGACAACATGTTAACTAATAAAGCAAATAGTTGGTACCTATGACTTAGCAAGTTACCTTCATTAGCACTGGGTGTTGGATCTTGAAGTTGATAGTTTAAAAAGTCTGATTCTTTTGAAATGGGACCAAAGAAGTCTAGGAAAAGCCCAGCACCATAGGGCTCCCAATTGAGGGGTGTGGACTGGATGGCTGAAGAGGTAATATCAATACAGTGTGCCATGTGCTGTCAGTACCTAGATGATGGATAACACGATACCAGAAATGGTGGCCACAGTCAGGAGACTCTGCCTTCCCCCAGGTGAAACAAAGAAAAGGATAACAGGTGCTCTCTTACATTCAGAAGTGTGTGAGATACCAACATCCACGAGAATATTCCAGTTCTCTTTCTGAAGCAGGATGCTACCTGTTCTACCACCCACATCCTGACAAGGCCTTTGGAAATCAACTCAAAAATTTTTAGCATTATTTTTTGGGGGAAGGGTGATTAAAAAAATCTCAGGGATAATCCGATTCAAAACTCTTGATTTTTAAATTAGAAAAATGCATCTTTTGATACATTTCAAGGAGCTCAAAAGTCCCTCCAAGACCATCCATGGACCCAACACCAATGACTCTGGGTTTTAAATCCTTTTAGTTTGGATTTCCTCAATTGCATTCATAAGCCCAGAGGTTCTCAAACTTTGCCCCATATTAAAATCACCTTGAAAACTTAAACAAACGACAGCAACAACAAACCTCAATGCCCAGGCCAGATCATGTCCTGTTCCAATTAAATCATTCTCTACAGGTGGAGCCCAAGAATCAATATGTATGTTTTGAACTCTCCAGGTGATTCCACAGGGCAGCAAAGTTTGAGAAGCAATACACGGGTCTCTTTTTTTTGTCACGCAGTTGATCTATGTGCTCTGTGGTCTATTCACCATCGCTCTCTGATTTAATCATCGTGTCCGAAACAATGGAAAGCCGTCTGCAGCTGAAATAATTTAGTTGGAATTATCTTGGAAAAAATAAGTAAAGTTAGATCGGGGTGAGATGCTTTCTCAGGGCTTTCCCTGGGTCAACAGGCGCGTGCAATTTCCTCAGCGAACGCCAAGGGGCACCCTCTCCCTCCCCGCTCTACCTGGAACGCCTTCCCCTTTCCAACCGCACAAAGAGCCCGGCCTCCTCCCGGGTGACATCACAAAGGGCCGGTCCCCCGCCCCTTCGGCGCCACCACGTGTGTCCCTGCGCCCGGTAGCCACCGACTCAGTCTCTCGCCAGCCAGTCTAGGCAGCGGAGGAGGGTGGTTGGCAGTGGCTGGAAGCTTCGCTATGGGAAGTTGTTCCTTTGCTCTCTCGCGCCCAGTCCTCCTCCCTGGTTCTCCTCAGCCGCTGTCGGAGGAGAGCACCCGGAGACGCGGGCTGCAGTCGCGGCGGCTTCTCCCCGCCTGGGCGGCCGCGCCGCTGGGCAGGTGCTGAGCGCCCCTAGAGCCTCCCTTGCCGCCTCCCTCCTCTGCCCGGCTGCAGCAGTGCACATGGGGTGTTGGAGGTAGATGGGCTCCCGGCCCGGGAGGCGGCGGTGGATGCGGCGCTGGGCAGAAGCAGCCGCCGATTCCAGCTGCCCCGCGCGCCCGGGGCGCCCCTGCGAGTCCCCGGTTCAGCCATGGGGACCTCTGCGAGCAGCAGCACCGCCCTCGCCTCCTGCAGCCGCATCGCCTGCCGAGCCAGAGCCACGATGATCGCGGTCTCCCTTCTCCTGGTGAGTGCTTGCGTGGACCGGGGGTGGCGGCGGCGCCGGAGCAGAAGGAACCGCTCCCGGGGAGCCGGGCGGGTCTCCGGGCTGGGGGCTTAGGGAGGCGCGGGGCCCGGCCGACTGGGTTACGGGGCACTGAGGGGTTTGCAAGGGAAGGCAACACACCAGAGGGCCTCGACTAGGTTATTTGGGGGAATCTCAGGGCTCAGCCGGGGCTCGGGAATGAAGACGAATTGTTTTCCTTGTAGTCTGGCTTTGCTGGAGGAGACGCTAGAGGTAGCCGCCCGGCTTCTGCGCATTTGAGGGCTTTTCCCCCACTCGGCCTACCTCGCGCTCCCCACGCCCGCAGCCACAGCCCCCCACCCATCGGCCACTGCCCCTCTGCGTGGTGTGGGGCCTTGCCGCGGTGTGGGGCTCCGAGGGCCGGCCGAGGCCGGCGCTTTGTTGCAGCTGCAATGTCATGTCGGGATGCTACCGCAGTGGAAGAGAGTGGTACCGGTGCGCGCCGGGCACCGGAGACCTCTGGGTACTGTCGCGCGGTGCATTCCCGAGCAGGGCGCAAGCCGCCCCCTCCTCAATCCCTTTACCCTCTCTCTTCCTTCTTGGCTCGGGTGGGGTCTGAGTTTCTGCATGCCGAAATATCACCCTTAGACCCACTCTCCGGCGCCTCCAAAGCGCCGGCTTCCAGCCAGCCAGCGCGCTGGCACTGGAATGGGGGGAAGGGGAAGGAGATATGTGTAAAGGAAGATGAATTTTCTACAGTCTTTCCGATCCCTGGTTTACCTGTGGCTAGGCAGGTGACCCTGCAGGGTGGTGCAGTCTCCCCCATCGCCTAAGCTGCATCCACATCTCGGGTCAATCATCTTGACCAAAAACTTAACCTCAACTTCCCCCAAATTCCCTCCCTTTATTTCCAAATATTGGGGTGAAGGGGCAAGTTAGGTGGAAGAAAATTTGAGATCAAAGCCTTCAGCTTCCCTTGCCTGTCTTTTATCCCTGCAGGAGGGATGGAAATTCTTAGCTAAAAACCGAACAAAAAAAAAACCCCAAAAAACAAGAGCTTGTTTTCATGGCAGAGCTGTGTAAGGGAAAAGCAGGCTTGCTGTCTCCTTCCCCAAAAGGGCTTAACGCCTGGCCAGCCAAGAACTGCTTAGATCTCAGGACATTGCAGTTGCTATGGCCTGGGAATTCATCCTACAGACACTCTGGTTCCTTGTGTGTGTGTTTTAAGAGGAAGAGAGAGACTAAAGAAAAGTTTGTTACTGTTAGCATTAATAATGAGGCAAGTCCCAGTCTCCCTTCAGAAACTCTTTTCTGCCCACTTATTAATGGCATGGCCAAGGTTTATATCTTTGAAACAAGTGTGGTGGATGGTAAGCAGTAGTCGGGGAGTCTCTTGGGACAATGAACCTGGATTGACAGTCTTGGTGTGGAGAGAAACACATCTAGGTCCATGGGAACACTGATCCTAGTTCAGTGGAGTGAGAACTATCATCATTTCCTTTTTCACGGCCTTAGATCCACTACTATGTTTCGGGTGCTTCCAACAAATCTGATTATTATATGCCTCATAGAGTCCATTCCCAGATTAAATCTTGTCATTGTGCAATACTCCATTTATTTTACCTTTTAGCATGAGGTAGGTAATTAAACAAAGGTCTTGATGTAATCAAAGGGTAGGTTGCTTTAACTAACTGAGAAAGGGCCCAGCTCCTTTTCTTGAATCATCAGGCTAGGCACCCTGGCTTCTGCCTGTAATTCCAGCATTTTGGGAGGCCAAGGTGGGAGGATTGCTTGAGTCCAGGAGTTCGAGATTTGCCTGGGCAACATAGTGAGACCCCATCTCTACAAGAAATTAGGTGGGTGTGGCGGTGGTGTGCGCCTGTATGCCCAGCTACTCAGGAGGCTGAGGTGGGAGGATGGCTTGAGCCTAGGATGTTGAGGCTGCAGTGAGCTGTGACCATGCCCAGGCACTCCAGCTTGAGTGACAGAATGGGACCCTGTCTCCAAAACCAAAATAAAAAATAAGTCATCAAACTCAACCTACCCTAAAAATTGTGCACTGGATTTGCAACTAAAGACCTGACAATTTAAGTTTGGCTACTTTGAAAAAAATAAAATTTATAATGGGGCTTAGGAGCAGTCTCAAGTTGATAACCAATACAGGATTCCTTATTCTTCTGCTAGCTATGCTAAAAAGACTTCAGGTGAATTCATGGAATGGCATGAGGTTGAGCCCTTCATCCTGAAGGGTGACTGGAGGGTGTGCCAGGAATCAGTAGAGACTATGTTATAATCCCCATCCAGGGTGGGGAGGAAATGCCTTTTGGCTTTCACATTCTTATTCTGCATGCCCAAGTCCACAGGACAGGCTTTGTTAATGTGTAAAATGATGACCTCATGATACCGTTCCAAGAAGTATTTATCCCATTGAGATCCTTGGCCATGTGAACATGACGGACACCAGGTACTGGAGCCTGGGTACACGTGGCAGGGTACTCAGAACACTACTGGGGGAGGTGGGCAAGTTAGTGGCCTGCCCACATATTACAGTTAGATTAAAAAGTAATAATCCCAGTAAAGTGTTCTATTTATTATGTCTTTTAATGCTCTTCTTTCAAATATCTCCCTTTTGGTGTGATAATATTTATTGTCATCATTTTTGTGTTGTGACTTTTTGTTTGTCATGACCGGCTAACTGCATGAAAAATAGCTTACTATAAGCTTATAAAAATACAAATATAGAGGTACACAATATGATATAATGTATACACATGTATGTAGCAATTGTATATGTAGAGAGAGAGCAATTGCTACATGCCAAGTGCTTTGTATACAGTATCTTGTTTATTCATAGCATCTTTGTGAAGCAGGTGATATTATCTCCTTTTTATAGTTGAGAAAATGGAAGCTCCCAGAACTTCACTGGTTTGTTCCAGGCCACACAGCTTGCACGTGATATTGCTGGGGCCAGAACCCAGGACTGCCTGGCTCTTCAGCTCACGTCCTCCCTTAGCTCTGTGCCACACTGCGTGTTTCACAAGTCCAAATTGCTTGATAATAAAATGTAACAACAGAGAAGGCTCACTGGGGAAAAGTTAAGGAGGTGGTTTGGTTTGTTACAGAACGTGAATGAGAATTACAGGAATGCCTTTGGAAGGAAGTATTCTTGCTGCTTGCACTTCTATTTCTGATGAGTGTCTGCATGATAATAGAAAGTAAAACATACACTGAAAGACAACAGCTGGGTTCAAAAGTCTGGGGCTCAGGTGGACAAAACATTCTTTTTTTTTTGAGACGGAGTCTTGCTGTGTCCCCCAGGCTGGAGTGCAGTGGCGCGATCTCTGCTCACTGCAAGCTCCGCCTCCGGGGGTTCACGCCATTCTCCTACCTCAGCCTCCCCAGTAGCTGGGACTACAGGCGCCCACCAACACGCCCGGCTAATTTTTTGTATTTTTAGTAGAGACGGGGTTTCACCGTGTTAGCCAGGATGGTCTCGATCTCCTGACCTTGTGATCCGCCCGCCTCGGCCTCCCAAAGTGCTGAGATTACAGGCTTGAGCCACCACGCCCGGCCGACAAAACATTCTTGTTGCTCGACACCCAGTAAGTCTAGTGTGCGTGGGTGCGCTTTGTCTTCAGAATCTAAGCTTACCTTCCACTATCTTTTTTTTTTTTTTTTTGAGACGGAGTCTCGCTCTTTCACCCAGGCTGGAGTGCAGTGGCGCAATCTCGGCTCACTGCAGGCTCCGCCCCCCGGGGTTCAAGCCATTCTGCTGCCTCAGCCTCCCGCTTAGCTGGGACTACAGGCGCCTGCCACCTCGCCCTGCTAATTTTTTGTATTTTTAGTAGAGACGGGGGTTTCACCGTGTTAGCCAGGATGGTCTCGATCTCCTGACCTCGTGATCCGCCCGCCTCGGCCTCCCAAAGTGCTGGGATTACAGGCGTGAGCCACCGCGCCCGGCCTACCTTCCACTATCTTGACTTTACCAATTGTACTATTCTGCCTGAGACACTCACCCTTGCTATATCATATCTCTGTAAGGCAGAGACAAGATCAATGAGAGCTTTAGGTTTGTGCCAGTGATAAGGAATGCTCTAGAATGGCTTGCCCAGGGTGACACTACTTAGTCAGAGATGACCCTTGCCCTCGGGGAGCTCGCTTTAACTGCATAGATAGGATTTTGGCAGTGAGGCCGTCAGAAGAGAAGGGAGCCATAATTGGTAAGGATATGAGGTCTGAAGTTTTAGAAAACACTCTTTTGCAAGCATTATGAATTCCAGATAAGGGGCTATTTGCTGTTATAGCCTGTCCAGCTGTGTGTTTGCCTAGAAAGTGCCAAGTAATAGTGTTTTTCTCTGTTACTGAAACTAGCCATGTAGCTTAGTGCTACCTCCTGACCTTCATTTATCAAAGTACATTACCTGGTACATTGGCAATTCACTTTGGCTGTTTGGGCAGGCGTGGAGTGGTCTGGTGGGGGCTGAAGTTCTGAATTATGTCAAGACTTGGTGGCAAATTCAAGCAGAACTTTAAATTAGAGCTGATATTATTATATCCAAAAGATTTTCTCCCTCCTGTATATCTTAGCTCTACAATCCTAGAATGTGAAAGCTGGAAGGGAGCATAAAAAATACTGATTTAACACCCTATATTTTTTGGTTGAGAGAAAAAAAGTACTGGGGAAGTGACTGCTTTTTTATGTTTACAAATGAAACTGCATCAAGCACCCTTTCTAAGTGAGGCACTGTTCTGGGCAGTGGGAACCCAGGGATGAGTTGGGATTTGGATCTTGCCGTGAAGGTACAATTTGTGTATGGTATATAAAATGAGCGTGGCCATCACCAGTGCTGGTTGGGTTTTACTCTCTCATATGGAATCAGTGGATGAATGTAGTGTACTTACCTTAATACACAAAATATGATTGATGTTAAGATCTTTAAAATATCTGAAGTAACTTTGGCTCTCAGTCTGAGAATAAGAGAAAAAAAAAAAAAAAACACTTTCAAATCTGGGAATGACATACATTAGCCTCAGTAGAGAAAGCAACTTCTAATCAGAGGAATGGGGAGCGCAGAACCTGTGCTGGAATGCAGGCATCCTGACCGACCCCATGAGTTATCATTACAGTCAAAATGTGTATGATGGAATTGAGCTCTGTCATCTGAACTGTTTCTGAAGACATATGTTTGAATATTCCTCAAGTCCAGTCCAAAACAAACACACCTCTAGTGTAAATAAACTACACAAGTAAATCAAATCAGCAATAAAAAAAAATTCCTTGTAAATGGTATTTAAGAACTACCTTAAGTTGGGAAGGGAAAAAAGGGGGACTTGAAAAGGCATATATCCATCAAATGCCTGCATGACATGTTTTAGTATGGCTGAATGTAGACAAAGTCTGTCAAGCAGGATATGGTAAGCACAGTTAATGCTGTATTTTCTGGGGCAGTTTGCAGACAGTCCTTTTCTGCAGGTATGCTCTTACTGGGTCGGAACAAATAGATGGGAGCTTCTGGGCTGGCTCTGGCAGATGGTCTTTGTCCTTTCTGCATTGCAGACCAGAATGTGGAGACATCACACTTTAACTTTGTAGGCGACTATATCCACGAAGATGAGAGGTGAAGGCTCTTTGGAGGCTGCATAGACAGTTTGCAAATTAATTTTGTGTTCAGCTGGTCCTTCATAAAGCATGTAAACTCCAAGTGCCTTAAATAAACATCCTTTTTTTTTTTTTTTTTTGGTGACACGAAATGGTCAGGTGCATTATCAGATCATTACTATTCAGGGGCTGGTATG
This sequence comes from Symphalangus syndactylus, assembly GCF_028878055.3. Classification (NCBI taxonomy): domain Eukaryota; kingdom Metazoa; phylum Chordata; class Mammalia; order Primates; family Hylobatidae; genus Symphalangus; species Symphalangus syndactylus. Next base: position 21,131,229 of record NC_072445.2, on the reverse strand, counting down.
AATTGAGTGACTTTTCCTTGTGCTTATTTTCCAGTAAGCACTAATATTCTGTTGGCTTTCTTTCCCCAAGCAGGCCTGGCAAATTCCAGTGATGCCAGGTCACCAGCAACTTCTTGGCAAACTCAGGTGCTTCTCTTCTGTGACAAGAAGAGCCCAGGTTATCTCAGAGCTTTGGGCATGTGTCCAGTGATCACTTGGAGCTGACTCAGTGTGGACCATTAGGCAAAGATACATCTGACAGAATGACAATGGGAGCTGTAATAGGAATCAATTTGGTTCCCAAAGTTGAATCCTCATTTAGCATTAGCAGAAGGCTGGGCCTTGTGGCTGTAGCAGCAACAGCTGCTGAGCTTTGATTATTTAGGATAGGGGCGAGATCATGAATAAATACTGGCCTTGCCCCAGTGTTTGTGTTTGTCAAATACCAAAAAATAAAATGGGAATCCTAAATTGGCTTGCACGCTGCCACCCAGCTTTCTTACCACCTTCATTTCTAGCCTGAATCCAAGAGGAGAGGAGCTTGGGTAGAGCTTATAACCTGGGAGGAACCTGGCAGATATCAGTGAGTACAGGCAGGACTGAGGGCTATACAGAGGTGGGCTTCACTGATACTTAGGCTGTTGACTCAAAGCAATAGTAAGCAATAGTGATGTCAGTGAGATCAGTGAGCAGTGGCGATCTCACTGTTCTTGAGAGGTGCTAAAGGTCACCAGAAGATTTTCTTGCCAGTATCCTGGCTTTGGAGATGACAGATGTGTGCAGTGGTGGGAAAGTTGCACTCAGAGAGATCTCAGGCAGGTGTGGGACTGAGCAGGGTGTGGGTGGGGATCAGGACATTGCCCTGTGGCTTCATATTTAAAAATTATACCTAAGACTTTGTGCTACACAAAAATAAAAACAAGAAAAGTAAGGGAGGCACTTAGTAAGCTAAGTCATAGCAAGGTTCATTATCTAATCTTTATATACTTTTCTATTTGTTTGTCTGCTGTCAGTACTGCTGTGTGGCTCTGTTGCTTGGCGCCCTTGCAAACCTGTTTTGGGAAAAGGAACATGAGCTTAATGGATTTAGGAGAGAGGAGAGGAGTGAGTCCATGAATCCTGGAATCAAATGAGAGCAGCTGTGGATTCAATAGGGCTTCAGCTCTGAGAGCCCAGAGGGGAGGAATAAGCAAGTGAGTGTTAATATTAATCACTGATATTGCTGTCACTGGCTCTTATTTATTGAGTACTTATCTTTGACATTGTGTGGAATACCTTCTACAAATGATCTCAGTACATCTGTCAAGTCCCTGAGGTAGTAGCATTAGCCCCATTTTACAGATAAGGGAATGGAGTTTGAAAAATCATATGGTCATGCGGTTGGCAACTGCTGGAGAGGATTTAAATCTAGGTCAGTGTGGCTTTGTGCACACTGCTTTTTCTGCAAGTTGTTGGTAGGAGAGAGGTCACCTTAATTTACCAGAATTTTGTTTTCTGTAAAGAGAATGACTTTACCCAAGAGTTGAACATTCTCTTTCCAGAAATTTAATGAGCAGTTCTGCTCCACGATGGTGCTTGGAAGTTTAGCTAAAACTGCTGGTTATAAACTGAGAGCAACCTGTGTGTGGATTGAAAGGGGAGGATGTGCAGTCATTGGTAAGCATTTTCCTGTGGTGTGACTGACGGGCAAGGGTGCCATGGCTAAGATGGAAAGATACTCCTGCGAATTGAAATGTTATAAATAGGGAATGGATGCTTTGCTTTCCTGCTACTTGGGTCATTTTGAAAAATATTTGTTTAGTCAGTGACGGTGTGACATGGGTTCTGCTTAGCAATGTAGTTTCAACTCACCTGAGAACTTGAGGACCTTTTAGGGTTTTCTTTGCTGTCAGCCTAGTTATTTGTGTAGGATAAGTGCATGGGCTTGTACCATCTGTTATTAGTATTTCCTTTTTTCACTTTTCATTTCAGGTCTCTTAGAAACCGGTTTAACTCCGTGATTTGAGGGGTGTCAGAGGTCGTGTGTTTGTGTGTGATTTATCATACTGACTGGGAGCACTCGCTTAAGTAAGCTTTTAAACATCGCTTCGTAGATTGTAGAGACTGAGTAAACTAGGAAAAGGCAAAGAGTGAGAGGAAATTATTTAATCATTTGTCCTGGAAAACAGGTTGGAATTCTGGTCTCCCAAATAACCTTTGGGACAAGACCATTGTTTGATTTCATCCTACATACGTCCAGGTCAGCTTGCCCAGGATTAGGAGAGGTGGGGGTGTTGGGAAGGAAGAAAGAGATTCCAAGGCGAATGGTAACAGGTCCCCAGGATAATTTAGCTGGATATTTTTGTTAATCCGTTTTGTGATGCTATAAAGGAGTACCCAAGACTGGGTCATTTATAAAGAAAGAGGTTTATTTCACTCATGATTCTGCAGGCTGTACAAGAAGCATGGATTTAGCATCTGTTTGGCTTCTGGTAAGGCCTCAGGAAGCTTTTAGTCATGGCAGAAGGGAAGGGCGGCTGGTGTGTCACATGGTGAGAGAGGGAGCAAGAGGGAGGGAAGGAAGTGCTAGGCTCTTTAAACAACCAGCTCTGGTAGGAATTGACAGAGAACTCAGTTATCACCAATGGGACAACGCCAAGCCATTCATGACAGATCCACCTCATGACCCAAACACCTCCTGTAAGACTCCACCACCAACATTGTGGATCACGTGTCAACATGAGATTTGGAGAGGACATACATCCTAACTATATCATGATTCAATCTTTGCTATTCCTTTATGTGTAGAAGTCCATGACTCCTCTCTCCTCTTAGGTTTAAACCTTGCAGACCTGGTCAAGGAAAAATAACAAAATAGACAAGGTTTGTGTGTGTTTCCTCATTTGAAAAGCTCAGGGCTAATATTGTTTTTCAGCTTCTCAAAGACAATATGCTCTTCATCATTGTGTTTCTGGCTCAATGTCCTGACACATAGCAGTTAAGCAATAAATGATTAATGAATTTCAGAAGGATCTTGATTTAAACTAACTGTTCATTCATTCTAGACAAGTTAGAGGGTAGTTGGAGCCAGCGTTACATCTCAGTACTTGGAACAACAACTGAAGGATAGATGAGTTATTAAGAAAGAACAATTTAAACTTATGTGAGTTGTCAGACTAGAAGAACCTAGTGGGTGTAGAATTCTCTTTATGTGTCATTTCAATTCAATTCCCTTTGTTTACAGTATTTATGTATAGTTAAAACTAACGTGTATGTACCTGCTTGTGTTCTGCTTTTCTTAGTGTAGCTATTTTCTGTTATCTTACAGAGATATATTTATATTTTATCCATTTAATAAAATTTATGGGGCATCTATTAAATGTCAGGCATTGCTAGACTTTGGGTATATGATATGAAAAGCTATTCATGGGCTTTCCTTCTTGGACGTCTTGGTGCTCAGTGAATGGGGACAATGGATCGAGCTTGAAAAGGCTGGCAGGGGCCATATCACATAAGATACTTTAAGGAATCAAGACATCACTCAGAGTGCAGTGGGAAGCAGGGTAATAATATGACTTGAATGCAATTAAAAAAATAAAAACTCACTGGCAGCTCTGTGGAGAATGGATTAGAGAAGGGGAGCATAGAAGCCGGAGGCCAGTTAGCACCTTTTACAGTAATTCAGGGCAGAGATGATGGTGCTAGAGCAGTGACAATGAAGATGGGGATTACTAGATAGAAATTTTGAAGAGATTTGCTGATGGTGAGATAGGAAGGAGCAGGTGATATTGAAAGCAGTGATCAAGGTTGATTCCTAGGTTCCCACATTGAGCAGTCTATGGTGGTCTGGTTACTTTGAAAGGGAAGGCTTGGGGAGCAGTGGGTGAAACTGAGAGGCCTTAAGTTTGGATGCGTATTGAGTAAGTTTGAGGTGCCTGTGATTCGCGTCAGTTCAAGCCTTTATGGCTGCCGCTTTTTAATAGCTCCATCCCCTCCAGTTGGCACTGTGTTGAGCCATTCTATGGTTGTTGGATGCTTGGCCTGCTGTCTCTTTGGTCTTTCACTGCAAGCAGCACTAATGAAGTTGTCTCTGTATAAACCAATTGCTCTTTTTCCTTTTTGGTTGTTTCCCCAAAGTGTGTTCCTCAAAGTGGAATTGCTGGGTCAAAGGAAATAAATGAACAGTTTTATGGCTTTTGCTGCACATTGCCAGATTGTAGTCTAGAAGAACTGAATTAATTTAGAATGCCACCAGCCACCTATAAATGTGCTTTCTAGCCCACAAGCCTGCCAATATTGGAGTTTATAATTTTAATTTATTTATTCTGCTTTAATATAGATATGTGAGGGTCCTTGGTTTTGCAAATTCGAATTTCAGTAGCTCCTAGGGATATCAAACATTTATCCATAGGATGATCACCTTTGTGATTATGTACTCATGTAGCCTTCTGTCATAACTATTGAGAAGGAGTTACGTTAGCCACATTTGCATGAATTCTTTATATACATTTTTAGTTTTATAAGCTTTTATTAGCAGTGTATGTCATATTTTACATTCTACTTTTAATATTATTATATTTAATAACATAATAGTTGAGATTTATGTTTTTATTTTTGAGACAAGAGTCTCGCTCTGCCCCCCAGGCTGGTGTGCAGGTGGCACGATCTCGGCTCACTGCAACCTCTTCCCAGGTTCAAGCGATTTTCCTCCCTCAGCCTCTTGAGTAGCTGGGATTACAGCGTGCACCACCCTGCCTGGCTAATTTCTGTATTTTTAGTAGAGGTGGGGTTTCACCATGTTGGCCATGTTGGCTGGTCTCGAACTCCTGACCTGAAGTGATCCTCCTGCCTCGGACTCCCAAAGTGTTGGGATTACAGGTGTGAGCCACTGCACCCAGCCGAGATTTATATTTTTAAACCTTTTTCTTTGTTTGTGTCTGAGAATATTTTGTGTCTGAGAATACTTTCATTTTGTTGGTGCTGTTCATTTTAACAGAAATTGATCTCTTTGCAATGAATTATTCTGATAACTTTGAATTTTCTATGTGATGTTTTAAATGTTGGGTTTGTTGACTTTTTGGACTTTAGTGTCATATTTATGGTAAGAACTACATTAGTATGTTCTGCAAGATAGTAATACTCATTGCATGAGGAAAGGGTTTTATGGTCAAATATGTTTGGGGAGTGCTAAGTTCAACTAAGTCACCATTTCTGGCAGCTGTCCTGCGGGGCCTGCTGGAGCCCTCAATAGGTTAATATTAATTGTGCCTTTCTGAGAGAAGACTCTAATCAGGAGCACTTTCTAAACTTTTAGACCAGGGGCTGGTAAACTTTGTCTGTGAAAGGCCAGAAAGTATATATTTTCAGCTTTTTATGGGTCATGTAGTTTCTGCCCTAACTACTTAATTCTGTGTTTGAATGGTGAGAGCAGCCCTAGGCAATACCTAAGAGATTGGATGTGGCTGTGTTCCAATAAAGCTTTATTTGTGGACATTACAATTTGATTGTCATATAATTGTTATATGTCACAAAATATGATTATTTGTTTGATTTTTTTAAAAAACTATTTAAAATGTAAAAACCATTCTTAGCTTGTGAGCAATACAGAAACAGGCAGATGCTGGAGCTTACTCACTTTTTAAAAATTTTTATTTATTTATTTTAATTTGGGACAGGGTCTTGCTCTGTCACCTAGGCTGGAGTTCAGTTGTGTGATCACAGCTCACTGTAGCCTCAACCTCCTGGGCTCAAGTGATCCTCCTACCTTACTCAGCCTCCTAAGTAGCTGGAACACCACTGTACCTGATTCCTTTTTTTTTTTTTTTAATTTTTTGTAGTGACAGGGTCTCCCTATGTTGCCAGACTGGTCTCAAGCTCCTGGGCTCAAGCAATCCTCTCCCCTTGCCCTCCCATGCTCACTCTTTTAAGACCATAGAATCATTAATATCTTATGGGACTAGATCAGGGAAACTCACTGTGGGATATGCTTACTTAAATTCTGCCCCAGTTATCTAAAGTACTTATTAATAGTAAATCCTTTCTGCTCTCTTGTGTTTTCTCATTTGCTATATACCAAGTTTTTATTTTAAATGTTTTGAAAATGCTAGTGGGCCCAAGTTTCTCTTTTAACTCTTTACTGTGCAGTCTGTATTTTTTGTTTCGTTGTTTGCTCTAAGTCCGGGATGGTTTGTTTCAGGATTATAGCTTTTAAAAATCTGAAGTCTTTGATACACTTCTCAGGAATTGAATACTTGCATTTTAATTGGAGTGTTTTAAAAGATTGTCTTGGCCAGGTGTGGTGGCTTACATCTGTGATGCCAGCATTTTGGGAGGCCGAGGCAGGCAGATCACTTGAGGCCAGGAGTTCAAGACCAGTCTGGTCAATATGGTGAAGTTCTGTGTCTACTAAAAATGTAAAAATTAGCTGGGCATGGTGGCACACGCCTGTAATCCCAGCTACTGGGGAGGCTGAGGCACGAGAATTGCATGAACCCAGGAGGGAAAAGTTGCAGTGAGCCCAGATCGTGCCACTGCAATCCAGCCTGGGTGACAGAGGGAGACTCCATCTCAAAAAATTCAAAAAACTCAAAAACTCAAAAACTCAAAAAAAAAAAAAAAAAAACAGTAAAAAGAGAAAGGATTTTCATCACTCGTTAGAAAATTTGAAAAATAAAAGTAAAAAACTAAAAGACTGTTAAAATATAGTACATTGTTAAGTTGGCGGGAGTGATAATTAAAATAACATTTATGGAATGCTTACTATGTGTCAGACACGTTTTGCCTGCTTTATCTGTATTAACAATTAATTCTCAAAACAGTCTTTGAAGAGTAGGTATTGCTAATTAACTCCTTTATACTAATGAGGAAGCAGAGACACAGAAGTGAGCCATTTGCCAAGGCCACCCAGAATTAAAGATTAAAAAAAACCCAGCGTGTTTTTCTACTCGCACACAAGGCTCAGCATAACACCTTTGACACCAAATTCTCCAGCGGACACCAACTGAGTGCCCTCTAGTTCAATTGGCAGTTCTGACCTATCTACCCGGAAGTAGTGTCGGATCCCACAGTTTAAAGACTCAGTCCCAGGGGACTGCCCCCAATATCTGACGTCAAGCATAAGCCGCAGGTTATTTTGCCTGTGCTTTGGCCTGACCGACTGTAAATCAAGGTTCCCACACCCTCTTCCTCCGGTTTGATTAATTTGCAAGGGCGTCACAGAACTCAGCGAAACACTTTACTTACTCAGCCTCCTGAGTAGCTGGGACTACAGGCGTGTACCACCACACCCAGCTCCAGTTTCTTAATAAAAGATATAATAAAGGATACAAATGAACAGCCAGATGGAGGGAATGCATAGGGCAAGGTGTGTGGGAAGGGGCATGGAGCTTCCATGCCCTCTTTGGGTGCCCCATCCTCTAGGAATCTCCAGGTGTGCAGCTGTCCAGAAGCTCTCCAAAGCCCAGTCCTTTTGGGCTTTTATGGAGACTTCATTACTTAGACATGATTGATTATATCACTGGCCATTGGTGATCAGCTCAACCTTCAGCCCTTCTCCCCTTCCCTGAGCGGGGAGGTGGGGTTGAAAGTCCCAACCCTTCCATCATACCTTGGTCTTTATTATGACCAGCCCCTATCCAGAAGCTACCTAGCAGCCCTCAGCCACCAATCATCTCATTAGCATATAAAAGACACTATTATGGCTGGAGATTTTAAGGTTTTAGGAGTTGTGCACCAGAAACCAGGGACAGAGACCAAATATATATATTTATTATATCACAGTATCACACCTAGCTAGTACCTGGTAGAGCTGGGCTGCTCGGCACACTATAGGCTAAAATATTAATAGGTTTTGTTTATGCGTGCTTTTATGCTGGAGTTGCTGCACTGGCCAGAGTCATTGGTTTTGCCTTGGTTCATATGCTTTTCTTTAAATCCTTAGTGAGCACAGAGTAATATTCCTTCTGCATCTTTTCTCCTGTCTTTCGTGGAATGCCAATTCATTTAATACTTAGTGACTAAATAAATGGGTAGCCTACTCTTGGCTTCTTCATGTATGCAGAAGTCTTAGAAATAGTTATTTCTAAGGACACGGAAGGAGATGAGGTTCTGTGGCCCCAGGACTGAGTGCTGCTGAGTGTACACTCTCCTACATTGCAGGTTCCAGGGAAAACAGCACCTGAGTTAAGTCTCACATGGCTTTTCCTTTTTCCAGTGTCCCCTGAGCTTGCCTCCTTCTAGCCCTGCAGTCAGCACATTCTAGCCTTGGCGTCCTCTATATTCGCCAGCTTTAAAAATGGTCCCTGCTTTTGCCTTAGCAATAGAAGACTTTTTTTTTTTTTTAATCAGAGAGGATAGTAGGAAATGCAAGAGTTGACCAAATTTATGTAACATAACTGGGAACAGTTCTGTCTGTGATTTGTGGAAGCTCTGTCCTTGAAGCTTTCCTCTTTGTGCATTCCTTTTCCCCTGCTTCAAATCTACAGAATTCTAAACAGCCAGTGTCTTGATATTACACATTTAATGTGATGCTCAAAATAAAATGATCGGAAATTCTGGAAGGTCCAGCTCTGCCTGGCTTTTGCCTTTAGATCATCTGTTATCATGTTTTAGATTCACCATCTCAGGAATAGCTTGGTTGCATTATCATCTCTACAGTAATGGATTTCCTCTTCAAAATATTAGTTTTATGCAGCATTGAAAAATTCTACAACAAACTCATAGGCAGTCTCTCTGCCTGCCCTTTATGAATAGAAAAAAAGTTTATTTCCGCCTTGACTTTGCTCATTTTCCGCTAAAAATTATTAGAATTTGACAGGGAACAAGAATGACAAAAATACATTGTTTGAAGGATGAAGTCATGGAGTAAGAATTGTTAGAGAATAAATAGGCATCAACATTCTGACATGTCTTTGCAAATCCGGGTGCTTCTTGTCCTTAGTCAGGCCCATCTCTGTGTCCTAGAATAGAAGTGACAACAGGAGAGGTGTGATGTGGCTCACCAGGGTGAATGCTGAGACCCAGGGAGTTTTTACTGTTGGTTATTTAGAGCTACCTCCTCCCCCTTTTGAAATTTGTGTTGTTCTGGGTTTACCTTTTAATCATTCAGTAGGCATTTATAGTGCTCATAAATCCTGTACAGTTTGGGATATTTGCCTCATTTATCCATTGTTGGTGAAATAAATGTCTTGGATAAATGAAATTTTCCAAATAACTAAAGTTTAAACTAGGATGGTGCATAGATAACTTCTGGAGGATAATCTTATTATGCTGCTTATAATTCTAATCAAGTTAGTATCATCTTTTTTTAAAGAAATAAGAGGGGAGGCTGGGCACAGTGGCTCATGCGTATAATTCCAGCACTTTTGGGGGCTGAGGTGGCAGGAATGCTTGAGGCCAGGAGTTTGAGATCAGCCTGGGCAACATAGTGAGAACCTCTGGCCCCCCTCAAAAAAAAAGAAAGAAATGAGGAGGGAATGTTTTAACTCTTTGATAAATTTGCTTGTCACCTTAAGCACACTGCAGAGTGTAATTCTTGTAAGCCATTTGTAGTTCTATTAAAACAGAGTGATGTCCTCAGGGTCTTTGGAGATGAAATGAAGTATCTGTGCTTGTACTGAAGGGTATAAGGCCAGACTGCTTTATCTCTTGAGTTATTGTGGCTACATTGTGGAGGCTTTGGGTTTTCTCCTGCTCGCTTTTAAACCTGCGCGCAGCCGGGCACGTTGGCTTACACCTGTAATCCCAGCACTTTGGAAGGCCGAGGCAGGCGGATCATGAGGTCAGGAGATGGAGACCATCCTGGCCAACATGGTGAACCCTGTCTCTACTAAAATACAAAAAATTAGCCGGGCGTGGTGGTGCGCCCCTATAGTCCCAGCTACTCAGGAGGCTGAGGCAGGGGAATTGCTTGAACCCAGCAGGCGGAGGTTGCAGTGAGCTGAGATCATGCCACTGCACCCCAGCCTGGCGACAGAGCAAGACTCCCGTCTCAAAACAAAACAAAAATCCTGTGCACTCATCTTTAGCAACCTCCTCTACCACCACTTCTAATATGCTGGTTCTAATTATTTATGGTCTGTAAGTCCATTCATTCATTTATTCAACTAACACTTGTCAGACGTTACCATGAATCGGGTCATTGAGGGCATGGATAGCACCAGGAAGTGAAATAGACCTGATCCTTGTCCACATGGAGCTTGTGATCCATAGGGGAAGACATGCTAAACAGAAAAATGGGTAAGTACAATATTGTGGTAGCCATACTGGGGGAAAAAATGGGAATGAGGGGGTCTTGTGAAACCTGTTTTTATTAGTGGAGAGGTGGTCAGGGATGGCATTCCAGAGAAAGTCCTATCTTTGTTAAAGACTTTGCCTTTCATCCTAAGTCACGTGGGAAGTGATTGAGAGTTTTAAGCAGAGGATGAAAGGATGAGATTTGGTGTGTGAGTTGGAGTGGGTGTCAAGAAAGGAAGCCAAGATCTCAGTACTCATTGCTAAACTCTCAGAGGTCTGATGATTCCTGTGAGAGAGCTTCTGCTCTCTGTATTTTTTGACATTTCTTTTGACTGCCCTGTGCAGGTGTTGACAGACTTTCTCTATAAACGGCTGGATAGTATATTATCCAGCATATAGTATATATAGTGTATTCTATAAAGGGCTGGATAATATTTTAAGTTTGCAGGCCATAAGGTATCTTTTGGACCTATCCAACTCTGCCACTGTAGCATGAAAGCAGCCATAGTCAATACCTACATGAGTGGCTGAATCCCAGTAAACGTGTTTATAAAAACAATTGGCATGTGGGATTTAGTTTGCTGACCTCTGGCTTGGAGAATACTTTGCTTCTTATTCCCATGATCTTCATTATTGAGGTAGTTGTGCAAGGGAGGAAATGGCAATCTATGTGGTCGTCCCTGGCCTTGAGCTGCTTGTAATCATTAAGGGAAGATAAGTATATACACTTAAGTGGCCATCAGCAAACATCACAAGACAATATGTAATTAGGCACCAATATGATGAACAGAAACAGGAAATGTGATGAAGAGTTCACTCATCTACTTGGAATCTGGGTGTCTAGGAATAGTTTTAAAGGCTTTACAGGAAAGGTGGAACTTAGCAGAAATAATTGTAAACACTTAGACGGTTAGAGGTGAATACAACCTAGTCCAACTCGCAAATTTTAGTGATGCAGTGTTAGAAGGTGAACAAAAGCACATCAGAGAACACTGTATCAACAGTCCCCTTTGGATATGTAAGACAAAACAAAACAAAAATCAATGGGAACAGCCAATGTAAGGTATGCATGCATGTATGTATGTATTATGTGTAAATGCTCAGAAAAGGTCTGGAAAGATGTGCACCAAAATTCACAATGAGTCTGTCTGGAAATGAGTGGATTTGAGCAGAGACTTAAATGTTTTACTTTATAGTTCCTAATTGTTAGAATTATTACATGAATGTTTATTTTCATCATAAAAAATACTAATTAATACAGGGCAATATTAAAACAATTAAAAGTGCCAGATTGGTTAAGAGGCTGAGAGAGTGATGCAGAGAGTGTGATTGGGCAGTCTCCAAAATGTGTCTCAGAATCAGAGAAGATTAGAGCCCTTAGTTTAGGGTGTCCAAAACTTGGATGGGCATCAGAATCACTTGGAAAGCTTAAAAAGAAAATGAACCAAAGTTAAACCAAATAAATTCCTGGCCCCACTGCAGACCCACAATGATCTCAGATGATGGGGCTGGGATGCGATTTTTTTTTTTTTTTTTTTTTTTTTTTTTTGAGACGGAGTCTCGCTCTGTCGCCCAGGCTGGAGTGCAGTGGCGCGATCTCAGCTCACTGCAAGCTCCGCCTCCCGGGTTCACGCCATTCTCCTGCCTCAGCCTCTCCGAGTGGCTGGGACTACAGGCGCCCGCCACCACGCCCGGCTAATTTTTTTTATACTTTTAGTAGAGACGGGGTTTCACCGTGGTCTCGATCTCCTGACCTCGTGATCCGCCCGCCTCGGCCTCCCAAAGTGCTGGGATTACAAGCGTGAGCCACCGCGCCCGGCGCGATTTTTTTTTTAAAGCTTCCCAGGTAATTTTGATGCTGCCTTTGAGACCCGAGGCTTTGGTGAGTCTCTGATCTAGTTTATCCAACTCCATACAAATGAAGGAATTAAGGATCTTGACCAGGTAGGGCTCAGCCTCAGATATTCTGGCTCCCACTCTCTTGCACTTTTCAATGACTGTGTCCCCTGATTCAGGTGTTTTCCTAGCATTAACTTTGGGTGGCATCTCAACTTGTTGTTGTGTTATACAGAAAGCATTCTTAAATGCCACTTTTGAATGGGGTCCACCTCACCCCCATTACTCATTGTTTCACTCCCAGATCATCACTGGGAATGATTTCTACAGTGTTTTAATTTTCTTAGAAATCAGAGGGTTGCCACCAGGCAAGTGGGAAAAGCCCTAGTTTTAGATCATGAGTTGACTAAAAGGCCTTAGGAAAATGGCTTTTCTCAGGTGCCAGCTGAGTCTCTGTAAAGAGAAAGGGATGTTGCCAACTCTTCCTCTCAGCAGGGTTTCACTCAGGCGAAAGAGCCCATGGAGCAGTCCCTCCAGCTTTGTAGCACAGATTGGGTTGTTTACTTCAGAATTGGAAGAGGCATTCGAAGTCCCTCTAGTTCAGTGATTTTCAGACTTGGCTTAGGAATAAACCCTCCTGCAACTGAATTCTTACTTGGAAAGCCCCATTAGCAAATTGGTAAAGTGGAGATGCTTGGTTTAGGCAGAGATGGGGGGCTTGGAGCCTACCTCCCATCCCTCCCTGGTCCAAGGGGCATCCTGAGAGCTGTGTTCTGTCCAGTGCTCTCTTAAGTCCTATTTGAAAACCACTGATTTTCTTCCTCTTTCCCCTTCCATAAGTAGTCATTCACCAAATTCAACTGACCTGAGCCCTCAAATCTGTCACCTTCTCTCCATTTCCACATCTGCCACCCTAGTCTGAGTCACCACCACCTTCCGTGTTGGTTTTCACCCTCTAACTGGGTTTTCTCGTCTACTCTCCCGCATACCCCTTTCGCCCTCTGCTCTGAAGCAGATAGCTTTTTGATTCACAGGTGCAATTATATGCCTCCTCCCCCTACCTATCATATAAACATTTAATGACTTCTCATTGCATTTTGAATTAAGATCAGCACATGGAGCGTCTTCAGATGTAACTGGCCACTCTGTTGCATCTTGAGATAGAGCCACAAGCTTTTTAGTTCCTGTGCTGAGCTTCCTTCTGCTTCACACTTTTGCTCTGGTGTTCCCTCTGCCTAACCCCCTTTCACTGCTTCTTGCCTGGAGTTAATTTCTGCCTCTCCATCCCTAAGAGTGATATCAAAATGTTTCTCTAACTTCCCTGAGCTAGGAAGCACCTGTTCAGTTCCCTCTCATAGGATTCTGTATTTCTCTTTCTCAGCAGTGATCTCAATTCTAATTGAGTAATTACTGGTGTATTCTTTTTTTTGTTCATCCCAGCCTAGAATGTAAACTTCATAAGGGCTGGAATAGAGTTCTCAAGGTTCTATCCTCAGCCCATGGCATGCTGTCTTGCACACACCTATTAGGTCTTCAATAAGTATTTGTCCAATGAATTCATAGGGTCTAGTTTTTGCTAAATCTCATTTCTAGTGTTCAGCCTGGGCCCGACTGTGGAGGGATCACTGTTTGTTGGCTCTGCTTGCGGGAGCTGGAATTGTCTCTTGTTGTATGAGGTAATTTACAGGTCCTTTTTTAAAGACACATTGTCTAAAGTGGGTTACCCAGTATGATACAGTTTAAACAGGGCCGAGTTTTGCTTTAATTAGAAACTCGATCTGTTATTCCAAATGAACAAAGAGCTCTAAAATCCACTTACAGTCTGAGAAAGAGTGTGGGGGCTGTGGGGTTTGGAGGTGGGTTTTATGTATAGCTAGGAAAACCTTTTTGGTTTTACTTTAGATTTAGAAGTGCATATTTGGGGGGAAGTATAGAAAGCTGTAGGAAGCCTACCCCAACTCCACACCCAAATCCACACATACTTGCTATTCATGACCTCCTGTGCTCATTCTGCAGAGCCACCCTTGTGAGTGTGTGTCTGACTGCCCATCCTCCCGCACAGGTAGGGAGGCTGACTTAGATCACACAGCACATCAGAGTGATATTCATCGCCGACCACCGCTCCCTGCCCAGATCTTGGGTTCAGTTCTCTTCTTTCTTAATTGAAATGTAATAACCTGCCACTTGGGTTACTAATACAGCTTTCAAACTTTCAGAACACTGCAGCTATCTAAAACTGCTTTTGCATGTAGACATACCAGGAAGTACAGAGCAGAGCCACTTTTGCAACCTCTTGGGTTGGGTGTTTAGCAGGGAGATAGGGTCTAATCCTGTCATTGATATTCTTTTGTTTCTTTTTCTTTCTTTTTTTTTTGAGATGGAGTCTCACTCTGTCACCCAGAGTGGAGTAAAGTGGCGCAATCTTGGCTCACTGCAACATCCGCCTCCCAGGCTCAAGCAATTCTCCCACCTCAGCCTCCCAAGTAGCTGGGATTACAGGCATGCACCACCACATCTGGCTAATTCTTGTATTTTTAGTAGAGATGGGGTTTCACCATGTTGACCAGGCTGGTCTCGAACTCCTGACCTCAAATGACCTGCCCACCTTGGCCTTCCAAAGTTCTAGGATTACAGGCATGAGCCACTGTGCCCGGCTGGTATTCTTGACAAATGTAACTTGGGCTCCACAGGATGGGTCCTTTTATCCAGTACATCTGCTATGCTCAGAAAAAGGTGTCTGAGGCTTATTTTCAAATAGGAGGAACAAGAAAATGAAAGGTAAAGTCAGAAGGGATAAGGGAAGACATTACAGAATTTATCATCAAGCAGAAGGTTTTTTCCAGGTTCCAAGATGAGGTTAAGTTTCTTAACAAGAGAATCAACAACTGTCCTTTTTTTATTGGGGGAGGGTCTCGACAGAAAAAATGAATATACCCTCAAAAGCTGAAAATTTGTTTTCAGTATTGTCATTTAACTAGATGGGCAGCTCTGGGATAGGGGAAGGGACTTCAGGGAAATACTTTTGATTCAAATAGATAAATTTTGGGGTGGGAGAGAATTGAACCTTGAATTAAGTGTCAGGGTGCTAAAAAGACAGAAACTCTGATCACTATGAAAAAATTCTGGATTTATTCTCTTAGTCACTGGTATAGCAGCCAATTTAGAAGGAATTTGCCCTGCTGAGTAGCTGGTAGTTTGAGGCAGCCATTATTTCCTTGACACATAAACTTTGTGCATTTCATAAAGGATAGAGAAAACTGTTGGAACTTCTCAATATTCATTAATACAGAAAAACTTTCTCTTAATATTCTTATTCTCCCCCAATCTCTTCTCAGAAGGACCTCAGGATTTAGTCCCACGAATATAATTTCCTTTCCCCTAAGTGCCTGTTGACTCCCTCTTGCTGGGTCTAGCTTTGTGCTTCCTCTCCTAGGTGGCTGTAGGACCATGCTTTTGTAGCTATGGTCTTCAAAGGCTGAGCAAACAGGGTGTGAATCTAAAAGCATCAACTCTGTTGTTTAAAGCACATTACAAAAATGCCAAGGGCCCGCCTCTGTTTTGACAAATAAATAAAAGTTTAGCTTCATGTAGGCAAAGCGTCCGAAAAAATTGTGCCATGACTGTCAGGTAATGCCAAGCAGGCAATCTGGTGCATGGAAGTGGCAGCTTGAATGCATGCCTTCCTGGTTCTCAGTTGCCTTGTCCTAGCATCATGAAATGGCAGCTTAACATTGGGGTTGGGGGAAGGAAGAGAACTATTCAGCAAGTTATTTTCCTGTTGCATTTGGATTTTGACTAGTATACAATTTTTCTTTTCTTTTTTTTTTTTTTTGGAGACAGAGTTTCGCTCTTGTCACCCAGGCTGGAGTGCAATGGTGCGATCTTGGCTCATTGCAACCTCCGCCTCCTGGGTTCAAGCGATTATCATGCCTCAGCCTCCTGACTAGCTGGGATTACAGGCATGTGCCACCATGCCTGGTTAATTTCTTATTTTTAGTAGAGACGGGGTTTCACCATGTCAGCCAGGCTGGTCTCGAACTCCTGGCCTCAAGTAATCCGCGTGCCTTAGCCTCCAAAAATGCAGGTGTGCAAAAATTACAGGTGTGATGTAATGCAAATTTTGCAAATACAAAAATTACAGGTGTGAGCCACTGCGCCCAGCCGTATATAACATTTTAAGTCTCAGCTACAAAGTGTTTTCACATACATATTCTCAATTGATTTTTATAATCAATTTGAGATGCATTCTCAGTGTCATTTTACAAATGGAAAAAAAGGAAGCTGAGGCAAAGGTCAGGCAATGAAACCAAAGCGTCACGGCCAGTAGATCAAGCTGTAGGGTGGGATCCAAGTCTTTGTTTCTCTCGTTCTACTGTGTTGCAGCATGCTGTCGAGAGGATGCAGTCCTGGTCGGATCTTTAACAGGAATGATGATGGTAGTGCTGGAATTGTTGGCCCTTTTTCTCCTCTGCTCCTATGTAACATCTTCTTGGTTTTTGTTCTTTTCCCTCCCCTTCTGTTTCTTTCAGCTTGGATTCCTTAGCACCACCACAGCTCAGCCAGAACAGAAGGCCTCGAATCTCATTGGCACATACCGCCATGTTGACCGTGCCACTGGCCAGGTGCTAACCTGTGACAAGTGTCCAGCAGGAACCTATGTCTCTGAGCATTGTACCAACACAAGCCTGCGCGTCTGCAGCAGTTGCCCTGTGGGGACCTTTACCAGGCATGAGAATGGCATAGAGAAATGCCATGACTGTAGTCAGCCATGCCCATGGCCAATGATTGAGAAATTACCTTGTGCTGCCTTGACTGACCGAGAATGCACTTGCCCACCTGGCATGTTCCAGTCTAACGCTACCTGTGCCCCCCATACGGTGTGTCCTGTGGGTTGGGGTGTGCGGAAGAAAGGGACAGAGACTGAGGATGTGCGGTGTAAGCAGTGTGCTCGGGGTACCTTCTCAGATGTGCCTTCTAGTGTGATGAAATGCAAAGCATACACAGACTGTCTGAGTCAGAACCTGGTGGTGATCAAGCCGGGGACCAAGGAGACAGACAACGTCTGTGGCACACTCCCGTCCTTCTCCAGCTCCACCTCACCTTCCCCTGGCACAGCCATCTTTTCACGCCCTGAGCACATGGAATCCCATGAAGTCCCTTCCTCCACTTATGTTCCCAAAGGTAACTTAACCTCATGAATTATTTATTTGAGGAAGGCTTTGAGCCCAGTGGAGGTACCAAGAGTGGGCTTGTACCAAAGATGTTTTCTCCATTTTGTGTATTCCAAAGTCACCCCTTGGAGAGAGGCCTTCATATGGTGGCTAATTAAATCTGGCTTTTTTGGACTTATTAGAAACATGTAGACTCAGAATTTTTCTATTAGGGGAGATCAAATATCTAAAAACTAGGTCACGTCAAGCTATAAAATATGAACCAAGAGAAACAAGGACAGCGTGTGACCTTATGTAAGTCACTTAACCTCTTCAGGCCTCGGTTCAAACTTGTCAAACAAATGAATGATTTACATGTTTAAGGTTCCTTCCAGATCAAAAGTTTTCCAACATGGAGTCAGTCCCAGGTAGACATAGCCGAGAGCAGAGAAAGAGGGAGAAAGGGAGAAAATACCATTACATCCGTAAGTGAGGGATGAATTTTGAATCCAGGAGGTGCAAAGAATGGGTAGGAAAGTTAGAAGCTCAGGAAATAAGCAAATTTGTATCAGATTGAAGGTAACTAGCACTCATGTCTGGAAAATAATAACTTTATTTTTTCCCAATGATTTTAACTTTGCTCCTTGTATCAATTATTCAAGTTTCCATCAGAACCTCAAGCAGAATATAAAATTTATCCTTTATTTTCAAATCCTTTTTGATTTAATGTAATTTTCATGAGATGATGACCAACTTGAATTGTTCCTCCTAGTGTCCTCTCATGTGTGATTACATTTAGCCTTCATGATAACCCTGTGAAGACAGCCATCTTACAATTGCCAGTTGAAACAAAGAAACAGCCTCCAAGAGCTCAGATGGCCACTCTAGCTTTTCTTAGGCCAAGTCCTGTCTCTTGGGACTTAAAATTCCCATCTCTCATACTTCTTAATGAAAATTACTTGTGGAGGCTTCTCTGAGAGAAGTCTGCTAAGCTGCCAGCCCAAATCTTGTTTAATCTATTGATAAGAGATGCTCTTATTTGCTGACTTGTCCCACCAAGTATTTCACTAATCAAATTTGCATTTGAATTCTTTTCTTTATCTTAGTCATATTCTCAGTTTTACCACTGCATCATAAAATAGTCAAAAGGTGGGAGAAGGAGGATAGACAAAAGAATTAAATTTGAACTGGTTCTCTGAAAACTCAAAATAAGAATTGATTAGATCTCTGCACATATATGTGCCTGCTCAATATATGAAGTACAGGAGAAGCTGCTGTCAAGCTCAGCTGTTGGATCCTTAAGGATGCCCTTGGTTTTGGTGTAAGAAAGTGAGTTTAGTGGTTCAGTTCCATTTTTGCCTTCCACGTGAAGGTGCTGTTAGGATCTTTATGAAAATGTGCAACACAATTTATTCTTAAGCCTCAAAGGTCATCTCATCTTTGATTATCTGGCCTAGCTTGGAGATGACCAGGGAAAGGAGGGAATGTATAGATCCCCAAATATGGAAAAGCTCTTCCCCGCTCCTTACTCTTTTTTCTAGGCATGAACTCAACAGAATCCAACTCTTCTGCCTCTGTTAGACCAAAGGTACTGAGTAGCATCCAGGAAGGGACAGTCCCTGACAACACAAGCTCAGCAAGGGGGAAGGAAGACGTGAACAAGACCCTCCCAAACCTTCAGGTAGTCAACCACCAGCAAGGCCCCCACCACAGACACATCCTGAAGCTACTGCCATCCATGGAGGCCACTGGGGGCGAGAAGTCCAGCACGCCCATCAAGGGTCCCAAGAGGGGACATCCTAGACAGAACATACACAAGCATTTTGACATCAATGAGCATTTGCCCTGGATGATTGTGCTTTTCCTGCTGCTGGTGCTTGTGGTGATTGTGGTGTGCAGTGTCCGGAAAAGCTCGAGGACTCTGAAAAAGGGGCCCCGGCAGGATCCCAGTGCCATTGTGGAAAAGGCAGGGCTGAAGAAATCCATGACTCCAACCCAGAACCGGGAGAAATGGATCTACTACTGCAATGGCCATGGTGAGCCTTCTCTCTTTTCTCCTTGCTCACAGATCTCTCTGCCACTTTTTCCCTAGTCCCTGTTTTCTGAAGGAATGGGAATGCATAGTTTGTGGAATCTTCTTTGTTATAGAAAAAGAGATTGACCGTCTCATTAGAAGTAATGCATTCAGAAAGAATAATCTCTCTTCCTCCTTTTCCCCTGGTACCTTTAAAACAGGAGAATGTTGCGGAATCAGAGACCTGAGTGACTCCTAGGGACTTTGTTTGACCTTGTCATTTAACAAATGAGAAATTTGAGTTTAGAGAGGTTTGGCAACATTGATCCAAACAAGAGGCTAGTTGTTTCTGAGGACAGATGGGACGAGACTCCTGACTGTTGGAGCACTTGCTTTTCCTATACGATTAGGCTGTGAAGCAAATGAAGGGGACAAAATCCAACTTGTCATAAGTTTGCTTTTTTCAGTCAGAACCTTGCTTTTAGATTCCTAACAATTTCCTCACATACATATTTTCCCCACTTAAATTTTTAGGATCCCATGTCTATCAGGAGGGTAGGATGGTCTTTTGGATTGTAGACCCCAGAAGCATATGTCGGTCATGATCTGAGGCTCAGCATTACATCTCTTTCCTGGTAGTCAAGCATGTGTTCAATACAGGCTGGAATATTTTGGCCTTTCCTCTTTTGAGGGCAAAAAATAGCTTATAGAACTTGTCCCAGAGCTAAGTTTGATCTGAAGACTGCAGTTTTCAGACTGTGCAGTAACTTCCCTTTCTTTAAATCCTAAATGAAACTTCAGCCCAGTTTTGATAACCCCATTCAGGTGTGTCCTCTCCCCTCAAAGAGAAAGGGGTATATCCATTTTTCTAAAAAGCAGTTTGGCTTTTTGTGGTCTTACAAATATTTATACCATTTGGCATGGCAATTCCATTCTTGTGGATATATCATAAAGTTATAATCAGAAACACTGAAACAAAGATATAAGCACAAAAATCTTAAACTTTTAACCCAACATCATGTCTCATAGAAATTGAAAATAACAGAAGGACAGTTTTCGGGAAAAACTAAGTAAATTATGGTGTATTCATAGAATGGAATATTATGTTGACATTCAAGATTTTATGAAGTTTTTGATTTTAGCCAGGAAAGTGTTTATACTAGGTTAAAGGAAAAAAACAAACACCAAACTGCATACTTTGTAGAATATAATCCCAACTCTCATTAAACTTGAGAATAAGACTGAATGGAAATATGCCAAAGTGACAATTTGTTTTTCCCCAGTGTGGTGGGATTTATGTGTGGGTTTCTTTTTTCTTTATTAGTTTTCTGTACTTTCCCCAAGTTGTCTGTACTAAGTACATGCCACTTCTATAATGAAACATTTAGAAAAAGTTAAAAAAGTCTTGCAACTCATTTTGCTTCCCCTTATTGATTTGTGTAAATCAAGTTTGTCCAACCCTTGACCCAGGACAGCTTTGGCTTTGAATGCAGCCCGACACAAATTCATAAACTTTCTGAGGGTTTTTTTTTTGAGACAGAATTTAGCTCTTGTTGCTCAGGCTGGAGTGCAATGGTGTGATCTCAGCTCACCACAACTTCCACCTCCCAGGTTCAAGCGATTCTCCTGCCTCAGCCTCCTGAGTAGCTGGGATTACAGGCATGTGCCACCATGTCCAGCTAATTTTGTATTTTTAGTAGAGATGGGGTTTCTCCATGTTGGTCAGGCTGGTTTTGAACTCCAAACCTCAGGTGATCCGCCCGCCTCGGCCTCCCAAAGTGCTGGGATTACAAGCGTGAGCCACTTTGCCCAGCTTTTTTTGTTTGTTTGTTTTTTAGCTTATCAGCTATTATTGGTGTATTTTATGTGGCCCAAGACAATTCTTCTTCCATTGTGGCTCAGGGAAGTCAAAAGATTGGACACCTGTGATGTAAATGGTCAAAAGTCAAGTGAAAGTCAAGCAGAGGCAAACATCCTATTTGGGTCTTATCAGACTAAGCCTGCATAAACTTGAATAAGACAACTATTTACTGGAAGCCTGTCTGGGGAAAGCTTCAATTCCCCCTTCTTTTGAATTAAAAAAAATCTTTTTATTTGTACATAATTCCAAACTTTTGAAAAGTTGCAACAGCAGTACAAAGAATACCTACATACCTGTGCCCACATTGATCTATTATTAACATATTGCTCTTTTGCTTCATCATTTGCTCTCTCTACGTAAAAAATATACCTATTGATCCAGGTGTGGTGGCTCATGCCTGTAATCCCAGCACTTTGGGAGACTGAGGCATGCAGATCACCTGAGGTCAGGAGTTTGAGACCAGCCTGGCCAACATGGTGAAACCTCGTATCTACTAAAAATACAATAGTTAGCCAGGTGTGGTGGCACACGCCTATAGTCCCAGCTTTTCAGGAGGCTGGGGCAGGAGAATCACTTGAACCTGGGAGGTGGAGGTTGCAGTGAGCCAAGATCGTGCCGCTGCACTCTGGCCTGGGCCAAAGAGCGAGACTTCATCTCAAAAAAAAAAAAAAATCACACATAGATTTTATATTATAAAATATGTATTATAGAATAGTTTATTATATATTATATAACATGTAATATATAATATATAATTATGTGCATATATACACATACATACATGGAAAAAATAATTTTATTTTATGGCCTTTTATCCCCTGATACTTTAGCATGTATTTCCCGACAATAAGACTGTTCTCTTCAGAAAACATACCTTAATAAATTTAGCAGGGTTACAATCCTTTGCCTTTCATTTGCCAATATTGTATGTTGACCCAATAAGGCCCTTGGTAGATAATACACTTTTTTTCTCTAGCATAGGATCCAGTCTAGGATCAGAATTGTATTAAACTGCCCTGTAAGTGGCTAGTCAGGATATTTGTTCTGTTGCAGATTTACCCAGTTAGTAGAAAACCATGTGAACATCCTGATAGATAATTAAATATCTGGAACTGTCCTCTCATTATTCACTTTATTACAAAAGCAACTCCATTCCTTTAGTAGTTGCATTTATAGGTTATGGTCAGCTACATTTTTAAACTCTCTTTTGCAGTCCGGTTTTTAAAATTCTTGAGAACACAGCAAGTTGTAGAGTAAAAACTGGTCCAGCAGCAGAAAGCAATTTAATATAATGACCTTAGACGTTCTTATGACCATGGTAACCTTATAAACTACTATGCCTGTGTCCTTAAAACAATATCCTATTTTGTAAAAATAATGGAAGTGCCAAATCAAACAAAGCCTGATCCTACTCGTCTGTGAAAGCAGTACCTCAGCAATATGCTTTTCAAACTAAATTACAGTAGTTTCATTGAGGCATAACTATCTCTTCCAATAGTTTAGGCTTGTTCCTCAGATTTTTGCATTGGGATATTTATATTTAAGGTGTTTTTCTAAGGAAAGTCTTTTCTTTCCAAATTGCTAGTCTCAAACATGCAACTGGGTAAAATCCTATTACAAAGAGAGGTTCTGTTTAGTAAAGCCATTCCAGGTGCTCAGAGAGGCCTCTAGAAACAGGGCTTTGTTGGCTGATTGCATTGAGTTCTGGCCAGCAGATAATCCTGTATAATAAGATCTTTTCCTGGTCCTTGTCTATTTCACACTGAATTGTTCATGAGGATAAGGTGGGAAGGAAATGGCTTAGCCTTGGGTTGTTTTCTATCAGAGGTCTTCTAAAACCTCACTTATCCCTGCCTACCCTCAGTAGAACAAGCCATGCTCCTGGATGCCATATATATATATCCTCCGAACTTTGAAGCTAGGCCATTGGTTTCCGTCTTTCTTGCAAACAAAAACGTCTTTTATTATTCAGCGCTACTCATCCATCTTTGTCTACCATGGACTTATAGTTTTTAAAGTTGAATTCCAGAAAGCTACAATCCTACTTTCATGGAGTCCTAGTATTGGAAACATAATATGAGGCCTCGCATGGCTAGGAGATGGAAGAATAAAGGTGCTGTGGTATTTTGTACTCTTTCTTCCTTTCTGAAGTCAGAGCAATTTTATGTTTGGTAGATGTTGGTATATGTTTGGGGACTGGACTGTGGTTTCATGTAATATATCTATTTCAGCAACAGGAATTGGAAGTATCTTCAGAATGTTTACATATAAAAATATAGTTAAGAGGTTGAAGTGTCAGCAAGATAAGAATATTGTTAATATTCAATTTGTCATGCTTTTATCATTTTTTGAAAATGTATTTCTTTTTGCCGGGCGCGGTGGCTCACGCTTGTAATCCCAGCACTTTGGGAGGCCGAGGCGGGCGGATCACGAGGTCAGGAGATCGAGACCATGGTGAAACCCCGTCTCTACTAAAAATACAAAAATTAGCCGGGCGTGGTGGCGGGCGCCTGTAGTCCCAGCTACTCGGAGAGGCTGAGGCAGGAGAATGGCGTGAACCCGGGAGGCGGAGCTTGCAGTGAGCCGAGATTGCGCCACTGCACTCCAGCCTGGGCGACAGAGCAAGACTCCGTCTCAAAAAAAAAAAAAAAAAAAGAAAATGTATTTCTTTTTGTTGTATAACCTCAACGTAATGGGGTAAGTGGCGGGGGAAGGTCCAAAAATTTCAATTTAATTAAAAATTAAGGATTTATGTGGATTCACATTAATTGAGAGGTTACGTGGAAAACATTTTTTTATTTGATCTGTTTTGTCACAAAAGAACAAAAGTAAAGATAGTAGAATTTAATCCCTATACAATTGGCCATACATCACACTGAGAAAAGTCACCAATGATCTGAAAACAGTCACTTTGTTAATTTTCTTATAGCTGTGGAGGCTACAAAACTGTATTCCAGTCCCAGTTGAAAAACAGGGTAGCTGAGAACAGAAACCAATTGCTGTTTGCTCATTGCAGTTTCTAATTTGTGCCGTTACTATTTCCCTTTTCCTTCTTTCTTCCTCTCCTTCCTCCCTTCCCTACTTTCCTCTTCTCCTTCTCTCCCCCATTCTTCCTCCCTCTTTAAGTATTTGCAAAAAGTAGGAAGTCTTGTTCTCAGCAACTAGTGGGCCTAGAAATTTAGAGGGGAAGTTTGAAAAGCAGGTGAGGAGTAGGAATTGCCCTGAAAGTACTTATGGACGAAGAAGCTCTGCAAAGTGACAA
Organism: Symphalangus syndactylus; assembly: GCF_028878055.3. Lineage (NCBI taxonomy): Eukaryota > Metazoa > Chordata > Mammalia > Primates > Hylobatidae > Symphalangus > Symphalangus syndactylus. The sequence goes on along the minus strand of NC_072445.2, from coordinate 21,106,915 downwards.
AAGGAACAAAACATCGGCAGTTTCTGGCTTGTATCATATTTCCTTTTTCCTTCAGACTGTGAAGAAAAGTGAGGGAAAAAAGGTGAGAGACAAAGGAATTGGATATACCTACTTTCAACCTGCTCAGTTTCTGATGAGCACATTCTTCAGTGCTCTGCCTTGAGGAGACACTGTAGTAAGCATTTGATAGAGACAGTGATCCCTCTCCACATAGTTACTTGAAGCACATGCCATAGATAGGCAGCATCTCCTTTAAATCAACTGCAACAGGGATTATGAAATCAGTTGGGGCAGGCATTATTTCTCAAGCAGATTGTTTTGTATCCTCTACAGCAAAGGGGCAAAGGTCTTATTCTGTAGAACTGGATTCTAAGATGCAATTTCTTCATTCCTTTAGCTCTTGCCATCTGTCACTGTTTAACTCTTTGTGGCTATGTGGTTTGTCTCCCCACATAGCTTCTAAGTTCTTAGAGAGAAGACATTGGTTCTTACTGTATGTCCCCTGTGCCTGGAATAGGGCTTGAGGAGGGGTGGTCCAGAGCTGAGCTGGCACATATGGTAACCACTGGCCTCATGAGCTATTTAATTTAAATTTAACTAAAGTTAAAAATTCAGTTCCTCAGTTGCACCAGCCACATCTTAAGTACTCAGTAGCCGCACATAGCTTGTGGTTACCATATTGGATAGGACAGATAAAAGACATTGCCATCATCATACAAAGTTCTCTTGGATAGCACTGGTGTAAAGCACCCATAAACTAAGTAATCTACATATACTTTTTAAGGCCGGATTGTTTTAAAGACATTGGATTTTTTTTTTTCTTGTTGATTTATACTGATGTTGGTGTTAGGGATTTAAACATAGAGATCTTCAGGTGGGTTCTTTATACTAAATTGCCATAGATGGTAAGAATAATTTTTCAGAGCTAAAGGAAGCTTCCACAATAGCACTGCTTTAAAATATGCAAAAACTGACTAGGAAAAGATTGCTGACATCCCTCATCTGATTTGCTTATTTCAAAGTGAAACACATCAGCCCATGGACACTGGAGAGCAGGGTGATGCCAAGAGAGAGAACCCTGCTAATTCAAAGGCCAAGGCAGCTTCATAAATGCTTAGGTGCTCGTGTTTAACTAGTGTGGAAATGGATTAACCTTGTGGGTGGTGTTAGCAGACAAGCATGAGAAGCTTGTAGGAGTAATGTGGTTGGGCTGAAGTGGGAGTGAGGGAAGCAAAGGAGATGAAGCTTTTGGGTAAGAAAGAAGCATCATAGACTATAAATTCCATCCATAAACCTGGGTTCTAAAATTCTGGATTTGCCATTTCCTAGTCATGTACTCTCAGTTAAGACCTTTTACTTCTCTGGGCCTCTGTTTATAATGTTAGAAAATTTTAAAAAATGCATTAGAATTTGCAGTTAGGAACAAAGACTCTGGAGTCTGGTTTCCCTTTGCTTATCAGCTGTGTGAGCCAGGGCAAGTTACTTAACCGTTCTGTGCTTTAGTTTCTTCATGTGTAATACAGGGATACTAATAGTACACAGGCTGTAGTGAGGATTACATACATGAGTGTGTGCCCAGTGATTGGGACATTGCTGTCCACATGGTCCACAGTTCACAAGTGATAGCAGTGATGAGGACGAGTGTGCAGACGCTGGAGATGATGCAGAGGATGGATCATCATCATCCTCACCACTGACATCATCACCTCCTTCCTCTCTGGCAGTCTCAGTTTGTTTCCTGATTAAGTCACAGAAATGACCACTAGCAAGAAAGAAACATTCTCCTTTAAAATACTATTCTTAGGGGTTGGGCGCAGTGGCTCACACCTGTAATCCCAGCACTTTGGAGGCCGAAGCAGGCTGATCACTTGAGGTCAGGAGTTCAAGACCAGCCTGGCCAACTTAGCGAAACTGTCTCTACTAAAAATACAAAATTAACCAGGCGTGGTGGCGGGCGCCTGTAATCCCAGGTACTCAGGAGGCTGAGGCAGGGGAATCACTGGAACTCAGGAGGCAGAGTGAGCCAAGATTGTGCCACTGCACTTCAGCCTGGGCAACAAGAGAAAAACTCCATCTCAAAAAAAAAAAACAACAACAAAAAACACCGTACTTAGGTAGGAGCAACACTGCCACCTTAAAAGAACTTATTAGGAACATGGGTTTCCCTTCATACCAGATATGATTAGCTTAATTATTTACACACGTAGGCAGTGCCCTCTCAAATGGGCAGAGCCTCTGAGATCATCAAGCAAGACTCTTCAGTGGCTTTAGACTTGGATATAAATCTATGCTGTCCAAAACAACATTTTCCCTAAGCTATCTATACCATGGGTCAGCAAGTTAGGAGATATTTCAGGATTATAGGTTGCAACTACTCCACTCTGTTTGAAAGTGTAGTAGTATGAAAGTGGCCAGAGACACCATGTAAATGATGGGTGTGGCTGTGTTCCAACAAAGCTTTATTTGCAAGAACAGGTGGTTTGTCCTGCAGGTTGTCGCCTACCAGCATCTGGTCTATGCCATAGACTTGTCATCTCTTAGCAGCTTCTCTTTCACCTTCTGCTGGCTTGCACAGCTTGGATAAACAGTTTGATTCTTGGAGCCTTTCTCGAATTTCAATGGTTCGAGCTCAGTTTTTCCTCTAGCAGTAACTGTTTCTAAGTCTGCTGAAGGGGTAAGTAACAAAGGAGAACCATCAGCTATGAGTGGGAGCAAGGAAAAGGAGGCAGCTGTCCTTGTATTTTCTCTTAAAAATTGTTCTGTGCTTCCTCCATCTCCTAACAGATGTCAGCTTTCACCAGGAGACTCCATCTTATGTATGGGTCCACCTCACAGGTGTACCTGCCATGTACCTGCTACAACTCATCTCTTTGCCCAACTAGAGCCATAAAGGGGTCTGGGAGAGCTCAGGTTCAAATCTATTTGGCTACTAAAAGACTGGATGATCTCAGGCAAGGCACTTTCTCTCTTTGGATCTCGTCTTTCTTTGTAAAATCAGGAGACTTGACCCCATCACAGAAGGGCCACCAGATTTTGATCAGTGTGACAATTTATCTGTGCCTTACCTGAGTGTGCCTACTGTCTTGCTGGTGTCTATCAGGAAAAACATGGCCTGAGGGGTCCTGCAATGTGCTGTAGGGTGGAGAACACTGCACTGCCAGTCAGAGGGAAGAGGCCAGGCTCAATGCCAACCTGATGCCACTGAAGGATTGTGTGCTCACTGCAACATGAAAGAGCTTTCCCCCAGGCTTATGAGAGTGTGAGGGCAGGTTAGTGAAAATTTCTATTTAAATTAGGTCACAGGGTTGGGGGAAAACCAAGAGAATGTGTAATAACTCTGTGTGCTTTTAGGGAGAATATGAGACTTTTTTTTCTTTTTTTTAAATTACACTTTAAGTACTAGGGTACATGTGCACAACGTGCAGATTTGATACATAGGTATACATGTGCCATGTTGGTTTGCTGTACCCATCAACTCATCATTTACATTAGGTATTTCTTCTAATGCTATCCCTCCCCGAGCCCCCCATCCCCCAACAGGCCCCGGTGTGTGATGTTCCCTGCCCTGTGTCCAACTAATTTCGTTGTTTAGTTCCCACCTATGAGTGAGAACATGCGGTGTTTGGTTTTCTGTCCTTGTGATAGTTTGCTGAGAATGATGGTTTCCAGCTTCATCCATGTCCCTGCAAAGGACATGCACTCATCTTTTTTTATGGCTGCATAGTATTCCATGGTGTATATGTGCCACATTTTTTTAATCCAGTCTATCATTGATGGACATTTGGGTTGGTTCTAAGTCTTTGCTATTGTGAATAGTGCCGCAATAAACATATGTGTGCATGTGTCTTTATAGTAGCATGATTTATAATCCTTTGGGTATATAACCAGTAATGGGATTGCTGGGTCAAATGATAATTCTAGTTCTAGATCCTTGAGGAATCGCCACACTGTCTTCCACAATGGTTGAACTAATTTACACTCCCACGTTAGGAGTGGGAATATAGGAACGTAAAAGCGTTCCTATTTCTCCACATCCTCTCCAGTATCTGTTGTTTCCTGACTTTTTAATGATTGACATTCTAACTGGAGTAAGATGGTACCTCATTGTGGTTTTGATTTGCATTTCTCTGATGGCCAGTGATGATGGGCATTTTTTTGTGTGTCTGTTGGCTACATAGATGTCTTTTGAGAAGTGTCTGTTCATATCCTTTGCCCACTTTTTGATGGGGTTGTTTGTTTTTTTCTTGTAAATTTGTTTGAGTTCTTTGTAGATTCTGGATATTAGCCCTTTGTCAGATGAGTAGATTGCAAAAATTTTCTCCCATTCTGTAGGATGCCTGTTCACTCCGATGATAGTTTCTTTTGCTGTGCAGAAGCTCTTTGGTTTAATTGGATCCTATTTGTCAATTTTGGCTTTTGTTGCCATTGCTTTTGGTGTTTTAGACGTGAAGTCCTTGCCCATGCCTATGTCGTGAATGGTGTTGCCTAGGTTTTCTTCTAGGGTTTTTATGGTTTTAGGTCTAACATGTAAGTCTTTAATCCATCTCGAATTAATTTTTATATAAGGTGTAAGGAAGGGATCCAGTTTCAGCTTTCTACATATGGCTAGCTAGTTTTTCCAGCACCATTTATTAAGTAGGGAATCCTTTCCCCATCTCTTGTTTTTGTCAGGTTTGTCAAAGATCAGGTGGTTGTAGATGTGTGGTGTTATTTCTGAGGCCTCTGTTCTGTTCCATTGGTCTATATCTCTGTTTTGGTACCAGTACCATGCTGTTTTGGTTACTGTAGCCTTGTAGTATAGTTTGAAGTCAGGTAGTGTGATGCCTCCAGCTTTGTTCTTTTTGCTTAGGATTGTCTTGGCAATGCGGGCCTCTTTTTTGGTTCCATATGAACTTTAAAGTAGTTTTTTCCAATTCTGTGAGGAAAATCATTGGTAGCTTGATGGGGATGGCATTGAATCTATAAATTACTTTGGGCAGTATGGCCATTTTCACAATATTGATTCTTCCTATCCATGAGCATGGAATAGTCTTCCATTTGTTTGTGTCCTCTTTTATTTTGTTGAGTAGTGTTTATAGTTCTCCTTGAAGAGGTCCTTCACATCCCTTGTAAGTTGGATTCCTAGGTATTTTATTTTCTTTATAGCAATTGTGAATGGAAGTTCACTCATGATTTGGCTGTCATTTGTCTGTTAATGGTGTATAGGAATGCTTGTGATTTTTGCACATTGATTTTATATACTCAGCTTAAGGAGATTTGGGGCTGAGACGATGGGGTTTTCTAAATATATAGTCATGTCATCTGCAAACAGGGACAATTTGACTTTCTTATTTCCTAACTGAATACCCTTTATTTCTTTCTCTTGCCTGATTGCCCTGGCCAGAACTTCCAACATTATGCTGAATAGGAGTGGTGAGAGAGGGCATCCTTGTCTTGTGCCAGTTTTCAAAGGGAAAGTTTCCAGTTTTTGCCCATTCAGTATGATGTTGGCTGTGGGTTTGTCATCGATAGCACTTATTATTTTGAGATACATTCCATCAATACCTAGTTTATTGAGAGTTTTTAGCATGAAGGGCTGTTGAATTTTGTCGAAGGCCTTTTCTGCATCTATTGAGATAATCACGTGGTTTTTGTCGTTGATCCTGTTTATGTGATGGATTACGTTTATTGAGTTGCATATGTTGAACCAGCCTTGCATCCCAGGGATGAAGCTGACTTGATCATGGTGAATAAGCTTTTTGATGTGCTGCTGGATTCGGTTTACAAGTATTTTATTGAGGATTTTCCCACTGATGTTCATCAGGGATATTGGTCTAAAATTCTCTTTTTTTGTTGTGTCTCTGCCAGGCTTTGGTATCAAGATGATCCTGGCCTCATAAAATGAGTTAGGGAGGATTCCCTTTTTTTCTGTTGATTGGAATAGTTTCAGAAGGAATGGTACCAGCTCCTCTTTGTACTTCTGGTAGAATTCAGCTGTGAATCCATCTGGTCCTGGACTTTTTTTGGTTGGTAGGCTATTAATTATTGCCTCAATTTCAGAGCCTGTTATTGGTCTATTCGGAGATTCAACTTCTTCCTGGTTTAATCTTAGGAGGGTGTATGTGTCCAGGAATTTATCCATTTCTTCTAGATTTTCTAATTTATTTGCATAGAGGTGTTTATAGTATTCTCTGATGGTAGTTTGTATTTCTGTGGGATCGGTGGTGATATCCCCTTTTTCATTTTTTATTGCGTCTATTTGATTCTTCTCTTTTCTTCTTTATTAGTCTTGCTAATGGTCTATCAATTTTATTGATCTTTTCAAAAAACTGTCTCCTGGATTCATTGATTTTTTTTGAAGGGTTTTTTTGTGTCTTTATCTCTTTCTGTTCTGCTCTGATTTTGCTTATTTCTTCTGCTAGCTTTTGAATGTGTTTGCTCTTGCTTCTCTAGTTCTTTTAATTGTGATGTTAGGGTGTTGATTTTAGATCTTTCCTGCTTTCTCATGTGGGTGTTTAGTGCTATAAATTTCCCTCTACGCACTGCTTTAAATGTGTCCCAGAGATTCTGGTATGTTGTGTCTTTGTTCTCATTGGTTTCAAAGAACATCTTTATTTCTGCCTTCATTTTGTTATGTACCCAGTAGTCATTCAGGAGCAGGTTATTCAGTTTCCATGTAGTTGTGCGGTTTTGAGTGAGTTTCTTAATCCTAAGTTCCAATTTAATTGCACTGTGGTCTGAGACAGTTTGTTGTGATTTCTGTTCTTTTATATTTGCTGAGGAGTGCTTTACTTCCAATTATATGGTCAATTTTAGAATAAGTGTGATGTGGTGCTGAGAAGAATGTATATTCTGTTGATTTGGGGTGGAGAGTTCTGTAGATGACTGTTAGGTTTGTTTGTTGCAGAGCTGAGTTCAAGTCCTGGATATCCTTGTTATCTTTCTGTTTCGTTGATCTGTCTAATCCCGACAATGGGGTGTTAAAGTCTCCCATTATTATTGTATGGGAGTCTAAGTCTCTTTGTATGTCTGTAAGGACTTGCTTTATGAATGTGGGTGCTCCTGTATTTGGTGCATATATATTAAGGATAGTTAGCTCTTCTTGTCAAATTGATCCCTTTACCATTATGTACTGGCCTTCTTTGTCTCTTTTGATCTTTGTTGGTTTAAAGTCTGTTTTATCAGAGACTAGCATTGCAACCCCTGCTTTTTTTTTGCTTTCCATTTGCTTGATAGATCTTCCTCCATCCCCTTATTTTGAGCCTGTGTGTGTGTGTGCATGTGAGATGGGTGTCCTGAATACAGCACAACAATGGGTCTTGACTCTTTATCCGATTCGCCAGTCTGTGTCTTTTAATTGGGGCATTTAGCCCAATTACATTTAAGGTTAATATTGTTACGTGTGAGTTTGATCTTGTCATTATGATATTAGCTGGTTATTTTGCCCATTAATTGATGCAGTTTCTTCATAGCATCAATGGTCTTCTCAATTTGGCACGTTTTCGCAGTGGCTGATACTGTTTGTTTCTCTCCATGTTTTGTGCTTCCTTCAGGAGCTCTTGTAAGGCAGGCCTGGTGGTGACAAAGTCTCTCAGCATTTGCTTGTCTGTAAAGGATTTTATTTCTCCTTCACTTATGAAGCTTAGTTTGGCTGGATATGAAATTCTGGATTGAAAATTATTTTCTTTAAGAACGTTGAATATTGTCCCCCACTCTCTTCTGGCTTATAGGGTTTCTGCCAAAAGATCCGCTGTTAGTCTGATGGGCTTCCCTTTGTGGGTAACCTGACCTTTCTCTCTGGCTCCCCTTAACACTTATTCCTTTATTTCAACCTTGGTGAATCTGACAATTACGTGTCTTGAGGTTGCTCTTCTCGAGGAGTATCTTTGTGGTCTCTGTATTTTCTGAATTTGAATGTTGGCCTGCCCTCCTAGGTTGGGGGAGTTCTCCTGGATAATATCGTGAAGAGTGTTTTCCAGCTTGGTTACATTCTCCCCATCACTTTCAGGTACACCAGTCAAATGTAGATTTGGTCTTTTCACATAGTCCCATATTTCTTGGAGGCTCTGTTCGTTTCTTTTTCTCTTTTTTCTCTAACCTTGTCATCTCGCTTTATTTCATTAATTTGATCTTCAATCACTGATACCCTTTCTTCCACTTGATCGAATCGGCTATTGAAGCTTGTGCATGTGTCACGAAGTTCTCGTGCCATGGTTTTCAGCTCCATCAGGTCATTTAAGGTCTTCTCTACACTGTTTATTCTAGTTATCCGTTAGTCTAACTTTTTTTTTTTTTAAGGTTTTTAGCTTCCTTGCGATAGGTTCAAACATGCTCCTTTAGCTCGGAGAGGTTTTGTTATTACTGATCTTCTGAAGCCTACATCTGTCAACTCCTCAAAGTCATTCTCCATTCAGCTTTGTTCCATTGCTGGTGAAGAGCTGTGATCCTTTGGAAGGGAAGATGCACTCTGATTTTTAGTATTTTCAGCTTTTCTGCTCTGGTTTCTCCCCATCTTTGTGGTTTTATCTACCTTTGGTATTTGATGTTGGGGATTTGGTGTAGATGACCTTTTTGTTGATGTTGATGCTATTCATTTCTGTTTGTTAGTTTTCCTTCTAACAGTCAGGTCCCTCAGCTTCAGGTCTGTTGGATTTCGCTGGAGGTCCACTCCAGACCTTGTTTGCCTAGGTATCACCAGTGGACGTTGCAGAACAGCAAATATTGCAGAACAGCAAATATTGCTGCTTGATCCTTCCAGAGGGGCAGCTGCCTTTATGAGGTGTCTGTTGGCCCCTGTTGGGAGGTGACTCCCAGTTAGGCTACATGGGGGTCAGGGACCCACTTGAGGAGGCAGTGTGTCCTTTCTCAGAGCTCAAACACCATGCTGGGAGAACCACTGCTCTCTTCAGAGCTGTCAGACAGGGATGTAACTCTCCCCAGTAAAAACTTTCTTAAATTACATGTTTCCCACAGATCAGTGCATCTTTGTAATTTGTTGGGACTATGTGCTTAAATTTTACAAGATAATCTAAAAGTGATACTTGCGAATGGAGAAAACTGTCACTCATATACGGGTGGAGGCTGGGGTTATAGAAATAATTTATTTCACTTCTAGAAAGACAATGTCCAAGTCTGGTTTCACATGCAGGGTACAGGCTAAGTGCTCTGCTGAGAAGAAGGTGGCTTTCCAGGGGCCCAGGCAGAGCTCTTGTCCACAGGGTATATCTTTAGCCATGACAACCACAAATTTCTTCCTTTAAAAATGCTTACGAGAGATATTAGAGAGGAATTATTCTCTGTCTTAGATGATATTTCTCCCTCTTTGTTCTGCTGTTTGGTACATTATCTCTTGGTTGAGAGTTGTTATCCGTATGTTGCATTATTTGCCTAAAGAGAAGCTAAATGGTCAGTCTGCCCAATTCTGAATTAGTTGGAATTTGGCTAAAGCAGGGCAGAAGAAGTGGTTGCAGAGGCAACAACTGCACTAGGAACTTTGACTATAAAATGCCTTAAAGATTGACCAGTACAAGAAGAGTGGAAAAGAAAATCAGAGTGTGAGGCCAGGTGTGGTGACTCATGCCTATAATCTCAGCACTTTGGGAGGCTGCGGCGGGCTGAGGTCAGGAGTTCGAGACCAGCCTGGCCAACGTGGTGAAACCCCGTCTCTACTAAAAAATACAAAAATTAGCTGAGCGTAGAGGTGCGTGCCTGTAGTCCCAGCTACTCAGGAGGCTGAGGCAGGAGAATCACTGGAACCTGGGAGGCAGAGGTTACAGTGAGCCGAGATCTCACCACTGAAATCCAGCCTGGGTGACAGAGTGAGACTCTGTCTCAAAAACAAAAACAAAAACAAAAACAAAAAAAAAGAAAAAAGAAAATCATATTGTTAAATATTAGAGGCTGGAAGGAAGGAAATTTACTCACACAGGTCTGCTCTTGTAGGGTGGGGAGCACCTGCTAAGCTGATAGGGTGGAGCCTTGGGAGGTGAAAGAAGGGAATATTCTGTATACAAGTGAAAAAGCAAACCTGCTCATTGGGAGATGTGTGGAGTGGGGCAGCTTTGGCTCGGGAGGGAAGCTGTGCAGAGGGAAGGACCCTGTGGGCCTGATTTTGCTCCCCTTAATGATAAAGGTCTTGGATTAAAATATTTGTAATGTCTCTTTTCATCTTAAAATCCTTTCCTTCGGAGATGCAAAAACTGAAACTTGCAGTTGAAAACAACCTACAACCACCCCCTTCTGTATTTTAGGATTGAAATTCAAATACTAAGTTACAGTACAGACCAGCTGGCCTGGTGGTCGAACATCTTATTAGCATAACTTTGATGTCCCAGTTTGAATGTAAAGACTGTTCTTTGGGGAAATAATGCTGCTTAACAAACAAGACATAATTTGCTTAACATATTTATTTATATATTGAACTAAGTTATATTTTAGTACTTGAGTTTCTGGTGATAACATTTTTTATTTCTTCCATTCTATCCCTTATTCACAACGTACTACTCAAGCAAAGCAAATCATAACATCACCCCTCTTTCCCTAGCAAGCCAGCAAAAATGGTTTTACTCAATAACAGCCCAGTTCAGAGTTCTAAGTTCTTATGAATCCCAACAACAGGCTTAGAAAAAAAATGTTTCCTTCCTTCCCCAAGTGTGATTCCTCTTTTAGGATTGGTCAAATGTGGGAGAATTTGTCTTTATTGGGGGTCGTGAACAAAACCCATCTCCCAGACTCTCAATCCTGCAGACTTATTCCTCTATCTAGGGTAAGCAGTAAGGGCCAGTCCAATAGTGGGAGTAGATTTGCAATGCAGTGCAATCATAGGAGTGGAACTGCATGTTTCTTATACAAAGATTTCCTAGAGGTTTCAGTGGTTAGGTGACAGAAGTTGATCAACTGGAAGCTATGCTGTGGATATATTTGAACAATATTAATAAACTCTTCAATCAAGTATCAGGAATAGCTTAAGAAAACTTTCATCTGAATTATTAAAACCACCATTTGCAGTGTTTGGAAATGACCAAATCAAGTGTGTTAGGAATGATATGTTACGTTAGCACTTTGCCACTTTGGTTTTGCTTAAAAATGAAGTTATGGGGTGTTTGCTACTACCGGCATAGGCAAGATCAGGAGGTGATTTGGGATGCAAAGATGACATAAAATGTGATTACTACAATATACATTTTCAACCTTTATAGGAAAGGCTTCTTCTGCTACATTGTTTTCACATTCTACTTTTCTTTAACAAAAATTGATATGCTTCCTGAGTGCCATGTCCTGTTCTAAGTTTTTATAAATATCAACTTCATTTACATAGCCCTATAAGGAAGGCCACTATTACCCCTATTTTGCAGATGGGGAAACTGAGGTTTGAAGAGTAACTTCCCCAAGTTCACATAGCTAGGAAGTAGCAGTGCCAGGCTTTAAAGTCACGCACTGATCCGATGCTAGACACTGTCCCTTAATGATCAGAATCTGGATTTTCCCATAAATTACTTGATGCTAGAAAGGTCTAACCTTTTGTGGTTGATTTAAAAAAACAAAACAAAACAAAAAAACTGTGCTCAATCAAGAAAAAAATTATTACCTTAGCAAAGCCCAGCTTGTTCTGAAATAAAACGCCTACAAAATTGTCATCAACAGTAAATTTTCCTCTGTAGAAATCACTCAGATTTCCTACTTGTTCATAAATTGCTTGAAATAGAAAAATTCTAAAGCCAGACACCCAATGGCTGAAGGCTCTACAAGGCTGTTTTAAGAAATAGAGGCTGTTTCAAGTAAGTCAGAGGTGATGGAGTCCTTCTAATCTGAACTCACTTCTGTTTAACTTGGTGTTTTTCTCATCACCAGACAGCAGTGGCAACAGCAGCAGCAGTTGCTGCAACTAAAGCTTTCTCTCCTTTGCCAGATAGACTTTTTGACTTAAAATTCCAGACAGTCATCCTGTCTGTCAGCCCAAATTTCCTATGGGAAGTAGACTTGAAGTGTAAACACCAGGAAGCCAGGCTGAAGGGAGCAGGGTATTCCGTTTAAGAGGCTGCTGTGTCCTAGCGTTCCAGCTCTGGGCTGACGGCCGCAGTCATTTTCCAGCGGCGGGGTTGGACTGTTCTCACCCCCCACCCCCATCCCACTGCCTTTTCCACCTCTGAGTCCAGGAATGCCATTTCCAGTATACAGCCCCTTTCTCTTTAACCTCTTAGGGTGTTTGAGGATTATAAAGCACCCAAAACTGTTGGCAGGAGAAAAGCCTCTTATGCTTGTAGCCTAAAGAGCATTGTCTCATGCACAAGGTGGCCGGAGGCATGGCCTTCGACCTTGGGAGTCAGAGACTGTGATTCTCCTCAGACCCACCCTCTAGTGACTGTTCTCTAGCCTTTAGGGTGAAGCTATTAATTAATTAATTTATTATTTTTTGAGATGGAGTCTTGCTCTGTCACCCAGGCTGGAGTGCAGTGGCGCGATCTCGGCTCACTGCAACCTCTGCCTCCCACGTTCAAGCGATTCTCTTGCCTCAGCCTCCTGAGTAGCTGGGACCACCATGCCCAGCTAATTTTTGTATTTTTAGTAGAGAGATAAGGTTTCACCATGTCAGCCAAGCTGGTCTCAAACTCCTGACCTCAAATAATCCGCCTGCCTTGGCCTCCCAAGGTGCTGGTATTACAGGTGTGAACCACCGCACCTGGCCTAAGGTATTTATTTTTAAAATGTATATTTCACTCTGTGTTTTAACTAACAGCTTTTAAATTTAAGCTGTTTGGTATATTGAAAAGCAAATCAGCATTTCTCCCACATAGGACTCAAATACAAATAGGACAAAAAAAAATCTAAAAATGTATGTCCTTGAGTCAACCTGGTCAGGTATTATGTAAGCAGATTTTGCAGAAGAAGAGGAATTCCTGGAATTCTGCTGATGTTCTTCATGACTAAGTGGTGGTTAACATGGCAATGTATGTATAGAATTGGACATATTAGGCTTATTGATGCTGTGTCAAATTTTAACAAATAGGTAAATTCAAATTTATAAGTATAAAAAACCTCTTAACTGTATTTCACCAAATCTGACACACAATTAATTGTGAGACATAACACTCTTTTATACACCACTAAGTAGAAAAAGGAAACACTACAACCAAACTATGAAAAGGCATTGATTAAAATATATATTCAGGTGTCTTAGAATTAGTAAACATGGCGATCTTTCAGCCGCAGTCTCACCTTTTTTCCATAGAGTGTGACAACATGATTCTAATGCCACTGTTCAGTTCTCAGTTTTCCTCTGCTTGGCCGATTGGCAGCAATCGACACTCTTGCCTTCCTTTTCCTTGAAACACTTTCTTCCCTTTGCCTCCAAAACACCACATTGTCCTGGTTTTCCTCCTCCATCTTGGGCTGTTTCTTCTCTGTCTCCATGGCGGGTTCCTCCTCACTTTCCTGACCTCTAAACAGTGGAGAGCTCCAGGATTCAGTGCTTGCACTTCTTTTCAATGTACACACTCTCTCTCCCTTGGTGACCTATGACTTTAAATACCGTCTATCTGCTGGTAATTCCCAAGTGCATATTCCAGCCTGGACCTTTTACCTGCACTCATGGTAGAAATATGCTCCTGCCTGCTTGGCAGACCCAGATGTTTAACAGGCACCTCATGCTTAAGATGTCTAACACCAAATTCCAAACCATACCTCCACATCAATTGCCCATTACAGAAAGTGGTCCCCTGTCTTCCACTTGCTCAGGCCGAAACCTTAGCATCCTTGATTCCTTTATTACATTCTCACCCCATATTTGACTCATTAGCAAATCCTGTCTGTCAGTTCTACCTTCAAAATACATGCGGAAGTCCACCACCTCCCATCACCCCCACGGCCACCACTTTGGCCCAGACCACTGTCAACTCTTTGCTGGATTACTGCTGTGGCCTCTAACTGGTTGCTCCCTTTTTATCTGTGCCCCCTTCAGTTTATTCTTGGCACAACAGCTGGAATGATACTGTTTAAATGTAAAGTCAGATTGTGTCATTTTTCTCCCCAAGGTCTCCAGTGACTTTTTATTGAACGCATAGTAGCAGCTTAAAGGCCGGATGTGATCTGCACTCTCCCGACTCCAATTTTTTCTCTCTCTACGACTCCTTTTGGTCCCTCTCCCTGGCCCACTTGCTCCAGCCATGCCAGCCTTCTTGCTCCTCCTTGTCCATGCCAATACCCTTCCTGCCACTGCACCTGCTGCTCCCTTTGCACAGAACCCTCTTTCCGCAGATAATCTACACAGCTTTCTCCATTAAGGGCTTGATACTACCTCTGTGAGGCTTCTCTTAGATGTGGCAGCCCCATCACCTCCCACCCTATCCTCTTTCCCTGCTTTATTTTTCTCCTCAGCTCTCCTCCCTATCTAACACAGTTTATGTTTTATTACTCCCCCCAGTGGAATGTAGCCTTCACAAAGAAAGGGATTTTGTTTCACTTGGCATTTGTTCACTGCCATATCTCCTGTATCTAGAAAAGTGTCTGGCACAAAGTAGACGCTCAATAAATTTTTGTTGAATGAATAAGTTAACAGCTTCAGATATTTGGGATAGCTTCAAAAACAGACTAAGATAAGCAGGAAGGAGGGATGTTTTTGTTTTGTTTTTTGCCCAGTGGAATGAGATAAAAGATTATTCATTTTCCTCACAGTATCAGTGATATTTCTTCCATTTGGAAAATTATCTACTGTTTTGATAGTTTATCATTGGAAAACATGTTGTCCATTTACTTCAAGAGACCTTTGCACAGTGTTTTTTGTTTTTTTCCTTTTTCTTTCTTAGTAGTCCCCAAGGTTCATCTGAGCTTACGGTTATTGTCTATTAAACCTTCAACTAGATAGTGATAAATTCTGCTTCAGAAATAATTTTTTGCAGCTAAAGTAAAATCTAAACAGATCTTCTGACTTTTACACTTCAATTAGGGAAGGACTATTTTTAACCTGGGGCATACAAAGTTCCTAGCACTAATAAAGCAGTTTCCTGTGTAGTGGATGCACTGGAAGTTAATGCTGTTGGTATACAAATTTTTAACCGTGCTATCGTATACTGGTTACTACGAAACACAGGTACCTGTGGGTATGTTGCTTTCAGGAGCACTTACTCTGTTATGAGGCTGGAGAGACCACAGCTTGGACAGCTGACCCCAGCAAAAGGATTCTGCTGCAGCGGGAGAATCTGGGAGAACTTTCCCACTTGTGAGCGATGGCCACTAAAGTGGACGTAGTGGATCACTGTCAATGGGAAGAGCGCACTGGCAGAGGGAGAGGCCCTTGTACAAGAATGGGGTCCCTGGGAGCCCAGGTTTCACCCATTGGTGAGCCCAGAACACCATAGAAGCATTGTCCTTTCTTCTCATTATTATAGAGGCTGGAGATCTGGCAGGGCCACAAGGCTAGGGTGTGTGTGGGCCTGGGGTCACTCAGGTTCTCAGTGGCGTAGGTTACAGAAGCTAATGAGATGACAAATGGTGAGGAGGCTCAGTCAAGAGGGCAGGGATGACAAAAAAAGACTCGCATTCATTCATCTAAAGATATTTGTGGTATTCCTCTGACAGGTGCTGGGGATGCTGCTATTCAAAGCAGTGTGGTCTTGGGCTTGGCCTCAAAGGCATCTTTGAGGACAAGACCATTGCATGTGGAACATTGATTCCAGTAATGCTAAAGCCAGGCTTTTATTCCAATTTCTGACTTTGACGTGTGTTGCTTTGTATAGTTGCTGTATGTGCTGTGGCCGTCTTTGTCCCTGTATCTGCAGCTTGTAAGGTTATGGACACAGTGCGTGCCTGTTAGGAGCATGTCTTTTAGGGAGGTTTGGGGGGGTGTTAGAAGGGAGGTTGCCTTGAGTTCATGTCTCCTGTCTTCATGTGTACATCTCAGGAGACTGCTGTGTGTGTGTTGAGAAACTGGCACAGGGATAACTGTGGAGTTGTCTGTCCTGGGAAGAGGTTGTGTATTAATTGCCTCCCTGGGAATTTTCTCATTATTTGTCCCTTTACACCTCTCTTTCTAGAAGAATAGTGAGAACTGACATTACATGTAACAAGATATGTCGGGGGTGCTTGAACCTTTTTATATGATGAGTTTGATACCATCAAAAAGTTTATAAACCTGTCTCTTAGATGCACCCATTCTGCATGAAGCCTGGTTGTGCAGCATGAAACTGAGTGCTATATTGTGTAGTTCCAGGCAGCCTTTGCTTCCTCCAGCGTTGTCTTCACTGTCCTTTATACCTCCTTCAAGGAGGGCTTTGATATGGGTTCTCAGTGATGACATTCATTCCAGATATTTATCTCCAAAAGGAAAACAGCCTTCATATTTTCCCTAATTATAAAGGTCAATTCGGGTTTTTATTAAAAGAGAAGGAACCCATTTTTGCATCCTGAAGCTGATATTCAGCTTTTAAAAAATGAGCTTCAAATTAGGATTGTCCCCAGATAATATGTAATTGAAGGTTTTATAATGCACTGGAAATTGCCATTTCTTCCATAATAACCCAGTTTATCAGCTCATACCTCAGTTCATGAGCTCTCCTGCTGGGGATCAAGTTAGTACCAGCTCACTTGGAAGAACCCATGGAGTACTGCTGTGATGCCCTGCATGTGGCAGAGGTGGTGGCAGCAGCATTTTTCCTTCCACATTTACCCTCCTGTGGATGATTCAGCGATCTCCTAACATGTACGTGTGAGGTTCCAAGAAACACAGGAAGCCAGGAGTCTGGTGCTTGGCTTCATTGTTCAGCACCAATAATCCCAGTGGTAAAACTTGTGTTTGTACATAACTCTTCCCATCTTTTAGGTTCATTCGCCCAATGACACTTGTCCAGGCAGAAATGGAGGGGCAGGGGAAGGAGAGCCAAACTGTACTGATGTGCCACCCTAGGAGTCTTTAATACTTGATCGCATAAATCTCCTTAACCACTCTACCAGATAAGAGGTGTCTTTATTTTACTTAAGTGAAAAGTGAAATCTGAGAGGTTGCCACTTGCTCAGGGTCACTCAACTAACAAGTCACAAAGCTGGAGTTTGAAACCATATCTTGTGACTACTACCAATGATCTTCCACTACCTGATCCTTCCCATCCTCATGCTTTTCTCCAGGGGCCAGGGCTACCTTCTCAGATAGTTCCTGACTAGTACAGCCTCAGATGTATAGGGCTGGACTCCTTTGATGACCTCCCTAGAAACTTCATCCATCCTCCAGAGCTCCAGGATCTGGCACCACGGGAAAAGGCAATGTTGGCAGGGCACGGTGGCTCACACCCGTAATCCCAGCATTTTGGGAAGCCTAGGAAGGTGGATCACTTGAGGCCAGGAGTTCAAGACCAGTCTGGCCAACATGGTGAAACCTCGTCTCTACTAAAAATACAAAAATTAGCTGGGCATGGTGGTGCACACATGTAGTTCTAGCTACTCGGGAGCCTGAGGCCGGAGAATCTCTTGAACCCGGTAGGTGGAGGTTACAGTGAGCCAAGATTGCACCACTGCACTCCCGTCCAGCCTGGGTGACTGAGTGAGACTCCGTCTCAAAAAAAAAAAAAAAAGGCAATGTGATGTTCTGTGCCCCTGTCTATCAGCCCTTCAGTGGGGTGAGGGTTGTGTTACTTCTCAACGTAAGGAAAAAGACACTTGGCATCACATCCAGTTAAACAATTTAGATCGATTCAACACATAGCTACTGTCACCAATCTTGACGAAAACCCAGGGAACTCCGATGGGACAGATGACTGGGCATCCTGCCAAGCAGAGAGGTGGTCTCCATGTCACTTACTGTCATTTCACATTGAGGTTAATAATTGGAGTGGGAAATTTCATTGTCTTCTGAGTGTGGTTTCTTTTCTTTTAATGAAATGCTTTTCTAAATCTTTATGCTATTTGACAGTCCCACTAAGGTCTCTTTAAATTGCTGTAATTGCAGGGCTGGGGAACTACAGCCCGTGGGCCATATCCAGCCTACTTTTTTTGTAAGTCGAGTTTTATTAGAACACGGCCACATTCATTTGTGGTGTTGGTGGCTGCTTTCGTGCTCCAACAGAGTTGAGGAGTCATGACAGACTGTATGGTTTTCAAAGCCTCAAATATTTACTGCTGTCCTTACAGGGAAAGTTTGCTGACTTCTCTCGTTCTCTCTCTTTTTCTCTTTCTTTTAGGGTATCATAGATTTAAAGAAAGGAAATAAAGGGTGCAGTGGCTCACTCCTGTAGTCCCAGCACTTTGGGAAGCTGAGGTGGGCAGATCACTTGAGGTCAGGAGTTTGAGACCAGCCTGGCCAACATGGCGAAACCCCGTCTCTACTAAAAATACAAAAATTAGCCAGCCATGGTGGTGAACACCTGTAGTCCCAGGTACTAGGGAGGCTGAGGTGGGAGAATCTCTTGAACCTAGGAGGCAGAGGCTGCAGTGAGCTGAGATCACAAGAAAAGAAATAAAGTCCCTGGGGAAACTGTTCCAGGTTCTGTTAGGTGGTGCAAAAGTTACTGTGGTCTTTGCCATTTTGGTGACCAAAAAAAAACACAATTACTTTTTTTTTTTCTCTTTTTTTTGAGACAGTTTTACTCTGTTGCTTAGACTGGAGTACAGTGGTACAATCCTGGCTCATTGCAACCTCTGTCTCTCAGGTTCAAGCGATTTTCCTGCCTTAGCCTCCTGAGTAGCTGGGATTACAGGTGTGCACCACCACGCCTCGCTAATTTTTTGTATTTTTAGTAGAGACAGGGTTTCGCTATGTTGGCCAGGCTGGTCATGAACTCCTGGATCAAGGGATCCACTCACCTCAGCCTCCCAAAGAATTACAGGCATAAGCCACCCATCCAGCCCACGATTACTTTTGCACCAACATATACTTGGTCAGTAATAACAGACCAGGAGGCAGCACACACACTGTGGCCAGCCTTGAGTGCGTTCATCCTAGGCTGGATGGCCATGCCTGAGGAGAATAATTCCAGCAAATAATAATGTCCCTCCACTGCATCACATTCCCTATTAACCACAATTGAGGCACCACTAACTGGGTGGGTGACCTTGCACTAGGCACCAACCCCAACATGCGATTTCCTTGCCAACAAAATTGAACACTTAACCATGAGTATTTATAAAGTATATATAAACACATCTTATATATGTGTATGTTATAAAGATAGTGTAAAAAGGAATAGTAAAGTAAATCTCAAATAAAAGTAATAACATGAAAAGAAAACCCATTTCTCCACTGTCCAGGCTAGGAAACAGAACTTCATGAATACCTTTGAAATCCCTTCTGTGCTCCTTCCCCCTCCCCAAAGAGGTAACTATCTCAGCTTGGCAAATCATCCTCCTGCTTTTCTCTGTAGTTGATTGTTTTCTTTTGCCTAACACTTTCCTACACAAGGAAGGCATTCAAAGCCCTAGTCTGGTCTCCTCACTGGGGTTTTGTGATAACGTGCTAGACTAAAAGGTTGGTATCCCCTGAGGGAGTCATTGATTTATCTTTGATTTATCAACTCCACGGTGGGAGAGGACAGCAGTGAAGAACATTGGCAACCCCAGCCAGTTCATGGAGTTGACTACATGTTTTCATAGTAGAGAATCTAGTTGAGAGAGATAACAAGATGAAACCTGATTTGTAGGCCTTAAATTTTGCTTCCAGTCCATTTTAGTTTATGGGAAATCTCATTGTATCTATTCTTTGTGGGTTTTTTTCTCTTTTTTTCTTTATTTTGTGGCTTAAAAAAAGGATAAATACAGTACTGGGTTTTGGAAGAAGGAGTGGTTGTTAAACTTAAACCTTTTAAACTCTGTAATTACTTCGTAAAGGGTGTGTATTTGCATCTAAAATGCATTGAGCCTTAAGTTTAGTGCTCCGTATATGGAGCTTTCATAATGATGGGAACATTTCCAAAAATAAATTAGCTCTATAGAAAATGTTAATCAGCTTATCCCCAGTGATCCTAGTGAGTTTCTCCATTGTACACATGAGGAAATGGACATGACAGTTAGAAGTTTTAGATTATGCACTATTCTGAATAATGTGATCAAATGTCACGGTCCCATACCATCCTGCTCTGTCCCGCTGGGGAAGGGAATCATCCCTTTGTCCAGCATATCCATGCTGGAGACCTCACCTGCCTGTGAGTCACTTAGTAGCTGTCTAGGTTATCAGATTGACTGTCTGGGTACTACTGGTACTACAGTCCCTGTGTTCAAGTCACCCTTATTTTACTTAATAATGGCCCAAAGCTCGAGAGGAGTGATGCTGAGAATTTGGATATGCCAGCGGCCATAAAGTGCTTCCTTTAAGTGAAAACATGAAAGTTCCCCACTTAATAAGAAAAGTCAATTGTATGCTGAGGTTGCTAAGATCTACAAGAAGAAGGAATCTTCTATCCATACATTGTGAAGAAGGAAAAAGAAATTCATGCATAGTATGTATAGGACTCCGTACCATCCACGGCTTTAAGGCATCCACTGGGGATCTTGGAACCTATCCACCCCTCTTCTTCAACAAGGGTGTATTACTATAGTAACAGAAGAATCACTGTGAATACCTTATTTGGATTTGGCTTTCAAAACACCTTTTTGGGTCTGATTTATTATAATTCTGTGATCACTCCTTCTTCTGGTCTCATACTCAGGAAGTGAAATTTATATGAGGGTACCAGCTAGTCCACAAGATGAGCTGCTGTGCCAAGTGCTTAAGGGAGGCAATGCATTCCTTTGACATACAGCGATAGGAAAGCGTGCCTCTTCTAATTCATTCATTAAAGCAGAGCTGCCCTTATGTAAGAAGCTTCCCTTACAAGCCCTCATTTGTTTTTTATTTTTTCTCTGGTGTAGGTATTGACATCCTAAAGCTTGTAGCAGCCCAAGTGGGAAGCCAGTGGAAAGATATCTATCAGTTTCTTTGCAATGCCAGTGAGAGGGAGGTTGCTGCTTTCTCCAACGGGTACACCGCCGACCACGAGCGGGCCTACGCAGCTCTGCAGCACTGGACCATCCGGGGCCCCGAGGCCAGCCTCGCCCAGCTAATTAGTGCCCTGCGCCAGCACCGGAGAAACGATGTTGTGGAGAAGATTCGTGGGCTGATGGAAGACACCACCCAGGTAATGGAGCCCTGGTTGTGTGTCTTTACCACTGACCTATTGCTCCTATGCTTCAAATTTTATCAGTTGTATGGGAACAAAGAAAAATAACATATTCGGTGGATAGGCACACACACACACACACACACACACACACACACACACACACACACACACCCTACCTTCTAGGATGGGGGTTCTCAGTGGCCGTGCATTGGAATCATCTAGAAAACTTTTAAAAAAAATACTGATGCTCAGAACCTACCTGCAGACCAGTCACATCAGAATCTCCAGGGGACAGAATATGAATCAGTATTTGTAAAAACTCTCTTTGTTACCCCATCTACAATCTCATTTTGCATGACACACTTTGAACAAAACCAAGAAAAAATACTTTTTCCTACACCGCCTCTCCTCCAGAGGGTGTTTTTGTGATGTGGCTTATGAAGGCAGCATTCTCGCCTCATGAGGATGCAGGTGGTGTTAGCGGCAGTTGATGACAGAACTGATTCTCCTCCTTGGGTTGCTCCGTGGAGCACATCAGATGGGAACTGAGGGGACCCAGGAGTGTGACTTCTTTATAGCTAATAAGCCCTGGCTTTGGAGCCAGACAGCATTGGATTTGAATCCTGGCTCTGGTACATATTAGCTTAGGTGACGAAGGGTAAGTTACTTCAACTTTCCTTGCCTCTGTTATTCACATTTGGAAGCCTGCTATATAAGATTAAGATGAGAAATAAAGCATATAAAATGCCTGACTCATTGCAAGTGTTCTACAAGTGGTAGTTACGACCGTGATGTAACTCATTTTACTTAGCCTTTCTTTAATTGTATGTACTTCCCTGAAAGGCCATGAATAAAGTACAGATTTGGATATTGAATCATATTTTCCACAGACTTCAATTCAGGTTTCAGAACATATTCCCAAAGTAAAGAAAATGCTGCCACTAAGACTTGATAAAACCCACTTAAGATTTAAAGGGCCGGTCTGTGTTATTATTCCAGTGGTCCAAATTTGTTACCTGAAAGAGCTAGGTAGAGATTTTTTATGACATCAATTCAGTTTACTATCATTCTATATCACATTTTGTGTATCAAAGGATTCCATTTTACATACTTTATACTTATGCTTAAGTATACTTTATGTACTTAAGAAGTCCAAATGCTTTTATCTTTTTATACTGATCACGCAGTAATTCTTGACAATTGATGTAACCATTTATCAGGTGAATCTTTTATCCAAGTAACTGGATAATAACAATTTATAGGTGCTGACTGACTGTGACGGTGGTCTTTTAAAGCTCCCGGCATATTTTTAACTTCTTTGAAATGTGGAATTTCAGAAAAAAATACTTACTAATAGACCCCAAGTTATAAACATTCAAAGGCATACACCAGTGTCTTATGACTTTCTAAGAAATAATTTAGGTGTGAAATATTATTCACAAGTAAAACCAGGCTTTAAGTAGCTGGATTTGGGGGAAAGCGAGGGCGATGTTAACCCTCCAATTGAGTAAAATGGCGGCGGTTTGAATACAGGGAGTTTAGAGGCAAAGCATTGCCATGCGTTCTTAGAGACTGGCTTTAAGGAGAGAGCTGGAAGACAAGCCTAAGGCTCAAAGAAAGATTTAGATACGTGAGAATAAGTCGCCTAATGTTCTTGATGATGCCTAAAAGAAAGATAACATATGACTGATGCAAGGTTAGGATTTGGTTAACCCAAATCTATGGTGGGCCCATGGAAAAATAAGAAGGTGAGAGTGCATGTGAAAAAGAGTGATTCATAATAAAATCATTAGGTCAACGAATGAGAGAACAAAGCACCTTCTTCCTAAGTGCCAAACTCTTACACACTTTAATTCTTTCCTTCCCCTTATCTCTTCTGTGATACCAAAAGATTCTAATAGTAGCTATTTTTTGTTGTTTATTTTTTGAGAACAGTAATGTCAAAGCACTCTACAACTTTCTCTTTGGTTCTGCTGTAGCCTTTGAGTTATGATGGAGGCTGAGAAGGCAATATTAAATTTTTGATTTCACGTTTTAACAATACACATCAATGTCCAGCGTTTTGGATCCAGCTCTAACTCTAATTTTAATAGCCAATGAACATGGATTTCTGGCTGCCAGTTCTTATTACAGGTTGAGTATCCTTTATCTGATATGCTTGGGACTGGAAGTGTTTTAGATTTTGGATTTTTTCCAGACTTTGGAATATTTGCATATACATAATAAGATAGCTTGAGGATGGGACCCAAATCTAAACATGAAATTCATTTATGTTTCAGATATACCTTATATACAAAGCCTGAAGATAATTTTATACAAAATTAGAAAAAGTGTATGCATGAAGCAAAGTTTGTGTTAAGTACTCATGTGTGGAATTTTCCACTTGTGGCATTATGTTGGTGCTCAAAAAGTTTTGGATTTTGAATTTTTGGATTAGGGATGCTCAAGTGGTAATTACACAGTATGTTTCTCTCTGTCCGTAGTTTATTTCTGAAATTTGTCCCGTCTAACAAGAGAATCAGAAGCCAGGGGGCTTAATTGAGACTCCTTATTCTCATCCTGTGATGGGCTTGTACTCCCTGTGTATGGTGGTACTGCTGGGGATTTGGGGCTTTGCCCCAGGAGTTAATGGACTCTTAATGGGTAAAAATGACTATTTTTTTTTTTTTAATGGTCAATGTTTTTTCTCTTCATAAGCCTGAAAGTGCCTATGTTATGTTCCACTAAAAGGATTAGCCCTGGTGTGACTTTTTGTTGCCTCTGTCAAGAACAGCTGGTTCATTATTAACCATGGTGGCCTATTAGCCATTTTTAAATTAAACCCATTCAGAGTCTGACTCTTTATCTGAGGTATGAGCTGTATTTTTCAGCACGCTCTTCTTTCAAGTTCAACATCTAAACTGAACCCAACCTTCCAGAATCATAGCTATTCTTCCCTTCTGGGACATGAACATTTGGAATAAGCAGCAAAACAGTGGGATAATAGTTGTAAGTTATTGCAGTTTTGCCAAAGCTATTAAAAAACAAAACACTTCCCTAATACAGCATTCCAGTTTGTATGTATCTCTTTTTCCATCCTTTTACTTTGATTTTTTTCTCTGTCTTTATTTAAAGAAAGTCTCTTATAAGAAGCATATATTTCAGACTTTTTTCTTAAATCTAGTCTGATAGCTTTTGATAATTAGAGAATTTCAGTGTTTACATTTTTATGTAATTATATAATTGATTTTTAAATGTAACTTTTAAATGCAGTTACTCAAATATTTGGGTTTAAATCCGCCATATCTTTGTTTTCAATTTGTCCTGTCTTCTTTTTTTATTTTTTTCTCTTGCTTTCTCTTGGAATAATCAAATATTTTTTTCTTATTCCATTTTTCCTCATCTGTTAGCTTGTTAATTTCACATTTTTTACTTCACTTTTAATGGATACCCAAGGGATTACAACACACATGCTTAAATTATGAGATATAGACAATAAATGTGTACTTTTTACCATTTTACAGATACTACGACCTTAGGAGACTTTAATCTTATTAATCCCCCTCTTATACTTGCTTTTGTTTTCATGAATTTTAATGTTGCACTTTTAATGCTGCTAAAAGGCAGAGTTATTACAGTTTTACACAGTCAGGAGTCACACAGATTTATCTGCATATTGATCTTTTCCATTCTTAATACCTTCCTCCTGGAGCTTCAACTTCTACCTGAGATAATTTTTCTTTTGCCTAAAGAATACTTCTCTGTATAGGTTTCCAGCAGTAAACTCTGTTTTTCTTGGTCTGAAAAGTGCCTATTTATACATAAATAAATTGCATTATTTCACCTTAGGTTTTGAAGGATAGCTGGAAATAAAATTCTAGCTTGCCAGTTATTTTCCTTTAGTCCTTTAATGCCTGGGTTTAAGTTTCCCCTGTTAACCAGCAAAGGAGAGGATGTGATTTTATTTTTAAATCTATATTACATAACACATTTTGTGCACAATATTATAACAGGCACTCTGGGCAATGCAAAGATGAGTAAGACAAAGTCAATGCCATCAAGGAAGCTTACAGTTGGATGGAAGGAAGAAATTTACACATACTTATATAATCTAAAGGAGTAAATCCAAGAGGTCGGGAGGAGGAATGTGCTGGATGGCCATCTAACCAGCCAGTAAGGCTCCGATCAGAACATCAGTATGGAGACGTGTGCGGGGTTAAATCCCTGTCCTGGCAACATAGTCATTTTAGGGATCCTGAGTAAATTACTTGGCCTCTCTGCCTCAGTTTCTTCATGAGGAAATAGGAACAGCATGAGTGCCTGTCCCATGGGTTACTCTCAGAATGAGGTGAGTGCGACCCACTGTAAGCATTTGTCAGATGTTGACTATTAATAGTTGCAATTATTTCCAGGCTCTGGAGGCAAGAGAGATGGAAGAATGTTCCTAACTAGCTAAAACTCATACACGTAATGGATCTTTTAGATGCTGAATACTGAGGGTCACTTAGTGTTGGGTGGGGATGTTCACCCAATTCCAGGACTGCTGAAAGCAGGTGGCGGAGCAGCAAGGCTGCTATCCGGGTTCAGTGTCCCAGAGCTGGAAATCCCAGCTAACTGTAGCTATATGTTGCTTACTGCCTGAGCACATGTTCCTAGGCTGGCTGAAATGTTTTCTCTAGCAAGGGAGATAGTGGTCTGCTTCCTCAATAGCTGTCAGAAAAAGAGAAACACAATTGAGCAGGTGAATTTCTGGTTTTCCTTATGATTTGGTTTTCCATGTTTTTTTTTCGCTCCCTCCTTTTATTTTAGAGCCTCTGTATGTGCAGAGAGACTTAACCAGTGCACTCTTTCCCTGCACCTTGGACAGGGTGGGAGGAAGGGAGTCTGTTTCTTCTCCATAAGAAACCCTGGGCAAACAATTTCTCTAACTCTGAGATTTTTCCATTTAAAATGGGAATTACAGGACCTGCCCTTCACACTCTGAGCGGTTATCAAAATTAATTTTGATAATCAAATTACTGTGGGCCATACTAGAGTGAGATATTAAAGTGATGCTTAGCAGCTGGGTTCAGAAGTATTATATCTGTGGGTAGAGTTTCAGCATCCCTTCATTGCTTCATGAGAGAAAGGGGCGGAGAAAGAAATTTTATAGATACTTTAAAAGTGATATTAAAAACAACCACAGCAATTTAAAATAATATAAATTGTGACTTTAGCTGTCCACTTTGATCAGAGATACACAAATATAAAGGACTGATGTTAACCAGGCAGCGGAGTTGAGAAT
This sequence comes from Symphalangus syndactylus, assembly GCF_028878055.3. Taxonomy (NCBI): domain Eukaryota; kingdom Metazoa; phylum Chordata; class Mammalia; order Primates; family Hylobatidae; genus Symphalangus; species Symphalangus syndactylus. The sequence continues at coordinate 21,080,596 of NC_072445.2, read as the reverse complement.
CGATGCTCTACTTCTTATCTCTCCTTCCGTAAGATTAAGCAGATTAAAACTACACTATAATTTAACAACCAGTGGACCCACCGCCAATGTTTTGTGGTGGTTGTTGTTGATTTTTAAATAATAGAAGGATTCTTTGTTAGGATATTTTAGTCCTTTCCAGAACCACATAGGGGACCTATGTCTCAGGAACAGAGCATTTGTGCACTTAGGCACACTCTCTCTCCCTCTACTATAGTAGACTCTGTGTTGAAGCCTGGATAGCTTTGCTCTGTATAATCAACTCAGAGAATCCCAACAGCGAGAGAAGTACTGGGCCTTCTATTTTGGTGAGAACAGCACTCCTGCCTCTGCGGCAGAGGGAACTACAGTTACTGATTTTTTGCTTACCAGCTGCAGGATGCAGCTGTCCTTATCTACGGGTCTGACTGAGACCAGCTATTTTCAGAAATTTAATACAGCGAGGGCGAATTGAAGCAAATACCAGCTGTACATTAACTGTTGGCTTTTTGGCTATTCCAATTAGTCTTTGTCATTAATTTTCCAATTTCTCATCTCTTAGAAATTAGAGATTCTTGTCCTAAGACCTGAGGACAGCTAAACTTGCATGTTACTACAGCATGGAGGATTATTTAAGGTCAAGTTACTTAATTCATGGGGTGTGACTGCGGGCTCTGGGGAACTTCTGGGGTGGTGAGAAGAAGAGGACATTATAAAGGGATTGCTGACACACATAGAACCAGGAACGTTTAGTGATGCTTGTGTTTAAAGTTGTCGTTGTGCACAAAGGAGCAATGTTTATAAATAGGCTTTAGATTTTTAATGACATTTCAGGCTGTTCTATTTATTATCATAGTCCAAGGTTTCATTCAGTTAGTTGACAACCTTTTGTCAAACACCAGCTGTGAGCCTGGTACTGGGTAAAGAAGAAAAATGGTCAGTGCCTTTCAATAACTCACTTGTAGTGATGGAGACACACGTGCAAATAATTATAATTCAGTGGGATAAGCAAATGTTATAATAGAAGTGTGCATGAGGAATTATAAGCATCAGGGTGAAGGAGTACTCAACCTGCCAAAAAAATACGTAGAAAGCTAGAGCAGGTATATATTTGTTCATTTCAAAGTCACTTAAAAAAATCAGACTAGTTTTTTTTCAAGACTATATTTTGGTCTTCTTTCTTTCTTTCTTTTTTTTTTTTTTTTTGAGACGGAGTCTTGCTCTGTCCCCCAGGCTGGAGTGCAGTGGCGCGATCTCGGCTCACTGCAAGCTCCGCCTCCCGGGTTCACGCCATTCTCCTGCCTCAGCCTCCTGAGTAGCTGGGACTACAGGCGCCCGCCACCACGCCCGGCTAATTTTTTGTATTTTTAGTAGAGATGGGGTTTCACCGTGGTCTCGATCTCCTGACCTCGTAATCCACCCGCCTCGGCCTCCCAAAGTGCTGGGATTGCAAGCGTGAGCCACCGCGCCCGGCCTGGTCTTCTTTCCTGAAACTTTCACATTTGGTTTCTGCCTGGGAAGCCCCACCTGCTTTTTCATATTAAGGGCTTCTCAAATCTTTGACTCTGCAAAGAACGTCTGTTTTACTTACATCCTTGTTTTGCTCAGTAGCAAGCTTTTTAGAAACCCTTAACTGTTCTGTAACATTTAAGGTATAGAAATAAGGTTTTAATATCCCATTTCATGTCACGTGCCAGATATCGAACTTTGAATCTCCAGGAACTACTAGAAGGATCTGACAAATTCAAGAATTTGACTTTGTCCCTCTGAATTGGGTTTGAATTTTGCTTTCGCCACTCACTATGTGACCTTGGGCAAGTCCTATACAGTCTCCAAACCTCAGTTTCTTTGTAAGTGCCTTGTAAAGATCTTGCTGAGAACTGGAGGTGAGTGTAAATGCCCAGTTCTGCACTTGATATAGAGCAGGGGGCTCAGTGAATCTTAGCAACTATTTTCTGTGTTGGAATTTGAATTCTACATTGTCCTTTTTTGACTTGACAGCAAATGCATTATGTTTTCAGTAAATGCACATTAAGTTGAAAGTGAATCAGCATTTGCTAAATATCTGTTGTGTCCCAAACACTGTCTGGGTGCTCTATAGATGGTTTATTTAGCAAGTTTCGTGGTCCTGAGAAGTATAGGTGGGTATATTCTAATTAAGATAGTGATGTGGTTTGGGTCTGCGTCCCTGCCCAAACCGCATGTTGAATTGTAATTCCCAATGTTGGAGGTGGGGCCTGGTGGGAGGTGACTGGATCATGCGGGCAGATTTCCCGCTTTGGCGCTGTTCTTGCAATAGAGTTCTCATGAGATCTGATTGTGTAAAAGCGTGTGGCACCTCCCCCCGTCACCACTGCTCTGACCATGTAAGACATGCCTGCTTCCCCTTTGCCTTCCGCCATGATTATAAGTTTCCTGAGGCCTCCCCAGTCATGCTTCCTGTACAGCTTGCAGAACCATGAGCATATGAAACCTCATTTCTTTATAAATTATCCAACTTCAGGTATTTCTTTATAGCAGTATGAAAACTGACTACAGTTATATTACTATATTACTATATTTCATTGAATCCCATGTCAATTGTAAGATATACCATTGTCATTATGTATTACTGAGAAAGAAATAAAATACTGCTAATTATAATTGTAAGAGACACCCCTATTTCAGAGATGTTAAAATGTGAAAGAAATATGCATCATAGAATTAAAAAAATATAGTAGTTGAGCTTGCTGTATGCAGATCATAAGGAGAAAAGTCTAGGAAACAGATTCTTAGGGTCTTTATATTAATGTACACTCCCTCCCCAAAACACACACACACACACACACATACTTCTTATTAGTATTGCCTTTAAGGTTGAGATAATTCAACACAGACAATTTATTTAATAGATTATCAGAGCACCCATTATGTATTAGGCCCTGTACCAGGCACTGAGATACTAAATGAAACAAAACAAAACACAAAACAGAATCATCCCTTGGGATGCTGACAGTTTTATAGGAGGAATAGATATGTGAGCCAGACTTGAGAATATATTCTGTGAAGCTGCTATACAGAGGGATGGAAGTGGGCTTTAATTTTTTTCTGAGACAGAGTGTCTCACCATTCAGAAAAGGCTGGGTCTATTAGTTGATGACATTTCCCACCCCTTTAATCTACACCCTTACTGGCTTTCTCAAAAAGTGCATTGGGAGGAAATCAGAATCAATACTGTGAAAAGAAGCTTATTTTCTCCATCAATTACCAGTGCAGGAGAACACATTTTCATTTTTTTCTTTTTAAAGCCAAAACACCGATTTGGATAAAGTTGAATAGCTTCCAGCTTTGGTCTAGCTTCTCCGCTCTGTGTTTGTGAAAGTGTCCCTTATTCTGTTATAACCCAAGTGTCAATAACAGGTACACTTGCTAATGAGGAATTGCTTCATGGTCAGCAGTAGGTTTTATTTTATATCAGTTAATTTCGAGGTTTTCATCACTTATTTTTCACCATTTCCTTGGGAGAGACTAATGTCATTCCTGATTTTTTCATAAACAATTGCCACAGAGGAAACTTTGATTGATCTACAGTTGGACTTTCACAGGACAGGCTGAAATTAAATGCCCAACAACTAAAATGACTTATCACCAAAAAAGTACTAGAAAAAAAAACTTCGGGGAAATGTTTTGTTTTTATAATCACATTAGTAGAGAATAACATAAAGCACAGAAGCCGTACAAGAACAATGCAACTACTTAACAATAAATACACAAGCCAGAAAACACCATATACAAATCAAAAGACAAAATAATCACAGGTTGAAATTGTTTGAAACATAGGGTTCAGTTTCTTGAAAAATAAGGAGTTTTTACAAATAAAGAAAAAAATGTGCAGTCTTGTGAACAAGACAGTTCACAGAGAAGGAAATACTGAAGACTTTTTTTTTTTTTTTCAGAGACAGAGTCTTGCTCTGTCGTCCAGGCTGGAGTGCAGTGGCGCCATCTTGGCTCACTGCAAGCTCCACCTCCCAGGTTCACGCCATTCTCCTGCCTCAGCCTCCCAAGTAGCTATGAATACAGGTGCCCGCCACCACACCCAGCTATTTTTTTTTTGTATTTTTAGTAGAGATGGGGTTTCACCGTGTTAGCCAGGATGGTCTCGATCTCCTGACCTCGTGATCCGCCCACCTTGGCCTCCCAAAGTGCTGGGATTACAGGCTTGAGCCACCATGCCCGGCCTGAAGACTTTTTAAACATGCAGATTTCTAACCTCTGAGGCTGGCATGGAGACCTACGATTCCACATCTAGGAAGATATCTTACACATGTTCACATGCATTCAGAATGATGCAAGTAGACGTGTATTCATTGTAGTGTCATGTGTAATAGCAAAAGAGTGAGGAGATCTACAAATGCCCTTCACTAGAGGACTGGTTATCTAAGTTATTGAACATCCATACAATGGAACAGCATGCACTTGTCAGAAGTGAGTCAGCTCTTCATGTGCTAACCTCAAGAAGGGTTAAACGAAAAAAGGCAAGGTGAAGAATAGTATGTAGGATGGGGCACAGTGGCTCATGCCTGTAATCCCAGCACTTTGGGAAGCCAAGGTGGGCAGATCACTTGAAGTCAGGAGTTTGAGAACAGCCTGGCCAACATGGTGAAACCCCATCTCTACTAAAAATACAAAAACTATCTGGGCCTGGTGGTGCATGCCTGTAATCCCAGCTAGTCAGGAGGCTGAGGCACGAATGAATACGGGATATGGAGGCTGCAGTGAGCTGAGATTGCACCACTGCACTCCAGCCTGGGAGACATGAAAAAAACAAAACGAAAAAAACAACAGTATGTACATTGTGCCACCATACTGCAAATATATATACATATATATATATATATATATATACACGCACACACACAGTATATACATAGATGTTAAAAATTGTTTTAAAAATAAGGGGGGTGGAGAACATATGTACTTATTTATTGGTATAAGTACAGACTATCTCTGGAAGAGTATATTGTAACTTGGTAACAGTAGTTACCACCACGGAGGGAAACTGAGTTGCCGAGACTTGGAAGTCAGAGGTTAAAGTCAAAGGTTAACTTAGACTTGTAGACCATATGCATTGTAATTCTAATGGCATGAAGCTAATTAATGGACTTATTATGCAATGCTAATTTAATCAGATTTGATGAGTTCAAAAAGCCCGAGTCATAAAGATGAACTTAAGCCTTCTTACTTCAAGGTCTTGAGTTTCCTGTGAAATTACTTTCCATCCTCCACCGTGTCTTACGGCAAGCTTTAAAAAGGTTTGTGAAACTTTTTCTCATCGATAGAATTATCGAAAGGCTTTTTTGTGGGAAAGATTTTCCAATAGAAGTTTAGGGAAACCTAAGGAATTTCCAACGGAGCATGATCTCCTCATGTTCCGATGGTGCTGAGCTCTTAAAAGTCTTGGCAATATATTCAAACGTGAGTGGGCTCCAGCTCTGAACCAACAGAACCCACTTATTCACTGTCCTCACTTCCTCTTTTTGAGAAAGCTAGTCAGTGAGGCAGCTCAGGGCTGCAACACCACTACCGTTGATGTCAGCAGCCTGGACAGCTTGCAGACACCCGCGCCGGCAGCGGGGTGGGGCTTCCTCCCCTTTTCCCTCCCTCCAGAGCCAGCTGGTTCTTACCAGCTTTGGCAGCTTTGTGCAGCACTATTTGTTGTGGCTTTTCTCCTGTACATACAGGAAAGGCACAGCTCTCTTGCTGAGGGCAAGGATTGGCTATTGACACTTTGACTTAAATGGGGGTGGATTTATAGACTTTGGGGCTCAATTTTTAAATTAACTCTTAGAAGTGATGAGAATTCTAAGACGAGGTATATACAGAAAATTACAGCCAACTACCTTGATTTGAGTTTGGGGTATTTAAGCGAGAAACCCACCGTGACCAGCTAACCTAGTCTAACTTCATATGCCTTACGTAAGGTTGCAGTTGAAACAAAACCTTTTCATTATTCTGTGCTTGAACAGATCTAGGGTGAGTGGGAGTGTTTTTGAAAATAATTCCCCAGTGGTTTTGGCATTTTTTTGGCCAGGTGAATCCTGAGATTCCCCTGATGGTGGGTGAGTTTGTTTTGCAGGCTCTGCATTGGCTCCCAGCTTAAGGTTCACTCACCTATGCCGTGTCTGTGGTCTGGCTTGGGGGTTCCCAAGGAAGCTGAGCATAACATCTTGGTGTTGTGCTCCTGTTCCTTCTTCCATCCCATGACATCCAGTGATCCCAGGGAGCTCTAGACAGCAGATGGCCCTCGCTGTCCACTTCGCAATTGACAATTTAGATTTAAGCATTGGTGCTGTTCCCTACTTATGCAATGGAAGCACCTCCATGCTTCATGTACTAAAGTCTGGGCTGTGCAGGAGAAGAAGAAAGAAGGAAAGAAAACAAGAGGTTTTAACTCAACAATCAGAAGCCCAGGAAAAGTTTGGGGAATTTTTGTCTTAAAGTTACTTGACTCTTGGCCCTTCTCTTTAATTTTTTAAAATAACGTTTTAAGAGAAGACTTACGAAGCAAAGAAAATTTGGAAGCACATTACAACAAATAATAAATCTACCATCTAGATTCCATAGTTATTCACATTTTGGCATATTTGCTTTATCTATGTATGTATACCTTTCCAGTCCATATTCCCATTTCGAAGACTTTCTCTAAATTTCTTATAACTGATAATCCTTCTTTCAAGCATTTAGAAATCAGCATTTTTCCATTTGCCTTTTAAGATTTTTGTTTGCAAAAAAAAAATTTGGGTATATTTGGGTTCTACTTGCCAAGACCCCTTACTCTGGATTGAATTGAACAAGAATTCACACTCAGAAGAATAATTTTTAAATCATTGCCTCTCATCATCTGAAACTTCTTTTTTAGGGTGATATATTTGTTTTTATGTTTTAAGGGAGAAATCATTATATACAAGTATTCTACAGTGTCCGAACTTAGGAATTGAATAGATTCAGATAAATCGTTTTGTGATCAGGCTGGTAACCTCATTATATGAACCCTCATTTATATCTGAAATCCTGGAACCACAGAGATTTGAATAAGAAAGCATTTCTTATTATCTGAATTCCTCTTCTCTAAAGACCACATAGATTCAGATATCAAGAAATACTTTTCCGGCAAAGAAAATATGCCTTTTTTTCCTCCCAGAGCCCAATCTTATATGCCTGTATAGGCCTATAGAAGGTCTTGAAATCTAATTTGATTTTGATTATGTGGGCAGCTGGGAGAGCAGGGGAAACAGGCTTGAGATAATATCATAATTCTTAAATAGTTGTAATTTTATATTTATTTGTGACTAGAATTCCTTTGAGATAAACCTTTAGTAGAAATTGAATTTGTTTGTTTTTTTTTTTTTAATCAGCCACTGGTCTGTTGGGGTCTGAAATATTTTCAATAGAAAACAAAGTTATTGGCTACAGTTGAGGTATCTGGTATTTACAGAATCTCATATTTATCTCAGGGCAGTCATCCAGCTGGAGTGTAAATCTGCCATTGAGTCCCAGGTACTTGCAGATCTCACCTCTACCCCCTTCACTCTGGCGGAGGGGCTTGGGCAATGCCTTGTGGTCATGTGATCGCTTGTAATCAGTTTACAGCGTTTGTAAATTTTCTCTAAATGCTGTGGGGTCCAGACAGGGAAGTGACATGGCAGCAAAGAGGGTAACTTTGAAACTAGACAGACCTGGTCTTGAATCCTGGTTCTATGGCTTGGGGCAAGTTATTACCTCTTACAGACTCAGTTTCCTCATCTGTAAAATGGGGCTGATACAACTTCCTTAGCAGCAAATGAATCACAGAGATTTTCTGCTGAATCACCTAGTACAGTATTGGCAATGGCTTATTTCTTCAGGTCTCTTTTTATTACCTCATATGGAAAAGCAGTAAGTTTCAGTTAGATTTAGCAAATGGGCTTTTAAAAACCATTATTAAAGTGATAGAGATTTTCACAAATGTAACATAGAACTCTTCCTTTTTTCTAAGTGTTGAATGAGGTCTGGAGGGAAAATCAAATCAAAACAGTGACTTTAAGGAGCTTTCTGCTGGGGACTATCAGGCATATCTAGTTATATTAGGGAAAAGGGGCCTCGTGGTATTGAACTGGGTAGTGTCAGGAGCCAAGGGGTTGGTTAAATTGAACCATTTTAGCAGGCTGGCAAAGAGCATCCAGGCTGGGCAATTAATGCTTCATTTCAGGGGGTCACTGATGCATCAAAGTCATTAATTAGTTTTATGAAAACAGATTGTGCAACCACAGGGAGATTGTAATTGGGTAGTAATTGAAAATAACTTTGTGGTAAACTTTCGTTGAGTAGGTAGTTCAGTTGGGGGTAACTTGGAAGGGGAAAGAGAATTGGAGTGGGGGATTAGGGCATGAGGAGAATGAAATAGCAACAGTAAGACCATCAATAAATAAGACATAATTTGAATGAAAGGAACACAGAAGTGACCTGGTCTAACCTATTTAGGTTAGAAGTGAGACCACAGGTCTGATGAGGGAAGTGGTTTTCCTAGTGCCACACAGCTAGTTAGTGTTATGTCTTCTCTCTTTTCTTGCAATGCTTTTTCCAGGATTTTCATGACTTTGATTTTTAGAAGCTGACTATGGGGAACATGAAGTGCATGCCACACAGATGGCAGCTGAGGCTGGAGTTCTCGCCTATTCCTGCTCTCAGAGTCTACTCAGGAATGCTGCCAGATCTTGCTGCCTCAAAATCTTATTTCATTTATTTACCACCCTTGTCATGAATAAAACTTGGAAGGATTTTCCTTTACCATCCATGGCTCTGCCATCCCCGGGGCTAGGGGAATACTGCAACCTCCCACCAGTGTGTCATCTCAGGAAAGGCCAGTAAACAGGGAAGTGATTTTTCAGTTTGATATTAGAAGTGGAGAATTATTTTTGAGCTTCAGTTTCCTTTTCTTTCTTTCCTTTTTTTTTTTTTTGAGATGGAGTCTTGCTTTGTCGCCCAGGCTGGAGTGCAGTGGCGCAATTTTGCCTCACTGCAACATCCGCCTCCCGGGTTCAAGCGATCCTCCTGCCTCAGCCTCCTGAGCAGCTGGGATTACAGGCATGTGCCTCCATGCCCGGCTAATTTTTGTAGTTTGTAGTTTTAGTAGAGACAGGGTTTCGCTATGTTGACCAGGCTGGTCTTGAACTCCTGACCTACAGTGATCTGCCCATTTGGCCTCCCAAAGTGTTGGGATTACAGGTGTAAGCCACTGCGCCCGGCCTCAGTTTCCAATTTTGATTTGGTTAAGCACCCAGAGTGGGTACTTCAGTTTTTTAGAAGTCTGGTTGGTGCGGGAATGTAGGGTTGGCAAGGACACAGCTGGAAATGGGGAAGGGCAATGATGACAGTCATGGCTCATTGCAGTACAATCCAGATACAAGTTAAATCATTATTCTCATAAACACTGCTACCAAACTCAGTAGCCCAGAGATATTCAGATTCCCAAAGCAGTAGTCTGTTTACCGAATCCATTTGGATGGTTCCTTGTACTCAGTGGTAGAGGTGCTCGGAAAGGAAAATTGTTAGGTCAGCAGCAGAGCTTTAGGTGTGACTCAGCCTTGAGTAAGTTGAGCCATTTCTCTTTCTTCCCTTATCAGTTTGGACTAATAAGTATCTGGAAGGACTAAGTGTGTTTGCATGGAAACTAAGCAGAAGGAAATTTGGAACTTGTTTGGCTGAAAGAAATGCCATGCTCTTGAAGCTCACCAAATAGAATTGTTCTCTTTTGGGCTGCTTTGGGAGCTCTCCATGCCCCCTGCCATTTTGGTCTATTTACTGTCCCCACCTCATTTCTCACGTGAGTCTTGCAAGTTAGGATTATGTCACGGCAGTAGGCAAAAAAGAACTGTAGTTTTCAAGTTTCTCCAAAGGAGCTTCAAATAAGTGACAGATACATTGCCTTTACAGGCCACGTTTTCTTAATATCTGCCTTAATGAAATAAGTTAGGGCATATATGAATGCCATGTCCACGAACATTTCACAAAAGTGTAGAGAGGAGCTCAGCCACATTGATAATCTTCCTGCTACCCTGTTTCTTGGCTACCCATATAAATAAGAGCTGCTGCAGCCACAACATTTTCAAGATAGCAGAAGGAAAATATACTTATCGGTGGTGACTGCTTTTATAAACAACATTTATTGATTTTCTAGCTGTAAAAGTTAATATATCTTTTTTCTTTTTTTTTCTTTCTTTTTTTTTTTTCTGAGACAGAGTCTCACTCTGTCGTCCAGGCTGGAGTGCAGTGGCACGATCTCGGCTCACTGCAACCTCCACCTCCCTGGTTCAAGCGATTCTCCTGCCTCAGACTCCCAAGTAGTTGGGATTACAGGCACCTGCCACCATGGCTCATTTTTGTATTTTTAGTGGAGACAGGGTTTCACCATGTTGCCCAGGCTTATCTTGAACTCCTGACCTCAAGTGATCCACCCACCTCGGCCTCCCAAAGTGCTAGTATTATAGGTCAACTGGTTATTGTCAACTGAAATGGGAGGATGTATATATAAAATAATAAATGGAAAAAAAAAAATAGGTGTGAGTCACCATGCCCAGCCTAAAGATATAGAGAATTTGGAAAGCTCAAAGAACCTTAGGAAATAAATTATTTTATTTTATGAGTATCTTGGTAAGTTTATGCTCAAAGTTTTTATAAGAGCATCCTCTTCTGGAAATATGGCTTTCTTGTTTAGAGTATTTGTCTTCTCTTTAGTATCTAAATCTTATTGTAGGTGTTCTTCATTGGCTATAAACTCAGAATATTGAACCATGAACTTTCAGAATTAATAAAACAAGGAATTAATTTATTCCACATATTCTGATGACTCACTGTTCTGATTAGAAAGCGGAAGTAACGCAATGCCTAGTACGGTAGCAGTACTGCAAACCAGCTTTGATGGATATTGTATGTATTATGGTAAAGCAAGGAAAGAAATTTCTACGAGCATTTTTTTTTCTTTTGGGAAAAAATGAAAACAACTTCAGATGAAGTCAGAATGCAACCGGCTACTGTTGCACAAAGTAAGAGATACTTATAGTTAGTAACTGAGTAGATTTTCTAGAAAGATGATTTTTAAATGGTCTCTGGCTTTAGTGATGCTTATTAGCTCTGTTGTGATGCTAATACCATTTGTAGGGGCATTTTCATATTCACCTGACTCATTGTTAATTACAGGAGAGCATCAGTTCAGCATTCTGTCTTTCCAATTATGTTGGAAATCGTGCTTAATTTTTACTAATAGGACCTTTTGGCGAAATTGGGAGGAAAATTAAACATTTCAGGTTTTCAAATGAATTTAGGAAATAGGTGGGTGGACTTTTTAGTTTGTTGGCATGTGATTTGTGGGTGGAAATTTCCTTTTAAGCAAGAACAGTGTACTATATTGACTGACCATGTCTTCCAATGTATTGTCCCTGAGAACCAGGATGTAGACAAGCGTTCTTAGTCTAACTGAGTGAATTAAAAAAGTGTGTTGGCATGAATGGCCATGTGCGTTTTCAAGGAGGAGGGGCACGCGCCAGGGCCTATGGAATTAACATTTTACAAGCATTTACGTAACATTCGTCTGTAGATCAGAAAGGGACTGCTAGGTATGCATGTTTCCCAAGTCTGAAACTTGCCCTGGAAGCAACAGCAGGGCGTAGGTGGTGGTTCAGAGGAAAAATGCTGTTGGAACATTAGACATGTGCAGTAATCAGTTATCTTCACAATCTGCAATCAGTTGCAAGAATTTCTCAGGCCTTAAAATTTGTAAAAGAAGCAGTTGTGTTTGCTTTGTGCCTTATATAACTCTCCCATGTAATACTTTGAAATATCAATATCTTCATCGAAGAGCTTGAAAACATTTTACTGGAAGTGTGTGAGTGAAGGGATGAGGATTCTAAGGAGTGGTGATTAACAGCTTGGGGAGAGTGCCCATCATTCCCTGAACCCTGCTCTGTGTGATCTGGCCAGCTGGCTTTCAGGTTTTTTTATCCATGCCGGAAGAGCCAATAAAAAGATAAAGTCAATTACTAGGAGAGGCCACAAGTGCTTGCCAGAGTTCTGATGTATTTTCTCAAATGAAAGGGCCAAATGGAGATGTCAAGCAGGCCTGAGTTGAGCACTGGCTTTCTCCCAGTAGCTGTGTGCCCTCTTTGGGCCCCAGTCACTTCACTGGTAAAATGAGGTCACATCACCTATCACTTCCCCATATCTCCAGGGCACACCCCCAGTACAAGCCACAGTCATACTGTATGTAGCCACTGTAGGAGCGTCCTAACTCTCCCCCAACTTTGATTCTTGCCTCCCTAAAATCCATTCTCCACCCGCCAGCCAGAGTGGTGGTGAAGCTCGCCATCTTTATCTGAAACCATCTTGTGTGTTTCTTATTGTCTCTCTTAACTGCCCACTCCAGAATGCAGTCTGCACAGTCTCTGTCCGTTCGGTCATTCCCCTCTCCTCGCAGCCACTGACACCTCTCATTTTCTCCTGTTCTCATTCTTAATTTTAGCAGTTTTTTTTCCTGAGCTAGTTTGAAATGGGAGTCAGAAAACCTGGGGTCTAGTTGTAGTTCTGTGACTTCCCTGTTGGCCCTTAGTTAAGAAAGTCACTTCACTTCTCCAGGCCCCAGTTTCCTTCCCTGTGAAGCTGAGTGTAAGAGTCAGCAAGCGCTGCAGTAACAAAGGACCGCAGACTGCGTGGCTTAAACACCAGAAATTGATCTTCTCACAATTCTGGAGCCTCAGAAGGCCAAGACCAAGGTGTCTTCTGAGGTCTGTCTCTTGGCTTGTAGATGGCTGCCTTCTCACCATGTCTTCACTGTGTCTTCCCTCTGTGTGCAGCTGTGTCCTCATCTCCTCTTTTTATTAAAGACACTAGTTACATTGGAGTGTAGCCAACCCTAATGACCTCATTTTACCGCAATTACCTCTTTAAAGGCCCTCTCTCCCTGTAGTCACATTCTGAGGTACTGCGGGTCAGGGCTTCAACACGGAGGTGGCATAATTCATTCAGTCATAATACTAAATCATATCTAAGACTCCTTTCAGCTCTACAAAATTATATTTTAAATCGGGGATCTTTCTCCTTACACCCATGCTCCCTTTTACTCACCTGAGATAATAGCTTGGTTCATATGCCTTCCAGTTTTTAGTACTCATGCATATCCTCACTGTATTTTTGAAGGGTTTAAAAGTCTGTGTGTGTGTCTAGCAATCATATAAATAAGTTATGGTCAACTGATATGGGAGGATGTATATATAAAATATTAAATGGAACAAAAAAAGCCTCTGAGGAGGGATTTTAATTTTACTGGTTTTTTTCTATATATAATAAAAGAAATTTCCCTCCAACAGCTGGAAACGGACAAACTGGCTCTCCCGATGAGCCCCAGCCCGCTTAGCCCGAGCCCCATCCCCAGCCCCAACGCGAAACTTGAGAATTCCGCTCTCCTGACGGTGGAGCCTTCCCCCCAGGACAAGAACAAGGGCTTCTTCGTGGACGAGTCGGAGCCCCTTCTCCGCTGTGACTCTACATCCAGCGGCTCCTCCGCGCTGAGCAGGAACGGTTCCTTTATTACCAAAGGTACAGGCATCTCAGCAGACCTCGCACACACTCTTAAACCCCCCAAAGAGCCCCTGGGATTTGTCCCTCCCCGTCCACAGTCCAGTTGTAGCTGAGAGTTGAGTCATCTGAATTACCTGCCCAGGAAGACCAGTCCGAAACTTCAAGATACGCTGGCCCGAGAGAAACCTCGCCATTGGCTGGCGAAGACACGCCTCCGAAATCTTTACAGCTCACGCTGCCTGGTGGAGAGCTATCGGCCGCCCTTTATCCTCATGATGCTATCAAATGTGTGTTTCGGGGAAGGCCTGATAAAATGTAGTCTGGCAAGATTTTTGAAAACTATTTACCAAGCTTGCTGTATCCAAAGATTTAAAGTTGAACTTATCTTGAGAGGCAGAAGTACAGGTTTTAGGCCGTGCACAGCAGCTTACGCCTGTAATCCGAGCACTTTGGAAGGCCGAGGTGGGCGGATCACTTGAAGCCAGGAGTTCGAGACCAGCCTAGGCAACAAAGCAAGACATGGTCTCTACCAAAAAATTAAAAATTAACCAAGCATAATGGTGTGCACCTGTAGTCCCAGCTGCTCCAGAGGCTAAGTCAGGAGGATCCCTTGAGCCCAGGAGTTTGTGCCACTCTGTTACCTGGGTAACAGAGCAAGACCCATGTCTCAAAAACAAACAAACCCTAAGCCAGAAAAAACCTATTTCATTAAAATATAACTTGACTACTGAGTTTTTTGGTGCTAACTTAAATTTTGCACCAGGGGCGAGTGCCTCATTTGCCTCTTTATAAGCCCAGGCTCTGGCTGGCACCATATCCATATGGTAGGCACAATGTCCAAGCTTGAGCGTCATTGATAAAGTGGTTCTAGCCGGGCACGGTGGCTCACGCCTGTAATCCCAACACTTTGGGAATCCGAGGTTGGCGGATTGCTTGAGGCCAGGAGTTAGAGATGAGCCTGGCCAACGTGGTGAAACCCCATCTCTACTAAAAAAAAGAAAAATTAGTCCGCTGTAGTTCCAGCTACTCGGAGCCTGAGGCAAAAGAATCACTTGAACCCGAGACGCGGAGGTTGCAGTGAGCTGAGATCGTGCCACTGCACTCCAGACTGGGTGACAAGAGCAAAACTTTGTCTCAAAAAGAAGAAAACTACAGGTTTTAGTCACTTAAAAATACCCTAAAATTCACTTTGTTAAACTACATTGCAAATACCAATATTTTAAACATTATGGATTGGTAGTTTTGGCAAAGAATTTGCAACTTTTAATTTTTAATATCAGGGTAGGGAATTAGCATATACTATATATGACAGTTTTTAAAGAAATTTTCTAGTTTTGGGTAATTCCAGTTATATTTTAGTGAAAGGGTTATATTTGATATTTTATGTATTTATAATGTTATATTTACATATTTATAATTATATACTTTATATATTTATATTAATCTATTTTACATTTACATAAAATATTTATATTTTAGTTTATATTTTGTTATATATTACATTTTAGAAAAAGTGCTTTATAATAGTAATAAAAGTTATAGTTCCTCACCCCAATGTAAGATATGACCTGAGAAGAAATAATATGTTCTTATTTATGTGCTTTTACTCTCTCAGCAGTTTAGTTCTAAAATATTACAATGTAATCAGAAAACTACGTTGTCTTGGAATTTTTGATCATTTAGAAAAGGGGTGGGCCTGTATATATCTTAGTTTAGTAAACACATTACAGATAGGGAAAGCAGTAAAGGTTTTCTAGTTTTTTGTTTTTGTTTCTTTGAGTATCTCACCATTCACCTTCTGAATTCTAAAATAATTTAGAAGTTACTTAAGTCTAGGAAAATGTCACATTAATGATACCTCAGCAAGCCATTCAAGCAAGACTTTGATCTCTACCAGGCAAATCTTGTTTGCTCTCTTACACGTGCAATGCAAGTAAAAACTCTTGTGTTGTTCTGAATGTGCCAGAGGATCACTCACTCTCTCACTGTAATGGAGGATGGAGAATAATAGGCTGGGGGGGAAATAGATGTCTCTCTCTCTAGGACCCTGCTCTCCTTCCTCCAGGCCTTGCCAGTACAGTCAACTTACCGCTGTCTTTGCTTCCCTCTCTTCTCTGCAGAAAAGAAGGACACAGTGTTGCGGCAGGTACGCCTGGACCCCTGTGACTTGCAGCCTATCTTTGATGACATGCTCCACTTTCTAAATCCTGAGGAGCTGCGGGTGATTGAAGAGATTCCCCAGGCTGAGGACAAACTGGACCGGCTATTCGAAATTATTGGAGTCAAGAGCCAGGAAGCCAGCCAGACCCTCCTGGACTCTGTTTATAGCCATCTTCCTGACCTGCTGTAGAACATAGGGATACTGCATTCTGGAAATTACTCAATTTAGTGGCAGGGTGTTTTTTAAATTTTCTTCTGTTTCTGATTTTTGTTGTTTGGGGTGTGTGTGTATGTGTGTGTGTTTAACAGGGTATATGGCCAGTGCTTGAGTTCTTTCTCTCTCTCTTTTTTTTTAATAACTCTTCTGGGAAGTTGGTTTATAAGCCTTTGCGAGGTGTAACTTGTGAAATACCCACCACTAAAGTTTTTTAAGTTCCATATTTTCTCCATTTTGCCTTCTTATGTATTTTCAAGATTGTTCTGTGCACTTTAAATTTACTTAACTTACCATAAATGCAGTGTGACTTTTCCCACACACTGGATTGTGAGGCTCTTAACTTCTTAAAAGTATAATGGCATCTTGTGAATCCTATAAGCAGTCTTTATGTCTCTTAACATTCACACCTACTTTTTAAAAACAAATATTATTACTATTTTTATTATTGTTTGTCCTTTATAAATTTTCTTAAAGATTAAGAAAATTTAAGACCCCATTGAGTTACTGTAATGCAATTCAACTTTGAGTTATCTTTTAAATATGTCTTGTATAGTTCATATTCATGGCTGAAACATGACCACACTATTGCTGATTGTATGGTTTTCACCTGGACACCGTGTAGAATGCTTGATTACTTGTACTCTTCTTGTGCTAATATGCTCTGGGCTGGAGAAATGAAATCCTCAAGCCATCAGGATTTGCTATTTAAGTGGCTTGACAACTGGGCCACCAAAGAACTTGAACTTCACCTTTTAGGAATTGAGCTGTTCTGGAACACATTGCCGCACTTTGGAAAGTGAAAATCAAGTGCCAGTGGCACCCTTTCCATAGAGAATTTGCCCAGCTTTGCTTTCAAAGATGTCTCGTTTTTTGTATACACATAGTCAATAGGTCCAATCTGCTCTCAAGGCCTTGGTCTTGGTGGGATTCCTTCACCAATTACTTTAATTAAAAATGGCTGCAGCTGTAAGAACCCTCGTCTGATATATTTGCAACTATGCTCCCATTTACAAATGTACCTTCTAATGCTCAGTTGCCAGGTTCCAGTGCAAAGGTGGCATGGACTCCCTTTGTGTGGGTGGGGTTTGTGGGTAGTGGTGAAGGACCGGTATCAGAAAAATGCCTTCAAGTGTACTAATTTATTAATAAACATTAGGTGTTTGTTATTTAAGTAGTCCGAGTGTATTTAATCGTTAAATTTCTTGCTTTGTACATGTCCTCTAGTTGTGACTCTTTGATTAGTCTTTTGCAAAAGTATGTGTGTTCTAAAAACCTCAGCTATTCTAATCTGTAAATCTTGGAAATTAGCAAAGACTTCAGGCAGGGCATCCACTTCCAGTTTCTCACTGAAAGAGGAACTTAAAATTGCGAAGTTTCTGGTTGTTGGAATTCTGTAGAGCCACGGTTCCCAAGCAAAGGGAGACATGCAATGAATATGATATGATATATGATATGCTATAATGTATTCTACAATTCTATAGATTTGTGTTTGGAAAGGTACCTGGAGGTTCGTAGGGGAGGACTTTAGTGAAAACTACCAAGTATTTCCTAGTCTTTTGGGTTAAATCTGAGAATTCAGTTTTTGAGATTGTCCTTATTATAGGAAACGGGTAGATATCTCATTGTTCCTGAATAAGTTCAGAGGGCTCTCATGGTCTTGAGGCAGGGTGAGATCTCATGTTGGTAGAATACATTATAGCATATCATGTTATCATATCATATTCATTGCATGTCTCCCTTTGCTTAGGAACCGTGGCTCTACAGAATTCCAACAACCAGAACCTTAGCAATTTTAAGTTCCTCTTTCAGTGAGAAACTGGAAGTGGATGCCCTGCCTGAACATTTGGACACCCACGTCAGCGACATTAAAGGGTTTTTCTGGTTTCATCCACTTCCACGTGGTTGGTTTCTAGAGAACTATCCTGGTATTTGATTACACTGGTTCTTACACCAGGTTTCCCCGCCTTTTGTCAATAACAGACAGGAACTCTTATCAGGAAGGAAAGTAAACTAGAAAGAGTCACAGATGGTAGTGGAGGAGACAGAGTTTGCATTTCAGAGGATCTCAGAATGGCCACTAATTTCATGTGGGGGTAGAAAACACAAAGAATGAACAAATTGTTATTATGGTTAAGTTTGTGGGTTATTTGTACCTTCTGTCTTGGGATGCTTTCATTAATAACTCACATTTACACAGGTTTATACTTTACAGAGTGATTTTTATATTACCTTATTGAATCCTCACAACTATAAGGTAGGTACTATTGTGTCCATTTTATAGATTAAAAAACAGGCTTATAAAGGCTAAAGAACTTGCCTAAGGCCTATAGCAAAGTTGTAGAGATCAGACTTGAATCCATGTCTTCTGACTGTCTGAATCCAAGACTGACTGTTCCATGTATTTAGGACCAGTGACCGGAAATTCCTTGTTGGCTGAAATAGTGGGCAAGAGATCACAGTGATGAAATTTATTTGGGTTATAAGTAAAGCCCTACACACAAGTTCAGTCAGTACTTGTGAAAGTATTGGAATGAGGTGACATCTGTTGATGATCCATGGGGAAGGAACATAGGAGATGTGGTTAAATGAAAGCTTAATATTGAACTCACATGATATATAGCTTTTCTAAAAAGAATGGAACCTCCAGATGCATTATTAAAAAATAAGTTCTAATGAGAGCCGATGATAGTGTCATTTATATACTGTGTGGCACACTTTAGAGCTTTCCTCTAGCTTTGGGCTGTCTTGCTTTGAGGAGTATCACTGAAGCGAAAGGTTTCCAGGGTGTCGGGGGGACATAGGGGGATACCAAGAAGAGTAAGAAACAGAATCAGGAGCAACTGTTGGCAAATCTAAGCCTGACAATGAAGACCAGGCAACAGGAGAAAGATTAGCTTCAGTTATTTGAAGGGCTAAGGAAGAGATGATGTATTTTTCTCTAGAGGGTAATATACTTTCCTCTGGGCTGATGTAGGCTAAGTGCAATTAGACTGAGCTGCTTTTCAAATAAGAGAATGATTCCTGCTCTGGGAAAAAGTTGGGCCTGCATCAGTGGTTCTCAAACTTTCATGTAAATAAGAATCATCTGGGAATAAGCGGTCAATTAAAAAGGCAGATTCGGAGAGAATTCAGGTTTGTGGTGAATTCCAGAATGAGTTTCCCACACTTAGAGAAAGTGCTTTAGATCTTTGCCACTGTGGATGAGGACCGGCAGTGTCCATAATACTAGGAAGCATTGTGTTAGGAATGCAGAATTTGAGGCCACTGTGTTGTGCTCCCTAAACTTGAATATGCAACTGAAACACCTGGGTATGTTAAAGGCAGATTCGGTTTTAATTGTTCTGTGGGACTGGGCTGAGGCTGCATTTCTTTCTTTCTTTCTTTCTT
This sequence comes from Symphalangus syndactylus, assembly GCF_028878055.3. Taxonomy (NCBI): domain Eukaryota; kingdom Metazoa; phylum Chordata; class Mammalia; order Primates; family Hylobatidae; genus Symphalangus; species Symphalangus syndactylus. The sequence continues at coordinate 21,061,248 of NC_072445.2, read as the reverse complement.
TCTTTCTTTCTTTCTTTCTTTCTTTCTTTCTTTCTTTCTTTCTTTCTTCTTTCTTTTTTTTTTTGAGATGGAGTCTCTCACTCTGGAGTGCAGTGGCAACAATCTTGGCTCAATGCAACCTCTGCCTCCCAGGTTCAAGCAATTCTGCCTCAGCCTCCCAAGTAGCTGGGACTACAGGCGCCTGCCACCACATCTGGCTACTTTTTTTTGTATTTTTAGTAGAGACGGGGGTTTCACTATGTTGGCCAGGCTGGGCTCGAACTCCTGACCTTGTGATTTGCCCACCTCGGCCTCCCAAAGTGCTGGGATTACAGGTGTGAGCCACCGCACCTGGCCTGAAGCTGCATTTCTAACAAGCTCCTGGGTGAGGTGGATGCTCCCGGTCATGAGATAACACTGGGTAGCCTGAAACAGGCCAATTATGCCTCAGTTTCATGCAAAAGGGTAGCACTAATATGGGAGATTATACCACTTCCATGTGAGAGAAGTAAACTCTGATGACCCAACGAGATTTCCAGAACCAGACAATCTTGGGCAAATTCTACAGTAGTGGGTCTTAATTCTGACTGCACATTGAAATCAGCAGGAAAACTTTGAGAGACCCAATACCCAGGCCATATACAAGATCAACAATGTCAGAATCGCAGGAGATAGGACTCAGGCAGCAGCACTTTTTTTTTAGTTTTAAATTTTTTAATTTTTTTTTTATTTGGGGGGAAGCTTTAATAAAAACGTTTACTTTAGGTTCAGGGGTCCATGTTCAGGTTGTGTGTGTATATATATATATATACGTGTGTGTGAGTGTGTAAACTCTTGTCATAGGAGTTTATTGTACAGATTATTTTGCCACCCAAATGTTATACTAATCCTAGTATCTAATAGTTATTTTTTTCTGATCCTCTCCCCCGGCCACCATCCAACCTCAAATAGGCCCCAGTGTCTTGTTCCCCTCTTTGTGTCCATGTGTTCTCATCATTTAACTTCCACTTATAAGTGAGAACGTGCAGTGTTTGGCTTTCTGTTCCTGCGTTAGTTTACAAAGGATGATGGCCTCCAGCTCCATCCGTGTTCCTGCAAAGGACATGATATCATCCTTTTTTTATGGCTGTGTAGTATTCCATGGTACCACATTCCATATGTACCACATTTTCTTTATCCAGTTTACCATACATGGACATTTAGTTGATTCCATGTCTTTGCTACTGCAAGTAGTGCTGCAATGAACATATGTATGCATGTGTGTTTATGGTAGAATGGTTTCTATTCCTTTGGGTATATATCCAGTAATGGGATTGAGCAGCATTTTTTAAAGCTCTCCAGGAGATCCCAGTGTATAGTCATCTTGGAGAACGATGTATTTAAAGCTTAGGAACAGAGACTTTCTCAAGCCTCACCCAAGATCTGATGAACAAACCTTCCAAGGAGTTAACCTGAAGATCTGTAATTAAAAAGTGATTTTGCCATAGCCAGTCCTACTTGACTCTGCATGTTTGCTTTAGGACCCATAACCTTACTGTAAGATTTATGTGATTATGCTAAGAATTGATACACACCAAGCACTAATGAGGCAACACCTTAAAGCTCAATTGCATTGATGAACCTATCTGCAAGTACAGTAATCAATTCTTCATGGTTTTTAGCATAATGTATAGGGTATTATTAGTCAAGAATATTTGGGAAATGATGTTATTCTGATTTAAGTTACTGTATTTATATTTGATAGAATGCCAATTTTCAAAGAGATATAGTGAGATATAATGAGTGATAAAACTGCGCCATTTGGCGCAGCAATCTCTTTGTGCAATACTGCAGATGTAACAGGTACCTATGCTGGCCTTTGACTTGAGAAAAAAGATGGGATCTCTTGTTGAGCAGAATTGAGGTCCTTACCTTGGAAGGAGCCTTGGACATCACCTGGAGAGCCCTGTGGTTTTCTGGTGGGGGAGATAGACTCACGTCTGCTAGTTAGTGGTGGAGCCTGGCCACCTTAGCCCCTGTCAGCACTCTTTTATGATTCCAAGCTATCTCTTTTTGCTTCTTTTCTTACTACCTTTCTTGAAAGTAAGTAGAAAATGAAATCCACTCATCTGAGTAAGGATTGAGTTTTAAAAAGGCTTTTATTGTACTTGACTTTGAAGTAGCTGTTTACATGAAACACATTTGGATTTTGGAGTCTTGGATTTCCAATACAGGAACTCATAGAATAGCTTGCCAGGATTCATAAGAAACGTGCCAGTGGGCGCCTCGAGGAAAGGAAAATGGGCTACAAGGAGGTAGCAGGCAAAGAAGGGCATGTTCTTGTCATGATTTGTTCTTTTGAGCGTTGTGAGTAGTACATCGTTTGTATATATTATTGAATTCAAAAAGTTGTAAATAAAAACTGTAGAATGTTTCTACGGCATCCAGGAAATGTGCACTGATGAAGCCCAAGGTAAGAGTCGTATGCGCTAGACTTACAATGCTGGCAATAGCTTTGTGAGGAGCATTTTGGTAAAACCTGCAAAGGGAATCAGCCTCTTGCCCTGCTCTCCAGGAGAAGCGGCCCCCTTCCCCATCCCTCCACATCCTCTTCATGAGAATTTGACATCCTTTTCTTGGGCTTAGATCACAAACACAAAAGTAATACAAAGCTCAAATAGAGAGAATTCAAAGTTCGAAATTTAGGGAGATGGGGCAGAGTAGCTCATTTCTGGCCAAAACATCTTTTTATATTTCTTAGCACAGAAATCTCTCATAATCAGGCCAGGCGCGGTGGCTCACGCCTGTAATCCCAGCACTTTGGGAGGCCGAGGCAGGCGGATCCTGAGGTGACCAACATGGAAAAACCTTGTCTCTACTAAAAACACAAAATTAGCTGGGCCTGGTGGCTCATGCCTGTAATCCCAGCTACTTGGGAGACTGAGGTGGGAGAATCGCTTGAACCCGGGAGGCAGGAGGTTGCGGTGAGCCTAGATCATGCCATTGCACTCCAGCCTGGGCAACAAGAGTGAAACTCCGTCTAAAAAAAAAAAAAAAAAGACATCTCTCATAATCAACGTCTCTGTGAGGAAAAATATCAAAGATTTCTTAAGGATCCTTCAGCAGTTCATCTCTGCAAAGGAGATACTTCTGTTCTGCACTGGCACTGTCTCATTGTCACTCATCTACTGCTTTATCCACAGCAACATGCCAAACAGGAAATCTCATGGGGAAGGAAGAGGCAGAAAGACAGCTCATTTCCAAGAACCCTATGACAATTGTTTCTCACTGCTTCCAGAAACTTAGAACAGCCAATTTCATAGCATTGGTTTTTTGTTGTTGTTGTTGCTGTTTAAATATAGTACACTCACCCACAGAAACATTCATTTCATCATTCCACTCATCTATCCGTGAAATATTTGAGCAACTACCAGGCACTATGTTAAAAGCTAGAAGTACAAAGAATAATTTGATACAAGATTGTAACTACCAATGAGAACAAGACATTAGTTCACTGCTGTATTCTCAGCATCTAGACCCATGCCTGGAACGTGGTAGGTGTTCAGTCACTACAATGTTGACTAAATAAATGAATGCATGATCCTGGCTTCAAGAATTCACAACTTAGAGGAACAAACTTATGAACATCATCAAATGTATCCGAGTGAAGTGATAGTAATATGAAGAGGATATTAGGAAAGCCAGAAACTAAATATGAATCCAGGAAAAATATTGCAAGATCCCCGTACTGTAAACCTTCTTTCTAATTAATTTTAAAGAAAATTGCATCAAAAAGGGCTGACATTTGCAGTTCCACGCATTTCAAAGCTTGAGGAAGGAAGATGAAAAGGGGAAGAAAACAAAAGGAAAAATATAGGCATACGGTAGACATGATTTTATAAGCAAAGATTTCGTATCATTTATAAATTGGTTGTTCCACCATTTCCCGGGCTTATTGTTTACTATCATTACAAGACAAGACGTGAGGCCCAGTCATGCTGTTCCTTTGTGCATATCACATACTCAGAGGATAGAAAGGATATATGTCCCCTCATGGAAAGACTCTTCCTATAAAGTATTCAAAGCACTTGACATTATTCACTCTTCAATCTTAACCTGAATCTTATGATGTGGGGTCTGTTATTTCCATTCTACTAATGAGGAATCTGAGGCAAAGAGAGACAGTTACTTTCCTAAAGTCACACAGCTAGTAAAGGGTATAGCCAGGAAAGCTTGTTGTAGAGATGAGTGAGCCAGGCATGGTGGTAAATCCTGGAGACAAAATGGCAAATAAAGTGGATCTGATTCCTGTTTTCCTAGAGCCTCTCACCTGGACTCAACTGAAATTGAATTTTGGGGTGGGGGGCTTTTTCCTCAGTAAAAGATTTTGTACTTTTAAATAATTTAAGACACACAAGTTTCAAAAATATCACAGTGAGTTTCTATTTCCTTCACCTAGCTTTTTATTTTAATAGTTTCTAAATTCTTCACGTAGCTTTTTCTAAGAATAATATCTGGTGTAGCCATAGACCTTATCAAAATCAGAAAATTGACATTGGTACAATATTACTAACTAAAACTACAGAACATAGTTCATGTTAGTTTTTAACCTGTACTTTTTTGGGGGTGGATATGAAATGTTATCACATGTATTGATTCACTCGGTAACCACCACCATAATCAGAATATGGAATTGTTTCTTCACACAAAGAAACTTCCTTCTGCTAACTTTATACTCATACCTTACCTTCCACCATAAACCCTGGCAACTGTGTCCACCACTATAGTTTTGTGATTTAGAGAATGTTAAATAAATGGCATCGTACAGGATATAGCCTTCTGAGATTGACCTTATTTCACTCAGCATAATTCCCTTGAGATCTGACTACAATTATTTTGCATATCAGTACTCCTTACTCACGATTTTGAAATTCTTCACCTGGATGGGGCTGGAGAGAACTTGATGCTTTCCCCAGAATGAAGAGTCCCAATTTGTATATCCGTGTTAGGAAGAAAACAAAACAAATACTTAAGGTGAGATTTTCATGGACTTAAAAAAAAAACAAAACTTTTAAGTTTGGGGTGCATGTACAGGTTTGTTAAATAGGTAAACTTGTGTCATAGGGGTATGTTGTATGGATTATTTTGTCACCCAAGTATTAAGCCTATTACCCATTAGTTATTTTTCCTGATCCTCTCCCTCCTCCCATCCTCCAACCTCCAATAGGCCCCAATGTGTGTTGTTCTCCTCTATGCATCCATGCGTTCTTATCATTTAGCTCCACTTATAAGTGAGACCATGTGGTATTTAGTTTTCTGTTCCTGAATTCGTTTGCTAAGGATAATGGCATCCAGCTCCATCTATGTTCCTGCAAAGGAGATTATCTTGGTCTTTTTTGTGGCTGAATCATATTCCATGGTGTACACGTACCACATTTCCTTTTTCTTTTTTTTTCTATTGAGATGGAGTCTCGCTCTGTTGCCCAGGCTGGAGTGCAGGGGCATGATCTCGGCTCACTGCGACCTCTGCCTCCCAGGTTCAAGTGATTCTGCTGTCTCAGCCTCCCCCGAGTAGCTGAGATTATAAGTGTGTGCCACCATGCCTGGCTAATTTTTGTATTTTTAGTAGAGACCAGCCCAGGCTGGTCTCGAACTCCTGACCTCAAGTCATCTGCCCACCTTGGCCTCCCAAAGTGCTGGGATTACAGGCATGAGCTACTGTGCCTGGCCTTTATCATAGAATGATTTGTATTCCTTGGAGGATATACTCAGTTATGGTATTACTGGGTCAAATTGTATTTCTGCTTTTAGGTCTTTTAGGAATCACCACACCAATTTCTACAGTGGTTGAACTAATCTACTCCAACCAACAATGTATAAGCGTTCCTTTTTCTCCACTACCTCACCAGCATCTGCTATTTTTTTACTTTTTAATAATAGCCATTCTGACTGATGTGAGATAGTATTTCATTGTGGTTTTGATTAGCATTTCTCTAATCATCAGTTATGTTGTTGAACTTTTATTCATATGATTGTTGGCTGCATGTATGTCTTCTTTTGAAAAGGGTCTGTTCATATCCTTTGCCCACTTCATAATGGAGTTGTTTTTTCTTGTAAATTTACAAAAACAGAAGCATAGATCAATGGAACAGAAGAGAGAACCGAGAAATAAGGCCACACACCTAAGACCATCTGATCTTGGACAAAGCTGACAAAAACAATGGGGAAAAGACTCCCTATCCAGTAGATGGTGCTGGGATAACTGACTAGCCATATGCAGAAGATTGAAGCTAGACCCCTTCCCCACACCATATACAAAAATCAACTCAAGATGATTAAACACTTAAATGTGAAACCCAAAACTATAAAAACCCTAGAAGACAACCTAGGCAACACCATTTTGGACATAAGAACAGGCAAAGATTGCATGGCAAAGAAAAAGTAATTGCAACAAAAGCAAAAATTGACAAATGGGATCTAATTAAACTAAAGAGCATCTATACAGCAAAGGAAACTATCAACAGAGGAAAGAGACAACCTACAGAATGGGGGAAAATGTTTGCAAACTGTGCATTTGACAAAGGTCTAATTTCCAGCATCCATGAGGAACTTGAACAAATTTCATGGACTATTTTAAAAAGTGTGTCATTTATATAAAAACTATATTAGCAGCATTTAATCATTATCACCTGTAAAGAAAAAGAAAAATAGAAGGTAAATGTTCTTACCGAGATAGCAGAGCTTTAAGATTCATTTTCATTTTAAGTTTATTTTATTTTCCCAGTGTATTAACATTTAGAGGTCTGTTACACTAACATTAATTATTGTTTTCATTTCCATAATAGTTAAGAGCTTTTTCAAGCACTCATGTCTGTAAAAAATATTTTAAAGTTTCTTTTGTTGTAGCAGGAAAAAAAGAGAAAAATAAAGTTTGTTCTTTTTAATTGTTGAGTAGTATTCCATGGTATAGATGTACCATAGTTTCTTTGACTATTCAAACATTGAAGGACATTTGGACTGTTTCCAGTTTCTGGCTATTATAAATAAAGCTATGAACATTCCTATTCAGGTTTTTGTGCAGACCTAAGTTCTCATTTCTTTAGGGTAAATACACCTGAGTAGGATTGTTGGGGAGTATGGTAAGTGTATGTTTAACTTTATAATAGACTGTCAAGCTGTTTTCACAGTAGTGGCACTATTGATATGGCTCCGAAGAGTGGAGGGACACCAGGGGTCTTGTCTCCAGTCTAATTGGAGAAAACAACACAGACACACCTGGAGTGGTTTTAAGGAGGGGAGAGTTTAACAGGCAAGAAAGAAGGGGGAAGAAAGAAAGAAGAAGCTCCTCTGTATAGTGACTGAAAGGGGCTGGGCGGAGACCAAACTACACCGGTCGCGGTCAAGAGATCTTTATTGGAGGTATTGAGCGGAGAAGGAAGAGAAGAGAGAGGGCTGCTGGTGTGCTGGGTTTTATATCCCTTGGGCCTACGTGGATTGGGCTAGGGGCGGGCCCAAGGGAAGGCAGGAGATGCTTCTTTCTGATTGGCCCTCCTTTGGCAGGTTCAGACAGTGCCCGGTCAAGGAGGGGAGAAGAAACTGGAACCGGCCCCATCTTAAGCTACGGCACCATTTTAAGGTACCCCATGTTACCTAACATTCCTCCCTTTTTGTTTTCTTAAATGGGGGAAAATGGGCGTCGTGGTTCATCTGGCTGCTTCCTGCTGAGTGGGGGCGCTGTGGGGAGGGGGCACAGGGAGAACTGTCAGGGTTGTGCATGGGGTACAGTATGAATATGAGGACTTCGTTAGATGTGAAGTCCATGAATGTTCCTTGTAGGTATAGATCCTCCAGTGCCATGAGCCAGTTGAGGGGCAGGCATGGGTTGGCAATGAGCCAGCTGTCTGAGTGAAGGGTGTTTAAGAATTGGTGGAATCAGCTTGCTGTAGCCATCTGGGGTACTAGGGGTAGAGTTTGGTCTGCCCGAAGTGAAAAGAAGATGGTAGTTAATTTAGGGTGAGAGGGCAGGCCTACCCCCTCCCCCCCAATCCTGGGTATCTGTTGCTGGTCATTGGCCGTTTAAGAGGTCAGCAGGGTGTGAGACTGTCTCTGGAGTCTGCCGTGTCTTCACAAGTCACTAGGAGCTGGTAGTTTCTGAGGAGAAGCTGGTTAAAGGTTTGGTTCGAGATGGATACTCAGTTTTGAGGGAACGGGAAATAGTTATGGTTTGAGTTGGATATGCCCAGGCATTGCTGGGATATATGCCTCCTGTAACTGACTGGCCCCAGACCTGGTCGGCGGGGTTGTCGATATGTATGGCTCGGGAGGAGGCGTTGTTTTTAGTGGTATAATATAGGAAGGGGGTGTGTTTGTTGATGTGGGAGCTAGACGGTGAAGTGGAACATGTGGAAGAGAGGGTCCCAGCAGTTTTCAATCATAGTGAGCCTGGGAAGGGGAAGATCCACCGTGGGGCTGATGTAGTTGGTGTGTGTCCTCCTGTGAATGTTGTATGACTCTTTAACTGTGAAGAGATAATACGGCTGGGAAGAGGGCCCGCCGGCAGAGGAAAGTGTAAAGATGTGAGAGGCGGAAAGCCAGAGAAGAGGACTTAGGAGATGCATGAGAGCGGGGCGTAAGCAGTTTGGTTCTTCGTGTGGTCTGGGTTGGTAGCTGGTTTCAACCGGTTGAGTGGCGACCGGAAGATGAGGTGGAGGGTGGTGGTATGGGGGGGGTTCGCCGGCCAGATCAAAATCGGGAGCAGAAGGAGAGGTTGGTAACTTGAGAGCAGCGATAAGGTGTTGCGGCTTGCAAGGGAGGCAGAGGTTGGGTTTGTCCCGTAGAAGAAAGAAGCCATGAACGTAGGGGATCTCTGCCCATTTTCCTGTTCACTCACAATAGTTCTAGAGATCCTGGAGAAGGTTGGGATCAAAGGACCCATAAGTGGGCCATCTGTTTTGGTTGTCTAGGGGGTAGGTGGGCCAGTTTTGAGTGCACAATTTAATGAGGCATGTAGGTTTGAGATCAGCAGCTAAACCAAGGGCTGATAAGTTATTTAAAAGGCATTGTAAGGGAGAGTCGGCCGGCAGGGATGCAGAGGCTCCCATTATGGGAAGAGGGGGTTTACGGAAATATATGGCAAAGGGCTGGGCAGGGCGTCCCCTACCAGCCGATGACCATGCTGTGAGTCAGACCCTTCAAGTCGGTCATCACCGAAATGAAAGGACTGAAGGCCTCTAGGAGGCCGAGGGCTGTGGGCCACCTGGTACCAGGATTTTCAGAGTGAGAAAGGGGAAGGGGCCCAGGCCTGGCGAGTGAGGAGGAGAAGGAGGGAACCCTGCCCCCTGGAGGCCGAGTCTAAAATAGGATTTACGGCAGCTGTGTGGGTGGCCGAGGCGGAAGCCGGTCGACTGGTGTCGGACACCGGAAGGGGAGACTTACCGAGATGAGGCCGGTGTTGGGCGTAGAGGTCGGCGAACAGGAAAATGAGCAAAGACCAGCCAGGGTCTGGACTGAGCCCGAAAGGGATCAGGGTCCCACTGAGGGGGGTGGGGAGTCCCAATCTGAGTCACGGCACCAATGAAAGGGGCTGGGCGGAGACCAAACTACACCGGTCGTGGTCAAGAGATCTTTATTGGAGGGATCGAGCGGAGAAAGAAGAAAAGAGAGAGAAGGCTGCAGGTGTGCTGGGTTTTATATCCCTTGGGTCTACGTAGATTAGGCTAGGGGCGGGCCCAAGGGAAGGCAGGAGATGCTTCTTTCTGATTGGCCCTCCTTTGGCGGGTTCAGACGGTGCCCGGTCAAGGAGGGGAGAAGAACCCGGAACCGGCCCCATCTTAAGGTACGGCGCCATTTTAAGGTACCCCATGTTACCTAACAGAGACGGAGGGAGAGGGGCTCCAAAGCTGACAGAGGGAATCCTAAGTGCCAGGGATACCAGCCAGTTTTATGAGTAGGCTGGAGGAGGTGGTGTCTGATTTGCATAGGGCTCAGGAGATTGGTTTGACCAGGCATGTCGTTCACGTAGCCAGTGAAAAAGCTGGCACTCTCACTCTAGCCTTTTAATATGCAAATACAGGGCGTAATGATGTTCCACACATGTGGGGATATGTGGGGTTGGGCATGTTGCTAGGAACATGTGGGGCAAGAAGGCCTCGGGAATTGTCATGTTTGGGTGGACCCAGTTTCTAATGGCCTGTATTTGCATATCAAAGGTTGCCGGCCTGGCTCTAAGAGTTGCTTTAAAAACGAAAACTTCCCAAGGATCCCTTTTCCTCTCTATCTGCCTAAAACAATTTCTTAATAACTACTACAACACGATTGTATAATATAATCCCATATTAATATATAAGAGATTCACTTGCACTGTATCCATGCTAGTCCTTGGTATTGGCAATATTCTTTATTATAGTCATTCAACTAAGGGTGTAGTGGTACAAACTTAAATTTATAAAGTTATGGGCTGGGAGCAGTGTCTCACACCTGTAATCCCAGCACATTGGGAGGCGAAAGCTGGAGGATTGCTCGAGTCTAGGAGTTCAAGACCAGCCTGAGCAACATGGCGAAATCCTGTCTTAACTAAAAATACAAAAAATTAGCTGGGCATGGTGGCGCACGCCTGTAGTCCCAGTTACTTGGGGGGCTGAGGTTCAAGGATCCATGAACCTGGGAGGTCGAGGCTGCAGTGAGCTGAGATTGCATCACTGCACTCCAGCCTGGGCAACCGGAGTGAGCCCTTGCCTCAAAAAATAAAAATAAAAAAGTTATGAAGACATGCAACAAGTAAGAATTTACAATTGAAAAGTGCTATCTCAGCCGGGTGTGGTGGCTCATGCCTGTAATCCCAGCATTTTGAGAAGCTGAGGCAGGCAGATCACCTGAGGTCAGGAGTTTGGGACCAGACTGGCCAACATGGTAAAACCTCATCTCTACTAAAAATACAAAAAACATCCGTATGTGGTGGTGGACTGAGGCACGAGAATCACTTGAACCTGGAGGCAGAGGTTGCAATGAGGCGAGATTGTGCCACCACTCCAGCCTAGGTGACACAGCCAGACTCTATCTCAAAAAAAAAAAAAAAAAAGAAAGAAAGAAAAAAGAAAAGTGCTATTTCTCTGATGCTTACTTCTATTTAATTGCTACAATTTCATTCTTATTTTCTTAAAAAAATTCACTTTATGTGTGTTAAGAACACTTAACATGAGTCTACTCCCTTAAAATATTAAGTGTACAATATAGTATTGTTGACCCTAGGCACAATGTTGTACTGTAGATGTCTAGAACTTATTCATCTTGCTTAACTGAAACTTTAGGCCTGTTGATTATTAATTCCCCATTTCCCTTTGGAAACACTATTCTACTCTTTGCTTTTATGAATTTGACTGTTTTAGAGTCCTCATATAAATGGAATCATGCAGTATTTGTCTTTCTGTGACTATTTCACTTATCATAATGTCCTCAAGGTTGATCCAGGTTGTCGCACATTACAGAATTTTCTTCTTTTAAGGCTGAATAATATTCCATTGCGTATATATGCATTTTCTTTTTCTGTTCATCTGTTGGTGGACATTTGGGTTGTTTCTATATCCTGGCTATTGTATGAATAGTGCTGCAATAAATATGGGATCACTAATATCTCTTCAAGATCCTGATTTCAATTCTTTTGGATAAAGACCCAGACGTGGGATTGTTGGATCACACAATAGTTCTATTTTTAATTTTTAAGGAACATTCATCCTGTTTTCTATAGGGGTTGCATCATTTTGCATTCCTATCAATAGTGTAAAATGGTTCCAATTTCTCCACATCCTCCTCAACAACTACCTCAAATTTTTCCATAGCAATCATATTTATTTCCTTCTCCTGACTGATTGTCCTGGCCAGAACTTCCAACACTCTGTTGAACAGAAGTGGTGAGAGAGGGCATACTTGTCTTCTACCAGTTTTCAAAGGGAATGCTTCCAGTTTTTGCCCATTCAGTATGATATTGGCTGTGGGTTTGTCATCAATAGCTCTTATTATTTTGAGATACGTCCCATCAGTACCTAATTTATTGAGAGTTTTTAGCATGAAGGATTGTTGAATTTTGTCAAAGGGCTTTTCTGCATCTGTTGAGATAATCATATGGTTTTTGTCTTTGGTTCTGTTTATATGCTGGATTACGTTTATTGATTTGCATATGTTGAACCAGCCTTGCATCTCAGGGATGAAGCCCACGTGATCATGGTGGATAAGCTTTTTGATGTGTTGCTGGATTCGGTTTGCCAGAATTTTATTGAGGATTTTTGCATCAATGTTCATCAGGGATATTGGTCTAAAATTCTCTTTTTTTGTTGTGTCTCTGCCAGGCTTTGGTATCAGGGTGATGCTGGCCTCATAAAATGAGTTAGGGAGGATTCCCTCTTTTTCTATTGATTGGAATACTTTCAGAAGGAATGGTACCAGCTCCTCCTTGTACCTCTGGTAGAATTCAGCTGTGAATCCATCTGGTCCCGGACTTTTTTTGGTTGGTAAGCTATTAATTATTGCTTCAATTTCAGAGCCTGTTATTGGTCTATTCAGAGATTCAACTGCTTCTTGGTTTAGTCTTGGGAGGGTGTATGTGTTGAGGAATTTATCCATTGCTTCTAGATTTTCTAGTTTATGTGTGTACAGGTGTTTATAGTATTCTCTGACGGTAGTTTGTATTTCTGTGGGATTGGTGGTGATATCCCCTTTATCATTTTTTATTGCATCTATTTGATTCTTCTCTCTTTTCTTCTTTATTAGTCTTGCTAGTGGCCTATCAATTTTGTTGACCTGTTTGAAAAAACAGCTCCTGGATTCATTGATTTTTTGAAGGTTTTTTTGTGTCTCTATTTCCTTCAGTTCTGCTCTGACCTTAGTTATTTCTTGCCTTCTGCTAGCTTTTGAATGTGTTTGCTCTTGCTTTTCTAGTTCTTTTAATTGTGATGTTAGGGTGTCAATTTTAGATCTTTCCTGATTTCTCTTGTGGGCATTTAGTGCTACAAATTTCCCTCCACACACTGCTTTGAATGTGTCCCAGAGATTCTGGTTTGTGTCTTTGTTCTCATTGGTTTCAAAGAACATCTTTATTTCTGCCTGCATTTTGTTGTGTACCCAGTAGTCATTCAGGAGCAGGTTGTCCAGGGCAATCAGGCAGGAGAAGGAAATAAAGGGTATTCAATTAGGAAAAGAAGAAGTCAAATTGTCCCTGTTTGCAGATGACATGATTCGATATCTAGAAAACCCCATCGTCTCAGCCCAAAATCTCCTTAAGCTGATAGGCAACTTCAGCAAAGTCTCAGGATACAAAATCGATGTGCAAAAATCACAAGCATTCTTGTACACCAATAACAGACAAACAGAGCCAAATCATGAGTGAACCCCCATTCACAATTGCTTCAAAGAGAATAAAATACCTAGGAATCCAACTTACAAGGGACGTGAAGGACCTCTTCAAGGAGAATTACAAACCACTGCTCAACGAAATAAAAGAGGATACAAACAAATGGAAGAACATTCCATGCTCATGGGTAGGAAGAATCAATATCGTGAAAATGGCCATACTGCCCAAGGTAATTTAGAGATTCAATGCCATCCCCATCAAGCTACCAATGACTTGCTTCACAGAATTGGAAAAAATTACTTGAAAGTTCATATGGAACCAAAAAAGAGCCCGCATCACCAAGTCAATCCTAAGCCAAAAGAACAAGGCTGGAGGCATCACGCTACCTGACTTCAAACTATACTACAAGGCTACAGTAACCAAAACAGCATGGTATTGGTACCAAAACAGAGATATAGACCAATGGAACAGAACAGAGCCCTCAGAAATAATGCCACATATCTACAACCATCTGATCTTTAACAAACCTGACAAAAACACGAAATGGGGAAAGGATTGCCTATTTAATTAATGGTGCTGGGAAAACTGGCTAGCCATATGTAGAAAGCTGAAACTGGATCCCTTCCTTACATCTTATACAAAAATTAATTCAAGATGGATTAAAGACTTAAATGTTAGACCTAAAACCATAAAATCCCTAGGAGAAAACCTAGGCAATACCATTCAGGACATAGTCATAGGCAAAGAGTTCATGTCTAAAACACCAAAAGGAATGGCAACAAAAGCCAAAATTGACAAATGGGGTCTAATTAAACTAAAGAGCTTCTGCACAGCAAAAGAAACTGCCATCAGAGTGAACAGGCAACCTACAGAATGGGAGAAAATTTTTGCAATCTACTCATCTGACAAAGGGCTAATATCCAGAATCTACAATGAACTCAAACAAATTTACAAGAAGAAAACAAACAACCCCATCGAAAAGTGGGTGAAGGATGTGAACAGACACTTCTCAAAAGAAGACATTTATGCAGCCAAGAGACACATGAAAAAATGCTCATCATCACTGGCCATCAAAGAAATGCAAATCAAAACCACAATGAGATACCATCTCACACCAGTTGGAATGGCAATCATTAAAAAGGCAGAAAACAACAGGTGCTGGAGAGGATGTGGAGAAATAGGAACACTTTTACACTCTTGGTGGGACTGTAAACTATTCAATCATTGTGGAAGTCAGTGTGGCGATTCCTCAGGGATCTAGAACTAGAAATACCATTTGACCCAGCCATCCCATTACTGGGTATATACCCAAAGGATTATAAATCATGCTGCTATAAAGACACATGCACACGTATGTTTATTGTGGCACTATTCACAATAGCAAAGACTTGGAACGAAGCCAAATATCCAACAATGATAGACTGGATTAAGAAAATGTGGCACATATACACCATGGAATATTATGCAGCCATAAAAAATGATGAGTTCATGTCCTTTGTAGAGACATGGATGAAGCTGGAAACCATCATTCTCAGCAAACTATCACAAGGAGAAAAACCAAACACCACATTTTCTCACTCATAGGTGGGAACTGAACAATGAGAACACATGGACACAGGAAGGGGAACATCACACACCGGGGCCTGTTGTGGGGTGGGGGAAAGGGGGAGGGATAGCATTAGGAGATATACCTAATGTTAAATGACGAGTTAATGGGTGCAGCACACCAACGTAGCACATGTACACATATGTAACTAACCTGCACATTGTGCCCATGTACCCTAAAACTTAAAGTATAATAAAAAAAGACATTTAAAAAAATCATCTTGACAGATGCAAAGTGATATTTCATTGTGGTTTTAATTTGCATTTTTCTGATGATTAATGACATTGAACATCTTTTCATATACCTGTGGACCATTTGTATGTTTTCTTTAGAGAAATGTCTCTTTAAGTCTTTAGCTGGTTTTAAAATTGGGATATTAGTATTTTTGCTATTGAGTAGTAGGAATTCCTTATATATTTTGAAAATCTCCTTGGGTAAATGGTTTGCAAATATTTTCTTCCAGTCTATAATTTGCCCTTTCACAATGTTGATGGTTTTCTTTGTTCTGCAGAAGCTTTTTAGTTTGTTGTAGTCCTACTTGTCTATTTTTGCTTTTGTTGCCTGTACTTCTGGTGTCATATCTATGCAATGAATTCCAGGAACAATGACAAGGGCAGTTTTCCCTATATTTTCTTTGTTTTTCTTCAACTTTAATTTTAATTTCCATGGTACATGTGCAGGATGTCCAGATTTGTTACATAGGTAAATGTGTACCATGGTGGTTTGCTGCACAGATTAATCCATCACCTAGGTGTTAAGCCCAGCATCCATTAGCTAGTCTTCCTGATGCCTTCTCTCCCTCCCCTGCCAACAGGCCCCAGTGTGCGTTGTTCCCCCCATGTGTCCATGTGTTCTCATCCATCAGCTCCCACTTATAAGTGAGAACATGTGGTATTTGGTTTTCTGTTCCTGTGTTAGTTTGCTGAAGATAATGGCTTCCAGCTCCATCCATGATGATGTCCATCAGATCATGCAAAGGATATGATCTTGTTCCTTTTTATGGTTCCATAGTATTCATGGTGTATACGTACCATATTTTCTTTATTCAGTCTATCATTGATTGAAATTTGGGTTAATTTCATGTTTTTGCTATTGTGAATAGTGCTGCAATGAACATATGCAGGCATGTGTCTTTATAATAGAATAATTTATATTCCTTTGGGTGTGTATACTCAGTAATGGTATTACTGGGTCGAATGGAATTTCTGCTTTTAGGTTTTTGAGAAATCACCATGCCAATTTCCACAATAATTCAACTGATTTACACTATCACCAACAATGTGTAACCATTCCTTTTTCTCCACAACCTCACCAGCATCTGTTATTTTTTAACTTTTTAATAAAAGCCATTCTGACTAGTGTGAATGATATCTCATTGTGGTTTTGATTAACATTTCTCTAATGATTGGTTATGTTGTTGAACTTTTGTTCATATGACTGTTTGCTGCATGTATGTCTTCTTTTGAGAAATGTCTGTTCACCTCCTTTGCCCACTTTTTAATTGGGTTGTTTGTCTTGTTCTTGTAAATTTGTTTAAGCTCCTTGTAGACTCTGGATATTAGACCTTTGTCAGAAAATTTCTTGCAGAAATTTTCTCTCATTCTGTAGGTTGTCAGTTCACTCTGATGATAGTTTATTTTTGCTGTGCAGAAGCTGTTTAGTTTAATTGGATCCCATTTGTCAATTTTTGCTTTTGTTGCAATTGCTTTTGGCATTTTCGTGATGACATCTTTGCTCTTGCCTATGTCCTGCATGGTATTGCCTAGGTTTTCTTCTAGCATTTCAACAGTTTTTGGTTTTACATTTATGTCTTTACTCCATGTTGAGTCAATTTTTGTATAAAGTATAAGGAAAGGGTCCAGTTTCAATTTTCTGCATGTGGCTAGCCAGTTCTCCCAGCACCATTTATTAAATAGAGATTCCTTTCCCTGTTGCTTGTTTTTGTCAGGTTTGTTGAAGATCAGTTGGTCGTAGGTGTGCAATCTTATTTCTGAGTTCTCTATTCTGTTCCATTGGTCTATATGTCTGTTTTGGTACCAGTACAATGCTGTTTTGGTTACTGTAGTCTTGTAGAGTAGTTTGAACTCAGGTAGTGTTATGCCTCCAGCTTTGTTCCTTTTGCTTAGGACTGTCTTGGCTATATGGGCTCTCTTTTGGTTTCATATAAATTTTAAAATAGTTTTTTCTAGTTCTGTGAAGAGTGTCAAGGATAGTTTAATGGGAATAGCATTGAATCTATAAATTACTTTGGGTAGCATGGCCATTTTCACAATATTGATTCTTCCTATCAATGAGCATGGAATATTTTTCCATTTGTTTTTTTTTTTGTTATTTTTTGAGATGGAGTCTCGCTCTGTCACCCAGGCTGGAGTGCAGTGGCGCCATCTCGGCTGACTGCAAGCTCCACCTCCTGGGTTCACGCCATTCTCCTGACTCAGCTTCTCCGAGTAGCTGGGACTACAGGCGCCTGCCACCACGCCCGGCTAATTTTTTGTATTTTTAGTAGAGACCGGGTTTCACTGTGGTCTCGATCTCCTGACCTCGTGATCCGCCCGCCTCGGCCTCCCAAAGTGCTGGGATTATAAGCATGAGCCACCGCGCCTGGCCTATTTTTTCATTTGTTTGTGTCCTCTCTGATTTCCTTGAGAAACGATTTGTAGTTCTTCTTGAAGAGGTCCTTCATTTCCCTTGTTAGCTGTATTCTTAGATATTTTATTCTGTTTGTAGAAATTGCAAATGGGAATTCATTTATGATTTGGCTCTCTGCTTGTCTGTTGCTAGCGTATAGGAATGCTAGCAATTTTTGCACTTTGATTTTGTATCCTGAGACTTTGCTGAAGTTGCTTATCAGCTTAAGAAAGTTTTGGGCTGAGATGATGGAGTTTTCTAGATATGGGATTATGTCATCTGCAAACAAAGATAATTCGACTTCCTCTCTTCCTATTTGAATACGCTTTATTTCTTTCTCTTGCCTGATTGCCCTGGCCAGAACTTCCAATACTATGTTGAATAGGAGTGGTGAGAGGGCATCCTTGTCTTGTGCCAGTGTCCAAGGAGGATGCTTCCAGCTTTTACCCATTCAGTATATTGGCTGTGGGTTTGTATATATGGCTATTATTATTTTGAGGTATGTTCCTTCAGTACCTAGTTTATTGAGTGTTTTTAACGTGAAGGGATGTTGAATTTTATTGAAGGCCTTTTCTGCATCTATTGAAATAATCATGTGGTTTTTTTCTTTACTTCTGTTTATGTTATGAATTATATTTACTGATTTGCATATGTTGAACCAAACTTTCATCCTTGGGATGAAGCCAACTTGACCGTGGTAGATAAGCTTTTTGATGTGCTGCTGGATTTGGTTTGCCAGTGTTTTATTGAGGATTTTTGTATCAATGTTCATCAGGGATATTAGCATGAAATTTTCTTTACTTGTTGTATCTCTGCCAGGTTTTGGCATCAGGATGATGCTGGCTGTATAAAATGAGTTAGGGAAGAGTCCTTCCTTTTCAATTATTTGAAACGGTTTCAGTAGAAATGGAACCAGCTCCTTTTTGTATCTCTGGTAGAATTCATCTGTAAATCCATCTGGTCCTGGTCTTTTTTTTTTTTTTTTTTTTTTTGGTTGGTAGGCTATTTTTTTTTTTTTTTTCTCAGCCCATGCTGCTTTATTGCTAAAAATATATATATACACAGGTGCAGAGTTTCCAACTTTTTAAACAGTTCCTTTTACATCAATGAATTAAATTTCTTCTTCAAAAACCCCAAAGATGCATAGATTAAGAAGCAAGCTGCCTTTTGTAATACTTCAAATAATATTCAATGAAACTCTTAACATTATACACCAATGGTGCAATGGAGAATATGGAGGACAGCAAGTAAACACAGTGAGCAACTCATTCTTACGAGGCAGCAAGTAAAGTATAATGTAAGGACAGTCTAAGATAATCTTTCTGGTTATAAGAGATGGGTCAGTTTTATGATAAGTGCCAAGACTGTTACTGTTTAAGGATTGATGATAATGTAATACCAGAATACCTTTCTTATCCCTGGGAGAAAAATATTTTTTCACTGATGGAATGACATATCATCACCAAGGGAGAAAAAAAGCTGAATACTGCCAGTAACTAATACCTATTCTGACTTTAAAGAAGATTTAGGACTTCATGGAGAAATCTGTCATGTTTGGTTTCCCAAAATTAAGTATTTTAATGTGCCTTAGTGGAATAATCAGAGGAATTTAGAGAAACTCTGTTCTTAATCTTTACTGGCTGACAGGCATGCTATCAAGTAATTGGGGAAGACAAACTATATTCAGGATATGATATCTCACTTCATATATTTGAATGGAAACCAAACATCACAATCACAAGAAGTCTAATTCAATTCTGAATCACTGAAAAGTTACCATTCCACTTTATTCATTCCCAAAGTTATTTGTAGCAAAACCCTACAGGAAAGAATGAAATGAAAAGTTTTCAAAAAAATTTTTTCAATCATACAGTGTAAAACCTTGAATGTGCCTTGTGAAAATCATTTAGTCTAATCTTGAATTCTATTTAGGCTTGTTTCAGACATCATGAATGCCATTTTTATGTCATTTGTCACAATCACTTATATAAGGGTTATTTTTAAAGTCAGGAATTTTCTCAAGGAAAATTTTAAGCTACTGCAGGCCAGGTGCAGTGACTCACACCTGTAATCCCAGCACTTTGGAAGGCTAAGGGGGTGGCGGATCATGTAAGGCCAAGAGTTAAAGACCAGCCTGGCCAACATGGTGAAACCCTGTCTCTACTAAAAATACAAGAATTAGCTGAGGGTAGTGGTGCATGTCTGTAATCCCAGCTACTCGGGAGGTGGAGGTTGCAGTGAGCTGAGATCACATTGCTGCACTCCAGCCTGGGCGACAGAGTGAGACTGTTTAAAAAAAAAAAAAAAAAAATTTAAGCTACCGCAATAAATTTGTTTATTCATCAAATAAAATAAATAGCAAGGATTTTCTTCCTTTAAAGTGGAAAAAGTTTCTCCTGTTTAACCTGGCATTAAAAGGTTGGTAGGCTATTTATTACTACCTCAATTTCAGAACTCATTATTGGTCTATTCAGGGATTCAATTTCTTCCTGTTTCAGTGTTGGGAGGGTGTATGTGTCCAGGAATTTATCTATTTCTTCTAGATTTCTCTTGCCTAGTTTATGTGCATAAAGATGTTTATAGTATTCTCCGATGATATCCCCTTTATCATTTTTTTATTGTGTCTATTTGATTCTCCTCTCTTTTCTTATTTATTAGTCTAGCTAGTGGCCTATGTATTTTATTAATTTTTTTTTCAAAAAAACAACTCCTGGATTTCTTGATTTTTTGAAGGTTTTTTTGTGTCTCTATCTCCTTCAGTTCAGCTCTGGTTTTGGTTGTTTCTTGTCTTCTGCTAGCTTTGGGGTTTATTTGCTCTTGGTTTTCTAGTTCTTTTAGTTGTGATGTTCGGTTGTCAATTAGAGATCTTTCTAGCTTTTTGATGTGGGGCATTTAGTCCTACAAATTTCCCTTTTAACACTTCTTTAGCTGCGTCCCAGAGATTCATGTACATTGTCTCTTTGTTCTTATTAGTTTCAAAGAACTTCTTGATTTCTGCCATGATTTCGTTATTTACCCAGGGGTCATTCAGGAGCAGGATGTTCAATTTCCATGTAGTTGTGTGGTTTTGAGTGAGTTCCTAATTTGAGTTCTAATTTGATTGTGCTGAGTCTGAGATACTGTTTGTTATGATCTCAGTTCTTTTGCATTTGCTGAGGAGTATTTTACTTCCAATTATGCAATCAATTCTAGAGTCAGTGCCATGTGGCAATGGGAAGAATATATGTATATTCTGTTGGTTTTGGGTGGAGAGTTCTGTAGATATCTATCAGGTCCAGTTGATCCAGAGCTGAGTTGAGGTCCTGAATATCTTCGTTAATTTTCTGTCTCAATGATTTGTCTAAAATCATCAGTGGGGTGTTGAAGTTTCCCATTGTTAATGCCTGGAAGTCTAAGTCTCTTTGTAGGCCTCTAAGAACTTGCTTTATGAATCTGGGTGCTCCTGTATTGGGTGCGTATATATTTAGGATAGTTAGCTCTTCTTGGTGAATTGAACCCTTTACCATTCCTTTCTTTGTCTTTTTGATCTTTGTTAGTTTAAAGTCTGTATTGTCAGAAACTAGGATTGCAACCCCTGCCTTTTTTTGTTTTCCATTTACTTGGTAAATTTTCCTCCATTCCTTTATTTTGAGCCTATGTGTGTCTTTGCATATGAGATGGGTTTCTTGAATACAGCGTACTCATGGGTCTTGACTCTATCAGCTTGCCATTCTGTGTCTTTTAATTGGGGCATTTAGCCCATTTACATTTAAGGTTAATACTGTGATGTGATTTGATCCTGTCATTATGATGCTGGCTGGTTATTTTGCAGACTTGTTTATGTAGTTGCTTCATAGTATCACTAGTCTGTGTACTTCAATGTGTTTTTGTGTAGTGGCTGGTAACAGTTTGTCCTTTCCATATTTAGTGCTTCTTTCAGGAGCTCTTGCAAGGCAGGCCTGGTGGTGATGAATTCCCTCAGCATTTGCTTGCCTGAAAAGGATCTTATTTCTCCTTTGCTTATGAAGCTTAGTTTGGCTGGATATGAAATTCTGGGTTGGACACTCTTTTCTTTAAGAATGTTGAATATTGTCCCCCAATCTCTCCTGGCTTGTAGAGTTTCTGCTGAAAGGCCCATATTTAGTCTGATGGGCTTCCCTTTGTGGGTGGCCTGGCCTTTCTTTCTGGCTACCCTTAACATTTTTTCTTTCATTTCAACTTTGGAGAATCTGATGATTATGTGTATTGGGGTTGAACTTCTCATGGAGTATCTTACTGGGTTTTGAATTTGAATGTTAGCCTGTCTTGCTAGGTTGAGAAAGTTCTCACGGATGATACTCTTTTTTTTTTTTGATTCAAAGTCTCACTCTGTTGCCCAGCTTGAGTGCGGTGGTGCAATCTTGGCTCACTACAGCCTCCACCTCCAGGGTCCAAATGACTCTCCTGCCTCAGCCTCCTGAGTAGCTGGGACTACAGGCACATGCAACCTCACTGAGCTAATTTTTATATTTTCAGTAGAGACGGGGTTTCACCATGTTGGCCAGGCTGGTCTTGAGCTCTTGGCCTCAAGTGGTCCACCTGCCTTGGCCTCCTAAAGTGCTGGAATAACAGGTGTAACCCACTGCGCCTGGCCTCCTGGATGATATCCTAAAGTATGTTTTCCAACTTGGTTCCGTTCTCCCCCTCTCTTTCAGGTACTCCAATCAGTAGTAGGTTCAGTCTTTTCTCATATGTTTTGTTTGTTCCTTTTCATTTTTTCTCTATCTTGTCTACCTGTCATATTTCAGAAAGATAGTCTTCAATCTCTGAGATGCTTTTCTCTGCTTGGTCTATTTGGCTATTGATACTTGTGTGACTGCATTGTGAAGTTCTCTTGTGTGTTTTTTAGCTTCATCAAGTCATTTATGTTCTTCTCTAAACTGGCTATTATTCTGGTTATCCGCTCCTGTAATGTTTTATCATGATTCTTAGTTTCTTTGCATTGGGTTAGAACATGCTCCTTTAGCTCAGCGAAGTTAGTTATTACCCACCTTTGGAAGCCTACTTCTGTCAATTCAGCCATCTCAGCCTCAGCCTAGTTCTGTGCCCTTGCTGAAGAGGTGTCATGATCATTTGGAGGAGAAGAGGCACTCTGGCTTTTTGAGTTTTCAGCATTTTTGTATTGATTCTTTCTCATCTTTGTGGGTTTATCTACCTTCAATCTTTGAGGTTGCTGACCTTTGAGTGGGGTTTTTGTGGGGTCTTTTTTGTTGATGTTGTTCTTGTTGTTGCTTTCTATTCTGTTTTTCTTTTAACAGTCAGGTCCCTCTTCTGTAGAGCAGCTGTGGTTTGCTGGGGGTCCACTCCAGATCCTAATTGTCTCAGTACCTCCCACACCTGGAGGTATCACCAGTGAAGGCTGCAAAACAGCAAAGATGGCAGCCTGCTCTTTCCTCTGGAAGCTTTGTCCCAGGGGGATTCATCTAATAAGGGCCCAAATGCTCCTGTAGAAGGTGTCTGGAGACCCCTGTTGGGAGGTCTCACCCAGTCAGGAGGAACAAGATCAGGGACCAGCTGAAAGAAGCAGTCTGGCTGCCCCTTGGCAGAGCAGGTGCACTGTGCTGGGGGGAACCCCTCTCATCCAGACTGCCCATACTCTCCAGCACCAGCAGGCAAGAAAGGTTAAGTCCACTGAACCACAGAGACCATGGCCACCCCTCCCCCCAGGGGCTCTGTCCCAGGGAGATCAGGGTTTTGTCAGTAAAATCCTGGCCAGAGTTGCTGAAATTCATGCAGGGAGGCTCCTCCCAGTGAGGAGGGATGGATTGGGATTCCACATAAAGAAGCAGTCTGGCCATGAACTGCCACAGCAACTGTGCTGCACTGTGGGGAATTCTTCATGGTTTGGACTGCCCAAACTCTCGAAAGCCAGCAGGCCAGGACCCCCAACTCGAGCTGTAGAGATGGCAGCTGCCCTTCTCCCCCCGTCGGAACTCGGTTGTCTCAGGTAGTCTCCAGCCTGCTGCCGCTGGCTGGCTGGAATTCCAAGCCAGTGGGTCTTAACTTGTGAGGTGCCATGGGAATGAGGTCCACAGAATGATGCCACTTGGCTCCCTGGTTTCAGCCTCCTTCCTAGGGGAATGCACAGACTGATCTCTTTCCTCACCAGAATTCCTGGGACCAGAGTATGCAAAAACTCCTGGGTTTCTGTGCATGCCTGAGAAGCTGCCAAGAGCTTGCACAGCTCTGGGCTTCGGACCCAAGGCCCTGGAGGTGGGGGGCAAGCTCACAAGCAGATCTTCTGATCCAAGGACTGCAAAGATCTGTGGGAAAAGTGTGGTTTCCCAGGCAGGGTGGCACAATCCCTCACTGCCTCCCTTGGCTGGAGGTGGGGACTTCCCTGGCTCCATGCCACTCCTGGGTGGGCTGTCACCCCATCCTGCTTTTTCTTGCTTTCCGTGGGTCACATTGACTGCTTAGTCAGTCCCAATGCCAGGACCTGGATACCTCCGTTGAAGGTGCAGAATTCACTCACCATTTTCACTCTTCTCTGTGAAAGCTGCAGACCGCAGCTGCTTCTAACTGGCCATCTTTGTCTGTCCCCCACTCCGACATCCCTGTATTTTCTTCTACGAGTTTTACAGTTTAAGGTATTATGTTTAAGTCTTTAATCTATTTTGAGTTGATTTTTGTGTGTGGGTGTAAAATAAGTGTCCAATTTCATTCTCATATTTAGAGATGTCTTGACCAACAGGCTTTTTTTAGGTTCTGACAGAGGGAAATTTCCCTGTTCAAGTGGGTCCAGGTCAGTGTCAAAGTATGGAGCCGAAATCACTCAAGATTTCTCACGAGGTGTTCTGGGAAAGTTTTGGTGAGATGTTTTGAGTGTTCTACAGGAAAAACTTCAGTAGGCCAATACATTTGAAAAAAGCTATCTACTCTGACCCCCTCCACCTTCCTTGAATATTATTATGCTCATTAGTAGCATATTAATGGACTCAAAAAATCCTGTCATGAAGTCATTTGCTTGACATTATTTAACACAGCATTTCCCAAATTCACATGATTATGACATACACACTTCCTAATGAATATATACTTTACAATTAATCAGTTTGTTTTTTTACAAAGGCCTATTGTCTCATAGAATAGTTATTTTCTACAGAACAGAGTCCAGGTGACACTGAGCTACATCATAACATTGAAATAAAGCTGGCTTTGGGGTAGAAGTTCTGGGCCCACAGCAGCTATTGGTTAAAGCCAGGAAGATCAGAGTATATTCAAGCTAAATATCAGAGTAAGGTAATACCCCAGCAGCTAAGGAGGCTCTGAGAGTTTCAAGGAAGCAAGAGGCACGAGACAGACACTGTTACCATGGTCAGGTCAAACTCCAGGTCAGGGACCAGTGATTGGACATATAAGAAAGAAAACTGACACCAGAGAAAAGCAATTAGAAAGTGATAATGTGGTGCTGATAACTGAGGCAAGGCTTTGGCAGAGCTAGAGATTTCACCTTCACTTTCTCCTTGGGCAGAAACCAAGTCCAGGGGCATAAGTGAGGCTTCAGGCCTGGCAGGGGCTGGAGCTGACTGGGGAATTGTAGGATTGTAAGCCTAGCTGGTCCGTTGAGTCAACAGAGTCTGAAGGTCCACATGCGAGCCTGGCTGGAGGACACGTGGGGCAGGTTCCAGAGAGCATGTGTCCCAGGGATCTAGGACTTGTAGGTTGCAAGGATCATTTCCAAGGTCTCACAGTATAACATTCAGAGGTGACTCCAGGCAGGAATAGGGTGGGATGCCAGCCAAAGCCCGGAGAACAGAATGTTAGTATCAAAAAAGCTAGTAACATATATTGGGCAACTAGTCCCTGACATCTGGAAATAGGAGGTAGAAACCCTAATAGTGGCAGTCTGAAGGTAGGAGTTTAAAGACAGAGATTCTAGGTTCTCAGTGCCCTCCAAACAGCTCTTCCTCTCTGTCTAAAATCACATCTATACCTAGAGTTGGGGCACAATTGAGCTTACAAATAAGGGTGAGAGTTGGGTGAAATGTGAGAGTTGGGTCAAGCAAGACAGTATAATCAAAGCCTAGAAAAACAGGTTGAAAATGGGAGAAACAGGTGAGTGAGCCCCTGACTTAAATGAGAGAACAAATGGGTGGAAATAATGTCACATCTGGATGCAGAAAAACTGGCATTGTCCTGGAACAAGGTTCTTGGTGTATCCCGAATCTAAATCTCATAAAGTGTGAAACTAGATCCCAGTATGGTCAAATGCTTCCCTTCACCATTCAAACTGGTCATTAAATTATCTTCCAGAAGTTTGGGTTAAGTTTTACTTTAGAAAAACGAGTGATCTATTTAGTAGCTCCAGACATCTGTGACTCAAGGACTAGAGTATCATGTAAATGGAAGGTACATTAGAGGTCATTTAATCACATTGCTCACTCCAGAGCTCTCTAGTGCATACTTCATTGCAATTGAAATTTATGACCCCTGAAACTTAAAAACATCACCCATCCAGCCCTTGAGCTCTGAAACAAGTCAAGTGCAACAAATCAAGTGCAAAGTTTAGAATTTTTAACTGCCAAGCAAATGCGGGCAGTGACAATAGCCAGAATACATCATTCAGTGGCAATGGTAATCTACACAACTCCAATTCAGCAGCCAATTGGCCACTCTAAATTTCATTTTGAGTTCTACAGATATAGCTCAAAGTCCCAGCTACATGGTTAAACAGCTCTTGTGCCATGAACTGAATATTTCCAAGTAAGTTGCTACAGGTGCACTGCAGATACAGTCGACCTAATAAAACCAACCACTACAATAAAAATGATTATCTGCATCCCCACCATCCCACCTTATAATTGTTTTGCCTTTATTTCATTGTACAAAGAAAAGCAAATCTATAAAAAAAATAAGGTCTAGTCTAATTTCTGTTTTGAAAACATTTTCCGGGAAAAGAAATGTTTGCAAACTAAATAAATATGCATGCCATGGATTTCCCCAGCTAACATGTAAGTTCTTAATCAAGAAAAAATCTTTGGGAGAGGAAAGAGTCTTTAGTTAATTATCAAAAAGATAAGCTAGTCTTGGGAGACTATGTTCTCATAGAAGATGATGTCAAAGTTGAAAAGTGCTTTGGTAAATTCAGGTGCTTGGGGAGTGCATCATGGTTGTGTATCTTTATCACAGCAGAATTCCCCTCTTTCCCAGCTCTACTCAAACCACCTCCCCATGACTGTAATCAGTATTGTTGTCCAAGCTCTCAACTATGCTTAATTCTACATTTTCCACCCTCCTTATTTTCTACCCCCTCTCCACTCAAATTTATTGGTCCAGTCACATGGTACATTTTTCATTTCTCCAAATGGACCCCAAATTTCCTTTACAGATCCTTGCTGGAACTGCTGCTTCTGCCTTGAATGCCCTTCCTCCATGTTCAACTGCTTGCTACCTCCTTTTTTTTTAATTGGCTAATTCATTCTTATTCTGCAAGAGTTTCCTGCCACCTCTTAGTCCCCACTGGTCATCTAGATGTTCCTGTCTCATTTTTACTTTGTCTACTGTATGCCAGGAGCTGGGCCCAGTAAATATGAGATTAATAAAAGGAAGTTATTAGGAAGTGAGGGGATTGGTAAGAAAGGAAGGAAGGACATTAAGAAGGAAAGAAGAGAGGAAGGTAAGCCAGATGTTATGTGGAGCACAAGAACATACAACATTAAATCCAGTAAGAAGAGAATGTGGATGCTGTTAACCAGGTGTTTCCAATTCAAATGGAGTCGATGAGGCAAACCCAAGTGGGGCCCTTAAAGTCACAAATTACAGGGCAACATATACAACAACAATGGTAAAGAATAAACTGCATAAATATAAAGTGGGGAAGCAATTAAAATGGAGAATTAGTCACTTTCTGTCCATCCTGGGAACAGGGTGTCTTGCATTCCTTTTTCCTAGGTCCCATCCCTTGTGTTAGGAAAAGTAGAATTTATGTAAAATGTATGTTTCCCTTCTCTCTTTCCTTTCTCTCTGAAATATCCTCATCAGGAAATGGTACAGTGTCTTGGATATACTTCAAAATAATCTGACTTTGGGTGAGGGGTGAATGGAACAAAGTTTAAAAACTTTCTAAGCTTTTTCCCGTAGAAAATCTACAAGCCTAGCTGTGAGTTGATTATTGCTGAATCTGAGTTACACATACTCTAGGGTTTATTAAACTCCTCTAATTCTGTGTATGTTTGAAATTATTCATCATAAAAAACACAAAATAAATCCTTACAAAGACCATGAGTTCTGCTCCAGTGGAGGCCAAGGAATAGTAATTGAATGTTTATACATGGCTTCAACAAAATGTAATGCCCACATGTAATGTATCAGACACTTAACAAGGCCTAAGATATTTACGGTGATAAATGCAACTCTCCCTATGCTCCTGCTTCCCTCATCTGAAGTCTGGTTATCCTGGACCCTGAGTCAGGTCAGGGATGATTTATTTGGGGGGCAATAGTGAAGGTCCTCAATGGCCCTATAGCTGAGAAGTGGGAATAGCTTTCTCCTCTCATTGGATGCCACTGAGGGCCTCTTATATATTAAATATCCACCAAATATGAAAACACTTACCACTAGAGTGCTCTATCTCCTTTCTTGTTTTCAGGGATGTAATATTGGGATAATCAGAGTACATATCTCTTAGGATTGTTGGAGGATTAAGTGAGCTAGTATACAAAATTACGTACAATTTAGGCCAGCATAAACTTTACTAGCAGTGATAGTGTCAGCACTAGCATTAGTAAGAGGACTGGGGTTGCCATGGGTATTGGAGAGCTAGAACGACATTTTGAGAAAGGAGAGATCGATGTGCATTGGTAGAGAAGAAGGATTCATGGAAGAAGTGAGCCACACTTTGCTGAATAGGTAGCTTATTTTTAGACAGAGGGAGAAGACAGGACTATCTGGGTAGAAGAGCAGGGGAAGACACCACAGAGTTAGAATGAGCACAGAGTGCAGGGGACAATAAAGAGGAAGGTGTGGTAGTGAGGGAGGAATGTAGGGTGGAGAATGAAGCAGGGCTGGGCTGTGGAGGCCTAGAGCAGGGCAGTGAAGTTTAGACTTGAAGCAGGAGGCAGGATGGAACCAGGGGAGTGATCTGATGACAGAGGGGTGAGATGAAGGCATACTTCGGGAGGGTTAGGCTGGCATAAGGCACAGGATGTCTTGGCCTTAGGCAAGTTCAGACAAAAAGTTGACAAGAAGTCCCTAAGGAAATGTCATATTCTGAGGTTTGGCCCTGCTTTGGACTCCAAGTTGCAGTTTTGGTGGCCTCCTTGGGAAGGTTTTCCAGTGGACCTAACAGTCTATTTTTGGGTCTCATCTTACTATCAGCTTTGCTTCTAGGCTATGCTGTCACCTAACATTTATAGGTAATGTAAGCCAAAGGATTCTGCAGGCTGGGATTTTCAAAAGCACCTCCCAGAATGCGCCTAGTCTGGCTTTCCTCCCCTGCAGACAGGAGAAAACGCGTTGTTCAATTTGGCCAGAGGCCTTTGCAGTCATATGTTCATGGCTGACCTTGGCTTCTCTTTGGCTCACCTTGTGTGCCCCTCTCCACTGAGGCATCCCTCTTCCCCACCTGTTTATACATTGCACTTATTTAAACCTTCCCTACCCACCTCTGATTCCCCTGTGGAGTCTCTGAGGAGAAATTTTACTGCCAGGCCCAGTAGCAAGGTTTGGAAAGACAACACGTACTGCCAAGCCCAGGATGGCAAGTTAATGAGAAGCTGAGACTCACTGCTCCTGGATTTTTGCATTGGCGGTGTTTTACAGTACCAAGGAAGGCTCCCAGTGGGCATGTGTGCCCCACCCCAAGGTAGTGCCTGAGGAGCTGTTCTTGCTCAGCCATAGCCTGCTTCGTCCATGCTCTGCACCAGCGCAGGCTCCACTGCTCCATTTGTGCAGTGGGTGACTTGGGATTCTTGCTCTCTAGGCCCTTTCCAGCTCTAGCCTTTCAGAATTACCCCTAGGACCTTCTCAGCCTCAATGTGTTGGCCTAGGTGGAATCTTGACTCTAACCAGGGCTGTGGCTGCCCAGAGAGGTGCATGAAATCAATGGCCGAGGAGGAGTCACTTCTGCAAACAACAGTCACACACATATACACAACCACATACACCTGTACTTACTGTGACTCTGACTCCGACCTCTCTCTCTCCAGAGAGGGGGAATTTGATTTATATTTTGCCCAAGAAGCTTCAGGGTACATATGACCTGTTTCCTTTTCACTAACATCCTCCTGCAGCTTGTTAAAGTCCTCAGCTGAGACAAAACAAAGGGAAAATCTATATGGTTAACACACTTATATCATCTCAAAGTCACGGCATATCCTGGTCCTTGTACTTTTCCCATTTCCTTGAATTGCCAGAGCTTCTCCTCTGCTTTTCTCTCTTACACATGCAGTGGAAACCCAGGGTGCTCAAGGCCCTGCCATGGCCCATGATGCTTTCCCAGAGACTGCAAGCCAAACTTTCAGCTGAAAAGAAGATTTCAGTTTGGTTAGGGGAGACTGATAACTGACCCCACAGAGAGTTTATGTGGTAAGTTCCTAGTGAGGGGAGACTGTCAATGCCTCATGAGTTTTCAGGAAGCTGAGGGGCTTGCTGGTTTGAAGACTTCCAGAGGGCATGCCTGCTGTGGTAAAGATGCAAAGGCTTGGAAGGATTCTGGTTAGAGGAGTGGACACTGGAGACTTCCCAAGGGAAACTGAGCCAATACGCACCTGAGAAAGAGCAGGTCCATGACAAGCCTGAACTTTCCTGTTGGAGGAAGTGTTTCATGGGCAGTTGGAGATAATGTTGGAAGAGAGAAGGGGGGCATCAATGAAGGACACTGGGGATAAGGTGAACAGTCATTGCCTGGAAAAGTGGGCCCAGGCTGCATAGGTAGCTGCTGTGGCACTTATGAGAAGCTCAGTCAAGTGTTGTAACTAGGTTATGAGTAAACCGTACATCCTAAAACAACCGTACAATCCTACAACAGCTGTGATGAAATGAGCTTTGATAAAAGATCAGTTTGTTTTTTTCAGGCAATATCTTTCTTGAGAGTTGAAGTTTACCTTCCTTTATCACCATTCTACTCTCTACAGTTGCTTAAAGTGACATTTCATGGACTTTGGACAGAGGTTCCCTGTGGGCAGAACAAGCTGCTCACAATTTCAGGTGTGTGTGTGTGTGTGTGTGTGCGTGTGTGTGTGTGTGAAAGAGAGACCGAGGGAGCGAGAGAGAAGACATCAAGGAGGCAGAAGAAAAAGGACAGTGTAGTGTCTTACTATTGGTGCTCATTGAAAGTGTTTAATCAATGCTGCTAGATTGAACTGAAGGAGAGAGCAGAATTAAAGAGCTGTAGCAGAGCCACCATGCACTTCCTTTCTTGTTTTGTGGCCTCTTTCACCAACCAAATCCATCCCATCTAGTCACTTCTGTGACAACAGAATACTGGCAAAATGAGGGCGAACTTCTTGACAATTAAGTTCTTTGTGGTGTTTTTGCTCTTTCTTACCCTTAGGTCCTGTAGCTTTTCCTAGTCTTTGGATTCATTAACTTTGCTCTACAATACCAAGACTATTGACAGTACCCACCATCCTGGGTCAGCCACCTTACAAAAGCAGGGATCCTTCTGAGTAGGAGTCGTTTTGTGTTAAGTTGTCACCACTACTAAAAAGGTCACACAATGGTCTCCTGAGTTTGGGCCCACACTGCCATGGTCAATGATGAGCAGAAGGTGACATATGCCACCTGTCCCAAGGAGTTGAGCTTTTACTCCTGTTAAATCAGCAACCAATTAATTGAACAGGTATTAATTGAATGTCCTTTATGCCAATAAGTATTTGGAGAAAGCCTCCCTTCTTTTGATACCCCAGGAATTTTAACTCTGACTTGAGCTTGGACTTGGCCTTGCTGTGGAATCACTTGGTTTTTCTTAACTCT
This sequence comes from Symphalangus syndactylus, assembly GCF_028878055.3. Classification (NCBI taxonomy): domain Eukaryota; kingdom Metazoa; phylum Chordata; class Mammalia; order Primates; family Hylobatidae; genus Symphalangus; species Symphalangus syndactylus. The sequence continues at coordinate 21,029,779 of NC_072445.2, read as the reverse complement.
TTTTGTTTCTTCCTCTGAAAACCAAAGAAATATCCCTGACCTCTAAGTGCTCATGGGGCAAGTAGAGAACTTGGATAATTAAAAATCAATACAACAAACTCCCTGATTCAGTTCTCTAATACTTTTTGGACTATATGGATATGTTTCCCCTTATTTTAAATGTACAGCTCATGTCTAGAGAAAAGAATAGAGAGTAATATAGCAATCGCCTGGGTACCCATTATTCAGTTTTTTAAAATATCAACATTTAGCAATAGTTGCTTCAGAATTTTGCTTTAAAAAAATGGACCTTTGTATTTTAATCCCAATTATACTACGTGAGCTGGGGATAAGTTGGTTATCTCTTTCTGCTTGATATTTAACATGCAGTGAAGGGTGGGGCTTTATTGAGGGGAAAGTGGCAAAAATTCCAGATTCTACTACAGAAGAATTGTGAAATATGCTTGGTAGAAATTCCAAAGCATTTAAAACTGGAGCTTATAAGTTGTACTAATCAAACAGAATGAAAGTAGATCTTAATTTTGTCAACTACAAAAATTTTTTAATTCAACTACAAAAAAATTTTTTCTACAAAAATTTTCAACTACAAAAAATTTTTTAAAGGTTTTGAAAATCCACCCACAACATAATAGTTTATCCATCATTATAACTATTGTTGTTGCCTTCTTTAAATCAGCCTTTTCCAAATGATCATTTGGTGCTTAGAATTTAAGAATATGACTTATTGCTTTGGTTGCAGTCCCTAGAAACCCAAAAGTTCAATGTTACTTTTTCTAGTTTGGCTTGGCTTAACAATTACCTAGCGTTCTTTGAAAAGAGAGCAATGCGTGAATAAATAACTCAGCTTCATTAATGAGTTGCTACTTGAGGACTCTGAGCTTAAAAGTTGGGTTGTTTCACTTGGATCACAGAGTTGATTTGCAGAGTATTCATTCACATATATTGAATTAACCAATCTGATAGTGATTTATAGAATTTAGAATATGGAAAGCATGTGAATCGTAGTGGAAATACTTAGATAAGTTAAAAATGACTAGCAAATCCTAAGATTTTCCATTTCCACTATAGATACGATTAACAATCATTGTCTCTAAGGACAAAGATCATGTAATGTGCTTAAATCAATGCAAGACCAAGAGTAGTCAGTTAAATTCAATTTGATTGACAACAGTGCCCAATGCACTTAGTTGGAAACTATGAGATGTTTAAAAATGACTAATATGTAGCTAGTTCATTGTCATCAAGTTGTGTAGTCAGGCAGACAGGTCCGTACAACTAAAAAGGTTAAAAGGTAGCAAGAAGAAAGTGCTATAACAGGCACAGAAATGATATGTCATGAGATCAGTCAAATGGGAACAGTTTGCTAATTCAGCAAAGATTTATGTGGCAAGTACGGAACAGTACTTTCTAACCACCAGGAATGCAGGAAAGCTTAGGATATGATGGTATTTTATTTGATCTCAAAGAATGGCTAGGATTTCAATAGAAAGCGAAATTGGGTGTGAAGGGTGTAGGCAAGATAGTGAAAGAAGCAAGAAAGAAGGAAAATGGTCCAGAATGAGCAAATAGTGTAAAGATAATGGTGTTTTAAAAAGATACCTGCACTCGTGTCTTTATCACAGCACTATTCAGAATAGCAAAGACATAGAATCAACCCAGGTCCTCATCAGTGGTGGATTAGATAAAGAAAATACGGTGGATTGGAGAAAGAAAATTCCAACACCATGGAATATTGCACAGTCATAAAAAAAGAATGAAATCATGTCCTTTGCAGCAACATGGATGCAGCTGGGGGCCATTATCCTAAGTGAATTAATTCAGAAAACCAAATGTCGCCTCTTCTTACTTATAAGTGGAACCTAAACATTGCGTCCACACAGACACAAAGATAGGAACAAGAGACACTGGGGGCTACTAGAGTGGGGAAGGAGGGAGTGGGATAAGATTTGAAAAACTACCCATTGAGTATTATGTTCATTATTTGGTGACAAATCAATGGAAGCCTGAACCTCAGCATTATGCAATCTATCCATAACAAACCTGCATATGGACCCCCTGAATCTGAAAAAATAATGATATGTTTTAAATTTCCATGATTTGTCTACAGTTCCAGTCTCCAGTGCCTCACAGTCCATTTGTTTCTCTCAATACTGTGACCCAGCCTTTGTTCACATCACTGACTCAAAGGGCTTTTAGTGCAGTCATTAGTGATTTCTCCATTGCTGAATCCAATGGACACTCCTTGCTATCATCTTAATTGACCTCTTGGCAACATTGGCACCGTGGTCCACTCTTGCCTTCTCATACAGTCTCATCCCTTGGCTTTTGCAACACCTTGTTTTTCCTTCTTTTTCTCTGATCTCTGTTCACAGTTCCCTTTTCTCTTTAAATCACTTCTTGCCCCGAGTCTTCATGCCTATATTTTCGTGTCTTGATCACCCAGTCCTTGCCACACTATACCTGTATAATCCTTTTTTAACCCTCATGTATCAGCTCAATTATTATTTCCCTCAGGATGCCTTTCCTACTTCCTACTCCCCAAACCTTGCTCCTAACCATTTGGGAGCCTTTCATTGAGTGCCCATAGTACGTAGCTATCTTCTGAGATTAGTACTTGCCATACTTTACTTCCATTGCTTGTAACATCTAAATCTAAATACAGATATCAGGGTTGAGTCTTAGGAAGATGACTCCAAGAGGAGCCTGAAGGATGAATTGGGGGGCCATGAAAACTGGAGTGCAGAAAATGATAGGAGGAAATTTTATTTATTTGATCGTAATGAGAGGGCTAGAGATGCAGATGGAGAAGGCAGAAAGAAATCCATTTAAAAGGTGCCATTATAAGGTCTGATGACCCATCAGATGGAAGAAATGTCTTGGGGGGTACAAGAGAGGGAGCAATTAATACCCAGTGTTCTGTTGTAAACACATTGATTTATTTTTGTTCCACTGAATAAATTAGGAAAAAATATGGGTTCTGGAGTCAGATGGGCCTGAAGACCAATCTCATTTTTGTTGAATTAGCCATTAATTTTTAGCTAAGTTATGTGACCAGGCTGAGGTTTGATATTATTCCCCTATAAAATAGGATTGAAAAAATCAACCTTGCAGAGTTGTGAGGATTGAAATGAGGTCAAGTAAGAAACACTCCTTGCGCAGGGCCTGACACACAGTGAATTATGATGATGGTTTGAGGTCTAAAGCTGCTAAATTCCAGATCCCTACAGAATATCCCTGTGGACAAATTAGCTACCCAAATAGACAAAAGGCATCTTAGACCGTGTCTCTTACAGCACTTATCAAGATCTAGATTTTCAACATCGAAGCCCTCAAGACATTATCTTAATTTACTGTCTTACACCTTAGAATCTGGGACCATTGTTTTGTTAAAACTCCAGGGCTTACATGGATTCATTGACAAGTGAGATGCCACTTAGATTTGAACAAGTGGAGATTGGTGAAAGATCAGGAGCAGTAGTGAAGGGCTAGTACCTAAAGAGTGTGATTCAATAAATAGAAGGCATGTTCCTACCTGTAGGTAAGACTCAAGGTGACACATTAGCCTTTTCAGCAGCTGTTTTCTCCTTGGCCAGGACTTAACAGAGCAGCAAGATCTTGGCACACATTAAAAATCTCACCCCCAAAAGTTTCAAGAAACACTCTCTTTAGTTCTGGTGGATAAAGGAAAAGCAGGCAGAATGCTTCATGTTAATGAATAGGATTGTTGCTATTCTTCTCCTGATGTGTAGAAAGTTTCCAAGCTCAGAGTGAGCCCTGTTGGTTGAAGAAACCACTAACTTCAAAAGCAGTCCATCATGGTCTTTCAGCAACGTGACAGTTGTTGAACTGAATTTGGGTGACTTTAAGGGCTCTATTTCCAGTTCACACTCAGGGGCAGGTCCTTGATTTTAAACAAAGAGAGCTGAAACTCTTCTGCAATCTGTAGACTGCCTAGTTAACCAGATAACATCTTCTGAGACAGAATCAAAAGGGAAGTTTCCAAGGGAATTTCAAAGTTATACCATAAATAGCTGAGGAGACTGTAGCTGGTCTAAACTTTTCTTTGATTCCTAGCTCTAATGTGGCCTTTTGGATAAACACCAGCTATTTCTCTGATTTATTTCTGAACCACAAAGAGGGTCTACATCACCTGAATTCTAAAAAAGAGAAAGCGAAAGTGATGTATGCTCTTTATAGCACTGAGGAGCTAGATTTCAACATATAAGGAATTGAACCTTTTTCTTTTTTTTGAATATCAACAACATACACTATAAAGCCAAATCAATACTAATCAACAATACTTAATTATGACTAGATTCAAATAGAGACCCAGCTGACCATTATTAGACATTTATAACAAACTGTCATTTCATACATGTCATCACATTTAAATATATTAATTTTCACAACAAATTAGTGAATGAGGTATTAGTAGTCTCATTCTAAAAATGAAGAAACTGAGTTTCAAGGTCACTTAGTTAATATCTTACTCTAACTGTAACCACCAGATTTTTTTTAAAAAGAATACTGTTTTTATATAGTAAATAGTAGCCATGAATCAATGCAGAAAAATTTACAAATAAGATATTTTAAAACTTATAAATTAAGGGTAAGGAGATAGACTATAAACTACTTGAGGTCACAGGCTATATCTTACTTTGCTTTTTAGCCCCAGATCTCAGTATGAAGAGAGATATAATAAATGTTTATGGAACAACATGCATGAATAATAATAATTTTGGGGGCCTTGCATAAATGTATAACCTTGCATGAAATAATAGAATTCCAGAACTGGAAGAGATTTTAGAAGCATCTACATGAGTGGTTCCCAAACTTTAGCATGTAGCATCAGAATCCTCTAAAGGGTTTGTTAAAACACAGATTGCTAGGCCCCAGCCTGAGTTCACAACCCTGGTTCCACCAATTATTAGATGGGCGAAGTTGAATAAAACACTTATCTCGGTCTCATTTTTCTTATAAATAAAATGGAGATGCTAATAATGTCACCATTTTACAGACTTTTTTTTTGTAAGGATTCAATGGCCTGAGAAACTCAATTCAATCATCCTGAGAGTTCCTGGTTCAGAAAGTCTGAAATGGGCTTTTGAATCTGCATTTTTAGTAAGTTTCCACGTGAAGCTGATGCTGCTGGTTCAGGGACAACACTTTAAAAATCACTAACCTGCAACAACTATAACTAACATTTATTAAGGGCTTATGATATGCCAGGCACTATGCTAAAGTACATTACTTGCATTAAGTCATTCGATCATTACAATAAGTCTGTAAAATGGTGATATCATTAGCATCTCCATTTTATTTATAAGAAGAATGAGACATAGAGAAGTGTTTTATCCAACTTTGCCCATCTAATAACTGGTGGAACCAGGATTGTGAACTCAGGAAGTCTGATGCTAGATCCAGCACTTTTACATTATACTATAGCATTTCAAGGAGTGAACTGCTTCTTGTGTCAACCCTGATATGGAAATGAAGGCTCACAAGAAGTGATTGCCCAAAGTCAGGCCATGAATTGGGAGAAGAGTATGTGAACAAGGACACAAGCTTCCTAATTCAGCATCTTTTAAGCTGCTGCCTTCTCTTGGCATAGAGCACTAGTAGGAATGGGGGAGGGCTCTAATCCTTCTTCTGATTTGAATCTAATCAGTTTGAGTGTCACTGAGTGTCACGGATGTCCTTATGATGTGCTGACATCCTAATAGTTTCCTCTATTTGCATATTATTTCATCTGAGGAAGGGAGGTGGTGATGACCTGGCATACAGAATAGAAAGTGTGATGAGTCGTGAGGCTGCACGCTCAGTCTCAGAAAAGAAAGGGGTCAGACTGCTGAGTGGCTAAAGATTGGGTGGAAATGTTAGACCTAAAACCATAAAAACCCTAGAAGAAAACCTAGGCAATACCATTCAGGACATAGGCATGGGCAAGGACTTCATATCTAAAACACCAAAAGCAACGGCAACAAAAGCCAAAATTGACAAATGGGATCTAATTAAACTAAAGAGCTTCTGCACAGCAAAAGAAACTGCCATCAGAGTGAACAGGCAACCTACAGAATGGGAGAAAATTTTTGCAACCTACTCATCTGACAAAGGGCTAATATCCAGAATCTACAATGAACTCAAATAAATTTACAAGAAAAAAACAAACAACCCCATCGAAAAGTGGGCAAAGGATATGAGCAGACACTTCTCAAAAGCAGACATTTATGCAGCCAAGAGACAAATGAAAAAATGCTCATCATCACTGGCCATCAGAGAAATGCAAATCAAAACCACAATGAGATACCATCTCACACCAGTTAGAATGGCAATCATTAAAAAGTCAGGAAACAACAGGTGCTGGAGAGGATGTGGAGAAATAGGAACACTTTTACACTCTTGGTGGGACTGTAAACTATTCAACCATTGTGGAAGTCAGTGTGGTGATTCCTCAGGGATCTAGAACTAGAAATACCATTTGACCCAGCCATCCCATTACTGGGTATATACCCAAAGGATTATAAATCATGCTGCTATAAAGACACATGCACACGTATGTTTATAGTGGCACTATTCACAATAGCAAAGACTTGGAACCAACCTAAATGTCCAACAACAATAGTCTGGATTAAGAAAATGTGGCACATATACACCATGGAATACTATGCAGCCATAAAAATGATGAGTTCATGTCCTTTGTAGGACATGGATGAAACTGGAAACCATCATTCTCAGCAAACTATTGCAAGGACAAAAATCCAAATACCACATGTTCTCACTCATAGGTGGGAATTGAACAATGAGAACACATGGACACAGGAAGGGGAACATCACACACCGGAGACTGTTGTGGGGTGGGGGAAGGGGGGAGGGATGGCATTAGGAGATATACCTAATGCTAAATGACAAGTTAATGGGTGCAGCACACCAACATGGCACATGTATACATATGTAACAAACCTGCACGTTGTGTACATGTACCCTAAAACTTAAAGTATAATAATAATAAAATTAAAAAAAAGAAAGAGTGGGTGGAAGGAAATGTGTCCATGTGTCTTGGTAAGCCCTTAGTTATATCTCAACCAACATGTAGAAAATCTAGCTCTGGGCTGGGTGCAGTAGTTTACACCTGTAATCCCAGCACTTGGGAGACTGAGGCAGGCTGATCACTTGAGGTCAGGAGTTTGAGATCAGCCTGGCCAACATGGTGAAACTCCGTCTCTACTAAAAATATAAAAATTAACTGGGCATGGTGGTGCACACCTGTAGTCTCAGCTACTCAGGAGGCTTAGGCAAGAGAATCACTTGAACCCTGGAGGCAGAGGTTGCAGTGAGCCGAGATCACGCTACTGCACTGCAGCCTGGGTGACAGAGCAAGACTCTGTCTCAAAAAAAAAAAAAAAAAGAAAGAAAGGAAGAGAAAATAAAATCTAGTTCTGAGAGACTTTAGGTAATTGTATTCCCAACTCCGAGGTATCTGAGGGACTCTAGGAAGAAAATTTGAGGATGTGTCATTAGCAGAAGCATGGACCTGGGAGGGCCCATAAAGTCATAGGTTCAGTCTCCTAGATACTAGCTATCCTTAAATATATCATATCCTTTGCCCCAGAATGTGCCCCTGCCCTGGGCCAGCTGTTGGAAAAATATTTACCGACACAGCACACTGCAGTGGGAAAAGCATGGGCCTCAAGCCAAGTCTCTCCTCGCCACTGACAGCTGCATGAACTTAACCAGAGCCATCATCTTACAGAGCTGGCTTCCTCATCTTTAAAAAGGGGTGTGGTAAGCAGAATAATGACCCTTTCCCCCAACATGTTTACATCTTAATTCCTGGAACCTGTAACCATGTTACCTTAAACAGCAAACAGGGATTTGCAGATGTGATTTAGGATCTTGAGAGGGGAGTGTATCCTGGATTATACAGGTGGATCCAGTGGAATCTCAAGGGTCCTTTTGAGGGAACAGAAGAGTCAGAGTCAGAGAAGGAGATGTGACCATGGAAAGAGAAGTCAAAATGATGCTGTTGCTGGCTTTGAGGATGGAAAGTTGATGGAAACATGAGTTTAGGAATGCAGTGGCCTCTGTAACCTGGAAAAGGCAAGGAACTGATTCTTCCCTAGAGCCTCCAGAAGGAGTACAGCCCTGCCAGTATCTTGGTTTTAGCCCCTTGAGACCCATTTTAGACTTATTCCCAGAACTCTAAGATGATATATGTTTGTGTCCATTTAAGCCACTAAAAATGTGGCAATTTGTTACAGTAGCAATAGGAAACTAATATATGAGGCAAATAACAAAGTCCTTGTCTACCTCTTAGGGCTGCTGGGAGAGTCAAATGAGATCCTTTATGTGGTGACACTTTAAAAACTGGAACCCACTACCCAAATATAAGGCACTATCATTATTGGCATTACAGTGACTACCTGAGAGAGGAAACAGGGACAGATAAGCACAGTGGTACACTAGTAGATGTTTAATAACCAGCTCTTGGGAGCAGGATGGGTTGGGGGGACTCTGGTTTGTCACATTTGCCTTTTTCCAGGGAGTAAATACTTCCACCATGGCCCATTTCAAGCTACAACATGAAGTCACCGAAGCAGGAGGTAGTAAAAGACACACACAATCAACTCTCACCACCTCAAGGCAGCTCCAACACACCAGGGCGTAAGCACAAATTCAGCCCCATCACCAAACAAGCAAGCATGGTGCGTTTGCTTTCTGGTGGTCTTTCACTACAACCCTCACACAGGAAGGCTAGAATCTTACTGTGAGTCCAGATGTACTATCAGGGAACAACCCTGTCTCAGAATCTGCACTGGGTTCCAGATTTTAATTTTCTGAATGGGATCATATGTTTATTCTCTTCCTGTAATAAGGAGGTGTTAAGAGGAAATGGAACCCTTCTCTAGCCTCAAGAAGAATTTGAATTTGGTTGAAAAAGGAATCTCTTAAATTCAGGACCTTCCCTACCAAGTTCCTGTAAAGAAAATAATTTTTCAGGCCTGGGAGATAAGCTTTTTTGAAATATGGCTCCTTGCTTAAGTTGACAGAGAGTTCCATCCAACAAATACAAATTGGACACCTCCTATATTCCTGTGCTGGGCTCATGAAAAGATGTAACAACAATAATCAGACGCGGTCGCTGTCCTCAAGGAGCTCACAGTACAGTCCTGTGTTTCTTAGACCCCCGTTCCTCGTGTCTCACACTCAGGTCTTCTGCAAAATCATGTACCGCCTATGCTTATGGTTAATTCATATTTTTAAGTTAAAAATTTTAAAGTACCAGAACTGGATTTGGCTGGATATAAAAGAAACCCTACTTCAGTGGCTTAACCAAACCGGGGGGTGTTTTTCACGTAATAAAGAGGCTATGGTTAGGAAGCAGCCTCTTTCTTCCTTCCAGCTCTACCACTCTTAACGTCTTAATGGTCCAAGATGGCTGTACCTCGTCCAACCATTTCACCTTATTTTCATGCTGAAGACAGAGGACAGAGAAGAATCAAAGAGAAAAAGGCACCTGCCCATGGTGGGATCCTTTTTATTGGGAAAACAATAGTTTTCCCCAAATTCCGATCCAGTAGACTTTTGATAATATCTCGTTGGCCAGAACTGGGTCACACAGCCACCATAGCTACAACAGAGTCTAGGGACATGAATATTTTTAACTGGGAAATTGCTTCCTGAACCAAACTGAGATTCTGTGAATGAAGTAAGAAGCTAAGTTAGCAACTGGTAATAGCTGTCACAATCTCTCTCTACTCAGTCGAACTTGAGAAACATCTGTAAACCCATGTAATTACTGGGCCACTTCACTTTATATATATATATATATTTTTTTTTTTTTTTTGAGACAGGGTCTCACTCTGCCACCCAGGCTGAAGTTTAGTGCATCATCATGGCTCGATGCAGCCTCTACCTCCTGAGCTCAAGCAATTCTTTCGCCTCGGCCTCCCAAGTAGCTGGTACTACGGGCATGTACCACCATACCTGGCCAATTTTTCAAAATTTTTAGTAGAGTCAAGGTCTCATTATGTTGCCCAGGCTGCTCTCGAACCCCTGAGCTCAAGTGGTCCTCCCACCTCAGCCTCCCAAAGTGCTGGGATTACAGGCATGAGCCACTGCACCCAGCCATATGTTTTCTAATACATGTTAAAATACAAAACAAAATTGAAATGTAAAATTCATGGCTATGGAGAATTTAAATATCAGATTTTGTAAACTCTGTCACTGCCAGTGATTTTCTGGATTACTTTGTGGGACTGTGGAATTTGCTGAAATCTCTTCTTTGGCAAAAGGCTAGCTCAGGCTCCAGACAAAAGATGGTCTCCAAGAGCATGTGGCAATATCTGGCTCTTAACGCTCTTAGGGGGCATGCATTTAAAGAAATTTTTAAAATCAAGGTATTTACAATAGGTATTTATTTACAATAAAATGCACACTAAGTGCACAGTTTGATGAGTTTTAACTTATGTATCTCATCTGAAACTAATGCCCCAATCAAGATATAGACCATATATACTTTTTTTTTTTTTTAGACCAAGTCTCGCTCTATCGCCCAGGCTGGAGTGCAGTATCGCAATCTCGGCCCACTGCAACCTCCGCCTCCCGGGTTCAAGCAATTCTCCTGCTTCAGCCTCCTGCATAGCTGGGATTACAGGCACATGCCACCACAGCCAGCTAATTTTCATATTTTTAGTAGAGATGGGGATTCACCATGTTGCCCAGGCTCGTCTCGAACTCCTGGGCTCAAGCGATCCACCTGCCTTGGCCTCCCAAAGTGCTGGAATTACAGGTGTGAGCCACCACGCTCAGTCAAGATACAGACCATTTCTATCATTCTAGAAAATTACTTTGTGTACCTTCCCATTCCCAGTCAACCTCCCCTCCACTCTGGCATAAAAATTATTCCAATTTCTATCTCCATAAATTAGTTTTGCCAAACTAGTATCTTTGGTCTGCATTCAGCATGATTGAGATAAGTGAATTTAACATCAGAATTACAGAAAAAATTTGTCACTTTTCAAAGGTATGTAGTTCTTGGCCCAAGCGGACACTGGGTACTACATGCCTTTGAAAATTCGGCATACCTTTGCAAATAACAGCTGCTTTTGGTTATGTTGGTGGCCACTGCTGTTCTTTTTCTGGCTGGGAAAGGTTTCAGTCAATGTATTGCTTGTGAGGAGCTGCTTTTCCTAAAGGACTCTCCTGCCCCCAATGCACATAATTCACAAAGCTCTTCAATATTGAGATCTTGGGTATGGTTATTAATTGGTTAATTTTTTGCCTCTCTCCAGAGCTTCAGCTGGATGAGTAACTGGGTGAATGACTATGTGGCACATTGCTCTTCAGGATGAGAAACTACATGAAAGTGCAGCCCCAAGAAACCAGGTGCTCTCAAATGAGTCACTGGTAACAAGCAGACAATGCATATTTGTCCACTTTACCTGCCCCGACCCCTCCCGCCCTTACTCCAAAGTTTGCTCATACTCCACCCTCTGCAGGTAAAACAACTGGGTGAAAGGACACATTTTTGCAACCAAGATAAGGTTAGAATGACTATTCTCTCTACCCAATTACTCATCAGGAAAGCATTTTTAAGGGTCAGCACAATCATGAGTAAGTTTGTTAAAGGGTTTTCGTTTTTTTTCTCTGACTTACAAGGGAGATGCACTGTGCACTTTTTCTTTTCTTTTCTTTTTTTTTTTTTCAGTAAAAACAAGCATAAGGTGGATATTGTTCCGTGGATACAGACATCTAGCTGAAGCCAAATGCATTTTTGGCCAATAAAATGCCATGGGCCTTCTTGGTTCCACTACACCAAGCTACACTGTGGGACATCCTCGCAGATGTGAGCCCAGGGGTGGTGGGGGCAGCATCTGGCTAACTGACCTGCTTTGGGGTTCTGGCTGCTCTCTTTATTCTCACTTTGAAAGGCTGCTGGAGTCTCTCTGTTAGCTATGACTTGGACATGAAATGATCTCGAAAGGTTATGTGTTCCCTCATACTGAGTTATTTTTAATTAAGCCTATAGGCTTCAGTCTGGTATTCTAGTCCCTGCACAATCTGTTTCCAATCAATTGCTATTGCTGGTGTTTACCTTGTGAAGACCTCATTCTCCTCTAACTCATGAGATGTAGTAGTTATGAACTCTGGACTCAGAAAAACTCGGGTTCTAAACAACCTCAATTCATTATTGAGTTATAACTTTGCTTTCCCCACCTCCATACCCTTGCTCACACTGTCCCCTTGGCCTGGAACGTCATCTCTGCCTTTTCACATACAAACAAACCCTATTCACCTTTTAAGGCCAAGCTCAAATACTACCTCGTAGCCCTTCCTAACTACGCAACTAGGTACAATCTCCTTTTCTTCTGAGTTAGCTTGGCATCCCATCTGTTTGCCGTTTCTCATACCTGTTTGCCATTTCTCATACCTTGATTTTGTTTCCAGGGCTCTCAGTTCTGCGTTTCTACTTTAAATCTCTGTCATAAAACCAATTACATGATAGAGTCACCAGATAAAATGCCAGATAAAATACACCAGGTGAAATAAGGACATCCAGTCAAATTTCAACTTCTGGTCGAACAAATAAATTTGTTTAAGTATGGCCCAAATATCGCGTAGGAAATACTTAAACAAATTTGTCACTTACGTGAAATTGAAATTTAACTGAGTACCTTGTGTTTTGTGTCTGGCAACCCTTCACATGTGACTCTTTTTAATAAATGGTGCGCATTTATCTGGCTCCTTTGCAGTACTGCACATTATGTGACAGTAGGAACCTTGTCTCATTCATCTTGCAGCCCTGATGTTTCTTCCTCAAAGCAGTTGCTGGGCAAATCCTTGTTAATTAATTAAGGGATTTTCATAGCAGTAGGTATGGGCACACAGCACAGTTCTGAGAGCCTCAGTGTTGGAATCAGATGGACCTGGATGTGTCATATTCCTACTACAAGACTAAGTTTGTGAGCCTTAGCAAGTTAACTACCTTTCAAAGCCTTCTCATTTGTAAAATAGGGAGAAGAGTGTTCTTATTCCATAGAGTTATTCTCTCTATGCATATAAAGGGCTTAGCACAATGTCTGGCTCACAGAAAGTACTTCATAGCTGTTAGGTATTACTTTTGGAAATTATGAAATACATTCAGACCAGAGCAGCAACTACTCTGCTACAGGCAGTAAGAATTACATAAATGACCTAACTATACAGAGTTTGGAGCATACAAATTCAAGACGGATCCCAGACCTCCTTTGGAGAGAGTCCTTAACTTGTTTGATTTTTCTTCCTGTTCCCCAAACCAACAGTATGTCCTCATTTCAGGCTAATGTTTGTATCTGGCTTTCTAACATGTCAGTTCTTTGTCTCTGGGTCTAAGCCTGCCTTCCTCAGCATCCTGAGATACTGTTGTAGCTCTTCACTCCGCCCTTCCTGACAGTATTTTACCTTCCTATTCTCCCTTTCCTCTGGTCCTGGGTGCTTAGTTTCCCAACCAGAAATTAATTGCTTCTTCCTTTGAACAGCATTGCCTTTGTGTGTGTGTAAATATATGAGTATACACGTGTGTGTAATAGGGGAAGAAATAAGTCATTTTGGCATCTCCTAATTATCCAGGCAGAGCTGGTTGGTGGGTGGCCATATGCAAAATCATTCAAATCTGATATGTATTTGTTGCTATTAGGACATGTGTAAAAAACAGCCTCACTGACTTTAATGGCACCTCTATGCTGTATGAGGCCCCCTGTTAAAGGCTGTACTTACATTGTCCTATTTTCTACTCACAAAAGTCCTATTATAAGATTGATGTTCTCATCCCAATTTTCTAAAAGAGAAAGCAGAAATAGAGATTAGTAACTTGCTTTAATACCACAAGGCTGGTAACGTCTACTGAAACTCAAACTTCTCTGACTCCAGCGCCCAGGCTCTTTCTTCAAAGCCAGTGCTTTTTCACCCTGGCTACACATCAGAATCAATCCAAGAAGCTTACCTAGAGTACTGATATCTGGACCCTATCCCCAAAGATTCTGATTTGAATATTTTTTAAAAATAATCATTGTAATGATAGTAATCTCCCCTCATCCCTTCTAAGACATAAAACAAACACAATCTAATTTGATTCCCCATTGTTCTCCCTTATGAAACTGGGCCCTAAAACTTTGTATTTAAGGAATATTTGTCTCAATTGCTGTGGATGGATCCTAGGTATATACATGCTCTGTGTAATTATAAGTGTGGATACAACTTATCAAAAGGAGTACCAATGTGGAAACAATAGAACGTCTTGTTATTTGGCTGTGTGAAAAGGGTTCTTACAAACAAAACAAAACAAAACAAAAAAAACAGCACTTTCATGATTTTTTTTTCCTCCAAGATTATTGTTTTCTTTGGGAAACTTTTGCTTACATTACCCAATTTTCAGAGACGTACTTCTTCTTTGTTGATCTTTACCTCTTGGGCTATTTCATCTTTCTCCAAGTCAGGAGGGGCACAGGCTATGTCTGTACAATTTGTTTTCTGTGCTCAATTGAATTTGTCTTCTTTTTTGCTTCCATTTCAGTCTAAGGATTTTGATGACTGCATTTGTTTCTGTTTTCTTTTGCCTTGGAAAATCTTGCCATCAAAGAAAACTACCATGTACCATTAATGGTCTTCATTTTCAATTGATCCGTGTTTTAATCACATTGGCATGCTTATTAGAACTGTTGTATTTGACCAATTTTATTTTGGGACATCTAGTTTTTTTCATTTTGCAATACATTATCAGGGATTAATGAAATCTACCACTAATGATTTCCATGAAAATTCATTTACTAAACAAAATTTGTGTGTTCATTTGTTTAATGTAGCTCCTCTACTAACCTGTAAGCCCTTCTAGGTATCAAGTCTTGATTACCACTGTGTGTCTGATGCCTAGAACTGTGGTAGGAATTTAGTAAGTGCTCAGTAAATACTGGTGAAATGCTGACTATTGAGTGGGGTTGGGAATCAGACTTGCTTAGTTCTGAGTTTCTACTGTACCACTTGTGAGCTGTGTGATGTTGAGAAAGTTGTTTGACTTCTCTGAACCTTCCTCTCTACATTTCTAAAATAATAATAATAATAACATACAGCTCATGACTGTTGTGAAGATTGAATATATGCTTAAAAAGAAATCGGTTCAGTACCTTAGCACATAGAAGATCCTTATAAGTGCTAGTGAAAATGATGTTTCCTAGATGTACTGATTTTCACAGTAATATTGTAGGTAGCTAGAAATGTATTCCACAGTTAAGGGCTACTAACTTGAAAAGAGAATAGCAATTTAGGTTCACTGAGACAAGGAAATGCGTATCTGTCCATTTGCCTTTTTTCTATGTATTTCTATCTTGTCATGGGTTTTTCTACATGAAGAAAAAAGCTAACAAGTAAGTCCAATTCATGCTCAGGCATGAAAGACTTCAGGAGTTATTCCAGGGGTAATAATTGTATCTTAAAAGATGATCCAAAGTAAGACCCATTGGTTTACTCAAGATCTGTGCATTTCTTTGTATGTAAATAAAACCTTTTTTTAAAAAGGAGCCATGAACAAATATTAAGCTCTAGTTAATGATATACATGCTGCAGAATTTGGGGGTGAAGCGTAATGATGTCTGCAATTTACTCTGACATGCATAAAAATATGATGTATTGATGAAGAGATAGATGCTTAGTTACATAATAAATGCAGCAAAAATGCCCACTGTAGAACCTGCGGTTAGAGGTGTCCACTCCACACATCTTTCAACATTTCTGTGTGTTTGAAAAATTGTGTAATAAAATGTCAAGAGGAAAAATAAGTGATCCTAGAGAAAGGCAACACCTAAACCCAAGGAGTCATTCACTGGAGATTTCAGGCTTGTAGTACTTGTTGGTGTCTATATTTTAGGAAGACTTCCCTGATTCTCTTTTAATTACAGCCCATAAGAAACCTCCAACATTTCTTAAAGAACTTTAAACAGAATTACCATTTGACCCAGCAATCCCATTACTGAGTATATATCCAAAAGAAAACAAATCATTCTATCAAAAGGACACATGCCCTCGCATGTTCCTCACAGCACTATTCACAGTAGCCAAGACGTGGAATCAATCTAGATGTCCATCAATGGTGGACTGGATAAAAAAACGTGGTACTTACACACCATGGAATGTTGCAGCTATAAAAAAGTATGATCCAACCAGAGAATAAATTAAAAATATCCAAGATTTAAAAAAAGAAAAGAAAAAGAATGGAATTATGTCCTTTGCAGCAACATGGATGCAGCTGCAGGTCATTATTCTAAGTGAATTAATACAAGAATAGAAAACCAAATACTGCATGTTCTCACTTATAACTAGGAGTTAAACAGGTACTCAAACATTGGGAACATAAAGATGGCAACAATAGGGGGACTGCTAGAGTAGGGAAGAAGGGGGACAAGTATTGAAAACTGTTGAGTACTACACTCAGTACCTGGGTGATAGGATTATTTGTACTCAAACTTCAGCAGCATGCAATATACCCAGGCAACAAACCTGCACATATGCCCACTGAGTCTAAAATAAATGTTGAAAAAACAAAAAAGAAACCTCCAACATCGTCTCTACATACTCTTGACATGGATGAAGAAAAACAACATCTGAGGTGGAAAAATAACAATGAAAACAAGGAAGACTGGAAGACAGAAGCAAACTATCTCCAAGCCCTTGAAGAATAATGAAGTTATTAGAGTCTCAGACATTCAGGGCTGCAGAGGAAACATGAGACCCTGATCTCTGGTTTTTATACCTTGTATCAAACCATTATTCACCATGTGGTTAAAACTATTATGAACAACTGACTGGTCAAAAGTGAATGTATGACCAAATGAACAGGAGTCAGGGAGACAGTAATGTTTTTGGAAACATTTGGAAAATTGTGTGATAAAACGCCAAGAGGAAAAATAGGTGATCCTAGAGAAAGGCATATGATGCTAACTTGGGTTTTTGTAGTGGTAGTATTTTTCTTGTTGTGGGAAGACATAATAAAGGATTTGATAATTTTGAGAATATGTGTCATCTTCTCACAAGTTAGAATGGTATAGAAATTTCGTTATAGGTTAAAGATAGGTTTTAAGTTTACAGATATGTAAATGATCAAGAGCATACCATGGTAATCTAAGTAACTATAAGTATCTTCTCTTGGTTATAAGAAGTTGCTGACAGGGTGCAGGAAGACTTTAGAAAGAAGATGAAAAAGAAGGTCTATGCTATTGTATGTCTTAACAAAAGGGCCATGTTATCATTTGAGTGGCAGTTATGGGTCCTATTTGTTTGACTTTTCATTGTACAAATGGAAACTCCCTGTAGGTTTTTTAAGGTAAATGTATTAAATATCAACAATGAAAACTGGTTTAACCAGGAAACAATGTGCATTAAACACGCAAAATGACAGAATGAACAGAAGTTGGAAAGATAGCAATGTGGCAACTTGTAGGAATGTTGGCCAGGAAAACAATACCTAATCAAGGTTATACGGTCAGGTTCAATCGGTCACATAGAGAAGCATTAGCACCCACTTCTTCAACATGTGATTGAGGAATGGAACCAGCTTCCTGCCTGGGCTTCTTTGACAATTCCTTGATGCTCCCATGGCTCCCAACAGCAGAGTCCAGGAGCTGGTTTTAGGGCAGGTTGCAGGTGACAAAACTGTGCCACTCTAGGCTGTGAAGTGCATACCAGAAGGGCCCTGAGCACTTCACAGCCTAGCGTGTGTTATGTGAGTACCCTCTTGGTGAATGAATTACAAAAATGTGTCCCTTCTTTCGAGCTGACACAAGATTTGGGGAGGGAAATGGTGTCTGGACTTCAGCCATCAATGCCCCACCTCAGCTAGGTCCCCTGTTGAGTGTACATACTTTATAACAAAACATGGGGAGAGCTTCTTATCTACCCTGCTCTAGGTGCATCCCCTTTTCACCAACGAGATGATTAAGTATTAGAAGGTGTGATGGTTAATACTGAGTGTCAACTTGATTGGATTGAGGGAAGCAATGTATTGTTCCTAGGGTGTTGCTGAAGGAGATTAACATTTGAGTCAGTGAGCTGGGAGAGGCAGACCCACTGCCAATCTGGGTGGGCACCATCTAATCAGCACATCTGATCTAGCTGCCAGCATAGCTAGAATAAAACAGGCAGAAGAAAGTGAAATGAGCAGACTTGCTAAGTCTTCGGCCTTCATCTTTCTTCCATGCTGGATGCTTCCTGCCCTCACACATTAGACTCCAAGTTCTTCAGCTTGTGAATTCTTGGACCTACACCAGTGATTTGCCAAGGACTCTTGAGCCTTCAGCCACGGACTGAAGGCTACACTGTCGGCTTCCTTACTTTTGAGGTTTTGGACTTGACTGGCTCCTCAGCTTGCAGACAGCCTACTGTGGGACTTCACTCTGTGATCGTGTGAGTCAATAATCCTTAATAAACTCCCCTGCATATATACATCTATCCTATTAGTTCTGTCCCTTGAGGAAACCATGACTAATACAGATTTTGGTACTAGGAGTGATTTTAGAGGAACAGAATTTTTAAAATGGATTTCTTTCATTGGTTTTGAAGCTTCTGGAATTGCTCATTATGCTTAATATTACAGGATTAGACTCCAAAATGCTAACAACTCTACTTCTAATAGTACGGAGAACATTGATAGTCCTTGGCATAAACTGCTCACAGAGTTATGCAAAATAAATGCATTTGATATTCCTGATTCACTGCTCCTGAAAGGCAAGGAGTTTAGTGATTCCATACATAATACCTTTGACCATAAGTGGAGAACCAAGGAATATAATGAAGTTGGTTGTTGCTCCTAAGTTTGCTGGACAAGGTGACAAAAGAAAAGGATGAGCTCAGGGATTCTAACTCCTGGCTTCAGAAGCAGATACTGAGCCTCAAGTTTTCTTTTTTTTTTTTTTTTTTTTTATCCTTATAGACCTTGTTTTTTATTTTTATTTTTTGCATGGTGAGTATATATATTTTTTCCTTATTTTTATTATTATTATTATTATTATTATTTTTTTATTTTTATTTATTTTTTTATTAATTTTTTTTGCATACAAAAACAATAAACATTTTCTAAAAATACATACAAACAAAAAGATGCGTATCAAACATATTAGGAAGGTTGCACATGGGAAGTCGGGGAATAGAAATGGGGGTGGGAGTTAAAATAAATGAGAGAGGGACTTTATATGGATCAGCGATAATAACTCAATCCTCTATTTGACAAAGAAGAGGGAGAAGGAAGAGGAAGAAAAAGAAAGTGGGATAAAGGATCAGAAAGGGAGGAAAATAGAAAAAATTAGAGTATGACTCCAGGGTAGACCTGTTTTGTTGTCATTGAGTTGGTTGGTTGGTTTGTCTGTTGTATTCTTCATGTTTCGCCAAGTTGGCCAGACTGGTCTCGAACTCCTAGCCCGAAATGATCAACCCGCCTCGCCCCCCAGAGTGCCGGGACCACAGGCGTGAGCCACCACGTCCAACCCCCACATTGCTTCTGGCCTCCGTGGTAGACCTCCCAGACGGAGCGGCCAGGCAGAGGAGCTCCTCACTTCTACCCAGACACGGGGCGGCCGGGCAGAGGGGCTCCTCACTTCCCAGACGGGGCGGCCAGGCAGAGACGCTCCTCACTTCTTCCCAGACGATAGGTGGCCGGGCAGAGGCGCTCCTCACTTCCCAGACGATGGGTGGTCGGGCAGAGGCGCTCCCCACTTCCCAGACAATGGGTGGCCGGGCAGAGGCGCTCCTCACCTCCCAGATGATGGGTGGCCGGGCAGAGGCACTCCTCACTTCCCAGATGGGGCAGCGGGGCAGAGGCGCTCCTCACTTTCCAGACGATGGGTGGCCGGGCAGAGGCGCTCCTCACCTCCCAGACGATGGGTGGCCGGGCAGAGGCGCTCCTCACCTCCCAGACGATGGGTGGCCGGGCAGAGGCGCTCCTCACCTCCCAGACGGGGCGGCCGGGCAGAGGCACTCCTCACTTCTTCCCGGACGGGGCGGCCGGGCAGAGGCGCTCCTCACCTCTTCCCGACGGGGCGGCCGGGCAGAGGCGCTCCTCACTTCTTCCTGGATGGGGCGGCCGGGCAGAGGCGCTCCTCACTTCTTCCCGGACGGGGTGGCCGGGCAGAGGCACTCCTCACTTCCCAGATGGGGCAGCCGGGCAGAGGCGCTCCTCACTTTCCAGACGATGGGTGGCCGGGCAGAGGCGCTCCTCACCTCCCAGACGATGGGTGGCTGGGCAGAGGCGCTCCTCACCTCCCAGACGATGGGTGGCCGGGCAGAGGCGCTCCTCACCTCCCAGACGGGGCGGCCAGGCAGAGGCGCTCCTCACTTCTTCCCGGACGGGGCAGCCGGGCAGAGGCGCTCCTCATTTCTTCCCGACGGGGCAGCCGGGCAGAGGCGCTCCTCACTTCTTCCCGGACGGGGCGGCCGGGCAGAGGCGCTCCTCACTTCTTCCCGGACGGGGCGGCCGGGCAGAGGCGCTCCTCACTTCTTCCCGGACGGGGCGGCCGGGCAGAGGCGCTCCTCACTTCTTCCCGGACGGGGCGGCCGGGCAGAGGCGCTCCTCACTTCTTCCCGGACGGGGCGGCCGGGCAGAGGCGCTCCTCACTTCCTCCCGGACGGGGCGGCCGGGCAGAGGCGCTCCTCACCTCCCAGACGATGGGAGGCCGGGCAGAGGCGCTCCTCACTTCCCAGACGATGGGAGGCCGGGCAGAGGCGCTCCTCACTTCTCAGACGGGGCGGCCGGGCAGAGGCGCTCCTCACTTGCCAGACAATGGGTGGCCGGGCAGAGGCGCTCCTCACTTCCCAGACGATGGGTGGCCGGGCAGAGGCGCTCCTCACTTCCCAGATGGGGCGGCCGGGCAGAGGCGCTCCTCACTTCCCAGACGGTGGGTGGCCGGGCAGAGGCGCTCCTCACTTCCCAGACGGTGGGTGGCCGGGCAGAGGCGCTCCTCACTTCCCAGACGGGGCGGCCGGGCAGAGGCGCTCCTCACTTCCCAGACGATGGGTGGCTGGGCAGAGGCACTCCTCACTTCTTCCCGGATGGGGCGCCCGGGCAGAGGCGCTCCTCATTTCTTCCCGGACGGGGTGGCCGGGCAGAGAGCCTCAAGTTTTCTAAGACTGCTCTGAGTGAAAGTCTTATCCCCTGTAGATAAAGGACTGAAATTGTGGAAAATCAGACACAAGCTCTTATCATGTGAGTGGCTGACCAGCAACAAAAAGTGCATGCTCAATCTTCCCAGGTGTCTTGTTAAAGTGAAAGCATTGACTGGAAAAGAATAAGATCCTGCAACTTGAAATGGGGGCATGCGGGAGGACCCTGATGAAGATGGAGACACTGAGCTTGTAAACTCTGATGAGCCTTTTTTGCCAGAGGAAACAGCTTCTCTACCCCCAGTGGTGGCAACATCCTCTCCTCCACCCAGGCTGCCATCAGCCTTTCCTCCTTTTCTGAAGAGATTAACCATGCACTGCCTGAGGCATTAGTGGATGGCCTCCCTTGAGACAGTCGCCAGGCAAGACAATGTTGATTCACCTCATGAATCACCCCCAACAACCCTGTTTGCTTCTAGACCCACAACTACACTCAAGTCCCAGGAGGCCCCTAGAGGTGAGGTTCAAAGTGTGACCCACAAGGAGGTGCATTAAACTCCAAAAGAACTGCTTGAGTTTTCTAATTTATATAAGCAGAAATTTGGAGAACAGTTACGAGAATGGATATTAAGGGTGTGGGATAATGGTGGAAGGAATGTAAAGTTGAATCAGGCTGAATATATTGATATGGGCTCACTAAACTAACTGCTTTAATGTTGCAGTTCAGGGAGTTAAAAAAGGTTCTAATAGTTTATTTCTTGTTTAGCTGAAATATGGATTAAAATCTGGCCCAATGTGAGTGAGCTGGAAATGCCTGATCTCCCTTGGTTTAATGTAGACGAAGGGATCCAGAGGCTTAGGGAGATGGGAATGCTAGAGTGGATTAATCACTTTAAACCTACTCATCCCAGCTGGGAGGGTCCAGAAGATATACCCTTCACCAATACTTTGCAAAATAGATTCATGAGGGGAGCACCTGCATCCTTGAAGAGCTCTGTGATTGCTCTTTTCTGTATGTCAGATCTTACGGTGGGAACTGCAATCACTCAATTAGAAAATTTAAATGCAATGGAAATAATTAGATCCCAAGGTGTCCGGGACTAAGTGGCGTCACTCAACTGTCAAAGGCAGGATGGGCATGGTTACTGTAATGGACAGTGGAGGTAAAGCACCAATCAGCATACTCTGACTTGTGTAGAGCTCTGGCATTGGCTGGTTGATCACAGTGTTTCTAGAAGTGAAATTGATAGGAAGCTTACTGCATTTTTACATAATGTATAAGTAAAAATTGTATAAGCAGAAACCTCCCAGGTTGAGTGGACAAATGACTAATTTGAACTGTAAAAGAGAATCACAGCCCCTCAATCAATTTCCAGACTTGAACAAGTTTACAGACCCAGAACCCCTTGAATGAAGGGGAGGCTGGGTCCCCTTAAGGAAGGACCTCGCTACACTACTGACAATTTATGCCGTTAATCTTTCTCCCATCCTTCCCCAAGGAGACTTCTGGCCTTTTGCCAGGGTAACTGCAATGGAGAAAGGGCAATGATCATACTTTTCAGGGACTACTGGACACTGACTCTTAGCTGATGTTGATTCCAGGAGACCCCAAACATCATTGTAGTCCTCCAGTTAAAGTAAGGGCTTATGAAGTTCAGGTAATTAATGGAGTTTTAACTCAAGTCTGACTTACAGTGGGTCCAGTGTGTCCCTGGATTCATCCTGTGGTCATTTCCCCAGTGCCAGAATGCATAATTGGCATAGATGTATTCAGCAGCTGGCAGAATCACCACATTAGCTCCCTGACTGGTAGGGTGAGGGTTTCTATGATGGGAAAGGCCAAATGGAAACCATTAAAGCTGCCTCTATCTAGAAAAATAGTAAATCAAAAACAATGTTGCTCCCTGGCAGGATTACAGGGATTGCAGGGGTGGTGATTTTCACCACATCCCAGTTCAGCTCTCCTATTTGGCCTGTGCAGATGGATCTTGGAAAATGACAGTGGATTATCATAAGCTTAACCAAGTGATGATTCCAATTACAGCTGCTGTACCAGATGTGGTTTTCATTGCTTGAAAAAATTGACACATCTCCTGGTACTTGGTATGCAGCCATTGATTTGGCAAATGCCTTTCTCTCCATTCTGTTCATAAGGCCCACTAGAAGCAATTTGCCTTCCACTGGCAAGGTCAGCAATATACCCTCACTCTCCTACCTCAGGGGTATATCACCTCTCTAGCTTTGGGTCATAATCTTGTTCAGAGAAACCTTGATTGCTTTTCCCTTCCACAGGATATAACACTGGTCCATTACATTGATAACATTATGCTGATTGGATCAAGTGAGCAATAAGTAGCAAACACACTGGACTTATTGGTAAGACGTTTGTATGCCAAAGGATGGGAAATAAATTTGACTAAAATTCAAGGACCTTCTAGTTTAGTAAAATGTCTAGGGGTCCAGTGGTGTGGGGCCTCTCAAGATATTCCTTCTAAGGTGAAGAATAAGTTGCTGCATTTGGCCCTTCCTACAACCAAGAAAGAGGCACAATACCTAGTGGGCTTATTTGGATTTTGGAAGCAACACATTCCACATTTGGGTGTGTTACTCCAGCTCATTTATCTAATGACCTGAAATGCTGCCAGTCTTGAGTTGGGTCCAGAAGAGTAGAAAGCTCTGCAACAGGTCCAGGCTGCTGTGCAAGCTGCTCTGCCACTCGGGCCATATGACCCAGCAGATCCAATGCTGCTTGAGGTGTCAGTGGCAGATAGGGATGCTGTTTGGAGCCTTTGGCAGGCCCCCATAGGTGAATCACAGTGCAGGCCTCTAGGGTTTTGGAGCAAGGCCCTGCCATCTTCTGCAGATAACTACTCTCCTTTTGGCTTGTTACTGGGCTTTGTTGGAAATTGAACATTTGACTATGGGTCATCAAGTCACCATGCAACCTGAACTGCCTATAATGAACTGGGTGCTTTCTGACCCATCTAGGCATAAAGTGGGGTATGCACAGCAGCATTCCATCATCAAATGGAAGTGATAAATACGTGATCGGGTTTGAGCAGGTCCTGAAGGCACAAGTAAGTTACATGAGGAAGTGGCTCAAATGCTTAGGTCCCCACTCCTGCCACGCTGCCTATCCTCCCTCAGCCTGCACCAATGACCTCATGAGGAGTTCTCTGTGATCAGTTGAGAGAGGAAGATAAGACAAGGGCCTGGTTCGCAGATGGTTCTGCACCATATGCAGGCACCACCCAAAAGTGGATGGCTGCAGTGCTACAGCCCCTTTCTAGGACATCCCTGAAGGACAGTGGTGAAGGGAAATCTTCCCAGTGGGCAGAACTTCAAGCAGTGAACCTGGTTGTGCACTTTGCATGGAAGGAGAAATGGCCAGATGTGCAATGATATACTGATGCATGGGCTGTAGCCAATAGTTTGGCTGGACGGTTAGGGACTTGAAAGCAGCATGATTGGTAAATTGGTGATAATGAAATTTGGGGAAGAGGCATGTGGATGGACCTCTCTGAGTGGTCAAAAACTGTGAAGATATTTGTATCTTATGTGAATGCTCACTGAAGGGTGACTTCAACAGAGGAACATTTATATAATCAAGTGGATAGGATGACTAGTTCTACGGATATCACTTAGTCTCTTTCATCAGCCACCCCTGTCATTCCCCAATGGGCTCATGAACAAAGTGGCCATCGTGGCAGGGATGGAGGTTACACATGGGCTCAGCAACATGGACTTCCACTCACCAAGGCTGACCTGGCTATGGCCACTGCTGAGTGCCCAATTTGCCAGCAGCAGAGAGAGAATGGTGCTCTCGATATGGCACCATTCCCCTGGGGTGATCATCCAGCTACTTGGTGGCAGGTTGATTATGTTAGACCTCTTCCATCATGGAAAGGGCAGCAATTTGTCCCACCAGAATAGACACTTACTCTGGATATGGGTTTGCCTATCCTACATGCAATGCTTCCGCCAAGACTACCATCCATGACCTCACAGCATGCCTTATTCACCGTCATGTATTCCTCACAGCATTGCCTCTGACCAGGGCTCTCACTTTACAGCTAAAGAAGTGCAGCAGTGGGCTCATGCTCATGGAATTCACTGGTCTTACTATGTTCCCTATTATCCTGAAGCAACTGGATTGATAGAATAGTGAAATGGTCTTTTGAAGTCACAATTACAATGCCAACTAGGTGACAATACTTTGCAAGGCTGGGGTAAAGTTTTCCAGAAGGTTGTGTATGTTGTGAATCAGCATCCAATATACGATATGTTTCCACCATAGCCAGGATTCACAGGTCCAGGAATCCAGGGGGAAAACTGGAAGTAGCACCACTCTTCATCACCCCTGGTGACCCGCTAGTAAAATTTTTGCTTCTGTTCCCCTGACATTACATTCTGCTGGCCTAGAGGTCTTAGTTCCAGAGGGAGGAATGCTGCCACCAGGAGACACAACAGTGATTCCCCCTAACTGGAAGTTAAGATTGCCACCTGGCCACTTTGGGCTTCTCTTATCTCTAAGCCAACAGGCTAAGAAAGGTGTTACAGCGTTGGTTGGGGTGATTGACCCAGACTATCAATATAAAATCAGTCTACTGATTTTATTCTTCTTATTCTTATTATTCTATTCAACTTATTCTTCTTATTCTATTCAACTTATTCTTCTACTCCACATTGGATGTAAGAAAGAGTATGCATGGAATACAGGAGATCCATTAGGGCATCTCTTAGCATTACCATGCCCTGTGATTAAGGTCAGTGGGAAACTACAACAACCCAATCCAGGGAGGACTACTAATGGCCAAGACCCTTCAGGAATGAGGGTTTGGGTCACTCCACCAGGTAAAAATCCTGCTGAGGTCCTTGCTGAAGGCAAAGGGAATACAGAATGAGTAGTAGAAGGTAGTCATTAATACCAGCTACAACCATGTGACCAGTTGTAGAAACGAGGACTGTAATTGTCATAAATATTTCCTCTTTATTTTGTTAAGAATATGTTTGTGCATGTATACACCTGTACTAAGAAAATTGTCTTCACTTTACTTCCTTTCTTTTTCCTTTTATCATGTGACATAAGATTTGTTGACTTCAAATCAGAATTTAAGTGTTATTGACTTTGTGTAATAACATTTAGGTTAAGGATTAGTGCGCTTCCAGTTGTAGAAAGGGTAGCTGTCTTATGTTAGGCATGATTATAACCCTATTATTGTCTTTTTTGAAGATTATGTATGATTTCAGGAGATATGCGTGGGTTCAAGTTGACAAGGGGTGGATTTGTGATGGTTAATATTGAGTGTCAACTTGATTGGATTGAAGCATGCAAAATATTGTTCCTAGGTGTGTCTGTGAGGGTTGCCAAAGGAGATTAACATTTGAGTCAGTGGACTGGCAGAGGCAGACCTACCCTCAATCTGGGTGGGCACCATCTAATCAGCTGCTAGTGTGGCCAGAATAAAAGCAGGCAGAAGAAAGTGAAATGAGCAGACTTGCTGAGTCTTTCGGCCTTCATCTTTCTTCCATGCTGGATGCTTCCTGCCCTTGCACATTAGACCCCAAGTTCTTCAGCTTTTGGACTCCTGGACTTACACCAGTGATTTGCCAAGGACTTTCAGGCCTTTGGCCACAGACTGAATATTGCACTGTTGGCTTCCCTACTTTTGAGGTTTTGGGACTTGGACAGGCTTCCTCGCTCCTCAGTTTGCAGATGGCCTATTGTGGGACTTCGCCTGTGATCGTGTGAGTCAATATTCCTTAATAAACTCCCCTTCACATATACATCAATCCTATTAGTTCTGCCCCTCTAGGGAACCCTGACTAATATAGAAGGCAAAACCATCGTATTTTAGGCTCCAATCTAAGTAGTAATGGGAGGCAAACCATTCCCGAAGTTGACCTTCATCATCACCTTTGCATAGAGCAGCTACTATATGCAAAATTGTTTTCCTGGTACTAGGATGTAGGCTACATAGATGCATAGATATTTCTAATCTAACCTTGAAAGAGACAGGACATGCTCTGTGCTGCTTGAGTGTGGACAGTGAGTGAGCACTATGGGAGTTCACAAGCAGGAACAAACAATCACTCTTTGCTGGTGTAGTTGGAGAAGGTTGTTCTGAGAAGGCGAGACTTGAGTGAAGAAAAACAGAGAGGACGAGAAGCATCACAAGGGGAGAAAGCAATGTATACAAAGGTATAGAAGGAGGCGCCACCTCGGTGACCCTGTTCACTCCATGGCATCATGGTCCCCATTCACAACAGGCCCCTCTTAAGTGCAGTCCTCACTCCAGACCCACAACACTCCCTTCAGCAGAATTTACCCATCTCATGTCTCATGTGACCCAGGACTGCTTTCTAAATAGGAGTAGTCAGTTATAGAAGGGAATGTGAGGTTAAGTATTAATGTATTTACCCATTGATATAATAAGTATTCAATTTAATAAGAAACTTCCAGACATATGGTCATAAAACATTTCTAAAACTTTTGGAATTATAGGTATGGCAGAAACCGTTTATATTTGATATCTTTTGCTGTGCAAAAAATTTCCCCAAACTTAGCAGCTTTGAAAAACAAACATTTTCTATTTCACATAGTTTCTCAGAGTCAGGAGTTCAGGAGCCATGTAGCTAGGTAGGTCTGGCTCAAGGTCTCTCATGAGGCTGCAAACAAGATACTGGCCTGAACTGTGTCCTCTGCAGCTTTGCCTGACTGAATAATCTGCTTCCAAGCTAACTCATGTGGCCGTAGTGAGTGTCAGTTCCTGGAATCCTGGGTCTCTCCATAGGTGAGTGTTCTTGCAACATGATATTTGGCTTCTCCTGGAGTGAATGATACAGAAATGAGCAAACAGGATGATCAGTGGCATTTATAGCTTAGTCTCTGACCCACCGTCACTTGTGCTGTATTTTATTGGTCACTCTCATCTTTCTTGATTCAATGTGGAAAGGAACTATACAAGAAAACCACTGGGGGCCATCTCAAAGACTGGCTACCATTGAGTTTATATTTCGGGGAGACTAGAGCTTTTAAAACATATAGGCCAGGCATGGTGGCTCACACCTGTAATCTCAGCACTTTGGTAGGCTGAGGTGGGTGGATCACTTGAGGCCAGGAGTTCAAGACCAGCCTGGCCAACATGGCAAAAGCCCATCTTTACTGAAAATACAAAAATAGCCAAGTGTGGTGGCACATGCCTGCAATCCCAGCTACTTAGGAGGCTGAGGCACGAGAATTGCGTGAACCTTGGAGGTGGAGATTGCAGTGAGCTGAGATCGTGCCACTGCACTCCAGCCTGGGCGACAAAGTAAGACTCTGTCTCAAACAAACAAAGAAAAAACATAGACCAGAGGTCATACATTGAACTGTATATCCTAAAGACCTATCTTTGAAGCACCGAAAAATGCTGAATAAATATTTTAACAAATCTTTAAAAATGCATCACTATCTTTGCAGGAAAGTAAGAGATCAAACAAACAAACAAACAAATAAGGAAGCATGAATCCAGGGAGATAAGTGAGTGCGTGAGCTGAAGACCGCCCCAGAGATGGATATCGACCCTCAAGTGACCCAGAGAGTTGATTTTGACATCTGCATAGCAAACGTGAGACAAAGTCTAGGGGAATATGGGAAGTCAGATCAGAGACTCTCTTATAAATCACCTTATATCCCAAAGGATATCTTGTCAGTGACTATTTACACCAGGAATTTCTTCAATTCCCTTTCCCCACACAAGAATAGAAAGGAAATCTGCCTGCCTCAACCCTGGCTCTAGATAGCAAGAGGAAACATCTGAGAATTTATTTGTTTCTATTTTTTTAAATTATACTTTAAGTTCTAGGGTAGATGTGCACAACAAGCAAGTTTGTTACATACGTATACATGTGCCGTGTTGGTTTGCTGCACCCATTAACTTGTCATTTACATTAGGTATTTCTCCTAATGATATCCCTCCCCCATCCCCCATCCCACAACAGGCCCTAGTGTGTGATGTTCCCTACCCTGTGTCCAAGTGTTCTCATTGTTCAGTTCCCACCTATGAATGAGAACATGCGGTGTTTGGTTTTCCGCCCTTGTGATAGTTGCTGAGAATGATGGTTTCCAGCTTGATCCATGTCCCTGCAAAGGATGTGAACTCATCCTTTTTTATGGCTGCATAGTATTCCATGGTGTATATGTGCCACATTTTCTTAATCCACTCTATCATTGATGGACAATTGGGTTGGTTCCAAGTCTTTGCTATTGTGAATACTGCCGCAATAAACATACATGTGCATGTGTCTTTATAGTAGTATGATTTATAATCCTTTGGGTATATACCCAGTAATGGGATTGCTGGGTCAAATGGTATTTCTAGTTCTAGATCCTTGAGGAATCACCACACTGACTTCCACAATGGTTGAACTAGTTTACAGTCCCACCAAGAGTGTAAAAGTGTTCCTATTTCTCCACATCCTCTCCAGCATCTATTGTTTCCTGACTTTTTAATGATGGCCATTCTTTTTTTTTTTTTTTTTTTTTTTTTTTGAGACGGAGTCTTGCTCTGTTGCCCAGGCTGGAGTGCAGTGGCGCGATCTTGGCTCACTGCAAGCTCCGGCTCCCGGGTTCACGCCATTCTCCTGCCTCAGCCTCCCGAGTAGCTGGGACTACAGGCGCCCGCCAACACGCCCGGCTAATTTTTTGTATTTTTAGTAGAGACGGGGTTTCACCGTGTTAGCCAGGATGGTCTCGATCTCCTGACCTCGTGATCCGCCCGCCTCGGCCTCCAAAAGTGCTGGGATTACAGGCTTGAGCCACCGCGCCCGGCCAATGATGGCCATTCTAACTGGTGTGAGATGGTATCTCACTGTGGTTTTGATTTGCATTTCTCTGATGACCAGTGATGTTGAGCATTTTTTCATGTGTTTGTTGGCTGCATAAATGTCTTCTTTTGAGAAGTGTCTTTTCATATCCTTTGCCCACTTTTTGATGTGGCTGTTTGATTTTTTCTTGTAAATTTGTTTAAGTTCTTTGTAGATTCTGGATATTTGCCCTTTGTCAGATGGGTAGATTGCAAAAATTTTCTCCCATTCTGTAGGTTGCCTGTTCACTCTGATGGTAGGGAAACATCTGAGAATTTATAACTATAGGTTAGCTTTATGCAGGCTTGTAACCAAATTTATAATATCAGTACAGTTTGAAAAATCCTAGCTGAAAATGTGTTTTAATGTGGCTCAGAGTTGGGAGTACTCTCAAGTCTAGAAACAAGCACAAATCCTCACTGAAGGAACCACTGTTATCACAGAGCTCAGAGATTCCCACATCTTAGACAGAATGAATAAGATCTGGTGTTTGATACCACAATAGGGTGACTATAGTCAATAACAATTTAACTGTACATTTAAAAATAACTAAAAGAGTGTAACTGCATTGTTTGTAACACAAAAGATAAATGCTTGAGAGGATAGAGACCCTATTTTCACTGATGTGATTATTACACATCATTATATGTCTATATCAAAATATCTCATATACCCCATAAATATATACACTTACTATGTACTCACAAAAATAAAAAATAAAAGATTTCCAGATATAAAATTCTATTGAACTGCAGCTCGCAATTGAAGGAAAGAATCATAATACACTCAGGAAAACAAGGTACCATGAAAAAGAACTAGCAAAATACAATAAACAGCAGATGTAGGCTGACAAACACTTTAAATACTTGATTATTAATTATGAAATAAATTTAAGCATGTTAGATATGCTTAACACAAAAGAGATGCTATCAAATGGATGAGCAAAAAATAAGAGACTACTGAAAAGGAACAGCCAAATAGAACCTCTGCAAATAAAAATTAAAAATTATTAAAAGTAGAAACAAAATCCCCCCCCCCCTTTTTTTTTTCTAAGACAGGGTCTCACTCTGTTGCTCAGGCTGGAGTGCAGTGGCGCAATCTTGGCTCATTGCAGCCTCGACCTCCTGGGCTCAAGCAATCCTTTTACCTTAGCCTCCTGAGTAGCTGGGACTACAGGTGTGCACCACCATGCCTGGCTAATTTATCTATTTTTAGTAGAGATAGGGTTTCACTATGTTGCCCAGGCTGGTGTCAAACTCCTGAGCTCAAGCAATCCACTTGCTCTGGCCTCCCAGTGTGCTGGGATTACAGGTGTGAGCCACCACGCTGGGCCAAAAATACATTTTAACGTGTTATATTATTATCTATTTATTTTTGAGATGATGTTTCACTCTTATTGCCCAGGCCAGAGTGTAGTGATGCAATCTTGGCTCACCGAAACCTCTACCTCCCTGGTTCAAGCGATTCTCCTGCCTCTGCCTCCTGAGTAGCTGGGATTACAGGTGCTTGCCACCATGCCTGGCTGATTTTGTATTTTTAGTAGAGATGGGTTTTCACCATGTTGGCCAGGCTGGTCTCGAACTCTTGACCTCAAGTGATCTGCCTGCCTTAGACTCCCAAAATACTGGGATTGCAGCTGTGAACCACCACGCCCAGCCTAAAGTGTTATGTTAATACACAAATGATATCTTTGGCTTTGCCTCTTGGGTCATAAAGCCTAAAATATTAATTATCTGGCTCTTTACAGAAAGCTTCTGCCAACTCTGCTGCAGATGCACCCTGCACAGGAGGCCCTTGTTCAGCCAGAGGTTGAAATGCAGTGGGGAGCCATGCATGCTGACCACTGCAGAGCACGAGGCCTGAAGGATTGAGTAAGGGAAGCCAGGGAAGCCTCAGTAGGACACAGTCTTGGGCCTGGTAACAGAAAGAAGGCCAGTTTTATTTCCTTATTAAATATAGCCGGATGGACACCTCAAGTGACCCGAGAGGAGCCTTTGAACCCAGAGGCATTGCCTTCTTAACCTTTATATATGGGGTATGGGAAATAAATCTTAGTTGCCCCCAAGCCTTGTGACCTCCAGTATGGAGGTCTGGGGCAGAATGATATCGGCTCATGCATATAATTATTAAGCAATTGTAGATGGCGTTCTGCAAATGGAGAAAGGGGAAAAGGGATTTTTTTTTTTTTGCCTGAATCATATATCTCAGCTAAACATCCCCAGCTACTCTCTGATTGCCAAATGTGAACCAAGGCCAAGTGCTCCTTTGTGACCTTTGGCCATGTCAGTAGGGCCCCCAAACTCTGTTTCTGAGCACAAAGCACTGACATGTTTTCCCTGGAAGGAGTGAAGGATGGGAGCACGCTGTCAGTAAGCTTTGGTGATTGCCCAGAGTGGTATGAGCTGCAGGAAACCAGGAGGGGAAGTAATTTGGGGAAAGGAAAGCAAGAGGCTAACCAAGCCCAAGCATTCTCTTTTGAAGATGGAAGACACAGCTGGTCTGTTCAATGCCTCCCTGAGGGTATGTGCTCATCTCATTTCTCTCCTGTTCTTTAGAATGAATCAGCAAGATCTAGTTGTAGAACAAGGAGGTGGACTGTGAGTAACTATTTCCTTAGGCTCTATTACATGCCAGGTGTCTCACGTATTTATCTATGATCTTCAAAGCAATTTCACAGCATAGATACCAGCCTCCCTATTTTGCAGATGATGAATCTGAGGCCCAGATAGAAGTATTAAGGAGAGTGTCCAAAGCCACAGAGTGAGTTAGCAATGATTTAGGCAGGGGTTACTCCAAAACCAAACTCTTTCCTCCCCACCAAGCAGATGCAGCCAAGATATCTTAGTGGAAGCAACCCTACCCCTCTAGCAAGTACAGGCAAGTCCTGACTCCCTATTTGCTCCCAAATGTCTCCAGTGACCTATCATGGATCTTCCTGTTTGACATGTTAGCTCTAGCCCCAGTATCACAAATGGATGAAATGACCAAAAAGAGAAAAAATAGTTTAGTTTTGTTATCAGAAATTTCCTATGGAAATAGTTACGCAATGGGGTGAAGAAGTGTAGAATGGTCTACTGAGATTTTCTGCTGGATTAGCTGTACCAAGTAGCTAGGCTCAGGGAAGCCAAGAAAACACAACCCTGAATCATGAGGGGTTGATGCCCAGCACAGAATAGGAGGAAGTTTCTAGTGGAGTATAGACAATGAATCAACCTGACAACTTCTGAGTAAGGAGGACAGGCTGGAGGCCAGTGTGCATTGCATAGGCAGATTTTATTCCTAGGCTTCTTTGTTATCTTGAAAGCCAGGCCTAGTTTTTATCTTCTATTGGAGGGAATAAAACGACCATGGGAATTCTAGTGATGGGCAGAGGAAAGAGAGAAAAGCATTGTGATGGTTAATATTATGTATCAACTTGACTGGGTAATGGGATGCCCAGATATTTAATTAAATGTTTTTCTGGATGTGTGTCTGTGAGGGTGTTTCTGGATGAGGGTAACATTTGAATCAGTAGACTGAAGGAAGCAGATTGCCTTCCCCAGGATGGGTGGACCTCGTCCCACCCATTGGAGGCTTGAATAGAACAGAAAGATGGAGTAAGGAAAACTTTGCTCTCCTTGCCTAACTGTCTTTGAGCTGGGACATTGATCTTCTCTTGCCTTCAGTCTAGACGTGGTTCTTGGACTAGGACTTGGACTGGAACTTGTACCACCAGCCCTCTTGGTTCTCAAGCCTTTAGACTTGAGCCAAAATAATACCATTGCCTCTCCTGGGTTTACAACTTGTTGACTGTAGATTGTGGGAGTTCTCAGTCTCCATACCCATACGAACAAATGACTTATAGTATAACTCTTTATGCATGTACATCCTGTTAGTTCTGTTTCTCTGGAGAACCCTGACTAATAGAAGCATTTTCTTCTCTCTACTACATTGTCTTTACTTTGATACGTCTATATGAAACTTGTGAATAGAGACAGCCCTGGGAGAGATTGGGAAGAGAGAAAAGAATAACTCTTCGGCTCCATAAATAGTTTAAATGCTGGAAATTTAAGAGTGGGCTGGAAGTAATGGCCACAGGGCTGGCTTCATGGGAATGCAACCTATGCATTTACTTATGTCCTGAACTCAGGGTGGTCCACAGTTGGTTTTATGCTCTGCTGTTGCAGTCTTGAAATTCATGATAAGTTTTGAATAAGAAGTGCCACATTTTCATGTTGCACTGGTTTCTACAAATGATATAGCCAGTCTTGAATGGACAGATGGTTGTGCCACTTGCAGAAATGTTGGTGACCGGGGCGGGAAGTGACAACAATGACTACTGCCACATAAAGGTTCAGGTAGTGTTCCTCATTGCCTCTATTTCCCCTCCTTGCCATTAACTTAGGAGCCAGAGACTCTGATTTCTGCTTTAAACAGGAAAGGGGAAAATTCTGATTATATAAAGCTAAAGAAGATACCCAGTGACAAAATATACACTGTAGTACCATTCTGGGCCCTCAGGCTAAGTTTCATTACCCTTTGTAACATAAAACCTTCTCTCCAGCACTGACTAAGAAGTTAAGCAATGTGGATAGTCTGGCAAGGCCTCCACTTCTGCTACAGAGATAATTTGAGCTCCCCAATGCAGAAGACGGTGAGTCAAGTGCATTTCGCTGGAGGGAGTCATCAGAGGGTACTAGGGAGTAGGTTCTGAGGCTGCCCTGATGCCTGCCAGGCTGGGCATGGC
This sequence comes from Symphalangus syndactylus, assembly GCF_028878055.3. Classification (NCBI taxonomy): domain Eukaryota; kingdom Metazoa; phylum Chordata; class Mammalia; order Primates; family Hylobatidae; genus Symphalangus; species Symphalangus syndactylus. Next base: position 20,995,089 of record NC_072445.2, on the reverse strand, counting down.
CAAATTGTGCATGTCAGTACCAGATCTGGAGAAGCTTACAGCTCATGGGCTTCCTTGGGGAAATTTCAAGCTGATTGTAGTCAGTATTCTAGGCACATTTCAGTTTTAGGTAACCTCATCTCCCATTCTCCAGGAAGTCTAGCACTCTCCAAATGACAAAACTTCCTAACTTTCAAATCAGTTTTTTAGATGGTTCGTGATAGCCAGTAGCTGGTAAAGTCTGGGAAGTAACACCTTTCTATGGTCTCCTTGTTGCCTTCATTTAGATGCAAATTCTGCTCCTGTGATTCCTTTTGGCCTGCAACATACAGAGTTTCTGTCAATGGATTTTTCCTTTCTTCATTCACAGCACACACACATGTGCACACTCACTCACACTAGTGCACTGAGTATTCCTCCATCTTTTGGAAAGAGCCCCATTTTTCTTGGGGAAACTCTCCTTTCCTTATTCCATGTGATCTGCTTAGAATCAATGATCTTTGTGGCTTTGTGTCATTCCAATGGTAGTGACCAGCAGGGCCTATGGATTAGTCCCAGTTACCAAGATTCCCAAAGCTGTTCCCTTCCCATCCTTCTGAGTGTTCAATACTGTATTTTATTCTGTGAGCTATCCAGGACTTATTACTGAACTTATTTTTTGCTTAAGTTTATCAAGGTCCATTTCTGTGGTTTGGGATCAAGAAATCTATTGATTTGGAATGAAACACCATTTTGGAGGGTCTTCTCTACCCCATTTTTCTGAAAGTGATAACATCATAATCATGTTGCTTAGCAGGCAAGTCTTTCCTAAGGAAGGATGACATATTGTATGGGATATTAAAAGCTTACTGCAGTTACTACTAGCCTTATTCTTTTTACTCCAGAAATTCAGGTTGTATAAGCAGCAAAACTTCCTAACTTGCTATGTGATTTTTTAAGGTGATTGGTAAAATTAAGCCAACTAGTAGAATAGATGGAGCAGTTTCCAGCCTGAGTACTCTTCAGAGGTTCATGAAGCAAAAAGAGAGCATCCAGGCCCTCTGGTCATTACCAGCTGCAGCAGAGTGGGTGGCAAGAATCACTAGTATTAGGGCTAGCCAGATGCACAGGCAGCTCAGAGGGAGGCATGCTGGGGTGCAAGGATGGGAAGAAGGGAAGTTCAAACTCAAATGGTGTTTCTTTGAGGTTGACTTGGAGACAATTCTGTTCTCTATCATTATGAATAAGTGGAGAAAAGTAAAAATGGCATTAACTAAATTTGATAATGGTACTAAATAAGATAACATGCTTAGTAGTCAGGAAGACCAGAGAAAAATTAAAAATGATCTTAGTAGTCTTATAGAAACAAGGTGGTATTACACAGGACCTGGATCCTCCCCTTCAAAAACTTAAAAGTATTTTAAGGGAATTGATCACTCACTATTTAGAGAGGAAGGAAGGTAGCACATTATAATAGAAAGAGGGACTTTGGGGTGGCTGAGTGGGGTGACTCATGCCTGTAATCTCAGCGCTTTGAGAAGCTAGGCAGGTGGATTGCTTGAGCTCAGGAGTTCAAGACCAACCTGGACAACATGGTGAAATTTTGTTTCTACTAAAAAAAAAAAAAAAAGTTAGCTGGGCATGGTGGCACGTACCTGTAGTCCCAGCTACTCAGGAGGGTGAGGTGGGAGAGTTGCTTAAGCCGGGGGATGGAGTTTGCAGTAAGCCAAGATTGTGCCACTTCACTCCAACCTGCGCAACAGAGTGAGACCCTTTCTCAAAAAATAAAAAAATAAGGAAAAAAGAAAGAGGGACTTTGGAGCCAAATAGATTTGCATTCAAGCCCAGCTCTACTAATAATATGATGATGTCAGCCAATGGCATTGATTAGGAATATCTTTGGGTTGCAAGTCACAGAAACCACAACGAGTAGTTGCTTTAGCCATAAATGAACATTTAATTACCTCATCTAACATGAAGTCTGGAGCTAGTTGGTACCAAATTACATGACACAACTCAGTGATATCGGAATACAAGCTTGGCATCTTTGCAATTTTCTTCATTGCCTCCTTTTAAACACAACATGGCATTGACGACTCTAGGCATTAGTCCTCATATGACAGATTTTGTAACCCCAAAATCAGTATAGGTGGCTTTCATGGTCATTTGCAGACACGCACAGAGCAAGAAAACATTTGAGTCATCTGATAGATGTGTTCCCAGCTGGGGTCAAAAAGGGTGATGCTCTGCCTTCTTGTTTCAGTTCTTATTCTGTTAACAAGTTTCCTTTTTGTGGTCTATTTAAGGCCATGTTTTCAAAAGCAGGAAGGAGGAAAGGACAGAGAAAGAGGTAATGCCAAAGAGGGTTTTCTCCACATATCTTTTATCAGGTAGAAGAAACTTTCCCAGAGTTTCCAGCAGACATCTCTTTACTTCTCATTTGTTAAATCCCCAGGAGACTCACTGGCTAAAGAATATGGATTGCCATGATTAGTGTTGACCATTCACAATTCATCCAGTGGGTCTGAGCACAATGTCACTAACACAAAATCAGGGTTCTGTCAGCAAAGAAAGAATGGTTGTCAGGTATGGAACCAGCCATGACTGATGCTGCAAGTTCTTCAGTGTCTTGGCATCTTGGTGCATTTATCTGAACTTATATATCAAGCAGGATAGATGTAATATTAAAGATAATACATTTGAAGCACTATGTGGCACAACATAAAGGTTTGTTCTGAATGCTTGTCCTGTGCTGATCACCTTTTAGGCACAATTGCAGAAAACAAATGAAGAGGAAGAATTAACCAAGTCTCAGTTGAAATCTTATACGTGAGTTTAAAAGTTAATGCAGATGAGCAACATATAATTATTTATGTTTATAAGCCACATATAATGAAGTGGGAGATTTAGCAATTTCATTTATGACTGGCCTCTGTTTATGTTCACCTGGTTGAGGGCAGATAGAAGCTGAGCAGGGAGAATTTTTGTCTGCATCTAGAAGTGGCAGGAAGATCTGCTTTTTATTATGGTAGGGCAATGTTTATATCCCATAGGGGGTTTGCTCCATCCTCTAGCTCACTCTGTATTAGTACTTTGGAAATGGAGAGTAAAGAGGGTACCTGAGACTCTGTGTGAAGCAGAAGATTAAAATGGATTCTTTGCTAAGAATAGCAACTAAAAGAAATTTGCCAAGTCCTGCATATCATAAACTGGATGATGGATTATCTAATTTACTGTTTTTTTCTGGTCAATTTGATGGGGACCAATAAGGCTAAGTCAAAGGGTAAACCATATATATTTTAATCTTTCTGAAAGAAATATGTGATTATAATGGAAATATGGAAGAATAGAAGGGTAAAAATACCTATAATTCTTTGCAACAGAGAAAACCTCCATCCATGGTTAAAAACCAAGCTAAAATAATAATAGTTTTTGGCCAAGGGACCAAAATTAACCTTTGGTTAATTTAGTTTTATTCTTATCTTATTACGCTACATTTCCATATTATTTTTAACCCTTAAAATAGCAAGCATTTTTTCATGTTATGATAAACTGCTTGACATAAACCAAATGTTTTCTTTATTTCCTTCCTATTTTTAGCCATTTAGCTTATTTCCTACTCCCCCCGCCCCTACCAACTTATAGTACAGGAAGTAGAAAGAAAACACCTTGGTGTGGAAAGGATTTTCCATCCAGCTGAAAGCTCTCTGACCTTGGGCAAGTCTATTCATTTTTATGATCTGAGTTTCCCTACCTGTAAAATGAGCTGGTTAAATTAGACAGGTCCTGAGGTCACTTTCGGTTCTGAAATTCAATAACTCTAAGGCATGCATGGTCTAGTGTTGACCTGTCTTCCACTTGTTATCTGATTCAGACCTTGCACTCTTTTTATTCATCCACGTATCTTTTCTATCCTCTTCTTGACCTAGACCAGTTCATGCCCATAGTTCCCGACTGAGTAAACCAAGTGTCCAGGTGCTTTTGTGAGACACATGTCCCATTCCAAGCCCTTTCCCAGAAGCCTGTAAACAATGTATCTGGGCTGCCCAGGACACAATCCTCTCCCAGACCTTGGAAGTTGACTTGTTTTGATGGCCTCTGCCTGGTGGAGATAAAAATGAAATACTATGCTCAATGGCTCACAAGATTCGTATGGCAACCACTTCATTAAATCCCAGCTACACTCTCCAAGTCCTTCCTGGCTTAGAGGGAATAGATGGTGAAGCCAGAGCCAACAGCATGTGCTTTAAATCCAAAATAGCAATGCCTAATGCATGTTTGATTCTGACCCAGAAGGAAAGTTTCTAGCAGTTCTCTGAAAGTTATAGACAAGGAATCAATTATAAAATCAATGGCAGAACCTGCCTTCAATGACTGGGACAGATGCACTAGGTCGGAAATGTATTCTGGATACTTTGGAGAGAGGAAGAACAGGAAGATCAGCATGGGCTATTCTGAGCATTGGTTGGTAAGTTTCAAGGTAGCAGTGTGACTGAATGGGGAAGTAGAAATGAGTAAGAGGCAACAGGCAGAGACAATGAAGTCAGAGCTCCAAAGGGAGTTCTAAAGGAGATATAGGCAGGGCTCCAATGGATGAAGTTCAGACCTTTGTTAGGTATTATAATGACCGAGGGCAAGCAACACTTGGGTAAAACTATTCTCCTAAAGGAAGGGAGTTGTGACTTACTTGAATAATGGGTTATTTGACCAGACCCAGAACTCATTGTGGGGTAACTCCCAAGGGAAAATCGGCAAAACAAAGGAAAGCAAATATTTGGGCCCAAAAATCAAAATGAAAGAAATAGAAAGGAGCATACAAATATAATATTTGTCCAAGAAACCAACAACATCTAAATTATGTAACAGACCATAGTCACAATTCCTATAAGAGTTCTGAAGGAAATAGGATAATAATAAACATTTATATAGCACTGACTCTGTGCTAGACACTGCTATAAGCACTTTAAATTTATTATCTTATTTGGTCCTCATAACTGTTGTCATGTCAAGAGAAGCCTAGCATGGGTCATTCACTTGGGAATTGATGTCCGTCTAAATGATGGCAGAGAAGAACATGGTGGGCCAGGAATCAAAATCCATGAATATGGAAAAATCACCAGGAAACTTGTCAGGGGCAAAAGATAGAAAATATCTTTGACTAAATTGCTGGGTGATTACTCATTCATTTGTTCATTCAACATTGATGGAGATTTGCTATAGGATATACCAATGTTCAACTTTAAAAATAATGCCAAATTATTTTAAATGGCGCTTATACTTACATTCCTACCAGCAATGTGTATACAAGATCCCATTGCTACTTATCATTCCAACACTTAATCTTGGTAGACTTTTTAATTTTTGATATTTCAAATAATTTTATAACAAATGATATCTAATTGTCCCTTCATTTGTGTTTCTTTTATTATTCTTACAGATGTATGCTAGTAGACATATGCAAGAATGGTTACAGCAACACAATTCATAATAGCAAAAAGCTGGAGACAATTGGGATATTAATGCAAAACAATATTATACAGTGAAGAAAATTAAAGCATTACTCTATCTATCTATCTATCTATAAACTGATTTTTTAAAAAAATGAAATGAGAAAAAGAAAAGTCAAGATTGAAAAAAAGTAAATTCAAATTCTCAATGCAGGGAGGATGGGGTAAAGAAAGAGCACACAGAGATGAAGTTATTGACAATGTTCTCATTCTTGGGCTGGATGATAGGCTCATAGATGCTCATTATAAAAATAATTAAATTCAAAAGAATAAATAAAATGAAAGAGGGTCATGCATGGATTACTGTTGATGCTGTTTCATGAACCAAGGATTATGAATGTTCCAATTCTGTGAGCCTGATTCAAGAAAACAAAATAAAACATTTGTTGAGCTCCTAGTGAGAGCTGGGCCCTATGCTCCAGATTTATTCTGCAATAACAAGCAACTATAAACTCTCAGTGAGTTGCCGCCACAAAGGCTTTTTCCTTCCTCAAATTGTATGCCAACTATGAGTCAACAGAGGGCCTTGGCTTAGGGGTTCAGGCTGATAGAACAACCAACATCCTGGGTGTTGCTGGTTACTGTATATTGATCTCTGCCATTCAACAGATTCTCAGACTTTTCTCTAACTTCTAAGCCTAGGTTCAGTAAAGGGAAAGAAAGGAGTTGAAAAGGGGCGGTTGAGAGGAATATCAAATAAGATCAAATAAAACATTAGGGTTAAAGACTTGGCTGAAATACTACTAAATGTGGAAGTTTCAATTCTCAACAGTATTTTATTCATATATACACACATCCTCTCCTATGCACTGAGGTCACAATTTCCATAGTCCATTCAGTATCTACCTCTGTTCATACTTATTAAAAGGATTTTTCATTAGTGGTTCCCATCAAATGCAATCAAAATGATTCCTTGTTCTTTTACACAATAGCTAAGCTTACTCAGGTATCTCTGCTAATTTGTTTAACTTTTCCTTGATAATCCTTTCAAATCAATTAGTAACCAGTACATACTTGAGCTTTACAAAATTCCAAGCCAATTTAGAGATTTCTCAATGTGGGTAATTGAGTGATTATTATTGTCCATTTTTCCTTCAGCTATTCTCTGGTAAACGTGTGCAAGTTAGGGTTCTTTAACTTAGTAGGACTCATTTTCACTCGCTCCCTAATTAATCCATGTGTACAGGTTCTGTCGTCAGTTTCTGGTTACCTAATGAGAATTATTATAGTTTAATCACTTTTTATTTTAGTGTTTTATTTATTGTTCAGTCACTTTTTCAATAAACATTTGCACTCATACTTTTCTATAAATTACATGTATAAAACACTAAATATACACTTAGCATGGCATATAGCTCTCCATAACCATTAATGTAATTATCAATAATTAAATACAATTGAGACTGTACTTAGAAACTATCACCACTGACCACTGAGACAATGGATTTTACAAGCTTCCCCTCTCCAGCATTGTAACTATTTGTTTCTAAGTAACAGCAATTTTGAAATAAAACAAGGGGATTCACACAGAGTTTAGCCTGAGGTTGGAGAAACTGTATAGGAAAAGGAAAAAGTTCCTTGAGAATTTGTGGAAAATTAAGACCGTCTTCTTCTTCATTCTCTTCCCCAAAAGTTGCCCACCTGTTGGACACAGGTGTTGCTCTAGGAAAATAATCATCTGTGGATGTGGGTGGAGAAGTCTCTGAAAAAGTCTTTGCAGCCAGCCACACCTGTAATTATAGGCTCACGCCTATAATCCCTGCACTTTGGGAAGCCAAGGCAGATGGATCATCTGAGCTCAGGAGTTCGAGACCAGCCTGGGGAACATGACAAAACCTTGTCTCTACCAAAAATGCAAAAAATTAGCCAACTGTAGTGATGCACACCTGTAGTCCAGGCCACTCGGGAGGCGGAGGCGGGAGGATCTCTTGAGCCCAGGAGGCAGAGGTTGCAGTTAGCCGAGATTGCACAACTGTACTCCAGCCTGGGTGACAGAGTGAGACCCTATCTCAGGAAAAAAAAAAAAAAAATAGTCTTTGCAGAAGTTTGTGGGCATGTTCTTTTGGATGTCATAACCATTCCTTCCCTTTTGAAATATTGCCCTATCACCCTGCATGGTAGTGAGCCTAAGAAACAATGGGAAAATGCTACTATAGCTTTGCAAAATAAACTTTCAGCTTGTGGCAAAAGGAGCAAAATGTCTATTTTTTCTTTCCTACTTTAAAGGCGTGATATTTTGTCCAACTCCCTCACTCTGATCTAATTTACAAAGCCCTGCAGCTCTCTTCTGCATGCTTTCCCATAGGAGGTTATTTATCGTCCTTAACAGTCAACTCAATTTATTTGAGGAGAATGCTCCCCCAAGCTCTGTTGATAATCTATTCCAGTACTGAATTACTGTTGTAATTGCAAATTTCCTGAAATAGCTTACATTTCTCATACAGCTGCAACCACCTCTCCGTCTGCCTAAAAGCTTCCATATCTTCCCATTGCTCTTGTCCCTGGAGGACCCACATGATCCAGCTTCTGCCTGTCTTTCCAGACTCACTTTGGGCCCCTGAACTATCCCCACACAGCCCCTTTGCTCTCATGGCTCTAGTCTATTTCCTTCTCCTGGACCTACCTCCTCTTCATTTGTTTTTATCTTTTGAGACAGAATCAACTATCTCAGCTCACTGCAATCTTCACCTCCTAGGCTCACACCATTCTCCTGCCTCAGCCTCCCGAGTAGAGTAGCTGGGACTACAGGCATGTACCACCACGCCCGGCTAATTTTTGTATTTTTAGTAGAGACAGGGTTTCACCATGTTGGCCAGGATGGTCTTGATCTCTTGACCTTGTGAGACACCTGCCTTGGCCTCCCAAAGTGCTGGGATTACAGGCATGAGCCACTGCGCCTGGGCCCTCCTCTTCTACCTCTAAGTAATTGTGCTTCCATTGGTTTCATCTTAAACCCCATTTCCTCAGGGAAGCCTTCCCTAGCCCCATATACATGGTCAAGCTTCCCATTGTACCCAGACCAGTAATTACACAGTAATTTTGAGTTTATTACTTATGTAATTATCTGTTTAATGTCCGGCTTTCTCTTTATGCCGTAAGTTCCATTAGGGCAAAAATCACATCTGTCTTGTTTATTATTGTATTCTTTGCCTCTTCCACAGTGCCTGGCACATAATAGGTAATTACTATATATTTGTTGAATGAATTAATACGCAATTGGCTAAATGACTCTCTTCTCAATGAACCTCTCCACTGGTCGAATTGGAGGGTGATGATCACTTTCCTGATTGATGATCTATTAATGCAATCCTAAAGCCACCTCTGATAACATTTTAACTTCATTTTGAGATAATGATAGATTCACATGCAACTGTAAGAAATAATACATGTACTCTTTGCCCAGTTTCTCCCAGTTGGCAACAGCTTGCATAATTGTAGTACAATAGCACAACCAGGAAACTGACATTGATAGAATCCACCAATATTATTCAGATTTCACCAGTTTTACATGTACTCACTGTGTGTGTGTGTGTGTGCGTGTGTGTGCGTGTGTATTTACTTCCATGTAATTTTGTCATATGTGTGGATTCATGAGATCACCACCACAGTTAAATATATAACAGTTCCATCAGAAGGGTCCCTCGTGTTACCCTTTCAGAGCCACAGCCACCTCGCTCCTTCTGCTTCCCTCTCCCAGTGTCTGGCCGCCAATAATCTGATCTCTTTATCTATAATTTTATCATTTTAGGACTGTTATATAAATTAAATCAAACAGTATATGCAGTTCTGAGATTTGCTCTTCTCATTCAGCATGACTCCTTTCTGAACCGCTTAAGTTATTGCGTAGATCAGCAGTTTTTTTCTCCTTGTGTTGCAGAGTAGTATTCCATGGTATGGATGTATCACAGTTTGTTTAGCCATTCACTTAGGACATTTGGGTTGTTTCCAGTTCTTGGTCATACAAATAAATCTGCTATGAACATTCATGTCCAGTTTCTTGTGTGAAAATAAGTTTTCATTTCTCTGGGATAAATGCCTATGAGTGCTTTTTTTGGGTCAAATGGTAAGCATATGTTTGGTTTTTAAATAAATTGCCAAACTGGTTTTAGAGTGGCTGAACCAAGACATTTTCACTAGCAATATATGGATGATTCAGTTTCCTCACATCCTTACCAGCATTTGGTGTTATCACTATTTTGTTTTAAATTTAGCTATGCTGACAGTTGTGTCGTGATATCTCACTGTAGTTTTATTTTGCATTTCTGTCATGACTAATGACGTTGAACTTTGACGTTTTGTGTACTTATTTGCCATCTGTATATCCTCTTTGGTGAAATGTCTGCTTGCCTTTTGCCCCTTTATTAATTTTTGAATTTTTAATTTAATTGTTGAGTTTTGAGAAACATTTATGTGTTCTAGACACAAGCAACCACTAGTCCATCACCTTCATTTTTGGAAGAGGAAACTGAGGATCAGAGAGGTAAATCAACTTCATGAGTCGTTTAGTAGTTGAGAAAGGAAAAGCCCCGTCTCTGTCTCCTGAGCCTCCGTGCAGTGCCCTCCTCACATCTAGCCTTGACCTCTGTCTGACTTAGTGACCTGCACTCTATTTAGCTCACACAATTTCTATGAACCAAACACTCCTTTTGTGGGCGCACAGCCTTCCAGGGTCTGCTCTCTAAAGTTGGTGCTCTTATGGAATATTCCCAAAACAAGAAATTGTAAGTGTTTGAGATGATGGATATGCTAATTACCCTGACCTGATCACTATACATTATATAGAGAGATATCACAATGCACCCCATACATGTCTACAATTATTATATGTCAATTAAAAAAACTAAAAGAAAAATAAAGTTAGTCCTCTACAGTTTCTTGCCTGTGTTAATTATCCCATGTCCTTGTACAATAAAGAGAGAAGCTGTAGTGGGTGCTGAGATGGGCCACTTAGATGCCCAACTAGCACCAAAAGACTCTATTCCCCCAGCTGCAGAGAGTATTGTCCACAGAGCCTTCATTGTCAATTCTCTTCAGAATTATTGAAAGAGGGTCACCTCACCCAAATTCAAGACCCCCTTCCTGGGTCAGCCTGTATCCAGTGACTGACTAGTGGTAAAAAGCTGAAAAGGCTGGCCAGATTCTGCACAATTGTGTTTGGCCGTCTCACATTCAGAGCTTTCCAAGGAGTCCCCTGAAGCTTTGTTGAACGTGCAATACAGCCCAACTTCTTTCTCTACCCAGCCCTGCTTCCTCTCCTCTTCCATAGGTATTAACCGCAAGAGCAATCTGTAACACATTTCCTGAGTATGACTCTCTATCACTAAGTTTGCTTCCTAGGAACCCAGCCTGTGATAGTCAGTGCCAGGAGTAGTTTGAGAAAACAGATGCTAAAATGGGATTTTTGGAGCTGGCTTACTCACTGCTCATTGGCAATGACGACCTTACCAACCATCAGATAGCACCTGGCACAAGGTAGCAGTGCACTTATTAACACTCGTACTGGAGGTGAACTGGAAAGGTATTCCAGAAAGAAGAGAATGCTCCAGCAGGTGCCATGCACAGGGATTTGTATGGGAAAAGTGACTCTAAGTGGAAGTGGGTGGCTGTTGTTAAGCACAATGGACAGTTTAGGAACCAAATAATGAAAAGCTATGAGGGATTAAGCAGCAACTAAAGGCTAAGTGTGAAAGCCAGAGAACTTCCTTGGTAGTTTATATAGAAGCTCTCCACTGGTCACGGTGGCTCACTCCTGTAATCCCAGCACTTTGGGAGGCTGAGACGGGTGGATCACTTGAGGTCAGGAGTTCGAGAGCAGTCTGGCCAATGTGGTGAAACCCCGTCTCTACTAAAAATACAAAAAAAATTAGCCAGGCATGGTGCTGCACGCCTGTAGTCCCAGCTACTCGGGAGGCTGAGGTGGGAGAATTGCTTCAACTTGGGAGGCAGAGGTTGCAGTGAGATGAGATCACACCATTGCACTCCAGCCTGGGCCACAGAGCGAGACTCCGTCTCACCTTCTATAGCCTAAGGGATGAGAACTTGAGGCCCCTGATTTAATCACAAGATTAACAGGGTGAGGAGGCAGTGGCTTATGCCTGTAATCCTAGCACTTTGGGAGGCCGAGGCAGGAGGATCACTTGAGGTCAGGAGTTTGAGACCAGCCTGGTCAACATGGAGAAACCATGTCTCTACTAAAAATACAAAAATTGGGGTGGAGCCAAGATGGCTGAATAGGAACAGCTCAGGTCTACAGCTCCCAGCATGAGCCATACAGAAGACAGGTGATTTCTGCATTTCCATCTGAGGTACCGGGTTCATCTCACTAGGGAGTGCCAGACAGTGGGTGCAGGACAGTGGGTGCAGCGCACCGTGCGTGAACCAAAGCAGGGTGAGGCATTGCCTCACTCAGGAAGTGCAAGGGGTCAGGGAGTTCCCTTTTCTAGTCAAAGAAAGGGGTGACAGATGGCACCTGGAAAATCGGGTCACCCCCACCCTAATACTGCGCTTTTCCAACGGGCTTAAAAAATGGCACACCAGGAGATTGTATCCCGCACCCGGCTCAGAGGATCCTACGCCCACGGAGTCTCGCTGATTGCTAGCACAGCAGTCTGAGATCAAATTGCAAGGTGGCAGCAAGGCTGGGGGAGGGGCGTCTGCCATTGCCCAGGCTTGCTTAGGTAAACAAAGCAGCCAGGAAGCTCCAACTGGGTGGAGCCCACCACAGCTCAAAGAGGCCTGCCTGCCTCTGTAGGCTCCACCTCTGGGGGCAGGGCACAGACAAACAAAAAGACAGCAGTAACCTCTGCAGACTTAAATGTCCCTGTCTGACAGCTTTGAAGAGAATAGTGGTTCTCCCAGCACGCAGCTGGAGATCTGAGAATGGGCAGACTGCCTCCTAAAGTGGGTCCCTGACCTCTGAGCAGCCTAACTGGGAGGCACCCCCAAGTAGGGGCAGACTGACACCTCACACAGCTGGGTACTCCTCTGAGACAAAACTTCCAGAGGAACGATCAGGCAGCAGCATTTGCGGTTCACCAAAATTCGCTGTTCTGCAGCCACCACTGCTAATACCCAGGCAAACAGGGTCTGGAGTGGACCTCTAGCAAACTCCAACAGACCTGCAGCTGAGGGTCCTGTCTGTTAGAAGGAAAACTAACAAACAGAAAGGACATCCACACCAAAAACCCATCTGTACGTCACCATCATCAAAGACTAAAGGTAGATAAAACCAGAAAGATGGGGAAAAAACAGAACAGAAAAACTGGAAACTGTAAAAATCAGAGCGCCTCTCCTCCTCCAAAGGAACGCAGCTCCTCACCAGCAATGGAACAAAGCTGGATGGAGAATGACTTTGACGAGTTGAGAGAAGAAGTCTTCAGACGATCAAACTACTCTGAGCTACAGGAGTAAATTCAAACCAACAGCAAAGAAGTTAAAAACTTTGAAAAAAAAATTACACAAATGTATAACTGGAATAACCAATGCAGAGAAGTGCTTAAAGGAGCTGATGGAGATGAAAGCCAAGGCTCGAGAACTATGTGAAGAATGTAGAAGCCTCAGGAGCCGATGCGATCAACTGGAAGAAAGGGTATCAGTGATGGAAGATCAAATGAATGAAATGAAGTGTGAAGGGAAGTTTAGAGAAAAAAGAATAAAAAGAAACGAACAAAGCCTCCAAGAAATGTGGGACTATGAGAAAAGACCAAATCTACGTCTGATTGGTGTACCTGAAAGTGACGGGGAGAATGGAACCAAGTTGGAAAACACTCTGCAGGATATTATCCATGAGAACTTCCCCAATCTAGGAAGGCAGGCCAACATTCAGATTCAGGAAATACAGAGAACGCCACAAAGATACTCCTCGAGAAGAGCAACTCCAAGACACATAATTGTCAGATTCACCAAAGTTGAAATGAAGGAAAAAATGTTAAGGGTGGCCAGAGAGAAAGGTCGGGTTACCCACAAAGGGAAACCCATCAGACTAACAGCTGATCTCTCGGAAGAAACTCTACAAGCCAGAAGAGAACGGGGGCCAATATTCAACATTCTTAAAGAAAAGAATTTTCAACCCAGAATTTCATATCCAGCCAAACTAAGCTTCATAAGTGAAGGAGAAATAAAATCCTTTACAGACAAGCAAATGCTGAGAGATTTTGTCACCACCAGGCCTGCCCTAAAAGAGCTCCTGAAGGAAGCACTAAACATGGAAAGGAACAACAGGTACCAGCCACTGCAAAAACATGCCAAATTGTAAAGATCATCGAGGCTAGGAAGAAATTGCATCAACTAACGAACAAAATAACCAGCTAACATAATAATGACAGGATCAAATTCACACATAACAATATTAACTTTAAATGTAAATGGGCTAAATGCTGCAATTAAAAGACACAGAATGGCAAATTGCATAAAAAGTCAAGATCCATCAGTGTGCTGTATTCAGGAAACCCATCTCACGTGCAGAGACACACATAGGCTCAAAATGAAGGGATGGAGGAAGATCTACCAAGCAAATGGAAAACAAAAAAAGGCAGGGGTTGCAATCCTATTCTCTGATAAAACAGACTTTAAACCAACAAAGATCAAAAGAGACAAAGAAAGCCATTACATAATGGTAAAGGGATCAATTAAACAAGAAGAGCTAACTATCCTAAATATATACACACCCAATACAGTAGCACCCAGATTCATAAAGCAAGTCCTGAGTGAGCTACAAAGAGACTTAGACTCCCACACAATAATAATGGGAGATTTTAACACCCCATTGTCAACATTAGACAGATCAATGAGACAGAAAGTTAACAAGGATGCCCAGGAATTGAACTCAGCTCTGCACCAAGCAGACCTAATAGACATCTACAGAACTCTCCACCCCAAATCAACAGAATATACATTTTTTTTCAGCACCACACCACACCTATCCCAAAATTGACCACATATTTGGAAGTAAAGCTCTCTCCTCAGCAAATATAAAAGAACAGAAATTATAACAAACTGTCTCTCAGACCACAGTGCAATCAACCTAGAACTCAGGATTAAGAAACTCACTCAAAACCACTCAACTACATGGAAGTTGAACAACCTGCTCCTGAATGACTACTGGGTACATAACGAAATGAAGGCAGAAATAAAGATGTTCTTTGAAACTAACGAGAACAAAGACACAACATACCAGAATCTCTGGGACACATTCAAAGCAGTGTGTAGAGGGAAATTTGTAGCACTAAATGCCCACAAGAGAAATCAGGAAAGATCCAAAATTGACACCCTAACATCACAATTAAAAGAATTAGAAAAGCAAGAGCAAACACATTCAAAAGCTAGCAGAAGGCAAGAAATAACTAAAATCAGAGCAGAACTAAAGGAAATAGAGACACAAAAAAACCCTTCAAAAAATTAATGAATCCAGGAGCTGGTTTTTTGAAAAGATCAACAAAATTGATAGACCGCTAGCAAGACTAATAAAGAAGAAAAGAGAGAAGAATCAAATAGCTGCAATAAAAAATGATAAAGGGGATATTACCACCGATCCCACAGAAATACAATATACCATCAGAGAATACTACAAACACCTCTACGCAAATAAACTAGAAAATCTAAAAGAAATGGATAAATTCCTCGACACATACACCCTCCCAAGACTAAACCAGGAAGAAGTTGAATCTCTGAATAGACCAATAACAGGCTCTGAAATTTTGGCAATAATCAATAGCTTACCAACTAAAAAGAGTCCAGGACTAGATGGATTCACAGCCGAATTCTACCAGACCTACAAGGAGGAGCTGATACTATTCCTTCTGAAACTTCCAATCAATAGAAAAAGAGGGAATCCTCCCTAACTCATTTTATGAGGCCAGCATCATCCTGATACCAAAGCCTGGCAGAGACACAACCAAAAAAGAGAATTTTAGACCAATATCCTTGATGAACATCGGTGCAAAAATCCTCAATAAAATACTGGCAAACTGAATCCAGCAGCACATCAAAAAGCTTATCCACTATGATCAAGTGGCCTTCATCCCTGGGATGCAAGTCTGGTTCAACATATGCAAATCAATAAATGTAATCCAGCATATAAGCAGAACTAAAGACAAAAACCATATGATTATCTCAATAGATGCAGAAAAGGCCTTTGACAAAATTCAACAGCCCTTCATGCTAAAAATTCTCAATAAATTAGGTATTGATGGGACGTATCTCAAAATAATAAGAGCTATTTATGACAAACCCACAGCCAATATCGTACTGAATGGGCAAAAACTGGAAGCATTCCCTTTGAAAACTGGCACAAGACAGGGATGCCCTCTCTCACCACTCCTATTCAACATAGTGTTGGAAGTTCTGGCCAGGGCAATTAGGCAGGAGAAGGAAATAAAGGGTATTCAATTAGGAAAAGAGGAAGTCAAATTGTCCCTGTTTGCAGATGACATGATTGTATATCTAGAAAACCCTGTTGTCTCAGCCCAAAATCTCCTTAAGCTGATAAGCAACTGCAGCAGTCTCAGGATACAAAATCAATGTACAAAAATCACAAGCATTCATATACACCAATAACAGACAAACAGAGAGCCAAATCATGAGTGAACTCCCATTCACAATTGCTTCAAAGAGAGTAAAATACCTAGAAATCCAACTTACAAGGGACGTGAAGGACCTCTTCAAGGAGAACTACAAACCACTGCTCAAAGAAATAAAAGAGGATACAAACAAATGGAAGAACATTCCATGCTCATGGGTTGGAAGAATCAATATTGTGAAAATGGCCATACTGCCCAAGATAATTTATAGATTCAATGCCATCCCCATCAAGCTACAAATGACTTTCTTCACAGAATTGGAAAAAAACTACTTTAAAGTTCATATGGAACGAAAAAAGAGCCCGCATCGCCATGTCAATCCTAAGCCAAAAGAACAAAGCTGGAGGCATCACACTACCTGACTTCAAACTATACTACAAGGTTACAGTAACCAAAACAGCATGGAACTTGTACCACAGCAGAGATATAGATCAATGGAACAGAACAGAGCCCTCAGAAATAATGCTGCATATCTACATCTGATCTTTGACAAACCTGACAAAAACAAGCAATGGGGAAAGGATTCCCTATTTAATAAATGGTGCTGGGAAAACTGGCTAGCCATATGTAGAAAGCTGAAACTGGATCCCTTCCTTACGCCTTATACAAAAATTAATTCAAGATGGATTAAAGACTTACATGTTAGACCTAAAACCATAAAAACCCTAGAAGAAAACCTAGGCAATACCATTCAGGACATAGGCATGGGCAAGGACTTCATGTCTAAAACACCAAAAGCAATGGCAACAAAAGCCAAAACTGACAAATGGGATCTAATTAAACTAAAGAGCTTCTGCACAGCAAAAGAAACTACCATCAGAGTGAACAGGCAACCTACAAAATGGGAGAAAATTTTTGCAACCTACTCATCTGACAAAGGGCTAATATCCAGAATCTACAATGAACTCAAACAAATTTACAAGAAAAAAAACAACCCCATCAAAAAGTGGGCAAAGGACATGAACAGACACTTCTCAAAAGAAGACATTTATGCAGCCAAAAGACACATGAAAAAATGCTCATCATCACTGGCCATCAGAGAAATGCAAATCAAAACCACAATGAGATACCATCTCACACCAGTTAGAATGGCCATCATTAAAAAGTCAGGAAACAACAGGTGCTGGAGAGGATGTGGAGAAATAGGAACACTTTTACACTGTTGGTGGGACTGTAAACTAGTTCAACCACTGTGGAAGTCAGTGTGGCAATTCCTCAGGGATCTAGAACTAGAAATACCATTTGACCCAGCCATCCCATTACTGGGTATATACCCAAAGGATTATAAATCATGCTGTTATAAAGACACATGCACACGTATGTTTATTGCGGCACTATTCACAATAGCAAAGACTTGGAACCAACCGAAATGTCCAACAACGATAGAGTGGATTAAGAAAATGTGGCACATATACACCATGGAATACTATGCAGCCATAAAAAATAATGAGTTCATGTCCTTTGTAGGGACATGGATGAAACTGGAAACCATCATTCTCAGTAAACTATTGCAAGGACAAAAAACCAAACACCGCATGTTCTCACTCATAGGTGGGAACTGAACAATGAGAACACATGGACACAGGAAGGGGAACATCACACTCTGGGGACTGTTGTGGGGTGGGGGAAACGGGGGAAGGACAGCATTAGGAGATATACCTAATGCTAAATGACGAGTTAATGGCTGCAGCACACCAACATGGCACATGGATACATATGTAACAAACCTGCACATTGTGCACATGTACCCTAAAACTTAAAGCATAATAATAATAAAATAAAAAATAAAAAATAAAAAAATAAAAAAAAATAAAAAAATTAGCCGGGCATGGTGGCAGGTGCCTGTAGTCCCAGGTACTCAGGAGTCTGTGGCAGGAGATTCGCTTTAGCCTGGGAGGTGGAGGTTGCAGTGAGCTGAGATCACACCACTGCACTCCAGCCTGGACAACAGAGTAAGACTCTCTCTCAAAAAAAGGGAAGACAAGGCAGGACAGGACAGGACAGGACAGGACAGGACAGGACAGGACAGGAGAGGACAAGACAAGACAAGACAGAAAAGAGAAGAGAAGAGAAGAGAAGAGAAGAGAAGAGAAGAGAAGAGAAGAGAAGAGAAGAGAAGAGAAGAGAAAAGAAAAAAGAAAATTAGCAGAACTCCCAAGAAGGCTGAAATCTCAATTTGGGCAAAACTGCAATGTTAAAATCCTCAGCTTGGTTGGAAAGGAATAAGACCCTGACACATGAGATGTTGCAGGATTTTGCAGTTAAAAAAGCTTAAATTCTAGGATTTCTCTATAGGCCCTGAGCTCCCAGAAGGGGTTGATTCCTTCCCATTAAGCACCAGTGCTCTTCCCGCATTTGAAGATCATGCAGAGTTCTCTCCCCTGTAGGAAAACATGTGTCCCTCTCGGAATCTGTCCCTGACTTTCCTCGTCACCAGGACAGTAACTAGGGTTAAATCACAGTCTGACTTGGCTGAGGACTGAGCTGGGCCAGATAAAGGGGGAAAGGTTTCAGAGCTTTAGGAGCTATTAGAACTCAGCCAGCAAGTGCCTGTGGGAGCCAGGAAACTATAAATGAGAGTGGATTTTGTAGGTTCTGCATCAGGGGTGTCAGAATATAAAACTGAATGATGGAGGATTTATCAATTTGAGAGAATTATGGAATACAGGATTTCACATTTTGTCTAGGACATCTGCAGATGACATGAACATGCTACTAAATGGTTCCCACAGGCACGGAAAAAACACACATTAGGCCGGGCGCAGTGGCTCCTGCCTGTAATCCCAGCACTTTGGGAGGCCGAGGCGGGCGGATCACGAGGGCAGGAGATGGAGACCATCCTGGCTGACAGTGTGAAACCCCGTCTCTACTAAAAAAAAAAAAAAAAAATTAGCCGGGTGTGGTGGCAGGCGCCTGCAGTCCCAGCTACTCGGGAGGCTGAGGCAGGAGAATGGCTGAACCTTGGAGGCGGAGCTTGCAGTGAGCCGAGATGCGCCACTGCACTCCAGCCTGGGAGACAGAGAGAGACTCCATCAAAAAAAAAAAACAAAAAACACATTAAGTGAAGTAGAAACACATTATTGTCACAGCTATGGTAGAAGGGCTGAAAAGACTCAAAAGCGGGCACTCTGATAGATACATTACGTAAGGCTGGAAAACCCACCAGATGACTACGCTCCACGGAGGTCCCATATGATACACCATTGGTCAAAGCACTAAGAAATGTGTATAAAAGTTGCACCAACATCATTAAGAAGGTCAGAGGTAGCTACTGTCTGCAGGTCGGTTCTGATCGTAGGAGATGAAGCTGCAGAGCTGTACTCTCTGATAACAACAGTGATGGGTGTCATGACAGTAGCTGCAGGTGGTGCCACTGAACCTGGAAGCCAGGAGGGCAAAACTTACCATAAAGAGGGTCAAGGACAGAGGAATAGCCAGGGAATCTGACCCACAGAGAATGATGGAGATGGTTAGCACAACTCTTTATCACTACGGGCAGGCAACAAAGTCACTACTCGATCGACATGACAATATAAATCAAGAGCAGATGATCAGAATGCTAACGGCAGTTGCTCCAACAAAAAGTCATAACCTGTCTCCCAGTTCTAGATCTGAGCCAGTTTTCAAACCCAGAACCCACTGAAGGAGAGGGTGGGTCCCAAAGAGAAAGAATTCTGCAATCCCACATGAGTTAACAGCTAACGAGTCCCTCAGTACTTCCCAAAGGAATCTGCATTTATTCAGGAAATTGTATGCTGTGAAAAAGGGAATATTATCCAAAGGTTTCAAGACTGGGCACAGGGTCTGAGTTGACTGATACACAGAGATTCAAAGCATCAACATGGGCCCTCTGCTAGAGTAGGGGCATATGACACCTGGTACTAAATGGATCTCTGTCCACATCTGGATTGCAATGTGCCATCGGGTTCACAGACTCAGTCAGAAGTCCTTTTTCCAGTGCCTGAATGTATAGTTGGAGAAGACACATTTGGTAGTAGCACAGTCTTCACACTGGTTCCTTGGCCTGTGGATTAGTGCTATTGTAGTGAGGAAGGCTAGATGGCAACCTCTGAACTTACACCTCTGTAACAATCAGCGAATGAATGAGGCAAAAGTCTGAACTTGATTCAAGAGTGAGGTGGCTTAAAATAGTAATTCAAGTCACAATTCTAGCAGGGGTAATTAACCCTGAATATCTGGAGGAAGTGTCACTTCTGTTACACAATGGGCAGGGAGAAAAATGTTTGTCACCCAAGGAATTCATTCTTCATACTCCCTTGTTCTTTATTGGTGATAAATGGTTAAATGCAGCAGCAGGGGACCAGGGACTGAGATTCCTTGGGAATGAAGATCTGGATATGCCTTGGGTAAACCACCACAATCAGCAGAGGTGCTAGACAAGAGAAAGGGGAGTCAATACAATAGTTGAAGAGGAATGAGATCATGGATATCAGTTGTAACCCTGAAACCAGCTGCAGTGGCCAGGGCTGCAAGAGCCAAGGCTGCAGCTTATCCTACAAACCATTTCCTCTTATGTTTCCCTTAGGAGAATCTTTACCATCCTCCAACCTCACAGCTGGAATCCTAGAGGAGATGCTTCTAGAACTTAAAGTAGTGGATCCAGGCAGTATAAAGGAGAGACCGGAGTGGATGCTGTAATGTACTGCCTGCATCCCTCATCAGCACTGGAGGGCTTACTCCTCTACCTTCTGGTAGTGCTATGTGCAGATACCCTCAGCTGTCAGCGCTTTGCAATATTTGTGCTGATGCAAGAGAGTTGACTTGCCCCAGGTTACATGTCTCCCTTCTGTAGCAGCCCACATCCAAAGATGAAAGAAAAGTGTTGCTGGAGAATACCGGCTTCTTAGTGATTGCTGTGTCTTCTAAACACAGGAAGTACTTTGTGCGTGGTAGTTTTTTAATAGTTTTCTGTTTATTTGAGCTGGAAGCTAGTAAGGAATAAATGTCTGAAGACTTCAGGGTTAATACCAAAGTGAAGGACCAACTGACCTTGCAGAGAAGCCTCTAGGCTTGGAGGTGGCTGCTATGGTGAAGTGGTAGGTTGGAGCTAAGGAATTTACAAAGCAGGATTGCCTACAAACACTGTTCAAATTAATTCCCTTATTTTCTGAAACCTTACAACACTTGCAGGGTATGCCATAAAATGTAATAATTGAATATCATTTGATTTTGCTCACTCTTGTTTTATTTGTGATCATCTTTTTCCTCTAAAGTACATATACTGTTCCAGAGTAAGGCTCAGTTTTCAAATACACCTTTTAAAAAATTATTTTATAATGACGGAGTCTTGCTATGTTGCCCAGGCTGGTCTTGAACTCCTGGATTCAAGCTATCTTCCTGCTTCAGCCTCCCAAATTACTGGAATTATGGGCATGAGCCACCACGCCTGGCCAAACATGTCTATTTTCTACAGCACCTGGAATGATGCTATGGTCTTAGAAAATGGATATTTGCCAGTCAGCTGAACTCTAACCCAGCTAATGGGTATAGTTTATATCCACAAATTCCCAGGTGTGGTGCAAGGCAGACTTTAACTTTAATTTGTTGGGTGTCTCTCCCCTCCCCTCCCCTCCCCTCCCCTCCCCTCCCTTTCCCTCCTCTCCTCTTCTCTTGAGACAGGGTCTTGCTCTGTTGCCTAGGCTGGAGTGCAGTGACATAATGATGGTTCACTGCAGCTTTGACCTGGCCTCAATTGATTGTCCTACCTCAGCGTCCTGAGTAGCTGGGACCACAGGCACACATCACCACACCTGGCTAATTTTTTTATTTTTTTGTAGACACAAGGTTTTGCCATGTTGCTTAGGCTGGTCTTGAACTCCTGGGCTCAAGCAATCCACCCGCCTCGGCCTCCCAGAGTGCTGGGATTACAGGCATGAGTCATCGGGCCTGGCCTGGGTATCTGTCATGTGGAAGAACATTGGGAGAGGAAGATGCCGCAGATGAAGGGGAATACCAACAACGCTATGATCCTAAAGGTGACAAATTGGGAGAGGAATATCTCTCTCGTCTCTCCTTCCATTTCAGTTTCTCTCATTACCTTTGTTTGAATTCATCCTAAGGAGTACAAGGTTTCTGCTGCCTTTCTGGATCTGGAGTGAGTCAACATTACTATTTTTGTTTGTTTGTTCATTTGTTTAGCAAAGCCATCTTCCACATTCCTAGAATCATGAGATCTTGGACAGAACACACTCAATTGAAGATTAGGGCCCGGGGGGAAGAAGGCGTCCTCCTCCTTGCTTTTCAGACTTTTGCAATTGATTCAATGCATAACATTTGGTTTCTGTTGCTGTTTTTTTTTTTTTTAAATTTTTAGATTATGCAAATTGAAATGACACTCAAGGAATTTTTTGGGCCAAACTCTAAAATTTCCTGTTTTCTGGCTTCAGGATTTTTATTTACAGTCCATTAAAAACTTGCCTCAAGGCCAGACATGGTGGCTTATACCTATAATCTCAGCACTTTGGGAGGCCAAGGTGGGTAGATTACTCAAGGACAGGAGTTCAAGACCAGCCTGGGTCAACACAGGCTGACATAATCTCTACAAAAAATTAAAAAAAAAAAATTAGCCAAGAGTAGTGGTGTTTGCCTGTAGTCACAGATACTTAGGAGGCTGAGATGGGAGGATTGCTTGAGCCCAGGAGTTTGAGGCTGCAGTGAGCTATGATCATGCCACTATACTCTAGCCTGGGCAACAGAGCAAGACCTTGTCTAAAAAATAAATAAATAAAAAATAAATAAGTAAAAAAAGGAAAGAAAAATAATAAAATAAAATAAAACTTGCCCCAAAGAGTATGGTCTGACAGTATGAGAATGAGACTTTGTCCATTCTCCTCTACATTTTAAGGCCATCCCGGGATGATTCTTATTTTTGTGATGCATTTTGCTAGTTGTGTCACTGTAAGAAATATTAAAATAAATGAGGTGTGGTGAATCTCCAGGCTTGTCAACTAAGTAAATAATTTTTGTGAATGATTCAATAAAATCAACTAGTTTAAGGAAGAAACACCTGGCATCTACAGTTGTCTAAATATCTCTAAAGTAAAAACAAGCTCCCTGGATTTTAAAATATAAAATCTTAGTTTATCCACATTTTGATGTGCTGTGGACAGTCTGAGAAAGCAGGTATTGTTCATAGTTTTGTTTTACTGTGGTTAGGAACTTTGGTGTTAAAAATCCTGGACTCTAATAATAATTCTGTTAGATGTTACCTATATAACTGATTACTTGTTCTCTCATTGGTTTACATTTCTTATTTATAAAACTGAAACAAAAGACATGATATTGTAGGTTCTTGAAAAGATTAAGTGAAAACCTAAATCATCTGTGCACAGCATTGCATATAGCAGGTACTCAGGAGATGTTAGTTGCCTATTTTCCACTCCTATTTTCATGAATGCTATGGAGAATGAACCAATAATGTTGATGATGGAATGACATCTAGGTGGCAGAGAGTAACTTAAAATACTACAGCTTCCTCTGTTGACATTTCCAGTTGGTCTCAATTCTAGTCCCTGCCCCGTGCTCACCAGTAGAGTTCAGAGACAGAATCCTAAACTCCAAAGGACCCTGAGGAGTTGTTGAACTTTAGCAAGTACAGATCCCCTAAATTTCCCTAGAGCTAAAAAGGAGGAAGGAAAATGAAGGGAGGTTGAAGAGATGACACCTAGTACACCTTTCACATGTTAAACAATCTTTCTTTGCAAGGGCGGACCCAATGACTTGTGGCTGGTGACACTAGGATTAGAACACAGGCTGTACATTAGGCAATTAGCAGCTGTTGCAAAGTCCACTTGGAATGCCAGTATGGGCAGACCTTCTTGTCTGCAGCCCCAAGATGGGGCTTCGGGCAGCTGCGGTCCTCCTCCATTATGAGGTTGATTGCCCCAGGGCTGATAGGAAGAGGTTAGAGGAGGTAGACCCAGAAAGAGTTTGGGGGTAACGAGAGCTTTATCTGAGCTTCTTTGGGGGCAAGAAGACTTGAATGAGTTGGGGAGGCTACCTGCAAGTCTGCATGAAGGGAAGGGGTGGATGGCAGCAAGCCACAGGTGCTAACGTAGAAACGATGCTCTTTAGCACCCCACCAGCAGGGAAGATAGAGACTGGGAACCTGGCAACAATATTTTCGTCTTTCCTTCCAAGGATTTTTATAGGCTGCGTGCTAATTACAACATGTACATACCAAAATATTATCCATAACATTTTCATTTTAATCTGATTTTAGTGGTATAAAAATGATAAAGAAGAGACGAAAGTTAAAAAAGTTAGCTGTGATACAACGTAGGTATTAGATAGAGTCCAAGCAGCTGAACATTTACACAGAGAGGGAAGACTTAAGTACCAAAACCAACAAAAATAAATTACATGAGTTAAGGATAGAATGCTGTAAGCAGAAAAATCAAAGAAACTAAATTCTGAGTTCACTGTCAAGATAGGTAGTGTGGTGTGGTTGAAAGCCCATGGAGCTGGAATAAAAGGATATGGTATCTTAGCTTTCCTATGCATTAGGCTAAGTGACCGCTAAGTCTCTGTCTTCCAGGCTGGTCGCAGTGAGTGGCTCATGCCTGTAATCCCAGCACTTCGGGAGGCTGAGGCGGGCGGATTACCTGAAGTCAGGGTTTTGAGACCAGCCTGGCCAATGTGGTGAAACCCTGTCTCTACTAAAAATACAAAAATTAGCCTGGCGTGGTGGCAGGCACCTGTAATCCCAGCTATTTGAGAGGCTGAGGCAGGAGAATTGCTTGAACCAGGGAGGCAGAGGTTGCAATGAACCAAGATCGCACCATTGCACTCCAGCCTGGATGACAAGAGCAAAAGTCCATCTCAAAAACAAAAACAAACAAACAACAAACAAAAAACTCATCTGTGAAATGAGGTTAGCTCTGCTAAATAGGGTTGTTCTGGGGTTTGAGTGAGTTGATACATGTTGTACAAGTTAGGATTCTTGGTTGCAAGCAACAGAATTCAGTTTGGATCAGCTTATGCTGAAAAAGAATTGACTTGAAAACGGGTAACTTACAGTGTTACCCATTGAAAATGAACAATTTACAGTGTCCATCAAGACTGGTGAGGTGGGATTAGAGGCTATTTAGTCAGAAACACCTAAAATTGGATAGGAGATCTGGTCTGGGGGTAAGGGTGGGCACAGAACTTGCCTTCTCTCAGTCCCAGGACACTAGACACTGCTGCTAGAACTCCCCCTCACTGCTGCCTCAGGAAACTGGACCCGGCTGCTAACATCCTTGCTGAAATGGAATCAGTGTGGTATCTGCTCCTTCATGCCACTGGCTTCCAAAGGAGGTGGCTCTGATTACAATATCTAAGTCACTCATGGCAGGCACTACCTTCAAGGGAGTCCGTGAGAGTATGTCTGGTGTGTATAGTGAAGAATTTCCCAATCATAAGAATGGTGTTGAAAAGTGCTGGGAGATTGAAACAAAGTGGCAAATGTTTATATACATGTATGAGTCTGCAGTTCATATTTGAGAGCAAGGTCTTCAGTTTGGCAATGAGGAGGGCATAGACCCAGCGGGAAGGGGCCGTGTTTGTGGCTGTGGGCTGGTGAAACGGCTAAACATGGAGCAGTGCCTCTGGTCTCACTGACTGGGGAATGTCGAGTTTGATTCATGTTGATGGGATTCATTTAAACTCAGTGTTAATTTTCTTCTTCTGCAAGAGGCTGGTGACCTAGTTTTCAAGGGCAAGCAGAGGCAGCGGTATGATTAAGTCCACTAAATAATTCAGTTTGCTTTTTAACATCAGCCTACATCCCCACTTCCATTCTTCATGTAATCATAGCGGTATAATTCAAAAACAGTGCATTGTTATAGTAGCCTTGTTATAGAAAATACTCATTTAGAATCCAGGCCGTTCCTCATGACCAGCACCTGTTCAAAAAGAAAAAAAAAATCCCAAAAAACTGTTCTCCAAGAAAAGAAAAGAGAAACAACCAACACCCACCTGTGGTGTTTGCTTAGTGAAAAGCAAATATATTTTTCTTCTCACTCTTCCTTTTGTTGGCAAATAAATAAAGAGGGGACTGAGATTTCACAGGCTGGCCTGGCTCTGCAGTGACTGGAGAAATAAGGACAATTCCCATGGGTAGAATTGAATTTTCCTCTTTTTTTCATCGTGGTTGACCAAAGTGATTGATGGCTTTTGGTTCCTGCTTAACCTAATGCTTTCCTCTACCAACTCTCTAAACTTAACAGTGTTTGAACATTCAAAGGTCAGCATAATTCTGCTTGAGGATTTGGATCCAAAGTAAAGTTTGTGTGGTTAGTGTTGCCAGCGTACCCTCAGATCTGGGCTCTGTCTTGGCAGCAAGTTGAAATTTGACACATGTCTAGAGCAAATTACAAAATGGCAGTGTGACCTGCACTGTAATTCCCCAATTCCAGGCTCTCTCGGGGCACAGTAAAGTGGGTCATTTGTCTTGAGTTGGATGCTTTAGGGAAACCTTGAACTTGTCTGGGGCCCTGGCAGGTGAGGGTAATAGTTGAAGGGAAGCAGCGAATAGAAAGGAGGAAGCTTTATCAGCTGATGTGAAAAGAGGTGGTGTCTTGTGGTTCTTTAACAAGTCCCCACAGCCCACAGACCCTGATGGGCTGACGGGCAACACCATCTCCTACTCCCTCTAGGTACCCCATGGACTGCATCTATTTTTCATGATTTTCCCTGCTTCCCTGCTCTTTTAAGCAAAGTTTCAGATGTTAATATGGTTCAAAAATGCACGAGTGAGTGATGGATTCATGCTTCCCTAGGGGTAAGTCTGTTCTGTCAGGGGCCTCTTTTGCTGGATTTCCTTTATTGAGGTTGGTGAGAATCCTCTCTTGAGCACTGAAGCCACTCCCCAGTTCTTCTACATTTTTATAAGTACAAAGGGACAGGAAGTTTCTTTGTAGCTCTCCTGGGCTCTCTATTCCCCCAGGGAGTGTAGAATGTACATGATGTTACTCACAGGCCCTTGGGGCAGGGTTCTTTTGGACTCCTTATATCAGTGCAATAACATCTGGGAACATGAGAGTAGCTACTGTGCTGCTGCTGACAACGGATTTGTGGAAGCAACAGGAGGGCCTTCCTTCCTTCCTAGGAAGCACCTCTATGACTGCTTTTTATGTTCGAAAGAGAAGAGATGCTAGGAAAGTATTAAACGGAGGTTTACGAGCCCTTCATCATCAAATACCCTTGAGTACAAATGGCCTCGTGCACTGGTTCTCAACCTTTAGTAGACATCAGACTCACCAGGAGGCTTGTTAAGACACAGAGTGCTGGGTCTTGCTCCCTGAATTTCTGATTCTGGAGTCGGTCTGGGTAGGGTCTGAGAATTTGAATTTCTAACAAATTCCTAGCTGATGCTGATGTTGCTGGCTTGAGGACCACACTTGGAGAACTACTGGCCTGGTGCTTTGTTTCCCCAAGCCAGTTACGTGGTGTAATAGAAAGACCATGGGGTTTGGAACCGGAGAGGCTTGTGTCTTATTACCTGTATGACCTTGAGCAAGTTACTTCACCTTGCTCGGGCTCAGTTCCCTCATTTGTGTTAATACACCAACCTACAAGGTAATTTACATTAAGCTCCTAAACACAGTGCTTGCCAAATGGTAGGTGTTAAAAAAAGTAGTGATCTCTCGCCCCAGTCACTCCTTTTCTCTCATTGCCCTGCTAACACTTAAAAAGTTACATTAAAGGGAAACATTTGTTTCCATGGCATAACCTAATCTATCCTAATAAATACACACATTTACAGATAAAGACACGAAAGACAAACAGTAATTGAGACAGGATTTGAATCCAGGAATTTTTACTCCAAAGTCCATTACATCTTAACTATATGTTAACCCCTACCCAGCTTAATCAAGAAGACAAAGGAAAAAAAAATTACCAATCCTGTATATAATTATAAATAAGAAATTAGAAATAACCACACATTCAGAGACTAAAGCACTATTAAACATCACCTTTCAAAATGATATGCAAATGAACTTGGAGATTTGGATGAGAGAGGAATTTTCTAGGAAAATATAAATTTACAAAATTAACCTTAGAAGATATAAAGACATAGAACAGAGCAACAACCAAAGAACAAATTGAAAACATCATTGAAGATCTATCCACCCAATTCTCTGACTCCTACACTTACTGGTGTCAGGCTAAAAATGTCAGGCCTAGATTGCTTCATAGGTGAATTATTTCAAACATTTACGTTTGGGGCAACAGATAATTCCAGTGCTATTTAAACTGTTCCAGAGCACTGAGAAGTATACAAAGCTTTCAAATTATTTTTAGAAAGGCAAAGTAACATTGTACCAAAACCTTACTAACATAATACTAAAAAAGAAAACTAACATCCAATCTCACTTAAGTTAGAGATGACAAATCCTAAATAAGTATTAAGAATACAAAATTCAGCAAAACATTAAAATATACCAAATGAAATTTATTTTCAAAAATGAACTACAGTTCAGCACTTGACATATATTTTGATATTGTACTATATTAAAAATAGATCAAAGGAAAAAGTATACTCATCTCAATCAACGGCAAAGACATTTAATAAAGTTCTATAACTAGTTCTTATTTGAAAACACAGATAAACACACAAACGATAAAACTCTAGTAGATACTGTCATCACCAAATAACAATAAAAAGATATTTCAAGCTCAAAGTCAGCATTAGGCTTACAGTGAAAACACCAGAAGCTTTAAAAGACAAAGTTTCCCACACATGGCATTATTTTGAGACATTATTGGCTAAGCACAGTCTATTACAGTTAGGTTAAAGTATAAATAAGAGACATAAATGTTATATCAAGAAAATTAAAGGAAATAAGTTAAAAACTATTAATACAACAAGAAATCTTAGAAATGTATCTTTTTAATAACAAAATTAATAAGGGGACACACAAACACACATACACACACACACACACACACACAAAACTTGTGTTTTTTTCCTAAGATGGGATAAGAGAGAATTTATCTTCCTTTACGAACAACTAAAAATCTGATGAAATATATGAAACATCTGTTTTTGAGACAATGGACATTAGTCAACGAAGGACAGTGAATCCTGAGACATGGAAAACAAATGAAGTAAGTCCTACGATTGCCCAAGCTTACTGCCTTTAGAGAATTTCCAGGCTGGGGAGCTGAGAAGGGAGACCAAGCAGAGCTCAGCTGACTCCCTGAGTTGAGAAGATTATTTTGTAAATAGAGCTAATTTGGGAATAAAAGACACATTTAAAAATCTATAATTAAAAATCTTCAAAGAGTCAAGGAAAGTTATAGCATCCATAGAATTAAACTAACATCATAGTGAAAGGAGCAAAGACAAGAACAAATTCTTAGAAGTTTAAAATATGACAGAAGAAAAATAAAAGAGGGTTGGAAGGTAAAGTTAGAAAAATCTTCTTGGATACAGAACAAAAAGACAAAAAAATACCTTAAAAAGTAGAGAGAAAAGAAAATTGGAGGAAGGTCA
Organism: Symphalangus syndactylus; assembly: GCF_028878055.3. NCBI lineage: Eukaryota > Metazoa > Chordata > Mammalia > Primates > Hylobatidae > Symphalangus > Symphalangus syndactylus. The sequence goes on along the minus strand of NC_072445.2, from coordinate 20,965,546 downwards.
ATTTATTCCAGAAATAGAAAACAAAATACCAAGGGGAGAAGAGTATTAAAATGACACCAGTAAACATACTACAACAGAATAATCTGAGTTTCCTGATAATAAGAACCCACTGAGGACCAGTACAATGGAAAAAAAAAAAAAGACTCATACCAGTGTGCTTTATTGTGAAATTTCCATAAACTGGAATAAAGAGAAAAATTCTAAAAGCTTCCAGAAGGAAAAATAGAGGATTCCTAGAAGAAAAAGACTAAAAACGGCATTTGTCTTCTCAATATGAAAGTGGGAAACAAGGCCGGGTGCGGTGGCTCACGCCTGTAATCCCAGCACTTTGAGAGGCCAAGATGGGTGGATCACCTGAGGTCAGGAGTTCAAGACCGGCCTGGCCAATGTGGTGAAACCCCATCTGTACTATAAATAAAAAAATTTGCCAGGCATGGTGGTGGGCACCTGCAATCCCAGCTACTTGGGAGGCTGAGGCAGGAGACTGGCTTGAACTCAGGAGGCGGAGGTTGCAGTGAGCCAAGATATCATGTCATTGTGCCCCAGCTTGGGCGAAAAGAGTGAAACTCCATCTTAAAAAAAAAAAAAAAAATTCGTGGCTGCGCATGGTGGCTCACATATGTAATGCCAACACTTTCAGAGGCTGAGGTGGGCAGATCACTTGAGTTCAGGGGTTTGAGATCAGCCTGGCCAACATGGTGAAATCCCATCTCTACTAAAAATATAAAATTAGCCAGGCATGGTGGAATATGCCTGTAATCCCAGCTACTCAGGAGGCTGAGGCAGGGGAATTGCTTGAACCTGGGAGGTGGAGGTGCAGTGAGCCCAGATTGTGCCACTGCACTCCAGCCTGGGTGACAGAGCAAGACTCTGAAAAAAAAAAAGAAAGGAAAGAGAGAGAGAAAGAAAGAGAGAGAGAGAGAAAGATGAAAGAAAGAAAGAAAGAGAAAGAAAGAAAGAGAAGGAAGGAAGGAAGGAAGGAAGGAAGGAAGGAAGGAAGGAAGGAAGGAAGGGAAGGAAGGAAGGAGATGGGAAACAAACAAGACAATGAAGAAACACAGTTACCATTCTAAGCTGAGTGTGGCATCACACACCTGTAACCCAAGCTACTGCGGAAGCTGAAATGAGAGGATCACTTGAGCCCAGGAGTTTGAGGTCAGCCTGGGCAACATAGCAAGATTCTGTCTCTTAAAAATAAATAAATAAAACATTTTTTTAAAAAAGTAAAGAAACACACTTACCATTTTAAAGAAATCATTTGGAGGAAGGGGTTGGCAGTGAGGTTTGTTGAATTCTATACCTAGCCAGACTAACAAATCATGAGTAAAAGTGGGATAAGGATATATTTTAAGGCTGGCAATGTCTCTAAAATCTATTCCCTGTGAACCCTTTCTCAAAAGATACTGTAGGATGTGCATCTCAGAAATAAGGGGTTAAACAAAGAAAGAGGAAAACGTAAGACCAGAAATACAGAGATGGAAAGGAAAGTCACAGGACCACAGTGGTGCAAATAATTCTGAGTGGAAGAGGAGTAAGGAAGGCCCAGCTGAGATTTCTTCGGGAAAAGATAATTAAACTGATAGATTTTCTGAGGGAAATGATCACATGGAAATAGAGCTCACAGGGGTTTCACAATTCTTTTGGAGGGCTTGATAAGAATTATCATTGTTAACATTATCTACTTAAACATATTAGATAAGTCTTGCTTAACTTTTTTCATTCTTTCAAGTACAGAATTAGTCTGCAATAATTATACTTCCCTATTGCTAAAGGAAACGTTTTAAATGGTAAAATTATGACTCACATACAATATAAAATGAATACATGTCAAAGATTTTATTTAAGCTATTAGTTAATGAGGAACTAATAAGATGTTATTACCGTCAATTAATGAGGAAACTAGTAAAACAAAGGGGAATCTGTAAAACTGACATAAATAGGCAATAAATGATCGTGAAGTGAATTTCCTGATAAATGCAAAACTGGCCACTTTCACCATGGAGAAATCAATTGAATCTCTACTGGACACAGTTCTCTTACATCTTTATGGGCAAGATTTATTTCCATTACTATCAGTTTTCTACAATTTTTAAAGTTGTAAAATGGCTCACACAATGACAGTTCAAAGCATCGAACTTAGAGAATCAGATAACTCGGAAAGGTGCACTAGACATTATGTAATATTCCACTGGAAGAATATTCGGTAACTTTTTTGCTCATTTCAGAGTTTTTCACATTTTTTCCTGACATACTCTTTAATTTTTAAATTCTATTTCTATTTAAAAGTATAATGGAGGAAAACGTTTGTGTGCTGTTAATCAAATGAAAGGAGTACATAGCTGTTTAATAATTGGGCAGAGCTGAGCTAATAAATCTTGGAGAAGCTTATCTAAAATGCAGGTAGAGTTTTAAGAAGGTTGAGATAAACTTTAAGATTTCTTTTTTTTTTTTTTTGAGACAAAGTCTTACTCTGTCATCCAGGCTGGAGTACAGTGGCACAATCTCAGCTCACTGCAACCTCCACCTCCTGGGTTCAAGTGATTTTCGTGCCTCAGCCTCCTGAGTAGCTGGGATTACAGGCGCATGCCACCACATCCAGCTAATTTTTGTATTTTAGTAGAGATAGGGTTTCATCATGTTGCCCAGGCTGGTCTCCAACTCCTGGGCTCCAGTGATCCGCCCACCTCTGCCTCCCAAAGTGCTGGGATTACAGAAGTGAGCCACCATGCCCAGCCTACTTTAAGATTTCTAAGCCTTAATAGTGACAAGAAGCCTCATTGTAATTAATTCTTATTACGTTTTCTAAATATATCAAGTAGAACCCTTAAGGCAAACATTTTAGCTTGTATGGTTAAATAAAATTTATGAGAGGACATTGTTCTGGACTGAGCTCCTACACTAGGCCCCAAGAGACCAGACTAAACCAGAAAGGAGTCACTGGGGTTAGGCCAGTTTAAAACATCACCAACAAAAACCCAGGAGATTCACAACAGCCAATAGAAAAGGAGCCCAGTTGACCTGAGCCGGCATGATTAGGAAGTCCCTTCTGCTTTAACCCATACAAGGAAATGACAAATCTGCTTCTTGTTCCTTGTCTCCACTTTCTTGAGGCTTTTCTGCCTATAAGGCCCAGCCTCTCTGCTCAGCAGAGCGTCTTTCTATTTCATAGCTGGGAGGTTTCCCACTGCATGGATAGCTAATAAAAGTCAATTCAATCTTCAAAACTCAATGTGTTGAAATTTTGTTCTTTGACAGTATTGACAGATATCTTTTCCAGAGCAATTGAATAGTGATGGTAGCGGTAATATAGGGAGGGAAAAAACAGGTGCCAAAAACCTCAGGGATGTAGAAACTAGTTCTTAATTTACAAATCTTGTGTGTAAGACATAAAAGCTAAGTGCAAAAAAACAAACAAAAACCCACAAAGCTGAATACATATAAGGTAGTACCTAGGTAAAATTTTGACTTTTACTGTGAAAGTTTCTCTTCTATCCCCTTCTTCCTTTTATATGGCCTTTAGGATGAAGACAAGAATGCAGAGTTGGTGGAGAATCCTAACTGTATGAAGTAGTTGCCTCTTAAAAGCATCAGCATTTTTGAGTAATAATGATAAAAAATGAGGGAAAATTGTTGTAAGGCTTGGAGGAAGAGTTATTGTAATTCATCTCTGAGAAATCACCAAAGCTGATTGCAATTATTAGAATATTGGGAGCAAGGAAAGGGGTTTGACACCAGCTATGCAAAACGTATTTTACAAACAAAATTCCTACTTGGAAAGTGCTAACTTTAACAAGGGATTTAATAATGCCCTCCAATCAGGGTGCATATAAAATATTTGTTTTCTATATTACTCCTAATAGTGGTTTTTCTTAAAGGACAGATCCTAGGAGATGTTATATCCCCAAATATTCAGAGTAGACTTTTATGCTTCCACTATTTCCTTCTCCCAAAGACAGTTTATAGAAGCGATTTATGGGGATGGATGCGGTGGCTCACTCCTGTAATCCCAGCACTTTGGGTGACTGAAGCGGGTGGATCACTTGAGCCCAGGAGTTTGAGACCAGCATAGGCAACATAGCAAGACCTTGTCTCTATTAAAAAAAAAGAAAAAGAAGTGATTTATGGATCAAGCTAATCAAAAAAGTATGGTGAATGTTCTTTCTTTTTCAAGCTTATTGAGTGCGATGGGGAGCAGGATGAAAAGATCTGGAGGTCAGAGGAAGGGACTGAACTTGTATGAAGGTCTCACTATGTGTCAGGCCCATTGCTGTGTAACTTATCCTTTGCTATCCTTTGAGATAAGGGTTTTTATCCCAGTTTTACAAATGAGGACACCAAGGCACTACACTGGGCCCAACACAAGATAGCTGGTTATCTGACTCCAAGATTGTACGCTGTCTTTCTGTTAGACAAAATTGCATTGCTAAAAGTATGGCTGTTGGTCTGTTCAAGTCTGGTTCTCATCTTTGAATTCCCCTTGGGAGCTCTCTTTCTTATTCCATGGGTTGTTTTCCTGTGTTGTGTGTCCTCATCCCACAGCTAGCCTTTTTCCGAGCCCCTCCTTGGCCCCACATCCACCTTCCCTTTTTGCATTGTCTGTGCTGTTCGCAGTAATGTACTCAAGGCCCTCTCTTGGGGTAGCTGTGAACTTCCTTGAAGGTCTTCTCTCCCCTTTGACTTCTGGCACTTAGAACCCCTTCTGCTTTTCATTTGGGATTTATATCCTGCCTTCTGTTGAGTGTTTCCTTCCATACAGTTCAGGTCTTACTCAGATCTCTAAGGAGATGTAAGACCCTGAGGACAGGGATTGTGCCTTAAGGCTCTTTGAAAGTCTCTGCTTCAAGTATAAGACCTTGCAGAGTGGGTACTTGTAAACACTTGTTAAATACATGACTACAACCCTTTACAAGCTTTTCCCATGTTCTTCCCTCCACCACTGAAATAAAAATAACGGGCCAGGGGCAGTGGCTTATACCTGTAATCCCAGCACTTTGGGAGGCCAAAGTGGGTGGATTACCTGAGGTCAGGAGTTCGAGACCAGCCTGGCCAACATGGTGAAACCCCATCTCTATTAAAAACACAAAAATTAGCCGGGCGTGGTGGTGTGCCCCTGTGATCCCAGCTACTAGGAAGGCTGAGGTGGGAGAATTGCTTTAACCTAGGAGGTGGAGGCTGCCGTGAGCTGAGATCGTGCCACTGCACTCCAGCCTGGGAGACAGAGCAAGACCCCATCTCAAAAGTAAATAAATAAATAATAAATAAATACATTAAATAAAATGGATTATAAAAAAATACCTCATTTTTTTTCAGAATTCCTAGAAAAGAGATAACTTCTGGTAAATAAAAATTTTCCAAGACATGAATGAGTTATCAAGGTTTAATTTATTTCAACATTCATTCCTAAGAACAGTTTATTTGCTTTTCCACAGGAAAATTTGCATTTTCCCTGTTGTGGAAATAGGTGGGGATTTCAGGGCAGGCTGAAGAAAGAGCTATTTTATTCAGAGATCTGTGCATTCCCCCTGTGAGGGAAGCTGACAAGGACCATGGAACTCAACCATTGCGCACAGTAGGACCACCACACAAATGCAGCCACACTTTCTATGCTGCTCTTCCACTTCACTCTCTTCCTTGAGACTTCTCTCCTACCTACACCCCTTACTTCTCTCTATTTCTGCAAAGTGAGGTCTTATGGAGCTGGCCTGGTTTCAGCATCCTTGCTACCCCTTTCTAGAATGTTCCCAGAAGAGGAGAGTCACAACCAATCTTGCCTTTTCTTCTGCATGCCTCCAGTGACGTCTGGTTGGGCTCAGTCACCTCCCGGGTATTTTCCCACAACAGAAATCCTCGCGGTAACTCTGTAAAACCCAGCTCAGCTCCTATAACCGAGATGATCCACTTTTTAAATTACGTTCTCATCATTTCCAATAAATTTCTTTCTAAAATACCACTTTGAAGACACGTAGCTTCCCATCATTAGAATTTTTTTTTCATCTGTTTGGTTCCAGGAATTGAATTTACTCACAGGCATCGTTGCCCAACTTCATGTCTGAAGGATTTAAGACAAAGCTTTTCAATCTGAAACGACAGGCTGGAAAACCAAGTGCCAGTTTTCCACGCAAAAAATCAGAGATCCATGCAACAGCTTCTTTGGCTCTGGCAGAATGGGAAAATTAGTGATTGAACACTTCTCTGGGCTCAGCCTCCTCGCCCACCAATTTGTAAATTAGGCTGAGTTATTTGCATTTTTACAGTCTCAAACCATTGTAGAAACATGCCATTTTGCCTTTTTAAACCCAAATAATAACGTTGCAAGAATTTGGCAGTTAAATGACATCTAGCTCTCTGATTAAAGAGAGGAAAGGAAAGCCATTAGTCTCATATCTGCCCTTAGTGGGGACATACATCTTTAAGAAATTATAGGAGAGAATATTTCCATTTACAATCATTCAAGTTTTTTTTTTTTCTGACATGTCGTGCTTAATATCAATTATCCATTTTTCCCTTCTCTTTGTGCTGTCCTCAGAATTCTTCCTGAGAAGTTAACTTTAATCTTCTGCTTTGTTTCAAAGCCTGTATTAGATTAACCTCTCTTTTTCTTTGTATTTGGGAATGACTAATTAGCAAGCAGAAATTAAATTAAAAAATTTAACTTCTCTGCACAGTAGATTTCTCAAGATCCTCAGACCCTGTAGGCAATATGAATGGATTCTCCTGTAAAGCCTTTATTTCATGTTGTGTTGTGGTTTCCAGGAAGACAAAATGCGCTTTGGACCACATCAACTTGAATAACATAATGGGTGCTATAAATTGACTCTTCTGTCCCTTCAGGATGAGATTTCAGTGATTTTAAAGTGCAGAGTCTTGGAAAGAGAGGAAATTTTCATAGCCTGGTGGACAAAGGACTTTGATAGAAAATACTGTAGATAATTGTAGAATTCAGGACTAGAAAGCCCAGGTATGTACTGGAACTTCTTCCTTTTAAAGATTAAGACAATGAGATGCAAACCTAATTATAGTCGAAGCCCGAAGGTTTATACAGGTCTGGTTCGATTTCCCTGTTAGTACTTTCTCGAATGCAGTATCCTCTGGATACAGGCACAGGAATGTATGATCCAGTTACATCAGCCTGGTCTAAATTTCAATTAATTGCTCCTTCTTACCAACTGTCACCCCAAGTATCCCTCAATACCACAGTTCATTCCTTTCTCATTTCCATTTTCTTCTTTTATCTTCCTTTCCCTCCCATATTTTATTTTCTTTTGCTCTGATTGTTTTTACTTAGTAAAAGCACCACCATTTTTGGCTTCCTGGGGGATGGGCACTTCTCTCAATTGTAGCCCCCAGCTCTGGTCTTTTCTGTCTCCTCTCAGGATCTACCCACATCTCTATCTCAAGCTTTCATCTCTCTCAGTCACTAGCCCAAAAGAACAAGGCTCCCTAACTCTTGCTACCAACAGATGCCAGTAAAAGATGGCTCCCTTTGTTCTGTATGAATTTAGATAAAGTGTTTGTTTTACGTATGAATTGGTATCAAAAAGTAAGTTGGTTCTGTCTAAGAAAGCAAAGGCCTGAATAAGAGCAAGGTAATAGATTTAAGGATGGAGATGATCATGATGATGCCATCGATAATTATAATACCTTGCATTTCTATTGTTCTTTCCAGCATGCAAAGCTCTTTCAATTTCATCATCTCATCCCACCATCACAACCCTGGGAGATCAGTTAGGTTCCTATTAGTTTTGCCATTTTATATGAAAGCCAAGTCTTGGGTAAGTAAACTGATGTGTCTCAGGACCTCACTCCAGGAAAGATAAAATCAGTGTTCAAACCCATGTTTTAGGACTCTGAGCCCCAGAATGTTCTGCTTCTCCGAAATACAGTCTGATGAGACTGTGAATCAAAAAGATACCTCACTGCCCAGTAGTATAGGTAATTATATTATCACAAAGGTTTTGGGTAAACATATGGAGAAAACAACGTTGACAGGCCGATAAAACGGGAATAGCTCACTAAAGGAGATTGTGTAATCTTTCCTTCATGGAGGATTTATCTGAAACAACAGGTTTCTAGTATTCCCTACAGCATTCCAAACCCTGTTTCTAGAAGACAATTTGCCAATAGGTATCAAAAACATTAAAGACATGACTAATGGTAACCTCAGACAAATGACTCAGCATCTCCAAAATCAGTTTCCTCATCTGTAAATAGTAGGGTTTGGGGGAGGATTAAATAATGTTTTGTAAAGCACCTGGCACAGAGGGTGTATTTGATAAACATTGTCAATGTTTTAAGAGTAATGATGACAATATTTTCACTTGTAAGAGGAAATAAGCACAAAGATTTTGTGATAAAGACATTCTTTGCTGTGTTTTTACAAGTACTAGTGAAAAGTTGGAAACAACCTGATGCCAGCAATAGAGAATTGGTAGAATAGGGTCTGCTGGTATATCTAGCAGCCTAGATTATTATTAGGCAGTCATTTAAAAGGACACAAAATATGTTATTACATGGCAAGATGATCTTGATTTATTGTATTTTAAAAAACAAGTTTAGAATGTTAAATACAGTGTGTTTTTTTGTTATACATAGATATGGATAAAAATCTGGATGGTTTACATCACTATCTTAACAAGTATTGATCCTGGAGAGAGAATTATGAATACCTTTGACTTTATTATTTTTGCTTCTCTGTATTTAAGTTTTTTCAACAATAAACATGTACATCATTTACAATAAAATTATATTTATTTTTAAATTTCGGGCTTTCTTACTTCCCCTTCTCTCCTTCAGTTTATCAGATCTGTGCTGCAGGGCACTAGAAACAGACAACATTCACTAAAAGCCAGTTAACAAGTATTAATACCTTTTGAGTATCTACTATTGCCCAGGCACTGTTGTAACCAGATGGACAAAACTGCCCTCAGAGAGCTTAACTTTAGTGGAGGGAAGACCCAAAATAGACACATGAAGAAGGGAGAGTAGACCCCACATCCAGAAAAGATGAAAATTTCTATTCCTCCTAGCAACGCTTGCTTCCCATTCCTGCAAGCACCCTGCAGTCTGAGATCCAACGTCATTGTTTTGAATAAAGGCCACTTATCTTGTAAGGCGAACAGTCTGCTTAAGTGTAACATGCTGTGTCAATACTGGTAATTTATACCTTGGTGTGAGTCATTTCCCGAGAGTAGATTATCTGACCCTGAAGGGAAAAGGGCTGGGAGTGAAAGTACACTGAAGAAAAGGCGGGGAGGGAGGGGAGAAGGCATTCAAAGCTTCCCAATTTTAGAAAAGTAGAGAATGTGAAAATGGGGTGGGCTGGGGTGGAGTCTTGGTGTGCCGCCGACGCAAGTGGGGAAGGAATGTGCAAGTGGGGTCAAACCTCACACATTTCTCTAGGTTTTCAGGAACTCATCTTGGTTCTAGCAGTTTTTCTATAGATCTGAACACAAATGTCACTTTCTCTCCTCTTTCCCTTTTCTTTTCTCTTCTTCTGACTTCCTGTTTTATTGTTCACCAGCAAATCCACCTTTTGTTTTTTTTTTTGAGATGGAGTCTCGCTCTGTCGCCCAGGCTGGAGTGCAGTGGTGCGATCTCTGCTCACTGCAACCTCCCTCTCCCGGGTTCAAGCCATTCTCCTGCCTCAGCCTCCTGAGTAGCTGGGACTATAGGTGCCCGCCACCACACTTGGCTAATTTTTGTATTTATCATAGAGATGGGGTTTCGCCACATTGGCCAGGCTGGTCTCGAACTTCAGGTGATCCGCCCACCTTGGCCTCCCAAAGTGTTGGCATTGCAGGTGTGAACCACCATGCCTGGCCAAATCCACCTTTTACATGTTGTTGTTGTTTTTTCATGTTTGATTTTTTAATTTTTGAGATGGAGTCTCGCTTTGTCACCCAGGCTGGAGTGCAGTGATGCCATCTCATCTCACTGCAACCTCTGCCTCCTGGGTTCAAGTGATTCTCCTGCCTCAGCCCCTGAGTAGCTAGGACTACAGGCATATGCCACCATGCCGGGGCAATTTTTGTATTTTCAGTAGAAGATGAGGTTTCACCACCATGTTGGCCAGGCTGGTCTCGAACTCCTGACCTCAAGTGATCCACCTGCCTCAGCTTGGCAAAGTGCTGAGATTGCAGGCATAAGCCACCGTGCCTAGTCAAAGTGTAGTTTTAATGTTATCTGTGCAATAAGGCTTGATTCTCCCACATTCTACCTCTTTTCTCACCCCTAGTTGGGCAGAAATTCTCTGGATTCTCTGACACCACTTTATCAGATAACAATACTCCAAGTTAATCCTATCAACAATTACTTTCTACGTTGAGTTGTAGTTATAAAAGTAAACACTGTCTCGCTTACAGGAGAAGATGATCGTTAAGGGTATGGTCTATGTCTGTGAATCTTTGTATGGTTCAATAACAACATTAAGGAAACACCAGACTAAAGTCATTATCCTCATGGTGGCACAATTTGCGGTACATATTACATGTTTAATAAGTATTTGTTGGATGAATTGAATGAATGAATGAATGAATGAACCCAACATTTGCTTCTTACAGGTGCCACTCAGCCATCCATGCTGGGATTTGACTCAACAGCAAGTTGCCAGGGAAACAGCCAGATTAGATCCCGTGACATTTCTTTGTTCCATTCCCATTCTCACTTCTAGACCCCATCACCTGGAAGGAGATAAAACCCTGGATCTGGAAGAATTTGGGATGCTAGGCAGTATTTAACCCAAATAGAGGGGCTAGCTGCCAGTCTGACTGTCTCGGTGGAGCTAATACTGCAGTAATTATGTGATAGTCTTGTGTATATCAAAAGAATATTTGGTGTTCTGAGGGCAGTGGAGAGTATGAGAAAGAAAAATATGCCTGGATGGAGACATTCAAAATACTAGCTAGGTGTTTAACAACTGCGTTGAATTTAATATGTTTCAGTGGCATGCCTGCTAGGACTCTTTTCCCTCCAACCAGACTCAATTGTCTTTTAAGGCACTTGAGCTCTAGCAAGGAAAGAGGTTTGAACCTCTGGTATGTATATTTATAGACTGTTAGAGACATGAGAGCAATCACAATAATTCCTGGAGTGAATTTCCTCCCCTCCTGTAACCTAAATAAATTTCACTCAGCAGTGTGGGTACTCTAATCCCTTCCTCACCCTTGCCATATCTGACACCCTTTATTGTTTCCCTAGCAACTGCACAGCATGGGGAGGCTATAAAAGGAGCAACAATAAGCAAAATGAGTTACAACAAAGGTGTCTAGCTGGCAGAATTAGCACAGTGTAGGGTGGAGGGGTTTGATCTCACATAGATTTTTCTAGTATTTCTCCTTTTCTCCTCTCCGAAGACCCTGGGCTCTGTTAGTTCTCATAGCACTATAGAGCTGGCATTGATAACTCCCAGCTTTTAGAAAGCTAGCTCAAAAAGAGATCAGAGAGTTAAGAGTGACTTTTCCTAAGGCCAGGCGCGGTGGCTTATGCCTGTAAACCTAGCACTTCGGGAGGCCGAGGCAGTGGCTCACTTGAGGTCAGAGACCAGCCTGGCCAACATGGTAAAACTCTTTCTCTACTAAAAATACAAAAAAATTAGCCTGTATGTGCCTGTAATCCCAGCAACTGGAAGGCTGAGGCACAAGAATCACTTGAGCCCAGGAGGTGGAGGTTGCAGTGAATTGAGATCGTGACATTGCGCTCCAGCCTGGGTGATAGAGTGAGTCTTTCCCCCTCACAAAAAAAGAGTGACTTTTCGGCCGGGCGCGGTGGCTCACGCTTGTAATCCCAGCACTTTGGGAGGCCGAGGCGGGCGGATCACGAGGTCAGGAGATCGAGACCACGGTGAAACCCCGTCTCTACTAAAAATACAAAAAATTAGCCGGGCGTGGTGGCGGGCGCCTGTAGTCTCAGCTACTCGGAGAGGCTGAGGCAGGAGAATGGCGTGAACCCGGGAGGCGGAGCTTGCAGTGAGCCGAGATCGCGCCACTGCACTCCAGCCTGGGCGACAGAGCGAGACTCCGTCTCAAAAAAAAAAAAAAAAAAAAAAAAAAAGAGTGACTTTTCCTAAATCATGAGGCTTGACCTTAATTATTTTTTCGGATATTTTGCATTTAATTCTGTTATTGTTATTTATTTCCAGTATTCCAGTGGTACCACCAACACCGGACAACACTCACAGAGAAGGTGGTGTTTATTACATTTTAAAAGGTCTAGTCTTAATACATGTTAGAGGTGAGGCATCTGGTCCTGCTTTGTATGATTTCCTCATTCTATTCCACATGATGTGCTTCGTTCTTTGTTGGGATCTTTTGTTGTTGTTGTCTAGTTCCTTATCAAGAGTGACTAAATTATAGCAACACGTACCTATGGGATATGATGTAATCATTTTCCTTCGTCATCCAACATGTATTGTGTTCCAGGCACTGATCTAGGCCTTTGGAATACCCAACAAACAGATGAAAATCTGTACATACCTCTTAGTTGGGAGAAGAACAGCAAATACTAACTACAGTAAATTAAGTAAATTACATAGTATACTAGAAGGTCACTCCACTTTATTTAAGAAAATAAAGTGAATTTAAGCGGGGGGAGAGTGGGACACAACATTTTAAATTTAAAATAGGGTTTGCAGGGTGGACCACACTGAAAAGGTGACATTTGACCAAAGGGTTGAAGGAAGTGAGGGACAGGGTGATCTGGGTCTTTGTGGAAGAGTTTTTAGACAGAGGGGCCCAGCTGTGGCAAAGGTCCATGGCTGGTGGCAGCCTGCCTGGTGTGTTTGCGGCGGAGTGTGAGCGGGAGCTCAGGCTGTGGCATGGAATGAATGGGAGAAGGAGTAGGAGATGCAGCTGAGGGGCAGCAATGGGGTGGGCTTGTCAGGTAAAAAGAGGACTTTGAGGCAGATGAGACTGTTCAGAGGATGTAGGCAGGGAAGGGACATGCATTTTTTGTTTTAAACAATCTTAAAGAGAACAGGAAGAACATTTAGGAGGCTACCGTAATAATCTAGGCTAGAGATGGTGAGGCTCCGACCTGGTGGTGGCCCTGGATGGGGGACAGTTCAGATTCTGGGTGTATTTTGAAAGTATTGCTAAAAGATTTCCTGATGGATTAGATATAGAGTAAAAAAAAAAAATCTCAGTATGGTACATATGTATGTTTGCTTGGTTATAATGAAGCATGGGAGATAGAATACACATCAAACCATTAATAACAGTTATCTGGAGGGCAGGGAAGGATAGAAGGGGAGGAGACTTGGCCTTATAGGTAAGCGTACATTTCAATATTGTTTGGCCTGTTGCAAATCACACTGTTGTTTTTGTGGTTTTAAAGCACAACCCAACAACTTATTTGTAAAAAAACTATCCCTGATGCTCACGTGACTTAACCTTCTCACCTGTGTTTAAATCTTGGTGGGGCTTAGTAATTTGTCCCTGGCCCATTCCCCAGTCCTGAAAGCAGAGTTTTGGCTGTCCACGCTGGGCTTTTCCACCATCTGCCAAGTGCTTGGCACTGTAGAGAATAATATGTACCTTTTGGCTCCACATATATTAAATACAAATAAAGAGAAAAAGAATCTTCTCTGATCACTTTCGCTGTCTATGGTGGCACTGAGGGCTATAGAGAAAAGCCTCAAGCAATTTTGCCAACCGAATGCCTATGGCTACACGCAGTTGCCTCTTAATACCTAGTATCATTAATACAGAACAAAAAATGAGGCATGATCCTCCCCAGTCTCTAAGCTATGAGATGGAGGCTCAGAGACGGGCTTGCTGACATTTCCTCTCCATTGAAATTTCTTTCTTACATTTTCTTTTCTCTCTCTTTCTTTTTAGCTATTGCGGCTCTGATGAAGCAGAGATGAGACTCACAGAAGACAGCTGCTGCTTTGCCCTGTGACCGAGGTCCTCCGCAATCATTGCTGCTCTGCTTACAGAATTATTATCATGGTGAGAGGAAAGAGTGCTTTCCAAAGTGTGAAGAGTTATGTAGTGACTGTTTATCCCTTCCATGTGGGCTGGGGGTAGTCAGGGAGGGTCAATTTGCTATCTACATTCAGCATAAAAATAGCTCCAATGTGCTAAAAATATTTGTCATCCACACAGAGAAATCTGCAAGTCCCCACCACGGAGCCTTGAAAAGCAGGTCACAGAAATATCTGGAGCAAAGGACTTCCTCTCACTTGTCTCATCCAATAGCAATCTTAGAATAAAGGTTTCTCACTCCTAGGCCGAGATCTGGGTTTTTGCATTTTTGCACCAGATTTTGTTCTGTGTTCTGCTTACTCTGCTCAAATGCATGTGCAATGAGGCACTCAACATCACTCCCCATGAACCCAAGATTCTTCAGGGCATGTTGGCACATCATCATACTCAGGGGGACAGGTCGGACTCCTCTTGTCAGCTGTTGCTTATTCGTCATCAAATTTGCCAGAGCCTCCCAGGTGCCATTCCCACCCAATGGTACTGTGCCACTCTTGACCTTTTCCTCTCCTAACAGTAGTTTAGTTTGTGATGGGTTAAACAATTCCTTTTTAATAATTGTAAATGACTTCTATTTATATTTGCTTTTTTGAAAGATGTTTTAGTTACTGAGGCAAGCCTTTTATAAGTCCTCAGCACCGTGTGTCTTCAGTTTACAAAGCACACTGGTAAGAGACAACTTAGGTCTAGAGCAATGCGCTTCTTTACCTTTTCTCTTTTTTTCCTTTCAATGTGTACAAATTCAGTTGTTGCCAATTCCCTAAAAGTAATTTTCCTGGAACTTCTCTTATTTGTGACAAAACTCCTAATTTCTTCTTTCAGCTCTGTTTTAAATTTTTTTTTCACTTTTTACTTTTACATTTTTATTTATTTTTCCCATTGATTGTACATGTTAAAAGAAACCAAAGGGCTGGTTCCTGCTCCCATCTGTTTTAACTGAGGGTGTATTACTCTGCTACTAAAAGAAAATGAAACTACATTCCTAAAGAGTATGCTGGCTCTGAGAGTTTGGGTACTTTCTCACACTGTCTTAGTTTACCCACTTGGAACTGTAACTCTGGGGCAAAATTGAGTTTGACTCTAATGCTTACTCACTAAATAGTCTTCTTAGCTTCATTATTATTATTTTTCTTTTTTGATACAGAGTCTTGCCCTGCCACCCAGGCTGGAGTGCAGTGGAGTGATCTCGGCTCACTGCAGCCTCTACCTCCCAGGTTCAAGCAATTCTCCTGCCTTAGTCTCCCGAGTAGCTGGGACTACAGGAGTGCACTACCATGCCCAGCTAATTTTTTTGTATTGTTTTAGTATAGACAGGGTTTCACCAAGTTGGTCAGGCTGGTCTTGAACTCCGACCTCAGGTGATCTGCCCACCTCGGCCTCCCGAAGTGCTGGGATTGTAGGCGTGAGCCACTGCACCCAGCCTTCATTATGTTTTTGATCTCAGCTCTGTACTTAATCATTTTAGTACCACGGTTAGTAAAATAACTATTCAGTTATTCAGTGGGATGTGGTCTTAGTTTGGGCTGCTATAGCAAAATTCCTTAGACTGTTTAATTTATAAATAATAGAAATTCATTGTTTACTGCTGGGTGTGGTGGCCCATTCCTGCAATCCCAGCACTTTGGGAGGTTGAGGCAGACCTTCAGAGCAGAAGGTCTGCTAAGGTAAAAGTATTACCATGGTTATTATAATTAATAATAACTGACACCTCAGCAACATGAACATATGTGGACTCTCCCCTGCCAGTCTTTTAACTTCTGCTTGTAATGTTTTTGGCATAGGTTTTCTGTGCACCAACTAAATGCATACTCTGGTGGAAAGACCCCTGAAGGATCTAACTTGAGTTTTGGCCTTGCCATTAACATGTATGAAGTCAGCCAAATCAATCGATCTTATCTTGAAGCCTGTAGAATCCATAATCCACACAAAAAAAACAATAATTTTACCAGAAAAGAGTTTTCATCTTTTGAGAGAAGATAGTTGGGGAAAACTTATCCATATAATTTCCATGATATCAGGTGATTGTCAACTCTTTACTACCTTTTCTGCAATGTTGATAAGGATAATATTAAGGAATTATAAATTATTTATAATTGTTTCTGAAAAAAAAAAAACAAAGGAAAATAAGTAAACAGGATTATTTCCCCAATTTTAGAGACCATTAGGGGTCTAAAATCAAAATATTGAAAGTCTGTCTTACCTAAAACTTTCATAAATTTCTAGCAAATCAAAGTCATAAATATGGTGGTTAAAAGCATGGGTTCTGAAGCCAGAGTGTCTGGGTTCCAAGGTTGGCTGTGCCACATGGGTGACCTTGGGGAGTTGCTTAACATCTATTTTGTCATCTGTAAAATGGGAATGATAACAATAAGCAATTCACAAGGCATTTGAGAAGATTTAATATTGGGCATTGTTTCTTGAGCATGTCCTGCTTACTGAACACTTTCTCTTTCTAAGCACTTAATTTCCACACCAACTTCAGGAGTGTTATTGGGATAAATAGGTGAAGCCATTCATGTAAGGCCCTTAAAACTGTGCCTGGCTGTTCTAAGATTCAGTCAAAACTACTTAGTATTTTGCGTCCATAAAAAGGGAGCAAAGTGAAGTCAGTATGCCTTGGAGTGAAATAAAGAATTTAACAGGGCGGGCGGGGGGGAAGATATTTCAATGTAAGCCAACATCCATGATCTTACTTATGAAAAGATTTCATCTGAATTGGTCATCAAGCTTCTGCTAAATGAAATCAGCTGGAGAGCTATAACTTAATGTTATAATTAAAGGGAGAATTAAAACATTCAGGCCTCACAGAATGCTATGCATACTGGCTTTTACTTTCCTTCTTTCTAAATGCACCTTAAGAGTATATTGGATTAAAATGGTGAAAAAGCAGTGACCCAGGAGTTTGTGACCAGTGTGAAGCAGACTGGATAAAATTCAAAGTGATGAAGGGGGCTTAAAAAACGCTAGGGCAGACTTCCAGTTTCTGGTCCAGCACATAAGGAGCTTGGAAGTCACCACTCTGTCTTAACAAGTAAAATGCTGAACAGACTGAAAAATCAATAACAGAAGTGAGGTCACAGGGCAAACTGCTGTCCCCCAGTTGGAGAGACAGACAGGCAAATACAGAGAATCACAACTTACTAGAGCAGAAACCCAGGAGCAGAGACTTCCATGGGAATCAGTGCTGGGGTAGAAAGACAAAACTGTGATGGACCAAAGCTGGAGGCTCAATGGGGACAATCTGATGAGTTAAAACCCTCAGGGGGATCCAGCCATGATTAGGGTGGGGGGTACACTTTTCTCAGTTTTACCTCTAGTAACATAACCAGATTCTCACAGTGAGTATTGGAGAAAAATTCCCTCGTGCTTCTGGCAGGGGGAGGGGGAAAAACAGCCGTTTGGAAAGATGCCAGAGCATTTTGTTCTTCTTAACAAGGCCTGTCCTCAGGGAAACTAACCAGAGCCTAACCTGCTGGGATTTTACCAGAGCCTGACTGACCTGAGAGAAGGGAACTACCTACCTCTAGCCTTTTCTAGCCACCCTGTCCCACCTGAGAGTGGGGAACACCGACAAGCATTTGTAAAGTTCATAGCCTAGAGGCACAGGGTTATTAAAAGACTATGACCTAATTGTAAGGCTATAGAATGTTTCTCCCTCCTCCACAGCTTACCACCACATTATTAAGGGCCCATTTGCACCAGTTCTTTTTTCCCAGTACCTCATGACTGACTATCAAAAATTTACAAGTATACGGAAAGGCGACCAAGCACAGTTTGAAAAGACAGCAAGCGTCAGAACCAGACTTAGATACACCAGGGGTGTTGAAATTATCATACTGAAAATTTAAAATAACTAAGATTAAAATGTCAGGAACCTAATGAATAAAGTAGATAGGATGCAAAAATGGTTAGGTAATGCAAGCAGAGAGATGAAAATCCTAAGAAAAAATGTAAAAGAAATACTAGAGATCAAAACACCATAACAGAAATACAGATTGCTTTTGATAGGCTTATTAGTAGACTGAATGAGGCTGAGAAAGAATCTCTCAACTTGAGGACTTTTTTCAATAGAAACTTCCAAAACTGAAAAGCAAAGAAAAATACTGAAAAAAAAAAAAAAAAAAAAAAAAAAAACCCAGAATACAATACCCACCAACTGTGAGACAACTAAAAAGGTATACCATGCAGAATGGGAACAGCAGAAGAAGAAAGAGAGAAAGAAACAGAAGAAATATTGGAAGCAATAATAACTAAGAATTGGCCTGGCTTACACCTGTAATCCCAGCACTTTGGGAGTCCCAGGAAGTCTGATCACTTGAAGTCAGGAGTTCAAGACCAGCCTGGCCAACATGGTGAAACCCCATCTCTACTGAAAGTATAAAAAAATTAGTCAGGAGTGGTGGTGGGCACCTGTAATCCCAGCTACTTGGGAGGCTGAGGCAGGAGAATTGCTTGAACCTGAGAGGCAGAGGTTACAGTGAGCTGAGATTGCACCACTGCATTGCAGCCTGGGCAACAGAGCAAAACCCAGTCTCAAAAAAAAAAAAAAAAAAAAAAAACCTGAGAATTTCCCCAGATTAATGTCAGACACTAAACTCAACCTGATAAAAGATATGTATGGAAACCCTACAGCTAACATCATATTCAATTATAAGAAACCAGAAGATTTCCCAACAAGATGAAGAACTAGGCAAGGATATACCTTTTCACCACTCCTTTTCAAGGTCATACTGGAAGTTCTAGTTAATGCAATAGGATAACAAAGGAAACAAAAGGTATACTGAAGAGGACAAAATAAATAAAACTATCTTTGTTCACAGATGATATGATTGTCTGTGTAGAAAATATGAAAAAAATAAACCAAACAAAAACAAAAATCCTTCCTGGAACTGTTAAGCAATTATAGCAAGGTTGCAAGATATGAGGTTAATATAAAAAATTAATTGCTTTCCCTTATACCAGCAATGAGCAAGTAGAATTTGAAATAAAAAATATAATATCATACGATTTATATTAGCACCCTCAAAATAAAATACTTAGGTGTAAATTATAACAAAATATATAAAAAATCTATACGAAGAGAACTACCAACTGCTTTAAAAAATTAAAGAAGAGGCTGGGCGTGGTGGGTCATGCCTGTAATCCCAGCACTTTGGGAGGCCGAGGTGGGTGGATCACGAGGTCAGGAGATGGAGGCCATCCTGGCTAACATGGTGAAACCCCGTCTCTACTAAAAATACAAAAAATTAGCCAGGTGTGGTGGCAGGCGCCTGTAGTCCCAGCTACTCAGGAGGCTGAGGCAGGAGAATGGTGTGAACCTGGGAGGCAGAACTTACAGTGAGCCGAGATTGCACCACTGCACTCCAGCCTGGGCAACAGAACGAGACCCTGTCTCAGAAAAAAAAAAAATTAAAATTAAAATTAAAGAAGAACTAAATGAATGAAGAGTTATTCCATATTCATGGATAAGAAGACTCAAGAGTGTCAAGATGTCAGTTCTTCTCAACTTGATCAGTAGATTCATTGCAATTCCAATTAAAATCTTGGCAAGTTATTTTGTGAATTTTGACAAATTAATCCTAAAGTTTAATGAAAAGACAAAAAGCCCAGAATAGTCAACACAATATTGAAGAAGCAGAACCAGGTTGGAGGACTGCCATTACCTGACCTCAAGATTTGCTGTAAAGCTACAGTAATCAAGACAATGTGGTATTGGTGAAAGAAAAGACAAACAGATAAATGTAACAGAAAAGAGAGCTCAGAAACAGACCCACCTAAATATAGTCAACTGGTCTTTGACAAGAGAGCAAAATTAATACAATGGAGAAAAAGTAGACCTAAGTATAAAATGCAAAACCATGAAACTCCTAGAAGACAACTAAAAAAGAAGTCTAGGTGACCTTGGGTTTGGTGATTACTTTTTAGATACAACCAAAAGCATAATACTTGAAAGAAACAGTTGATGAGCTGGACTTCATTAAAAATAAAAATTGCTCTGCAAAAGACACTGTCAAGAGAATGAGAAGACAAGCCATAGACTGGGGGAAAATTTGCAAAAGACATACCTGATAAAAGACTGTTACCCAAAATATACAAAGTACTCTTATAACTCAGTCAGTCAGAAAATGAACCTCCCAATTAAAAAATGGCTAAAGATTTTAACAGATACCTCACCAAAAAGATATGCACATAACAAATAAGCACATGAAAAGATGCTCCACATTTTATATCATTAGAAAAATCCACATTAAAACAACAATAAGGTACTACTATTAGGTTGGTGCAAACACAATTGCAGTTTTTGCATTGTTGAAATTTGCTGTTCATATTGGAATACATTCTTAAATAAATGTACTTACGTTATACACCATTTTGATGTGCGTTCTTGCTTTATGTTTCTTTTGTTAATGACTTACTAATTGCTCTTTAGTTTATATTTATTTTAGACTATGGAAATGATGTTAGTCAAAAAGCAAATGATGATGATTATTATTTTATTTTATTTTTCTATAAGTTATTGGGGTACAGGTGGTATTTGGTTACATGAGTAAGTTCTTCAGTGGTGATTTGTGAGATCCTGGTGTACCCATCACCCAAGCAGTATACACTGCGCCATATTTATTGTCTTTTATCCTTCACCTCCCTTCTACTCTTCCCCCCAAGTCCCCAAAGTCCATTGTATCATTCTTATGCCTTTGCATCCTCACAGCTTAGCTTCTACATATCAGTGAGAACATACGATGTTTGGTTTTCCATTTTTGAGTTATTTCACTTAAAAAGAAAATGTGAGTGATTTTTTTATTCGAGTTAAAAATGGGTTGTAAAGTAGCGGAGACAACTCACAACATTAACAGTGCATTTGGCCCAGGAACTGTTAACAAACTTAACAGGACGGTGGTGGCTCAAGAAGTTTTGCAAAGAAGACAAGAGCCTTGAAGATGAGGATCATAGTGGCCGGCCATTGGAAGTTGACCACAACCAGTTGAGAGCAATCATCGAAGCTGATCCTCTTACAGCTACAGGAGAAGTTGCCAAATAACTCAATGTCGACCATTCTGTGGGCATTTGGCATTTGAAGCAAAATTGGAAAGGTGAAAAAGCTCGATAAGTGGGTGCCTTATCAGCTGAGTGAAAATAAAAAGAAAAATCGTCATTTTGAAGTGTCTTCTGTTATCCTATGCAACAACAACAAACCATTTTTCGATCAGATTGTGATGTGCAATGTAAAGTGGATTTTATACCACAACCGATGATGACTAGCTGAGTGGTTGGACCGAGAAGAAGCTCCAAAGCATTTCTCAGAGACAAACTTGTACCAAAAAAGGGTCATGGTCACTGTTTGGTGGTCTGCTGCCAGTCTGATCCACTACAGCTTTCTGAATCCCAGCGAAACCATTACATCTGAGAAGTATGCTCAGGAAATTGATGAGATGCACCGAAAACTGCAATGCCCGCAGCCGGCACTGGTCAACAGACAGGGCCCAATTCTTCTCCATGACAATGCCTAACCGCATGTCATACAACCAATGCTTCAAAAATTGAATGCATTGGGCTACAAAGTTTTACCTCATCCACCATATTCACCTGACCTCTAGCCAACCGACTACCACTTCTTCAAGCATCTTGACAACTTTTTGCAGGAAAAACACTTGCACAACCAGCAGGATGCAGAAAACGCTTTCCAAGAGTTTGTTGAACCCTGAAGCACAGACTTCCATGCTACAGGAATAGACAAACATTTCTCCTTGGCAAAAATGTGTTGATTGTAATGGTTCCTATTTTGATTAATAAAGATATGTTTGAGCCTAGTTATAATGATTTAAAATTCACAGTCAAAGCCACAGTTACTTTTGCACCAATCTAATATACACCTCTTAGAGTGTCCAAAATCCAGAATATTGACAATACCAAATGCTGGCAAAGGTGTGGAGCAACAAGAATTCTCATTCATTGCTGGTGAAAATGCAAAATTGTATGGCCACTTTGGAAGACAATTTGGTGGTTTTTTACAAAACTAAACATACTCTTATCGTATAACCTAGCATTTGTGCTCCTTGATATCTACCCAAAGGAGCTGAAAATTTATGTCCACCCAAATGCCTATATGTGGATGTTTATAGTAGCTTTATTCATAATTGCCAAAACTTGGAAGTAGCCAAGATGTCTTTTGGTATTTAGATGATAAATAAACTGTGGTACATCCAGACAATGAAATATTATTTAGCACACACAAAAATGAAATATCAAGTCACGAAAAAACACGGAGGAGCCCAAAATGCATATTCCTTATACATACTGGATAATTTCAACTACTATATGACATTCTGGAAAAGGCAAAACTATGGAGACAGTGAAAAGGTCAGTGGTTGCCAGGGCTTAGATAGAGAAAGGCAGGACACAGAGGATTTTTAGGGAGTAAAGCTATTCTGTACGATAATGTAATGGGGAGTACATGTCATTAAATGTCTGTCCAAATCTACAGAATACACGACATCAAGAGTGAATACTTATATAAACTGTGGATTTGGGGTGATAATAACATGTTAGGTTCTCCAAACGTAACCAGTGAACTACTCTGGTGGGGAATAGTGAGTGCAGGGGAATCTATGACTGTGTGGAGGAAGGGGCTGTACAGGAAATCTCTGTACTTCTTGCTCAATTTTGCTGTGAACCTAAAACTGCTCTAAAAAAGTCTATTAAAAATAAAAACAAGAGGGGCAATTCTCAAAATTTTCAGTTTCAAGACTCTTTTACACTCTTAAAAATTATTGGAGACCCCAAAGGGGTTTATGTGGACTATTTTACTTACCTTAGTGGATATTAAAGCTGACAAAATTTTAAAAAGTTTATTAATCCATTTAAAAATAATAAAAACTCATTTTCGGTAGCATAAATAATATAATTTTTTATGAAAAATAACTATATTTTTCAAAACAAAGAAGACTTTTACATTTATTGCTTTACATTTTTGCTAACCTCTTTGATGTTTGGGTTATTAGTAGATAACTAGATTGTCATATGTGCTTCTTCATTTGATCTATTGTGATATAGCATTTTGACTGAAAATCCAGCCTGTCACACATTTATTTAGTTGAAAAAGAGAAAAGTATTTTAATAACCTTTCAGGTAATTCTGGATATTCTTCTTTAATAACATACTTAAACTTGACAGGTGGTTGTTTCTTAAAGATTAGCCACTATGTGAAATCTCAAACTATGTTAATGAACTTCTTTTTTCTTTTTTTATTTTTTTTGAGACGGAGTCTCGCTCTGTCGCCCAGGCTGGAGTGCAGTGGCGTGATCTCCACTCGCTGCAACCTCTGCCTCCCGGGTTCAAGTGATTCTCCAGCCTCAGCCTCCCAAGTAGCTGGGACTACAGGCGCTGGCCACCACGCCAGGCTAATTTTTTGTATTTTTAGTAGAGACAGGATTTCACCGTGTTAGCCAGGATGGTCTCCATCTCCTGACCTTGTGATCCACCCGCCCCAGCCTCCCAAAGTGCTGGGATTACAGGCATGAGCCACCGAGCCCGGCCATGAGCTTCTTTTTTGGGTGGGGGAGGGGGGAGGTGGGCGCGGACAGAGTCTTGCTCTGTCGCCCAGGCTGGAGTGCATGGAGTGCAGTGGTGCGATCTCAGCTCACTGCAACCTCCGCCTCCTGTGTTCAAGTGATTCTCCTGCCTCAGCCTCCCGAGTAGCTGGGATTACAGGCACCTGCCACCATGCCCAGCTAAGTTTTTTGTATTTTTAATAGATACCAGGTTTCACCAGGTTAGCCAGGCTGGTCTCGAACTCCTGACCTCAGGTGATCCACCCGCCTCAGCCTCACAAAGTGCTGGGATTACAGGCGTGAGCCACCATGCCCGGCCGATGAACTTCTTATACTCTGTGCAAATGTAAGAGAATGAGAGTGAAAAGGACAAATTATGTCTCCTCCTTCTCCTTTTACTCTCCCTCCTTCTCCCCCTCCTCCTTTTTCTATTATTATTATTAAGACAGTTTTTACCTCAAAGATACCCTAAACAAATATTAGGGTTCGTAGGGGTTCCCAGCACTGTCTTAGATAAATAAGCTCCCCCCAACTCTTTTTTTTTTCTTTCTCTTTTGACTCTCAGGGTTACATAGAAAAAAAGACTTGCTCCATCTCCATCTCCTGACCTTTATTTTATTTTATGGATACAAATGACCTGAACTTAACCTGTGCAATTCTTCCTGGCCCACGTTCATGGGCTACATGTTCTCTTTCCCATGAAACTTTACCATCTTCATTCATTTTTCTCCCTTCTCATACTTTCTGCTTGCTGTTAACTTTAAACTTATCCAAGTCTTCTCTAGCTTCTATCTCAACATCGAGACGTTAGCTCCTGTAGATAACTGCATATTCTGCTGATGTTTTCAACTTCAAATGTATAATGGGGTAACTCTAATTGGTCAGCTTATATTTTTGCAGCTGTAGCAACTGGCATATCCAGTGGTGACACTATAGAATGGCTGCCCTTGGTCTAGGTGCCACCCCCAACCCCCACCACCCAGTGAGCCCATCAACTATGAGCAGTGGAGTGGATAAACTGGTACAAATTGTATTTCTTCTGTGTTCTTTTTAAGGCAGCTGAAAATATATCCCTATTTTGGTTAGACTTCAACTCCTTTGAAACTTTGAAGCATTATCACTATTCCTTAGGGACTTTCCTAAAGACTCTCCAACCTAGTATGAAGTATAAGGCAGCAGTTAGACAAACAGACTGTGGAGGCACTTGACTAGATTTAAATCCTATCTCGGTGACTTGCTATCTGTGTGATCTTGGATAAATTATTTAATTTCTCATTCCTAAAATGGAAAGTAGGGATGATAATGGAACTTCACTCTAGGGTCCTTGTAGGATTAAGTGAGGTGATGCACGCAAAGCACTCAGCATATATGAAGTACCCACATAAAGTTAGTGTGCATCAGGGAAGTTTTCCTTCCACATGGAGAAGGGAAGACCATGATGGCAGAGAGGGTGGAGAGCAGTCCCTGGGCCAGCTCACTAACATTCCTCTTTTTCACTTGCCTGTGGCCTTAACTCATTCAGGCCACCTTTCCTCAACTGCCAGATTTGCTTATTTGGAAATACTACTGTCCTCGATCACTTAAGCACTAGAAAGCTTAAACAGTTTTTTTTTTTTTTTTTTTATTTTCTTGTCAGCCTTATTTTTCTCCAGCTTTCATACTTCCTCCTTCTCCTTTTCTTTTTTCCTACCTACTTCCATTTCCTCTTTCAACTTTATTCCTCTTTTCCCTTTATCTTTTTCTTACTTAGGGTATAGGAAAGCTGCCATAATAAGGAGACACTCAAATATCATGGCTTTAAAAAGAGAGATGTGTTTGTTTGCATTACTTTATTAGGATGGTCCAGAAGCAGTGGCCCAGTGTTGGTGGGGTCTGTTCACTGCCAGGCACTTGCAGATCCGGGTTTCTTTCTTCATGCTGTTCTGTTGTCTCCTGAAATACTGTACTCATCAGCATTGTGGAACCTGGCTCCCTCCACATCCACATATTCCAGCCCACAGGAAGAGGGAGAGAGGAAGTGGAGGGCAAGCACATTCCTTAAAAAAAAAAAAGGATCCTGGAAGTTGGCACGTTAGCCAAAACTTAGTCACAAGGTGATGCTTAGTTTCAAGGAAATCTTGGGGGCTAAGCACTTGGGTAAAACCCAGCAGAGAACAGGGTCTTCTTACCAAAAGAAAGAAGGGGAGAATAGGAAACAATTCTTTTTCTTCCGCAACTTTAGGTCTATCGGTGGAACTCACAAGGCATGGAATTTAATGTTTTAGTGACATGTTTCTCATACTTTATAGCAATCAAAATGCTGTTGTTTCCCTCTGCCTGAAATGCCCCTACCAGCCTCCTCCCTATCTTTGTCCTACCAATTCCTTCTCCTTCAAATCTCACTCTAGATATCACTTTCTTAATTAGGAAGACAGAATTATGTCACCCCGCAAGATATCCCATGACAGACTCCTTAACCTTGTTCTCCTTCTTACTTTACTAGCACAATTGCCAATTTGTCTATCGTGCCCACTATACTGTGGCTGTGGCAGAGCTGGAACTTAGTCTTATTCATGAGTGTATTTTTAGTATCTAGCATGGTGCTTGGAGTTGAGAAAGAATGATCATACAAAGCATGCCACAAGCAATGATCAAAGGTGAAACAAAGATCTGCTGGATTGCTAAAGATAGACCTGATAGCAGATGCTCATGGACTATGTGACCAGTAATGTACTAAGCTCTTTATCACAACTCATTTAATTCTCACAGCAAACTTACGAGTTAGGCCTTACTCTCATTCCCATTTTACAAGTGAGAACATGAAAGCACAGAGAGGATAAGAAAAATTCTCCAGGTCACATGGCATTTGGATTCAGGCAGTTGAGACCAGAGTCTATGTTCCTGCCCACAATGTTACATGGCCCATGATATACCACCCACCCTGCACATCTTGGATTATGGCCCATGATATACCACCCACCCTGCACATCCTCAGGAATTCATAGGAAGGAGTCACATTCAGTACCTTGAGCTTTGACAGGTAACATTAAGAACAGGTCTCTACCCCCTAAACCCCCATTAGTTTTGGTTTCAGGGAGAATTAAGGGAAGAGATTTGTTGACTTGGATAAGCCCTTACAATCCTCCTGTTCAGTTGTATGTATGAGGTAACCAACTCATCACTGTGTGACTGGAGCTTTCTCAGTTTTGGTATTAAAAGTTCATTGTGCTGGGCAACCTCTCAGTTCCTGGCAACCTCTTAGTCCTGGACAAACTGGGAAGGTTTGTCACTCTAGTGCGAGGCTTCTTTGAATGAGTCTGAAGTATTCTTGCCACACCCAGGCCAGCCAGGTGGACCCAAGGAGGGACGAGAGACGTCATTACCCTGCAATAGGTTCCCCACCCAGCCCTATGCCCCACTTTCTGTGCGTGTGTCCAACTTTCTCCCTGCTCTTAGAGCAGGTGGTCTCTGATCCCCTGGCAGGGAAAGAACCTTCCCATAAGCTCACTGGCCAAAGAGGCTCAGATTATAGCTGGGGTGAGATACATATCCATCTCAGCAAGTCAAATCTCATTATTTTCTTTGGTAGAGATGAGAGAATGTGAGGATATGGGTTAGGCTGGAGATTGTTTAACTGAGAAACTGTGATTATTCTTCAGGAATCCATAGCCAGGGATAGACTTAATTTAATTCATTAAAAATATTTGTTAGGTGAATATCAACATATTTGCAAGTTTCCCCTCTGCCCCTTTTATAATCATGCCAAAATGAGTGACTCACTTACCCCAATTTCTTAGCTTATACTCAATGGCAAACACGATTTTAAAAGGTTAATGCTATTTTAGATGGCTCCCTTTTATTGCTCTATTTATGTTAAGCCCCAGAGTGATTTCAGTGCCTATGCAATCATAAAATATCCAGGAATATCATTAAGTAATTGTGATGTCAACATACTGCTAAGGTTTGAGTAGCTACATCCTAGCCTATGGTATACATCCATTTTATGGATTCTCAACTCTCTCTTTGGTCTTCATCTTTGATCTAGTGCTAAAAAATTATTATGTCATTAGCCCAAATGTGAGCCTCAAGGAAAATATTTCATTATTCTTTAATTCAATTTAATAACATAGACACATTTTTCTTAATGAAGTAACTACTTCTATGTTTTGTCCAACCATTGAAGTTTATCAAAAAGGTATTGTGAAAAAAGTTATTAAATTTTTCAATGACTTATATAATGGAATGGCATATTTTCTAAGTTAATGAAGTGAACCCTAACAATATGACCCTGAAGAAGAACCCAGTTGAGAAGGAGGAAAATAATAGCATATGCCACAGTGGTCTTGGTTTGTTTCTCTCTGCACAGCTGAGTATTTTTATTGAACATTTGAGAGAAGTCGTAACTGGCCTGATTACCAATTTAGGAATGACATAAAACTGGGAAGGATGGTTAATGAGAAGTCAGTATCCAGATTCAAAATGGCCTTAATAAGCTCTATTGGCAGGCAGCTAAAATCTACATAGTATAATTTAACAGGGGTAAATTTTTGCCTTTAGTCAGACAAAAAAACAAAACAAAATAATTGCATAAGTATAAACTAGTAATTTATTTGAAAAAGACAAACTGGAATTAATTGACTGCAAAGGCAATACAAGCCAATTGTGACTGCCACATTGCAGCAAATAATCCAATGTGGCATTAGGTTGCATTGAGGGGAAAAATGTGGCCAGCACAAGGGAGATGATAGATCTGTTGAATTTTTACTAGATCAGATGGCATTTAGAGATTTTCTAATATTCTAGATGCCACATTTTTAGAGGAACATTGATGAACTAAAACATATCCAGAAGAGAGTGAATGTTGAGGGTTTTGGAAACCATCACTTGATGGAACTCAACCTATTCTACTAAAAAATAGAAGGTTTTTGGGGGACTTGAGAACTGTTCTCAAATACTGAGATGTGTTCAGAACTCAGAGTTGACTTAGGGAGAGGAAGCCTTTTTAGTTCCCCTACAATCAACCCTACAGTTTCCCTTTTCCTTGAAGACTATGCCAGAAATGGAGGAATGATTAAATCTATACATAAATATCAAATAATTTGTCGTATTATCTTGCAGGATCTCCTTCCTATTCTTCCAGTTACCTCCTGTGACAAATAATAGTTTCTGCAGCACAGCAACCTTCCCTGCCTCAAGTCTTTAGAAACAATCTCATTTATCTAATGAGATTCATATTTTCCGAATCCAGAATGAAGGTGTAAAACCCTCTAAAATGATTTTACTGAGTCAGGAGGATCACCTGAGCCCAAGAGTTTGAGACAAGCCCCGGCAACATAGTAAGACCCCATCTGTACAATAAAATAAAATAAAATAAAATAAAAACTAGCCAGGCGTGGTGGTGCATGCCTGTAGTCTCAGCTACCTGGGAGTGTGAGAAAAGGGGTTGAGGTGGGAGGATCACTTGAGCCAGGAGGTTAAGGCTGCAGTGAGCCGTGATCACACATGATCACTGTACTCCAGCCTGGGAGATAGGGCAAGATCTTGTCTCTAAATAAATAAATAAATGATTCCACTCCCATTGATGAACTAAAATGTACCCACAAATCTGTTCTCTTGCTATCTTAACTTTTATAATGTTTTGCTGCTTCTTGACTTGCTTATTGTATCAGAGACCACACCTCAATCATCCTGGCTCAAAACCACATTTACCTTTAACACTTCCTCCCCATCACCCCTTATATCTCGGGAAGTTCCAGGACCTGAAATGTAACCAGATCTTGTACATTGCACAATGGACTGAACCAACCCAGGAGTATTCACTGGAAACCTGTGGTTTCTGTAATACATGGCTGTGGTGTACATGTTACAAAGCCTCCTGTTAAGTGCAAATCAGAAACTCTGCACACGGGAAGAAAGGGAAAATTGGGGGAAAAACTCCTTCCTTCTTACTCTACATCAGAATGTGCAACCCTGACATCTATAAGAGCTTCAACCTGGAAAGAGATTAAAAGATATTTAAGGGAAGTCAAATTCACAAAGATGTGAGTGTATCTCACGAGTTGGGTGTAGTTGCTGAGAGGCAGGAGGATGACCCAGTTGAACCCTAGAGTCTTCCTCTGTCTGAGGGAGGTTACTATGAGCCTTGTGAAGCCCTGGTGTAGAAAACGGCTGCAGATTTGACAGGAAACTGCAGGAGATGGGAATGAAGCATGAGGCAAAATGTCTTGTTTTGCTGTTCTCAGCCTCCTGGGTCTCCAGGGCTCTGGGCCAAAATTTGGAGACTGGAAAATGCAGGGGAATGTTGTGCTGTGTCTGCAGCTCCGTTTCTTGAGATTGAGGTTTAAATATCTTTTTTTTTTTTTTTTTTTTTTTCTGAGACGGAGTCTCGCTTTGTGGCCCAGGCTGGAGTGCAGTGGCGTGATCTCAGCTCACTGCAAGCTCCGCCTCCTGGGTTCACGCCATTCTACTGCCTCAGCCTCCCCAGAAGCTGGGACTACAGGCACCCGCCATCATGCCCAGCTAATTTTTTGTATTTTTAGTAGAGACAGTTTCACCGTTTTAGCCAGGATGGTCTCGATCTCCTGACCTCATGATCCGCCCGCCTCAGCCTCCCAAAGTTCTGGAATTACAGGTGTGAGCCACCGCGCCCGGCCTAGATAACCGGTTTCTAACATTTACATCATGAAAACCTTTCTTAGACTAATCTTGTGGGTTGAGAGAGTAGCCAGAGTTCGCCGTTTACCTCACCAGTGTCTCTAAAGGCTTAGGTATGGTACAGGGCATTCAAAAGAACAGTGAGCTGGCCTTAGGGAATCTGAAAGTCTCTCCCTCTCCAGTTTAGTGGTTTACTTTGAATATTCCCAGGCAGGAAGTTATCTTTTCAATAAATCTGAAAAACTTGGAGATGGCCCTGGCACCTCCATAAAGGTCTGCAAAGATTTCCCAGCCAGGAGGCCTGGCAGGAAACTCTGGGATCTGGGGATATGTGTGAATCCTGTTCTGAGTTCATGTGTTTCCAGCTCATGGTTCTAGGACATAGGGTTAAAGCTGTGGGGTCTGGGGAAATCTGGGTAATGTTGTCAACATGAGTTGCAGACCCAGGCTTCCTTTTACCTCACGTTATCTGCTCCTCATACCCACGCTGTGGGTGCACCTCCCCGCTGGGGCATCTTCAGGGGGGCTTCACTCACCTTCACTCTGTCACTGACAGCATGCTTTTTGGGGACTGTCAGTAAGGGCAGCGTAAACATTTGTCCCTGGGGAGCGTGTTGGGAGCAGCAGGCCAGTCTCATTCGGAGGCTTTGATGATCTGTCATGGGATACTCACTAGGTTACGTCTTCATCTTAGAGGTCTTTCCCACAGTTTCCAGTCACAAGACTGGCTGTTCATTGGGGAGAAATTCCTGCGAAGGCTAGGAGTAAAGCTTTGCCTCTGTTATGCTGCTGGAGTCCTCTTTCTATCCAGGATTAGGGGCTCCGGCTTTGGAAGAGGAATCCTAAGGCAAAAGTAATAATAAAAATAATGAAAATGTTTGCAGTGTGCTTGCTCAGGGGACATGAGTGTGCTGCACGCATGCTGTGATGATCTGATGTAATCCTTCTCAACAGCACCATGAATAATATACTATTATTAGTTTCATTTTCCTGATATAAAAACTGAGGCTTAGCGCTATCAAATGGCAAAGGGATACAGGATATGAACCTGAAGGAACTAAGCTGCTTAGAAAGAAAGCCTATCTTAAAAAATTGCTACTATACATAAAAGTGTCGTATTCTTCTGACCTTGCCTTTGATACTAAGCTAAGAACAAACCAGTTAAGAGTTTTGCACAAGCTCCTTGATATTTTAAGAGTAAGAAGAGTATAATTTTTCCTCAAGCAATTAAAGAAAATCTCCCTCACCTCATAATTCATTGAAGAAAATGTAGGAAAATCAGCAAATTGGAAGAGAGAAAAACAAAAAAGAAAAAGGGAGAGAAGGGGTCACCATTCTATCACTAATATTTTGAGATTTTGGGGGATAGCATTTATCTAAGGCATCATGTTTGAAGGATAAAGCAAAAAAATTAAAAACACTGTGGTTGAAACTCAAATTACTTCCCTAACCCTGCTGAGCATGGATAGCTTGTTCAGAAATTCCAGTGGGATCAAAGGTCAGCAGGTTATACACACTAACATTAGAAAATATGTGTGTGAAACAGAAAGGAAAGGAAGTCTCAGGATTTGGAATTCTGCAAGTTGGTCTCATCTGGCTCAGGACAGTTCCATCCTGGCTCAGGAATGCAGGTAGAGTTCTGGAGCTGGCATTTATTTGCACTGGAGTCACTTCCTAGGATTTTCACAGCTTTACATGTTTTTAGGTCATCTAAGCAAAAACTGTGGATATTGGTTGTGTTTCTGTCAATGAAAGAGGGAATCATACTTTAAAAAATTTGAATGTGTGTAGTCAGGGGGAGAAGAGTCAAGAAGATTGATTCTTCTTGGGTCGAGATACGACAGAAAATCTTAAATTACTTGATACTAAGTCCTTGGAAGCCAGCCCCCTAGCAATCACCATTAGCAATCCTGGTGAGGTGGGTAGGTGGAGATAGGAACCAGTAGAACTGAATTTTTTTTCCTCATATATTTTGCTCAATGTCTTGTCTCTGAGCAACTTTCACATCCTGATTCCGACCTCAACAGGCAGATAATTTTTGCTTCGGATTATCTTCTATAGTTTGTGTTATGAAATTTCCTGTGGAAGACAGAACAATCTACTCCCTTAAATTTTCTGCAAATATAAACTCACTTCCCTCTGAAAACAATTTTTGAGAGTTCTTTTGCTTCCTCCATTGTGATCGAAAATTGTGAGTTTCCAAGTAAGAATAAAAACGTATTTTGTTGAGACAGGGTCTCACTCTGTTGCCCAAGCTGGAATGCAGTGGCACGATCATGGCTTACTGTAGCCTTGGCCTCATGAGTTCAGGTGATCCTCTCACCTCAGCCTCCTAAGTAGATGGCACTACGGGCATGCACTACCATGCCTGGTTAATTTTTTTTTTTTTAATTTTGTGGAGAGACAGGATTTTGCCATGTTGCCCAGGTTGGTCTCAAACTCCTGGGCTCAAGTCAAGCCACTCTCCTTGGCATTCGAAAGTGCTGAGGATTACAGGCATAAGCCACCTCGCCTGACCTAAAACTTTATTTTTATCTCGAAAGATATAATTAAGGATCCAGGACATAGAAACATAAAATAAATGACAATGAAAGGTGTTATAGGTCTCAAAATGGCGAAGAATGGTTGTGTTAGAGGTAAGAGACAATCATGTGGACAGGATGCTCAACTGGATGGCCCCATGCTGTATGTTTTTGAAACCGTGGGTCTTAACCTTTTAGTGGGTTGTAAAATTAATTGACTAGATTATGACCACCATTTAAAATATATAATAGAAAATATCAAAGTGCATTGCATGTAGGAAGGTTATGTACTATTTCATGGCATTTTTTTTTTCAGCTATAACCACAGGCACACACACATAAGCATATGTGATGAGTTTCATTATAAAATACATTTCTTCTCGTGGATTCAACCAAAGAAGTTTGAAAGATGCTCCATTAGCCAAAGTAATCTATAAAATACATCTTTTTTGTTTGTTTGTTTTAGACAGAGTCTCACTTGGTCATGAAGGCTGGAGTGCAGTGGTGCAATCTTGGCTCATTGCAACCTCTGCCTTGTAGTCCCAGCTACTCAGGAGGCTGAGGCAAGAGAATTGCTTGAACCTGGGAGGCTGGGGCTACAGGCACGTGCCACCATGCCCGGGTAATTTTTGTATTTCAGTAGAGACAGGGTTTCACTATGTTGCCCAGGCTGGTCTCGAACTCCTGAGCTCTGGTGATCTGCCTGCCTTGGCCTCCCAAAGTGCTAGGATTACAGGCATGAACCACCGCGCCCAGCCAAAATAGATCTTTATTGGTATCGTTTATTAAATGCCTAAAAATTGTCAGGCCCATTAATAATAATACTTTAAAAATCTTTTTAGGAAATTACAATTATAGCACTCCTGCTACGTGAATCAGCCAGAAAACTGCTTCAAAATAACAGCAAGCATTTATTGAATTCTGTTAACATGTTGGGCACGGTGCTAAATCTTTTTCAAGCATTATCAAATCTACCTCTCATACCGACCCTATGAGGAGGCTACTATTATTCTAGTTTTTCAGAAGATAAAGCTGAGGTTTCCAGGGGTCACACAGCTAGTAGAACTCCAATCTGTGTCTGTCTGGTTTGAGAGCCAAAGCATTTCACCACCATACTACATCAGTTTTCAAGAAATAAATTTCTTACGGGTCTTTGCAATTTGTAAAATCTTTGCTGTCTGACTTTTTGGAAATGTTCCTAATTTAGCTCTAGGACAATTTGATCCACTTTTACCCCCATAGGATGTTGATAAGGGATATTTCTGTGGTTTGCGGTGTGGAGGGTAGAGTGATATTAGAGAAAGTTTATGACTGATCTAATCCTAAAGAACGTGTTCCTTCATCTTCTTACAGACTAAGGTTCAAAGTCTCATATTCCAAGGGAAACCCTCCTACCCTTAGACTGTTCACTAAGGCTCAAAGTCTTAGACTCCAAGGGAAACCCTCCTGCCCTCCCCGGAATAGTGGAGATTCCCCTCATTCCTCCCCTCCACCAAGAATGAAGTTTCCTCCCTAGCAGCAGAAACCAACCAACCACACAACAACAAAAATACAAATAGGAATTCTAAATTTTGGAGTCCCTGGCACTAGAACAAATTTCTCTAGGTCAGAGATCAGCAAATCTTTTCTGTAAAGGACCTGTAATATTTAATATAGTTAAGTATTTTGGGTTTTGTGAACCATATGGTCTCTGTCACAACTATTCAACTTTGCTATTGTGGTGCGAGAGAAGCGTATACATACTGAAGTGAATGAGTGTGGCTGGATTTGATCTGTGGGCTGTGGATCGCCAAGCCCTCTTCTAGAGCTTAAAATGGAATCCTCCCTAATGACCAGTTCAGAGGAAGAAGAACATAATTTTGCTCTTTTTTAGGTTTATATCCTCCTTGAATACTTTTGCATGATGTGTGCCTATCTTCCAACAGCTAGGGGAAACCATCATCCATCTCCTCTTTGGAATCTTCAGGAACATATTTTGTCTAAAGCATTGTAGGGTTGAGTCTTTATTTTTTGGATATGTAAAAAACAAATGAACACAGTGTGAAGACAGATGTCTCCACCAAGAGATAGCCAATATATTCTTCATTACCTTTCTCTGTCTCCTCTCTCTCTTACACAATTGCATTACATATATTATTTATGGAAACATTATACATGTGTTACATATATTTACAGAAATATTTTCCTTATATAGATCTGTAATTTATGATAAAAATATACTAAAAACCTTAACAGTTAATTCTCTCTGTGCTTTTTTTTTTTTTTTTGAGACAAGATTGCATGCTGTTTCCCAGGCCAGAGTACAGTGGCATGATCATAGCTCTTTGCAGCTATCTTGTGGGTAGCTGGGACTACTGGTGCATGCCACCATGCCTGGTTAATTATTTTTTATTTTTTTGTACAGACAGGGTCTCACTATGATGCCCAGTCTGGTCTCGAACTCCTGGCCATAAGTGAGCTTCCCAACTCAGCCCCCAAATTCTTCATGGCAGAATTACCAAGGCCTCTTTTTATTACCTTTAAAAACTATTTTTTAAACTTTGTGTAAAGAGCATATATTAATTTTATCCTCAGGAAAAAGAAAGCAAATAGCCTCTTATCACTTGTTTTCATCTTAGTATTTATATAGAGGAAGGAGAAAGGGAGAAAAAATGTGGACGAGCAATCTGGAAGTGCTAGAAGGAAAAACTGGGGCTCCAAAATCTTTTCATACTCCATTTTCACAAAGGGGTGGTTGATTGAAAGCACTGGGGAAACATAAAGCCAGCACTGCATTTCCTTTTTGAAATCCTGGAAGGAAAGGCATGGAGGGGGTAGAAATCGGGGCTGCCCATGAGCCATTTGCCCTCGTCCTACATTCAGAGACAGAAAAGAGACTGCTTTTGATATTTGAAGGTGGGGATATGGATATTTAAAATAAGTGCTTTCTGCATGTTTGCTTGTTTTGCCTTATTTAAAAGTGCTACTGGCCAGGTGTGGTGGCTCACGCCTGTAATCCCAGCACTTTGGGAGGCCAAGGTGGAAGGATCACTTGAGGCCAGGAGTTCGATACCAGCCTGGCCAACATGGTGAAATCCTGCCTTTACAAAAAATACAAAAATGAGCCGGGCTTGGTGGTGCAGGCCTGTAATCCCAGCTACTCAGGAGGCTGAGGCAGGAGAATCACTTGAACCCGGGAGGCAGAGATTTCAGTGAGCTGTGATCGTACCACTGCACTCCAGCCTGGGCTACAGAGCGAGATTCTGTTTTGTTTTGTTTTGTTTTGTTTTGTTTTTTAAAAAAGGCACTACTGACATTCTTCTGCTTCCCCCAGCCTATGCTGATTTCAGACAGTCTAATTCTCTAGACCTTAGACAGCCTTTGTCCATGAGGCTTGTTTCAGGTGTTTTGTTTAGGAGAGGTGAAGGGTTAAATATGGAGAGGACAGGGTAGAAGCAGAAAATGGACAGAGGACCTGGGCTCCTTTATCCAGCTCAACCAACATTTGTTAAGTGCTCACTCATGGCCAGCCACTGTTCAGGGTGATAAGAGATCAAAGAATAAGGCTGAAACCCTGTCCTTTGGAAACACTAATACAGTTGTCCTCATCCTCAGTTGCACATTAGAAATACCTGATAGCCTTTGAAAAATATTGATGCCAGAGCCTCACCCCAGACCACCTGATCAGAATCTCAGGGGTAGGGTCTGACCAAAAAAAATCAGGCTAGTTGACTCTAATGAGTATGCAGGGAAGTTTGAGAACAATGGTCTAAAGCCAAAGGCAGTTTAGGGCCATACCATCCTGAACGCACCTGATCTTATCTAAAGGCAAAGGCAGCACCGGCCAGTCACAGCAATTCCACATGCTTGTGCTATGAGAGGAATGTGTAAGTCCTGGTAGGTCGTGGTGGAGGAGGAAGAGATCAATTTTGCTTTGGGAAGGGAAGTTCTGTGAAAGAGTCACAGAAGAAAAGATGCTTAAGCTAAATCTCAAAGGACAAGCAGCCGTTTACCAAGCCAGACAAAGATGGGTGGGGTGGGCTGCATTCCATGCAAAGAAATCAGCCAGTGCCAAGGCATGGAGGTATGGGGAGGGCGGGTGGCATACCCTGTAGCTGCATGGGGGAGGGACAGGCACTATTTTTATCTGCTCAGGTTGCCATAACAAAATACCACAAGCTGGGTAGCTTAGACAACAAAATGTATTGTTTCACAGTTTTGGTGGTTAGAAGTCTTAGATCAAGGTATCAGTAGAGTTGGTTCCTTCCGAGGACTGTAAGGGGGAATCTGTTCCATGCCTCCCTCCGAGCTTCTGGTGATTTCTGGCAATGTTCATTTTTCCTTAACTTGCAGACCCATCACCCAACCTCTGCCTTCATATTCACATGGCATTATCCCTGTGTGCGTCTGTTCCAAATCTCCCTTTTCACGAGGACACCAGTCATATTGGATTAAGGGCCTATCCAACTCCAGTATGACCTCACCTTAGCTAATTACATCTGCAATGGCCTTATTTCCAAATAAGGTCACATTCTGAAGTACTGGAAGTTAGGATTTCAACGTATGAATTTTGGAAGAGACAATTTGACCCCTAACAGGCAGAACAGTAGAGAAGGAGGCTTGAGAATAAGGCATAATGTTGGACAGAGAGACCCTGCAAAAGAATTTGAATTTTGTCCTGAGGGGCCTGAGAACCACTGAAAACTTTTAATATTGAGACTAACAAAAGAAAAGTACTTGCTAACATTTATATGTGCCAGGCAGTCTTCTAGCTTAACTTTATGTGCTTTCACTC
Source organism: Symphalangus syndactylus (assembly GCF_028878055.3). Lineage (NCBI taxonomy): Eukaryota > Metazoa > Chordata > Mammalia > Primates > Hylobatidae > Symphalangus > Symphalangus syndactylus. The sequence goes on along the minus strand of NC_072445.2, from coordinate 20,928,090 downwards.
CTTTAATCCTCAAAAGTAAAGTCCTGTTACTATCTCCATTTTACAGATGAGAAAACTGGGGCAGAGAGGGGTTAAGTACTTGATCTAAAATCATATGCCAAGTAAATAGTGCTGTCAGAATTTGAATCCAGGAGGAATCTAGCTCCAAATCCTCATTGTTGCTGCTGCCTCTGGGCCATGAACACCTCAGAGTCTCAACTGTTCCCCTGCTGTGGACGACTTCCTCTCTGGGTCTCTAGCCCTTACTCCTCTCTCAAGCTGCAGTTCTGCATCTCTAGTGGTCTGTTGACATTTCCATTTCAATGTCCTTTAGCATCTCATTCTCACCAACCCTGAAAGTGAACTCCTTCTTTCCCCTGAAATATGAGCTTCATTTCTGTTTTAAAACACTGCTTTTCATGGCGAATCCTTTCCTGTCCTGTCAGTGCACAGCGGGTAATTACGGAGACCAAAGATACCTGGTGTCTTGGCTTCTTCTCTTGAGCCATTGGGGATGGGTGTGACCACTCGAGGCATGGCCTGTCTCAAAGGGGACTGTGTGAAAGTGTTTGGAGCCAGTACACCAGGGCTGGCAGGGGTGTTGTTGTGGGAGGTTGGGGAATCTGAACTGCCATCAAATGATGGGCATTTAGCTCCCCCCCAGGATAACATTTCAACATCTTGCTGGGCCTGGCAAAGAAGACAAGTACGCCCTCACATGGTAGTGGGGACCCCGTGGGTACAAAATGATTCTGAAGCTTCCATGGAAGGTTCTTATAAAAATTGGTATTCCAGGGCTCCCTCCTTTGAATAAGTGGATCTAGTTTAAAGCCTGGGTCCCATCATTTAAGCCATTAAGCCAAAAATGGCCCTTGAACGACATGTGAAAAAGGGCACTGCATCGTGAGCTGAAAGACCTTCGTTCTAATCTTTACTCAGTTTCTCGAATATTCAGCAAGCCACTTTAGAAACACTGAGAATAAACAGACCCTAAGTCTGTTTCTACATCTGTAGAAAGGAGTTAGACTCTATGATCTCTGAAGTTTCTTGAAGCTCCAAAATTCTACGATTGTTGTGTCCTAATTGGATATCAGACCAAAGATATTCAATGTCAGCTACACCTGAAATTGGCAGATCAGTCTTAAACCAGTGTTTTTGTGAAAATGGAGGAGTGAGTTGGGGTTTTTTTAATGCTTATAAAAAATTCTTTTTTTTTTTTTGCCTCCCTTAACCTAAAGTTGGCTTTCTTCAGTGCTGTCTCCTGCCACCTGATGTTTACTGAGAGAACTATAATCAACAAAAATTGCTAAATGCAAGGAGTTTTGGCTAGATTGACTCTTGGGTAATTAAACCAAACAGTTTCTCCAAGGATATATTTGTCTTTTCTCAGCCAATGTGGCACCAAATACAAACTTCTCCCATGGCAATGGGCCCCATTTGCCAATTCGTGCAGGTAACAAGCTGTCTTTCTCCCTGGCAGTAAAGATTTCCCTGTTGTGGCATGAAAGAAAGGCATTGTCAGTTTTATTATTATTTTTGAAAGAAAATGTTTTGAATCATTTGTTTGATGCCTCCTCCTCTAGAGTTGGGTGGAGTGATGACTAAGTTAAGAGAGGGCCTTAACGCAGGGGAAAATAGGGGCTCCTGGGAATTATGGGAGGACACTTTTTCTTTAATAGCAATTACCTTGCCTGACCAATTCTAGGCAGCCAAAGGATGGTCATTTCATATTTCACTGCTTGAATGCTGGCTTTTGAGATAGAAACATAAAATCAAGGAATAATAGTCCCATGTTTCATAAATGGAAGTATGACATTGACAAGTGAAAAAAAAATGCACTTGGATTTATTGGTAAAGGAGATGAGATTTAAACCTCAGCTTCCCAAACTTAACCCAAGATGCCTATGCTTCTTCATGTGTAAGTACGTCCACTTGAGATCTGTTGGAAGATATTAGGTACTTTCCTAAACTCTGGCCTTCAGCTCGTTTGCTTCCTGATGTTTCATATTTCCTTATTGCATAATGCAAAGGAGTGCCTCAGATGCTGCCGGGACTGGTGCTGTGATAACTGAGTCTGGTTGTTTCAGGGCACAAGGACTTCCAAAGGCCAGAACTCACACTATGTATTAAAAACCCCAAATTTCCGTTTCTCCTAGACAGTAGACAGTTTCACTTCTCTGTAACACTCCCAAAAGAACGAAGCTTTTTTTCTTTAGGTTTCTTTTTTTTTTATTATTATTATTATACTTTAAGCTTTAGGGTACATGTGCACAATGTGCAGGTTTGTTACATATGTATACATGTGCCATGTTGGTGTGCTGCACCCATTAACTCGTCATTTAGCATTAGGTATATCTCCTAATGCTGTCCCTCCCCCCTCCCCCCACCCCACAACAGGCCCCAGAGTGTGATGTTCCCCTTCCTGTGTCCATGTGTTCTCATTGAAGAATGAAGCTTTGAAAGACATAGATCTAATTGGGAACCAATGGATAACATAGCTCCAGCATGTTTAAAGTAGGAAGAGGAGTATGGGAAAATAGAATCATAAAATTAGAAGGAAATTTGAGAATCCATAGCGTCCATCCCCCTGTCCTCAGGCAGAAGTGCATGTAAATTTAGTAAGTCATCCTAATTTTAGAGATTGCAAGGCCTGGTGATTCCGTAACTCCCTCACAAGGGCACTTCAAGCAACCTTCATAGTCATTCTTTCTTTCTTCATCCATTCTAACTCTCCTTTTCTCTCATCTGAGCTGCATATTCTCCCAAAAGCACTTTTTTTTTTTTTTTTTCCTGAGGAGAGTTTAATGAAGAGGGCAGGATTGAGGGCATCAGCAAGCAAGGGTGAAGCCCCAAGGGACCAGCAGCTGTAGGAAGCCATCACTGTCTCCAGGGTTGAAGGGGCAAGGGGAGACAGCATGTTATCGGAACCTCTTGAGAGCAAGATCCATGCTGTGGACAGGAGTAATAGTGACAGAGGGATGCAGCTACACTGTGAAGAAGCCACAGGAAGATAGGAGAATGAAGGGCTGGACTTCTCTCTACTCCCACCCTCCAATCTCTTGATGGTCCCTCACACTGGCTAATCCAACTAGGGTCAGAGAGCAAAGAAGCCCAGGAGATCTGCACTTAGAGGTCAGTCTACCTGGGGCTGGAGGAGGATGGAGATAAGCAATGAATCGATAGGGAAGGGGAATGGCAAGTGGAAGAGATGGGGAGGGCCTGAAAACCCCACTTCTCTCTGTGGAGACCTTCAGCCAATCTACACGTGCTCAGCCCTGTCTAAGCCCTATTCTCTGAGGTGCCAGATTCCTCCTTGTTGAGGGTCTGAGCAGCCCATGAAGCCCTTTTGGCCATGCCCTGCTGCATAGATGGCATTTCTGCTCCCCTCCCATTTGCTTCCTTTCCTCCTGCACTCAGGGGACATCTCTCATCAATGAGTATTGCTTCTCTCTTATTCTAAAAGCATTAAATATTTGAAAAGCAAGATCTAATCATTCCTCAGACTTATTTTCTAAGTTAAATAGCATACATTTATTAATCCTTTATTCAAGTCTTTGAAAATGTTTTTAGACAACTGATGAATTATCAGTTTATTGTGAATTCCTAGGACTCACACATTCTTTCACGTTTCTCAAATTGTGACGATTCCTCTCACATCAGCTCCTGCATAACTCAAGGAAGATATATATGTTTGTATCAAAGCCCTAAGTGAGCCCTTACCTACACAGAAAACTCTGTGATATTACATATCTTCCCATTCATACTCAGAAAGCAACTTGGGCCTTGTAGATTGACTGTTTATGATTTTAGACATTCTTGATTCAGGCCTTAGCACTAGGATGGTACATTTTCTCTGTGCTCTGCTGGTCCTTCTATGCCCAGAACAGAGCTAGGATGACCAGCTGTTCTATTTGTTCTGGACTGAGCAATTTCCCAGGACATGAACATTTCAGTGCTAGAACTGGGACAGTTCCAGGGAAACTGGGATGATTGATAAATGCCAGGTTTTAAAAATACCTCCAATTTTGTATGGCAGCCTCAGAAATTCTAAAGCCACATTGAAAAAAGATTAAACTTTTTTCTTCACATTATTCTATGATTCAGGTTCTGGTTACGTCTATCCCTGTGTTATCCTAAGCTTAATTTCTAGCCCTTCCTTACTACAAATAAGTTGCGGCACAGAAGTTGCATGATAAGACAGGCAGGGAATTGCAACACCACAAGTCATCTTGGCATCCAAATACAGCAAGTGATGAAGGATGTAAGCCGTCTTCAACATAGCCCAGATCCCCATCTCTTACAATTTTAGTCCTAGACATGTGACTCTTGGCTCAAAATGCACCGTGCTTATTTCACTATGTTGTAATTGCTTGTTTATTCCTTGTCTCCCTTGTTAGACAGAAAGATAATTGAGGGCAAGGATCTAGCAATCTCAAGATTTAGAACTGGACCTGCTCCATGAGATTAGCTCAGTGACTCATTGGGGAGCATCTTGGGATACGAAGAGGGCACATTTACTCGAGATTTGTTTCTGAACTTTCTTGATTCATTATGAAGCTTGGCTTTTTGTATCATCCTTGAAATACATTAGGCACTTGAAGTAGGCATGGGGTTGGGGTTGGGGGATCTCACATTATAGGAGAGTTTCCTGCTAAGTTTAGTTTCCACACTCATCCCCCACAGACTGATCCGGCCTGGGGACTCTGCCCACTCCCCGCAATTCTGTAGGAATCAGAGTTACAAGAGTGAAGAGAGCCCTAGGGCTTCTTGGTTAGCTAACTTTCTGACTCTGAAGTGGCCTTTACTCTTCCTTGTTGTTTGAGGGAATGCCAGACAAATGAAAAAAATTTATTTTTTTAGGGGGGCAAATATTGAATTCAAGAAAGTGGTGAGGCTTCTTTAGAAAGACGTCTAGAAATCATGCCATCCTGTATAGTATCATTAAAGATAGAGAGAAGGATGGCAAAAAAAGAACTAGCTTTACAAAGCACTTATTTTGTGCTGGGTACAATGCTACCTTTTTACATGCCCAAATGAAATGATGACATACCACAATATTGCAAGATTAATTATAATTTCCATTTACAGGTAAGCTTGCAGTGTGGTTGTATAACTTGCCCAAGGTCATAAGAAACAGAGGTAGGATGTCGAATCAGGTTTTTAGCCTGTAAAACTCATGTCTGTGTTTGGTAACATGTAGCATCACCTCCCAATGACCTTGAAAATCTCTGGACTGGCTCCTGGGTCCCAGATTTCTCTCAGTTTTCTGATGTTACTCAGATACTGAACATGACCAGGAAATATTGGGTTAGTTTCCAGAGAAAGTCTATTAGAGACATGGTGCTAATGATAGGATGGCGGGGAAAACATCTCTAAAGGGAAGGAATGAACAGCATGAGCCATGGTTTGGGAGCTTCCTTAAAAGATTTGGGGGAAAAGACTCCATTTATAAATGCTCATAAAGTCTCTGGTTAAATTCCACCGTATAAATTATTCACAGAGAACTGCTCAGGCTTTCCCCTCCCTGCAGGGTGAACGGCTGGCCTTCTGCAATGCCAGGCCTAGGTCTTCCGGTTCTTTGAGGATCAGTGCCCTCTGCAGGTTGAAGCCAGAGAAGCCAAAAGCATGAGAATAAAAGGACAAAGAGTTTTCTGCTCCTGTTCCTTCTCATGTAAGTGCTTGCCTCAAAGTACATTAAAGACAAAGGCTAGGGGACTTCGGAGGAAATATTTTTCCTGTGTGACCTTGAGTGTGAAATGTCATGGAACCACTGGGCAAGTGATGAAGAAACCGGTTGGTTCCTCGAATTCATCCTCACGATGCTGATTTGTTCCCCGCCGGCCTTCCTGCATGTTCCATCCTGTTTAACTGTCTCAGTCCAACGGGGCCTCAGCAACAACCCTTCAACAGCGGGGAGAATTTCCCAATGGAAAGGCAGTACAAATACACACCAGAGGACTCAGATTCACTGTGTTTTCTTTATTAAGATACGAGTTACAGGAGAGCTTAGAGAGCAGATGCAGAGTGGCTCTGTGGCTCTGTTTCTGCCCTGCAGCCCCAAGTCAGTGGCGGCAGGGGCTGGGAGAAAATGGCCTAACGTTTTTTTACCGCCTACTTTGTGCTGGGTTCAACTTTAACTCACTAATTTCCTTAAGAAGGGGAATTCTATCCTCTGGTCCTCTTTGAGCCTTTGGTTGGGTTTATTTCTAAACAACCGACTTGTCATTTCTTCTTTTGTTTTTGAAACGGAGCCTTGCTCTGTCACCCAGGCTGGAGTGCAGTGGCGCGATCTCGGCTCACTGCAACCTCCGCCTCCTAGGTCAAGAGATTCCCCTGCCTCAGCCTCCCGAGTAGCTTCTATAGGACATTCCATAGGAAGAGCTGAGGTCAGAGTCAGCAGCAAGGAAATGAAGTGGCAGCACAATCCACCAGGGTGTGCCTGGGGAATCTTGTGCCTGTGGTCAGGGCAGACAGAAGCGGGAGGATTCCCAGACTCAGCCTTCTTCTTTTTCTTCCCAGCAAAAGTAATTTAGGAAGCTCAGACAAACCATCAAGTCTAGGAACACTTTGCTACTAGTCTGGCTTGAATTCATCATCTGTTTGGAAAACTGGGCTTTGATTTTGTTCGTAAGTTTCAGTCACCATGCTGTAGCCACAATGCTGATGACTAGATCTTTGCCATCTTCCTGTGCCTGAGGCCTGGATGTGGTAACTGAAACAGATGTTGGTGTACCCCCCGGTATCCCCTCAAGCCTTACCATTTCTGAGCTTGCTGGTTTAGCTTGCAACTGTCAGCATCTGTGTCCATTTGTTTTCTGGCTTTTTGTGGAGAGAGAAACCCTTTGTGGCCATGCACATAGCAAGCCAGAAATGCCAGGGAGCTAATGTACATCCTTCCAGCAGCCTTCCACTCTTCTCAGATAGTAAACATGGCTAAACATAAAGCTGGTGTATCATCTATAGAATTTAAGAACAATGTGAAACTCAGTACATCTGTAAGATCATGCTCAGAGGCAGTGCTTGGCAGGCTTGCTCCTTAGAATGATCGCAAGTTTCTTAGAGACAAAAATTAGGACTCAATGCCCCAAAATTCAATGTCAATTATAGGAAAAGATTTTCTAAGAATTACTGGCGTGGTATTGGGCAAAATGGTGCAGCATTCATTGGAATCTGTTACTCAGACTGAAGAGATTCAAACTCATCGGGTTCAGGAGACTGTAGTCTCTTCCATTCAATCTTGGCACCTTAGAATAAATTTTGTATTAATTATCTCTTGCTGTATAACAAATGATGCTCAACAAGAATCATTTATTATCTCTCAAAATAATAGTTCAGGGATGCAGGAGTGACTTCTCTGGCTGAGAACTGAAAGTCTTCCTTTGGGTTGTGGTTAGATGCTGGCCAGAGCTCCAGAAACAGGAAGGCTTGATTAAGGATGAAGATCCACTTCCAAAGCTGCTTCCTTACATGCCTGGCCATAAGTGAGAAGTCCCAGGGAGCCTCTCTGTGGAGCTGCTTGAGTGTCCTCCTGGTAGGGTGGCCCATTTCCCCAAGATTGAGCAACCCAAGAGGCCAAGATAGAAGCTGCAATGCCTTCTTTTTTTTTTTTTTTTTTTTCTGAGATGAAGTCTCGATCTGTCGCCCAGGCTGGAGTGCAGTGCCATGATTCGGCTCCCTGCAACCTCTGCCTCCAGGATTCAAGGGATTCCCTTACCTCAGCCTCCCGAGTAGCTGGGATTACAGGCATGTGCCACCATGCCCAGCTAATTTTTGTATTTTTAGTAGAGATGGGATTTTGCCATGTTGGCCAGGCTAGTCTCGAACTCCTGACCTCAAGTGATCCATCCACCTCTGCCATCCAAAGTGCTGGGATTATAGGCATGAGCCACCACACCTGGCCTGCAATGCCTTTTCTGACCTAGCCTCAGAAATCACCCACTGCCATTTCTGCTGTATTCTGCTGGTCATATGAATCAGTCCTGCTTCAAGGTAAGAGGGGACTACAGAGGGCATGGATATTCAGAAGTGAAGATCATTAGGGGCCATCTTGAAGGCTGGGTGCCATAAGTTTCTAGGAAAAAGTCCATTCCATAAACAGTTTTAGGTGAGAAGCATGTGAAACAGCAACAGATTCAAAGGATATTGGAAAATGCCTGTTGACCAGACAAGCAGAAACATTTAAAATGTTTTTTTAATTTTGTAATTTCCCATAATGCTGTTTACACAACGGGCAATGATCTGTAGCTTGAGGCGGCAACTCCTTAGAAACCTGTAGACTGAGTTGCACTTGAACTAAACAGAGAGTTTTGCTTCAGACGAGGGAGAGTCAGCTCTCAGTGACTGGCTTTCTTCCAAAACCCTAAAAATCCATGCCATTAATTCTGGAACCTTGAACCCAAGAGTCAGACCAGTGCATGGTCTGAGTTTTGCTACCTGCAGGCACTTTCTGGATCAGGATGTGGCTGCACAGTGGAGCCCTTTGTTGTGCTCTGGGCAAAGGAATTCCACTGGCCTGACTGCTTCAGGGCTCATTTCCTGAACAGGACGATTCTACCACCTGGTGGATGGGTCTCTCCAAAACAAACAGGCTCCTCATCATGCCTCCAAGCCCGAGCCCTGTGCTGATCCCCAAATGCTGGGGAACAGAGATGACCCATGGACTCCTTATCAAGTGCCTTCAAACACCACTTGCTCATAAGAAGTTTTTACATTTATTAAGTTCATGCTACCAAAGGTCAAGTTCCCACCGCAGAAATGAAAAAAAGAAAAATGAGGAAGACGAAAAAACCCCAGAAAGCTGAGAAAGCAGCATTGAAAGAAACCAGAGAAAATGAAAAGCCAGCAATTGGTATGCTGAGCTTTGTTACTTAGTCATGAACATAGCCTGAAAATGCCTCTCTCATCTTGTGGGAAGTTGTCTTTTCAGCCATTCCAAAAAAAAAAAAATAATAATAATACTATGATACGTTTACTTCATGATGTAATAAATTAAAATACATTATCCTTCAGCTTTCTCAAAATAACCTGCTGAGGTCAATATTATTTGCCTCTGGCCACTCTAAAATGGCAAACCCTCCTTTTTTCCTTATCCCAGTTTATTTTTTTCATACAGCTTCTCACTATCTGGCATTGTATTCTACGTCTACATATTTGTTTATTTTCTTATTGTCTGTTTGCCTAAAAGGTAAGCTCCATAAGAGCAGGGGTTTTGCCCATTTTGCTTTTTGTCACACTCCCAGAGAATACTCCATAAATTGTTGTGGAAAAATGACTTTTGCATCAAGTCAGCTATGAGAGGTTAAATACCTTCCCCCAGGTCGTTTAGTCCAAGTTTAATGCACTTTTTACCCTGTTGTGCTTCCTGTTTTCTATATCAAGAGCCAAAAGCCCAGATTTTAGGAAACTGAGGCCACCAAGTTGCAAAGTGGGAACATGGATGAGCTCAGACTAGAACCCAGGTCTTTTGATATCTAGTTACTCAGTCAAGTGTTTGCTATCACAGGCAAGCTAAGGGTTGTGCCCCAGCATATAAAGGTAATGGCGAGGTAAGAAACTACCCTCTTATCCTCTTGCTTTTTCCACTGTGGCTGTTTGGCCTCTTGGTTTATGGGCCTGTAAATGCACAGTGTGCGCATCTCAGCGTTGTGCAACATGCCTTGCTCCACGTCCATTCCACTCGATTATCAACACGATTTGTAAGGAAATAGCTTGAAAACAATTACACCTGCCTACCATGACTACTCGGATGCATATAGCTATGTTTCTACATGGGAGGAATTTACATCCAAGCCGTGAGCAAAACATCTGAATCAGGGCTGGGCGCGGTGGTTCATACCTGTAATCCCAGCACCTTGGGAGGCCGAGGCAGGAGGATCACCTGAGGTCAGGAGTTCTAGACCAGCCTGGCCAACGTGGTGAAACCCCGTCTCTACTAAAAATACAAAAATTAGCCGGGTATGGTGGCATGCACCTGTAATTTCAGCTACTCAGGAGGCTGAGGCATGAGAATCACTTGAACCCAGAAGATGGAGATTGTAGAGATCCGAGATCATGCCACTGCACTCCAGCCTGGGCAACAGAGCACTCCAGAATGGGCAACTCTGTCTCAAAAACAAAACAAAACAAAACAAAAAACAAAAAACAACCACAAAAAAATCTGAATCAGCACAGGGATTAAGTCCCATGGAAGTTCAGAACAGATCTCATTTGTCATATTTACACATTTTCAGGACCATTTGACAGTTCTTTATCTATTTTTGGCTTTACTAGGTAAAGCTGAACCCTCACCACCTGGTTTTTTCCTTTGCTTCTCTGTCTTTGTCTCTCCTGAGAGCTGAAAGTAGCTGCCAGGATGGAGCATGCCCAGTAAACACCCAGGAGTTTTGGTTGTCAAGTTGGGGAACCTACAGCAAGTACTCCCTTATGCCCATTTGCTTGTAGAGCCAAGAACAACTGAAATACATCAGCTGGGAGTCAACCCTCACGAGCAAACAGATTAGTTCAGCTTATATCCCTGAAACAGCTTGTTAGGTGGGGTCTGGCTCTGCTGAGCAGAAACACATGTTTATACCCAAGTGACTTAGTTCAGTGTATTCCTCCGGAAAACAGTGTTGGAGTCCCTGTGTCCTTGGCATTAATTTGGTGGATTTGTTACACTGGGCCCACCTTGCCCCATCACTGCTGTGTGAGCTGCCTTTCCAAGGCCTCTGTCTGCTCTGCACCGCAGGGTGAGACAAAAAGAGCATTATCTGATAAACTACTCAAGAACTGCGGGAATCAGGCTGAAAATAAATGAGGGAATTTTTCCTAGTGAATACACTGAATCAAGTGACTGCAGAGTGTAAATTCTCCTCACAGTTTGTCACGTTTCCATGTTATCTTTTCCCCTTGGAAAGATGGCATAAAGAAACAAAAATCACTGGAAAGAGTATGGGCCTTGGAATGTGGGTTCAAATCACAGATCTGCCATTTGCTGACTGTGAAACTTTGACTGGGATGGCTAACATTTCAAAAATCTCCTTTTTTGTTTTTATCTGTAAGCCAGGTCCAGTGACAGCTAACTGGCAAGACTGCTGTTACGTTTGAATAATGTGAGTACAGCCACTGACAGTTCCCAGTAGGCAAGCAGAGTCTTCATATATGGCAGTGAATGTGATTATCATTAATATCACTTGCTAAGTTTCCACTGTTTGAGTCAGGATTAGGACAGCCACAGTCTCACTGAAGGGCAGCGAAGGGAAAGCTGGGGGAAATCCTTGTCACACCTAACTTTTGTGACTTTGGACAAGTCAACTTGTCTGGGACTTAGTATCTTTAAAAATATGGAGAAATATGAGTGTAATGGCTCACGCCTGTAATCCCAGCACTTTGGGAGGACGAGGTGGGCAGATCACTTGAGGTCGGGACTTCGAGACCAGCCCGGGCAACATGGCAAAACCCTGTCTCTACTAAAAATAGAAAAATTAGCTGGGCACAGTGGTGCCCGCCTGTAGTCCCAGCAACTCGGGAGCCTGAGGCAGGAGAACCGATTGCTTGAACCTGGGAGGTGGGAGTTTGCAGTGAGCAGAGATTGTGTCACTGCACTCCAGCCTGGGTGACAGAGTGAGACTCTGTCTCAAAAAAAAAAAAAAAGAAAAAAAGAGTCACAGGAGTTCAGAGAAGGGAGCTCCAAGGGCAATGGTGCAGGTTGCCTGAAACTCAGAGATTCCTAGTTTAAAACAAAAGACCTTGAAAGTGATTTATCCTCACAGTATTCAAAAGGTAGACCCGATGATTCAATAGAAACACCAAAGTCCTTAAATCATCTGGTCTATCTTGGAAGGGCAGGACAGGGCACGGTGGGGCAAGGCCAGATACCAAGAGCACATGTTAGTTTTCTCTTTACAGACGAGGAAACTGGAGTCCAGTGATATGGTCAGAGTGAGATGGGAATGGTGAGGTGAAGGCCAGATATTTCCAAGTTTGGTCGATAGAAGTGGAAAGAAATCAGGGTGTAGAGCCAGACAGACTGAGTTTGCTGTTCACTTCCTCCCTTTACTAACCATGCGACTAAAGGCAAATCACACTGAACCTTTTTGAGTTTCATTTTTTTTTTTTATCTGTAAGAGGAGGGTAAGGAAAACACATCAATGGTATCACCGGGGTTGGCATGGGGGTATCACTGGGGTTGGCATGGGGATGGAGTGAAATAGCAGCGACAAGGACGCAATTTAGCACAGAATTGTGTTTCTACCCCTCCCTGTCAGTTGTGATAATGAGTTTAATCCCTTTGCTAGGCTGAAGCCAATGGAGAGCTCCCATATCTGCAGACCAGAAGGCAGGGAAGATGGTTCTTTTCTCTTAACTGGAACAAAAGTGTAAACTGATTCAAAAGCAGGGCTGATGGGTTTTATTATCTTTGTGTTCTAAATACCTATCACAGTGCCAAGAACTTGGAAGGCACTACAAAAATATTCATGAACTGGAAGTATCACCAGGTTGTTAACAAAACTTCAAATTGTTCCTCCACCTACACCATCCCATTTTTACATGAGAAGAAACATCAAATCAACATCATTTGAGAGAGTTCTGCTTCTGGCCTGGTGAAGTACCTCCTATTGAGCCAAGCTACTAAAGATAACAACTATAAAATCTGGACAAAATATTGTAAAAAATTAAATGAAGGCACAAGGGAGTGAGGACACGCACACAGATACTGGAAGAGAGTTGATTCGTGGATGAAGGGAATGATACTAGGTACATTTCTCTTTTTTACATTTTTAAAAAATTGTTTTCAGCTTTTGGCATGAGGGCAGGCCACAATCTATCCCCTCTGTTATGAATAAAACCAGTGGAAAAGTATGTCTTACTGGCTTAAAAAACCCAAAGATGGAATTCAAGACAACCAGAGCTGCTGGAAAGTGAGGAGAAAATTCTGAAAAAGATGGAGTCAGGGAGAGAAAGCCCTAAATTCTGCTTATAATCTCCATCTGAATCTCTGACTAATTTGAACCGTAATATGCACAGGGAACAACTTTAGAAAACAAAATCAATACAATTATTTATTTATTTATTTATTATACTTTAAGTTTTGGGATACATGTGCAGAACATGCAGTTTTGTTACATAGGTATACACGTGCCATGGTGGTTTGCTGCACCCATCAACCCGTTACCTACATTAGATATTTCTCCTAATGTTATCCCTCTCCTAGCCCCCCACCTCCAACAGAACCTGGTGTGTGATGTTCCCCTCCCTGTGTCCATGTGTTCTTATTGTTCAACTCCCACTTATGAGTGAGAACATGAGGTATTTGGTTTTCTGATCTTGTGATAGTTTGCTGAGAATGATGGTTTCCAGCTTCAACCATGTCCCCGCAAAGAACATTAACTCATCCTTTTTTACGGCTGCATAGTATTCCATGATGTATATGTGCCGCATTTTCTTAATTCAATCTATCATTATGGACATTTGGGTTGGTTCCAAGTCTTTGCTATTGTGAATACTGCCACAATAAACATACATGTGCATGTGTCTTTATAGTAGAATGATTTATAATCCTTTGGGTATATGCCCAGTAATGGGATGGCTGGGTCAAATGGTATTTCTAGTTCTAGATCCTTGAGGAATCTCCACCTTGTCTTCCACAATGGCTGAACTAATTTACACTCCCACCAACAGTGTAAAAGCATTCCTATTTTTCAGCAACCTCTCCAGCATCTGTTGTTTTCTGACTTTTTAAGGATTGCATTCTAACTGGCATGAGATGGCATCTCACTGTGGTTCTGATTTGCATTTCTCTAATGACCAGTGAGCATTTCTTCATATGTCTGTTGGCTGCATAAATATCTTCTTTTGAGAAGTGTCTGTTCATATCCTTTGCCCATTTTTTGATGGGGTTGTTTGCTTTTTTCTTGTACATTTGTTTAAGTTCTTTGTAGATTCTGGATATTAGCCTTTGTGACATGGGTAGATTGCAAAACTTTTGTCCCATTCTGTAGGTTGCCTGTTCACTCTGATGATAGTTTCTTTTGCTGTGCAGAAGCTCTTTAGTTTAATTAGATGCCATTTGTCAATTTTGGCTTTTGTTGCCACTGCTTTTGGTGTTTTAGACATGAAGTCTTTGCCCATGCCTATGTCCTGAATGGTATTGCCCAGGTTTTCTTCTAGGATTTTTATGGTCCTAGGTCTTACGTTTAAGTCTTTGATCCATCTTGCATTGATTTTTGTATAAGGTGTAAGGAAGGGGTCCAGTTTGTTTTCTGAATATGGCTAGCCAGTTTTCCCAACACCATTTATTAAATAGGGAATCTTTTCCCCATTGCTCGTGTGTGTCAGGTTTGTCAGAGATCAGATGGTGGTAGATATGTGGTGTTATTTTTGAGGCCTTTGTTCTGTTCTGTTGGTCTATATATTTGTTTTGGTACCAGTACCATGCTGTTTTGGCTACTGTAGACTTGTAGTATAGTTTGAAGTCAGGTAGCATGATGCCTCCAGCTTTGTTCCTTTTGCCCAAGATTGTCTTGGCTATGCGGGCTCTTTTCTGGTTCCATATGAAGTTTAAAGTAGTTTTTTCCAATTCTGTGAAGAAAGTCAGCGGTAGCTTGATGGGGATAGCATTGAATCTATAAATTACTTTGGGCAGTAAGGCCATTTTCACAATACTGATTCCTCCTATCCATGAGCATGGAATGTTTTTCCATTTGTTTGTGTCTTCTCTTATTTCCTTGGGCAGTGGTTTGTAGTTCTCCTTGAAGAGGTCCTTCACATCCCTCGTAAGGTGTATTCCTAGGTATTTTATTCTCTTAGTAGCAATTGTGAGTGGGAGTTCACTCATGATTTGCCTCTCTGTCTGTTATTGGTGTATAGGAATGATTTTTGCATATTGATTTTGTATCCTGAGACTTTGCTGAAGTTGCTTATCAGCTTAAGGAGATTTTAGTCAGAGAGGATGGGGTTTTCTAAATATACAATCATGTCATCTGCAAACAGAGACAATTTAACTTCCTGTCTTTCTATTTGAATACCCTTTATTGTTTTCTTTTGCCTGATTGCCCTGGCCAGAACTTCGAATACTATGTTGAATAGGAGTGGTGAGACAAGGCATCCTTCTCTTGTGCAATCAATATCTTTTTTTTTAAAGCCTTTTATTTCAGGTTTAGGGGACACGTGCAGAAATTTTTTTTTTTTTTATTTTATCTTAAGTTCTGGGATACATGTGCAGAACATGTAGGTTTGTTACATAGGTATACATGTGCCATAGTGATTTGCTGCACCTATCAACCCATCTTCTAGGTTTTAAGCCTCACATACATTAGATATTTGTCCTAATGCTCTCCCTCCCCTTGCTCCCCATCCTCTGACAGGCCCCGGTGTATGATGTTCCCCTCCCTGTGTCCTTGTGTTCTCATTGTTCAACTCCCACTTATGAGTGAGAACATGCGGTGTTTGGTTTTCTGTTCCTGTGTTAGTTTGGTGAGAATGATGGCTTTCAGCTTTATCCCTGTCCCTGCAAAGGACATGAACTCATTCTTTTTTATGGCTGCATGAAATCAATATCTTTCAGAGGAACATAACAGAAGTCAAAGTTTCTACAACATATTTTTTTTGCAATGCCTGGGATATAATCTCAAATTAATTGTTGTATGAAGAAACAGAAAGATGTCCTCTGTGCATTAAAAATACCCCAAAATTGTCCAGGCACGGTGGCTCACACCTATAATCTCAGCACTTTGGGAGGCCCAGGCGGGTAGATCACGATGTCAGGAGTTTGAGGCCACCCTGGCTAACATAGTGAAACTCTGTCTCTACTAAAAAGAGGCACATAGCCAGGCATGGTGGCATGTGCCTGTAGTCCCAGCTACTGGGGAGGCTGAGGCAGGAGAACCACTTGAACTCAGGAGATGGAGGTTGTGGTGAGCAGAGATCGCGCCACTGCACTTTAGCCTGGGCAACAGAGTGAGACTCCATCTAAAAAAAAATACCCCAAAATTACAACATTGTAATATGAAGCTTATAATATATGTAGATGTAATACCTATTAGAACTATTTCAAGAATGATGCAAATTTGTTATATTTTACATGAAGTTGTATAATATTAACTCTACATTGGTTGTTAAAAGTTAAGAATGTGTATTATAGTTCCTAGAGCAAACACTAAAAATAACATGCAAGTAGATATGGCTAAAAAGTCAACAAAGAAATTAAAATGGAGTATCAACTTAACTTTATTTGATTAGGGCCTTCCAGATATGCTTCTACTGCAGATTTTCAGGCCCACCCAATAGAAGCCTCAGCTTATAATCACAGAATGAAAGGATTAGCAAAATCCGGATGTGAGCATCTAAAAAGGCTCCCTAGAGAAATGACCCCTCCAGCCTTAATGAGAACAAGAAGGAAAGCAATAGAATTCAAGTAGGACATCCCAGCTTTAGGGACATGAGCAAGACTAGGGGCACGTAAACATAAAAGAGCAGGGCCACTGAAGTTCAAGGCTCGGAAATGTGTAAGAAACTCCTGGCTGTCTCCTTTGAAGCCTGCTTCCTGTAGCTGGTTGTCCCCAGACTTAGAGAAGGTAAGGCTGAGGGAGATTCCAGCCACAACCAACCACTACCATTATTTTGGACTAATTTGGGTAAACAAGTGGGTAAGAAGGTTGCTGACTACACTTCCAAGATATTGTGGAAGGAAGGAAAAGAGCAAAACAACATTATTGTCCCTCTTTCAACCTGGTGTTTTTGCACCTGTATTGCCATGCCACAAAGCAGGGGAAGTTGCTTAACCTGCCTGCCATTAATCCCTCAGATTATTCACATACTCCCTTGAGATACGGTTTCCAAGTCAGCATCAGCTATTTCAAAATCAACAGCTGTGGGGGCATGAAGGTGCCTGAGAAGTCCATACTGGGCCAGCCCCAAATCCCACATTATTTTTGTGTAAATGAGGAACTGCAAGGACTGAAGAAGTTTTGGGAATACAAATTAAACTGAGAACTCCAAACCTCGGCAACTCCTTCACATGGTTTTCTGGAATCTACATGTCTGACTTAGTCCAAAAGGTCTTACCTTGTTCTGGTTCAGTACCTACAGAGAACATATTGCCTTCCAAAGTGGATTCGAATTTGAGAAAGAACTTCTTATTTGAAATTGGGTGGGGGAAAAGAAGGCTGAGATAAATAATACAATAACAAGGTGGATCCAGAATTTTTTTTTTTTTTTGAGACTGAGTTTCACTCTTGTTGCCCAGGCTGGAGTTCAGTGGTGCAACCTTGGCTCACTGCAACCTCCACCTCCTGGGTTCAAGCTATTCTCCTGTCTCAGCCTCCCAAGTAGCTGGGATTACAGGCATGCGCCACCACGCCTGGCTAATTTTTTATATTTAGTAGAGACAGGGTTTCACCATGTTGGTCAGGCTGGTCTTGAACTCCTGACCTCAGGTGATCCACCTACCTCAACCTTCCAAAGTGTTGGGATTACAGGTGTGAGCCACTGCACCCGGCCAGATCCAGAATTTTTAAGGGGGACAAAATATTGGCTGACTCTGTGGGCTATTGTGTCTTTGGGTTCTATACGTAACTAGACAAGGGTCTGGAAATCCCTATGGTGGGGAAGAGCTGCCCAACTGCAGTATAGGGATTAGGGTCAGGGGAGACAGGCATAAAATTTAAGGGAGCACCAAAAAAACATAGCAATCAAAATAAACATTTTAATGTAATACTGGAAAAAAACTACAAAATTCTTGTAAAAAGCTGTGGTTAACAAAATATCAAAATTTTACATAAAAACAAGGTGTTGCTGTTTGTTTGTCTTATGACATTGGGTTACTGTGCAACAGGGAAGGCTGTTTCCCATCAGCACTTCGTTCCTGGATCTGTGTTGCTCTTGCATCCTCCTGTGTGGGCATATGAGGAGGGTTGGTAATGATGAGATGCTTTGTGTATAGACAAGATTTTTGGTTTTGGTTTTAATGGCAGAGGTTTTACTAATGCTTTTACTTGATTTAAAGTGTAGGAGGATATCTTGATAAGTGCTTATAGGGCCATGTATTTTTCCTTTGCCTTAGGCTCCAACAAGGCTCAGCATGATGCGGGGCTGAGCAGGATGTGCTGTGATTGGGGAAGACTTGGGAAAAGCCAAGAGCAGTTTTACTGAGAGCTTGGCATCACAGAGGAGCTTTTGAGAATTCAGAGTGATTTGATCCACAGCTGAGGGCTTGAGGAATAGCTGGCTGCAAATTCCTAAGAAGAAGGGCAAGGAACAAAGCAAACTGGAGGACTCAGTACTGTAACGGAGCCCACAGAGTGGAGAGAGCTTTGGCTGAGGAGTCAGCTACTAGTCTAGGCCTGCCCCTAACTTCCATGTGACCTGGCCATATCACACCCTCTCTGAGCCTCCATTTCTACACCAGTAAAATGAAGTGGTTCTCATGCTTGTTTTATCTGGGAGCCATTTCCAAATAAATCTTACGTGGAAGCCATAGATAGAAGTAGTGCTGATCTGGTTGAACTTGAGGTGTGCTATGATCTGAATGTTCATGTTTCCCCCAAATTCATGTGTTGAATCCTAATCCACAATGTGACAGTATTAGCAGTGGGCGGGCTTTGGAGGTGATTTGATCATGAGGTGAACCCTCATAAATGGCATTAGTGCCTTACAAAAGAAGTCCAAGAAAGATCCCTTGCCTCTTCCCGATGTGAGGTCACAGCAAGAAGATGCTGTGAGCCAGAAAGCACCCTTACCAGACACAGAATCTGCCTTGATCTCAGACTTCTCGGTTTCCAGAACTGTGAGAAATACATTTCTGTTTATACACTACTTAGTTTATGGTATTTTGTTATAGCAGCTGAATGGACTAGAACAGGGTGTAAAATGAAGACCCTCACCTGTTTAGTTTTCCTGGATGCCCCCAACGTGGTCTCTTATGGAAACCTCCAGCATCTCAGGGGTCCTCAGAGGACAGTTTGAAAACACGGTATTAGGGAATGATTGATGTCCATTCCAGTTCCAAGATTCTATTCTAGCTCAGAAGAAAGCTCTGCCAGTACTGCATGTTGACAATTTGACAGTGAAATGTTTACCCATGTCAAAAAACCAGAGGAGACTCCATTCTTTGGACTTCACTTTTGGGTGTGCCCTGTTCTGTTTCTGGGCCCTTCCAGCCTGCAGGGCCCATGGAATTAGCAGAAGCATCAATAGGATTTAGTCAGCCTTACTGTGGCCAGTGCAATTATACAGTGGGTGAGGCACACTGCCAGGATTTTAACATGAAGCAGGCACTCCTGGGGAACACTGACAAATGACCAGGGGTTGTCTGCACATGGCCAAGAGCCAGCCACAGGCAGCTGGGCTCTACTTCCTGATGAATGTGACAGTTCCTGACTTGTGAAATGTTCCAGGACTAGGAGTAAATGAATTCTAGTGGTATTCAAAACAACAACGAAGTTCTCTTCTTCTTCACTAGGGTTGTTATCAGCTCGGTTATGATTTTGGTTTGGTTTTAGTTTTGACAGCAGAGCTTTTTTACTAGTGTAAAGGCTCTGTTATTCAATTGTTAGGGATCTTCAAACATGTAACAGCCTACTCTTAAAACACAGGGGCTGGGAATGCAACAAGAACTATGGGACAAACAGGAATTTTAGGGTCTGGCTGTTCCCAGTTGGAACTCCAGTTCCAGTTCTTAAGAACTAGAGTTCTTCAGAATACTAGCTGTGTGATATTGATCCAGTTTTTTAAACCTATCCGAACTTCAAGTTTCTTAGCTATGCAATGGAAATAAGTTATCTAATAGAACTGTTCTAAGGATTATAAATGGGATTATGTGAATAAAATGCATATAGTAAATGCTCAGTAAATGTTTCCATCCTTTCTTTTTTCTGTGACTCTCATCTCTTTAGAGAAATAGGTCAAGAAAAGGTTGCTTAGGTCAACAATGGGAACTGTTTTATGGGATTATGCTGATTATTTTTCTTTTTCCATTTTCTAAGATTTTCACAGTAAGCATGTGCATCAGGATGTTTTAACTAGTCTAATACCTAACAAAATTGAAGTTTAGAAGTAGAATGGAGCTCTTATTTCTTACTTCTTTCTTTCTTTCTTTCTTTTCTTTTCTTTTTTCTTTTTTTTTTTTTTTTTGAGATGGAGTTTCACTCTTGTTGCCCAGGCTGGAGTGCAATGGCATGGTCTCAGCTCACCGCAACCTCTGCCTCCTGGGTTCAAGTGATTCTCCTACCTCAGCCTCCCAAGTAGCTGGGATTACAGGCATGTGCCACCAAGCCTGGCTAATTTTGTATTTTTAGTAGAGACAGGGTTTCTCCATGTTGGTCAGTCTGGTCTTGAATTCCCGACCTCAGGTGATCCACCCACCTTGGTCTCCCAAAGTGCTAGGATTACAAAGACGAGCCACAGCGCCCAGCCAGAGCTCATATTTCTGACAAAGGGTGAATTTCCCTATACATAAAAGGATAGTAGAACTAAAATTTTTAGAAGACCAGTAAGCCAATATAAAAAATGAATTAAAAAATAGACAGTTCATAAAATAGGAAATTCAAATAACTCTTTTTTTTTTTTTGAGACGGAGTCTTGCTCTGTCGCCCAGGCTGGAGTGCAGTGGATTATAAGCGTGAGCCACCGCGCCCGGCCTCAAATAACTCTTAAACGTATAAAATAATGCTCATGATCACTCAGAGTAAGATAAATATAAATTTAAATTACACAAAGATACCATTTTTCACCAATCAGATTTGCAAAAATACAAAAGTGACAATACATTCTTTTGGGCCAGTTCTATGGAGAGTAATCTGCTATGCTTACATGTGTCACAGATGTAGGCATATCTATGAACTTATATGGAAAGCTCTCTAAAATATAAAGCAACAAAGGCAAAGTGTATAGAAGAACATGTAAAATGAGCTACATTTTGTGAAAAAGGAGGACAACATTTTCTTGAAATGCAATAAAATTCTGGAAAGATACACTAAGAAGAGTATTGGAAACTGGCCAGGCACAGTGGCTCATGCCTATAATCTCAGGACTTTGGGAGGCTGAGGCAGGCAGATCACCTGAGGCTGAGGCAGGCAGATCACCAGGAGTTCGAGACCAGCCTAGCCAACATGGTGAAACCCAATCTCTACAAAAATACAAAAAAATTAGCTGGGCATGATGGCAGGTGCCTGTAATCCCAGCTAGTCAGGAGGCTGAGGTGAGAGAATCACTTGAACCCAGGAGGTGGAGGTTGCAGTGAGCCTAGATTGCGCCATTGCACTCCAGCCTGGGTGATAGAGCGAGACTCCATCTCAAAAAAGAAAAAAAAAGACTATTGAAAACTGAGCAAATGACAGAGGTGGAAAGAAGATTGTTCACTGTGTATAATTTTATGATTTGTTAATTTTTAATTCTAAAAATGTATTCTTAATTTAAAAATATTGTAATAAAACATAAAAAGTGTGTTAGGAAAGATGAAAAACATTGTATAGCCAATCAACAGTGATTGCCAAGCATGCATTAATTTCTAATCAGATAAGGAACAATAAAAAATTTTTTTTAAAGATAACAATCTTCCAATATGAGGGGGACTTTATTTCTGAAACATAGTGAATAGGGCAGTCCTAATTTGCTACAATTTAGATTCTGGTTGGGAGTTCAAGTAGTACTTTACCAATGCCACATTTCATCAGTGCATTATTTTTATAACTGTTTTTTTTACGAATATATGCACTTTATGTAACATATAATCTATCTATAAGAATATACTATTATTAAAAATAACACAGCATTCACAGTTCCATTATCCAGAAGACAGTAGTGGCTTCAGAATTTCTGTGTAGGAAGACAGCAAACTGGTTGGAAAGTGACAGCTATAGAGAAGTGAGTCAATGTTTCTTTGCAAAACGTTTTACTTTTATTGAGGTTTGCTCTAATCAAAGATGAAAGATGAAAAGCTAAGGCACTGAAGTAAATGTTGGTGCCTGAGATCATTTGTATTTTCCAAATGTCCCCACAATATATCTTATCCCACATGTTCTTCCTACAATGCGATGTTGGCCCTCCTGCCACTGAGTGGTGGAGTCTGTGTTTCCTTCTGTCATGTGCTGAATTGTGTCCCCCACAAATAATTGTGTGTTGAAATCCTAACACCTAGTACCTCAGAATACAAACTTATTTGGAATTAAGGTTTTTAAAGAGGTGATTAAATTAAAATGAGTCTTTAGGGTGGGCCCTTATCTATAGGGTCTATAGGGACCAGTGTCTTTTTTTTTTTTTTTAAGAGACTGAGTCTCACTCTCAGTCTGCACACTGGAGTGCAGGGGTGTGACCATAGCTCACTGCAGCCTCCACCTCTTGTTCAGGTGATCCTTCTGCCTCAGCCTCCAGGGTAGCCAGGAATACATGCTGCCATGCCTGACCTGGCTGAATTTTTAAAAAATTTTTTGTAGAGATGGGGTCTTGCTCTGTTGCTAGCTATGTCTCTAGCTCCTGCCTCAAACAATTCTCCTGTCTTGGCCTCCCAAAATGCTGGGATTACGGGCATGAGATACTGTACCCAGATAAGGACTAGTGTTTTTATAAGAAAAGGAAATTTGGAGACATAGAGAAACACTAGACATGTACACACACAGAGAGATGATGATGTGAGAACCCAGTAAAAAGGTGGCCATCTGCAAGCCAGGGAGAGTTCCCCCAGAGAAACCAACCCTGCCAACACCCCAATCTTGGACTTTCAGCTCCAGAATTGTGAGAAAATACAGTTTCTATTGTTTAAGCCACCTGGTCTGTGGTATTAGGTTACAGTATCCCTAACAGACTAACATACCTCCTGTCTTAGTTCAGGCTGCTGTAACAAAATGCTATAGACTGGCTGGCTTAAATAACAGATGTCTATTTCTCACAGTTCCTGAGACTGGGAAGTCCAAGATCAGAATGCCGGCATGTCTGGCTTCTGGTGGAGGCCCTCTCCCTGGCTCACAGATAGCCATCTTCTAACGGCATCCTCACGTGGTGGAGAGAGAGAGGGCTCTGTTTTCTTTCTCTTATAAGAGCGCTAATCCCATAATGGGTACTTCGCCCTCATAACCTTATCTAAATCTAATCATCCCCCAAGGCTCCTACCTCCAAATCCCATCCCACTGGGTACTAGAACCTCAACATATGAATTCTCGGAGGACACAAACATTCAGTCCATAGCACTTCTCTTTGAACCTGGCTGGTCCTTTATGGGTGTCTGGACCAATACAGTAAGGCGGAAGTGACCCTGTGACTTTCAAGTGTAAGTCATAAAAATATCAAGTGCGTTCTCCTTGTTCTCTTGAAATGGTCCTTCTTGGAATCCAGAGCTGTGAGGAGGAGAGGCCACCTTGTGGAGAAACCACATATGGGTGTTCTAACCGAAAGCCAACACCACCGTGAGCCTTCAGGTGACTTCAGTCCTTAGCAGTCGTCGTCACCCACCAGTGTTCAGGCTACACCAGCTGATACCATGTAATATAGTGGCAAGCTGTCCAGCCAAGCTTTGCTCACATTGTAGATTCGTAAGGGAAATGAATGATTGCTGTTGTTTTCCGTGACTAAGTTTGGAGTGGCTTGTTACCCAGCACCTAGGTCCCTTTTACTGAGCCAGTGTGTCATCCTTCACCTAATAAGAGTGTGGGCTGCTAACAGTTTACAGCGGCTCCTTCTTCCTTCAGAGAATTACCATAGGCTGACTGGAGTCCCAAGGGAGGTTACATTCACCACCCTCAGCCCAGGGGCAGCCTGCAGCCAGTGAGTGGTACATAGGTGGTCCCCTTGCCTGAAGCAGAACCACCTCTGGGGTACAGTTGACGCTCCCTGAGATTAGGGTGAAGATGCAGCTCAGGTGAGGACATTCTTGTCTAGCCCTTTCCCTGCTCCATCTCCTTCCTGCTCTCCCTTTCTTCTGAGACTCCCCTCAATAAATCGCATGTGCTGAAATCCCTGTGTCAAATGCTGCGTCTAGATGTCTGACCTAAAACAGGCACAAATGGAAGATATTAGGCAGAGTCAGGGAGAAATCTTCCCCAGCCACCCGTTGATGGCTCTGCTGCCCGGACATATCTTGTTAATATTTTACTATACATGAAATTATCTAACACTTGTAAAGCATTTAGTAAATTCTCCAGCCTATATAAGCACTCAGTAAGTGTTAGCCATTATTACCATATCTCCCAGTACTTTTTTTTTCTTTTTTTTTGAGACAGAGTCTCACTCTGATGCCCAGGCTGGAGTGCAGTGGCATGATCTTGGCTCACTGCAACCTCTGCCTCTGGGTACAAGTGATTCTCCTGCCTCAGCTTCCTGAATAGCTGAGATTGCAGGTGCGCACCACCATGCCCAGGTAATTTTTGTATTTTTAGTAGAGACTGGGTTTCACCATGTTGGCCAGTCTGGTCTCAAACTCCTGGCCCCAGTGATCTGCCCGCCTGGCCTCCCAACGTGCTGGGACTACAGGTATGAGCCACCATGCCCAGCCTCCAAGTACTTTTTCTGTATTTAATAATAATGTCTATTGAATACATATTGTATGTCAGGCACTGTTTGAATAATATTTCACATATAACCTACTTAGTTCTCACAACAAGCTTATTTGGTAATAGGTAATATTATGATTGAGGCAAATGAGTCTCAAAGAAATTAAATAACTGATCCAAAGATATACAGGGAATAAGAGACAGAACTGCAAGTGTTATACATATGCTCATATTATATTTTAATAGTCAGTTCACTAACCTTTTTGTGACCAATTGCCTAAGTGTGGAGCAGGATACTTCACTGCATTTTAAAGAGCTACGAATATGTATGGTGGTTCACTGCAGCTCTTACTTCATTCTCCTATCCTGGGAGCTACCATGCTCATAGACTTCTTGGTAACATCATTCATTTTGATTCTTTCTTACCGAAGTGCCTCACCTCTTCTCTCTACTTATCTAAACCTAACCATCCTTTAACATTCACTTCAAAGCCTACCTCTCCAAACATGAACTCCCATGTTAATTACTTCACTATTCACAATAGCCCAAATGCAGAAATGTCCATCAATGGATACATGGATTTAAAAAATGGGCTATACACATAAAATGGAATATTATTCAGCCTTAAAATGGAAGAAAATCCTGCAATATGTGACACCACGGATGAACCTGGAGGACATTAGGCTAAGCAAGATAATCCAGTTACAGAAGGACAAATGTTTCATGATTCCACTGATACGAAGGATCTGAAAAATAGTCAAATTCATGGAAGCACAGAATAGAATTGTGGTTGCCAGGGGCTAGGAGGAGAGGCAAACGACGAGTTGCTGTTCATTGGGCATACATTTTCAGTTATATGAGATGAATATATTCTAGAGATCTGGTGTACAACATCGTGCCTGTAGATAACAATACTGTATTATACACTAAAATGTGTTAAGAAGATAGATCTCAGGTTAAGTGTTTTTACCACAATAAAATTTAAAAGAAAAAAAGAAAACCCTGAGTTCTATTCGTTCATGTTGTTTTACCTGATTTCTGATGCACTTGCTCATTTCTTCTGCAGTGAACTCCTTCAATATTTATTGGATATGTAAGTTATTTCTGCCTCTATTTCCTGCCACCGCTGATCCCTATACTGATGAGTCTGTTTCCATCAGTTACACTGTGAGCATTTTGAAGGCAGGAGCAAAACTTATGTATTTGTTATTTCTCCAGTATCTTGCATAGTGCCTGTGACAAGGCAGATTCTTGATAGAATTTTGTTGATTGCATGAATAAATCAATAAACTTTCATAGAGGTGCGGGTTTCCTATCTTTAATCTCGATTATAAGATCGTCGAAGTCCACACCTGGTTTTTAATTTCTTTTGTCCCTCATTATGTTCGACAAATGCTAGATCTACTACAGAAATACTCATGGAACTGAACTAGAATTGTCTGCCCTGAAGGATTGGTCACATTTTACTCTTGCTCTGGGAAAAGGATAACTCTCTGTCAAAGGGAAACAGTCCCATGTGAAAGCCTACATGGAATTAGCAAAATATTTAATCTCTGAGCTTGCTGCACGGCCTGCTCTGTGTGTACTGTTTCTATAACTCTGCATGTGACCAAATGTCCTTGACTTGACCTTGTGGGGATATGTAAACCGTGGGACTCAAGGAGGGATGTTTGTGGGAGGAGGGGATCATGTGATGTGGAGCAAACTTTATTTGCAATTCCCTGACTCGAGAGTGATTTCTGGGAAGTGGCAAGAGGTGACTCCACAAAGAGCCTTGCCGGCTTCTACAAAGACTTGACTTTTTGTGGGGATGGCATTCTGCCAGGCTGAGAGGAAGTAGAAAGTAAAGGGGCAGCTCACTCCAGGTCCCATCCTGACTCGCACCGGTTTTTTAATGCCAGTTTTTAGCATGAAGCTTCTCCTTCACAAGCTGAAGGCTGAGCTAAAGGAATACTGGTATGACCCTTTGTACCGGAAGACCGAACTCATTCATTTCTATAAATAAAAACCAATTTTAAAAATGCATCAAGGAGCTTGCTATTCAGAGTATCACAGTGCATACTTTTGCAGCGTGAACTGTCTGATCCCCCTCAACTTTATCAATTTCATAAACATACATGATCAATATTGTGGTTTGTTCAAAGAAATTTATGCTCATTTTCGATGAATAGAAAAAGGCCACGAGGTACAAGGGACTTAGGAAAGTACATGAAGCTTTAGAGAATATTTCAACCTTGTTCCTATTGGGGTGCTTGGGTAGCTTCAAGTTCAACTTCAAGGTTATTATATGTGCATGCTGCTGTCAGCTAGAAGAGATGAAGGCTCCATGGGTTGGAGTCAGGGTTGGAATAGGGTAGGGAGAAATTCTGGGCAATTCGCAGCTGTAGGAAGTGCGTGTTCTCTCTTAATTTTGTTTACTTAAAAAGAGAAAAAGAAATCCACATGTCTCTTTGAAGCCCTGTGAGACTGTTTTCACTGTGAGCACACAGAGAAAGCCTGGGATTGTTCCTGGAATGCTGGTCTCACCATTTATTGTCCTTGAATTTAATGCCTGCTTTGCATTTGGGATAAAGATTCATTCATTCCTGTGCCAAGAAATAAAGAATCCCATTGTCTTCCTGCCCAAATTGTTCCAAGACCATCTTTTTTTCCAAGGCCAACGAGCCCAGATAACATCTTGCATGGCCCCATGATCTGGTGTCCAAAAGGACGTTGTACCCTCTCTTGTTAGAGCTTTTCTGCCACAATACTGTTACACAGAGTAGACCTGCTCCTCTCAGCACCAGAAACCTCATCTCTTTCACAGGGATCCTTAATCACCTCTGCAGATTGCCAAACCAGACATACTGCAATTCACTGAAATGACGGCCGTGTCATTTTAATAGAGTGGTGAGCCCTTGGTGGCTGCCGACTAGATCCAGGGGGAGAAATGAGTGTTGCTGTTTTGCATGCTGTGACATGCTTTATCTCAGAATATTCCTTGATTACTCACAAGAATAAAGGCCAGTTTAATTAAAATGAACACAGAAATATGAAAAAATCATGGGCAAAAGGGGTTCCAAATAAGTTGGTGATTTCTTCAAGCTGAAACCACCCCCAGGGGCTGCAGCCTAAACACATTTTTTTCCTTTCTAACAGAATGTTCTTATTCATCTAGAGGGTTTAATTCCAACCATCATGAAAATGGCCACGTTGTTTCTCCCACACCCCTTCCACATCTGCCCTCCTAAACCTTCATCCTTTCCTTCAGGCCTTCCTCTGCCAAAGAGCTACTGGCCTCCAACTTCTGAGACAAAATGGAAGATATGCCCCCTCCTCCCCACCTCTCTCTTCCTTCAGTTTCACACAAAGGCAGTCTTTCTCCAGTTTACTGCTAGTCCCGCCTCTTGTATTCCTCATCCAAATGTCTCCTCTAGGAACTTGTTCCAAGTTATTTCTGCTTTCTATTGCATCGTCCTTTTCTCTTTCAACTGGCTCCATTTCCATGTGCTATAAAAATGCTCAGGTCTCCTTCATCTTTTTTTTTTTTTGAGATAGAGCTTCGCTCTGTTGCCCAGGCTGGAGTGCAGTGGTGTGATCTCGGCTCACTGCAACCTCTGCCTTCCGGAATCAAGTGATTCTCCTGCCTCAGCCTCCCGAGTAGCTGAGATTACAGGCACTCACCACCATGCCCAGCTAATTTTTGTATTTTTAGTAGAGATGAGGTTTCACCATGTTGGTTAGGTTGGTCTTGAACTCCTAACCTCGTGATCCGCCCACCTCAGCCTCCCAAAGTGCTGGGATTATAGGCGTGAGCCACCACGCCTGGCCCTCCTTCATCTTTTAAAAACACCCCTCCTCACCTTTGCTTAACCTGTGTCTTTCTCCTCTTCTTCTCCAATACTTTTCCTTCTTCTTCCCTTCCCTTCCTGGATAAGGTCCTTCAAAGGATCCTTTCTATTGGACATGTCTACTCCTACCTACATTTTGCAGGCTATATTTTCCACGACGTTTGTTTCCTCTTTAAACCCTCAGCCTCCCCCACAACAACTCTCCCACTCATAGCCCACAATTCCAATGAAATGGTTCTGAAACAAGGCACGAAATACTTTCTTTATTTTCTTTTTTAAAAAATAAATTTCATGGTGTATATTTGAGGTTTACAACAGATAGATAGTAAAATGGTTACTACAGTGAAGCAGATTAACAGGTCTATCATCTCATACAGTTAATTTGAAAATGACCTTCTAATTATTAAAGGCAAAGGACTTGTTTTAGCCTCACCTTGTTTGGATTTTTACATAGTATTTGTCTCCATTAATCACTTCTTGAAATTCTACTCTTGATTTCCATGACACCCATCACCTCTTACTTTTCCTTCTCGAGAATTTCTCCCTACCCTATTCCAACCCTGACCCCAACCCAAGGAGCATTCATCTCTTCTGGCTGACAGCAGCATGCACATATAATGACCTTGAGGTTGAAGCTCCCAATAGGAACAAGGTTGAAATATTCTCTAAAGCATCATGAACTTTCCCAAGCCCCTTGTACCTTATGGCCTTTTTCTATTCATCAAAGATGAATACTTTTCCTTCTCACTCTCTGATGATTCCTTCCCATCCCCACCCCCAAATTCCTTAGGGTCCTTGGGTCTCATCCCTTCTCAGTCTCCTATGGCAATTTCCTCCACGTCCATGTTCCATCTTCTACCTACATACTGGTGGCCCCTATATTTGTATCTCCACCCCAGACTTTCCCCCTAAGTTCCAACTGTTTCCTTCAAGATCTCTTCCCCTTGGCAGCTCAAACTCAACACACCCCAAATTGCACTTACCTTTCCTATAAAACTTATACCCCAATCTGCAGAATGACACCACCATTTAAATCAGAAACCTGGAGGTCATCCTCCCTCTTCCTCTTTCCTTCACCTCCTATGGCTTCCTAGTCGGTTACCACATCTTGTAGACTTGACCTTCCTTGGCGCCTCTGATATGTATTTGGTGCTCTCCTCCTCTGTTCCTGTCTTTTTCTTCTATTATTAAAATGCTCTTCTTGCCTCCGGGTTTTTGCGTGTGTGTGTGTGTGTGTGTGTGTGTGTGTGTGTCTGCAATCGATCTTCCTTAAAGCAGCTGGAGTGAAATTCCTTCAATGGCTTCCTATTGCGTTTAGGATGCAGTCCATACCCCACAGGAGGACCAATAAATCCTATTATCATCTAGCCCCAGCCTGCCCCTCAGCTCTCCATTTATCTCTCACCCACACCTCTTGCACCACAACACCCAGACCACAAGCTAAACATATGCTCTATTTTCACTTTGCCCAGATTGACCTCTCTCTTTCTATTTACCTTTCCTTATTTGTCTTGTTGCTCAATTTTTCTCTGCCCCCAGCCCTCTTCTATGCCACATTACCTAAAAATCTGTGTTTTAAGACCCAATTCCAGGGTTATTTCATCTGTAACCGCTAGGAGGCTTTTCTTGAATAATACCCCACCCCTACCTCCAGGTACAGCCATTCCCCCCTTAAAACCTCGTGGCACTCTGTACATTCTTAAACTTGGATGCTATTGTCCTTTATTACCACCATTGTTCATTTTTGTTGCAGCACTTTTCACAGTGCCAGAACTGATTAAATGTTTCTCTGAATCAATGAATGGACTCTTACCATTTCCAGTCTTACAAGGGTAAGACTTACAAATCTCAAGTAGCAACAGTGCATCAGTTTTGCCCTACAAGATAACTGCCATGAGAAAGGAGATAAAGCTATCTGGCTTGCCTGAGATTTTCAATAACCAAGAGTATGAGTTTTCTCTTAGTTAGCATTTGTGGAGTGATTACTGAGGGTTAGGTTGTGTGAGAACATTCTCTGCTGTTAGTCCAACATTAAAATAGCTCTTTCAGGATAAGTGCTTTTAATGCTCTTTAATACTTTGAAGATAATTGTAATTTGGGGTTAGAAAACACTTTAGCAATTTAAATTTATGTTTTTCAAATTGAGCTTGCATTTTATTTTTGCAGGCTAGCAACATAACTAATTTGAATTTGTGCTTTGCTGGTTCATTTTTTGTAAGCACAGGCCTCACTCCTTGGCAGCTAGGAGGAACACATTCTCAGGTGCCCCTATGTAGAATATTTGCCTAATGGTGTCAGAGAAAAGACGTCATAGCTGAACCTATTTACTGAGTATTTCCTCTGTACTAGGCACTTTCTTCATATTATCTCATTTAATCCTTACAACAACCCTTGTGTGCAGGGATTCATTTACATAAAAGGAAACTGAGGCTCTGTGCATGGCATTCAGTGGAAAGATCCCTCTCCAGCAAAGGGTGTTCATCAAGAGACTTGTTGGCCGGGTGTGGTGGCTCACGCCTGTAGTCTCGGCACTTTGGGAGGCCAAAGTGGGTGGATCACTTGAGGTCAAGAGTTCTAGACCAGCCTGGCCAACACAGTGAAACCCAGTCTCTACTAAAAATACAAAAATTAGCTGGGTATGGTGACATACACCTGTAATCCCAGCTACTCAGGAGGCTGAGGTGGAAAAAATCACTTGAACCCGGGAGGCAGAGGTTGCAGTGAGCCCAGATCGCACCACTGCACTCCAGCTTAGGTGACAGAGTGAGACCCTGTCTCAAAAAAAAAAAAGAGACTTCTTTGCTCCTGGAGATATTTTTGGGCAGGCAGTGGGATAAGGAGGCAATGGTGTTTGTCTGGTATCTTTTCCAACCACTGGCCTTCAGTATCTGCCTAGCATCCTGGGTCTCACCCTACCCTGAGACCCTCATCCTTTTGTAACCACCAACGAGAAAGGCCCGATTGTGTCATCTACCCTGATTTGTGGCACCATCCATTTCCCTGTTCCCTGACTACTTTGGGTGCTAGTTTGTTTAATCCTCTGAAATTCAACACCCTTGAAATTCAACTTGAGCCAGATGCTCAAGATCAAATAAACTAATCTTCTAATCTTATAAACTAAACTATTAATGGGTAATGGGGGGAGGATTAGAGAATCTCTATCTTCCCCATCTACTTCAAAAATTTGCATTAAATGCTTTCTGGAAACTATGTCTTACAGCACCAGTGCTGTTTACCATAAGGATGAGTCTAAGGGTACATTTTAAGGCATGAAGTAGGAAAGGGTAATAGTGCAGTTGACCAGAAGATATGCTCTTTTAAGGAAAGTATGGAGTTTTGAGTTGAAAAGCCTCAAATTAGCTAGAACAGTGCTGTCCAATAGAAATATACCATTAGCCACATAGCCACATATGTAATTTAACATTTTCTGGGAGATGTTATAAAAACGTAAAAAGAAACAGGTGAATTTAATTTTAATAATATACTTTATTTAGCCTAATTGATTAAAATATTATCATTTCAATATATAATCAGTATAAAACTATTCATGAGATATTTTACATTCTCTTAGTACCAGGTCGTTGAAATACAGCATGCATTTTACATACTGGATTAGCCACATTTCAAGTGCTCAATAGCCACATGTGGCTAATGGCTACCATATTGGACAGTTGCAGCTCTAGCATCTCAGGGTGAAAAGAATACTTAAAAGTCAGTACATCCTACAATGCATTGAAAGCCTGAAGCCCCTACAGAGCATCTGAGCTAAATAAATGGCTGTTCTGCTCATGGGTGATTATATCTATTGGAAAACATCATTTTTCAAGTTGGGATGATCTGACCTTTAAGTTTTTGAACTCTGATCACCCAGGTTCAGAGAAAGCAAGCATCAAATTTTTTACAGAGGAGAACCCTTCAAATACCTTAAGAAGGCTATTGTGTTCTTTAGGCTAAGCATCCCTAATGTTTTCAACTGTTCTCCATGTGAGAAGGAGGATTTCCAGAGTCTAAAGGAGGCTGGACATGAGTCTCTCTTAAGTGCTCCCTAACTCAAATGTTCTTACAACTCCAAATGTTAAGCTATCAAAGGCTCTGTATAATGTAGAAATGAAAAACTTCAAGGAAAAAAATAGGCAAGTAAATCGATGAGTCACTGTGTTCATGTACACAGGTTATAGGGCCTAGAACCAATAAAAAGAGAAGATTGTCATATTTCCACATAGGTCCACAGCTTCTCCTGCTACATATGGGTCTTAAACCCCTGCATCGTGTACTTTTCTCTTCTGAGCCGTTCCACCCTTTCATCTGGTCTACCATTTAATTTTTCTCTAAACCTTCCACATACAAAGAGCACACCCAACAAAACCTCTCAGAGAAGAATAAGTAGTCATTTATTAGTGTGAATTCAAGCCAGTGAGTTTTGTTCTCAAAGATAATTACGATTCAAATCTTATCCCTAGTTATAGGTATTAAGGAGGCAGGACATCTTTCTCATGCATGAAATAATTAGTAGAAATTCGGCTATAGCTTAATTTAAGCAAAAATTCAAGTTTAGGTCTTTGATTTGTCTTGTAGATTTATCAAAAAGCATCTCTTAAGTAGCAAAACATACTTTCTTCCTTCACTGTATCTAGACCATTTACCTATTTAATCAACAGCTGAGAGACTGCAAGAGGGTAACTACTCCTAGTCCATGGAAAGCCCAGCAATGGGAAGTCAACCGATAGTTTTGGATGGATTTGCCAAAATTCTTCATCCCTATTGGAAAAGCAATTTACCTTCTTGAGGAGAGAGAGTAGCCCTTGTCAAGTAGCAGTATCATGTTCCTTTAGCAGGGGCACAGTGACAACACGTTATTAGGGTGATGGAGGGACCTCTGGAGTTGAAAACAGGGAGGGATGGAGGGACCTCTAGAGTTGAAAACAGGAAGAACATGGCCCTTTATTGTAAAGGAAGTAGTTGGCAAATTAGTGTCACACAAGTAAAGGATATCCTTTGCTTTTGGTAAACTCATAAATCCAGGACAATTTAATATTTAAATTAGGAGAAGATTTATAAAAGTATTTATTAAAATCAGGTGTAAAATCTCCTGAAGGAATTTAAGAAGACACAATTTACCTTTTCCAAAACACTTCTTTTGGGCAGACATAGATATACCATCAGTACCTATTTGTATGTGTTCTTATATTCCAGAGTCAACATCCAGAAGACTCCAGCCAGCAACCATCTCAACATCAATAAAAGCAGTGCAAGCAGGCAGAACCTTAAATAAGGGCAGATGGAGAGACAGTTACTTTTGAAAGAGAAGGGATGAAGGATATGATAAAAAATAAGGAGTAAATGAAGTAAAGGATTCATTCATTCTACCTCAGGCACTTTTTCAGGAGAAAAAAAGAGGATGGCGGTGAATAACATTACTCATTGTGGCAGATGGTATTTGGCCACAACAATATCTCCCATTACACACACTTTTTTAAATAATGTGACCTTACCATGTACTCATCAATAGGTGGAATCTAAGTCCCCTCCCCTGGAATGTGGAATGGTGCTATGCGTTGTTTGGAACCCATAGAATGGGAATTGCAGTGAATTTGCATGACTTTTATTTGTGGCTTGTTTTCTTAAAAACTTAGTGGGTGGGTACTATATTTACCTTGCCTTGTTGCACGATGTATACATTTAATTTCTTAAACATTTTATTTTGAGATAATTATGAAATCACAAATAGTTGTAAGAAATAACACAAAGATCCAATGTACTGTTACCCCTAATGGCAATATCTTTAATATCATACAAAACTATGTAGAATTCAATATCACAGCCAGGATATTGACATTTGTACAGCCAACATATGTAGCATTTTCATTACTGCAAAGATCCCTCATGTTGGCCTTTTGATATGTTTTATTTTTGTTTTTATTCAGTTTAATGCATTTTAACTTATTTGTTACTTTTTTGAGCCAGTGGTTAGTCCAAGGTGTAGTTTTAGGTTTCCAGATGATTAGAAATATTTTTTTTCTGTCTTTGATTTCTAGATTGATAACATTTTGGATGAAGAACATTCTTTGTATGACATTCATTGTTTTAAATTTTGGAGGGTTTGCTTCACTCTGTCTTTAGTTTTCAGAAATTTTACTATGATGTACCTTGGTGTGGATTTCTTTTGATTCATCTTGTTTGAGATTCTCTCGGTTTCTCAGATATGTAAGTTTATGTCTTTTGCCATATTTGGGGAGTTTTCAGTCATTTGTTAAAAGTACAACAGCCCTCCCTTATTATGCTTTTACTTCCTGTAGTTACAGTTACCCATGGTCAGTTACGATCTAAAAATATTAAATGGAAAATTTTAGAAATAAGCAATTCAGATGTTCTAAATTGTGTGCCATTATGACTAGCATAGTGAAATCTTGTACCATTCTGTTCTGTCTCACCCAGGATGTAAATCATTCCTTTGTCCAGTGTATTCATAGTATATACACTACCCGACCATTGGTCATTTCATAGCCAAGCCAGGTATCAGATTGACTTGCCTGGTGTCACAGCACTGTGTTCAAATAACCCTTATTTCGCTTAATAATGGCCCTAAAGCGCAAGAATGATACTGTTGGCAATTCAGATATGCCAAAGAAAAGCCGTAAAGTGCTTTCTTTATGTGAAAAGGTGAAAGTTCTTGACTTAATAAGGAAACAAAAAGAATCATATGCTGAGGTAGCTAAGATCTGTGGTAAGAACAACTCTTCCACCTGTGAAATTGTGAGGAAGGAAAAAGAAATTCATGCTAGTTTTCCTGTCACACTTCAAAATGCGAAAGTTAAGCCCACAGTGCAGAAGTGCCTAGTTAAGATGAAAAAAGACAAACGCGTGGGTGATATGGTTTGGCCCTGTGTTCCCACCCAAATCTGAAGATGAATTGTGATCCTCAGTGTTGGAAATGGAGCCTGGTGGGAGGTGATTGGATCAAAGGGGTGGTTTCTAATGGTTTAGTACCATCCCCCTAGTGCTGTTTCATGACAGAATTCTCATGAGATCTGGTTGTTTAAACATGTGTAGCATCGCCCACTTCACTCTCTGTCTCCTGCTGGCCGTGGGAAGACCATGCTTGCTTTCCCTTCACCTTCCATCATGATTGTAAGTTTCCTGAGGCCTCTCCAGAAGCCAAAGCCTGTACAGCCCACATAACTATGAGCCAATTAAACCTCTTTTCTTTACAAATTACCCAGTCTCAGGTTCGTCAGCGGTGTGGGAACGGACTAATACAGTGGATGAAATACATGAACAAAAATGTTTTCTGACTGACAGCATTTGGATTTGATATTATCCTTAGTTTCAGGCATCCAATGCGGATCTTGGAATATATTCCCCACAGATAAGAGGGGACTGCAATACTTTTCATATCTTCTCTCTTTATTTTCCCCTTTATTTTCTCATGATTCTATTGATTAGAAGTCTGATATGGGTCTCATTAGGCTAAATTCAGGGTGTCAGCCGGGCTGTATTCCTTAATGGAGGCCCTGGGGAAAAAACACTTCCAATTTATTTATGTTGTTGGCAGAACTCAGTTCCTTGTGGTTGTAGTACTGAGGTCTCTGCTTCCTTGCTGGCTGTCAGCCAGGGGCTGGTCTTTGCTCTTAGTGGCTGCCCACTTTCCTTCTCATGCTTTCTATGTTCTCCTGAAGGCCTCGCTGTGGTCCCTGCATAGGTGCCCCTGCACTTCAGAGCCTGCAACTGTGTGTCAGTCTCTCCCTCAGGCTTCATATCTCTTTCACCTCCCCTTCTGTTGCATCTCTCTTGCTTCCTGTTTTGCCACATATCTCTTCTGCTTCTAGCTGAAGAAACTTCTCTGCTTCTGAGGGTTTATGTCATTAGATTAGACACAACCAGGTAATCCAGGATAATCTCTCATTTTTAAGGTCAATTGACTAGTGGCTTTAACTATATCTGTAAACTTTGGCCATGTAAGGTCATATATTCAAAGATTCTGGTGATTAGGGCATGGCTATATCTGGGGATGGGAAGGGCATTATTGTGCCTACTATAGCAGTCAACTAAAAAGGAAAATATAATTTAGCTCTACCAGTGCATTTGTGCATACAAATGTGTATAAAGGAGAGCTAAATAACTTTTTCAAGTTCTTTCTGGTCAAAGTTTTAAAAATCCACCCTCTTGATATTTTCTGCCATCTCACAAAATAACCTGCCACTTACTGAAAGGCAACACCTTAGAAAAAAGGAAAATGATTGTATTCTGAGTATCAAATGCTTTTTTCTTCGTGGCTTCCTTCTGCTGTTACCTGCCTGTCTCCTTCCAGGGTGTTTCTGAGCATTTAGGGATAAGCTGGCCATCTAGCACGTGACAACAGATTGGGAGCAAAGAGGAAGAGAAAAGGAGAGGGTCAAAGGAAAAGGAAGGGAAAGGGAAAGAGGAAAAGGAGAATGTACTGGGGAAGGGAGAGGAAAAGGAGGAAGAAAGAAAGAAGAAATAAGTCATGGTGTTGAGAGGATGCAGAAGGGCACTTGGCCATAAGGATGCTACTCATCCTCTGTTTGCAAAACTACCGGGCATAGTCATCGTGAGGCACAGATACACGAATGCACATACGGCCCATGGTTTATGGAGCTTTCGTGAAAATCGGAAAAGATATCCCCTCTGGGCAGATGTAGCACATAGCTTAGCAAGTGTTGGAGACATTTGCTGGGTTGTTCAGCTCCGACTGGGCCAGTGCCCTTGGGAAAGCACAACGTACATGGCTGTATGCAGTGACCCTGACAATGGCTGCCATGGACAGCTGCCTTCCCACTGTTGGAAGAGTGGCCTTGGACTGCTGCATAGAGTTGGCCTTGGACTGTGGTCACTCTTGCCAGGGTCCATCTCCTGCAATGCCTAGGGGAGAACCTGGAGTCAGACAGACTTTGTCTGATTACCGATTGGATTAGGGCTCTTTGATCAGAAATCTGCCCCTCTTTTCCAGCCAAAAAAGTCTCCAATTCCCTGCTCTTCCCGTTTCTTAATTCTCCCTGGGATTAGTCACCCGGTCAGTGTTAAAGGAAGCTGAGAATCTGGCCATCTCTCCCAGCACCCTCCCCATTTACAGGAAGCTAAATGGCAGCAACTGTCCAGTCCCTACTGGCTGTTTCTTTTGAGACAGTGGCCAGAGGGAGGGGTGGAGCCGAGGCAGGAAGGAAGAATAATGTCGTTGTTTAACACTGCCTGGCTCAGCAGATGAAAGCCTCCAGGCCTTTGGCTAGAGATAGCACAGAAAGGCACGGGCAGAGCCAAACTTCAATCCTTCCTCATCAGTGTTTACACCAGGGAGTCCAGGGCACTGCCCTGCTGACAGCCTGGGTGCTAGCAGCTTTTTGCTCATGGCCTGATTTGAGGTAGATTCCAGATTCTGGAATGGGTGAAGGGAAGCAAGAACATGTCCTGTTCACTTGGAGGGAATGGAGGCCTCTCGAGTGACCAGATGTGCAGGTCACTTGGCTTCAGGGTGATGCACCCTCCTACACTCAGGACCACATGTGCCAGGAGAATCTCAAAGATGGAGCTAGAGGAGGTCTTACATCAGGATCTGGTTCATCTTTCTCACTTTAGCTAGGAAGAATAGAATCGGCCCATTTTACAGATAAAACAACCAAAGCCTGGCCTTACCTTAGGTTATATAGCTACAAAGTAAGAGATTGGGGGAGGAAAGAGGATAGGGTAGAAACATAGTCTCTGGTCCCCTTCTCTCTGCTGGCCAACCCAGATCATCATAAGCAACACCGTAGAATTAGTGTCCGTCCATTTGCCATCTCCCTGCTCCACCAACCCACACAAATAGCATCACCTCTTTTTCAGGTGTTGCCTGTCATCCAAAACTTAACTGTGTGGTGTTGACTATTTAAGGGATGCCATTCCCACAGGAACGGCAGGGAGACTTTATGGAGGAGAACTTGATTCAGGCTTTAAGTGTCAGTAAGTTAAAATCTCAGGACTTGAAGAATTGGAGAGGAGACAATTGGATATTCCAGGAAGCAACTTTTTAGGAAGCATTTATTATATGCTAGTCATTGGCAAAGCACGCTGCATACATTATCTCATTTAATCTTTACAGCAACCCTATGGGGTAGGAATTAATTGTTCTAGGCTCATGGATGAGGCTTGGGAGGTGAAATACCTTGTTCAACATCACTAGCTGATTGATCAAGTATAACTGGATTCGAACCCAGCAGTTGTCTCCTGTTTTTAACCTCTGCACTTGCTTCTCATGGCAGAAAAGGAGAGACAAAAGGGTATTCTGAGAAGAAATGGGGAATGGAGTTGGATTGGCAGAGTGTGTTCAATGTATATACATTTTCCATGGTCAGACATGGCTTAGGTGCTCAGTACACCCTCTGCCATCTGCTGATCCAATTCTTAGCCATTATATCGGTGATATGGAAAACCCTGCTGTATCACTGTATGTGGGATCACCAGAATTCAATATCGTAAGATATAGGATAAGATAATTGTTAGGCTAATGAGATGACATGGATGAGCCCAGTCATCACCAGTCCTGTTAGAACCCAATTCCTGTCATTATAGGTGAAGCAGTTTCACTGTTATTGTTTACTTGACCATGTATTTTGTTAATCTATTACTTGACCATGTATTTTGTTAATCTATATGCTCCCTCAGGGTGGGAATCACTAGTGCTTAGCTCGGGTAAGCCAAGCTTTTTCCAATTACATCTGTCCTCTCCACTGACTCTCAATGAAGCTAATTAAATCAAATTTATTTTGACAATACATTTAATATTTATGATACATATTATCTTGGATAGAGTAATAAAGAAGATAGACAGACTCAAGGCCTTCATTGCCTTGTTCCCAAATGCTTGAACTCTTTTTAAGAATCTAAAAGCAATAATTTAAATTTATATTCTGTGACCAAAATAAGAACTTTACAGGGACTTTTTTTTTTTAATTCAATAGGTTCAGAAACACTATTTTTATGCAATGCACAAATAGGGGAGCTTCAACCTCTGAAATGCCCTAAGGCTTCTTGTAAAGTTTGCTTTAAACCATATACTTAAAGTCTTGTGATTTTTAAACGTGAAAAAAGAGACATTAAGCAATTATTTAAAGATAAATGATGAAAAGTTCAGGAATCCAAGGTGGACAGAACTGTTTTTCAGAGCCAGCTTTTCCACTAATTGTGTGACTTTGGGTGAGCTGGCCAACCTTTCAAAGCCTTGGTTTCATCATCTGTAAAAAGGAAGAAAAATTGAACTCACCACAGGTGGTTGCATTGTGAAATTTAATTAAGAATATACATGTAAAATTCCTGGCACTAGTAAGTGTTCCATAAATGCTCAGTGAGGAGGTGAAATAAATTAGTGGGACTGCCTCACTTATTTCCATCCAAAGTCTATTTGTGTCTCCAAGGAAGGGGTAGGTGCAAAGAGGGATGGGTGCAGGAAGTGTTGTGGTGTTTGCTGTGAGACAACAGCATGAAGAGGCAGCTTCAGCAGGTCCGGTCAGTCAGTGGAAAAATTGCCCAGGTATTGCTATGCCTGGAGGAAATTCACTGCCCACATCCCCCAACATAGAGAAAGGTGGATCCTCACATTTTCTTTGAAGGGCAGTTTGCTTCATTTCTTAGTGCAGAGATTTATTCTGTGAAACGTTACACCACTTTTCTAAAAACTCCAAAAATAGTAGTCAGCAAAAAGCATCTTTTTCTTTCCCTTGGATTTTATTTTCATACCTCTTATGCAAGCCAAATCTGTAAAGTGTCCTGATGCCTGGAAGAGCTGATATTAGTAACTCTCTGCATATTCCCTGTTCCTAAGTGGTCACTCTGAAAAGACATTGCCCTTGGAGACTTCTTGGGATGTTGGGCCACGGTACAACAGTAACGATGCATGTTGATTGAGTGTGAAGGGTCCAGCGATTGCTATAGCTAATCAGGGTTGTTGGGGACAGCTGGACTTAGCATTGGCTCTTCACGTGTTACATACCATGTTGTGGGAGATATCAGGGGGATCTGGGTGGCCAAGGTGACCCAGATGAAGTGCTAGAAATTTTCCATACAATAGACAAGGGATGGCAGGCTCTTGGCCCACCAGTGTCTTCTGTATAATGCTCATCACCTCACTGATTTTTCTTTATTTCTGGTTGGTGAAATAGATGAGTCTCGATAATATAGTACAATTTTATAATTTTCAAAGAACATGGTAAAACTTAATCATGTAGAATCTCAGAAGAGCAACATCAAAAATCTAGAGCCACGGATTGGAAACCTCTGGGCTGGACAGTTTGCAGTTAGTTAACTTGGGCGTGATGGCCAATTTAATATGTCAACTTGACTAGGCCATGAAGTGCCCAGATATTTGGTCAGACATTCTTCTACGAGGATGAGATTAACATTCGAACTGGTAGACTGAGTAAAGCAGGCTGCCCTCCCTGTGTGGGTAGCCTTCATTAGTTGAAGGTCTGAATATAATACACAGTCTGACTCTCCTGAATAAGAGGGAACTTTACCCATCTGACTGCTTGAGCTAAAGCAGACTCAGACTGGAAGTTACACATCATCTCTGGGTCTCCAGCTTGCTGAGTGCAGATCCTGGGACTTCTCAGCCTCCATAATCACATGAGCCAGTTTCTTATAATAAATCTTTCTTATCTATCTATCTATCTATCTATCTATCTATCATCTATCTATCTATCCAACCAACCATCCATCTATCCACCTCTCTCTTTCTCTTTTACCTATTGATTCTCTTTCTCTGAAGAACCATGACTAATACACTCAGTAAATTAAACATGCTTTTATCTGGCCATGTTGCTATGCTCAGGCATTTGATAGGCATTTAAGTGGGCTTTCCCACAGTTAAGTATCTGTACTGTCATCGCTGGCCTGCTGCCTAACTATGAGTAGGTGTGTAAGGGAATCAGGAAAAAGAATGTGGATTTATCATGACAAATGTATACCCCCTCTAAAATTCTCTAAATTTATGTGGATTTGTTTAAAAGTTTTCATTAAAAAGTTTTATATGTGACAAATTACAAATGAGGTTTCCAGCTTATAAAGTATAAGTATCAGCATGTGATCAAACCCTGTGAATAAGGGCTAATGGAATGTAGGAAAGTTGCACTAAGCTTGAGAATAATTGACATTCTGCTTTTAGGTCTAAAAATTAAAGCTAAGTTAAATAAAATAAAATCTTTTACGAGAAGTTAAAATAACTTACATGAGATGTTGTTATATGCTGGAGACAGAATAAATTTAGCAAACGATAAAAATTTTAATATATGATAGCACCATGATGATTTATCAAGAGAAGCAGGAAAAACAAAAGTAGAACCCCGATCTCTGAAAAGTGACGTAATAGGGTACATTGGCTTTCCCACCACATGTTCTTTTGTGCCAATTATGAGAACAGGAGAAGACCAGCAGATGTAGCATATTGTAAGGTTTTAATTAACTTCTTAAGTTATTATGGTTCATCTCTTCTTTGTTGTTTTTATTGAACATAGGCAGGCAACAGACATTGGAAATGTTTATTATAAGGTGTAATACTATTCTCAATTTTTTTTGCATTTGTACTGTTTACTATACAAAATTGTCAGCTCTCTATATCCTGGGACTTGGTATACTTCTTGCTGTGTCTGACACAGTACTTACCTTAGCTCTGGGATCATCTACTAAAACAGGCACTGAGGCATTATAAAGCATTAGCTGACATCTTCAGGAAGTGTAATCCAAAGTAGACCATGAGTGATAGCAATCCTGAAGGAAGAGCATAGGTTAAAACCAAGGAAAGTAATGTCTTGCATTTGTACAACATGGTTTTTCCATAGAGTGCAAAGTCCTTGTTATTGCTTACCTTTCCAGGTGTCTTGCTAAGAATATTGTATTGCTTCCTTGGTAGTATTCCATTGTATGGTTATATCTGAATTTGTTTGTTCCTTCACCTGTTCATGAACATTGGATTGCTTTTAGATTTTGTTACAAATAAATCTATGAATATTGCATACAACTTTTTTTTTTTTTGAGACAGGGTCTCACTCTGTTACCCAGGCTGGAGTGCAGTGGTATGATCATGGATCACTGCAACCTTGACCTCCTGGGCTCAAGCAATCCTTCTGCCTCAGCCTCCTGAACAGATAGGACTACAAGCATGTGCCACCACATTTGGCTAATGTTTAATTTTTTAAGAGATGGGATCTAATCATGTTGCTCAGGCTGGTCTCAAATTCCTGGCCTCAAGTTATCCTCCCATCTCAGCCTCCCAAAGTGCTGGGATTACAGGTTTCAGCCACCATGTCTGGCCCATACAACAATTTATGTTGATCTATTACCTTCATTTCCCTTGGGTAAATACCTACAAGTGGGATTGCTGGATCAAATTGTAAGTGCCTATTTAATCTTATAACTAAAAGTAACAATTGTCATTAGCAATAAACAATTGTTAAATTAATAATTATCAAACTATTTTCTAAAGTGATTGTACAATTTTACATATCTACAATTTTATGAGTGTTATAGTTGTTCAGCACCCTTGCCAATACTTTATATTGTTGGAAAGCAGGAGACTATGCCACATGGTCAATCATCTATTAAATTAAGTATACCTACGCATACATATATGTATGTATACATATAAATGGTGTTCTAAGAAAATTTTTAACAGTTGATGACACAAGTATAACATTGTACTTTACAGAAGTTAGACTCTAAATTTATTAGTTGCTAGTGCATGTTGCTTCTGAGAAAAATATTTTCTAATTTTGTTCATCTCATTGTCCTCCTTTATTAATAATCAGTATCAATGCTTACTCAAGCATTGAACACATATTTCACAGGAAAGGTTTGGGCCTTATTCCTCATCATTCACAGTACCCTGCCCCCGACCATGCTCTTGCAGGCAGAAGGGCTGCCAAGGTGAGGAAGGGGAGAAAAAGAAAGGGGTTACTGGAGATAGATTGACAACTGTGCATGGCCTGACCCTACTTGCATTTCATCTGTGTGCAGGGAAATAGAAACGGCCTATGAATACACATTGTACCCCAGTACCATAAAGAAGGAGCAGCAACAATAGTAAGTAACCAGGACAGAAAAATCATTGCAAAAATGAGTGTACTTTATGTGTCTCTCTGCATTCTCCCTTTTTATTCCCCTCTTTCTTTAGGAAATAAATATATTTCTCTTTACAGATATATCTTTCATCCATTTGCCCTTTCAGGGTAAACTTGCAATAGAATCTCATCCTGGGTGGAAATATTTTCTAACATCAGGTTCAATTTCATTTTATATTTTAATGATACATGAAGGCATACAATCACACCTCACAAGCCTTGGGACATAACTGAGGAAACTTCTTCTGTGTTTTTTCATATATTAAAAAATATTTTAATATTAGTCCTGCCTAGTTGTTAGATTCATTCCTTGATAATGGATTTTGTCATAATCCTGAAAGACACAACCCTGAACACCATATTTCTGAAGG
Organism: Symphalangus syndactylus; assembly: GCF_028878055.3. Taxonomy (NCBI): domain Eukaryota; kingdom Metazoa; phylum Chordata; class Mammalia; order Primates; family Hylobatidae; genus Symphalangus; species Symphalangus syndactylus. Next base: position 20,884,351 of record NC_072445.2, on the reverse strand, counting down.
TTGAAATCCCGAAAAATCAAAATCCTAAAAATGTAATTCTGGAAAAAATAATTTAAAAGATATTTTATTTTCATTTTTAAAAGGTGGTTCATTTGAGAAACATTATAAAAACACAACAGAACACTTCATAGCCCACTTTCCAAAATAAAATAGACAATAAAACACACATGTTTTTCATCTAAAGCAATGGCAACAAAAGCCAAAATTGACAAACGGGATCTAATTAAACTAAAGACCTTCTGCACAACAAAAGAAACTGTCATCAGAGTGAACAGGCAACTTACAGAATAGGTGAAAATTTTTGCAATCTATCTGTCTGACAAAAGACTAATATCCAGAATCTACAAAGAACTTAAACAAATTTACAAGAAAAAAACAACCCCATCAAAAAGTGGGTGAAGGATATGAACAGACACTTCTCAAAAGAAGACATTTTTGTGGCCAAGAAACATATGAAAAAAAGCTCATCATCACTGGTCATTAGAGAAATGCAAATCAAAACCACAATGAGATACCATCTCACACCAGTTAGAATGGTGATCACTAAAAAGCCAGGAAACAAGATGCTGGAGAGGATGTGGAGAAATAGGAACAATTTTACACTGTTGGTAGGAATATAAATTAGTTCAACCATAGTGGAAGACAGTGTGGCGATTCTTCAAGGATCTAGAACCAGAACTACCATTTGACCCAGCAATCCCATTACTGGGTATATACCCAAAGGATTATAAATCATTCTACAATAAAGACACATGAACATGTGTGTTTATTGCAGCACTGTTCACAATAGCAAAGACTTGGAACCAACCCAAATGCCCATCAATGATAGACTAGATTAAGAAAATGTGGCACATATATACCATGGAATACTATGCAGCCATAAAAAAGGATGAATTCATGTCCTTTCCAGGGACATGGAAGAAGCTGGAAACCATCATTCTCAGCAAACTAACACAGAAACAGAAAACCAAATGCCACATGTTCTCACTCATAAGTGGGATTTGAACAATGAGAACATATGGACACAGGGAGGGGGACATCACACACTGGGGCCTGTTAGGAGGTGTGGGGCTAGGGAAGGGATAGCATTAGGAGAAATACCTAATGTAGATGACGGGTTGATGGGTGCAGCAAACATCCATGGCACATGTATACCTATGTAACAAACCTGCACATTCTGCACATGTATCCCAGAACTTAAATTATAATAAAAAATTATGTTTTTGCAAGTCCACTTAGGTATACTAGGAACAATTGCATGGGTGTAAGTTATGAGCAGACGACTGTATTCATAAATAGATCAAAAAGTGAAATGTAGAAATCATGTATCACTATGGCTGGTAATTGTGTACACTCAGCTTTATAACTGCAATAATCTGAAATGCTGTGATGGACAACCCACGTCTTTTGAGAAGAACAATAGAAACCTGTGATCACTCGCCACCGCATATGCAGTCACCCAAAGAGCCGAACCCTTGAGCAGTTTTCTCTTTTACAAAAGCAGATGCACTAAAAGGACATTTCTTCATTTGTTAAGGGAGTTTCAATATTTTTACATATACACACAATGCTTACACATGAAGTCAAATGTACTTTTGTGGAGCCAAGTTTATAAAAAATGCATAGAATGAATTAGAACTCTTTAAAAGTCTTTACACAATTTATACCTCCAGTATTGGAAATGAGGCAAAGATGAAATACACAGCACAGCAAATTGTGAAAAATAATGCTGTCAATTTAAAATAGTTGGGAATCAAAAATTTAAAAAGAAAAAAGAAAAAAAAAACAAACTCGAAAGAAAATTTACCATATATAAAAGCAATTACAGGGATAGACTATGCACAATTGCACATAGGCAGTTCATAAGAGCTAGCCGGGTTTCACTGTCATTAGCTCTAGCTTGAAGGCTTGCATCGAGATGAATAGCAGCTTTTTTTTTTTTCCTTTTTGGGGTATGATTCGCCTTGGAGAATATGTTCACTTTCATTTTCTATATGGTGCTGCTGTTTTTGAAATCATTCTGTGATTCAATATACAATAACATAAGCATTCCCTATTGTTTTCCCATCTCCTGTACCACACTTCTAGGTTGCTTTGCGCATGCAAAGTCCATTCTGCATGCACTCATATACAGACTACACATTTGGTGGGAACTACACTGCTGATTGAACGCCAACACTGTTGTGTGTCTTCCTATCCTACCAGGCACATACTTATTTTTAAACTAGTCAGTAACTTTGCTGGCTTCTTCAGGGAAATGCGACTTTAATTCATTAAAAGCTCCTGGAATTTCATCAGTTGAAAGGAATGCCAGTGCAGACAAATAATGCATTTTTTTTTTTTTTTTTGGGGGGGGATGAGTCTCGCTCTGTCGCCCAGGCTGGAGTGCAGTTGTGCAATCTCGGCTCACTGCAACCTCTGCCTCCTGGGTTCAAGTGATTCTTCTGCCTCAGCCTCCCGAATAGCCGGGATTACAGGCGCATGCCACCAAGCCCAGCTAATTTTTGTATTTTTAGTAGAGATGGGGTTTCACCATATTGGCCAGGCTGGTCTCAAACTCCTGACCTCAGGTGATCATCCACCTCAGCCTCCCAAAGTGCTGGGATTACAGGCGTGAGCCACCGCATCCAGCAGAAATAATGCATTTTTAAAAGGAAGCTTTCATCATTGCCTTATCACATGGCCAGTCCAGTCATCCGAATTGCCCTCCAAATGCAAATAAAGACAAAAACAAAGTAATAATAGTTCTGCCTGCCATAATGCAACTAACATGATGCAACGACCCTGCTTACGGCTGAAAACTCATTCATACCTTCCCCAGAATTCAGCTTTCAGGGTTTCAACATTTGGGATTTATTGTGATTTTCAAGATTTTAGACTGGAGATTTTGATCTTTCGGTATTTCAACCCAAATTATGGTTGAAATTACAGATTATCATGTTCAAAATTGTGTCTTTCAGAATTATGATCAGCATTGCTTATTTTATTTTATTTGATCATGTAGAAAATCAAGCCATATTCTTCTTTAGAGGAACTCAAAAGACATTAATTATCCCCAAATTTACCTATACACTTAACATAATCTCAATACATGTATCAATAGGTTTTTGTGGTGTGTGGGGAGGGGGAAAGTCAAGCTTATTCTAAAGTTTATATGAACAAATTAATAAGCAGAAATAGAAAAATTCTGAAAAGGAAGAATGATAAGGAATAATTATTATATTAGATATAAAAATATAAGATGAAGTCACAATAAACAGTATTAAGCTGTTCTTGAGTACACACAGACGAATGAAATGAATACAAAATCCATGAATTGACCCAAAGTCACATAGGAATTTAGTATTTAATAAAGGTAGCATCTCAAATCAATGAGGAAAAGATATGTTATTCAGTCCATGGTGTGAAACAAATGGGTAGGTCAATGCAAAACAATGTTACTAGCACAAGTTAATTGCTACAGATTGTTTAGACTGTGTATTTCAAGAAAAAGATGGCTACTTTGTAAATGGAATTAAAATTAAAAAACAAAAGTCCATAAATTCTGGGACTTATCAGAGAGAAGACGTAACTAATTGCTATCTCTAACTAATAAAATATAAAACTGAGACGATCTTGGTTTGGATATAAAACCAATTATATCCAAGCCTAATAACAAGAAGTGAGTCACGGATATGGCCGTCAGATCTTTTTGCTTCAGCATTGGGAATGAGTAAGGTGGCTCTAAGTCTTTCAGGTGGATAAAATTACTCCAGAAAAGAAACCAAAGGTGTGTCTCTGCCACTGACACCTGATAGACTCAAGGTACTGCCTGGAAAAGAATGTGAGGCATATATGATGGCACGTGCAGCTGATTGGAATGAAACAAATGAAGTGACAACTATGTTTTAAGAGCATTGTACTGACAAGAGAGCCACTAGCTGTAGTAAAAGGGATTGTAACTTTCTTGCTTGAAGCCCCAAACTCATTCAGCATATTAACTGCCATTCACATGTATCACACTTTCCTCTTTTTAAATTTTTTATTTATTTATTTTTGAGATAGAGTATCACTCTGTTGCCCAGGCTGGAGTGCAGTGTTGCAATCTCGACTCATTGCAACCTCCACCTCCCAGATTCAGGAGATTCTCCTGCCTCAGCCTCCTGAGTAGCTGGCATTGCAGGCATGCACTACCATGCCCAGCTAATTTTTGTATTTTCAGTAAAGATGGGGTTTTGCCATGTTGGCAAGGCTGGTCTCAAACTCCAGACCTCAAGTGATCTGCCCACCTTGGCCTCCCAAAGTTTTGGGATTACAGGCGTGAGCCACCACGCCCAGTACAAATGTTTCTTATATAGGTCATGCCCATATGGTTTCCAAGAACAATTTTTTTTTGCTGCTCATTGGCCAGACAAGAAGCAAATGTCATATATTGTCAGATTTCTCTTATGGCAGCTTTACCCCGCTCTTAGTACCAATTTCTGCGTTAGTCCGCTTAAGCTAGATTACAATATAGTAACAACCTCAAAATTTCAACTTCTCAAAACAAAAAAGTTTCATGTCTTGCATATACAATATATTTTAAACAAATACAATTCACCACATCTATTGATGGACTTTTAGATTACTTTGAATCTTAACATATTAGAAATAATTCTGCATTGTATACATATCATTTTGCACATATGCAAGTATGTGTGTAGGTTGTATTTCTAGAAATAGAATTGCTAAGTCAAGTGATATATAAATGTAAACATTTGGTACAGATTCACTGACTTATATTCCCACTAGCTATATATGACACTGCCTATTTCCTCCTACCTGCAACAATATTGTCATTAACGCTTTTGATCTTTTACCTGAGAGGTAAAAATAATATCCCATCATTGCTTTAGTCTTCATTTTTCAAGTTATCCTAGATGTTTCCTTGCTTTTCATAGACTTTAGAACTATTTGTATGCTTTTTTTGTGGATTTATTTATATCCTTTTGTTTATTTGTCTGGTTGATTGTCTTTTTTCATTGATTCCAAAGAACTATTTGCATATTAGGAAAAATTTATTAAATAAATTGAAAATACCTTTTTTTTCCAGATCATTATTTCTATTTGGATGCTGTTTATTGTATTGCTGGCCATGCAGAATCTTTTCTCCTTTTTATATAAAGATACCAAAAAAATACCATTTTTTTCTTTTTGTGACTTCTGGGTTTTGTTCTAACTTTAGGAATACCTTTGCCATTAAACCAACACATTATTTAAAGAATGTATCAGCAACAACTGTTTTCTTCTACTATCTTTATAGTTTCATATTTTGTGTTTATATTTTAAATCCAGATAGAATTAACTGGTGTAAACTGTGAGAGAAGGATATGCATTTATACAATTTCTAACTGGTAAAGTCGGTGCTTTTGTAGGTGAAGATTGGTTAGTTGCGGAATAAGGGTAGTTTACTGAATACGCTTTTGTAATTTTGAGTTTTCTACCTTGTTCATGTAAAATTTACCAACATTTTATTAAAAGAAGCTGTTATGCAGAGACATTATTGACTGTTACATAAAAACATTAAGAAAGCAGCTCTAATTGAATGTGACCCTGCAGGAATACAAACCAACGCTGTCAGATCTTCCCATTTTCCAAAAGAAGCTGAAATTTGGATTTTCATGTGAAATCCCCTGATGTTTAAATGTCGGCAACTAATTCAGAGTTACAAAAACAAAGCATGGCCCAAACAAAACATATCTGCTGGCCAGGTGGGGCCACAGGGTGCCAGTTTGAAACCTGTGTTTTAAACACTTTTTGTTATCCTCAAAGATTCATGTAAGTGCCTCTCCTGTAGCCGTCTGTGGCACAGTGTGTTCAGCCCCTATCGTAACATATTTTAACTGATTGTTGCTGGCCTACCTTCTCCATTAGAGATGCTTGAAGAGTGTCTTTATAGATTTTGAAGTCCTGGGGCTTAATACAGTGTCTTGCACCTAGTAGACATTTAATATAAATGCTTGTTGAATGAATAAATAGATGAATGAATGAATGAACTCTGCTCCAAGCAGAATCTATGTCCTGAAAAACTGGACAAGGCAACTCAGGTCACAGAGGTTACCTGGTTTGGGCTGCTCCTTCTCCCGCCTCCTCCATTAAGTCCCTCAGTCACTTTCATGGTAAATTAAGTGATTGTACCCCATAGTGATTTTGTAAACAGGTGGCCTCTACAACATTGTGAATCTTGGCCACTAGATGTCTCTCTTTGCCTAAAGGACATTTGGAAGTGCTGGAGTCAACCTGGGGTTTGCTGAAACAATACGTAAGTGAAAAAGAATGTCCTAATCTCAGGTCACATCTTCAGATGTTTGTCCTCATGAGGAAGTTGAGCACGGCCACGACACCAGAGAAAAAGTGCCCAGGGACGGAATCAGCTTAATTTTGTTCTAGAAGAGCTTCTCATCCACAGGAATGGACCCTTTGCACTCTGAGTCTGTTGGGTGTTAGCCTCTAATCCAGCAGACTCATGAGTGTTCTCCAGAAGCCTTGCTTGTGTTATTTTTCTCTGATGCTGTAGGCTGGTGGAGAAATGCATCTTACTGTAAAGGGTCTGGAACTTTAGAATCTGCATGGTAAAAAGGAGGATTCTAGTAAGATATAGCAGGTTCTCCACTGAGGCTGTCCTGACCCTGTAGAATTCCTGTGCATCCTGTGATTGCAGGGGATGTGTTCTCGTGCCTGCAGCTGTACCTTTCCTCTGGCCTCAGGAGGATCTTTTGAGCTTGGAGAGGTGGACTTCTTGGTGCCGTATAACTCTTATTTTAAACACAGACAGAGTGAGGGGGAAAAAGGATTATCATTTATTTTATAGGTTATAGCTTTCTCTTCTCAGTGTTATCTCTGTACATTCTGTAAAGAGAATAATAATTCTGTATCAATACTGTACATTCTGAACTGATTAAAGGCCACAGATAGTGACTTGATCAACTGCCAGATTTACACAGAACCTTGAATTTAGTGACACTTGAAGCTTACTTCTTGAATAAAATGAAGTGTGGACTCTATAGGACTTCGACGGCTCTCCAATTTATTGTGGAAGGTTCAGATGATGAGAATGTTCTGTCTCATTAGTGCCTTTGTTTGCCTTTCCTTTTTCTTTGGTTATTTAGCAAGGGTCAGGCACTTCTATTTGTATTTTCCATCTGTCTTTAGGAAACAGTAGAGAATAGGGTAACAGAACAGACTTTGAAGTCAGGTTGTGTTGATTTTCTGGTTCACCATTCACTTAACTGCTCGATGCCTTGACTCCATTGTCTATAAAATAGCGTTGCAGAAAGTATAAAAACACATGAAAACTGATCAACTGATCACAACAGTACTTGGCACGTAGGAAGTACTCAGTAAATGTTGGCTGATCCACCACACACACACAAAAAACAAACAAACAAACAAAAAAAAACAATGAGATCCTGTCATTTACAACAATGTGGATGGAAATGGAGGACATTTAGGGAAATATGCCAGGTAAAGAAAGACAAACTTCACATGTTCTCACTGATTTGTGGGAGCTAAAAACTAAAACTATTAAACTGATGGAAATAGAGAAAAGAATGATGATTTCCAGAGGCTGGGAAGAATAGTGGGCAGTGGGGCTGTGGGGATGGTTAATGGGTACAAAAATATCATTAGTAGGTAGAATAAATAAGATCTAGTATTTGATAGCACAACAGGGTGACTATATTCAATAGCAATTTATTAAACATTTAAAAATACCTAAAAGTGTATAATTGGAATGTTTGTAACACAAAGAAATGATGCTGCATAACCTCAAAGGTTTGAGGTGATGATTACACATTGTATGCCTGTATCAAAATATCTCATGTACCCCATAAAAATATATACCTTCTATGTGCCCATACAAATTAAAAAACAAAAAATTAAGAAAAAGTTTGCTAAGCCAGAAACTGTCACTTACACCTGTAATTACAACACTCTGGGAGGCTGAAGCAGGAGGATTGCTTTGTGCTCAAGAGTTTGAGACCAGCCTGGGCAACATGGCAAAACCCTGTCTTTACAAAAAATACAAAAATTAGCATTGGTGGCTCACGCCTGTCGTCCAAGCTACTTGGGAGGCTGAGGCTGGAGAATCGCTTGAGCCCAGGAAGTGGAGGTTGCAGTGAGATGAGATAATGCCACTGCACTCCAGCCTGGGCGACAGAGTGAGACCCTGTCTCAACAACAACAACAAAATGTTGGCTGATACTAAGTGCTTGATAGTTCTTCTCTTCCTCTAATCAGCTGTCCAGGTCTCAATTATAACACAATGCCACCCTACCCCTCTGATAAAAGCAATTTCTCCTAAGTCACATTGTCCAACGCTTGTCCTTAGGTAGCTTCATAATTTCAAATCCACCTCTCCTATCTTAAGCCCTTGTTCCGAATATGAAGAGCCTGTATCAGCTTTGATAAGACTTTTATCATAGTAGTCAGAAAAATCATCTCGCTGAAATTTACAGTTTATACTCAACTCTTCTCTTTTTTACTCCTCCCTTCAGTTAAAAAAATTATACTTGCAATATATACATATACATACATATAATGCTTTCAAACATTTTGCAACTATGGAATAAAACCACCTGAAACAGTCCAGGGCCCTTCACACTCTCGCATCATCACATCACTCAAGTCTGCCGTTTGTGTTTGCAGCCCCTGGGGTAAAACTTCTCTATGACCAAACTCAAAGAATGTCCAGCAGTTTTGATGGATGGACATGGGCATCAGGGTCCTTCTGTAATAGGGTTCCTGTCCTTTTCTGGTTCACCTGCTGTTCTGTCTAATTTAGATATTGTCTCACACCGAGTACTCACTCAGGGACAGTTTGTTGACATATGAATTTAGATAACTAGTTTCAATAACGTGGTTCTGTTTGCATTTTCTTTCTCCCAGGACTCAGGCTTATTGCTGTTTATTTGTAGGACTCTGCTCTTTTGCTTGAAAAATACCCAGACTCTTCACTAAACCAACACCAACAGATGAAGTTAGAAGGCTTGAAGCTCTTCCTCAGCCCCAGGCCTTTCTTCTTCTTCTTCTTCTTCTTTTTTTCCCCAGCATTTGTGGAACGTAAAGTTGACCAGATGAACCAAAATACATTTGTTTACCTGGCTTCTTTACTTAAGTGAACACCTGGTTCATGCATGTGATACATTACAATCAAACTAGAGGGGCAACAAAGCTCCACAGCTCTGCACTCAGAAGGTTGGCTTTGTCCTGAGCTCTTAAGGTAACAAGATGTCCAAATGCTGCCACAGTGCATAAACCCATGCTGCTTCCTTTTGCACTGTGTCCTTTGCAAGGACCAGAGAGCTCCTCAAACTCACCAGGAAGTATTGAGGAATTTAGTGTTGCGTGCACTACACATTCCTAGCAGGAAATTAGAAGTGGTGAGTAAACTGCCTTTTGGTGAGTCATCAGTTTCAAAAACACACCTTATTTACGAAACAATCTGAATATTGGGCATACTATGACTTCCTTCTATTAAACATGGAATTAAAAGACAATTAAATGCATTCATTTGTTTGGATTCAGATTTTCTCCAAAATCAATGTGCTCATGGAATCATTGATGTCTACTAGTTGCCTCACCTACTAGTGTCTGTTAAAGTGTTTTTGGTATAATGAGACAATGTAGGGTTTCCTTTGGTTCTGAGGACCATACCTTGGCCCTAGGAAGTTGTTGGGCTGCAATGACACAATGAGCCAAATGTGGGTAACAGAGCTTCCATCTCAGCTTCAAGCTCTCACCACCTTAAACGCCATACTAGTTGGTCATTTTAACTGTTTCCACCCAATTCCATGGCCACTTTCTTGCCCTAGTGATTAGTAGGTTATTAATTCCATTTTATAAACACATTCCTACTAGAATGCCAGTGAATTACTTTAAACACTTGCAATTTAATATAGACAATAGGAAAGGGGTGGCACTGAACGGAGAAGATGGCATCTCTCATCTTAAAACTTTAGACATTGGACCTACTGAGTAAGAGTATGTATTTCTGGAAGTCTTTATCCTTTTGGAATGGAAATTTGGTCTACAGTTATAATTGGTGGACTGTGAAACAGGCAAAACCCTGCAGAAAACAAGCAGAAGGAGAATGGAATTAACTCGACTAGATTATGAGATTAGCTTTTTTCCACCCAGGCTGATGGGGGACAAAGGAACAATGGTTGAAGCTTGAGTCTACCTGACAATTGGGGTTAGTCAGGTAAGCCCCGTTCTCTTGATAACTTTTTCAGTGGGCTAGACCAAGACCCAATCATGATGAGTATGATAGGGATCAGTGGCCCAGCTGGTGTGGAAGACAAGTAGGTCATACTGGGTTTAGGCCCACATAGCACTAAAGGTCTTCAACATGCAATTAGAAGCTCAAATGTTGACGGGAATATTGTTCACACTAAAAAAGATGTTTCTATTAGAATTTACTTACTCTTTCATGAAAACATAGATGCTTCCTCTTTTCTGATTGTGAGAACAATGTACCTGACTAGCTTCCCCTTTTCTTTAACTGTTAGGAAGTTCTGTCCCTAGAGATAAGTTTCAAATTTATGAAACAATAATTTCAGGGATTATTATTTGCATTACTTTTCTTAATTGACTCTTTAGTTTTATAGTTCCCTTTTTTATAGTTTATATAGAGCTTTTATAATGATTTTAAAATTTTTATTCTCACACTATTTTATTTTATGCATTAACATTGTAAGCCAGCTCAAGTCATTTGTAAAATATGGAGTGCTTAAAGGAAACAAAAGAAAATTAATAAATTAATTGAATTCAGAGACATCCTTTGCTTTCTTTTCGGTGGCATTTTTGAGAATTAACATATTATTATCCCCTTCATTATTCCATAACAGAATGACAGATTGCTAATTTAGACTTGGTTGTTAGTAGCTCATTACCTTGACCAAAAGTAATTTATGAGCCAATGTGGCTAAAGATACAGCACGTAAAAATCTTGACCTTTCGCCGGGCGCGGTGGCTCACGCCTGTAATCCCAGCACTTTGGGAGGCCGAGGCGGGCGGATCACAAGGTCAGGAGATCGAGACCATCCTGGCTAACACGGTGAAACCCCGTCTCTACTAAAAATACAAAAAATTAGCCGGGCGAGGTGGCGGGTGCCTGTAGTCCCAGCTACGCAGGAGGCTGAGGCAGGAGAATGGCGTGAACCCGGGGGGCGGAGCCTGCAGTGAGCTGAGATCGCGCCACTGCACTCCAGCCTGGGTGAAAGAGCGAGACTCCGTCTCAAAAAAAAAAAAAAAAAATCTTGACCTTTCATAGTTTTCAAACTGGATGACTCCTTGGAAAGAAAACAAATCTTTACTAAAGAAGTTAATCATGTTTCACTCTAGGTTTTCTAAGGACAAAAACACACCAAAAGCATCCACCCCAGCATCCACCCTGTTGCTGTCTTTTGCCACAGCTCCTTTGGTACTACCCCACCCAGAAGTCTGAGGTTGTTTTATCTGGGAAAGTAGCTAGTTGATTCTTTAGTCTTAAATGAAAAAGGTGGAAAAGGAAAAACAGTATCTACCCTTATTTCTACCCCACAGGAATTACCCACTTCTCCTCATTGGAATTATGCATGAAGGGCTGCATTCCTTCAGCTTTATAGGGTATGACCCAGTGTGTTCAGAGGTTGAACAGGAAGATTTGATGGAGTAGCATTTTGTAGTAAACCGATCTAGGGCAAAAGTGTTCCACATTCCCCTAGAGCTTTTCTCTCCCATTTCCCTTCTGTGATTTCAGACACCCATCTGTATCTGCTGGGAGAATCATTAAGTCTTGAGCTCTGTGCTGCTTCCTCTTACAAGACCTGATAGTGACTTTAAGCGGGAGGGGGAGTTAGCAGAAAAGTATTTTGTTTCCTTCTTGAAGGGGGTGTGTCCCAGGCTTGTCTACCTGCACAGGCAGTAATGTGTGCCAGGAATTGCTGATGGATCAGTGAGCCTGTGTTCATGCCAGTGAGCTGCTGTGGCTCAGATACTAATACTTTCTTTCCAAACAGCGTAAGAAGTGATTGAGCCACACGTATACTGAAGGAAGGGCTCCCTCGAGTTGTGGTATGAAGAGATAAATCACCAGGTAAGCCCAATAACTGTACTTTGATTACTAAGAACGTGTATTACGATGACCAATACTGTTAATCTGAGATTACTTTTTCTCTCCTTGGAAAAAAAATTCTGATTTCAATATCTCATTTCCTGAAGATGGTTAAATAAGGGAACAGAGTTGAAAAAGCAATGACAGAAACAACAGATTTCAACCCGCTTACTAACTGTAATGAGGTGATTGGCTGAGGCTCAAGCTCCAGATTTTCTGACTGCAAGCACACTCTTCCCTCTGAGATAACGCAGGACCCCCGTTGTTCTGATGTGCCAGGGAGACAGATTGCCTAGAATAAAAAGGGCTCCACCAAAGATACTTGTTAAAGTATCGGTCATATGGTTTTCACTAATTCATAATACGTTAACCCTTGCAATCTCTTAAAATAAAATTATGCTTGAGAGAATTAAGCTTATTTTTCCTTTAGGGTGAATTAGTTTAAGCTTTGCCTGAATCCATATATACCCAGGAAGTACTTCTCAATTTAACTCCAAAAAACCCTAGAATTGACTAACCATTTCTCTTGCTACTTCCCCAAATAAATATAAAATGACACACTGTATTTTCTTAGTAGAGGCCTTGAAAATGTATAATTTTTCTTTTCTCTTTTCTTTGTTTTCATGAAAAATGCATTTATGTAACCTGATAGCCTATGTAATGTACGATGCCAGAGACTACAGGAAGGAAAGATACTGAAGGAGGTATAGAAAGAAGGTCAAGGTGGGAGAGGCGTGGAGAAGTGATGACCTTGGCTTTTTCGTGCTGAGATCCATTAAGCTCAACTTGATAATAGCATTCATGGGCTGGAGATTACAGAGGCGAGAATAACAAAAAATAAATAAAAGTACATTCTTTAATATGTTAGAATATTAACACAAGCCTTTTATTATGCTCTGTTTTCATTAAGAAATCACCACTCATTATCTAAGCATAACCCAAATTGACAACAGTGTTCTAATAATGGTCCCATAATACTTTATTCAACCATGGACAAGCAGTAAAACATTGAGCAAATTATTTAGTTGTCTTGTCCTGGTTATTTTATTTGTAAAATGGTGCCAATAAGCATTAAGATTGGAAATAGGAGTGTATGCCTGTGGAGTCTGACAAGCTCAACTTGCAAACTCACCTTTTGTGCACAACCCCAAGCCAACGTGAATTATCATTGGATGCCCCGTATGTCTTTCTTCTCCTAAAGGAGAGTAAATTTCTTAAAAACAGGGACAGTGTCCCCATAACAGGGTCTGTCTGTTGCTGGGCCGAGGGCAAGGAAAGCACCATACTTTCACAACAATGCGCCTTCTGATGTCTTTCATTACACAACTAAAGGAAAGCAAACATCTCTTTAAAAAAGTAAATTAACACCTTCATTCAAATTCGGATATAAATAAATGATTTTAGTGCTTTGGCTGAGAGTAAATAAAGTAAAAACTGGCAGAAGCAAGAGGGTACTGGGTATTTGAGGGCATTAGCAGTGGTAGGGGTGTGCGTCACAAGGGTGCACAAGTCAGAAAGTGGGGGAGTGGCGTCCCCAGGACAAGTGTCACTGAATTCACAATTTTGCTTAAGGACACACTTAGGAAACTGTGTTGTGTAACCTACCTAATCTAAATGTTTATATTTGTAACTTTCAAAATATTTTGCCTGGTTATTTTTTTATTTTATTTTATTTTATTTATTTTATTTTATTGTTTGAGACAGAGTCTCGTTGTGTTGGCCAGGCTGGAGTGCAGTGGCGTGATCTCGGCTCACTGCAAGCTCTGCCTCCCAGGTTCATGCCATTCTCCTGCCTCAGCCTCCCGAGTAACTGGGACTACAGGCACCCGCCACCATGCCTAGCTAATTTTTTGTATTTTTATTAGAGACAGGGTTTCACCGTGTTAGCCAGGATGGTCTCGATTTCCTGATCTCCTGACCTCATGATCCTCCTGCCTCGGCCTCCCAAAGTGCTGAGATTACAGGCGTGAGCCACCACGCCCAGCCGCCTGGTTCTCTTTTTAATGTTCTTTGGCAGGGAACACCCATAGCTTGTAGAGAAGGGGAAACGCTGTTGCCATCTTGAGATTTTCCTAAATTGTGTTTGTCTTAGAAGAGTAGTGCTCGCAAGATTTCAAGGCCTTCAGATTTCTTGACTGGATAGATACATGGTTTTATTTTATTTTATTTATCAATTTATTTATTTATTTTTGAGACAGAGTCTCTCACTCTGTCGCTCAGGCTGGAGTGCAGCGGCACAATTCCGGCTCACCTCAACCTCCACATCCCAGGTTCTAGCAATTCTCCTGTCTCAGCCTCCTGAGTAGCTGGGATTACAGGCACCTGCCACTATGCCTGGTGAATTTTTGTATTTTTAGTAGCGACAGAGTTTCACTATATTGGCCAGGCTCTTCTCAAACTCCTGACCTCAAGTAATCCACTGGCCTTGGCCTCCCAAAGTGCTGGGATTACAGGCATGAGCCACCACGCCCGGAGATACATGGTTTTAATAGATGTGAAAACAATTTAGGATCTTAGAGGGATAGTGCTAAAGGTCTATAGCATCGTGGTCTTAAACATACCCTCTTCCATTCACAGCTGGGTTCAAGCCTTGATAAACTCAACCCATAGTACACAAAACCACTAAGGAAGGGAAGCCTTCTTATCACATCCGCTCCCCAATAAGCCACAGATAATCTCAAAGAGGCTCCTGGTCAGTGGCTGATGGAAACTGGGATCTGGCATGTTGAGAATGAAAATTCATAGGAATTAATAATAGAAGTGGAATATGCCCTAGCATTTCATAGAGTTAAAATAAATTTCCTATGTGTAGTCAGTTGAATAAATAAAATACAGAGATGAACAGCAATGAGGTATGCAGTCCTAAAACTGCAAACTCTAGTTATGTTTTATTGATGAGCATTATCAGATCTTCATGGTGTCTTCTTGGTCTTAGTGCAAATGTCAGTTTTTAATCTCCAGAGGTCCACAAATCTAAAGACTTTAAAGTCCTTAAGAAAATTTTCTTATTCTTTTCTTCTTTCTTGGAAGGCAAAACTTTAAAACCTGATAAAAGTTTCTTTATTGTTTTGGGATAAGCAGATATTTCTTATACATTTGTGAAGTTGGGACAGCCTGTCATAGTACAACAGATTCACACCTGCAAAGTTTTGGGTAAAGAAAATTTGTGTTAAGCAGATTATATTTTCCATGAACACCTTTTACACTTGTGTTTGTACTGCATGCAGCCTGACTCTACTTGGAGACTTCCCTACGCTTCATCTCTTAGAGAATCAAGCTAATTATTTCTGATAAGACACTTAATGATATATTTCTTAGGCATATCATACTCTTTTATGTTGTTGACCAAGGTATCAATTAAGCAAGTAATTGGTAAAAGATGTAGACAGCAGTAGAATTTAAAAAATATATTTAGGTCAGAATTTTATAGGAAAAGATGGGCCTCATTAAACAAGCTTACAGCTAGATAGGGGGAATAAATTCTAGTGTTCTATACCACTGTAGAATGATTATAGTTAACAATAATGCATAGTTTCAGATAGCTAGAAGGAGAATATTCAATGTTCCCAACACAAAGAAATGATAAACGTTTGAGATGATGGATATGCTAATTACCCTGATCTGATCACTGTATATCACATATATCAAAACATCACTAGGTACTCTATAAATGTGTACAATTGTTATTTGTCAATTAAAAATAAAATTTAAAATAAATAGATAAAATTGATACAGAATTATCAAGGTGGTCTAGATAAAAAAATGGTTTCATTGGGAAATATAGTTGGCAAACTTGGCTATTCACTTGGAGGAAATGAAAGGAAATCTGAAAACCTAAATAAATTCCAGCAGGATTGAATATTTACTTATTTCGTCCCAAAACCTAAATTAACTTAAGAAAGATTGAAGATTTAAGTGTATTAAAAATAAACAACTAACTGTTAGACTAAAATGTAGAAGAATGTTTTCCAATCTTTTTACAGAAAACACATTCTTTGGCTGGACACGGTGCCTCACGCCTGTAATCCCAGCACTTCTGGAGGCTGAGGCCGGCGGATCACCTGAGGTCAGGAGTTCGAGACCAACCTGGCCAACACGGTGAAACCCCGTCTCTACTAAAAATACAAAAATCAGCCGGGCATGGTGGCACGCACCTGTAGTCCCAGCTACTAGGGAGGCTGAGGCAGGAGAATCGCTTGAACCCGGGAGGAAGAGGGTGCAGTAAGCAGAGATTGCACCATTACACTCCAGCCTGAGTGACAGGGCGTAACTCCGTCTCAAAACACAAACAAGCAAACAAAACCACACGTTCTTTACACAACCCTAAGTTTAAAATCCATAATGGGGCTGGGTGTGGTGGCTCATAGCTGAAATCTCAGCACTTTGAGAGGCTGAGGAAGAAGGATCACTTGAGCCCAGGAGTTCAAGATCAGTGTGAGCAATATGTCAAGACCACGTCTCTGCAAAAAACTAAATTAAAAAATGATTAGCTGGGTGTGGTGGTGTGTGCCTATAGTCCCAGCCACCCAGGAGGCTGAGACAAGAGTATCATTTGAGCCCAGGATGGGGCTACAGTGAGCTATGATCATGGCACGGCACTCCAGCCTGGGCAGCAGAACGAGACCCTGCCTCTAAATACAACTGAAAGTAAAAATGAATAAGTAAAATCCATAATGGAAAAGATTAACAGATGTGATTTCATGAACACTTTAATCTTTTGTGCAGAAGAAAATAATGCAAAAGATTTAAAGATGAACTAGAAACCATGAGCAAATACCTACAACAGGAGCGACAAAGACAAAAGAGTTCCTGAAACACAATTTTTAAGAAAAAGATGAACATTCCAATAGAAAAACTTAGGAAAATGACTTGAATAGTCAAGCTGCAAAAAAATACAAAAGGTCAGTAAATCCCTGAAAAATGCTTAAACTTACTGATAGTCAAACACAGGAAAATTAAAACAATAAGACAAAAATTTTGCCTATCTGTTTGGGAACATTAAAAAGATACTGTGGACGGAGTGATGAAACAGGCATTTCTGCACCTTACCAGTGACTATAAATGGGTACAGGTTAGGAGGGCAATTTGGCCATGTCTATAAAAACTCCAAATATATAAACCTTTTGAAGCAGCACTTTCCTTTTAACTTAGAGAAGTTAAAAGTTAAACCCTGGTTTGCCTGGAATTCAGACGCATGAAAGGAAGCTTAATAGAAGGGAAGTTCGAGGGCAGATTGTGGAAGTTCAAAACTGCCCTGATCTTGAGTTTGCTTTTCATTCTGTATGGTGTAGAATCTTGACGGTTTCTGAGAATGAATTGATGTGATATTTTCAGGATAGGCGGAATGCCAGTCAAATGGTTCTATTTCTAGAAGAAACATCTGGGGAGTATGATTTTAAAACTTATTTTTACTTTTTAAGAAAATTATGATGAAAATACTATTCATATGTAAAGGGAAACGTAAAGAATTAGTGGGTTTTGGTAGGTTCGAAACAATGAAGATTTATCAGTGTAAGCACCGAATGAGAAGTCGGAGAAGTATGTTTTACTCTTATTTAAAATAGATCACCCAAGAAGAGTTTCTGACATCTTTAATCCAACCATTTATATATAAAGGTCCCACAGAGCCTGTTCTGCAGGGGTTTTCCAGCAGGCCTGATCATTTGTGTTTCCATCCTTAGACTCCTGACTCTCCTTCGACACTGAGGACAATCATATTTGTCAGGAAGATAGCTTGTTTTTTCTTGTGTAATTTCAACTTTTATTTTAGCATCAGGGGGTACGTGTGCAGTTTTGTTATATAGGTAGGTATATTGTGTAATGTTGAGGTTTGGGGTACAAATGATCCTGTCACCAGGTAGTGAGCATAGTACCCAATAGGTAGCTGTTTTTTGTTTGTTTGTTTTGTTTTGTTTTTGAGACAGGGTCTCCCTCTGTCTCCCAGGCTGGAGTGCAGTGGCGCGATCTTGGCTCACTGCAACCTCCACCTCCAGGGCTCAGGTGACTTTCCCACCTCAGCCTCCCAAGTAGCTGGGGCCACAGGTGTGTACCACCATGCCCGACTAATTTTTGTATTTTTAGTAGAGACAGGGTTTCACCATGTTGCCCAGGCTGGTCTCGAACTCCTGAGCTCAAGCAATGCACCGGCCTCCACTTCCAAAATTGCTGGGATTACAGGCTTGAGCCATCGCGCCCGGCTCAATAGGTAGCTCTCCAGCCCTTTCCCCCTCTCGCTCTCTCTCCACTCTAGGAGTTCCCAGTGTTGATTGTTTCCATCTTTATGTTCATGTGTACCCAGTGCTTAGCTGCCACTGTAAGTGAGAACATGCAAATTAATGCAGGAACAGGAAGATAGCTTTGAAATGTATGTTCTTCCTTTTTCTGAAAAAAGAATTGTTTGTAAGGAACTCAGGTGGAGATCAAATTAACAATCATGATTTTATTAAAATCATGCCCCAGGCAACAAAAACTAACCGGCTCATAGTCTAAGGGAAATACTTGATTCTTTAGGCTGAGAAATTTAGGGAAATAGTTAAGAAATTCTTTGTATTTAGAATTTAAATGTTACCTTTTCATTTTCAGCAATTGTGAAATGAAAATAAATTCCACTTAACTTACACAATTGCCAAAATAATCAAATCAAAACTTATTAAAAACACTTTGTAAATTAGGAGGAATTATTTTATTTCTTTTTATTACGTAGCTATCACCTCTCTGGAGTTCTGTTCAGGTACTTTTTTATTTCTAAAAGCAAACAATTCAAGAAGCTCAAATTATCTGGACTTTACCTACTTTAAATGAAGTCGAGTAGAGGAGATGAGACATGAGCCCTACCTAGGAATTACAGGAAGGCTGGGTCCTGATACTAAGCTGAAATCTTGGCTAGAAGAAAGAGCTTGGCACCTTTTGCGGAATGCCATTAATCATCTCTTAAGGGCTTCATGGTCACTCCTGCTATACCGAACCACAAGTGGCGGTGAGCATCTTCAGTTACAAGGGTTTGGAATAGAGCCAACCCATGAGGCTGGCAGCTGAGCCTTTTACAGTGGAAATGAGCTGGACTGGTCTTCTGTGGGAAACGAACCCTACTAGAAAGCCAGAAGGCATATTGAGCAATGAGCTAAAAACAACAAATCATCCTGAGTGAAGCTCTTCTCAGATGCAAAGCGCAGACTAAATAGAAAAACAGAATCCTTGCTAGGAAGGAGCAGACAGCTGTGCTAGGCTGAAGGCACCAGCAGCAGGAGAAATACTCTTGAGCTGAATGAAGTTCTAATGAGTGGCAAAGGAAACACAGACTTATAAGCACATATCTCAATTCTGGGATGGAAAAGGATCAGATTTGGAGATAGGGTCACAAACTGGACTCTGAAGGCACAACCAGTCAATGAAACATAGGAGAGTTAAAATAGGGATCCTGGAACAGAGATTCTCGGTAACCAGAAGTTCCCAAAAGTGGGTCTGGCTCTTGGAGTTTCTCTTGAGGTGTGGAGCTACCATGTGTGATAATCCTGCATGACGATATTGTTAACAGCCAGTGCATGGCACAATGCCTGGGAAATTGGAGGCTGTCAGTATACCGTAGTTGAACAAATGCAAGTTTAGCAGATTGGCGAAGTGTCCTGGGGGAGGAGTGACTGAGCCAAGTAATTCTTTTTGTCGCTTCCAGACTTATAAGTCCAGAATTCTTAAAAATTATACCTCTGCTCTAAACCCAATAATTAAATTTTTAGTAGGTTCTTAGCTCATCTCAAAAGATGTTAAAGAATTTAATAAACAGTTTGAGGAGAAAACAAGAATAAAGATGAGTAGCAATCGGTAATCTTTCCAGGGTTAGGTTTGATGACTGCCAGACATTGATAAAAGAACAATTAAATAAGTAACCTACAAATAGAACGTGGAGAATGGGCATGTAATAATGAAACCTGAATGTGAATAGATCTGAGCTCACTTTATTGTTCCCCTTACTGTATAAAGGAGGAAACCGAGCCCACAGAGTTTTAACTTTCACAAATCCTCACAGAAGAGGTACAAACATGAAGTTACAGTGTAATTCATCCAGACCTCTTCCTGCTGTGTTTATAAACATGAATGTGCTAAAACATGTTAAAATATAAAACGTGTTTACAATTTTACTGTGCACACATGTATATAGACCTTCCCTGAGATTTTAAATGACTTTAAATTACTGTCCTTCCAGAGGTAGTTTGTCTCACTCATATAACTTACCAAACCTCCAAACAGTTTTCCAAAGATGGAAGTGGCTATCTTTTCTGTCCTCCCACCTGTTTTCTCAGCTGTCTTCTCCTCTATCTCTGTCCAGTTACAGAAACACACAAGAGCTTTTCTCAAAGGCAAGTGGCCCAGCATTTCCTAGAAAAGATAGATGCCAATGAAAATGTTATCAAAAACTGATAAAATGAGAGGTAAAACAAAACCAAGGTTTTACAGGTCACCTGCCTAATCCTTTTTGAGTCATAATTTCTTTTAGATCCTATGTGGAGACCTGCTCTTTTCGTCAATGTGTGTGCACATGGGAGCATGTGAGGCCAAGATGGACAGGAAAGAGACAGCTCTACTGGGAATTCTATTTATAGAGAAAGAAACATAATCCCACAAATGTTGATGGCAGAGAAACAGTGCAGGGTTCAACTGTGCCTAAGATTAGATTGTTGCCAAGAATGCTGGAAAGTATAGGTGTGAGCAGTTTCAACTAAGCCTGCTGTTGACAAGGAGACAGCTGTTGGCATAAATAAATGATATTTGGAGTCCATAAGTATGTAACTGAAAGAATAGGGAGACAACAGCCAGCCCTCTCCAGAGGCATAATAGCAAGTTCTAATAATTGTTCCCTGTAAACTGAAGGACAGGGAATGAATTCACTGAATGAATTCAAGGAAGTGCGGAGGGGGTTCCCACCATGGCCAAGTCTTCCCACGGAAGCTGGTGCCCACACAGCTGCAGGTCAGGCATCACTGGCCCCAGCAGCCACAGCACAAGGTGTGATGGAAACATGTCATGCTCTAATGACAACAACAGCTCCTCATCTGTGGCAAAGACACAAGGATTCTGAGAATTTCTAAATAATCAGGACCATTCCAGCTTGGAAGGGAAGCGATGAAAATACCATGGGGTTTATGTTTACTAAAGGCGAAGTTCAGAGGGATTTATGATGACCCTGCACACATGCAAAGCAATCCCTGACATCTTTGCTGCTGTGGACCCTCCTTGAGTCAGATCATTCAATTACTGTAAAAATGTACTTTATTGCTTCAAAGCTGGGATCCCTCCATTTCCAGAGCGATGGCCATCAATTAACCCAAGTGCACTCAGAGAAGTCAAATTCTGACACAATCCAGCAAGTAACTATAAAAACTGATGGTTAAGGTTGAAATACTAGGCACCGCTCTGGGTACTTTACTTGCAAAGTACTCATTCAATTCTCCTAAGAGCCTGTGAATTAAATACTATTTTCCCCATATTCTTTTTTTTTTATTTTTTATTTATTTATTTTTTTTTTGAGACGGAGTCTCGCTCTGTCGCCCAGGCTAGAGTGCAGTGGCGCGATCTCGGCTCACTGCAAGCTCCGCCTCCCGGGTTCACGCCATTCTCCTGCCTCAGCCTCTCCGAGTAGCTGGGACTACAGGCGCCCGCCACCGCGCCCGGCTAATTTTTTGTATTTTTAGTAGAGACGGGGTTTCACCGTGGTCTCGATCTCCTGACCTCGTGATCCGCCCGCCTCGGCCTCCCAAAGTGCTGGGATTACAAGCGTGAGCCACCGCGCCCGGCTTATTTTCCCCATATTCTTGATGGCTAAACCAAAGTATAGAAAACCTGAGACAATTCCAAAGGGCATCCAGTTGATAAATGTCAAAGCTGGGAACAGGACCCTGGCTAGTACAGCTACAGAGCCCATTTTGACCATGTGCCTTGAGATTTCATTTTTTCCCACCTTTGACTAGTTGTCAAATACAGGATGTCCAGTTAAATTTGAATTTCAGATAAGAAACAAATAATTTTAGACAACAAATAATGTTGCAAATATTGCACAGGGCATACTTTTTTTTTTAAATTTTTAAATTTTAATTTTATTTATTTATTTATTTATTTTATTATACTTTAGGGTTTTAGGGTACATGTGCACAATGTGCAGGTTTGTTACATATGTATCCATGTGCCACGTTGATTTCCTGCACCCATTAACTCATCATTTAGCATTAGGTGTATCTCCTAATGCTGTCCCTCCCCCCTCCCCCCACCCCACAACAGTCCCCGGAGTGTGATGTTCCCCTTCCTGTGTCCATGAGTTCTCATTGTTCAATTCCCACCTATGAGTGAGAACATGCGGTGTTTGGTTTTTTGTCCTTGCGATAGTTTACTGAGAATGATGTTTTCCAGTTTCATCCAGCACAGGGCATACTTAACTAAAAAAAAATCATTGTTTATTTGAAATTCAAAATTTTGAGGGTATCTCGTATTTTTACTTCCTAAATCTTCCAACTGTATCCCAGAGGGAGCTATATGCACCCAGGAAGCAAAGAAAACAATTCTGACTCACTTGAACTTTGGTTTCAAATCCCAGAGTAGAACTCCTATCACAGGACTAGGCTAGGTGGAGAAATCTTTATTTTTTATTTTATTTGTATTTTTTTAAGGAGGAGGGGGCACAGTAGAGGCCACAGGTGCCACAACCTCTCCCTCAGCCACTTTCCCCTGTAGAAATTGTTTTTCCTATGCTTAAAACAGTCTAGAATAACAGCTCTCAAACCTGCCTGGATGTGAGCATTGCTTGTGTATCTTTAATAATACACGTGGGCTGCCCTGGCATGGTGGCTTATGCCTGTAGTCCCACTGTGGAGGCTGAGGTGGGAAAATTGCTTAAGCCCAGGAGTTTAAGACCAGATTGGACAATATAGTGAAACCTTGCCTCTACAAAAAAATTAAAAGAATTAGCCTGTAGTCTCAGCTACTCGGGAGGCTGAGGTGGGAGGATCACTTGTACCCAGGAGGTCAAGGCTGCAGTGAGCCATGACTACGCCACTGCACTTCCAGCCTGGGTGACAGAGCAAGGACATGTATCGATAACAATAATTGTAATATACATAGCTGGGTCTGACCTGTCCAAGATTTAGTAGGTTTAGGGTGAGACGGGGACACCCACATTTTCTAATGAGCTCCTAAATGTTTTCTCCTTTTCTTCTCTTCCCTCCCTTCCTCACTGGTCTGAAACTCTGACACTAAGTTAGAGTTTACCATCTGTAGCAAGTCCAAGGATGCCAGAATATATCTCTAGGGTGGGAGAAGAGGGAATAAAGAGGTGGAGTCTATGAGAGAGGGCTTTCTCGCAATGCCCAGAGCTGTCCTCAGGCTTTCTCAAGCTGGCTTTACAGCCTCAGGCCTGGACTACATGTATGAGAAAGATTTTTCAGAGTGAGAGAGGAGGTGAGAATGAGAGAGAGAGAGAGAGAGAAACACAGAGAGAGTGAGCAAGAGAGCCACATGTGGGCCAGGTCTCCCATTAGGAAGCAGACTCTGGCACAAAGAGGCGGAACGGATCACACCGCAGGCACCAAGACTGTTATCCCATTTGAAAGCTCCAGCACTATAAACTGTGGCCTAAATAGTTCCCGGGAATTCAAATTTAAAATTCCTTCCCTAGAAGTGAAGAAAAAGTGGCTGGGCATGCTGGCTTACGCATGTAATCCCAGCATTTTGGGAGGCCAAAGCAGGTGGATCACTTGAGGTCAGGAGTTTGAGACCAGCCTGACCAATATGGTGAAACCCCATCTCGACTAAAAATACAAAAATTAGCCAGGCGCTGTGATGGGCGCCTGTAATCCCAGCTACTCATGAGGCAGAGGCAGGAGAATCGCTTGAACCCGGAAGGTGAAGGTTGCAGTGAGCCGAGATCATGCCACAGCACTCCAGCCTAGGCAACAGAGAGAGACTCCATCTCAAAAAAAAAAAAAAAAAGAGTGAAGAAAAAGTGGAAAAGGGGCTGGAAGGGGCACAACCCCCTCTGCAATATGACTGTACTTCATGAGGGTATTGCAAAAACAGTTTAGTAGAATATAACAATTTACTAATAAAAATGAAATAAAAACAAGTAGAAAATATCCAAGGTACACACACACACACACACATATTCATGTTATAACATATCTTTCTTTCTATGGGATCCTGTCAAGAAAGTTTGTAAAACACTGCTCTAGAGACAAACATTCATCACTTTTAGAAAGCAGAAAGCACAGGCGGGAAGGAATAGAACTCAGAGCAGACGAACTGTGGGGAAACAAGACCCTAAAGAATAATCTAGAGCCCAGGCTGCTGCCAAAGAATTTTAAAGCAATAGATTTACAAGGAGTCTTTGGCAAACAGGAAGGTTGGGCATAAGAGGGCCATTCATCCAAAAGGAGAAGGTAAATTCAAAAGCTGTGCGTGTCACATTGCCTGTTTTTCATGCTGCCCTAGAAAGCCCTAGAAAAGGTCTCTGCTGAAACATAGGCCACCTCTATGGTAGTCTTTCCCTGTCTCTAATGCCTTTTCTCTGATTTTTAGATTAGAGGGCAGTGTGGGGTGGCACTGGAGAGATGGCAGCGTTTGTATGAAGTTTAAGCACACCCTGGCAGCAAGGTAAGGGCTGGATGGAGAGCCCTACTCTGTCTACTCTGGACTGCTAAGCAAGGACACTTATTCCACTGGAGGACTCTTGAGTTTGGGAATCAAACTTTCTCATCTTCTCCTGTGAGATGTAAAAGAAACATTGAGAGGTCAGAAGAAGGTATTCCTTTAAGTTCTACCAATGCTGTGGAGTAAAACTTAGCAATGATGTAAGCGTTCTGTGTTGAGCTACCCAATATGGCAGCCCCCGGCCACATGTGGCCCCTGAACACTGCAAATGTGGTCAATGTGACTCAGCAACTGAATTTTAAATTTAATTTAATTTTACCTAATTAAAATTTAGATAGCCACACATGGCTAGTGGCTACTGTATTAGACAGAACAATTCTAACATTTTGTGATTTTTTTGATGCAAAATAACCTGGTTATAAGTGATTAATCTTGTGACCAGGTCTATGTACTGAGTTTTATCTAAACTATTTGAGATAACCATAAACTCGAAGACATCGTTTTGCTGATTATATCTACTATGAGAAAGGAAATTTGCTGGATTGATTCATTATTTTTTATATGCTTAAATGCTCGAGTTATATCCTGGTATTAATGGTTTAAAGAGTCTTTGGTTATTTTAATGTTTTTCTTTCCTGAAATGAAAAGGAAACCTCAGTGAAATATAAAAGACTGATGTTAAATGCACCTAGTTGCAATGTTAAGCAAGTCACGATTTAAAAAAAAAAAAAGCCTGTGTTTTGTCAGATACCATCACCTGAAAGAGAGCTCTAGAGCAGTTTTCTAGTAAGTTTGTAAAGATGGAAATTTACTACGTCTGCAATGGGAGCAGAAGTCATGATGTCACAGGTTCCGTGGAGTGGAAACATAATCAAACACCCAGGGGTTCGGATCAGCTCAGTGAGGCCTTACCATTGTGTGCATTTTTACATTTTGGCTTGAATTTCTTGTTTTTGTGCCTCTACCTTACCTGGTACTCTGCTTGTTTAGTCACAGACTATGCACCCGACTGCTGCTGTTCAGTCCAGGGAAAATGAAAGTTGGAGTGCTGTGGCTCATTTCTTTCTTCACCTTCACTGATGGCCACGGTGGCTTCCTGGGGGTGAGTTGGTGCTATGTCTCATATCTCTTCTCAACTATCTCTCCTCTCTTGTTCTGGCACTTTTAGAACCCCTCACTCTTTAGGGGACTGCAACTGCATAATTTAATGTACTTGAGATCAGAAGTCCTGAGTTCTTGTTTCAACATTACCAACATTCACTGTGTGGCATTGGATAAGTAAGTCATTTCATCTCTTCGGAGCTTAGATGATCAAACTGCAAAAGGAGGATCTTTGATTAAACTATCTTAGAGATCTTTTCCAGTTCAACACATGCTCTACTATGGCTTCTTGGATGCAGAAAAATCACATGGATGGACATTAGCAATCCTTAGACACTCTCTTTCCTATCTACACTCTCTTGCATGATGCTTTCATATAGGACCATGGTTTTAATATTCTCTACATGCTGATGACTCCCAGCTGTATAGCTCCATCTCAGACCTCTCCCCTGTCCACACTCACATATCCATTACCTATGTGTCATTTCCAGCTGGAAACCCAGCGGACCTCTGAACTTCATTTGTCCAAAATTGAACCCACTCATTCTTGCCTATCTCAGCAAGTGGTATCACTATCTTTCCAGCTACTTAGGCAAAAAAACCTTAAGAATCATGCTTGACTCTTCTCACATTCCATATCTAAACCACTGGCATTACTTTTAAAGTTTTACCTTTAAAATATATCCAGAATTCAAAAACTTCTCACTACTTAAGTGGCTGCTACCTTGATCCACACCTTCATTGCCTCTTGACTGCATGATTTTAACAACCCCTGAAATGCACTCATTGCTTCTGTGCTTATCTGATCTCAGCAGGGCTTCAGGATTGAGCCTGCTACAAAGTAAGTTACAGCATGTCTCTCCCCTGTTCAAAGCTCCCCAGCAGTTTCTCATCTCACTTAAGGAAAAGGTAAAACCCTTTCCATGGCCTATAAGGGTCTGCACAACCTGCCTCCCCAGAGACCTTCTGACCCCACCTCTTGGCCACTCCTCTCACTCTCCTCTCTCAGCAGCTCTGGTGTCCTCATTCTGCCTTCACCTGCCAGGCATATTCTTACCCTTCAGGTGTTTGCTCAAAAGTTGCTCCAGTGAGGCATTCCCTGGCCGCCTCTCCACCATCCCTGGCTTGGATTTTAGATTCATGACTTTAATTCATCTGGAAAACTCAGCAAGGCCTTATGAAGCACAACTCTTCAAAGTCTCACCAAAACTATTTTTTTTTTCTTTTTAACAGAGAAATGATGGCATCAAAACAAAAAGAGAACTCATTGTGAATAAGAAAAAACATCTAGGTGAGGCTCTGTTAAACAGCATGGTGCAGTGGATTTTGGTGTCAAAGGACCAGGGTTCTAATCCCAGCGGTGCCCCTTACTGGTTGTATGATCCTAGGCACATTATTAAACATCCAAATGTGTAAAAGGAGAATGACAGTAATTCCTATGAGCAAGACATTTGTGAAGATTAAATAATATCATGAGAGCATAGTATCTTACATCAGACTTGGCAGGTAGCTCTTCACACACGCCCTTTTCTTCTGTGCCTTGATTCTAACAATGTAATTAATGGCCATAGCCCCAGTCCAGAAATGAGTTGTGTTCTGAAATTTAGTTTGTGGATCTGATGTTTCTAGTGCTGAACACATTTCCTCATAGAAACAGTGATGCACATGCAGTTGTTAGGTTCCCGGGTCAGTCCACAATAGCTTTTCTACCATGCAATAAATCTGCCATACAGCAATGTGCTAATAGTACCATAGCACCTATCACCATGCAAGGCTACACTTCTTTGGGAAAATGAAATCAAAATTTCAACTTGGAATGACATGAATACAATTTCCCTGACAGTAAAAATAACAATAAAAATATAGCAACTATTGTTGGGATGTTACTATGTGGCAGGACTATTCGAAGTGCATTAGATGAATTAAACCCTCACACTGACCCTCTGAGTTAGGTACAGTGGTCACCTTTACTTTACAGATATTGAAACTAAGGCTCAGAACTAGGGGCAGGGACCAGGATTCAAATCCGGTCAATCTGGCTCCAGAACCAGTGCCATTAACCCCGACGATGTGAGCAGGGCCATCCTTTTCCCTGTTCCCCACTGCGCATCTGCTTGGACAGTAGAAGTGGGACTCATCTCAGCTCCCACCACTCAGAGGGGACTTCCAATGCCTGGGGAAGTGGCTCCAGTCAGTAAGGAGATGGGGAGAGTAAGAGATGGGACTGGGGTGCAATGGTGTGAGATGTCGGGTCTTTCATAGGTGAGCTTCGGGGGAACTTGAAGCCCCTGGGAATTTCATGTCAAGTTTTATGCGAATGGGCTTAAGTGAATTTTGGATAGGAGAAGACTCATAGGATTCCTCTCCTTTCCCTGTCAAAATCAGTTAATGGCTTCTCCGTGGGGAAAGAAAAGGTGCTGTCCAGAAATGATGAGCTGGAGGTGAGGGTGCATCAAGCCTCAAGGGAAGGTTTAGTTTTGTTTTGCTTTTGGATTTCATATAAATACCCAAACGCAGCTAACGAATGGAATATTTTCACAAGAGAAGAAAGGGCTCTTCGTAAGTGTGAGATTGAGGGGTCTTATATTGGAGATACTTCAAGGAGATCAGAGCTGGGGGCGGGGGAGGGAAGGTTGACTTGGATTTCCTCACCTCTTCCCCCTTCAGTCTTGACACCTGAAGCTTGAATCTGGGTGTGCCCTGAGGAAGTGTATAACATTGAGAGAGTGATTCTGGGGAGGGACAGACAGCACTGGGGCAGCTGGCCTGGCAGAAGTGAGAGGACAGACGTATATTTGGCATGTGTGGGAACCATTTGCTTGTGTTTACCCTCAGTGTTCATTTTTAGTCCATGTTTGGATGAGAGGAACTCAGGAACAAGCAGCATGGTAGAGTCCCTGACCTCCAGGCTGAATTTGATGATTGTTTCTCAGTCACATCCTCAGCAATATTTTCCCCACGGACAGAAAAAAAGGTTCTGACTCTCCTTCTCTCTTTAGGCCCAGTCGAAGAATATGAGCTGCTGCTTCAGGTGACCTATAGAGATTCCAAGGAGAAAAGAGATTTGAGAAATTTTCTGGAGCTCTTGAAGCCTCCATTATTATGGTCACATGGGCTAATGAAGATTATCAGAGCAAAGGCTACCACATGTAAGGTGGCTCTCCGTGACTGGATGTGTAAATGGGGAAGGCGGGTATATCTGTCAGGCTAGGTTGGGTTATGCTGTGGAAACAATCATCCCTACAATCTCTGATTTAAAAGAATAAACGCTTTATATCTTCTGCATGCTACATGTCCATTGCAGATTGGCAGAGGGCTGTATTTGTTGCCACCAGTACCCATTGATGTATCAGACCCTGTCTCATATATACCCAAGCTGGGTAAAAGATAAATGAAACACTGGAGGGTTTTCCATAGGCAATTAAATTCTCTAACTCAGAACTGCCCACAACTTATTGGCTAGAACTGGCTCTATGGCCCCACTTAACTTCAGGGGACTAGGATATGCAATCCTATGTACCTGGAAGAGAGCAAGAAATATTTGGCAAACAGCATTAATAAGCACAAAGGTGGGGTTCAGAGAAGTTAAATTATTGATCTGAAGTAGTGATTCTTAAAGCGTGGTCACCAGGCCAGCAGCAGCAGCATTAGCAAACTTAGCAAAAATGCAAATTCTTCATTCGTCTTGACTTAGAGGATCGGAAACTCCAGGGTGAGATCTTCCAGGTGATTCTGTGTCGCAATAAAGCTTGAGACCCATTCACTGCACACCATGGATATTTTCACAAAGGTGTCTGGTGACTTTGCCCTGGTTTTTGATCTACTGAAAAAAAAAAAGATGACTTTGGTGGGAATTTCAGGTGTAATAGAAGGGGGCAGGCATACAGGATTGCTACTAGAGAAACTTTTCATCATGACTTTCCCCAAAAATGTTTCTCTGCCTTTGTCATCTTGCTTATAAGGCCTACTTGGTAGTGGTGGCAGGTGGATGGAAAGGAGTCTCCAATGAGATGGTGGTCAAATACGCTCTAGAATCCTTTAAACAACTCTCCTGTTACAAATGTCCTCTTCTGCTTCTCTCTTCCATTGCAGTGGCTATGTGTGGGGCATACACCCTTCTTTTGCATGCTAATCCCAGGCATTGTAGCTTTATGTTTATTAGCTTTCTGATACCAACCTCAGAATTTATTGAGTTGGACATTTTCTTACCTTGAATATATTGCTGTCCTGGTTTCATCCTTCTAGCTTTTGGTGAGAAATATTACCATTATTTTACTTTTAATGGCAAAAATTGCTGTTACTTTTGCACCAACAAAATCCTTGGTCCAGATTCCATGTGAGAGCTAAGGATCAGAAATCACTACTCAGGGCCAGGCGTGGTGGCTCACGCCTGTAATCCCAGCACTTTGGGAGGCTAAGGCGGGCAGATCACTCGAGCTCAGGAGTTCAAGACCAGCCTGGCCAACGGCAAAATACTGTCTCTACTGAAAATACAAAAATTAGCCAGGGTGATGGTGCGTGCCTGTAATCCCAGCTACTCAGGTGGCTGAGGCACAAGAATCACTTGAACCCAGGAGGCAGAGGTTGCAGTGAGCTGAGATCGTGCCACTGTATTCTAGCCTGGGCAACAAAACAAAACAAAACAAAACTCATAGAAGATGTGGGAAGTTAATCTGAAAAATAAACATATATAAAATAAAATCACTGCTCAGTAGTAGTCAGTTTATAAACCAGAATCCATGAGACTGAGTTCTATTTTTTGTGCAGACTGCAACAGCCTGAATGGGGTCCTGCAGTGTACCTGTGAAGACAGCTACACCTGGTTTCCTCCCTCATGCCTTGATCCCCAGAACTGCTACCTTCACACGGCTGGAGCACTCCCAAGCTGTGAATGTCATCTCAACAACCTCAGCCAGAGCGTCAATTTCTGCGAGAGAACAAGTAAGGGACTAAGAATGCTCTGGACTGGGGCTTCTCCCACCCCAACATGCAACAGAGAAGGGACTCTAGCTCATTGTCTAGTTAGTCAATGTTTGTCTACAGGGAGATTGAGGGACAGTGATGATATATCATGTTAGGCCTGGCTGGACCCAGTGAGAGCTTTCATAGTACAGAAGATCCAGAAACACATGGTGACATGTGAAGGTCACTTCAACCTTTAGGTCCATCCAGCTCAGCTCTGCAATCATATGATTTTATTGAGATTTCTGAAGAAGAGTTGCTAAGATTCCAAAAAGAGGAACTGCTTGAGTAAGCAACATTTGTCTTCCTACTCTCTTTTCACATCTTTTGCCAACATCAATTTCAAGGAAAGGGGAGTCTAGAGATATGGATGCAGGGAGGAACACATAGTGAATGATTCCATTAAAAGAAATGCTCTCAATTGTCAACAAATATGTGTACTGAATGCCTTGTTAAAACAGAACAAAAGCCAAAAGTCTAGCTTAGGAAACCAGTGGAAGCTGGGGGAGCTATGGCTAACTTAGGTTTATGTTCAATGAAAGATGAGATGAGCCAAATGACACAGACTCCAGGGCATGAAGGACTTTACAAAGCTCCTGCAGTGATTACTCCAGTTAACTGGAAGCCCCAGATATTGGTGGAACTG
Source organism: Symphalangus syndactylus (assembly GCF_028878055.3). NCBI lineage: Eukaryota > Metazoa > Chordata > Mammalia > Primates > Hylobatidae > Symphalangus > Symphalangus syndactylus. The sequence goes on along the minus strand of NC_072445.2, from coordinate 20,852,900 downwards.
AGCAAAGAGTGAGCCTGAAATAGCCCAGCTTAATTGGGAATACTGGCTCTCCTTCCTGGGACTACAGCAATTCAGGTTATGGCAACACACTACTTATTAAGCACCATCTTTACACCCAGATCAGGGGCAAATTCTAGGAGGACACAGAGAAGAATTTCTCTTGCTGTCTATGAATTAGGAGACTAGTTGCAGAGGCCAGGCTGTAATACAGGAAATAAAATAATGTAATTTCTTCAGTGAATGTTGATGAAAGCCTACGTTTTGAAAGATGGGCACAGTGGCTTACACTTGTAATCCTAGCACTTTGGAAGGCTAAGGCAGGCTGATTGCTTGAGCTCAGGAGGAGTTCGAGACCAGCTTGGGCAACATGGCAAAAATACATCTCTACAAAAAATACAAAAATTAGCTGAGTGTGGTGGTGTGTGTCTGTAGTATCAGCTACTTGGGGGGCTGAGGGAAGAGGATTGCTTGAACCCAGGAGATTGAGGCTGCAATGAGCCACGATCGTGCCACTGCACACTAGCCTGGGTGACAAAAGTGAGACCCTGACTCAAAAAAAAAAAGAAGAGAAAGAAAGAAAGGAAAAAAAAAGGGTGGTCCATGTCTAATCCATCTTTGAAAGATACAAAGCTGGATCAGACAGGGATGACACTTATGAGGAGCTTCCCACAGTACCGTGGAGACGTGCATAGATGAGACGTACACAAATCAATGTTTAGGAATATGTAAGAGGATGGGAGGGAGATAGGGATAAAGTACTGTAGGAATTTAGAGGAGAGAAAGACTCTGCATCTGAGGATTAAAGACCTTGTGGAAGAGATGATATTTGACTAGGTCCTGAATGAAGGATAAATAGGATTTGTCCACACAAAGAATTATCCCATTGCAGAGAAGTACTGGCAATGGGTAAGTAAGGAATGTGTTGGAGTTAGCAAGTAGTGTTGCTGTTACAGTCATCATTTAATTTTTAATAGGGACAATGCTCAAGCTTATTGCCTAGATGAAGATACATTTCAGAGTTCAGTGAATGCCTTCTTTAGTGACACATGAGAGGCCATGCATTTACCTACTTTTAAGGTTGCCTTGATTACCAGCACTTCTCTATTACTGTTCCAAATCTGCAATTGAAAACTCTGGTTTTATGTATGCATCCTGTGTTATTTTAGGTGAACATTTCTTATGAAAAAAATTTGAAACATCACTGTTGAATAGATGACTCCAAATTGTACTTCTATAATTGTATGCTACTAATAAAATCAAGTTAGAAATTTATTATGAGGCCGGGCGCGGTGGCTTACGCTTGTAATCCCCGCACTTTGGGAGGCCGAGGCGGGCGGATCACGAGGTCAGGAGATCGAGACCACGGTGAAACCCCGTCTCTACTAAAAATACAAAAAATTAGTCGGGCGTGGTGGCGGGTGCCTGTAGTCCCAGCTACTCGGAGAGGCTGAGGCAGGAGAATGGCGTGAACCCAGGAGGCGGAGCTTGCAGTGAGCCAAGATTGCGCCACTGCACTCCAGCCTGGGCGACAGAGCGAGACTCCGTCTCAAAAAAAAAAAAAAAAAAAAAAAAGAAATTTATTATGTATATAAACTTATTTTTATTTCCTACAGAGATTTGGGGCACTTTCAAAATTAATGAAAGGTTTACAAATGACCTTTTGAATTCATCTTCTGCTATATACTCCAAATATGCAAATGGAATTGAAATTCAAGTAAGCACTTTCTACTTATTATATAAGGAATTGTTTGCTACACTCAAGTTCAAATGTTTTCAATTCAGCATGTATATTTAATACATATTCTTAATTATTCATTTTCAGTGAGCTATTATGGAACAGTTATTTGCTCTGCCCACAGTTGAAATTCCCTGAGCATCTTCTCTCTAGGAAAGTTTAGTAGCTGACTTCTTTGCACTTCTCTTGTGTTCAGTTTTGCTCACTTATTTTAGCAATATACTAAGGCTTCTTGATTATTTTCTCTTTTAATTTTTTATAAAAAATTTTTGTGGGCTGGGTGCGGTGGCTCACGCCTGTAATCCTAGTACTTTGGGAGGCTGAGGCAGGCAGATCACTTGAGGTCAGGAGTTCGAGACCAGCCTGGCCAGCATGGTGAAACCCAATCTCTACTAAAAAATACAAAAATTAGCAGGGCATAGTAACATACACCTGTAATCCAGATACTCAGGTGATGAGGCATGAGAATCGCTTGAACCCGGGAGGTGGAGTTTGTAGTTAGCTGAGATTGTGCCACTGAACTCCAGCCTGGGTGACAGAGTGAGACTCCACCTCAAAAAAAAAAAAAAAAAAAAAAAAAAATCACAATCTAAGCTCAATTGTCAGCATTTGGGATTTGTTCTATAAAGAAAACTCTGTTGTTAGAGGTTGAAGAGAGTTACTGATCAAAACTCTCAACTTTATAATAAAGTCACATAAAAACTAGATCAGCGTCCCTCTGCCTAGGACGCTGGCTCAGGTGTAGCTCTAACTGAAGACCCGAGCAAACACTTAATAGATGGATTCAGTCTAAGTACCTGCAAAAATTAATGGCTTGTTTTTGATAAGGAAAAAATGGATTTTGGGTAAATTTATTCTATGATCTGGCATCAAATTCATCTCCTATTCTAAGCAGTTGTTACTCACAATTTATTAGCAATCTCAAAGATACATTTTATACGTGTATATGTATGGATATGTGTGTGTGTATGTATACATTCACAACTGTTATTTTAACTGTATTTGTATGACATGCAATTATTTCCCACTGTATCTCTTTTCTTTGCTCCTTTGCTACTGTTGATTTATTTATTGTCTGTATCAATTTTTTGCTCAAATGTCTTTCTGAAGTATGGGAAGAACGATTAACACATTGCTCTTTGTTCTCTTTCTAAGCTTAAAAAAGCATATGAAAGAATTCAAGGTTTTGAGTCGGTTCAGGTCACCCAATTTCGGTAAGTAACACAATGGTCTTAGAAGGGCATCCTCAGAATTGGGCACCAGTTCTGCAGAAGGCAGAGCACTGTTTTTAGGTGACCCTGACAGCAAACAGGACAGAATTCATCTTTATAGTAGGATTTTTACTGAGTGAACAAGGATCTGTGATTCTTTAAAAAGTCTGAAGAGGAAAGCCTAGATTCCCACTTAAATGAGTTTAGAACCTTAAATTTTTTTCTTTTTTTTTTTTGACAGAGTTTCACTCTTGTTGCCCAGGTTGGAGTGCAATGGCACAATCTAGCTCACTGCAACCCTGCAACCTCTGCCTACCGGGTTCAAGAGATTCTCCTGCCTCAGCCTCCCAAGTAGCTGGAATTACAGGAACCTGCCACCACATCCAGCTAACTTTTTTTGTATTTTTAGTAGAGACAGGGTTTCACCATGTTGGCCACACTGGTCTCGAACTCCTGACCTCAGGTGATCCACCTGCCTCGGCCCCCGAAGTGCTGGGATTACAGGCATGAGCCACCACATCTGGCCTAGGACCTTAAATATTGGAAAACATTGTCAAAACTGTGGGTCAGTGAGTAGAACTACAAAACAACAGTAGAAGGGCAGAAACTTGAAAGAAGGCAGGAGATCATGGTAACAGTGCATGGGAAAAAGCGAGGATTGGGGATAAGGGTTATGGGTTGTCGAAGGGTGGATTTTCTCCTTCAGCAACCACAGGAGATATGATGCCTTATAATTCGGAGCCAGAAGTGGGGCTTTGGGTGAGATATCTTTGCACAGATATCATGTATACATCATAGTTCAAAACCCAGTAGTCATTGTTTACAGCAAATAAAGAAATATTTAGTAAATTATCCTTTTGTTTATGCCTTAATTCCAAAAGTTGTTTAGTTAGCCATGTTTACATTAATTACCAACTATTAATAGTCTGTCTGCTTGTTAGAGAAAGTGGCTTAGAGGTCAGAGAACTTGACTTGTGATATTTTTTTCACAGTTAACTTAAAAACACCCATAGGAAACATTCTCTTTTCTTTTCTTTTTTTTTTTTTCTTTTTTTTTTGAGATGGAGTCTCGCTCTGTCGCCCAGGCTGGAGTGCAGTGGCATGATCTCGGCTCACTGCAACCTCCACCTCCCGGATTCACGCCATCCTCCTTCCTCAGCCTCCCAATTAGCTGGGACTACAGGCGTGTGCCACCACACCCGGCTAATTTTTTTGTATTTTTAGTAGAGATGGGGTTTCACCGTGTTAGCCAGGATGGTCTCGATCTCCCGACCTCGTGATCCGCCTGCCTCGGCTTCCCAAAGTGCTGGGATTACAGGTGTGAGCCACCGCGCCCGGCCAACCCATAGGGAATTTTCAGCAGCATTTGCTATAAACATATTGTCCTGGGCATTGTCCTTTAAGTCATACATGAATAGTTTTCTTTAAAATTCAATACTAGCAAAAACATTGCTTTTTTTTATATTGAGGTTTATACAGTTAACCATACTTTCAATATTCGTATTTTTCTTTTCTGTGATCCTTGTTTTCTATTTATACTTCTAATTTATATTCTGTCATGTATAATAAGATGTCTCCAATAATTTGCAGAGCAAATCACAGTAAAAGTAGGCACAAGTCTATAAACTACAACTTTTGAGGTTTTGCTTTTGTTTTGTTTCATTTTGTTTTGATATGGGGTCTCACTCTGTTGCCCATGCTGGAGTGAAATGGTGTGATCTCAGTTCACTGCAGCCTTGACCACCTGGGTTCAAGCAATCCCATCGATGCCTCCCCGGTAGCTAGGACCACAGGCACTTGCCATCATGCTTGGCTAATTAGTTGAGGTCTTGCTATGTTGCTCAGGCTGGTCTTAAACTCCTGGGCTCTAGCGATCTTCCTACCTCGGCCTCCCATAATGCTGGCATTACAGGCATGAAACACTAAGCCCAGCCTAAAGTTTTACTTTTTGCATATATGATTTTAAATCAATCTCTTTTTAAAAAATTATTTTAAAAAATAAAGAAGAGTTTCATCATGTTGACCAGTCTGGTCTCGAACTCCTGGCCTCAAGTGACCCACACACCTTGGCCTCCCAAAGTGCCATGCCCAGATTAAAATAAATCTTAATCTCTCACTGTATTTACTTATCTGTCAAACAGCACAGTTGTACACCTGTGGAACCTGGTTTAACTTCATTAAATCAAATCTATAACAAGCAGGAAAATACTCTGTAATCAATAGAAGGGACATATCAATGCAAAGGTATTGTGACCATCATTATGCAAAAGGGTGTCTGCACTTATTTATACATTGTGAGCAGAAGTTCAATGTAGTAAGAATTTGAGCTGCAGAACTTCCGATCAATTAGTAATTGATAATATTTTCACCCAACTTCTCACTGGGCCTCAGTTCTCTTATCTATAAAATGGAATGATACACTGCTTATCTCATGAGTTATTGCAGGATCGACTTAATGTATGTTATCTCATGTGCTTTCATGGCTTCAAACACATCTGTATGCTGATGGATTCTAAATTTATTACTTGAGCTCAGGCACTCCCCTGAACTCCAGACTCAAATAACCAACTGCCTACTTGACAGTCTCCACTTGGTTTTCCAGCTGGCATGTCAAATGTCACATGTCCAACTGGGAATCCTCTGACTCTCCCCTTCCTAACCTGCAACTTATTTTTCCCACTGTCTTCCCTATTTCTATTACAGCAATCCTTGGAGCCATCCTGTGCTGTAATTTATTTTATTGAGGTATAACTTGCACACAGTTATGTGCTCAAATTTTGTGTACAACTCTATCAGCTTTGACAAACGCTTGTGCAATCCCTTCCTATCAAGATAGAACATTCCCATAACCCCAAAAGTTCTCGTGTTGCTTTCCAGCCTCTTTCCATGCCATCCCCTCACACCAGAAGCAACCACTTGTCTGATTTCTATCACCACAGGTTAGTTTAGTCTATTCCAGAACTTCACATAAATAGAATAATCCAGTTTTTTTTTTTTTTTGAGTGTTTGGCATCTTTCACTCAGCATAATATCATTGAGATTCATCCCCATTTTTCTATCAGTGGTTCCTTCCTTCTTGTAGTCCAGTAGTACTCCATTGTAAGAATATATAAAAACTTGCTTTTCCATTCCTTGGAGTTATTATTGACTGATTTCTTTCTTTCACACCCCAAATATTCTCCATTAGTAAGTTCTATGGCTCTGGCTCCAAATAAAACCTGAATCTGACCACATGCAGAGCTACCCAACTAGTTCAAGCCACCACCAGCTCTTTCCTAACTGGGTTCCCTGTTCCTTGCTTGCTTCCCTTCCATCTGTTTTCTACACAGCAGCCCTTATGGTCTTAAAAAGATAAATCTTATGATGCCACTGCCTTTTAATAAAGAAGAAAACTTTTTACTAAAGAATGAAATCCCAACTCTAATGTTCTGTGAGATCTGGCTCCTGGTACCACTCCAATATCATCTCCTGCTATTGCTCCCTTGCTGTTGAATTTCAATCATCCTAGTATTTAACCTTGTCAAACTCACAGGCATTTTCCTGCCTCAGGACCTTTACATGTGCTGACATTCCACACCAATGTTCTTTGCATAGCTGGCCCTTTCTTCTTTGTATAGCTGGCCTCAGGCCTCAGCTTCAAAGACCCTCGGCACAAAAAAGCCTTCCATAACTAGCTTTATTTAATGTGGGGCCCCATAATTATATCTGTATATATACAGATGTATTTATATATATATATATATCATATATATATGTATTTTTGGTGGATACTTGTTTTTTTATTTGCCTTGCCTTATCCACTAGAATGTAAGTTCTGTTTGCTTTATTCCTATGGACCCAATGCCATGTACACACAGCACAGGCTCTGAGTGAATGAAACAACAAGTAATGAATCTCATTTCTCTTTCCCCGTAATCACTGCAGGAATGGAAGCATCGTTGCTGGGTATGAAGTTGTTGGTTCCAGCAGTGCATCTGAACTGCTGTCAGCCATTGAACAGGTTGCCGAGAAGGCTAAGACAGCCCTTCACAAGCTGCTTCCGTTAGAAGACAGCTCTTTCAGAGTGTTCAGAAAAGGTAATGCTGGATTCCCATCCTCTGCTTAGGTTAAGAGAGTCCTTTAATTAGTAGTTCATTTGTGTCCTCAGGAAGTAGATTTGAGACATTTCTATAAAGAATTGTTCTCTAACTGCCTTTCAGTACAAACAGGCAGCTGTTTCCCCCCAGCACCACGATGAAACTTAACTTCAACCGACTATTTCAAATTCTTGCTAATTGGAAATCTGATCTGTACCTCTTAGTGTAAACAGTGTGGAGAACTGACTTCACTGCAGGCTGTGATGGAAAGGGCTCAGCAATAGTTGACTGGCATACATGTTGAAAGAGCCCTGAGGCTGACAATATTCCTAAGTCACAATCCAAGAAATCATGTCTTTAACACATATAAAGACAGACAGACACACACACACACACACACACACACACAAACTGTTTTTCTTCAGATATTTATCTTTTCCTTTTACGTTCAATCTTTCGCCTTTCCTACCAAAATTTGTACCACTCTCTTTCAACAACATTTATTCTATAAATATTTACTGAGAGTCCAAAGTGTCTAGACACTTAAAATGCAGCAATGGTGAAAACAAACAAAAATCTTAGCCCTGGCTGGGTGCGGTGGCTCACGTCTGTAATCCTAGCACTTTGGGAGGCCAGAGTGGGCAGATCACTTGAGGTCAAGAGTTCAAGATCAGCCTGGCCAACATGGTGAAACACCGACTCTACTAAAAATACAAAAATTAGCCAGGCCCAGTGCAGTGGCTAAAGCCTGTAATCCCAAAACTTTGGGAGGCCAAGAAGGGCAGATTGCCTGAGATCAGAAGTTTGAGACCAGCCTGGCCAACATGGTGAAATCCCGCCTCTACTAAAAATAAAAATAAAAAAAATTAGCCAGGCGTGGTGGCATGCACCTGTAATCCTAGCTACTCGAGAGGCCAAGGCAGGGGAATCGCTTGAACCCGGGAGGTGGAGGTTGCAGTGAGCTGAGATCACTCCACTTAACTCCAGCCTGGGTGACAGAGCGAGACTCGGTCACAAAAGTAAATAAATAAATAAATAAATAAATAAATAGCCAGGCATGGTGGTGTGCACCTGTACTCTCAGGTATTAGGGAGGCTGAGGCAGGAGAATCACTTGAGCCTGGGAGGTAGAGGTTGCAGTGAGCGAAGATCGCACTACTGCACTCCACCCTGGGCAACAAAAGCGAAACCCCATCTCAAAAAAAAAAAAAAATCATAGCCCTTGTGGATCTTCCAGTTAATGTCTCCATCTCCTAGTTCTAATCATGGTAAGAATGCATTACTAAAGGCCAGTGGCAAGAGTAGCAACTGGTTGCAATGTGAGCAATGCTTAAAGGGGCACAGGTAGGAAGTGCTGCCCACAAATAGCAACTGCCCATCTTTTAACCATAACATTACTGCTTTATTCTGTAGTGTCTGGAAAATTGTCTGGCTTTCTAATGTTCCTTTAAAGAGTAAAAAGATTTCCTGAGAGTAATCACATCTTTCCTTATTATCACCTAATACTTACTAGTTGATAGCCCATTAAAAGTGATATTGTTGGCACAGAGCAGACACCTGGAAGGAAGAGTCAGCCTCAGGGAGGGTAAGGCATCAGGAATGAGTAAGGAATGTTGAGAGGGATGAAGCTGGGCATCAAAGACAAACTTCTCTTACTTCTGAATTTTGCCTGGATTTCATCTCCAAAAATGAGCTCTAAAACATTTAAACATGACTACATGGTTTATATAGAGTGCCAGGATATTCCAGGATCATTTTTCTTCGTTGTTTTCTTTTGTTTCCAGCCCAGTGTAACGACATTGTTTTTGGATTTGGGTCCAAGGATGATGAATATACCCTGCCCTGCAGCAGTGGCTACAGGGGAAACATCACAGCCCGGTGTGAGTCCTCTGGGTGGCGGGTCATCAGGGAGACTTGTGTGCTGTCTCAGCTTGAAGAACTGAAGAAGGTGAGGCTTTTTCACTTTGTAGACTTGCCCTGGTTTTGAGTTTCAGAGTGGCAATATCCAAGTGAGCATGGCTAGGTGGAGGGTAAGTATACCTACGTGCATCATTGGCCAGTATGCAAAGAGCAAGGATGACATCAGACCCTGGTGAACCCGTGGAGTCATGCATGAGTGGTAGCGTCTGGGCAGCAGAGTCTAGGTTGCAGCTCAAAGACAGAGTTGATAGTTTTGTCAGGCAGAGGTGCTGTGGAGGGGTGTATCAATGCTGAGGAGGTCTATGATGGATGGTAGAGCAGCAACGAAGCTGGTCTCTGAAGTCCAGAAGACCTGGGAATTAAAGAGAAGGGTGAAGGTGTGAGTCATAAGCCAGCAGGCTTAGTACAAGTAAGGATATATCTATACCAGAAATTAGGGCAAGGAGTGGGTCAGACAAAGGTGAACCATATAAAATGACTGAACTACAATGGACCTTAAGGGCCATCTGGTTTACCAACCTCATTTTACAGATCAGAAAACAAAAGACCAAGGGGCCAATAGTTCCTCTGGTAGCAATAGTTTTGAATTAGAAGCATGGTCACTTCCTAGTCCAGTGCTATATTAGTCTGTTGTCACATTGTTATAAAGAACTATCTGAGACTGGGTAGTTTATAAAGAAAAGAGGTTTGACCCACAGTTATGCAGGATATACAGAAGGCATATCGGGGGAGGCCTGAGGAAACTTACAGTCATGGCGGGGGGCGAAAGGGAAGTAAGCACATCCTCATATGGTGACAGGAGAGAGAGAGAGAGGGAGAGAGAGAGAGAGAGAATGGGGGAGATGATGCACACTTTTAAACAACCAGATCTTGTGAGAACTGTATCATGAGACAGCACTTGGGGGATGGTGTGGTAAACCACATCCATGATCCAATCATCTCCCACCAGGCCCCACCTCCAACATTGGGAATTATAACTCAACATAAGATTTGGGTGGGGACACAGAGCCAAACCATATCAGGTGCTATGCCCTCCACATGATGCTTTCTTAGGAAGGTTCAAGTATTAAGACAAGGAAGATAGAAAGAAGGAAATAAATATCTAGGAATCAGAAGAACTCAAGTCACAGAAAAGATGGACCCCAAGACCAGTTCACAGATACCGTTCAGCAAGTAGATTTCCATATTGAGCAGAACTTCTATTCCAGCCAGAGACCTTGCTGCTGCTGCTGCAGTAGAAAACCCCAGAATAGTATTCATCGGAGGACTGTGGAATGTTTACTTCTCCCTTTCTGGATCTCAGTTTCCTCATCTGTAAACTGGGGAAGGGAATTAGATTAGCTGGATTCTGGGATCTCTTCTTGCTCTTGCCTTCATTGCCTCAATTCTGGACATGAGCAATAGTTGAGACTAGTTCGCTCCAGGCAGATCCTAGGTGGCTTGAACAGAAAACAGCATTGTCAGTTGAGAAGAGCAAGAAGTAAAATGGCGGGCGCTTGGGCTCCTGAGTGAACTTACGCTGAGTAGAAGGGGACTGCCCTCCTTTGCTGCTTTCCAAGTTAGCCTGGTGTAGTAAAAGTAGATGGGAGCCTCAAGAAAGAAGTAAAATTCCAAATCTAGGGCCAGGCGCGGTGGCTCATGCCTGTAATCCTAGCACTTTGGGAGGCCGAGGCGGGCGGATCACAAGGTCAAGAGTTCAAGACCAGCCTGGCCAACATGGTGAAACCCCGTTTCTACTAAGAATACAAAAAAAAAATTAGCTGGGCGTGGTGGTGCGTGCCTGTAATCCCAGCTACTTGGGAGGCAGAGGCAGGACAATCTCTTGAACCCGGGAGGCAGAGGTTGCAGTGAGCTGAGATTGCGCCACTGCACTCCAGCCTGGCTGACAGAGCAAGACTCCATCTTGAAAAAAAAACAAAAAACAAAAAAAATCCGAAATCTTGTGACAAAACGGGGGCTGGCACAAGCCCAGTAGTCACATCTCCGTGTATGTTTCTCTCTCTTCCCATCTTACAACACATTCTCAGTGTAGCGTGGTGAACATAACAGGATTAGTACGGGTAGACCTACCCTAACATTTCCAGCTGAGTGCTCTTTGGAAGGTCATTAAATCTCATTGAACATGAGTTTCTGTATAATTAAGATAATAATTTATATGAAAACGATTTTTAGTAAATCTTTGCAAGTTTCAGTTTCCTTAGCTATAAAATGAAAATAATAATGGTACCTCCCTCAAAGGATATTGAAAGAATTCAATGAATGAAAATAATAATGGTACCTCCCTCAAAGGACTTTGAAAGAATTCAATGAATCCCTGGTAAAACATCTAGTGCAATGTCTAAAATATAGAAATCACTGAATAACAGCCTTTGTTACTATTGTTATGCAATTATCCTACATTAGAACACACCATACAAATGTTAGTTCTATATGGCCAAGACATCTGATTTAAATTTGATGAAACACAGCATGTCATTTTTTTCTAGAACTTAACGATTTTTGCTTCTAGAATTTCAGTATGATTGTAGGCAATGCCACTGAGGCAGCTGTGTCATCCTTGGTGCAAAATCTTTCCGTCATCATTCGGCAAAACCCATCAACCACAGCGGGGAATCTGGCTTCCGTGGTGTCGATTCTGAGCAATATTTCATCTCTGTCACTGGCCAGCCATTTCAGGGTGTCCAATGCAACAATGGAGGTATGGTCTGCCTATGCTTGAAGGGCTCACTTTAAATGCTTGATCCTGTAGGAGGAATGACAAAGCCTTAAAGATGGGGAACTATTGGAAAAGACAGAAAGTCATGTAAGCGTCCTTATGTGAACTTTACTGCTTCCTCTGAGGTATACAAGGAACTCGGGATCAATAGTGTGAGTTCAAAGGAAGACAGAGCCGTTCTTATGCAGGTTACCTGGGCAGCACCTGGCTTAGAGGAGGGGGTGAGCTTTTGCACTATGTGACATAGGCACCGACTTTTCAATGTGTTTGCAATCTATAATTTTTCTTTCCTGTGGCCGCAAGCTCAGACTTGAACAGTGTATATTTTAAGAACTCGCATCGTAACACCTTCTCTCAACTGAATATGGTTTAATTTGGATATTTAAAGATTAACTTACAAATTACATAAATGATACTTAGTCACTGTAGGAAGTGCAAATAAGCAAAAAAGAAAAATAAATTATCTGTAGCCTGGTCACTTTAAAATAGACACTGCTTACATTTTAGGTATCACCTCAGTACCTAGAAGAATGACAAGTGATCTAGAGCATGTGCTCAATAAATATTTTTTCAATAAATATCCTTCCAAACATTTTGGGTGTATACATTTTATATGTTAAAGGATATAATGTTTTACAAAATTGGATTATATTAATGTCAAATAACATTATGTTAAATAATCACACAATAATACTTAACTATATATGATTAAAGTTGTTTCAGAAGTGACACTAAATATCAGTAAGTTAAACTCCCTGAGTTAAAGAAAAGATACTCCAATTTGTTTTTTTAAAAACCTGACCACATGTTGTTTACAAGAGACCAACTGAAGTAGAAGTAGAACATCATGGGATTCCGGACTAGAAGGCAGAGAGGGCTGGGTCAGGGTAAGACTCAGGTGGAGTGACAGATGCTTGCAGCAGAATGTCTGGGAGCCAGACCCATAAGCAAGAGAAGGGGTTCTGTGGGAAGAAGTAACGGCTTCCAAGGAGTTGCTTGGAAAATGAATCTCAGACTAAGACTGACCCTAAAAACCCATGACAATTCAATGCTTGGGTCCAGGCTTTAAAAATTGTCTTGCTTTATGTAATAGGAAACAAGAAACATAAAAACTGTAGTAAACAAGAAACCTAAAAATTTGAGCATCTCTTCTGTGCGTTTTGAACTTCTGGTGTTAGCAAAACAAACATAATATGGGAAAGCAGTAAAAAGTAGTGTCTGCATCTTTGAGCCTCAGCCTGAATAGCAGTGTAGTCATTTTTAACATCTCAGAGAGGAGGAAATGCACATCTCATGTGCAGCTGAAATTGCAGGATGCTTTCTCATTCGTCCTGAAGCCCCAGTGCATTTACAAATGCTCTGGGGTGATCACCCTGGGACTTACATGATTCTGCTGACCCAAGATTTTGCCCAAAGCTTCTACTGTACAGAGGAACTGAGCTAAATTCGATTGATGAGTTTTAATGTGCCTCGTGACTGAGCCAATTCTCTGGGCATTTTTCCTATTCTTAATGCTAATGACTATCCACTGCTGGTCCTCTTATCTGTTTACTCAAAAACACAAACTGACTCTCATCCTTGTGTTTCAGGATGTCATCAGTATAGCTGACAATATCCTTAATTCAGCCTCAGTAACCAATTGGACAGTCTTACTGCAGGAAGAAAAGTATGCCAGCTCACGGTTACTAGAGACATTGGAAAACATCAGCACTCTGGTGCCTCCGACAGCCCTTCCTCTGAATTTTCCTCGGGAATTCATTAACTGGAAAGGGATTCCAGTGACCAAAAGCCAACTCAAAAGGGGTTACAGCTATCAGATTGAAATGTTTCCCCAAAATACATCTATTCCCATCAGAGGCCGTGTGTTAATTGGGTCAGACCAATTCCAGAGATCCCTTCCAGAAACTATTATCAGCATGGCCTCATTGACTCTGGGGAACGTTCTACCCGTTTCCAAAAATGGAAACGCTCAGGTCAATGGACCTGTGATATCCACGGTTATTCAAAACTATTCCATAAATGAAGTTTTCCTAATTTTTTCCAAGATAGAGTCAAACCTGAGCCAGCCTCATTGTGTGTTTTGGGATTTCAGTCATTTGCAGTGGAACGATGCAGGCTGCCACCTAGTGAATGAAACTCAAGACACCGTGATGTGCCGATGTACTCACTTGACCTCCTTCTCCATGTTGATGTCACCTTTTGTCCCCCCTACAATCTTCCCCGTTGTAAAATGGATCACCTATGTGGGACTGGGTATCTCCATTGGAAGTCTCATCTTATGCCTGATCATCGAGGCTCTGTTTTGGAAGCAGATTAAAAAAAGCCAAACTTCCCACACACGTTGTATTTGCATGGTGAACATAGCCCTGTCCCTCCTGATTGCTGATGTCTGGTTTATTGTTGGTGCCACAGTGGACACCACAGTGAACCCTTCTGGAGTCTGCACAGCTGCTGTGTTCTTTACACACTTCTTCTACCTCTCTTTGTTCTTCTGGATGCTCATGCTTGGCACCCTGCTGGCTTACCGGATCATCCTTGTGTTCCATCACGTGGCCCAGCATTTGATGATGGCTGTTGGATTTTGCCTGGGTTATGGGTGCCCTCTCATTATATCTGTCATTACCATTGCTGTCACGCAACCTAGCAATACTTACAAAAGGAAAGATGTGTGTTGGCTTAACTGGTCCAATGGAAGCAAACCACTCCTGGCTTTTGTTGTCCCTGCACTGGCTATTGTTGCTGTGAACTTCGTTGTGGTGCTGCTAGTTCTCACAAAGCTCTGGAGGCCGACTGTTGGGGAAAGACTGAGTCGGGATGACAAGGCCACCGTCGTCCGCGTGGGGAAGAGCCTCCTCATTCTGACCCCTCTGCTAGGGCTCACCTGGGGCTTTGGAATAGGAACAATAGTGGACAGCCAGAATCCGGCATGGCATGTTATTTTTGCTTTACTCAATGCATTCCAGGTGAGAACAATAACAATAACCTATTGTATTGTCAAGTGATTGGAATAAGTAGAGAACTCAGGCAGGTAAAACCACTCTGGAGATTATCTCATCTCCCTGCCTCCAGCAAGACCATCAGAAAAAACTGCATGGAAACAATAAACAGAAAAAAATCTTTTTCTTACTTAGTTACTATCGTACTGAAGCAGAATATTGGATTTCTTTAGTAACCCGTTACAGGGCTTTAAATCTATCAGAGTTCTTCTGGCAAACAATCTGTCTTGCTGCTGACTCAGTTCTCTTTCTCTTATGCAGAACTCTGGGAAAAAATTAAACAGAGAAAGGGAAATACATCATAAGTACTTGTTGACTCTGAATGGTGCAAAGGAATTTCCTAGGGTGCAATAGAGAAGGGGCTAGCAAAATGCAACCAGTAGCCTGTTTTTGTAAATAAAGTTTTATTGGAATACAGCCATGCTTATTTATGTACGTATGGTCTATGGCTGCTTTCACTGCAATGGCAGAGTTGAGTAGTTGCAAAAGAAACCATATAGCCCGCAAAGCCTAAAGTACTTACCACCTGGCTGATCACAGAAAAAGTTTGCTAATCTCTCCTACAAAGAATGGGTTTTTACTTGGCATAGTCAGAGAGTGTTCAGAGAGGAGGTGGACAAAGCAATGATTAGGTTTTGATGAATCTGGACGAGAGCCTTCAATCCCAGTTCAGTGAAGGTTTTGCTGCACCACCTCAGACAATGACTCAGGGAAGTGGTGGTTAAACATTTGAACTCTAGAGTTAAATAGGTCTGGGCTCAAATACATCACTTTACAAACTGTGTGACCTCTAGCACATTGCTTAATCTCTCTGTCTCTCAATTCTCTCATCTTTTAAATAGAGATAGTAACGCTTACATCATCAAATAAATGTGAGGGTTAAATGAGATAATTTAGCACTTGTCACATTGTCTGGCACATAACAAATGCTCAATAGGTGTTTCCTAAAAGTTGGTTCTCCATCTATTCAGCAACCGGTGAACAGTCAGGTGCTAGTATGGACGGCAATCATAGAGCATGCCCCTAGCAGTGACAAGTTTAGGGCGCTCCTGTTGGGGAGCAGGAGTACAGTCTCATGGTGATACACTGTCTGAACAAGCACCAACTGAAGGAGCTATGCCTGAGAGAAGGAATTCAAGGTCCACCGAAACATTTACCAAGGGTTCCCCAAGACCTGCACTGGAAGGAAGTGGTGCTGATATAGGTCAAATCCCTCCACTTGGCCCATAGGATTGGATCTCTGTGCCTGCTGCCATCATAGATGCTTAGACATTAAATGCCTGGTCTAAAGAAAGACTAAGATACGGACAAAAAAGGATGCTATTTGTTTTGGGTTGGGATGGTACGATAGGGGAGAATGAAGCTCCACATGCAAAACTTCATTCACTTGGTCATTTGCTTATTTAGACATCAACAAAAAAATTTTTTGAGTACTTTGCATAGTGCCATGCACTTGTGGAGGCCACACGGTGTTCTTGCTTTCAAGGAGACCACAGTCTCTTAGGGATACAGACAAGAAAACAGTTTCAATGTGGGGTGATTGAATAGTGTTACATATAAATGCTTTCTTTTTTGGAAAAGAAAAATACAATACATGTGATTTATTCCTTTTTTTTTAAAGGGATTTTTTATCTTATGCTTTGGAATACTCTTGGACAGTAAGGTATGTGCATTTATTTCTCTCATTAACCCCCAGCCCAGACATCTTAGGCCCCCTTCCCTTTGTTCTGAGGCCTTTATTCATATAATAAGAGGTTGCACTATGGGTACTTTTGTAATAAAATTCTGTGCTTTTAGAGAAGTCAGGCTCAGTCAGAAAACAAAGGAACTAGACAGTCACTGCTGATAAAGCTTGCAGAACGAATCAAACATGTAATGTAAACGTTGTCGGAAAAAAGGGGAATTCTTTTTACCTTTAACTTTTCTAATTTAAATTATGGTATGGTAATAATTCCACAGCAAAATTGCTTTGCTAAGAGGTGAATTCTCTTTTGTTCTTTCAATTAGCCTACCCATTTATTTAGAATATGCCAAAAGATACATCTACTTCTATACTTGTAGAGTTTTAAACAGTAAGTGTTAATAGCCTCTCACAGACTATTATTCTAAGTGAAGTAACTCAGGAATGGAAAACCAAGCATTGCATATTTTCACTTATAAGTGGGTGGTAGGCTTTGAGGATGCAAAGACATAAAAATGACACAATGGAATTTGGGGACTCAGGGGAAAAGGGTGGGAAGGGGGCGAGGGATAAAAGACTACAAATTGGGTGCAGTATACACTGCTCAGGTGATAGGTGCATCAGAATCTCACAAATCACCACTAAAGAACGTACTCACGTAACCAAACACCACTTGTTCCCCAATAACCTATGGAAATAAAAATATTTTAAAAAGTAAAGTATACTGTTGAAGAAAAATAAATAAATAAATAAATAGCCTCTCACATTAAATAAAATTCCCAGTGAAAAACAGTGAGTTTAAATGAAAGATAATAGAAAAAAAAATTTAGATATACTTGTTTCATAAACCCAAGCATTAAGCAATTCTGTTGGGAGAGGTGAAGGCCGTAAGCTAATAGATGTACAGTCTTTGTTTTAATAAGAAAATAAAAATTTTTTTATAATTAGCAAAATTGTTGGATTATAGGAACAATTTTGCACATGAACAAACGCCTATCTACAAAGAAGCAATTTGCTGTTCTTAATTGTACTAAATAATTGCCTTGTCTTACCATTCTTGTGGCTAGGAAACTCTTCACTTCAAAGATACACTTCAATTTAGCAATTATTGCCAACTAATGTCTAAAATTGGAATGAGTATGGCATTTGGTACTATTGTTCTTTGTTGAATTCTAGTTTTGTTTATAGGTAAAGACATGAAGAAAATAATCTTTCTACCAGACATCCATTCATGGTCTACTAACTGCTTCTAGGAAATAATACTATTAAATAACCATTTCAACCTGCAGCTGTTCTTGATTTGTCTGTGTATGATTGTATGTGTATCTCCTCAATATTTCTTTGTTGCCCTTATAGCTGCGACAACTTCTGTTCAACAAGTTGTCTGCCTTAAGTTCTTGGAAGCAAACAGAAAAGGTAATTATCTCCTACTGCCATGAATCCAATACATGAAGTTCCAGTTTTGCATTCTTCTCTTTATACAGTCTTGCTGCAAGCCAACTTTTGTGTAAACCCCTTGAATTTCTTTCACCATTATATTCCTGGTATCTGACATGGAGCCTGGCGCATGAGCGATAGTAAAGAGTTGTTGAGTGAATGAGTGATTAAATGAATGACTGTGAAGTCATGGAAACTTACAAGGATGCTCAAGTATGGAAGTCTGTGGGTGCTTGTGAGTGAATACTTTTGAACAATGGCATTTACTTTAGTCTGACTTGCTTGTCAATATTTAGAACTAGCAAGGCCCTTTTCTTCATCTGACTTTCCGAACCTTCTGTAAACCATTTTTCCTTCTCTAGATAGATAAAAGGAAAGATCTTGGTTAAATTCTTGTCTTTAAATTTGGTTAACTTCTAATATATAAAAGTATTATGTATTAATAATTTTCTTTTTTTAGGCTGGTATCACTGATTCTGTTACTCGCAATCTTAGCTCTTAAGTCTACAAACTCACAAGTTTTTAAGGAAAGGGAGGATTTCTGTTTCCTTCTTTGCCATAAAAGTATAATCCATGTGAGGATAGTATATTCAGAAACAAAAGTATTTGAACACATATTTTGTGTTTTCAATGTTATTTAGACTTTTGTTTTTCAGCAAGGCACTGAGGGCCTTTCAGAAGGAGTTCTAAAGCAGAGAATTTCTGTATTTTATAAAAGTCAACTGACTTAACTGCATCCAAATCTATATGGATATTTAGAGATTTTTACAAGTGACAATATAACTTTTTGAAATAAAAATCAATAAGGAAATTTTCCTCTGGCATAAAAAAATCTTCCTTGGTCTGCATTTTTCAGCAGACAGCACTGCTGTGAATTACGGAGCACTGGCCCATGAGCAGGTGGACCAGTCCTGCCCTTGTATTTTTGACTCCGTAACCAGTTGGCTGTGTGATCTTAGGAAAGTCACTTCGTCTCTAAGTTTCAATTTTCTCAACTGTAGAAAATAAATGTTAGACTAGTTATTCAAAGCAGAAGTTCTCACATTCTGGGATTTAGATTTTATGTCTGGAAGAACTAAAAATCACTCGAACCAGAATTTGTGAAACTAATGAGTCATTATCTACACTTAGGAAAAGGAGAAAATTACAGCACATGTGACTACATCAAAGATAAAATCTTTAGTGAATATAATGAGACGGGACACTCCCCACCCTGCAAAGCAAAAGTCAAAATTTTTCTCTTTTGAAAACCAAAGAAGGAAAAATACTCCCAAGTAAAATAAAACAAAAGCAAAAGCAAGAATGCCTAATGGTTTCTCTCTGTTTCTAACATCAAGCACTGACACTTCTGAGAAGGCAGTGTCTGTATTTGTACCTTCTCCCCAATTTCATTTCCAAATTAGGTGACAAAAATGAGATTTTGTTGCTGGTTAGGTGGCTCATTTGTTTTAAAATAAATATACATTTTTTTCAAGAAGAAAATATGGGCATTTATAATTTTCTTAGAGAGTTTGAATGAAAAAGCAGGACCCCAAGGACCCCAAGGACACCAAATGACAGGTGATGAGAAGGTGAGAAAGAGATCACACTTGATGAATATTCCTGCCGAGAAACTCGCTGGTGAGCAAAATCAGCGAGAGTGGTAACTAGACGTAGACCCAGCACAGCAGTGACAGGCTAGAGTTGAAGTTGCCAGGATGTGACAAGTTCGTATGTTGGGAGGAGTGAGCCAGTGAAGAGACTCTGAAAACAAATGAGAGAGAGAGAGAGAGAGGATAATGGGCAGAAGAGGACTCCTGGGAAGACAGAGGGATTGGCTGGACTGAAGATGGAGGGATTAGCTCCTTAGCTTGACCCAGAAAGTACCACACTGATGCAGGAGGAGCAACATGTATAAATTGGGATTCCAAGTGAAAAAGTATCTGAGACAGGTCTCAATCAATTTAGAAGTTTATTTGCCACGGTTAAGGATCATGAGCCATGACACAGCCTCAGGAGGTTCTGAGAATGTGTGCCAAAGATGGTTGGATTACAGCTTGATTTTATACATTTTAGGGAGACATAAACATCAGTCAGTACATGTGAGGTATATCTTGGTTCGGTCTGGAAAGATGGGACAACTCAAAGTAGGGGCAGGAGGGCTTCCACGTCATAGATGGATTCAAAGATTTTCTCATTGGCAATTGGCTGAAAGAGTTAAGTTATTGTCTAAAGACCTAGAATCAATAGAAAGGAGTTTCTGGGTTAAGCTAAGGGGTTGTGTAGACCAAGGTTCTTTTTATGTACACGAAGCCGTTTGATGCAAGAGATGCAAATGTTTTCTATTCAGACCTTTTTTTTTTGAGACAGAGTCTCGCTCTGTCTCCCACGCTGGAGTGCAGTGGCACAATCTCGGCGCACTGCAAGCTCCGCCTCCCGGGTTCACGCCATTCTCCTGCCTCAGCCTCTCCGAGTAGCTGGGACTACAGGCGCCCGCCACCACGCCCGGCTAATTTTTTGTATTTTTAGTAGAGACGGGGTTTCACCGTGGTCTGGATCTCCTGACCTCGTGATCCGCCCGCCTCGGCCTCCCAAAGTGCTTTTAAAGGATATAGACTCTCAGCTAATCTCTTCAGGATCAGAAAAAGATCTGGAAAGGGAAGGGAATTTTCTACAGAATATAAATTTCTTCCACAAGAGACAGCCTTGCAGGGCCATTTCAAAATATGTCCAAGAAATATATTTTGTGGTAAAATACTTTGATTTCTTTCAGGATCTATCTGTCGTATGATGCTATGCTAGAGTTTGGTTGGAATTTGGTATCTTATTGCTACAAAGAATCTATTCTATCAGTCTTAAGATCTCAGTTTTGTGTCTGAGCTCCAAAGGGACAAGGGTACAATGAAGCATGTCTGACCCCCACTTCCCATCATAACCTCAACTAGTTTTTCAGGTTTCTTTGAAATCTCCTTGGCTGAGAGGGGGATCCATTCAGTTGGTTGAGGGGCTTAGAATTTTATTTTTGTTTACAGTGTCATGATGTTGAGAGTTCGAACCTTGATACTTTTTTTTTGTTTGTTTGTTTTTCTTAAGTAGTGGACAAGGCTATCCTCTGAGAGATAGCTAAAGGAGAAATAAAGTAGGGATCCTGAACAGAGCAGTGAGACTATGATAGTTGACTGAAGGGAATGAAAGAAGAGCCAGCAATAGTCTCAGCAAGGACCATCCTTCAAGCCACAGCACATTGTATGGACCCCAAATCTTCTCCATGCTCAGGCCCCTGTCTTGACCCTCCATTGTCCTTAGGCATGTTCTCTGTAACTCTTCTCCAAGACACAGACTCTGGTGGCCTCAATGGACCCCCCTCCACAAAGAACAGATTTACAGACCTACATCTGAGTTCCAGTAACTCATGGCCTGTTATTTGGCCAAGTGCTTCGACCCATATAACTTCACACACCTGAAAAGGCTACTTCTTCCCAGACCACAAGGAAGTATGTTGAGTGTTACAACCTAAAATTTCTATCTCCAAAAGGTACAGGATGCAATTTTAAGTGCCATGATCCCTGACCTTGTGATTTTTTTTAAAAGGGTTATAGCATTAAATGTTTGCTGAGCCCTGAATTCTAGAAAATTAATTATTTTGCTTTGAAAGTTTCAAATCTTTTTAATTCTTATTTTTGTAGCTTTTTTTTTTTTTTCAGAGCTCAGTGTGCCTTAATACCAGTGAAAATTGAAAAACTATCACTGTTCTATCTACTGAATATAATAAGAACATGTTTTTCCCACCTTGGTTTGGTTTCCTTGTGGCATAGACTGCAGCAAGGAATGGAACTTTTTCCTTCCAATATTCCCAGTGCCAGAACAGCATCTGGCACACAAAGACATTGAATATGAGATGGTAAATTAATGGACAAATGAATGATGAAATAATGAGTAGAAAAATATATAATGTATGTAAACACTTTTATCTTTCCTGATAAATACATGCTTTTTGTTTCAAATATTTTATTTTATTTGATAATTCAGCTTTTAAATTATTGAACTCTGCGGCAATGACCAAAGCGTCATTCACAAGTAGGTTTGAGAGCTAAGATGAGCAAGAGTAAAGCAAAGCTTTTTTGGGAAACTTTTTTAATAGGAGCAGTGTTTTTCCTCCATTTTCCTCCGTAGGTTTCTCTTCTAGTAACAAATGTGATCCAAAGAAATGTAAGCATAGACATGAAAAGGGATAATGCCGCCTTTAAAACTGTTTTCTAGTTTGTTGTTAGAAGTTATAAAAATATACAGGAACACAGCATTCACTTGAAAATAAATTTTTAGGCATTTTAAATAGATTAAAGCAGAAGAAAGAGTGAAAAAGTAACCATTCCAAATTCTTTAAAAGAGAATAGCACCTGTGAAAACGGAATAAAGAATCGTTGATGACACCAGGAAGTCAGGAAATGCAGACCAACAGTAAAAGAATGCTATTAATGTCCAAACGACTTATTTTTCTTTTGTGCAGCAAAACTCATCAGATTTATCTGCCAAACCCAAATTCTCAAAGCCTTTCAACCCACCGCAAAACAAAGGTGAGTTACAGTAAAACCAAAGGTTATAAAAGGTGTGAAAAGAGAATATGAGTATATCATATGAATAAAATTCAATGGCAACATGTAAGAAACTCACGTGAGAAGTGTGGGATTGTCAGCCAGCCATGTTTTCAGAGTTCATCCGGACTGTGCTCAGGGCTGACAGAACAATGTAGGCGACTTGATGCTCATGGAGACCCAGAGAGTATCTTTATGTAATGTCATCACAAATTATCTCTGTTTCCCCAGTTTGACAGTATATAAATCTGTGGCATTGGTCATTGAGGCCTTGAGGGGAAGGAATGTGGTTAGACAAACACCACTTATGTCCTTACTGGAGAATCACCCCTTTGTGCCAGCTGCTGAGCAGTGGTGCTCAGGTGGCCGCACAAGCGGCCAGGTGCTTGTGCCTTGATGTTGCACATGTCCTCCTCCCTAAAATGCCCCTGGGCAGGAAGGGGCCACACCTGCTAAGAGTGAAAGAGCACTGTCTCCTCCACCTGTGACATGCATTGGCCCTATGTTCATTGATTGGCAGTTACTAAAGTCTGTGCTATTCAGCAACTGCAAGACCAGTGTTTAAACATTGCAAGTAGTCACAGCATTCTTGGAGGAGAGAGAAGGTTGGAACATGGAAGTGGAGGAGGAGACATTGCCTTACAAGTTAAGTTGAAATCATACTTAAGAGTTCAAGTCCCATTTCACATTCAGTTATGTCAATGTCATCATTAATGTAGGAAACTCATTTTATATTCCCATTGAAATTATTCAAATTCCAGATAAAGTACAAGTGTCTGGAGAACGTGCTTGTCCTGGACCCTTGGGTTCTGTTGTTGTTGCCACCAGTCAGCTTGAGTGCTTTTTACAAGTCTCTACCTTTTGGGGGCATTTTTTCCTCATCTATAAAATAAACAGCTAAGAGATTACTAAGATTCTTCCAGCAATAACATATTGTGATCTCAATCTACTTTATGCCATTTCCCAGCAATATTTGAAAAACATGATATTTCTGAAATAAGTGATGCTTGACAAATGCAAGCTTCTGGGGTGTCGGTGAAATGCTATTTCTCTCCACCAACCACAATTTTTTTGTCTTTCCCTGGAATCTTTTTAAAACTGTTCCTAGTTGTAAAATAATCTACAGGCTAATTTTCATTTTGGTCTCATGCTTGATTTCAACAGAGTAACAATAATTATTTCCTTTTTTTCCCCCTTCAGGCCATTATGCATTTTCTCCTACTGGAGATTCCTCCAACGACATCATGCTAACTCAGTTTTTCTCAAATGACTAAGGCAAGGAATCATAAAATCAAGAAAAATTTCCAAAACAACTTGACATTTAGAGACAAATGTCAATGAAGAAATTATGCTCAGTATTCGACTGGGTTTTCTGATTTAGGGGTCTGGGAATAAAACAAGAATGTCTCAGTGGCTTCATTACTGTTCCCTTTTGTCTTCAATTAAATGAAAAGAAGATTTATTTCCATGTGATTTGATTCAAAGACAGTGCTCCATAAATGCAGAAGAGTAGGTTTTGTTAGAAATTGTGTCAGTTGTAGCTTGACCGTAAAATATGGTTTCTGTTTTCATAAAACAGCATTATTCACATGGCATTTCCAATAACCTGGATTGAAGTAAGAAAATTTTATGGAATAGATTTAGATAAATTAATAGGCCGCGTTCATTTTCTTGTCAAAAAGTTACTGGTGGGGGGAGGGTGGGAAAAAGTTATCAGTGCAAATTTCCTAGATAAAAAAACCATTTCTCTTTCAAATTTTCCAGTTGAATTTTATGTTTGCTTTTGCTTTTTAGGTTCTATCACTTAACATTGAAAGTTAATCAGAAATGAAATGTAAACTTCCATTTCAGATAGCTTTGTAACCATTTATCAGAAAGTATAATAATGTGATATGATATGTAATGTGGTATTTTTCAGTTTACAAGGCACTTTCATCTGGTCCTAAACCCTGCAAACCAAAGTGTCAAGGCAGACCTAGTGCAGAGATGAGGGCATGGGGGCTCAGAGAGGTAAAGTGACTTGCCAAAGATTGTGAAGACAGTTAAGGGGAATTGGGGATTTTTAGGACTTTTGTCTCCCAGACCATTTCTACAGCCAATAAAAGCCTTGAAAATTACCTTTAGCCCTAGTAAATCTTTATGAGGTCAGTTACACAGTTCACCACTCCCAGAATTCTATGTAAGAGAGAAATTAAGGGAGAATTTGGTTGTCAGCTTCCAGGGAGATACCTTAAAACATCCTTATTTTCTTTCATAATACACCATAGGCACTTTGTGGAAGTTATTTTCTTGGACAGCCAGTGCCACTTTTGGATGACATACAGAGCAGCAGGAGCTGATGCTATGTAAAGCAACACTTCTCTTCCATACTTCCATCACATTTGGCTCACCTACCTGAGTTTCAGCCATGACCATAGTGCCCAGAGGAACCCAAGCCTTTGATTCATCCTTGCTGTTTTGAGAGGCTTAGGGAGTGTCTCTTAGCCTCCTGACGTGGAAAGCCTTCACGCTATGCAAATAAAGACAGCTGGGGGAACTTCTAGTTAGTGGTGGTAGATTAAATAAGCATACCTAAGAGAAATTCAAAGTTAGATTTCCACAAGGCACCAGGGTGCAGCACACATGAAATATGAAAGTGAGAGGTTCAAAGGAAGTGACTGAGGACCACTTAGATGGTTCTATACCCCACAAATATATACGAGAGTCAACAGAATTTTATGAGAAAGATTTCCTTGCAGAAAACTGCTCTATGAGCCTTCTCACTCTACCTACCCACAAAAGTGAGAGAAGGAGGAATGTCTGCTTCTTGACCTCAAACTTAGTGAGAGAAGATTTCTCAGATAGCTTTCTATGGAACCACAACAATTAGGGTGCATGGCTGATGGAAGTCTGACTCTTGCCTAGAATTGTGGCCACAGCTCCAGTAGCAGAGCCCTGAATGGGTTCTGTGTTGAGAATAGCCTGTAGGTCTAGTGTTTGTCAGGGCAATGGATGTGTGTGTTTCCCATGAACCATGGTGACACATGCAAGAGTGAAGGTCAGCATGGGGCTCTTTTAGGTCCTCTCTGATAGGGTTGTCCAAAGAGGTAGAGAGAACCCAGCATCAAGAAGTGGGAGATGAAGCCAGATTGTGGGATGAGGGAGGAGTCACAAATGACCACCTGGAATACAAAAGAATCTGCACAGGCTAAAGATGAGAAGTCAGGACTATGAGAATTTCTATGGGAGTTCTTGAATGCTCCCTCTCTTATTATACACAATTACTATCCAGAGAACCCTGACACCATGTGAAGGCGGCCCTATCTCATAAGACAAATTTCTTTTTTCTGGGACCTTGGGGAAGGGGAGGCCAGAAACCTCAGTGTCCAAGGCGGGGTGGAAGGAAAGGGAGAAATCTTAGCAAAAATGTCAACCAGCAAGGGAAGACGTGCTAGTGCAAGTAGGCAACTCAACACAAGACTCATTTGGGGAGGGAAGAAAAATTTAGTACTAAATTATTGTAGTTTCTTCTTATTATAGGTGACTGGGAGTCATAATTACCAAACTATTTAAAATGACCAAAATGTTGCTCTTACCTGAGTATGTTGGTATATAACTGGAATGTATCTGATAGAAGAAAAGCTTCTCCCACTGAATAAATTTTATGAGGATGATGAGAGACAAAAAATGTTTGATTAGATATCATGTATGTGCATGCTTGTCTAATTCACTGATTATGCATACATTCACCTCAAAATGCTACTAAAACAACAATAAAATAATAAAAAAGTGAATAACATTGTAATAATTTTCTGTTGCTGGGTTTTCTATTATAGTAGCTTATTCCATTTCTATTATGATAGTTTTTCATTGCTGCATATAAAATTGCTGCATATAAAATTGCTGCAAACTCAGCAGCTTAAAGCAACACACATTTATTATCTCAAAGTGGTCATGGGTGGATTCCATGCACAGCTAAGCTTGTACTTTGCTCAGGGTTACACAAGGCTGTCATCAAGGTACTGGATGGACTGTCATGTCATCTGGAGGTGCAGGTGGGGAAGAATTCACTTCTGACTGGTTCAGGTTGTTGGCAGAATTTGTCCCCTTATGGTTGTGGGAATGAGAATGGTGCCTTTTTGCTGACGATTGGCTAGAGTTGATCCTCAGACCCTAGAGGCCACCCCTGTTTTTTTCACCACATGGGCTTTTCCAACTTGGCCACTTACAACATTAAGCCTGCAAGGACAGTTTCTAACTCCAGTCTGCTTTTAAGAGAGAGTCTTGTTTAATGTAAGATAATTAGGAGAGTGACAACCCATAACTTTTGCCATATTTCACAGGTTAGAACCAAGTCACAGGTCCTGGCCACAATTGAGGGAAGGGCATTTCAAAAGGTGTGAATGCCAGGACGGAGGGATCACAGGAGGTCACAGACATGAAATTCCAAAGATAGGAAACGAGAGAAGAGATAACAGCAACACAACTTTGGAAAGCAGGTGCGGTGGTGTGAACTGACTTAGAAGACCTGAGAAAGTTAAATATTAAGCTGGCGGTGGAGAAAAACAAGAAGCAACCTACTTTACACTGCAGAATCCCCCAAGAGACTTAAGACTTTGCAGCACCAGGCACCTTAAGAATTTGGACGAATATGGGACTGAATAGCAGAGTTGTTTGGCTCAAGTTCAATTTAGGAAGCATCTGGTCCCCCAGGTACCTCCCTAATCCCAAGTAGCCAAGCAAATGTCCTCTCCTTCATCCTACTAATAGATTATATGGAGATGTGGAAAAAGATGGGATATTGGGACTGAGAGACACCAGAATCAGTTGGGAGAGGTTTTCCCATCCTGAAAACAAAAGGTTTAGCGAAAGTTAACATATAATAATGGCAGCAAGTCTTACATTTTTAAGGCAAGGGCCTTGTCCATTCTCATGCTGCTGATAAACACATACCTAAGACTGGGTAATTTATTTAAAAAAAAAGGTTTAATGGGCCCACAGTTCCACATGGCTGGGGAAGCCTCACAATCATGGTGGAAGACAAAGGAGGAGAGAAGGGACTTCTTACATGGCAGTGGGCAAGAGAGGGAGTGAAAACAATATGAAAGGGGTTTCCCCTTGTAAAACCACCAAATCTTGTGAGACTTATTTACTACCATGAGAACAGAATGGGAAAAACTGGCTCCATCATTCAATTATCTCCCACTGGGTTCCTCCCACAGCACGTGGGAATTATGGGAGCTACAATTTAAGACGAGATTTGGGTGGGGAAACAGCCAACCCAAGTCAAGTCTGAACAGGCATCTCTGGAGAATCTGATGATAACAGGAGGAAACATTGAAGATACTGACTTTGAACATTTACTAAGGAATTATTTTTCCAGATAATCACCCTACAGGAAGGCCAAGAGTCCTCATACACAGACAATCCAAACAGCAAATCAGCTTTTTAGTGTCTCAGTCTGAAATATAAGCAAACAGTCTAGGATCATTAAGTACTTTACAAAAGCTTCCAGTATTAAATGCAGAGGCCACAAAGAAAAAATAAAAGACAGGGAGAGGCAATGCAGTCTCACCTTTAGCCCTGTGGTACAAGCTCACCTAGAACAATGAAGAAACAAACATACAAATACACATTAGGAGAAAAAATCATACTAGAAGGCAGGAGACCTAAGAGACAATCAGTTTTATCCTCAAGTAGGATATTGCCTCTATAAAGTGAGTGCTATAACAAGGAATACACAGACAACAAAAAGATATCTTTGAAATTTAAAACATCATTAATAAAATGCTTCAATAGAAGGATTGGAAGATAAAGTTGAGGAAATGATCTAGAAAGTAGAATTAAAGAAAAATAGTTGTAAATTAGAAAAGAGGATTAGAGGACAAAGCCAAGAGTTTCAAAACTTGAGTACTGTTTGCAGAAAAAAGGGGAAAGAAGCAGAAGGAAGGGCATTAAATAAATAAATGGAGAAAAAATGTTATCACCAAGAAACACGAGATTCTCTGTTGAAATTGCCCATCAAATTCTCAGTAGGATGGATGAAAGTAAAACCATAGTTAGACACATCTTTGCAAAATTTCAGCTCACAGGAGACAAAAAGAAGATCTAAACACCTTCAGAGAGGAAAAAAAAAACAGATTTTATACAAAGGGTCAAAAACCAGAATATTATCAAACTCTCCATGGTAATATTATAGGCTAGAAAACAATGAAGAATACTGTCAAAATGTTGAGGAGAAATGATTGCAACCTAGAAGCAACTAAATGTGAAGAAGAATAAAGATATTTTTATGTATGGAAGTTTTCAATAAACTTCCCTCCAATGCTTCCTTTCCTCAAAATTGTTGAGGAATATGCCAGGCCATATATGGGACTAAACCCAGAAGGATGAAGACATGGCCCCAGCAAAACAAAGGATGCAATAGAAAAGGAAGCAGAGGGAATAGAACCTTTCTGATGGGGATAAAGGGAACTTCCCAGACAGCAGTTACAGGACAGATCCAGGTGCATCTTCAGAAGAGATTGCTCAGAAAAAGAAAAACAGTGCATCTGAGTGTTATTTAGAAAAGGTTTACTTACTGGAGAAGGAGAGTTTGGGGATGAATTTTGATTAGAACACATATATTCAAGCAATAAAAAGAAAATACAACATCTAACAGAAACAAAAAGCTGCACAGAAAAGAAAAAAAACAATGCATACAACCTAGCTCAGCTGTTAATAGAATATAAACAATCTCAATAACGTGAAATGATTTTGATATAACCAAACTAATAACAATGTAACTATATTGAGAAGGTGGAGACTAGAGAGTGTTTTGGTGGGGGGGAGGATGGCAAAAGAGATCTAAATCAAGCTTGTTCAACCCTCTGCCCACAGGTTGCATGCTGCCAAGGACGGCTTTGAATGTAGCCCAACGTAAATTCATAAACTTTCTTAAAATATTGTGAGTTTATTTTGTGATTTTTTTTTAGCTCATCAGCTATCGTTAGTGTTAGTGTATTTTACGTATGGCCCAAGACAATTCTTCTTATTCCAGTGTGGCCCAGGGAAGCCAAAAGATTGGACACCCCTGACAAATCTTCATTCTTTGCTTTTGTAAATCAATAAAAGTGAGAAACCAAGAAGTAGTATTATAACCATGCTATTTAGAAATAAGTGAAAAATACCAAAAGAACCAGCTAAATCAGTTCAAAATATTTGTCTCTGAGAAGCAGGGAATCATAGAGTTATTTGACTCTTAAAATCGTATTCATGTGACTTTCATTCAACATAAATAAATTGTGCAAGCACCTGTGTATGTTGTGTAACTTGAAGGAAACATTCAGGATATCCTAAAATTAGAAGTCGCTTTGATTTATTTGCTGGAACTTGGAGGCTCAGTGCTCTCCACTCTTATGTGGTATTAGTCAGCTGCTTCAGGTCTTTGAGATGCCTATGAGACATCAATTTAGGACGTTAAGTGAGTCACTGGGTATACTAACCCATTGTTCAAAGGAAGATCTGGGCTGGAGATACATTTCTGAGGTCACCAGCATAGGGATGGTGCTTAAAGCCATGGGACCAGAGGAGATCACCTAGCAGGGACTGGTGGAAAAGTGAGGAGGTCCTTGGAGTACCCCACCATTTACAGAAAGGGAGAGGAGAGGAGGAGGATCCAGTAAAGGGGTGTGAGAATGAACACCCTTGTGAGGTAGAAGGAAAACCAGGAGAATGTTGTGTCCCAGAAGCTCAGAGAAAAATTTCAAGAAGGTTTTCAAAGACAGCAACTGGGTTAAATACTGCTGAGAGTCAGGGAAGATGAGGCCCCTGACTTGACTATTTGAGTTTGAAACATGAAGATCACTGACGTATTGATATAATAGGCCCTCAGAGTAAGAAATTCCACTGTCAGGAAGTTTCACATAGAACTCATGTTTAGACTTTGCATAGCCCTCTATTGAATAAGCTCTTCCAGATCTGTAAATACTTATTTTAGAAAGATTAATTTTCTCCATTTCTCTTACACTTCCAGAACAAATGAAGGGGCTGACAGAAGGTCACTCTGCAGTGCAGTGTTTATCAGACTAATGCAAATGTTGGTAAAAGTCCCATTCTGTTTCTTTCCAAGTGGTTCTTTTTTTTAAAAATTATACTTCAAGTTCTAGGGTACATGTGCACAACATGCAGGTTTGTTACATATGTATACATGTGCCATGTTGGTTTGCTGCACCTATCAACCCTTCATCCACATTAGGTATTTCTCCTAATGCTATCCCCCCCACAGCCCCCCACCCCCTGACAGGCCCCAGTGTGTGATGTTCCCGCCCTGTGTCCGAGTTCTCATTGTTCAATTCCCACCTACGAGTGAGAACATGCAGTGTTTGGTTTTCTGTCCTTGTGATAGTTTGCTGAGAATGATGGTTTCCAGCTTCATCCATGTCCCTACAAAGGACATGAATTCGTCCTTTTTTGTTGCTGCATAGTATTCCATGGTGTATATGTGCCACATTTTCTTAATCCAGTCTATCATTGATAGACATTTGGGTTGGTTCCAAGTCTTTGCTATTGCAAATAGTGCCGCAAAAAACATAAGTGTGCATGTGTCTTTATAGTAGCATGATTTATAAACCTTTGGGTATATACTCAGTAATGGGATCACTGGGTCAAATGGTATTTCCAGTTCTAGATCCTTGAGGAATCGCCACACTCTCTTCCATAATGGTTGAACTAATTTACACTCCAACCAACAGTGTAAAAGCATTCCTATTTCTCCACATCCTCTCCAGCATCTGTTGTTTCCTGACTTTTTAATAATTGCCATTCTAACTGGTGTGAGATGGTATCTCATTGTGGTTTTGATTTGCATTTCTCTGATGACCAGTGATGGTAAGCATTTTTTCTTGTGTCTGTTGGCTGCATAAATGTCTTCCTTTGAGAAGTGTCTGTTCATATCCTTTGCCCACTTATGGATGAGGTTGTTTGGTTTTTTCTTGTAAATTTGTTTGAGTTATTTGTAGATTCTGGATATTAGCCCTTTGTCTGATGGGCAGATTGCAAAAATTTTCTCCCATTCTGCCTGTTCACTCTGATGGTAGTTTCTTTTGCTGTGCAGAAGCTCTTTAGTTTAATTAGATCCCGTTTGTGTATTTTGGCTTTTGTTGCCATTGCTTTTGGTGTTTTAGTCATGAAGTCCTTGCCCATGTCTATCTCCTGAGTGGTATTGCCTAGGTTTTCTTCTAGGGTTTTTATGGTTTTAGGTCTAACATTTAAGTCTTTAATCCATCTTGAATTAATTTTTGTATAAGGTGTAAGGAAGGGATCCAGTTTCAACTTTCCACATATGGCTAGCCAGTTTTCCCAGCACCATTTATTAAATAGGGAATCCTTTTTCCATTTCTTGTTTTTGTCAGGCTTGTCAAAGATCAGATGGTTGTAGATGTGTGGTGCTATTTCTGAGGCCTCTGTTCTGTTCCATTGGTCTATATATCTGTTTCGGTACTAGTACCATGCTCTTTTGGTTACTGTAGCCTTGTAGTATAGTTTGAAGCCACATTTGTCTGGGCAATGTGGCCTCATTTGGTTCCACATGAACTTTAAAGTAGTTTTTTCCAATTCTGTGAAGAAAGTCATTGGTAGCTTGATGGGGATGGCATTGAATCTATAAATTACCTTGGGCAGTATGGCCATTTTCACGATACTGATTCTTCCTATCCATGAGCATAGAATATTCTTCCAGTTGTTTGTATCCTCTTTTATTTCGTTGAGCAGTGGTTTGTAGTTCTCCTTGAAGAGGTCCTTCACATCCCTTGTAAGTTGGATTCCTAGGTATTTCATTCTCTTTGAAGCAATTGTGAATGGGAGTTCACTCATGATTTGGCTCTCTGTTTGTCTGTTAATGGTGTGTAGGAATGCTTGTGATTTTTGCACATTGCTTTTGTATTTTTTTGTATCCTAGACTTTGCTGAAGTTGCTTATCAGCTTAAGGAGATTTTGGGCTGAGACGATGGGGTTTTCTAAATATACAATCATGTCATCTGCAAACAGGGACAATTTGACTTCCTCTTTTCCTAATTGAATACATTTTATTTGTTTCTCTTACCTGATTGCCCTGGCCAGAATTTCCAATACTACGTTGAATAGGAGTGGTGAGGGAGGGCATCCTTGTCTTGTGCCAGTTTTCAAAGGGAATGCTTCCAGTTTTTGCCCTTTCAGTATGATATTGGCTGTGGGTTTGTCATAAATAGCTCTTATTATTTTGAGATACATTCCATCAATACCTAGCCATCTTGCGACAACCTCAAGTGGTTCTTCTGTGGAAAGACAATTCGCATTTTGTAAGAAGGCAGTAGGCCTGTACTGTACTTACCCTTATCAAACTTTAGGGGGCAGTCTGGACCAAGAAATAAATCCTGGACAACTTCCTTAAAACTTAAATACACCTGAAATTCACTCTTGAATTTGAGGGTGCAAAAGGCGTTTTAATCTCACCACTCTAGTTAGGGGCAATCTGCATTGTTGCTGCATTGGTTTGTATAATAAAGGAGATTAGGGATCTGTAACTATAGTAGCTCTGTTTCCTGATGGCAAACAATGCCTCTGTTTCCTGGGTTTATGCCCAAGTGTGCTGGTAAACACTGAAGACTGCTTTAAGCAAAGCGGGAAGTAGCCATGGGTGGCACCGGGTTTTCCTCTGCTAGAAAAACTGTTTTTATTATTATTATTATTTGAGTCATATCAATGGGTTATACCTTGGATACCTTGGGCAAAACAGAGTTAATTCAAATATGTGGTTTGAAAAATAGATTAGAAATATTCTGTGCTTTTTGGATTCATTTCTTACTTTGGGAAGGAATAGTCTGGAAAATTTTATATAGTTTTGTCAGCCTAGAGCCCCACTTCCGTGGATGAATTACATAAAACTGTTTACAGATTCCACTTTGTACCCTAGGTCTTAGGGTGGAGGGAACAAAATAAAACAAACAAACATAAAACAGTGACTTGAATGGAGTACAGAGATTTGCAAGGTCCCTGGGGATTGGCATGGAAAGCTCAGGGCTGCTTTGCAGTTAACTCCTCAGCCTTCACCACTGTGGCCTGGGTTCACCTTAGCAAGCTCCCCTCCCTTGTTTGGAAAGCCTCCCCACTGACCTCACCTCAGGAAGCAGCAACAGATATATTTTATCCATAGATATGTATCCCTTTTGGAGAGAAATTGTACACTGGGGCTGTCTTTTAACAGAATAACATTCTTAACACCATGCCATGAGGTAATTTTTCCATATCCTTTATCTGAGAGTCTCCTGCTAACCTGGGCAAAGTGGAGGAGGGGTGAAACTGGAGAAAAGAACTAAAAGAAGTGATAGGGGAAGAGTCCCACTGGTTCACTGATCACCATGAATTCTCCCATAGGGGGGTCCACATTTCACCTGGCTTGATCTTAACCAAATGTGCCTAGTTGTATTTCCTTGATTGGCTCCTGTGGGGGAATGGGGAGATTTTTCTGTGGGACAGGGAGTCCTTGGGAGACTTGGGGTCTATCTTCTTCCTCTTGTTTCCCTGTATTTCAGTTTCCCATCTGTAAAACCACAGATCCACATTCATTAGATAAGCTTAAAGGTCTCTTCTATCTCTGACTTTCTATAATTCTGGGTCTCTTCATGAGTATCACGCTGGGAGAAGAGAAATTTATCACTGAAGAATACCAGCCCAAATGGGTTTGGCAAGTCTTTATCTTGTTGGGTAGAAATTGTAGATAAAGCATTGCCAACAGCTACATTATGCCAACCAAATGGGAGGCAACACCCCTTTGGAATTCTGACCTGATGCTCGAAACCAGAGCAAAGGAGTTCCTCAGTGTGATGTGCTGCCAAGGGACACATTGGCTTTGTGGATAAGGTTTCCTAGTTCTTAGATCTCAGCCATATCCCTGAACACGGCATGGGCAAGGCAGCTTTGAATTCCATGACAACATGTTGCTGGGCACTGCCAAGGATAATTCTTCACAGCATGAAAGCTTTGCCTGGCACTGGTGATAATGTGACTCTCTCTTCCTGAGGTAGTCTGGGCAGGAGAGCCAGCCCTATCTGTCTTCGATTTCACCACATTGTGGGAAATGTAATGCAGCCACCCCTTCCCCAACAACTAATTTAAAAAGGGTGAAATAAAAAAGTCACATTTGTGGAATCACTTCCATCATCTATGCTGATAACTGTTTACATATGAAAGTCTGCCACAATATGAATTGCTCATAGCCTGCTTTCTCTTAGACCACAGAACGGTTCTCAGGAGTATTCCCCAGCCAGCAGCATCAGCGTCACCTAGAACTTATTGGAAATGCCAATTCTTGGACTTCTCCCCAGACTTTCTGAATTAGAAACTCCAGAGCAGAGCCCCAGGGACCTGCTATTTTAGCAAGCTCTTTGGTGACTCTGGTGCATGCTCAAATTTGGGAACCACTGAGATAGGGAATGTTAGAGAGCAAGGGCTGGAGGTTAGGGTCAGCAGGGCTGTGAAGCTGGAGAGTAGGGGATGCGGGTGAGGACTTGTTTCCATTGTATGTTCTATTGACAACACTTCTGTGGGCATCAGTAAGCAAGAAAGTCTTGGTAATGATGTGAGCAGAGAAGTGATTAATGCTGGGTGGTAGTATTCTGGAAAATGTAATAGAACTGTTAAGAAAGAAATGGGTTTGAGGCTGGCTTCCAACACTTACTAACCATATTCACTTGGTTACATTACCAAATTTTGGTTACTTCATCTGTAAAGTTATTGTTGAGAGTACATGAGAGAAGCCTGAAAGTTCTCAGGATACTGGTATTTAGTAAGCATTCAACACATGGTGGCTGTTATTTACGTTAATGACACTAATGTTAATAATAAAACATGAATTCTATAGAACATCATTACTACTGAAAAGCAATGTGCATAGAGGAGAACACAGTCTTCAGGGACAATAGACAGAGTTCAAACCTCAATTCTGTTACTGACCACCTTGGACAGGCCATCTTATTCTTTTTTATTTGCAAAATGAGAAAGATGACATTTACCTTGCAGGGTTCTTTGGAAACCTAAATGGAGGTAAAGTTAAAGCAGCTTGTTTGGTGCCTGTAATATGATAGGCGATCAGTAATTTTCTTTTTATTTCCTCTTTTTTAGAAGAAAAAATAAGCCCAAATTTGTAAAAGTATGGTCAGTGGGCCGTGAATTTTTCAGGCAAAACATTCCTTTAAGGGTATTCTATCCAGAAGGCTTAGGAAATGCCTGCTCAGTTTTACAGAAGAAGCATACAAAAGGCCAACAGGCATATGAAAAACTGCTCATTATCAGCAATCATTAGGAAAATGCCAATCAATACCACAATGAGATCTCATTGGACCCTAGTTAAAATGGCTATTATTAAAAAGACAAGTAGTAACAAATACTGGTGAGGATGCTGAAAAAGGGGAATGTTAGTGCACTGTTGGTAGGAAGACAAATTAGTAGAGCCACTCTGGAAAACAGTGTGGAAGTTCCTCAAAAAATTTCAAATAAAGCAGTGAGCCGAGATCGCGCCACTGCACTCCAGCCTGGGTGACACAGCGGGACTCCGTCTCAAAAAAAAAAAAAAAAAAAAAATTCAAACAAATCTACTACATGATCGAGAAGAATGAAATTCTGCCATTTGCAGGGATATGGATGGAACTATACAACATTATATCAAGCAAAACATGCCAGGCACAGAAAGAAAAAGATTGCATGTTCTCTTTTATATATAAAAAAGTTAATCTCATGGAGGTGGAGAGGGATGACGGCTACTAGAGATTGGGAAGGGGGAAGAGGGATGAAGAAAGGTTAGTTAATGTGCACAAAAATATAGTTAGACACAAAAAATGAAAGTTCTGGTGTTTGATAGCATGATAAGGTGAATGTTAACAGTAATTTATTGTGTATTTCAAAACAGCTAGAAAAGAAGACTTGAAATGTTCCCAAAAAATAGAAATTATAATTGCCAGATGTGATGCATATCCCAATTACCCTGATGGAATCATTACACATTATATGAACGTATCAAAATATCAGATGCACACCATAAATGTGTATAACTATTATGCATCAATAAAAAAAGAAAATGGCTTTTAAAGGTAAGGGGAAGGACTACAGGGGCCTATGAAGAAGAAAGTGACCCTTGGCAAGTAGAAAGAAAACTAGCTCAGGGAAAATAAGACTTTTTAACAGAATAATACTGAAGAACTATAAACCCAAATACACTTCTAATTATTTTTGCCTTGTTAATATAAAATAGGCATTTAAAATATATCAAAAAACCATCAGTATTACTTTACTTAGGACATTTTCAAGTCTACAGCACTTTCAGGGTCCTAAATTCCAATCTCATACTAGCCCATCTGTCCCTCCGCCTTTTATTTTTTACTTTAGGGAAGACCAATCACCAGCCTCAGGTATCTTTTTGTGGCCTCTCTTCTGTTCTCCACTCTGCATCCCCCAAATGTATAGGCACTTTCCTTATCCTGGTGTTGCAGGTGCTGCGAGGGGTTGTGTATTACAGAAATGTACATCTGATTGTTTAAATGAGCCAAAGTTTACATTTGAGTGTAAACATAAGAGGTATAGGAGGTGTGACTATGAGGTAATGAGATTGACTCCTTGCTTTCCAAAGAGGAATTTTTACTTCTATTTGTTTATTTATTTATTTACTTACTTACTTGAGGAGGTTCAGTGGAGTGGCCAGAATTATAGAATCGGGATGCCACATTTACATTATAGCTCTCACACTTAGCTGTGCATCCTCTGGTAAGTAATTTAGTCTCTCCAAAACATCAGTTACCAAACTGTAAAATTAAAACAGTAATAGTATCTGCCTACAGGGTTGTTATGAGAATTAAATGAAATAGTGTATTTAGCAAAATTCCTGGAACATAGTATGTGCCTACTATATGTTAGCTCGTATTATTAGCTTTTATTTTACTGGAAATGTAAAAATTTTTGTAACACAGAAAGTATACACTTCTTTCCTCATTATACTTGACTTCCCAGTTCCCTATGCACCCACTCGCCCCCCACCAAAAAATGATCACTGTTAAAAGTTTGGAATATGTTTTTCAAGACTTCATCCTTCCACATAACTAGGATCCCACTTTCCACATGTAGGTATTTTGCCCTCTAGACATATTTAATGCTTATTTCAAAAGCTCACAAAAGAAATTTGGCAATTTCCTGTGAGAACTGAGCCAGGTTTGAAATGCAGAAGAAAATAGATCTCGTAACTTTATTTTTTATAATTATCCAATCCAAAATGTCATTTTGTTTTTGTTTTGAGACAGGGTCTCCCTCTGTCACCCAGGCTGGAGTGCATTGACACAATCATGGTTCACTGAAGCCTCTGCCTCCCAGGCTCAAGTGATCCTCCCTCCTCAGCCTCCTGAGTAGCTGGGATTACAAGCACCATGAGTACAAGCACCTCAGCCTCCTGAGTAGCTGGGATTACCAGTCACCATGCCTGGCTAAATTTAAATTTTTTTTTTTTTGTAGAGACAGCGTCTCACTGTATTTCCTAGGCTGGTCTCAAACTCCTGGGCTCAAGTGATCCTCCTGCGTTGGCCCCCCAAAGTGTTGGGATTACAGGTGTGAGCCACCACACTCGGCTGACCTCATGACTTTAGGTCTATCTCTAGAGCTCTGTATTCAGACTTTTCAAGTTATACCCAAATTTTAAAAATGAAAACTACCTTGCTGTACATGGTTATTTATACCCATGGGTCTGGATAAATTTTATTTCCTCAAAAAATGTACACTCCTCTCAAAGATGCAAATGTTGTTATCATAATAGATACTTAGAAGATTGTGAGGCAAGTCCTGACAGTACCTCCAAGAGGAGTATCAACTATGCCCCCGCTATACCCTCCCAGTCCCGGCCGCTCCACCCACCTCCACGCTCCCTGCCAGCCCAGGAGTGCACTGTCATGCCCCAAATCAAAGTGTAACTCTGGGCCTCTCTCTCCAGGGCAGCCAATAAACCCCAACTTCATGTGCAACAATGTACAGTAGGCACAGATATGGGCAAGGAGGAACTTTGTTCAAGATCAGACATGGCCAGCAACTTCTACGACCAAGAGTTGAGACTTTGTGACCAAATTCTAGCTTTTCCCTTCTGAATGCTTCTTCTCGTTACATAAAAGTACATCACAGCATGTGGGTCCTACATATGCTCCATAACATTACAGCATTCCCAGGAGGGGGAGTCCAGGAGTTGGGGTCCATGTGGTGTCATTTTTAGACACAACTCTGGCTCCTGGTTGAATATTTGCCTGGGTACAGCTACACTTTTCCCGTGCCACCACTGGTGCAGGGACTTGTCCTTTGTACTTCTCCACAGGTGGGAGAAGAACTAGCCTGGAAGCCTGGCTTCCTAAGGATGGGTCCTTGGTCTCCCAGGAAGTTATTCATCCTTCTTGGCATGCTTGTCTATCCAGAGATTGTGGAAACGAGGTGGGGGAAGCAAGCATTGGAGCTTCTGATCCCTCAAAAGAATGCACAGCCTGAGAAAATATTGGCCAAGGAGTTGATGGCTGAGGGTTCAATGGCTGGGCCTCCTACATTCTTCACAGGGTGCGCAGCCTTTTGAGGGGTCAGAAGCTCCAACCTTAACTCCCATAAGCCTGCCACAGGCAAGCCTGCCAAGATGATGAGTAACTTCCCCAGAGCACAAGGTCACACCCTCAGGAAGCTAGCCTTCCAGGTTGTATTTATTTTTATTTTTTAATTTTTTAAATTTTTTTTTTTTGAGACGGAGTCTCGCTCTGTCGCCCAGGCTGGAGTGCAGTGGCGCAATCTCGGCTCACTGCAAGCTCCACCTCCCGGGTTCACGCTATTCTCCTGCTTCAGCCTCCCGAGTAGCTGGGTCGCCCGGCTAATTTTTTTTGTATTTTTAGTAGAGACGGGGTTTCACCGTGTTAGCCAGGATGGTCTCAATCTCTTACCCTCCTGATCCGCCAGCCTCGTCCTCCCGAAGTGCTGGGATTACAGGCGTGAACCACCGCGCCCGGCCGCATTTCTTGATGGGAAGAAAATGTGTTCCTTCTCTCTGCTGTGGAAATATACAAAGGGCGGGTCACTTGAGAAGCCCCCAGGAAATTCTTCACTTTCACTCTCAGCTCGTCACTGGGAGAGATGGGGGGCAGGGAGACCTTTCCAACGGACAAAAAGAAACGAAAAACCCTTTGTGGGGCGGGGCTTGGTGGCTCACGCCAGCACTTTGGGAGGCTGAAGCAAGCAGATCACCTGAGGTCGGGAGTTGGAGACCAGCCTGGCCAACATGGAGAAACCCCATCTCCACTAAAAATACAAAAATTAGCCGGACATGGTGGTGCTCACCTGTAATCTCAGCTCCTTGGGAGAATGAAAGAGGAGAATCACTTGAACCTGGGAGTTGGAGTTTGCAGTGAGCAGAGATCACGCCACTGCGCTCCAGCCTGGGCGACAGAGCAAGACTCCGTAACAACAACAAAAACAGCAACAACAAAACCAACAACAAAAACCCTTTGTTGAATGTTGGAAAGCATGAGGGCAACTGGAGGAGAAACAACACAAAGAGGAACCGATTTCATTTCTATTCCTGCTGCCACTGTGAGTAGGCTGTGGGGAGGTTACAAAGGTTTTATATCCCTAGAAGGGAAACAAAGTGCAGACACTAAGGACTGCCATCTGTAAGACACTGGCATTCGTCTTTCCCTGAAGGCTTATGAGATCACACAGGAAAAAGAAGTGCGTATTGGAAAGAATCTCTTTAAT
Source organism: Symphalangus syndactylus (assembly GCF_028878055.3). Classification (NCBI taxonomy): domain Eukaryota; kingdom Metazoa; phylum Chordata; class Mammalia; order Primates; family Hylobatidae; genus Symphalangus; species Symphalangus syndactylus. The sequence continues at coordinate 20,812,810 of NC_072445.2, read as the reverse complement.
TTCTTCTATTTGTCAAAAGTAAAGCCTCAAGGTGGAAGAGGTGAAAAGCATGAGGGAAAAGTGCCATTTTCAGAAAAAAATGGAAATATCACAGTTTACGTATAACCATGAATTTCATGGCCAGTGTTTTAGTGTCCGAGCACTGACATTTCTTGGTAGCGTGAAACTAACAGCTTGATAGAAAACATTAACCAAGGTAGAATGTGACCAATACCACAAAGCATCCCTTAGTTCTAGGATAAGAAACTAAACATGAACTTTTTATTTTTATCCTGTGAAATTACATCTCAAGTCCTTATTTTCTTAGTTGGGTATCTCCTCCTTTCAACTATAATGTATCAACCTTGGAACAGATCCATTCTCTGCATTTAGCTGAAACTAAGTCAGGGGATTTGACTAGATTTGAAGCCATTTTTCACAACAAGCTCTACCACACATACTCAATTATCAGAGTGCACAGATGAGACAGGCAAAATAAATAATGGGTTTGTAAAGGGCTAAGCACTTTTATGAGCTTCATTAACATTGGTAGTCATGCATACTTTGGAATGAGCAATCAAATTTCATGCTTCTAGGCTTGGACAGGGAGCAGACTAGCTTACAAAAAGACATTTACCTTCACAAACTTCTGAAGGGAAGTGAGCATTCCTTGAGTTCTTTCACCTTTACTCTAATGGGGAAATGGGCTTGTGTTTTCAGCAAACACCACTGGAGGCCAATCCATCCAGGAAAACAAACACAGCACTCACTCTGTTGGTCTCTGAAATGGTTCTGCTTCGGTGTGTATAAACTGGGCCTCAAACTCAGTCTTAAAAACAATATTTCAAGATTCATTCTTATGTTTCACAAAAATCATTTAGGTGCCTACCAAGGGCTAGGCACTGTTCTAGGCATTGGAGATACAGTGGTGAACAAAATGAACAAGGCCGACCAGGTTCCTGCTATAGGGAACCTGGGTGTCTATCACCCACTATGTATTCCCACGTGGTCACAAACCCATCACAGGCCTTAAGTTTGTCTGGCCAGTCTCCTTGCTTTCTCCTAATCTCAGCTATCTTGCAAGGTGTTATTTTTTTATTGATTTGGGGTACACAGGCTCCAAGAACAAATAAGTTGATACTCATCTGCTTTTTATGCTCTAGTCCCAAAAGGAAAAGTTATCACTCACCATGTTATTTCACTCACCTAGCAAAACTACCCTGTGTCTCTTTCACCTTTGCAAACCTCACTGCCCTTCCAGGTTCAAGCGGCACCGTGTATCCTGCATGAAGACAGACTCGTCTGCTCCTGCTTCCATCAACTCCCCCTCCTCTGAACCTTGTAGTACTCAGATAGTCATCAAGATGTTACAGTGGGGTGTTTAACTGCATAATTTTTGTATCTTCTGCCATTTTTCACCTCTATTAATCTTGTTTCACTAGCTAGATTACACACTCCTCGCAATTGAAGACTACTTTATTCTTGATGGCAGTTAACTCATTGACACAAGACTCTAATATGAATTGCCTGCATCTGAATTTTTTTTAAGTTAATCTTTTATTTTAGGTTCAGGGTTACATGGGAAGGTTTGTTACACAGGTAAACTCATGCCACGAGGGTCTGTTGTAAAGATTATTTCATCACCCAGGAATGAAGCCCAGTAACCAATAGTTATCTTTTCTGAAATTTTCTAATTAAAAAGCTTTCAATCATTGAGTTGTGTTCTGAGTCATTCATATACATAGTCATTTAACATATTCTGAGCTCCCATTATGCTCAAAATGGTGTGGTGCCATGGGGGATAGAAAGGAAGTTGGAAACACAATATTTGCTCCTCAGGGACTCATGTTTTCCTGAATGAGCAGAGAGAGGCCAAGAAACAATTCAAGAAATTTGAAATAAAAAATAGCTCCATGTTGTAATTCTTGATTTCCGTTACCAGAAATTGCTTGTGTGTGTGTGTATATATGTGTGTGTTTGCATTTACAACTGTGTGTATGATGTGTATTATATTTGTTTATAAGAGAAAAGGTCAACCTTAACTTATTTTAGAGAACTTTTATATTACGCTCAAATTGTCTACAGGAAAGCTAGGTGATTGGATAAAAGCTAAGACTCAGTTAAGTCATACAGAAGTTCAAAATGCAAAGAAGAACCCACTAGAAGATGGACCTGTGTTTTTCTCAGCTCTAACCAACCAACCTGTGAACTAGACCCAATGAATAAGTTGTTCACAGATTTCCCTCTTCATGCAACCTGAAACACAGGCATCACCTTGGTCAAAACAATTTTGCCTTCAATATTATTCATTTATAAATCTGGTGTAAGAAAGAGGTAGCTCTGGATGTAATAGGGAAAATATAGCCAGAGGAAATGAGAAAAGTAAGGCTCATCACTTAACATGACTCTCTGTCCACCTCAACACACCATAATTCAGAGCCACTCACATCTCCCTGTTATTTTTTAAACACATAGAAGACGGCTTTCAAGTAGTTTTTTTGGTATTTTTTCCACTCAATCCTCTCTATTGTTTACCAAGCCCTCTGGACAGGCCAAAATGAGATGCATTTTCTTTTTGGTGGTTGTTTGGTTTGTGAACATGTGCATGTGTGTGTGTTCTTGTGTGTTCTCTGCCTGGCTTGTAGTCAGGCAGATTTCTCCCTCACCCCTGGGCTTTGAATGGAGCAGAAAAGGTGGAGCTTATTTTTTAAGTTGATAATAACAATACTGACTTAAGAAGATATCTAACATTGAGTCAAAAACAGCTGATTTAGATACATGCCATGAGGCTATCATTAGAAATGGAGCCAAAGACAATCTTAGGGGTCCTAGGACCAACTAACTTTGTGGGTTGAGACAGATTCTGTGCATGAGAAGAGGGTGGAGTGACATCTTACTTCTCTAGGTAGAATATGGTGTTTTGTTTCCAGACTTCTACAGTCTTTGTTCTGAGTTATCACGGTACTTTTCACATTGTATGCATGTGTGTGTACTTGTTATTAAACAATATGAATAACTTATACTTTTATTCAGTTAATCATTTATTTTTATGAAAAATAAACTGGTGATTCATATTTTGTTATTGTTTTCTTTGTTTGTTTTGCTCTACAACAATAGGTAAAATCAGAAATGGTGCCAGGTAAGTTACTGTGAAATCATTAAAGTGTCGAAAACTTGGAGTCATTTAGGGCAATTCATTTTGACACCTGGTGTGCCATTTTAATGTCTTGAATAGCAATGTGGTGTGTCTTTTGAGTTTGAGGATTAAGAGGAAAGCAGTCAGTCAAATTCCAAAATAAAGAGAAGAAAAGAAAAATGATCAGAATTCTGAATCCACAAGGTAGCAGATGTCTAAGCCTCCATCCTAACACCACATTCTAAGATCTGTCTGTAGGATGCACAGTACAGAACCTACAGAGGAAGGAAGGTGTACTACAAATGCCTCCACCCTCTATGGCTTCTGCTAGAGTGGCCTCATTGAATTTCTCAGTTTCCAGATTGGAATATGCTGGACCACTTCGGGTTTCTATGGAGGAAGAGGACACTTTTGTCATATATAGTAGCTTATCCTTTACGTGTTTCTTTCTGTTACCAGGTTCCAAGCCCATTAAGTGGAAGACCCTATGGCTCTACTCATCTGTATAGCCAGCCCCAGTCTTAGCATAAATACTGTAAGATTTGTTCAATAAATGAAGGAATGAATGAATAAATTTAATAGGCAGAGAAACAGAGAGAATTCTTGCTGAGAAACTGTCTTAGCTCTACAACTGACTTTCCAAGGAGGACTTTCTAAGGAAGCCTCCCCTGTTCTTTGACTTTACATGTTACCAAAGCCTGGCAATATTTAGTAGGACTAAAAGTAATAGGAAGAAAGGAAAAGTCTCTGTTATTCTGTAAAAAAAGGATATAGAACCTGAATGGGGAAGAGAAAAACACACACACACACATTACATGGAAACTAAATGTGGGCAATTGAAAAAAATCACTAAAGCAGAAGAATGTAAATATCTTATTGGTTAGCTTAAAGACAACACACATACACACACACAAACAATTCAAGTTAAACATACAAAAGACTATGCTCTACAAATTTCACCATGTCATAAGTACATTTCAAAACATAATTTTAATGAGCTGCATGTTATCCCATAATATTATGGTACTATATTTAGTTTAACCAATCCCTTGTTTGGAGGCTATACAGTAAATAATTAACCTTACCCAGAGAGAGATCTGGTCATTGCCCTTGGCTACTGGGAGATGATTTCTAGGCCTTTGGAATGTCCTTCCTGACAAAATTATCTTTGTTTTCCTGGGGTTTTGAGCCACGCTGAGCAGTCCAACAATGTGATTTATGGAGGGGCTGTGGACAACGTGGTATCTATTCTACCCCCAGAGGGGCTGAAGACAAAAGTTATCAGTTCAGTCTCTGGAGGGGCTGAAGACTAAAGGTTAGCCTCATAGACAATCAATTATGTCTACAAGATAAAAACCCAATAAAAAACCCAGACTCCCAAGAATCAAGTAGCCTTCTTTGGTTGACAATAATCTGTGCAGATGGTCATGCATCATTGCCAGAGGAGTCACATTCCTCATTCTACTGGGTGAGCACCAATCGGAATTACATGCTGGGACTGTTCTTGTATTCTGCCATGTGTGCATCTTACCTTAGCTGATTTTATCCTCTATTCTTTTCATTAGTATAACAGCTTTCAATGAGTTCTGTGATTCCTTCCAGAGAATTATTGAAACTGAGAGCGGTCTTGAGAATCCTGCAACTCTGTAATTGTCATAAAAAATGGGGGTGGTTACTTTGTAGGGGCATTAGTGTTATTTCCTTTATTCTAAGTCCAATGATTTTTAAGTGAAACATGGGTTTAAAAATAGCATTTTTTAGAACGAAGAAAAAGATTACATTAAGTATACATCATTTGTAATATGCATTAGAAAGATTAAGTGAGTTAAAGTGTGACTCAAGATTAAGAGATCAAGACAAATTGCTTTGATTTTGTAATGTAAATCATACAGTAACATATATATGTGTGTGTGTGTGTTTTCTTTATCATTTTCATTCATTAGATTCATAAAAGTGGGATTAATGGGTTAAAAGTCCTGGTCATCAAGCTTGAAGGATGTGAAGCATTCAGATGTGTAGCCTTAAGGGGAGTGAGGAAAGAGCCTTCCAGGAGGGCTGACAAGAACAGGCAAATGCACAGAGGTGGGAAAGCATACGATTCTTTTGGAGGTCAGTGAGAAAATGATCTGGGCCCAATGAAATAAAAGTTCGGGCAATCAAGTACTCAAGAGGACTAAGAAAGTAATCCCATTTGACAGTTAAATCATCCAGGATGCTTAGCAGTCTGCAAGACAGGAGATATTGAGGCTCTCAGGCCTTCTAAGAGGCTAGTTGTCACTGATCCCCATTCCACAAAAGATCTGAGGGAGCTAGAGCTCCTATAAAAAGCGGTGTTTAAAAGTTAATAATGCCGGAGCAACTGGAGGAAATAGGTAACAAACAGATGATGTGTCATATGGGCCAAGTCTAGACTCAGAGGCTTTTTTTTTTTTTTAGACGGAGTTTCACTCTGTCACCCAGGCTGGATGCAGTGGCGAGATCTTGGCTCACTGCGAGCTCTGCCTCCTGGGTTCACGCCATTCTCCTGCCTCAGCCTCCCGAGTAGCTGGGACTACAGGTGCCCACCACCACACAAGGCTAATTTATATATATATATATATATATATATATATATATTTTTTTTTTAGTAGAGATGGGGTTTCACCCTGTTAGGCAGGATGTTCTTTTTTTTTTTTTTTTGAGACAGAGTCTCGCTCCGTCACCCAGACTGGAGTGCAGTGGCGCAGTCTCGGCTCACTGCAAACTCCGCCTTCCGGTTCACGCCATTCTCCTGCCTCAGCCTCTCCGAGTAGCTGGGACTACAGGCGCCCGCCAACACGCCCGGCTAATTTTTTGTATTTTTAGTAGAGACGGGGTTTCACCATGGTCTCGATCTCCTGACCTCGTGATCCGCCCGCCTCGGCCTCCCAAAGTGCTGGGATTACAAGCGTGAGCCTCTTGATCTCCTGACCTCGTGATCCATCCGCCTTGGCCTCCCAAAGTGCTGGGATTATAAGCGTGAGCCACTGCGCCTGGCCTCAGAGGCTTCTTAATATAAGAATATTTACTATGGCCTCAAACATTTTAAAGTTCTTATGCAAAATTTGTTCTTATGAAAAATAATGGTAAGAAAATGGTTCTAAAACCTTGTCATGAAAGTATGTTAACACTTTTAGTGGAGACTTCCAGCTAGCTCCCCACCTACAATGATAAGCTCTTGCACATAGTGGGTACTTGATAAATGTTATGCCAAAGAATAAATGGATGAATGCATGGATGGAAGCAATTATCCAAATTCTAGGCCTAGGATTAGAGGAACTATATACCGTCTGAAAGTGTGAAGTGTTCAAATATTGTGAGCTTTCCAAGGGTTCTATTCTAGATAATTTTTGGAAAGATTGATGGAAATTATTGTGTTTTGAGAGACGGTGCTCAGTGGGCCTAGAAAGAGATGAGAAACAGATGTGTGGCTTTCCAACAGGGCCTGGGTCACTGCCATTGTAGCCCAGGACATAATTCTTTCTGAGCGCCACTATCAAGGACAGCTTCATGGGTGTGTGACCTGTGAGTCACAGAGGCTCTCACATTCAGAATGGCCATGCTTAATGCTCTACCGTCACTGTCTTAAAATTCTTAATACTTTTTTAACAAAGGGCCCACATTTTCATTTTGCGTTGTGTCCTATAAATTATGCATCAGGTGCTGCCTCCTACTGAGTACTCCTGGAAGAGCAACTGACAAGGGCAACTGAGAAGCTGTCAACATTGGCTAAATTGATGATAAGCATTTCAAAGTTTATGTGACTCTGAAGAATATAATAAATGGAAATACATAGCATCTTACTAAAACAGTTTTCTTTATGTTCATTAACACTTACTTCAAAATCTACTAAGGACTTTTTTTTTAGCCTCTTCTCTGTACTGTCCCTTAATATCTGAGTAATTTTCACTCTGTGGTTATCTAGGTCTGCCTTCTCTTCCCGTTCCTTTTTTTTTTTTCTGAGCTAGGGTTCCTCTCTGTTGCCCAGGCTGGAGTTCAGAGGTGTGGTCTTGGCTCACTGCAAGCTTGACCTCCCTGGGCCCACCTCAGCCCCTCAAGTAGCTGAGACCACAAGTGCATGTCACCACACTTGGCTAATTTTTATATATTTTTTGTAGAGATGGGGTTTCGCCATGTTGCCCAGGCTGATCTTAAATTCCTGGACTCAAGAGAACCATCTGCCTCAGCCTCCCAACGTACTGGGATTACAGGTGTGAGCCACCACACCCAGCCTTTTTTGGGGCCTTTTAGTCCTCCAGTGCCATACTGCAAATGATAGGATTTCACTTAACATAATGTCCTCCAGTGCCATACGTGTTGCTGCAAATGATAGGATTTCATTCTTTTTTTTTTTTTTATGGTCAAATACAAATAGCATTCCTTTCTATATATATGACACATTTTCTTTTTCCATTCATCAATTGATGGGCACTTATGTTGGTTCCATATCTTGGCGATTGTGAATACTGCTGCAATTAACATGGGGTGCAGGTATCTCTTTGATATACTGATTGTTGCTTTTGATTATAATTCAAAGGATTAAGAAATGATAGGTATATGAGAGCTGGATGCAGAATAAAACTGCATTGTACAAGAAAGCAGAGTAAACTGTGGTTCTGAGTCTGCATGAGCGTGACAGTCCCATTCAAATACCAGCTTCATCACTTACTAACTGTGTGGCTTTGGGAAAGTATTTAACTTCTCCAAGCCTCGGTTAAAATGTACATACTCACACCCATATTGAAAAGTATGTATGAGCATTAAATAAAATAAGGCAGTCTACATGAAATGCGTATCACAGTGTCTGGTACACAATATATTATAACCATCATAACTAATAATTATTGTTAAAAGTATACATGGAGCATGATTTTTTCACTTATGTCCAAAATTATGCTATTCTGGGCTGCAGGAAACCTAATATGTTCCACAAAAGCTAAATATGTCTCTCAATCCACTAAGAAAGTAAATAATAAATATTAACAATAGTCAAGTTAGGACTGCCCTGGACAATCCTTATGTTTTCAACAGCAGGCAGCCAGCTCTAAAGTGAAGACTTAGTTCTCTTTGAGCGTGTACTGCCCTATCTTTTCAAACCTCCCTTGGATGAACTCAGTTATCGTCAGTGTTATCTTTCTTAAAGCAATTTTGCTTTTCCCAGGTCTTGAAAATTAGCACTTGCAGATTCAGTAACCACTGTCTCTCTCTCCAATGGTTTGTTTCCAGGACACTTGCTTCGAGGCATCAAAATAAACCAGTTTTAGCAAAAAGTGGCCTGGCCTTCAGTGGATGCCTTCAATTCAAGGCATGGGAGCTGTATTGTTGGGCTTAAGGTGGGTGCCAAGGTTTACTTGGACTTTTTAATCAAACAGCAGAGGATCCAATCCTTATAATGGGATTTTAGAAGTCAACCTTTTATTGTTTTTCTCCTTTCTTTATAAATAGAATTATTCACCCTATCCTTGAAGTATTCCCCTCTCTGCTCTAATCAATCTATTTAGAATTAAATGAGAGGGTTGATATTGGATGCCTTCCTCATTCTCAAGAGTCTGTTGCCATCCCATTGTCTTTGAGCTAGCAGATGAGTAAAATGTCTACATTATTCCACATCTTTTATTTTTCTCCCATTTGAAATCATGCCCAAATTATCCCACTTATGTTTTTTCCCTTTCCACTTCAATGATGCGCACCTTTGCCATAATGCCTGGTAATCATTTGGATCAGCATGTATGTGTAAATAGAGCAAAAAATAAAATACAGTCAAGATTACCCTTGACTAATCCCATAATAATACATAGACAGCAGTGTAAATGCCCATATTTACAGGTCAGATTGGAGACTGACATGACACACTGTCACTCAATAAGCCTGTGAGGGCCAGGGTTTTCTCAAGGTTGGAAATGATGGCTGTCCTAGTTGGTATCAGATGAAGTAGCTGACTTGCATTTAAGGCCTATGTGACATGAGTGATGTTTATCTTTCAATCCTAGAAACACACTCAGTGTGTCAAGTCACCCTTAGTTCAAGAGGAACATGGGAACTGAACCCATCAGAGGAAATGGTGGCGTCAAGTCTCTCTTCTCCAGACCTTACTCCTAATATTTGTGGAAATTGGGACAAGAATACAAATAAGGGCCACATAACACATCTATAAACTCTGAAGCTATAAATCAAGTGAACAAATCGCTAAAAGATATTTAAGAGTTCTTCTTTGACTAATAGACTTTTACATGGGCCTGAATGGCCACACTTAAATGGGAAATTTTCAGATTCCTTGGAGTTCTGTGTCAGAATGTGGCAGTGCAGAGAGGCCACCTTCCAGCCACACCCCTCCTCCTAGGGCCAATTTCTCACACTCTCTATACCTCACTCCGGCAATCCAGGACCCTGAAACTCCCTGGCAAAGATCCCGATCTAGTTTTTTGGGCCTGTGTAGGCTTTTTCTTCTGGAATGGACTGTACCATTGTTGTGTGTACCCTTAACCCTAAGGGATGACCATGGTGTGGTTGTTTCCAGGTGTTTGGGTAGATTTTAGACATGCTGACCTAGGTGTCCATACCCCTATGCATGAGGCCTCTTATGGTGCAGGAAGGGGCCAGGACAGGGCAGGCTGCCCTGCTCAGATCTAGAGATGGTCTTGCCCATCTCTGACTTACTAGGAAGCCTATTCTGATTATATGGGGTGGCAGCACAATCCCCTGAGCTTTTGAAAATATTTTTGTTCTCTTTATTCCTGTGCCTATGGTGTATAATTGAATCAGTTTACCTATAATAGTTAAATGTGTTGTGGTTACCCATTTGGCAAGCTGAGGGCACAACAAGTGTGTGTGCACAAAGTGTGAGGTGCAGGGAGCCTTCCAAAGTCTGATGGGGATAGCTGAGGATCTCTGCTTACCTCCAGGTTCTGTGCTAATGTCTTCCATTCACACCTCTGGAGGATGCCTTGGTTAGTGAGTGCAGGCATCTGTGATTCTTTCCTGGTGTTAAACAACAAGCAGGATCTTCCTCTTATTTTCCTTGTCTCAGGAGATGTCTCTGTCATTGATGTCCTCAGTCCGTCCACCATCTTGGGCATCGTCTTCAATCACTTCCTCTCACCACACTGTCTCCTGACCATCTCCTAACACATTCTTTTTACCTCCTAAATATTTCTCACATGGGCCCCCTCCTGTTTATTCTCACTTCAACCACCAGTTCAGAGAAGGATCTTGGAGATGAAAGTAGGAAGTCCAGCATAGTTTAAGCCAAAGGCTCTCAAAGCAAGGTGATGACTGCAAGTTCCCAAGGTGGTCAAGGACTAAAAAACAGTTCAAGGTTATAACACTCCTCCTTTGTTCTATTGCCCTTTACAGGTGTGTTATACTGTTGTTTCTGCAAATATTTTGTATTATGTCAGAACTTTATGTGGTGGAGTCAGGCGTAAATCACACAAGATAATAACTGACTGTAGACATTTAATCTTTTTACTTAATATATAAAATTATATACCATACTCTTTGAAAGCTCCCTTCCCTCAAACTAAGAGAAAACGGCTTCATATAAGAAAATAGCTTTCCATTCCAAATGTTTACCAAGTTCCCAATGTACCTATTAATCTACTCTTTTATGGCTTACCTTTCTGAGACTAATATGTAGGCAAAAAATCAATTTTGTGTTGGTCACAGTCATATTTCCTGATGAGCTGGGTAAATATTTGCCTTACCGTTTCAGAGGAATAGGAACAAAGTGTTGAAATACATGTATCATTTGCCTTCAGTATGAATTGGCCTGGTAAATTTCAAAATGTTTGCTTTCTTGAGGTAGGGACTTCTCAGTTTCCTTATTTGATCCACAACTTATCTGGAGATATCTGTACTTTGGGGGGCCAATAAGAACATTATAGAAAACTTTGACCATGTTAAAATACAAGTGATATTTCTGAAGAGTGAATTAATTACCCTCCATTAACAACACGTCATATTTACAGCTCTACAAGGAGATTAGCTTTAGGGAGAAAGAGTACTTCCACTTTTCCCAGGCCCAAGCTTTGTGATTTTCTTTCTTCTTCTAGAGCACAGAATTTCCCTCAGCATAGATGCAAGCAGTCTGCATAGCTAAATATTTTAGAATACTGTATTTTAAACAAGCAGGAACAAACGTGCTTAAAGAGAGTTTCTCCTATTTGATGGTGGTGCCAGTTGAGAGTTTTCAAACAGAAGTTTTGAAAACAAATGTATTTCACAACTTCCCACCCCTGGAAAGCAGTAGGCATTCCTCTTCCTACAGGTGTTTTCACTCTCATGAAAATTGAGGTTTGAAAAGATAGGGCAGTACACACTCAAAGAGAACTAAGTCTTCACTTTAGAGCTGGCTGCCTGCTGTTGAAAACATAAGGATTATCCAGGGCAGTCCTAACTTGACCATTGTTAATATTATATTTATTATTTACTTTCTTAGTACATTGAGAGACATATTTAGCTTTTGTGGAACATATTCGGTTTCCTGCAGCCTGAGGTCTGAATCAGCATTTCAATTGTGACCCCAGTCTGTGTTCTTTAGAAGTCATTTTCTCCCCAAACTGGAGATTCTAATTGTCAATGTCATCAGGCATAACTGTGCATATGAATATGAGCATCATGAAGTAGAAATAGAAGTTCTCTATACATCCAAAGTTTTGGATTCTAGTCCAGTTTCTGTCCTTAGTGAGCGATGTCTGTTAAAATTTATTTCCATTTTCTGGTATCCAGTTTCCTCACTTATAAAACAAGAGAGTTGAACTAGATAAAGCCTATACTGCATACATGCTGTCCCTTCCAATCCCACATCCGTGGCAGACATAGCTAATCCACCACCACTGATCTCTTTCCCATTTAGGCTTGACTAGGAATTACAAGCCACAATTAAATGCTATAGGCAGCTGCTACCAATTGAGTAGACTTGGTGTGCTTAAGATGTAACCATTTATTACTCCAAGGCTAGATAATATCTAAGGGGCCTTTCTAGTCTGGAATCCTATCTTTTGTGATAACAGAGTAAATCTTTGGAAAATTTTGAGTGTGTTCTACAGGTTAATTCAAAGAATAGTACCCAGAGTGCAGGCAATCAAAACATGCTGGCTCAATGGGTAGATGAATAGAATTATCATTTTTCTATTTACTAATATATTCTGCCCCCTGAAAATTAGCTTAATATCTGACTCAATTAACTCATGGATGCTCTAAGCAACATATGCATATGAAAATTCTTTGGGAGCTTTTAAATGAGATTGAATTAAAAAATATTACTGTTATATTGCAAATGCCCCTAAATTTGGAGAACTGAGGAGCCCTTTCAGGGTGAATTAGTAATATTTTATTTCAGCTTCTTTTCTTTTTTGTAATGCTGAAGGAAAGACAACTTAAAGTCACTTTTTTGCTTTCCGATGCTTTGTAACCTGTAGAGCCGCCCTAATGCATTAGACGAGAAAGAGTGTGCCCACTGATCTGGAATTTGAATTGCTACTCATACAACGGGGAACTGTTAAGAGAATGCCTTTAATTCCTCAGGGCAAGTTCTACCAGAGTCATAAATGTTGTGATATTCGAGATGAAATACAAATTTTAGTGAAAAATTCAGTCTGAATAAATACTAAAATTGATTCATTTAGAAGAGGAGGCTTCCATAAATCGCTCTTTACTTAAATTAAGCAAATGTGTAGTGTTACTGTCTCTGAACATAGTATCATATTAAGGATACAGGAAAGACAAAGAATAGAGAGACCAAGACTTTAACTTCAAGAAGCTCACAGTCTAGTAAAGGAAATAAAAGAAATAATGAGACAACAACAAAACAAGAACATTTTTCCAGAGAAGAGTAGGAGACTCAAACAGGGAGATATTCTCTGGTTGGGAGGATCAGGTAAAGCTTCACAGAAAAGGGAACGACTGAGCTTGACTTTAGAGGGTGCATAGGGTATGCAGGAATGATAATCAAGTTGAGATTTTGGAGAATAAATGTGGTACCAGTGAGTGTTTTGACCTGAAAGAAGAGAGAAGTCCATTTAATTTAGAAGCCTATTTGAAAGTATAGATGTGAAGTATTGATGGCCCAAACGAGAGACATGTTGGAAACTGAAAAATGGAGATCAGATTAGGAGAGGCATTGCTGAGGTCAGATTGTCAGGACGTGGTAACTGGCACCCATTATGAGGAAAAAGAGAGGAATGAGTCAGAGACTGCACTGCATCTCTAGCCCAAGAGACTAGAGGAATGGCTATGCTATTAGTGGAAGGGCTGAACAAAGAAGGTGGCTTCGTTAACACATTTGGAATAGGCTAAAATTCCAGCATCTTGGGCAAAATATTTCAGAAATAGAACTTTTGATTTTTACAAATAAATAGATCCACCACTGCAAAGGCTTATAACTTTTGCCTCATAAATTTTGCCTTAGTCCTTCTTGATAATTCAAATAATACAATAAAATTGCTTTTGTCTTCTGAATACATTTATTTACAAATATAAATATCAGACTCGACTCGATCCCAAGGCATCTAATTAAAGGTGCTCATTAAAAAATTTTAATTTGCAAGATCTCTGCATGGAAGTTTCTGGTTTTTTTTTTTCCCTTGGAGATTGAGTCTTGCTCTGTCACCCAGGCTGGAGTGCAGTGGCACTATCTTGGCTCACTGTAACCTCTTGCCTCTTGCATTCAAGTGATTCTCCTACCTCATCCTCCCAAGTAGCTGGGATTACAGGCGCTCGCCACCACATCTGGCTAATTTTTGTATTTTTAGTAGAGATGTGGTTTCACAATGTTGGCCAGGCTGGTCTCGAACTCCTGACCTAAAGTGATCCTCCCACCTCAGTCCCCCAAAATGCTGGGATTATAGGTGTGAGCCATCATGCCCAGTCTGGATGTTTTAACAAAGCAAATAAAACTTCAACTAATAAATTGGTTTTTATATTTTAAATGAAAGACAAGATGTTTTGTTACTACTGGTATATATTTTAAAATCTATTTTCAGGATCACTGTTGGCCAATGAAGACACCTGTGAATGGAAACTCTTAGACTGCCAATAAGAAGAGCATACAAGATGCATTAAAAAAAAAAAAGCAAATAGTGATTTTTATTAGAACTGAAAAAAAGCTGAATAAATAACAGTCAATAGTATTTAAACACCGAAATAGAACATTGGGCATTAGGTGAGATTTTTTCTAAAGAATAATATTGTGTGCAGTATGTACCCAAGCATAATGATGTTTTCTGTGGCAATAGGAGAATGATATTTACAGAAAACAATGGAAAATTTCTAGGTTAAGTAGAAATGCTTTTGAAATTTGATGTTAAAGTGGCCAGACACATAAGACAGATAAAAAGAAAGTGAAATAAATGATCACTATCTAGAATGAAGTATTTTAAAAGAAATTCTTAATAATGAGTAATAAAATAAGAATATTTAATGCATAAAAATTTTAAAGGTCAACTAGATAATACCAGTGATAAAAGACACATTATACACCAACATTTATCATGCAAAGTATTCAAAACTAGTAGATGAATAAACAAGGAAGTGAAAAATTCCAAATGTTTCGTTAGTTTTTACATCTGTGGCAAAAAGTAAGAGTTTTGACTTTTATGAAAAGATGAAGAAACAACTTTCAGTTGTAGGCATTGATTTGAAAGTTTGTTAACAATTGTGCTCAGGTGGTTGTTGAAGAAAAAACCAATAAGCCAGATTACTCAACATAGTTTGAATTTGTTACCAGGAGACAAACCCTTAACTTCTTTATAACTACGGTATTCTGTGGAACACTTCGAAGCCTTGTGTATGATATTGTCTTTATTTGCCTAAAGATGAAAAACCAAAGAAACTAATATCAACTTTGGCCACCCAATCATCCTTTGACACATCATGGCAATGCTGACTGAATGCTGTTAAGGCAATTAGATTTAATTTAGGCAAGATATCAGATATATTGGAGAGTTAAGTAAAACAATAGAGGAGCTTCAAATAAACAGGAAATTATGGTCTTCAACAGAAAATCAAATTAATTTTGAACATGAGTGGCTCATTTTTTTTGTTATTTGGAATGCATTTTTTTTGACAAAATCTTACAAAAATAAAAATCTGAGTTGTGCCATTTTACTTATAAAAAGGTTACAACCGTTTTTAATTTTTAAAACATTTTTCTAAATCAAAAGAAAGTGCATGTGATATGTGCAATGAAATAACATTCCAATAAAATATAAGTTAATTAGAACAAGAAACAAAAATATGTACATGGATGAAAAGAAGATCCACGCACAAATAATCCGGAAAGAAATTTTGGTAAGGATTGTTTTCTGGCTTTCTGGTCATTATAGATCAACATATGCTGTCTATTGAAGAGAAATTTGAACAAATGCTGCAATATAGTGCTATTTTCAGCTTTCTTTATACTATCCCAGCTTCAAAAACCTTGAAAGACATTTTAAAAATATTACCATGCATCTAAACTTTAAGAGATAGTTAAAATCACGATATGTGATAACAATTATATGGTAAAATTACAGTATTTTTCATGATAATGCTAATTTATCACAAGTGATTCTATTATAATATTTACACAAGATATGTAACATTTATGGCTATTTCTGAGTTTAAATATTGTTTTAGAGCATTTACTGATGATTCTATAATTGTCATTATAATTTCTTGTGTCATAATTCTATAATTATAATTATAATTATAATTCTGTAATGACACAAGAAAGGCTTTTTAAATTGGCATTCTATCAACAGAACAAGATCTTGATTATAATAGCATCATTAGTAATTTTGTTAAAATTCAAGCAAGAAAAATAAGTTTTATGAATGAATGTATAGTTTATAAATTATGTCTGTCTTCAGTTGATTAATCATCCAAACTTCCCTGGTTCATTAAGAGAACAAGCAGAAATGGTCAATTAATAATCACTGTAAGCCATCTTTGATATTTTGCCAATTTATAAGTCATTTAGTTAACCACTGGTTAACACATACTTTTTGATATTGTTGTCATGATGGTATATTTGTCAAGGTAGGTAGCTGTAACATATTTTAACAGTTTATTAATACAATGGTCAGTTTTGTAAGTGAAATTGGCTTGTCTATAATCCACAGTTATTCAATCAAAACCTAATTTAGGGTTTGCTTTGAAAGTATCTTGTAGATGTCATTTACTCTATATTCAGTTGATTAAGTAAAGATGATTACATAGATAATATGACTGGGCCTGATTCTATCAGCTGAAAGTTCTTTAGAGCAGAACTGAGGTTTTCTGAGGAAGAAGAATTCGCCTTGGACTGCAGGATCAGGTTGTGCCCAGGAATTCAGCCTGCCCTTCCTGACTGCCTGCTATTAGATTTTAAACTTGCCTAGGGTCTCAGTTTGTGCTGCTATAGCAGAATACCTGAGTCTGAGTAATTTATAAATAATATAAATTTATTTCTTGCCATTCCAGAGGCTGAGATGTCTAAGATCAAAGTGCAGGCAGATTCACTGTCTGGTGAGGGTCTCATCTGATGGTGCCTTACATGCTCTATCTTCAGATGGTGGAAAAGGTGCAAGGGCAAAAGGGCCTGGCTAGTTCCCTCTAGCCATTTTATAAGGCACTAAACCCATCCAAGAGGGCCCTACCTAATTGTCTCCTAAAACCTCCATCTCTTAACACTCTTCCATTTGGGATTTAGTTTCAACATGAATTTTGGAGGGCGCACAAACATTCAAACCATAGTAGCCTAGCCCCCACAACTACATATGCCAATTCTTTGAAATAAATCTATCAATGTATGTCTTCTACTGGTTCTGTTTCTCTGGTGGAACTCTGACTGACACAGTTAGCTTAATTTATAATTGTTAGATATTAAGACATAGGGGATGTGTCTCTCCATATGTACTTTCCCTGGTATGTTTCTGGGGCAGGCCTGGAGCCAAGAAACTTCTCCCCCTAAGATGTCTCCCTGAAATTTGACCTCAAATGTCTTCCTTTTTCCTTTCCTTACCATTTCCTTTAAGTATCTGTTCTTTTTTTTTTTCCCCACTAGTAGGATATTGACCATTGCATTGAAAATCAACATACCTTAAGCTCTTTTCTGGCCTCCATATATCAGCTCATAAGCTAATGACTTCTTGTCCATCCACACACTTCTATTTCTTTTATCCTTCATCCCACACTTGCAGATTAGGTACTTCTTAGGGACTTCTTTCTCACCCATTCCTCTATGCGTGGTAGGCGCCAGGTGCCTGCTGGTCTCATTTCCTTGCCCAGCTGCTCCCTTAGTTCCTGGGTCTTTGCCAGGTCTTTGACCACTCACCTATCTCTGTTCTCCTCAGTCATTCAGTTTTTGAACGCTTGATGGCCTTGGACCTGCTTTCTCATGTCTATGCCCTCTTGATTCCTATTTTTTAAATCAGGTCATGAATCTGCACTTTTTCCCAACCAGTTCTGTGCCTCCAGCTTCTGAGTCTTAGTTCTTCATGGACTCCCTGAGAACAGTAGAGTGAAGGAATTACAGAAACAGTCTAAGTTAGGTAAGGATATTGAGTAACATTGCTAAATTAATATTTCCTCAAACTCCACATACACCTTAAACATCATTAGTCTACATTCTAATAACTTAAAGGAAAATTCTCTTGTTTTAATAAAAAATTATACACTTTTCCATACTATGACACACAGATTTATTATTTTTTGAGCCATACCAATGATGTTTACTGGCTACAATAATATTTACTTTGTATATCTTTAAAATGTAAGATCAATGAAGATCAATATTAATCAGTATCTAGGAACATATCGATCTCCTTAGTGGGTGTGAAAGGCTGGGGGATGGAAGGAGGAGGGTTGGAACTTTTGTCTGTATTAGGATTTGATCCAGAGTCTCTAGTGATAACTGAAGTATCATAAGATAGAAAATGTGGAGAATGATTGCTCTTGCACTTCTGCCACCTATTATTAGAGATATTTCATTTTGTTCCTTTTTGACAGCCCAAAGGAAACTTGCCATGTGGTGAAAATGAAAGTAGTGAGGAGATACACTAGTATCAAGGAAAAGTAAAGCCAAAAAGTGTTTGAGTGAAATTAGGACCAAATTCAAAGTGATTAAATTGTCTCCCAAAAATGTTAATCTCCTTCCTCCACTTAGACTGGTGCTTCTCAAACATCAGATCTCAATGTAAAAACCTTTAAAACCTTTTAAATTCAAATTTATTGATTTCCTGTATAATTTTATGACTAAGATTATAATTTTTATGTGTGTGTTTTTTTGCACATAGACAATTAAATAGGCCGTATAGATTGTTTCCGGAAATCACTGATTTATATATTTAGTCATTCATTTCTTCATTTATTCATTCAATACTTACTAGGAGCACCAAAAAGTCACTCTATATATTCTTAAAGCACAGCTAAGTGACCATAAGCAAGTTACATTCTCTTTCTGAATTTTAGTTTCCTATCAAAGATAGGAAATCGTCACATCCACCTTTCAGAATTGTTATCAGAATTGAGTGAAATAAAATCATTCAACCCAGCATGGTACCTTGTACAGGATATATACTCAGCAAAGGATAGCAATTATTATTGTTGCTATTATTTTAGAAATTTTGTTTTTCTTAAAAATGCATTCCCAAATAAATGACTGTGTTTTGGATTTGAATTTTCGGTGACTTCTAAATTGGCTTATCCTAATTTCTATCAGATATGAAAATATGGGGAGGGCTGTTGAGATAACAGCAGGTAGTAATTCTTTCCAAATGACCTTAAAGTTGTATTCAGAATCTCAAAGAGGTCAACACTCTGGAGTTAAAGTGTTTCTAAATTTAAAGAGTTATGAAATTGGGAAATTGCTTGGACCGTGAGATGCTTGGGTTCAGAATGTGTCTCATTTGCCCCTAGTGCTGGCATAAAACCTGGGACCGAGCATGGAAGAGACTTGTCAAATTCTTGGTGCTGTCAGCAGGTTTTCTCTCTCAGGTGCTGGGAATGATTAGGAGCAAGACATCTTAGATAAAGAGTCCTCGTGATTCTCAGACAGCAATAAAGGGCGTGTTTTTGTAAATTCCAGTGGGTGTGAAGAATTAATAGCTGGGAAAATTACTGTTTCTGTGAGAAGAAATGACAGTTTATTGAGGCAGACAGAGTGGAAGCCATCCCCTGGGAATGAACCGAGACAGCTCCAGGATCATTCAACAATGTTAAGCCAGGGGAAATGGTTTCCATCCAAGTGCTACCCACGCCCTGGCGTGAGGTTCAGCCCAGAGAGACTGTGAAGACAGCTTATTCTGTCTGTACTTCTCATTCCAGAAAAGAAGGGTCAGGGGAGAATACATACCTCACATTGTTCCCTAACGTGTTCAGTCTTTGCAGAATATATTTAGTAATTTATACTCAAGTAAAGAGACAATGCATTCTGGAAAAAGTACAGAAATTAAAAGACCTTGTCAAATTTGACTTCCGTGTACTTTTCTATCTCCCAGGTTTGGGTCATCTGCAAAAAGATGCCTTCCAGGTTTTTCCAGCCATTGATAGAAATTGGTGTTCCCTTCTCTTTGTCCATCCTAAATGCTCACTGTCTTCATGCCTCCTATCATCCTCTTTCTTATTAATTTATTTACCCAACAAGTATGTGGCACAAAGAAGCATACAGATTTGGTTAAGATACAGTCAACATGCTTAAAAAATCTTATGAAGGATAAGACACTAGATGCCAGGAAGATAAGATATACAAAAGCTCAGGAAGAAAAATAAAAAGTTGTTATTTAAATTGATAAAAGTATTGCAGCCTTCTAAGGGAATGGCATAAAGATGGATGCTTGTTTTAGAAGATATCCTAATTGGATCATTTGGAGGTGAAAGCTGAAACCCCCTGGGCATTTGGACTGGTGGGAGCAAAACAAGAAAAGAGCTGAATTACTCTGCATCATGAAGTGAGCAAAATTAACAACTTACATAGCAGTGAAAGTATAGGACTCAGAAGAGAGGAAGAAGGAGGGCAGTGCCAGGAGCTTCTGAAAAGGAAGAAGAGGCTACACAATATGATGTAGATGGAGACTGGAGGAGAACATGGGCCAGAAAAATTCCCTGTGGAGTGGTGGGAGAGGGACTTTAGGACAATAATGACCTGGGAACAATTTAAGTGGTTTTCAGCTCTGTAATGTAACTATCCTTCTCAGATCTTCAATAAAAGTCTATTCTACTTAACAGCCAGTGTTAAGAGGGCTTTGGGGAAATGGAGGACGTGGGGTTCAACTGCAGAGTCCAAGAGCGATGGCTAGGTGGTGAATCATTCGGGGCCAGTTCCAGTGCAACCTTCAGCAAGAATAGCTCAGAAGAATGCAACTCTCCCCCACACACCCTTATCCCTTATCTAAGAATCCCATAGGAATGGAGCGTGGGAGGGTTGGGGTTTTGTGGATTTCCCACAGTACATGGGAAGGGAGATCCAGCCATTCTTTTTTTCTATATTAAAGGAAAGACTGTAAGCATCCATAGGGTTGTTTTTTGGGAGAGAATTAAATAAGTTAGTCCATGTCAAGGGCTGGGCATATAGTAAGTACTCAATGTGTTTTTGATATTATTATTTTTATTATTATCTGAGTAGCTGGATTATCAAGTCACAAATAGATAACATATAAGGCTGAGAAGGGCTACTAAAGTGATACAGACAATATGTGCTCTAGGATATTAATGATGGGAGAGATTACTTCTGGCATCGTTTATGACAGAAGGGTTTGTGGAGGAGATGGACTTCATGCTGGGCATGTGGATCTGTTTGAGACTCTGATGAATGACTCTAGCTCCTTGCAGAAGAGGAAAGGACAAGGCTTGTTGGAGAGAGAGAAGCCAACAAGAAGGCTTGTTGGATCTGCAGCCAAGGCTAAATACAGAAGAACAGAGGAAGTCGCACTGGAAATGTAAACTAGGCTTAGACTGGGACAGCTTTGAATGACAATAGGCATTCAATAGGCAGAGTGTGAGTGCACCACAGGTATCATGGAAGGATTTTCAAGAAGAGAGTATAAAAATAATAGCAGTCCTTTAAGGAAATTAACCTAGTAATAAACCAGTAAATTAACCTGATTATATGACTGGGAGAACAGAGTTCAGGAGTAGGACAGATGAAGATAATTTCTTAGAAGTTTAGGCAAGAAGAGATAAATGTAGGCATGGAGTGGTGATAGTGGATATGTAAATACAGAAACATATGGAAAAGATCTGCCAGAGTGAGGATCAGCAGGTCCTGGAGACTAACTTCGGCCTGGGGAAAGGATGTGGGGCTGGGAAAATAAAGGAGAAAGTAAAGCTAGTTATCACACTTTAGATTTGAACCTGCTAACTAGAAGAATGGTGAGTACTGAAAACAGGACAACAGGTATCAAGTACTTTGGGAAATGCTGTCGTTTAAAGAGGAATGAAGAAGAATAGCCAGATGAGGAGGGAGAAGACGGGTAGAGGGGAGAGACTTTAGGTGGGGCAGATGCAAAGAAAATGAGAGAAGAGTTTCAAGAAAAAATTGACTGACACATAAAAGTTTCGGGATGAGATAAATGGAACTTAAAGAAGCTTTTGTTAGCCTGAAGTCATTTAAAGAGAGTGGCTTAGGGAGAAAGAAGTTTAGTAGAGCTTTGAAGAGAGGAGGAAGAGTCTGGGTGATTGCCAATCAGCTTTTTGAGAAGTTTGGAGGCAAACTGAAAGGGAAAAGTTAGGATGGTGATCCAAGAGTAGGAAATATTATGTAAGGTTTGTTGGTGAAGATTTTGGAATTAGAGATATAAACATATTTTCAGGCAAAGGAATTGAGGAGTAATGAGGGGGTCAAATCTCAAGAGCTAGGTTACTGAGCCTTGGAAATCTTTGTGAAGCAGCTGTGAGAACCCGGATGTAGCTTGCTCTTCAGTAACATTTTGTGTCTTTCTCCACTGGTCACAGAGAGAGCAGGGCAGATGGATTGCTAGGTGCCCCAGGACTGGAGTTTGCCAGTAGCACGGCAGAATGTCAAGAAAGAAAGATACGGTAAAAAGTTGGCAAAGAGTGTATTTAAATAGCTATCCGTGTCATCTGGGTTTCACAGGAAGGTAAGGGTAGCTTGCAGTAGTGGGAAGGCTACGAAGGAGGTATAGAAGAACTGGGGCTTTCAATAAAGGCAGAGGTCCTGTGGAAGTGAGGAAGGATGGTAACAAAATATATCCCCTCCCCATCGCCCCCACAAACTCAAACTTCATCACCTATTTTGAAATTATAGCAGTCCCAGATGTTGACATTCTGGGACGCAGCAATCACAACACACGGTTATTTGCTAAAGTAGGACAAAAGTCATTGGCATTGGGGAGCTCAAGGAAGTGAGAAACATCTTAAAAGGGAAGATGCAGAAATGACAGACATCAATTGCAGAGTGAGGAGTAAAAGTGTGAGCCAGGTGCCAGTATTCAGGGAACAGTGGAAGAGCAAGGTGGATAAGAATGAAAGGAATGGAGGGCTGACAAGGAATGGAAATAATTCATGCCTCTCGGGGCAGGCACAGTGACCAGAGGGACACCCAAGAAGATGGAAGGGAATCTGAAGACAGAGGCTCCGGGATCTGAAGATAGAGGCTCCAACAGGGAAGGAAGCCTTGAACTCATTCTGCATTGTGCAAGCTGGTGGGGTACAGAAATGTCTCAACAGGAAGCAATTCAGGGTGCAGAGACCCAGGGAGACCTGCATGACCAGGGGCTTTGACATTATTATTGTAATGTCTCTTGGGTGGTGAGGTGATTTTCCGCAGTCACATCTTTAAAGAGACATGGCCTCTGCTTGTTTGACTTCTCCATGTGAGTCGCCGAATGGCAAAGTTTGGTGTGAAGCTGAGACCAGGGCCATCCCTTGCCTAATATGAACGCCAGAGGTTGGAGAAATTTAGGACATTTTTTCACAAAGCCACAGCTTCCTCCTCTACCCCATAACAAAAAGAAAAAAAAAAGCGTTTTGTTGTATTCCCAATCCACGTTGGTTTGTTGCTGAACTCCACAAACCAAACCAACCACCCAAACAAAACAAACAGGGTTTACACTCTGATGCAGAATGCCTAGTTTAGTTGTTAAAGACAAGTTCCTCTTTACATCAATTAAATATAATCATATCCAGTTCAAACTTCCAAAGATACATAGATTTTTAAAGCAAGTCGTCTTTGGGAAATGTTTAGGTGTAGTTATTGAGGTTTTGCACATTCTTTCGTGAACATCTTCCCTTTTAAGATGTTTCTCACTTCCTTGAGCTCCCCAATGCTAGTGACTTTTGTTCTACTTCAGCAAATCACCTTGTGTTGAATAGTAAAGGGTGTATGGAGTAGACAACCCCAAGCTGTCAGTAAATGCAGCGACCAGCTTCACTAACAAGCAGGATGCTTGTCCTTAACTCTAAGGACACAAGGTTTCATTTCACGTGGAAAGAGTGAGTGAATCTGAGACGGAGCCAAGGACAGTACTGCCATTTCATCAAGGACTGAAGATAATTATGGTTGTTCCTAGGCTTCTTTTCCTAGAAACTTTTTTCTACCTCAGTTGTAAGCAAAGAGTGAAAAAGAACGTGTCTACTCTATGACTCAAAATGGGTCTGTTTTTCAAAATAATACTTTAGTGACTTCTTTCTCTTTCTTTAAAAGGCAACCTACAGAGAAAAACAAGCATCTGTATTACACACCATGCAGGATTAAACATTGGCATTTTGACATTTTTGTTTCTTTTTTATTTCAAATACATAGAATACAATGAAAAACGTCATTATTCCCTGCTTAGTCCTATTTCATGCCTTCTTCCTCCTAGACTGTATTGTGTAGTTTTTCAATATATAGCATTGTATATGTATTTTTTCTACAACTGACCTTTTTCCCTCTGGCTTTTTAAAAAACTTTTACATGTAAATTTCCCCATCCATGTTGATACATACAGACTTTATTATTTCTGCAATAATATCCAAATTTTTCTATTAACGTTTCTATGATGCATATATATATTTTTGTATTATAATTACTTTAAAGAGTGTTGCAGTTGAACACTCTTGTGTTTCTCCTTGTATTTATAGGCAAGAATTTTCTAGAATTTATGATGTGACTAGAAATTTGAACTATCCTGGACACTGTGAAACTGCTCTCCAAAGTGGTTTACTGAATTATACTAACCAAGCAGTGTGTGAGACTTTCCAATTCTTCCCAAAACACTAAGCAGGATTTGAGAATCCCTAGTTCCCTAAAACACTTGGCTTAATCTATGTATATATGTATGTCCCCTCCCTCCCTCCCTTCCTCTCTTCCTTCCCTCTCTCCCTCCCTCATCTTCCCTCCCTCCCTCATCTTCCCTCCCTCCCTCCTCTCCTTCCTTCCTTCCTTCCCACTCTCCCTCCCTCCCTCTTTCACTTTTCTCTCTCTCCCCTTCCTCCCTCCCTCTTTCTTTCCTCCTTTCTTCCCTCCCTCCCTCCCTCATCTTCCCTCCCTCCCTCATCTTCCCTCCCTCCCTCCTCTCCTTCCTTCCTTCCTTCCCACTCTCCCTCCCTCCCTCTTTCACTTTCTTTTCTCTCTGTCCCCTTCCTCCCTCCCTCTTTCTTTCCTCCTTTCTTCCCTCCCTCCCTCTCCTTCTCTCTTTCTTTCTTTCTTTCTTTCCCTTCTTTCTCTTTCCTTCTTTTCCTTCCTTCCTTTCTTCCTCCCTTCCTTCCTCTCTCCATCTGCTGTCCCTCTCCCTCCCTCTCTCCTTCTCTCTTTCTTCCTTCTCTCTCTCTGTCTTTTCCTAACACCTTTATTTTTAAGGGAAATATATGATAGTGGTCAGTTGCCTTTCTTTAGGCCAACATTCCTTTTTTCCCAAGAGCAATGCTACTGATGTTTTACATGTATAATCCTTCTTTGACAGGTTTAATATTATAGTGTCCGTACTTCCTTTTTATTTTTCAGTGAAATAATGAAAGTTATAGAGCTCCTTAATAGTCCCCTCTTAGAGCTCCAACTTCAATGACAAATGTGATATTAGTAGTTGGCAGAGAAAAACTGACAATGAAAGGAGAGCCTTACCTCTAATGTAGGTGAAAACAAAGCTGGTGTGTCAGTCTATGACGGAGTCTCCCTTCACAACTCTACTCATGGTTCTTGCAGAAACAGCCACACATTTGTGGGAAGTGATCTTTAAGCATCTAGTAGATCACATTTGTTCTATTATTTGCCATTGATCATTTATAGTTCTCATGATTACTCCAAAATCAAGAATCACTGTTCTCAGGAAAACATCCAAAATTCCACACTGAGCTGTTAGATAAGTCATTTCCCCTGCTCTGAATTACAGAATTAATGGCATATTCATTTTGAAAATAAAAATTAAACAAAACAAAACAAAAAGGCCTTATATTTAGCTGCTGATCTGGCACTAAGAGCTTTAATGAGTCAAACCAAACTGGTTGGCCAGACCGATCCTTAAAGATAAATTATTTTATATCTTTGATATTTAAAAATATAGATTGTAAGTCACACACACTAAAAATACAGGAAATATAAAAATTAAAGAGAAACCAAACTGCACAAATATATTTATGTTTTCTGATTTCTTCCTTTCAAAATGTCATTGTCCCCTGTGTTGAAGGGTTTGCTATAGCTGATTGATAGTAGCACATTTCTGAATAGTTGCCTATGTGGCAAGAATTCCTAAAAACACTGTCTGAAAAAATACTGAACACCTGAAATGTATGCCCTTTGCTTATCAAGGTTTTCTTTCCTCCAAAGTACTGGTTCTAGTGAGTCCAAACCTAGGCCACTTTCACTATATTTAGTAAACCCGTGTCCAGTTATTGTTTTACATAGTTCTGCTTTGGGCTTTGCCTGTATTCCTGCCCTAACTGAAACTCTGTACCCATCTAATTGTTCAGCTGATATCGCTTTGTCATTTACTTTCATAATCAACACACTTGGCCCTGTTTTTATTTTACATACTCAAGGAACATATAAAACTAGGCCAAATATTTAAGAAAACAGTTTTGCCATTGAAAATTCTTGATACAACTTGCTGTAACCACTATCACCTGCCTTCTGTTAAAAGACCATTTTCAAAAGGTGAAATCCTGACTCAAACAAATATAAAATGAACATGTGAAAGACATTTTGTGTAACTCATTAATTAATGAAGGGAGTGGTAAAAAGTTAGAACTTGTTCAAAGGGAAATCCCAAGAGCAGATATATTTATATAGAGACAATCAGGAATGCTGAACTGAATTTGCTAACAGCTACAAAAACTGGCTAACATCCTAACATGCACTAAAATTTAATGTTTGAAATAACCATTTCTATAGGGTGGAAGGCAATCATATATCTACTGGACAAAACTAATATGCATTTCTATGGTCAAAAATCATTTGTATTACTATTAGTTTCTATGTCCTTCAGAATTATTAAACATCCAGTCAAAGATGATCAAATGTAGAGACCCCTATAGATTCAGCTCTCCAGCTATATGTTGTTTGCTAGAAAACTCTCAACACTGTGTTGACAGGACATCCAGTCATCTTTTCCTATTTTAAAGCCTTTCACTATTTTCTCTGATGCTTCCATTTCCAATGGAAGTAATATCCATTAATTAGGAACCAAATTGAGACTTCATAAAGAAAGTTCAAATGATTGGCTTAATAAATACCTTTGCTTTGTTCTAGATAGATGTATATATTAATTACAATTAAATGCACAAAACCAGATATTGAGAATCACCTATGTTTTGATTACCTTTACAGATGATAGAGTATGGGTCTTGTTACTGTAGCTTGTACTCCAATCATGCAGCCTCGCCTGAGGCTTTTCACTCATGTACAGTCCTCATCAACACACAAAGTGACCTCTTGATTCAGGGGAACCATGAAAAGTAACCAGAATATATGCTTAGAAATTCCAGATGTAATATTGTCATGGAAGTATTCAAAATCATAAAATAAAAAGTGACTGTATTGTCTAATAACGTTTCAAAGTCCAAACAAAACGCAGAAGCTAACTGTTGTGTTTTAAGACCGGTAGGGGCATGTCCCTAGACCCCCTTTTGCCTTTTGACTTCTAGAAAAACAGGCTTGATTCATCAGGGAGCCTGACAAAGTGCAGGGGAGTCAGGCAGGGTGCACAGAGCCTGCCTGTGGTGCACTGCTTCCAGATAAATGCTGACTTCACAGGGGTTTTCCTCCCCTCCCCACCACCTCACTGTTTTCTAAGTTTTGTTCCATTCATGTGCTTCTTCCCACTTCTCCTGTCTTTATCCTTCCTCCCATATCCCTCCCTCCTCTTTTTCTCTTTCCTTTCCACTTCCCCTTCTTTCTCCCTCTCTTTCCCCTCACCTCCAACAGACTCCCATTTCCTTCACCCTTGCTAACTTTAGTCCTCCTTCTTGTGGGCATATCTAAGACTTCACTTTTTGAATAGAGGTTGTTGCCTACTTATAATAATCTCTGTGAGGCAGCAATACACAGCATATGACAAACTGCAGCATTTTAATAATATTCAGCAATAGCTCTGCAATATCACCCATGAAGTTGCTTCACTTTGCAAAACTGTAACAACAGTCCTGTGTTTTCCTCTAAGTCATATATTCTCCTTTCCCTAACATGTAATAACTGTAACTAATTTGATTTTATTTTGTAAAGACAGGGTCTCTCTGAGGCTGGTCTCAAACTCCTGGGCCCCAGCAATCCTCCTGCCTCAGCCACCCGAGTAGCTGGGACTTGTACAGGTGCGCACCATCGCACCCAAAAATAACTGTAGTTGATGACACTCCTACTCCTAACATTAAACCCACACAAACCAGACACTGCTTGGTCCTGGATGCTAGGGATATAATGGTGAAGCAGACACAGTCCTTGACCTCTGGCAGAGGCACAGCCCAGCAGGAGACAGAGAGACAAGTAGGCAGGCTTCCTTGGTTTAGTGTTATGAGAGAGATAAGCATGGTTTGCTTGGAAGAATACCAAAGGGGCCCAGAAATTGCAAAATGCATTCTGAAGGATGTGAGATTCAAGGAATTGGGTCTTGGAGGGGAGGACGTACTTCATTGAGTGGAGAGAGGTGGGGAAGGAGGGAATGAGAAAGGGCATGAGGAGAGCGCAGGTGAAAGTGGGCTTTGAGGGAAAGTAGAAGAGATTGGCCATTGTGCATTTAAGGGTTTGGCCTATGTCCTTAAGCTCCTGAAAGATTTTAAGCATGGGAATCCCATCATGAAGATGGCATTTGAGAGACATTACCCTGGTTGCTGGGAGGAGAATCGATAGGAAGTGAGGGAAAATATGGGCAAGGAGACCACTGTGTGATTTTTACTCAGTGATATGTTTGTGGTCTTTGCCTGCTCACACGCACAACCCAGCGTCCACCCTCCTCCCTCTCCGCCGCCTTGCAGAAGCTTCCAAGTGTACTGCTGTTGGAGGACTGACTGTCACCCTGCTGAACACAATGGAGGTAGTCCAGGCCTCTCAACAACTCAGCTTGTGAAAATCCACACGGCCCAGAGTTCCCACCTTCTTTCTATAGCCAGGACTGGCTTGGTGAGTCTACAGCCTGGTACAGTTGCATAGAGCCCTGTGCTCCAGAGAGTCCCCACACTTGCGTTCATGTTCTGTTGTCACCATCTTGAAATTCTTAATTTTTAAATGAGTGGTGTCACATTTTCGTTTTACATGGAACCCCATAAATAATGTAGAGGGTCCTACTTCGCTCCATGGATGGTGGCCTCCTGATAATTCTTTAAATTCTAAGGCAAAATGGCCTGAGGGCTTTGGAGTCAGTCCAAGATTAAGAAAGATCAGACTTTCCAAAGACAGAGCTTAGAGGGTCTTGCCTGAGGCTGGGAATGGATTCTTCCAGGGCCTGTTCTAACCTGCCTCTCTCATCAGCTGCTCTGTAACATGACATCTGGACTGGGGCCAGAACATGCTTCAGCTCAGTGGAAGAAGATGAGGACATTCTTGACTTTTGCAGAGTTAAACACTTAGAGGAACTTCAGGAAGCAAGCACTTGGTAAAAGGTAAAGTTGGCTGGCCCATCAGCTCCTTGCCTGGGGTCCTGCTGCTTCTTTTCACAGTTCTCAGCATGTTTATTCTCTTCTTTCCAGTGGCCAGAGGACAAGTTTCTTGTTTCCTCTAGGGAGCCTGGAGAGAGGCATCAGGCACCAAATACAGGAAATCATGTGGAGAGGATCTCTTATTTATTACAGTCCCCATATTACTTCCCTCCCCCAAGCCCCCGCCCCCAACCTCCAGTCAGTCAGTGTCTCCCAGCTTCTTCCTGCAGCAGAGAACAGAAGGCAGTTCACCTCTGCTCCCGACAGCCTGGGAACCCGCAAGAGCCCCAGCGTTTGAAGTCTGGTCTTGTGAAACCCCACCCTCCTCTGACTGTGTGATTGAATAGGATGCCCTCAAGGTTCAACTCACCTGAGAGGTTTTTGGGCAGATCAGCAGTAAGGCGTTAAATTTTAGGAGCCTGAAAACCTCCGAAGAGAAAGGTAGGTACCTGCATCTTTTTGATTTGTCATGTTAAATGTGAATCCAGCTGCTCTGGAATAGTTGTGCCGCATTTCCACGTGGCTTTTCAAGTTGGCTTCATGCTCTCAACCTGTGTGTCTTGTGGAGATTTACTGGTTTACAAGACTGTGGGGGGCAAATAGTGAGAGGGGATATGACATACGGATTTTTCAAATCTGTACATCTTTGGATAAAGAATGCCACCCAGTATATAGATCATGGCGGCGATTCTTATTTTCTTTGGAGTGCAAATTTCATTAGAAGTAGTATTTTTTTTTTTTTGGCTTCTGCGTAGGGGGTAATTTTTACTAACTGCCTTTTCTTTTTAATAGTATAGACCTCTACCATGATTTCTTTGCTATTCCTTTCTGAGGTTTTCAGTTAAAGAAATACTGGATTTGACAAGAGAATTTGCTAACAGAAATAGGAACAGGTGTTCCTAATTTAGAGTGCCTATGTGCTGTAAGAAAAAAAGAGAGTACTTTGTTCAGGAATCTGGTGGACTTCCACATTATTATCTAGAATTTGTGGTGAAACAGTTGTTCTTCCTGAGGTTTCCTGAAATTCAATACAAGTAGTGACAACGAATATCCAGGGATGGCTCGGGGCTGTGGTGGTGGCTGTCTGCAGGGATGATGCTCAGTCCTTAGCTGGGTGCTCTTGTTGGTCACCGTTGAGGCTCAAGATGATCGGTCACTGAGACTCAGAGAAGAGCCAGGTCTTATTTAAGTACCACTATAAATTTCTCTGGATTTTTTTGGCATCTTATGTTTTTATTGTTTCATTTTGTCTTCACAACCAGCCTTTACTCTAAGAGAAATAATTTATACAGACTTCATGGAATATCAAACAATTCATACCTATTTATTGAACATTTACTCTTCTAGCTTATTTAGTTCTGATGCTCATAATTTCTTACCACTTATGTATTTTACCTCAATACAGTCTCCCTCCATTCTATCTTCCATACCCTGCTACAGGGGTCTTGGGAATATGCAATTCTAATAATACCACTCTCAGTGAGATATATATCTGTATATATATAAAATTTTTTTTTCTGAGACTGTGTCTCACTCTGTCGCCCAGCCTGGAGTACAGTGGCTCAATCTCGGCACAACCTCTGCCTCTCGGGTTCAAGTGATTCTTGTGCCTCAGCCTCCTGAGTAGCTGGGACTACAGGCACGCACCACCATGCCCAGCTACATTTTGTATTTTTAGTAGAGAAGGGGTTTCACCATGTTGCCCAGGCTGGTCTCAAACTCCTGACCTCAGGTGATCTGCCCACTTTGGCCTCCCAAAGTGCTGGGATTAAAGGCGGGAGCCACGGTGCCCGACCTCAGTGAAATATTTCTATTGCACTCTGTTGCTTACAGCCATGCTACCTAAAGTGTAGTCCAAGGACTAGCTGCATGAGGCATCAGCTGGGAGTGACCACTTGGGAACAAATTCTTTATTCCCTCCCCAGACTTACTGAATCTGCATTTTAATCCCTGGCCGATGCATATACACATTAAAGTTTGAGAAGCATTCACTTAAAGAGGGTAGAAAAATAAAAAGTCAGCTCCTTATCGTCCTGCCAGCCTCACCCTCTCAGCATCTGAGTTTGCAACTAAACTAAGTACCTTGCATTTCCCTAATATGTGAATGCTCTAATGCCTGCCTATTTCTGTGTGCGCTGTCCTCCCTGCCTGGGATACCTCTATTCATCTTCCCCACCCAATTGTCCATTAAGGCCTGGTTTGTACACCTTCATTCCCTTCATCCATCTTCTACTAAGTGGTTCTCAGGTCTGTGATTTTTCTAGTACTTGGTGGAATGTTTTAACACATCCCTAAGCACATTAAATGATAGTTGCTATATTTATTTTGACTCTTGAGGAGTTATTGATCTTCTTTGTCTAAACCCATAGCACTTGGCACAGTTTTGGGCACATAGCTTCTGCTCAATCAATTTTGTTGAATGAATGAATGAATGAGCAAATGAATGTGTACATTGTCTGAAAAACCCTAATTAATTATCAGATTGAGATCTATAGTTTGACTCTTCCAAGGATATTTTTAATCCCTGTAGCATTTTCCCATACTCTTCTTTCTGAAATGTTGCTGGATTCATTTACTCACCAAATATTTTGAGTACTTTCCATGTGCCATGCCTTTTAGAATCTATTTCTTTACGTCTATGTGACAGCCTCTTTCATTAGGTGTTTCCCCATCAGTGCCCCTCATTCTGTGTCACTCTAAGTCAAGGACTCACTGAGTCCCTTTCACAGGGCAGGCAGTGTACTATGTGCTAGGGATATGATGGCAAACAATACAGATGTGAGTCCTGCCTCCACGCAGCTCTCATCTGGAGGACTTACTTTTTGTCATCCTCTATGCTACTTCTCTTTCATGGAAGTATTAAGGAAAACTGAAATGAGCCTGATCCCTAACAAATGCTGGCACATCCAACTAAAGGCCTCGAGAGCTTGAAGCTTGAAGTCAATGTGGTTCAATAGAAAGACAGCTGAACTGTGGTTTGGGGCCCCAGATTTAGTCCTGTACCTGCAACTCTCTTGCCATGTGACCCTTGGGTGGATCCACAACTTTTCTCTGAACCTTGAGTTTTTCAAGTGGTGAACAAGACAGAGAGCTACAGGGGAGAGAATCCCTGATTTCAGAGTGCAAAGAGAAGACCATATCCACAGAGCCTCTGCACTCACATTCTCTCATGCTTCATGGCAATTTGAAAGGCGGTGCTCTGTATTTCTCTGAGTCAAGCCAGCTCGAAGTGATCTTAAGAGAGCCATTTTGTTACTATGCCCATGTGTTCAGCCATTGACATTAACATTGTGCTTTGGTACTTCCTCAAGAGCACAGTTTGCCCATGACTCCTGGAGAGCAGTGCCCTGCAACTCAGAGGAATCCATGAGGCATTCATTGTTGGGGGTAGAGCTGCTTTGAAGCAGGTTAGATGAGGAGGGAAGGTCTCCATAAAGCAGTCCCTGCTTTAGGAAAGCAGCCAGGAAAAGAGAAGGAAGTAACTCTACCAAGTGGTGCAGGAAAAACCTAGAAGCACGTAGACATATAGCCAGTTCCTGACATCATCCCTCACTGCAGCACAGCTAAAAGGATTCCCTTTCTGACTACATGTGGTATTCTCCTTTTTCCACCCAAAGATTTGTGTCTTAGCCATATTTCACTTAGAATCAAAAGGTGGAGAAGCGCATAGTATCATTTTCCCCCATGCTTTGCCCTCCCATAGAGCACATGGACACTTGGGAGAAAGCAAACAGACAGAACCACCAGGTTTAGGCTGAAGCAAACTGCCGAGGCGCTCTCAAGGACAGCTATTTCTCCCTTCCAGCCTTCTTCTCTTCTTCCTCCATTGTCCAGAGCTTCCAAATGAGATGCCTCCTGCACCTCTAGAATCCGTTCTTGCTTCCTGTTGCTCCTATGCCTTTCTGCTCCAGGCTTCCACCATGCCCACCTTGTCTACAGCTGCCTTTCAGCAACTGAATGTTTTCTGCTGGTAATTTCTTACCCACTCAAGTTCACTTTAATCTCTGTCAATAAACACACGTTGTAATAACAAAAGGGATGTTAACCTGCATGAGAGGTTTCCAGTGGCCTGCCACAGATCTCAGGCTATATTTGAGATCAGCCTGGACTATATCTGGCTCAATATTTCTTTTTTAATGAGAGGCATGTTGTGGGCTAGAAAGAGGCAGATCTGGTTTTTAATCTCCTGTCTTGAACAAGTAATTGTATCTTGCCAAGTCTTTGTTTTGTTTCTGAAAATATGAACTAATACTTAGTGCACAAAGTTGTAAGAAGATTAACTATCTAAAGTGCCAAATAGGTTCCTTTAAAAAAACACCAGGTCGGCGGGGCACAGTGGCTCATGCCTGTAATCCCAGCACTTTGGGAGGCCGAGGTGGGCGGATCATGAAGTCAAGAGATCGAGACCTTCCTGGCTAACACGGTGAAACCCCGTCTCTACTAAAAATAGAAAAGTTAGCTGGATGTGGTGGTGCGTGCCTGCAGTCGCAGCTACTCAGGAGGCTGAGGCAGGAGAATTGCTTGAACTCGGGAGGCAGAGGTTGCAGTGAGCTGAGATTGTGCTACTGCACTCCAGCCTGGCAACAGAGCAAGACTCTGTCTCAAAACAGAACAAAACAAACAAAAAACAAAAAACACCAGGTCTTAAAAGAGAAGTTTGGCCAAGATGGTGAAAATGAGAAAACTGTCATTCCCCAAACAGTTGAAGGAGCATTCAGGGGACAACTAAAGTAAGAAGTACATCTTTAGCACATGAGGGCTGCTTTTAAAGATTTAAAGGTTGCTCTGTATGGGAAAAGGGAAGGCCAACAGAAGATCAATGGGTGGAAATTATAGCGTAACAGATTTCAGCTCAATGTGTGAACGGATTTACCCACCATCAGAATCATCTAAAAATGAGTGAGCTGCCTTGTGGTGTAGTGAACGCCTTGTCCTGGGCAATGTTCCAGCACCCTGAAAGATGGACTAGTGGCCGGGGTGTTCCCAAAGGGACGCCCATAATGGGTGGAGTCCGGGTGATGACCTCAAAGGTCCCTTCCCGCTCAAAGCTATCAAGAGTCTCGTGATGTCAGTGCAGTGATCCAAGCCACCAAATGAAGGTCTGCAAAAAATTCACCAGGCTAGAGTGAGGATAGCTGACTTTTCACCAGCTAGCCCCATGTATCTGCTGCAGTAAGTTTAAAATAGGGTCTTAGTAACAATGGAGTAGGCTGGACTTCCAGGAAAGAGCACAAAAGAAATGAGAACAATGAGGAGGGAAAAGTTCACTGTAAACCACTCTTCTTGGGTTACTCTTTAACTAAATTGTGGGTTACTTCTTGTGCTGCAAACACATTCCTACTTGATGGAAAACTGCCATATTTCTGTACATTTTCAGCTCAAGTAGAGTCAGGCAAATAACAGCAAGACTCAGAGCTTTGGCCCTAATTTCTCCTCTAGCTAAAATGGAAACATGACTACATGGATATGGGTTCCTAGCCATTCCGAGGTCTAATTTTAAAATGTGAAAAAGAAACTGATTGTACCATCTTCTAAGTTGCAAGGACTATGAATGGAGTATTTGACTTTTGGGGAGAGAAGAAAGCTGGCTGGAACCGTCTGCCTGCTGTGAGTCAAGTTCACTGGCCACTGCCTTCTACCCATCTTTCCATTTCTGCTACATGAACCACCTCAAGAGCAGTCTCTTTGTGAAGTAAGGGTCTGGAAACTTTTAGAGAAGTAAGACTTAGGCTTAGGTAGACCCTATACACATCATCAACCTCTCCAGGCAGCCCCAGAGCTTTCTGTTAATACTTTATCCTTTGTGGACTCAAAGAACTCGCAGTTCTGGACCCTCGCATGTTTCTGACCATGCTTGGGCAGCATCTCAGCGTCAATCTCACTTTGAGATCCTGGGGGAAAAAAGCAGCAGTCCTTTCAACAGAAACACTTATAAGCAAATGCTATATGTTTTCAAACCGAAACAAAGCCATGATATATTTTATTCTCAAGGCTTACGTAAGTTAGCTTTCTTAAAAACACTAATTAAAAAAATCCTTTGAAATGTAATCAACTGTACATGAAAAAATCATAGAAACACTTGCAGACCAGTGTATTTATTTTTAGATGCACATCAGCCTACCCAGCATAGCAAAGCCACTGTCTAATGTCCAAAGCATGGCCCTGGGAATTTCCTCTAACAAGGCTGTGTTTCCGCCCATTGTTACAGCACAAAGGACAGAAGGAGGCCTGAGTAGAGGCTCATGTTAACCCCGCCTAGAGTAAAATCTGGAACCTGTCATCACCTAGGTTGGATCAATGTGGTCTTGAGGGCTGGGGTCAAGAGGGAGATTGCCCGCCAACTCTGGACAGATGCAAATGAGTAGTCATCCAAAAATATTCCAGAGACCAGTGACGGCAATTCAAAAGTAAAGGGTCAGCTTTCTTTCTGTAGTCAAGGATCTAAATCTCACCCGTACTGTGAAGTGAATTCTGGTCGAGACCTGAGACAGCAATGCTATTTGAGGATCTTGGCTTGAATTGCAATTAATAAAGTTATTTTAAGAATATTTTGTTTTAAAAAAGCCATAAATCTGTGTACACACAGCCCCAATAAACACACACATACACACACACACACACACACACACACACACACACTCACTAGAGCGAGTATCAGATAGCTGAATCACCCAGAACTTTACTATTATTCTAGGCCAGTTTCTGATCCTTCATTTATTCATTGATGAAATGGGCATAACAGATCTCACGTCCTATTAGTTTGGGGATAAATAAGGTGTAATATTACAAATAATCTCACCCAAACTAGACTTTTGCTTAAGTTTTTGCATCTTGATCCTAACATGTTTTGAGCTTCTTACAAGAAACTTCTGCACAAATATTTACTGTCAAGTCTCCAGGGCTTTTATTTGTCTGTTTTGCTACTACAGGAAAAGAAGGCCAATTTGTTACTTAATTGGCACACTTTACAAGCAGAGCTTTTCATGCCTTGTCAAGTTCTTTCTACTTGACGTCTACTTGAAGACGTCACTGCATTATTACTTGCATTATTACTTGCATTATTTTCTACTTGAAGGTCACTGCATTATTACTCAAAGTTGCAATGCTCAGGGCTATGTCTGGGGGTCTCTGTGGAAGATGAAGAGGTGGGTCTCAGGTCTGCACACAGCAGTCCACACCCATCCTGTCCGGTGTTGAGTCTGTGATCTGCATTCCACAGCCCCATCACCACCCCTGCCCAATCAAAGGCCCAAGGAGCAAGGGGGACCTGCACGTACAAACACCAGCCTGAGCAGGGACTAGGTTGTTGGCCTCTGCTGGCAGGTGGATGTCCAGGTCCCCACTCTAAGGTCCGCAGATTCAGGAAAATGTGCTGTAGCCCTTTGGTGAGAATGTGAGAATGTTAGTAAAAATGCCTTTATGGATTGTTTTGTTTGCAAGTGTTTATTATCAGACACCCCTCAGGGGTTCACAGGGCAGGTTGCGAATGTCCGAAGTGGGGCCTGGGAATTTCCTTCCACAAAGCCTGTGCTTCCTCTCTTTGTTACTCCTCAGAGAACAAGCTGAAGCATTACTAGAGATCCTTACTTAACCCTTTATCCTGCGCACCGCTTCTTCATTTACATCACAGAAAATTCATGCTGCCAGCCATCTAAGGAGCAAAAAGATGTTTGGGTTTTTGTTGTGGTGTGCACCCGCAGATGTGCACATATGTGTGCATTTGTGTGCATGAGTGTGCATATGTTTCTGTGTTAATGGAGAGGAAATAGGTAAAGCACAAAATGTATTGCATTTTAAAAGGTTTTCATTCAGTATTATGACAGGCACCCATCATTGGTCAGACCAGAGAATACTTCTTTCTTTATCGTAATATGTATTCCTGCTAAAAATGATGACTCAATTGCAGTTCCCTGTCCCTAGGGAAGGGCTGTCTTAGAATTATAGTTGCTTTTCACCTTTGGAGTCTACTTATTGGCTAAAGCTGGGGTATAATGAGTTGAAAGGTATTTCTATCAACCAATAATTTTTTATTGGATATATTCTATGTGTCTGAACTCTACTAGGTACTAAGAGAAACCAGAGATTCTGCCTGCAGGAAAATTCAAGACCATATATTTATACATATATACAAACACACAAACTCAACGTGTTGCAAATGAGAGTGCAAAGAAGCCAGATATTTGTATGGTCTGAGGCCAGTAAAGATTAGAAGAGGGACATGGGCCCTCACTCAACCTGGAACTCTTCAATTATCCCCAGAGACATCTTTATGGTGTCTTCACCATCCTTAAATCTCCAAGCACCAGCGAGGCCCAGTGTGTGCACCATGCACATACCCATGTACACACTTCCACACACAGCCTGCTCTCAGGAAATGGCTGTGCCTTCCTGGAGAAAATAACGCCATTGGCCTTCTCACCACCAAATCTATGCCAGGATCAGCCTCAATACCCATCTCTTTTGCCCTCCTGTTTTGTCCCAAGGAAGAGGGACCCTGTCCTGCATGCAGAGCTCAGCTCTCCCTTGCTCCTGCCCTTTATTCCCATAGCCTCACTAGGCTCCCCTCTTATTGGCCCTTTCCTGTGAGCATTTAATTACGCTTAGGTCCTTCTCATCTTAAAACAATAGGAGCAGAAGCTCTTCTCACCCCATATTTTTCCTCAGCTGCACTTCCATCTTCATTTCCCCTCACCGCAAAATTCTTGAAAGGATTATGGCTATTCATGTCTTCACATCATCACCAACCATTCACATTGTGTTCTGTCTACGCTACCCCAGTGTACCTCAGCAAATGCTTTTGCCAAGATTCTCTTTGACCTCTGTATCCTCAAATCCAACTCATTTACTGTCAGCAGGACTTCACACTGTTCTCCACTTCCTCTAGTCTTGTCCCTGCCTTCCAGGACACCAATGCTCCTGGCCTCCCTCCTTCTTCTCTGGCTGCAACTTCTCAGTTTTTTTTACAGTTTCCTTTCCCTCTGCCATTTCCTCAACTTCTCAATGGCTATAACTGGGGCCAGCCACCTCTTCTCCGTTCATTCTCTCTCCCTGCTGTGGTTCATTCCTCTGCCTGGATTTCTCTTTCCTGCCTTCTCTGTTGATATAGTTTGGCTGTGTCCCCACCCAAATCTCACCTTGAGCTGTAATAATCCCCACGTGTCAAGGGTGGGGCCACGTAGAGATATTTGAATCATGAGGGCGGCTTCCCTCATACCGTTCTCATGGTAGTGAATACGTCTCATGAGATCTGATGGTTTAATAAATGGGAGTTCCCCTGCACAAGCTCCCTTTCCTGCCACCATGTAAGACATGATTTTGCTCCTTCTCACCTTACACCATGATTGTGAGGCCTCCCCAGCCATGTGGAAATGTGAGTCTATTAAAACTCTTTCCTTTTTAAATTCTCCAGTCTCAGGTATGTCTTTATTAGCAGCGTGATAACAGACTAATACATCTGTCAAGTGAACTATCCTCCTAAGCCCATTTTAAATGTCACCAAATTACTTCCTTTTCACAGGTCACCCCATCCCTGTGCAGAACTGATCTCCCTGCTAAGTACTTTGCAGCACTGTCCCAAGCCTGTTTTACAGTGCGTTTTGTGTTTGAAATCTCAGTAATTGTTCACATGCACTTCTTTCCTAGGACATAGGGATGCCATCTTATTCATCTTTTTACTCCTGGCCCCTAGCACAGTACCTGGCACATTAGGTTTTTAATCAGTATTTCATGTAGAGTTAGGAATGCAAAAGTGTCACTGAAGTGATTTATCTCTTCTTTAAGTAAAATAACATTCTCTTTCAGGATGGATGTGTTCATAAATTTTAATTTTAATATAATTTTTGAAACTTTAAAGCACTCACATATAGGTTACCAACAAACTTTTACCTTTTT
The DNA here is from genome assembly GCF_028878055.3 of Symphalangus syndactylus. Taxonomy (NCBI): domain Eukaryota; kingdom Metazoa; phylum Chordata; class Mammalia; order Primates; family Hylobatidae; genus Symphalangus; species Symphalangus syndactylus. Next base: position 20,773,767 of record NC_072445.2, on the reverse strand, counting down.
CTTAAAATCAAAATCACAATTCTTAACACTTCCTATATGAGTTTTAAAGTCCTGTTTAAAAGCAGAAATGAATGACACTTGGACTTCACATTTTATTTAAATCACCACTCAGGGAGAATTTCCAAATGTGTCATGAGTGAGACTGCATATTCATGCACCTGAGGTGGGGTTGCCATGGTATAGCATAACTAATATTTTTCAAGATCGTTACTTCACTGCTGATGCTGGTGTTGCATAAATTTTCCACAGCTCACCTGCAGAACTTGTCTACTCTTCTTTCAAAGCCATGGAGATTGATTTACTGACCTGTCTGAAGGGGAACAATGGTGGCCACAGAGAATGAGCCTAAGCACTGAGCCAGTACAGATTCCACCCAACCTCCTGTCTCCCAGAAGTTCATAAGACAGGGATGCATCTTAGGGTACAAGACCAGAGGTTCACTCAACTCTGGGTGGCAGATGGTATGCTACACCCTCTGTTGGACTATGAAGAGAAAGTATGTGCCCTGCTCTTTATTTTGAAAGATCTCATCCCTTTAAAAATCTCTATTTTGGGTTTTTGTAATAATAGATGTATAACATATTAGTAAAAGAGAACCGTAAATGACATATTTTATATGACATATTTATATTTACATGGAGATGCAAAGCACAGTTTGTGCAAGTGTGGTTTAGAGACGAGCAGTAGATAAACCGGCTGGATGCTGATCAAAATGGGTATCTCTGGGCTCTACCTGAACCTATTAAATTGAAACCTGTGTGTGTAGGAAGATGGGGGTAGGAGCAGGACAGGGAGCAATGCTGCAAAATCTGCATTTTTCAACCAGCACCTTAGAACAGGAGTCCCCACCTTGTGGGCCATGGACCAGTGCCAGTCAGTGGCCTGTTAGGAACCAGGTGACACAGCAGGACATGAGCCATGGGAGAGCCAGTGTTATTGCCTGAGCTCCACCTCTTTTTGAATCAGTGGTGGCATTCGATTGCCACCAGAGCTTGAACCCTATTGTGAACTGTGCACGTGAAGGATCTAGGTTGCATGCTCCTTATGAGAATCTAATGGCTGATGATCTGAATGGTTTTATCTTGAAACCATGCTCCTGCTTCTCCCACTTCTCCTGGTCTTCTAGAAAACTTGCCTTCCATGAAACCAGTCCCTGGTGCCAAAGAGGATGGAGACCACTGCCTTAGAAGTACTTCCAAAGTATGATGCACATTTAGTTAGGCATAAAAAACAATGTTTAGAAAATACCTACCAGCTTTGTTTAGAAAAGTGTTTACACTTTTGGCAGAAGGGTCCCTCCCTGTATTTCTCTGGGTAGGTTAATGATTTTGCAGTCCAGGCTCATGTTTGCAGGAACATTCTTCCCGCTGAATTGTACCCTTGGTCTGGACTACAGTTTGGAACAGAATTCTATATCGCTTTGTACCATCCTTTGAACCATCGTATGTTTAACCTTTCATTTATGTTTCAGCAGCTTATCTTGAAGCATAATATAGTATAGTGACAAGAACTGGGTTTGGGATTCATAGTCTGCCTCAAATTTTTCAATTTGCTGGACTTTCAGTCTATGTAGATTTTAAAACAGGTTTGGCAAGTTGTTTAACCTTTCTGAGTCTCCTTCTCTAAAATGGGAGAAGCTAACTAGTTCATGGAGTGTTGTGAAAATTAAATGACACTGTGCATTTAAAAAGCTTGTTAAAAAACATTCCAGAAGAGACCCTGTGATGGAGGCGGTCCTTAACAAGAGATAGCAATTAAAAATAGCAAGAGTATCATCATCATCACCAACAACGATAAACTTGCTGTAAGAAAGAAATCATCCATGAGTTTCCCAGCATTAAGATAGTATTCTGCACAAAGTAGGTGCCCAGAAACATTTGTCCAGTGAATGAACATCCTATTTGTGAATATGAATACATACATTGGGAAAAGGATAAGATTTAAAAAATAAAAATATGTAACCAAACTGCCAACACAACGTGATGTGTGACTGTAGATTGAACCTCAGCTGCTCTTGATAAAACTTAGCAACTTTCTGCAAAAATCATCCATTTTCTCAGAGATGGTCTGTAAGTTCTCCTTACTTACTTTAGCAGGCAATTATACTTTTTTTTTTTTTTGTATGTGTAAGTTTCATATCTGATGTAAATTTCTAAATCCAGGTTTTTTTTCCTCTTTTGACTTGAGACCCACCTTTAGTCAACAATTTCCTGTGTCAATTTTCAGGGACATGCATACTTTATTTATTGTAATGGATTATCCTTCAAAAACAAGACTTATAATTGAGGAATTGGTCAATGCCTATAGCCTATTTACTGATATGCACTAGTTCCATTTTTAAACCCAATAACTCAAACCACCAAACCAAATCCACACACATGCATGCACACACGCAGACACATGCACACATCGCTAATGGTTATGCATGTGGGATCTCAGCTGTGGACTTGTAAAGTAGTATGTCAAAGAAAGAGAAAAAGGAAGAAAGAAATACTAGCAGTCTAGAGATAAAATAGGCATATTTAGAGAAAGAAAGAGGATGAAAGAGAAATGAGAGGCTATGAATAAAAAGTGTCCTATGTGCAGGCTTCTCATGACAGAAGCATCTTAGTCTTAGGATCTTCTGGTCCATTTTCTTCCTAGCATGGAGGACTTAATACTCACAAAGCTCTGCTCTAAGTACTTAATCTGGAATATTTTCTTTAATATGAGAAAATTGCACCATCTCTGTTTTACACATAAGAAAACTGAGGATCAGAGAGATTAAGTAACTTACCCAAATTTAAGTAGCTAGAAGTGGTAGAACTAGGACTTCAACCCAATAGCCTCGTGCCATAGCCCATGCTTTTACCCTCTTAAGCATCTCTAATAATGTGCTGCATTAGGGACTCATTCATAACAAACATGGATGAAGCACCTGACTACTCTGTGCCAGATACTGTGCTAAGTGCTAGACGCAAAACAGTACATAAATGAGGTCCTACCCTGGGGTGGGGTGTAAGATGGCAGTATCACAGGACAGTGGAGGAGCCCATAAATAGATCATTGTAATGCAGTTCAGCAGGTGCTTTGACAGGGGGGAGGTGATGGGAGGTGTACATACTACTAGAGGGAGTCAAAGGGAGGCTTCTTACAGGGAATGCCCTTGACCTGGGCCTTGAAGGACAGTGAGAGTTGGCAGACTGGAGAACACAGTGCTTGCAGGGTGCTGAGGAGGCTCAGAAAGATAAAGTAAGATGAGAAAAAAGAAGTAATTAGCTTGACTGTGGTCATCACTTCACAATGTATACATATAGCAAAAAAGCATGTAGCGCACCATAAATATACTTTTTATTTGTCAGTTGTACCTCAATAAAGCTGAAGAGAAAAAAGGAAGGAGTAGGAAGAGGTGAAGCTGGCTCTTTAGGCAGAAGCCCTGACAATGAAGCATCTTGGCTGAAGATAATTATGTGTGGGGAGAGAAGAGATGGCCCACAGATGAACCTGCAGCCCTTCTATCTGCCAGTGTTTCTCTAAATGTATGCAGAGGTTCTGATACAGCTGATACAGGCCTGGGGACCATCAATAGTTTCTCAAAGTGAGAACCACAATGGTAAAAAAAAAAAAACAAACCATGCTCTATCTCAGTGGTTATTAAACATTTGTGCACATCAGAATCACCTGGACAGCTTGACAGCTTGTTAAAACACTGGTCACTGGGCCTCACTTCCAGAGTATTAGATTCTGGAAGTCTGGGGTGGGCTCTAGAATTTGCCTGCCTGCCTTTCTTTTCTTTCTTTTCTTTTCTTTTTTCTTTTCTTTTCTTTTCTTTTCTTTTCTTTTCTTTTCTTTTCTTTTCCTTTCTTTTCTTTCCTTTTCTTTCCTTTCCTTTTCTCTTCTCTTTTCTTTTTTCTCTTTCTTTCTTTTTCATTCTCTTCCTTCTTTCTTTCTTTCTTTCTTTCTTTCTTTCTTTCTTTCTTTCTTTCTTTCTTTCTCTCTTTCTTTTTCTTTCTCTCCCCCTGCCTTTTCTCTCTTTCTCTCTCTCTCTCTTTCTCTCTTTCTCTCTGTCTTTCTTTCTTGACAACGTTTCTCTCTGTCACCCAGGTTGGAGTGCAGTGTCAAAATCATAGCTCACTGCGGCCTCAAATTAGTGGGCTCAAATGATCCTGCCACCTTAGCCCCACAAGGAGCTAGGATTACAGGTGCTTGCCACCATGCCTGGCTTTTTATTGTTTGTAGAAACAGGGTCTTGCTATGTTGCCTAGGCTGGTCTGAAACTCTTGGCTTTAAGGGCTCCTCCCACCTCGACCTCCCAAAGTGCTAGGATTACAGATGTGAGCCAGAGTAGGCCTAGAATTTGCATTTTCAACAAGTTCCCAGAATGTTGGGGGCCCACATTTTTGAACCACTTCTCTGTCTACTGAGCAGACTCTGAGCATGAAGCCAAGAACTTAGCCAAAACTATTTGAGTGATTCTTAGGTTGCACTAAAATTTGAAAATTCTTGGGAGGAAGGATTACTAAATCTCTTATCTTCTTTGCTGTAAGTGCTCCTTTAACTTTTAGTTATTTCTGTAATTTAAGAAAACCCAACCCAAATATTCCGGATATTCTGGTTCATTTTGGTCTGTAAGGGGTCAAAATATAAGGACTTTTAGGGTTCTTTGGAATTTTAAAAATCAGCCCTTTGAAATTTCTCTTTGCAAAGCAGGAAGTCACTTGTTGCCCAAAGCAAACACTTGAGTCAAGCGTTTGCCTCTTTAGAGGGCTTCAGAGCTGTGGCGTTTCAGCACATTTCTCTGCATTTTAGAATGGTCTGAATCTGAGTCTTTACAGAATGGGTTATGCAGGTGGAAATATGAGATCTGTGTCTCTGAGTGTGGCCAACTGGCTAAGGCCTGAGGGCTGTTATTTCCTCCATTGTAGATAAGGCAGGAGGAGGCTGGGAAATCCAAAACGAAGAATTGGAAGGACGGATAGGGAAGAAGAGGCCCTATGTGCTTCTTGTCCCCTTTGCTTACCAGAATCCAACAAAAAGCAACTATCTTCTTTAATGTCATGGTCACAAACTAAATTTCTCAAAACAACTATTTAGAAGAAAAAGATAGATGTGAAAAATATAATAGCAAGTGGCTGATTAATCTTTAACATGAGTGATGAATCAAGAGTTGCACCACTTCACCCCAGGTTATACCAAAATCCATGCACACTCAGCCCCAAAGTAAGTCCTGCAGAATCTCACATATAGGAAAAGTAAAAGTCAATCATCAGTATCGTTAGTTTAGCATCCAAGGAAAACCATATTTTTCAATTGGTGTTTGGTTTCAGATACAGAACTACAAATACCAACTGTATGTATTGAAAAAAAAATCCACATAAAACTGGGCCCTTGAAATTCAAACTTCTGTTATTCAAGGGTCAACTGTAATTGAAAATCACAAGGAAATAAATTCCCGTGAGCGTTTTATAGTCATTCTAGTAGTCTAAACTCCTCTATCTATAGTATCAAAATGTAAATGCCATTGAGAATATCTGGAAGTAGCTGGAAACCCTCATTCATCGAAAGTGGATTCAATTCCATTTACAATCTCTATTATATACAGAAAAAATGGGCTAAATATATGTTTGAAGATTTTTCAGCACTACGTAAGTTTTCACCTTTAGTATACCAGTAAAATTAATTAGTTGAAGCTCCCCATTCCATGTCCTCACAAACAAAATTCAACCTTTAGTGAAAGTCACTTTTGAATTTTGAAACAATGAGTTTAAAGGGAAGTTACTAAAAATAATTGAAATTAACAGTGATTGTATAAAAAGGAAATAAACAGAAAATTACCTTTATTGGGCCCAAGAGACAATACATTTTAATTAACTTACTCTTTCTCCTCATTTGTTTAATTTTCACACAGGGATTTTAGTTGAAGTCACATATACTAATGTGTTCACCTGCTTATCTACTGTGTGTCTTCACAAGTCTCTACACTCTTCTCAAACCAGTGCCCTCCTGTTTCCTGTGTCCCTCCACACCTTGAGCCCACCTTGAGCCCACCTTAAGCTTCAGCCCTGCCTGCCCCCAATCCAGATACCCTGAAACTGGCCACTCAACGAACCATGTTAAAGCAAGACTCCTGCCCCACAGGTAGAAGAGCACCACTAGTTAAAGGAGCAAGCAATGAGTCCCTGGGACTTTTGCTTTTATATAATCAGAAAAGGCTGGGCGTGGTGGCTCACGCCTGTAATCTCAGCAACTTGGGAGGCCGAGGCTGGGGTGATCACGAGGTCAAGAGATAGAGACCATCCTGGCCAACATGGTGAAACCCCATCTCTACTAAAAATACAAAAATTAGCTGAGTGTGGTGGCACTCGCCTGTAGTCCCAGCTACTTGGGAGGCTGAGGCAGGAGAATCGCTTGAACTCAGGAGGCAGAGGTTGCAGTGAGCCGAGATTGGGTCACTGCACTCCAGCCTGGTGGCAGAGTGAGACTCCATCAAAAAAAAAAAAAAAATAAGAAAATAGAAAGAATGAAAAATAAGGCTAGTTTTGGAGAGAGGCTTTGTGAAGGACTCTGTGGTAGAACATGTGTGGTCATCTTTAGATTTGTGGTTCTCAGAATTTGGTTTGCACAAGAGTTAACTGGAGAGTCTGTTAATGATGAAGATCTTAGGGCTGTACCTTGAGATTCTAGGCGGGGGAACTCACAGGGGGAATCCAGAAGTCCTGGTGAGGGGACACCCAAAGGGTTGATTAAGCACCTTACCCATGTGAATCACTGCAACCTAGTGCAGTGATCACTAAGGTGCTGATCCCCATCCACCAAGATGCTCCTTCATCTAGCGGGATAAGGGGGCGGACTCCAAGATTTTATCACTGGCTCAGAGGACCACTCACTTCCAGTGGCCTCACCTACCAGAATCTGTTGCTTTTTTCACAGCAGCCCCCAAGTTTCTCATTCTCATTGGCTTCCAAGATGATTGAAAGAGCCAAAAAATACAGAAATAGACAAGTGCTATTTGCCAGTCGAAGGTGTTTATCAAGGGTTAGAAGAGTGTGGGAGGAACACACTACACTCAGCTCTGATTTGCTTCTTATGAGATAGCAGGTGATGGCGTCTGAGGTCAGCAGAAAGGAAGGGAAAAGGAGGATACTGCTGTAGAAGGCACCTGGAATGTTATTCTTCTAGCAAAGACTTTTCAGAGTGAACACTGGAATTCGTTCTGCAGGCTTTCCAGAATTAAAGAATGGACATTTTTCCCAAACACTAAAATTAAACTGTAAATCATGTTTATTCACAAGTTACATGTAATAGGAAACATTTCTGATATTGATAACTCTGAATCAGTAGTCCCCACCCCCCAACTTATTAGCAGTCTTGCTTTCTGTGGTTTCAGCCACTCATGGTCAAGTGGGGTCTGTAAATATTAAATGGAAAATTCCAGAAAAAAAATTTATAAGTTTTAAATTACATGCCATTCTGAGCAGCATGATGAAATCTCATGCTGTTCATATTGCCTTACCTGGAATGTGAATCATCGCTTTGTCCAGTATATTTCTGACCATTAGTCACTTAGTAGCTTTCTCAGTTATCAAATCGACTGTCAAGATATGTATTGCAGCACCTGTGTCCAAGTGACCTTTATCTGACTTAATAATCGCCCCAAAGCACAAGATTAGTGATGCTGGTATATTATATAATTGCTCTATTTTATTGTGAGTTATTGTTGTTAATCTCTTAACAGTGCCTAATTTATAAATTAAACTTTATCATAGGTATGCATGCATATAAAAAAACATGGTATATATGGAGTTTAGTACTATTGATAATTTCAGGCCTCCACTGGGGGCCTTGGAACATATCGCCCTCGGATAATCAGGGTCCACTGTGTTGCCTTGCAACTAGAATGGTGACGAATGGTTGGGAGGACTGAGGTACACATTTTAAGGTAGGAGCCACAATTGACCTAAACTGCTCTGCTTACTAAGATAAGAAAATAAAAGATTTAGTAGAAAACCCAGTGGCATGAAATCTGAGGCAGTGAGGGGCTGGGAAAACATGAGGTAAGCGTCATAAGGGGAATTTCAGTGACATGGGAGAAAGAGGGGCTTGATGCCAACCCATCAACACACACACACACACACACACACACACACACACACACTCCTTATTGCCTGTACCTTGCTTCATGTTCTTCATAGCATTTTTGCTCATCAGACATATAACTCATTTGTTTGTTTATTTTCTGTATTTCTGTATCAGTCAAGGTCCTGGCAGAAAAGAAGTCACATTCTCAAAGGGTAACAGAAGAGGTAAGAACAGTTAAGTCAACATAGAACTGGCAGCATCGAGCAGCCATGGGTTGCCTCTCATTAAGCAAAAAGGGTCAAGAAGGGTGGGGAGGTAAGAGAGGTGTCAGAGGAAACTGCCAAGATCTGTGGCTGTGGGTGAGGGGAATCCCCCAGGATCTGTGGCTAGAGGGGAGGAACACAACCACTGCCAAAACTGCAGCCTGGCAGGAGTTGGTGGGGAGAAAATGCCTAGCTCTCCTGTGCTCCCATACTACAACCTCCCGCTGGGATCTCCCACTCTCCCTACCTTCTATCACCCTCCCAGAGGACAAGGCACAGTAGAGTGCGGGGTTAGCCCCCTGGGGCACAGAAAAGGGCAAAGATGGACCTGGAGGGTAAACAGAGGCTAGCCAGCACCTCCCCCAACTAGAGTGCAGACTCGTAGGGGACAGTTGTTTTCGTTACTTCTTATCCCCAGGGCCTAGAACAGTGTCTGGTGTGTAGATTTTCAATAAATGTTTGATGATGGAATGAATGCGTGCATGATTTGGAAAGAGAGAGAGGTCGGAAGATTAAAGCAGTTTCCTAGCGTGTGTGATGTAAACCCACATTTATAGTATACAATTGGATTTACCCTTTCTCATAACGCTTTCACATGAAGGGATATTTTGAGGAAGGCAGGTTTGGCAGGCAGATCTGGAAGAAAAGATAGAGAAGATACAGCAAGGACCTCAGCACCATATGACCAAGAGTGAAACCACAAAGTCTGAAGTTTAATACTCTAGAATCTACAGGTGACAGAGGCACGGGAGTGTTCAAGCCCCAGCCAGCCCCCATCCCAGGGAGAAAGGCCTTGGGCATGGGGCAGCTCTGGGTTCCATCCTGACCAACTCAACCTCTCTGAGACTGATTTTCCTCATCTGTAAAATGGGGGTGAGGAGAGAATGCAGTGTTGTGAACATTGAGCACGACCCGACCCACTGTGCCTAGGGTGGTGTAAACAGTAGGAGCCGTAAGGATTGCTTCCTGTGCAAGGCAAGTTTTCTAATTTTGAGATAGGTGTGGAAACTGCTGCAGTTGCTCTGCTTTCTGGGCTGGAGCCATTCATTCCACATTCCTGATTAGGGAGAGGGTCAGGCGGTAATAGGACACCTCATTCCGGAGGACACCTTCACCCCATCCCCCTACAGGAAGCTTCCTGCTTCCTTTCTTCAGGGTCAAGTGGAGTCAAAGCTTGTTTTCCTTCTCACTCCAGGTCAGCATCACACATCACACTTGTGTTTTTCAGGTGGCCCTGGGGGCTTGGAACTGCACTGACAGACATCTGTGCAGCCCTTCCTTCCTCTGGGTCAGGGAGATGTTTCCAGATGGAGTTGAATTCAGGAGCAGGTGAGGGACTTGGGGAAAAGGAGAAAGGCAAGATTAGCTTCTCCTGGAGAAGCTGGGAAATGCCTCAGTGAATTGGATTTACGTGGCCCTCCTTTAATATGAGCTCTCTCTCCACTTTTATTTGATAGTGGCAAATTCTTCCTCTACCCTCTTTGGGTCTGTACCCCTAAAAGTACTGCTCTAAGATAAAATAAATTAGGCTAATTAAGAGAAAATGGGGCACCTCAGAATGAAGGTCTCCTGTGCTTGCATGAAGAGCCCCCAGGAGACACTCTGGAATCCGTGACACCAGGGTGGAGTGGTGGGGGTTTCCCTCAAGTGCACGCAGTAAGGTGGTGCATTGTCTGTAAAGATTTTGAAATCAACAATAAAACTGACTACAGCATTTTTAAGGGTTATCAGCTGGGCTCAGTGGCTCACGCCTGTAATCTCAGCACTCTGGGAGGCGGAGGCAGGTGGATCACGAGGTCAGGAGATCAAGACCATCCTGGCTAACACAGTGAAACCCTATCTCTACTAAAGATACAAAAAATTAGCCAGGCATTGTGGCATGTGCCTGTAGTCCCAGCTACTGAGGAGGCTGAGGCAGGAGAATCACTTGAACCCGGGATGCGGAGTTTGCAGTGAGCCAAGATCACACTATTGCACTCCAGCCTGGGCAACAGAGCAAGACTCCGTCTCAAAAAAAAAAAAAAAATAGTAACTATCACCATATGGTGGTGATCCCAAACAATGTCAGCGATTAAGTATTTTTCCTAAAAAATCTATTAAAGGTCTAAGTTCTAAACAGTTGCTACCATTACTGGTGAGTTTCAGTAATATAAGCTGCTATTTAATATACTTTTATTTATTACCTTTTAATAAATAGTGTTCTACAGAGAAGGTAATTCAGAAAACTCTCATTTATATAGCAGCTCCTGACACAGAGGAACTCAGCTACACGTTTGTTCCAAGAGTAAGTTTCTAAGGGTTTGGGACTGTTTGAGTTTGCCTGAAGTCTCTCCAGCCTCTGCAGAATGACACATCCCTGCATTTGAACAGTAGATTAAAAACACACAATGTTAGCATGGTGGTTGTAAAGAAACTGAACATGTGTAGCTTCAATTCTGTCATTATATGGGACTTACAGAGTTTTTATTTTTGTTTAAAATTTAAAACAGTGAAGACTGCAAACTTCAAGGCATACTATTATTATTTGGCACGTACAAATTTCAGTTCACACTTAAACATTTCACTGATTTTTAGTAGTAGCATAAAGTAGAATTTTTTTTAGTCAATTGCTTTAAATCAAAAGAATTAGTCAAGCAAATAAGGATTGTTGCTGAAAATAATGTCCTCATATAAAGGAGGGGAAAGTTAATAAAAGATCTGGTCCAAGTGTCAATGCTGCTAGATATCTCCATGGTCCAGAATTATGTGTGCTGGCTGCTCTCTAATTTTATGTATAGAAGTGTGAGTGTGTATGTGGCATAGGAGTGTGCATGCATGTGTGTGTGTGTATGTGTGTTTTTGAGAGAGAGAGAGACATTAGTGGATTTGGGTGGCTCAGGGGCAAGAGATCACTCATAAGATTGCCCATATTTAGTGCGAGCCCAGAAGGTTCAACTGAAGAGTCCCAGACAAAGATGTGCTGTAAGTATGTGCACATACTGCTGGGTAAAACACAAAGTCTAGATCTTAATGGCTTTCAACAAAATGGAAAAGTGAACAATTTGAGGAATTCCGGAAGAAACTAAAAATAAATGTGGTTTTCCCTCCCTTAATATTCCAGGTCAGATGAAGCAAAACCAAGGGCTATGTGTCTGGAATAATCGTGTAATTGTTGATATGTAGCTATGTTTTGTGTACTGTGCTTCAGATCCAAAAATAGTTTAGTGGTCCTAAGAGGCAGACTCTGATAAATAGAAGGTGACGTAGTTATGAAAGGTCTTGAACTTGGAAATGTGGACCCCCTCATTGTGCTGAGATAGGCCATGGGAGCTGTGGAGAGCTGAGCAATTTCCCTGAGGCCCGACGACAATCTGTACAATGCTAGACCATTTTGAATTGCAGTAGCAGCCACTGTGAACACCTTTGTCTTCAATCTCTTACCCTTTAAATTCCTAAAATAGAAAGCTCAGGCTAGAAAGCAGGGCAACTCACCTTCAGTAGTAGCAACCTGATCACCAGGCCAACTAGGTCGGTCCATCTCTCCGGGTTTGCCATTGTGGTATGAGACGGAGCAGACCACTGAATAAAGAGGGTACCCAAGCAATGACATATCCACGACTTGGACCTGGGGAGACAGAGAATTCAGTGGATTTAGGGGCAAGCCACTTGAAGTGAACAGCTAGTGCTTTTCCCCAGTATTAAAACAAGCAAGTTGTTTTGAACAGGAGTTACTTTACTGAGCGATATGTGTAGGATCTGGAAATTATTTATCCTTGTATTTTCCTTAAAAACGATTCACTACAGGTAACATAAAAGTGGTGCTCTTGGGTGCCAAGACCTTGCTAACTATCAAGTTAATAATTTAATTCCCCTAAGCTCACTCACGAGCTCTGTGGTTTTGCAGCATTCCACGTCTCTACGCTTTTAAGAGGCACATTCTTCCTTCTCCCCAAGGAGTTGAACTTCAGAAAGTTTGATTAATTTTCATATATGCTTCGTTTTCCATTCCCATCACTGCTGCCTCCAGCTTTGTGCTTCTCCTCAGTGATCTTATTTTTGGCCCCTTCTTGGCGCTGAGTTTCAGAGCCATTGTTGTTTTTCATAGACACTGGCGTCGGCCAGTCTTTTTTCAGATTTCTTTCTCAAGCAAACATTGTCACTGTGCATGACATATTATGTATTCTTGAAAGGGCATTTTAAAAATAATATGTCATCCCTCAAAGGAATTGAGAGGAGTCTTAGTACAGGGACACGATTATTGGCCATCAAACAGGAGCCCAGGAGCAGTGACTCTGTAGGGAGGTGGGATGCATACTTGAGGGTGGTAATTTTCACCACATAGATGATTGATCTCTGGTTGACCAGAAGGTGATACTGACCTAGCGATGTCACCCTTCTATTGTAGGTCTTATAAATTATTGAGCATCTGTTATGTCATGTTTCTAGCTCTTCCTCAGAAATTACTTTCACTATGGCTAAGATTGTGGCATGGGGAAGTCCTGTTCCCCTATTAGCAAACAAGATGCTTCAGGGGGCATTAATATACACAGAAAACCCTTGTGTGGATATAGCAGCAACCACAACCATGCTGTGACTTTTCTTTGGGGTATCCTGGATTCCACTAACAGTATACATCCTACCAACTGAAAAAGAGATAAGAGGTAAAATCTGTCCTTGATTTACTTACTTATTTTAAAAGTACTAATTGAACACCTACTATGTTCCTTTTAACAGTTATCTAGCATTTTAGTTTGTCTTTTATAACCTCACCTCCACATTAGTCACTTCTAACTAATAATTTTTAAAACTAATGGTCAAAAAATAATTTTTAAATGATCAATTCTTGAGTGTTCAATTTGTTCTTTCTTAAATAGGTTCATGTACTGCACATGAATAAAATTCAGAGGGATCCAGGAACTTGCATGGTAAAAAATATGCCCACTAAATCACATTATGTTTTACCTGTATTTCAATATAATTATTTTCATTCCTTACCTTATATATTCTGTTTTGTGCATTTACAAACATTATTCTGAGAAGGCTTGCATAGCCTTCACCAAATGTACAAAGAGGTTTATGGCAAAAATTAAATTGGTTCTGTTTTAGTCTTTTTTTTATTTTTATTTTTTGAGATGGAGTCTTACTTTGTCACCCAGGCTGGAGCAAAATGGCACGATTTCGGCTCACTGCAACCTCTGCCTCCCAGGTTCAAGGTCAGCCTCCTGAGTAGCTGGGATTACAGATGTTAGTCATTCTTTTAGTGAGAGTCAGTGAGATGCAAGCCCTCCCAGTCTTCATATGCCTAAAAATATTTTTATTTTGCCTTCATTCATGAAGATTCTTTCAAGTGTGACACCAGATGAGGTCACCCTGGGAGAAAGCACAGGTGAAAGAGGACAGTGGGCCCCTGGGCCAAGCCTTAGGCACTCCAACTTAAGGAGACCGAGAGGAGGGACTGCCAGGGCAGGAGGAGAGTGTCATAGAAGACACAAGAATATGTCTTGTGGTTTATAAGAAGGAAGAAGTGGCCAGCTATGTCAAATGGTGCTGCAGGGTCAAGGGAGATGAGAACAGCTGATTGACCATGGGTTATGGCAACCTGGAGACTGAGGGAGCTCCCTGCAAGCAGCTGTGATACAGAAGTAGGGAGGGAAGATTGATTTGACTGACTTTGAGGCTGGAGAAGAAGGTTAAAGAGGTGGAGATGAGATCTAGGTATTTGGCTCTTTGGTGAAGCGCTGTGAAGCGCAACAGAAAAATGTTTCAGTAAATGAGGGGAAAGAGAAAGATGTAATGTCAAAGATATTCTATGTTTGCGTGCTGATGATGCTGAGGAAGTAAGAGGGGACAGCACCTAGAGCCCTGTGGAAGAAGGGGCAGGCCTTATGATCCTCTCAAACTGGAAAGAAGGCCAGAATGGGTAGTGCAGGTGCAAGAAGATTAAAAGTTTTTGTGTAGGAAGATGAATGTTTATTATTTTTTTCAAATAGCATCTCCCTCTGTTGCCCAGCCTGGGGTGCAGTGGTGTGATCACGGCTCACTGCAGCCTTGACTTCCCAGGCTTAAGTGATCCTCCCCACTCAGCCTCCCTGGTAGCTGGGACTACAGGTGTGCGCCACCATGTCTGGCTAATTTTTGTATTGTTTTGTAGAGATTGGGTCCCACCATGTTGCCCAGGCTGGTTTCAAACTCCTGGGCTCAAGGGATCCGCCTGCCTCAGCCTCCCAAACTGTTGGGATTACAGGCGTGAGCTGCCGCACCCAGCCAAATGTTTCATTTAATTGACTGTTTTTCCAATGAAATATGAGGCAAGGATACTGCTAAGACTGAAGAGAGAAGAGAAGGTGTGAAATGGCCATTTCAAGGAGTGAGAAAACTAACATAAATAATAGGATTGCCAGGTTATATGGCTACAACAATTCCACTGATAATTGGCAGAATGATTTTTACATGCAAGCTGCATGTCAGCCCATAAATAACAGCTCTCTGAAATACCATCTCCACACCATCTCCCACTTCTTTCTACCCTCGTTGTCCTCCTGTTATCTCTACTGTCATCCATGTTAAATCTTTAGCTGCTGGTTTAAATTAATTCACACTAATATGGAACTCACTGGAAATGGAAATGAACAATATGTAAACATTTCAAAGATATTTGAGTCAGAGTAGGGGAAGTTTCTTCACTTAAAGCAATTTGTCTCTAAAAGTGTAATTTTAGGAATGAGGTACAGATAAACAGGTTTTCCTATTGCTTCCCAAATCCTGCTACAGAAGTGACGGTTTATACTTCCAATGTCACCTGCCATCTTATTTTTCATACTATGGTGCCATTCGCTACACTTTCAGTTAAAAACTGTATTCCAATATGTTAAAAAGAACCACTTAACGTTTTTCCATGAAAGAATATAGGCCCTGGAGGCTGGGCATGGTGGCTCACCTGTAATCCCAGCACTTTGGGAGGCCGAGGCAGGTGGATCACCTGAGGTCAGGAGTTCGAGACCAGCCTGGCCAACATAGTGAAACCCCATCTCCACTAAAAATACAAAAATTAGCTGGGCATGGTGGTGAGTGCCTGTAATCCCAGCTACTTGGTAGGCTGAGACAGGAGAATTGCTTGATCCCAGGAAGCGGAGGTTGCACTGACCTGAGATCGTGCTACTGCAGTCCAGCCTGGGCAACAAGAGTGAAACACTGTCTCAAAAAATAACAATAATAAATAATAATAACAAAATAAAAATAAGAAGAAGAATATAGGCCCTGGAAACATTGAGCTAATTTATTTAGAGTGTCATTTCTTGCTCTAAGTCATGAGCCAGACATTGTAAGGAAAAGCCAAACATCATTAAACAAGTTTAGCACAAGTGTCATATTGCCTCTTTCTCTGCTCAGAAATCACTACTTCGTCTTAGACATTAAGTATATGGATAACTACCCCACCTGTACCTGTGAAATTGTCCCAATTTAGAGGTAAGAGAAAGGGGTATCTTAATAGTCCTCCTTGGGAAGAAACCGTCTTTAGAAAAATAGTGTGATAAGCACCTAGAAAGCAACTGAGACTCAGACCTCTAAGAGAGTAGAGGGTCTCATGCATAAAGTGAGGGGTGGAATATGTTTGTTATCCTCATAGATAAAGGAGCCAATGGGAGAAGAGTGGAGATTACAGGGAAGAAGGGAAGAGAGATCAGCGAGATGGTGGGAAGCTGGCACTAGAGAAGGTGGGAGGCTATGGAGCGCTCAGTGAAGAATTGGTCAAAATATCCCAGTAGAGTAGTAACATCCACCCTTCCAGTCACAACTCCGTTATTTTTCTGGTTGTAAATATGACTTTATTCACTCCTTTACCCCCAAACTTTAGGTTCACATTTACTGGGTGTGTGGTGAAATTCAAAAAAGCGGCTGTTGTTCTTTTGTACCAACCTAGAGCCACACACACACAACATACTAGGAATGTGGCAGTTCTATGGGTTGACCAGGCCAGGAGAATATAAACATCCTTAGGAATTCCCAGGCACCCTGAGGTGGGCTCTGAACTTCCACAAGCTGGGGAAAAGCAATTTTATCTAGAATTTTGATCGACCAGGATTCACAGCAGGCATTTGGGTTATGCTTCGTCTGGAACCCAATCTGACTTGGGTCAGTTCTTCTGTCCCCTTAAATGTTCCTGAGGTTGTCACCCCACTTTTCAGTATCTCCCTGGTTAGAGTCAGGTAAGAATCAAATTGAAGCATTTTAGCCAGAGCATAGCCTACACTTCTGTCTCAGGAGGGCAATACAGCTATTTGGCATGACGTGAGCTTAATTCTAGCCTGGGGAAGTACAACGTGGAGAAACTTCTGCAATAAGGCTTGCTTGTTGACTTTTTGATGGCAAACCTTTGTTTATGGGTGTTGTCTGAGAAGGAGGTTTCAGGCCTTTATCACCTATTATGATGCTGTTCTGAGTACTCTATGAAAGCTCGTACCTAGGTAAGTGGGTGGGACTTGGGGGTTGTGGAAGGAAAAGAGACTGCCTAACTGGTGCTGGTCTACTTCTGTGATAATGATGTTAACAAGGAAATTCTGTTGCTGGCTTGCATCAGAAGTGTTATCTGGATTTAATAAATAAAGAGAGGTTAAATGCTGACAGAGTTTTTATCGTTCTCGTCAGTACCGAGGTGTAACAGGAGTTTACCTCCGTGTGTCCTTATTCTACTTACAACCATTATTTCTCCTACCAGAAAATTGGGGATGGGAATGCATGTGTTGGTGGTGGCTGGGGGTCACCAGAGCATAAGGTAACAGCACGGGGTACAGAGACACAAGATCTAAATTGTAAGTCTGGCTCTGACACTAATGCTGCTTGTGACCTTGGTTAAGCCTTTCAACTTTAATACTAGATAATTGGAACAAACGATCACTAGCTGTGCCCACCCCCCTCCACCCACCCCCGCCACCCTTTGCTCTAATATTTTTTGATTCTGATTTTCTCCTGGCATGGATGACTCTTCAGGACATATTTGTCTAGTGGTTTTGGCATTATGACTGTTCACTAATCGCCTTGATAAATTCTGAGGAAATTATCTCTACAATCAGAGATAAAAATAAGGGAAACTTTTTTGAGTCAAAGGAAATGTTGAAGCACCGAAAATAGCATAGAATGATGGAATTCAGATGGGAGATGGTACTGTGAGGACAGGGCTTTGCAGTTCCAAACCAGGATTCTGCCTGATGTTTGCAGATTGGCCTCGCTGTTACTGGAGTATATGGTATCCGCTAGTGCAGAGTGCCCACACCCAGGATGTACAGTAAAGAAGCAGAGGTTAAAATAGGAGTGACTGCCCAGTGTGCATGGACAAGATGACATGTGTACATTGACAGGAAAAGTGTAGCTTCCTTCTAAATAGATTCCCTCCTAGGCCAAGACAAGAAGGAATGCCATGTCCTCAAATACCTGCTCTTCTCCATGGGACTGGGTTGGAGGGGACTGAGGGAGGAAGAGTCAATGACAAGTCGATGATTCTGAAATTATGTGCATCACAGCTGAGGCATGTGGGTGACGTATTTCATACCATGGGCATCAGAAATGACTTCCTGCTACATAGACAGCATGTCATCACTAAGAGCTGAAAGTGGAATGTGAAGGCTGTGGATGGCTCACAGGCCATTGGTGGTCAGCGCTCCCCAAGAATAGATCAATAAGGATCAAGAAAGAAGTGTGGATGACACCTCAATGAACCGTACCTCAAATCTGCACTGCCCCCCCGTCACCCGAGATGCTGTCTCTCCCTCTTCTAGGAGATGGCAGAGGGGGTAGTGCTAAGAGTAGGGTCCAGAAAAGGGTCCTACTTGGAGGGTGATTTGGATTTCTGGCAGAAGCTGGGGCATCACTGGAGTCATAACAAGTGCTGGAAGGGAGCTGTCAACTGTGTCCAGTTGGCTCAAAAGATGGAAGCTTTGCAATCTTCCAGGGCAAAACAACATCAATGTCCGAGAGACGCCTACACAAAGAAGGTGTAATAACAGTCTGTTGGTGGAATGGGTGCAGTAGCAGTAAGTGCAAATAAAATCTGAGTGGCTGCAGCTAAGCACAAATATGACCAATTCCATTACTGGAGGCTCTGCCAAAATATACACACCCGAGATAAGAATAAGACCATTTGTATACTATGAAACTGCCCGATTATTTGCCAGTTCCTTCCTTGCATAAGGACGGGTCAGTGTCAAAGGAGAATTTTCTTGGTCTCAGTATAGAAATACCGAAAGAGAGCTGACCTTGGGTCAAAAGGGTTACCAACATCTGGTTATGGCTTAAAAAATAAAAGAAAATTAAAAAAGCAGGGCTTACCCTGCCAAGATGTGGAGGTAGGAGAATTTCGCAAGTTGAACTATTATGTACTTTAGTTATGCTGGCCAGGGCTGTGACATTAATAACTTTGCTTGTGCGTTACACTTTCAAATATTCCTCTGCAATGAATCAGTTAAGCAGGCAACAGAGTTTTGCTCTTGTCACTCAGACTGGAGTGCAGTGGCGCAATCTTGGCTCACTGTAACCTCTGCCTCTCAGGTTCAAGCAATTCTCCTGCCTCAGCCTCCTGAGTAGCTGAGATTACAGGCACCTGCCAACACGCCCTGCTAATTTTTGTATTTTTTAATACAGACAGGGTTTCGCCATGTTGGCCAGGCTGGTTTCGAACTCCTGACCTCATGTAATTCACCCACCTCGGCCTCCCAAAGTGCCGGGATTACAGGCATGAGCCACTGCACTCGACTTGGGAGTTTACCTTCTAGTCCACGGATGCAAGATGGTGACATCCAGCAAGATTTAAAAGTGTATTATAGCGTACCAGAGATGATATGGAAAACCAAAGCAAGTAGGGGGGATGTGGAGGGATGAAATGTAAGATACGGCTGTCAATGAAGGCCTCACTAAGAAAGCAATGTTTGGGCAGAAGTGAGAATGAGGTGACGGAGTGAGTCTTGAGGAAATCTGTGCAAAGAGCGTCCCTGGCAGGCAGAGAGAACAGCAAGTATGAAGACCCTCAAATGCAAGACTGCCTGGTCTGCAAGGAGGCCAGTATGCCTAGAGCAACATGAATGATGGAGAGAGAAGGTGGTGCAGATCATGTAGGTCTCACTGGCTGCTGAAAGGACTTGTGCTCTGACTTCAGGAGATGAGTTGAGCACATGTGGACTTTATATAACTTGTATTTTATAAGGACCATTCTAACTGCAGTCTTCAGAACAGACTATAAGTGGCAAAAGGAGATGCACAGAGACAGGTAAGACACTGGTAATTATCCAGTCAAGAGATAGTGATGGCTTGGATGAGAATGATAGCAGCAAAAGGGGTAAGAAGTGCCAGATTATGCATATATTTTGAAAATAGAGATAACAAGATTTGATGACAAATTAAATGTAAAGTGTGCAAGGTAGGACTCAAGGATGACTCTGAGGGTTTTGATCTGGGTAACTGGAAGGATGGAGATGCTCTTTGCTAATATGGGAGAGACTGATGGTATAGCTAGTTTGGGAGGGATGATCAGGAGTTTAGTTTGGGACATGTTCTGTTTGAGGGCCTAATGAACAACTGAAAGGAGATATCAAGTAGGCAATTGAATACATGGGTCAGCAATTCAGGTGAGAGGTCTATGATAGAGACAGACATTTGGAAGTCATCAGCACAAAGATTTAAGCCAAAACTAGTAGAGATTACCTGGGAAATAAGTGTCAACAGAGAAGGGTTTCAAAGACTGAGCTATGAGACACCCTTATGTTAAGAGGAAGAACCAGCAATGGAAAATGAAATGGAGAATTTAATTTTGCTTGCTTTTATTGATAACCCATTATATACCAGCACTGTAACAGGAGCTGGGCATAACATAAATGAGACTAGTGCCTGCCTTCAAGGTGCTTACAGTCAATGCATTAAATGGATTATTTGAATGCAGTGTGGTAACTTCAAAAAGACATGCATCTGGCAGTGTGGGATCAGGGAAAAGAAATACTTGGCTGAGGCTGGGAGAAATAGGAAGGTCCTTGGAAGAAATAACACCTGGAACTTAAAAAGAGACTAAACGTTACCTGTGTGAAGAAAGGAGAAGGGCAGAGTGAAAGAAGGGCAGAAGTGAAACAGCTGGGAACATGCTGGAAAACATGTATTTATTTGGTGCTGAAATTTCTTCCTGAGAAAGTAGGAGCTTTGTCTCTAATGAGACCGTACCTTACAGCCATGAGAGACACTTCATATTAACAAACATAGATAACATGACTGGTGAATTATTCTGGCTACGTTTGCAGTTCGGTTCAAGAAATTTGGGTTCAGCCACCAACACCAACGTTTTAGAATTCAGGAAAACGGCTGCTGTGACAGTCAATTCCAGCCGTAGCTACGACAGAGCAGGGTCTCTCCATCCACAGTTCATTCTGGGTTGCCGCTGAGGCCATATGGTGGTTGCATTTTTTATTTGCTTTTGTTTTCATTGTAATGTGTGTGCAGCAAGCACAGAGTGTTCCTAACAACAAGCAGGGAACTGTGGGCGAGAAGAATTGCTCCTCGGGGAAGGAAAGGGACAGCCACTTTGACAACGCCCATTCCATGCTAGAGAGCCTGCTGCACCCGACAACCAAAACACGAGCAGGAGAAACGGCAGCATTTGCCCAGGAACTGCGTCCCTCAGCAGGCTATTTTTAAGTTAGGGTGTATCCAGTCTAAGGTATAGACTACAGTTGAGAATCAGTATCTAGAAGTGGAATAATAACATTTTGGAGTTCATCCTCTTCTTGCCCAAATACTCTGGTCTCAAGCCTAAGTCCTGCTGGTGGTTGCTGACTTGCCCCAGGCTGATAGCATGACAAGAAGGGAAGGCAGCTGGAGGGGAGAGAGGCTGAACTTGGAGGCATTGAGGCCAGGACTCCAGAGAACAACAAACAGTTACTAAACTCTTCCTCTTCAGTTTCAGCAGAGTCTATAATCTCAGTACTATTATTATCCCACGTTCACACATAATAAAACTGAATCTCAGGGCCAGGAGCAGTGGCTCACGACTGTAATCCCAGCACTTTGGGAGGCCGAGGCGGGGAATTACCTGAGGTCAGGAGTTTGAGACCAGCCTGGCCAACATGGAGAGACCCTGTCTCTATTAAAAATACAAAAATTAGCCAGATGTGCTGGTAGACACCTATAGTCCCAGCTACTGGGAAAGCTGAGGCAGGAGAATCGCTTGAACCCAGGAGGCAGAGGTTGCAGTGAGCCAAGATCGCGCCACTGGACTCTAGCCTGGGCGACAGGGCGAGACTCCGTCTAAAAACAAAACAACACTGAATCTCAATAGGGTCAAGTAATCTGTACGTGGCCACATAAAATTGGTGGGACCAAAGCGTCAATTCCTACAGCCTGACCCCAGAGTCCTTTCTTTGACACTATGAGGAATTCTCTGAAGATACTCTTGGGACTACCTGCATGGGACTCACCTGAAGCACTTATTTCCAATGCCGATTCCAAGCCAGGCCTCATTCATCAAACTTTCTGTGGGCAGAGCTCCAGAGTAGAGGGTCAAACAGCATTCCCCATCTGTGTTCTGACCTTGGGAAGGTTTCTCCTTGGGCCTCAGTTTCCTCTTTTGTAAAATGAGGATCAGTGGGGTCACTTCCAGTTCAAAAATGAGCTGACTATAATTCATCTTTAAACCCAACAACCTGAATGCAGCCTGCCAACCAGGCCTTTACCATGTATCTCCTTATCTTTAAATATCTGTGCTATCGAGTGGTATTTTGAGTACCACTAAATTTAAAGTTTGATACACAAATACTCACAGAGTTTCCCTGGAAACCTAAGAGAACTGGACATCCCTCCAATGTGGCATTTTTGAGGTACAGCCCTCCCGCGGGGGAGGACTAAGCAACTTCTTTAGGTCTCTTCTCTTCTGCGGATTCTTTTATTCTCTGCTTTCTTGGCACTGCTAAAGACAAAGAATTCATCGATAGTCTTAATTTTCCTTCCACTCTGAAATTACAATCTAATTTAGTGGTCATCTTTTAAAAGTTGAAACCAGGCATCCTGTACTTCTCATCAGCTTTAACCTATGTTTGGTTTGCTCTGGTTTTGCTTTTCTGATTTTTTTTCTTTGGAGAAAGGAAAGTGAGAACTAAGGGCATTGGCCAAACAAGTCTGTCCACTTGGTGGAGAGGTTTCCAGATAAGAAGGATCTGAAGGACTTCCCATGGGCGTGAGGGAAATCGCACACGCCATCCGGGGAAGAGGACCAGGAAATCACTTTTTGTTTTTAAAACAGCAGCTCTGCTCTCAGGGATGACTCTGTGAGTCTGGGAGGATCATAGCTGGGGGAGGCCCCAGTGAGGCTGAGCGTGGGAGCGGAGCTGCCAGTCCTGCCTGAAAACGCGAAATGAGTCTCGCTTGGTTCTCCCTCCACTGGGCGTGAGAGCCCCTGCCCAGGAGACAAATGGCCCCGTAGTGGAAACTGGGAAGCTTTTAGGCATCTGATCAGAGCGGGAGCCAGCCGGGGGACCACAGTGCTGGACAGGTAACAGATACTTCTCCTACTACGGTCTGTTGGTCTGTCTCCCTTTGTAGCAAGACCTCAGGGGCTCCTCAGTCACTTCGCTTAAGACATCTTCCACTTACGATCCTCTTTGCCTGCTTTTCTTTTGTGTAGGTGTAATATGTATGTTGGGAAAGTAAAGTATGTCCAGTCAAGAGCATCGTGCAGACTCTTGGTCCAGTTAATGAGACTGTGTTAAGGAGATGGAGTATCAAGCAACTAGCTGGGATCCTTTAGGATTTTCTTAATAACAGACTTTTTTTTTTTTTTTTTCAAACAAGTTCTCTCGTCCTTAAACCAGAAAATACTATAAAAACCAGTGCATTCATGAGCTACTGAGCTGCTGCTCTTGCCAAGAGCATTTCAGGGCCAGGCGGCCATTGCTGTGGTCGGGCTGAGGAAGGAAGAAGCTGCATCCCAGTAGCAGGAGGAGCCCCCGCTATTCGCTCAGCTCAGGGAGAGTCCTTCCGAAGGGCAAGGGAGGACCTTAGAAATGTAAAATGTAGGCTGCAGCCTCCCACCCAGGACTGAGGGGAAAGGAGTTTGTAGTCAGCGTTAGGAAGGAGGTCAGTCAAAGTGCTGGGGCTTCAGGGCCAGGCCGACTTGTTTTGAAAGGAGCAACTCTATGATGTGCGGTTTGCTTAAACCATGTTTTCTCATATTTCAGAAAGCCAGGCCATGTCACTTCACTATAGCATTTTTTCTTTCATAAAAGGCTAATGTAGTTGGTTTTTCAATGTAGGTTATTTTTGAATTACACAAATAATACTTGACTATAGTCTTATTGTAAAAGAATATCTCTAAATAGATTTTATTTTTATTTTTTTGAAATGGAGTCTCGCTCTGTCGCCCAGGTTGGAGTGCAGTGGCACGATCTTGGTTCACTACAAC
Source organism: Symphalangus syndactylus (assembly GCF_028878055.3). Taxonomy (NCBI): domain Eukaryota; kingdom Metazoa; phylum Chordata; class Mammalia; order Primates; family Hylobatidae; genus Symphalangus; species Symphalangus syndactylus. The sequence continues at coordinate 20,750,040 of NC_072445.2, read as the reverse complement.
CTCTGCCTCCCGGGTTCAAGGGATCCTCTTGCCTCAGCCTCCCAAGCAGCTGGGATTACAGGCACCTGCCACCACACCCTGCTAATTTTTGTATTTTTAGTAGAGATGGGGTTTCACCATGTTAGCCAAGTTGGTCTCGAACTCCTGACCTCAGGTGATCCACCTGCCTTGGCCTCCCAAAATGTTGGAATTACAGGCGTCAGCCACAGCAGCCGGCCTTCTCTTAACAGTTTTCAGTTGCACCCCCAATATACACTCTCTTTTCCCCTCCCCAAAGATTATTCTATCAATTGTTTTCTGTGTTACCAGTTAAAGGCTTTATTTTCTGTTCTTCTGAGCTCTTAAGACAAGCCGGGGCACAGGAGTACAATAAATTCTCGTTGTCAAGTTCATGTGATTTATCCTAAACTCCTTCCTCTCAGTGAAAAAGATAAAATGATACATGGGAAACTTGAATAGCTCTTTTAACTCTTAAAAAAGTATAAAGAGTTTTACTCATTTTTACCATTCCTATTTTGTGTTGGTTTTGGCTTCGACAATTAATAATATTAGTAACAACCTCCTAAGGATTAAATTCTAGACTGGCCAATTAGTGGTTTGGGCTTTTCCCTTGAAGGGCATCAGAGGTTTCTTATTCTAGAAATGAAAGGGGAGAAAATAAAATAACAGGAAATTAACTAGATAGATAACAGCTAGATTGATAGATAAAGTGGCCCAGAGAATGTAGAGTGAAGATAGGAGAGATTGCCCTTTTATTCAGTGGATAATAAATGCATTTAACAGGTCGGTTCATTTTCCATCTCTTTTAGTCTTCTGTAAAAAGGTAGCCTTCCCCTCCCCACCAACAATGTTAAGAGACAAGCAAGTACGGAAAACATCACTATGAACAGGTTGATACAGCTTATGGAGAAAGCCTTTGGGAAAAAGGTATAAATAAGCAATGTCAAATCCAAGAATAATACAAACACTTTCAGTAGCTATTTCATATTTTCTTGTTCTTTACAGGGTTTCTCCACCCCAAACTACAGGGCCACTAGGCCTTGCTGATTTTGGACATTCTGTAAAATTTGCCTGCCTTTGTCCCTTCTCTAGGTCTCTGCCTACTCTGATGAATCATTTCTTCCTAGTGCACAGCATTAGCCACATGAGAGACCTCCACTGAGGCCCTGTGGACTAACACTGCCTCACTTACTGAGTGTGGGTTTATTGACTACGATATAGTAACCCTCACGTACTGTGCTATGGGGTACTTGGGGGCATTTTGGAGCAGTTAAAAATATCCCATGGTGTCCCACCTCCTCGGGTTAATGAGGCTAATCTGTCTCCTCCTAAATATTATGCATTCAATCTCTTGTATTTATATGCAACTTTTTAGTTATCAAAAGACTTTTATGCCTCTTCTTTCACCATATCACAGGTAAAGCAGGTAACTTATTCTCCTCTAATGGAATACAAAAACAAGAGGTTCAGAAGTTGATTTTTTTGCCCCACATGGCACAATGAATTTTTTGGAGGACTGAGATGAGAAGAAACTCAGATTGCTGTCTTTGCAGCCCCATTTTTTTTTTGTCAGTACTATGAGGATAAAAGTCATGTGGAATAGAGAATTAATGTGATTGGCTGGATTCTGTCAGCTTTGTAGCCACATGGTAGATGTTTTGCTGGGAATCTAAAGTTAGACTAAACTATTGCCTTGTCCAGATGTTAGCAGGTTCTATCACCTGCTGTCCATCGGCGTCACCCTAGGAACTTAACAACAACAAAAAAACAATATCTAGACACTTTGCCAGAGAAACTGAATCACAGTCTCTGAGGATGGGGCCAGGGCATGGTTAGATTTTTTGTTTGTTTGTTGGTTTTAATCTCCAAAGTGATTCTATAATGCAGCTGGGGTTGAGATTCACTGAGTCTTGGCTGTGTGAGATACAGTGGCTAAACTGAGAAGCAGAAGCAATGGCTATTTATAAAGCCAAGAAATTAGGACCAAAAGTGTCAGCAGCAGTGCAGATCATTAGAATTCTGGCTGCTGCTGTTTTTTGGAGGAACCTACACATCTGCACGTCAGAATGAAGAGGAGATTTCCGACACCTCCAACAATGGCACTGACTTTCCAGTTTTAATTGGAACAACCCCACTGACTTCACTGTAGATACATTGGCTCCCTGAGACTTGCAGATTTTAGAAAGGCAGATTAAATGTTCTAGATAAACAGGATGTGCTCTTCTAATGCCAGATGACTATCAGATCATACATTTTATTCAAGGTCACTTCGCCATGTTGTATCCCAATCCCAAGAGAAAGGGGAAAAAAAGAAATACTAATTATCCTTTGCATGAGCTGCCACTTTCTGGGTTGAACTAAATATGAATAGACAATAAGTCATGGCTGTTTTTTTAATTATAACATGTTTCCCTACAGCATTTTCCCCACTGACATTTCTTGGTATAGTTCAAGTTAGTATCTCTCGTCAGTGCAATGTTTGTCTCCTTGATAGAGAGGACTACAGGGACTGTTCAGTATTTATCTGTTTCCCCAGGACCTACGAGTTTCTGCACAGAGTAGGTGCTCTAATAAGGATGGTTGAGTTAAATATATGTATTAGCTAAGGGCACACCATGATTCACAAGTTACTTACCAGCTCAACATTTCAGATCACATGGTGTGACTCTGGTCATGATGGTTAAAATAATTGGAATCTTCCCTGTTTCCTAAAAGATAATCGCCAATGTGAAATCTTTAAAATTACAATTACAGCCTAGTAGAATCACCTACTCTGGTGTGACTTGCTAAGTGCTGTGGAATTGCAAAGGCAGAGAACCTTTCTTCTTGATCAGCTTAGACTCTTAGTGGAAAGCAAGTTACAGGCATTGAGAATTTTAATAACAAACATTTTTTTGACTGAATTTGTTTTAATTATTATACTTGAAGTTCTGGGGTACATGTGCACAACGTGCAGGTTTGTCACATAGGTATACATGTGCCATGTTGGTTTGCTGTGCCCATTAATTCGTCATTTACATTAGGTATTTCTAAGAGAAAACCAAACACTGCATGTTCTCACTCATAAGCAGGAGTTGAACAATGAGAACACATGGACACAGGGAGGGGAGCATCACACACAGGGGCCTGTGGGAGGGCGGGGGGGGGGTTAGGGGAGGGATAGCATTAGGAGAAATAACAAACAATATTTATCGAGTACTTGCTATGTTCCAGGCACCATACTTAGTGTTTTATAAAGATGATTGTTCACCCATTTAGTTGTTCCAATAATCCTATGACTCAGATCAAATAATAATCCCCATTTTATAGATGGGGGATCCAGAAAAGTTAAGTAAATTACCTGAGACAAAAAGCTAGCGAATAGAGGCACGTTAAGATTCCATCTCAGGTAGTCTGACTTCAGAGTCCATACGCCTAATTACCGTGCTATGCCTGAAATACACACAGTGCTGAAAAGTGATCCACATGACAGGACCAGATGAGTAGCTGAGGAGAGAAATGCAGTGCATGCAGTGGAAAGAGATATCTCTGGGGAAGACAAGATAAGAGACAGTATGCCATAAAGGTCAGAGTTCAGACTTTGGAGACAAACTTGGCCACTTGCCAAGTGTGTTTGTTTAGCCAAGGCTCAGTTTCTTCATCTGTAAAATGAAGATGATGATACTTCTCATAAACAGGATTATAAAGATTAAATGAGTCTAGTGCATGTGTAGTGCTTAACCTAATGCTTGCCATATAGCAAGTGTCTGGCACACAGCAAGTGCTTGATAAATTACAGCAATTGTTGTTGTTACCAAATGAATAAGCAGGACCTGAAATGATGACTAAAGCTCAGAAAGGAGAAATAGAGCATTTCAGTCACCAAGAATAGTGTGAGAAGAAGCTGCAAGGTAGCAATGCATTCCACCAATATTTTCTGTTAATATTTATGACAAAAGAAGGTACAATAAAAGCTGGGAGTGGGTCAGTTTGCTCTATACCTAAGTGTTATGGGAGAAAAATTGACAGAGCTCATTTTACATGAGGCCGTGGTGATCATGCTTTCCTGGTGAATCGGCTTAAATATTCTCTGGGCATTTGCAAACATTTAAAGTATTTAAATATGATCCAGCCACAATTTAGGAAGAATAGTGTTCTGGGCAAATAAATTCCCTGCTGTTGTGTTGGATTATTGGTCAGGGAAGAAAGGAGGGAGGGGCCCATTCAGGAGATTATTGCAACCATCTAGATGGAAGATAATGTCCAAAACAATGTGGTGGCCCAATGTCCAAACAAGTGTGGTGAGATGACGATATCCAAACTGATGAGGGGCTCTGAGCACATCAGCAGCAGGTAACAGGACTTAGTGCCTGGTCGAATTGCTGCTTCTACTCCTGCACCACTTCTTGTGTCCAAGGACACCTGTGAAGCTGTGAGCCTAGGAAACTGGAGAATGAAGCCAGCAGTTGGCAAATCTGGGAAGGGATGGGTTAGGAGAGAGCAGTGGGACAGGAGACAAGTTCAGTTTTCGATGATCTGAATTTACACTCAAGTGGAAATAGTATAGTTGAAAAGGCACGCCTCATATCTAGCAAAGAGGGGAAATAGGCATGCAGAGGAAAGAGATATCTTTGGGGACAAGAAAAGAGGCAATATGCCATGAAGGTCAGAGGCTGGAAATACAGTTCTGGGAATTCTCACATAAACTGATAATTAAAACTATGGACGTGAATGAGCTCACTATGAGAAGGTGTCAAGAGAAAAGAGCTGTAGACCCAGGAGAGGTATTTGGCAGGGCGCACAGTGAGGCAGCTGCAGGATGATGAGGACGGGAGCTTAGAAGGAGAAAAGGCATAAGCTCGGGAGCCTTGAGAACCAGGAAAGGGAAAGGGAGCCCTGCAGAGGGGGAGGCCACGCACAAGTGGAGCAGGTACCCACCACAGGTCAGGGAGAGTGAGGACTGTGGCAAATGTTATGGGTCTGCCGCTACAGAATACTTTTCATAATGAGGTGAGGACTAAAGTCAAACTGTCCAGAGTAAGGAAATCTTGAACCTGCAAGGACTTTTCAGGGTACTGTGTTTCTTGGGGTTGGGGGGTGGGGGGATAAAGCAAAACTTTTTAGTTTTTCATTCTGAATAATACACACGTTATATGGTCAAAATCTAACAAAATCCCTGAAGAAGGAAATGAAGATTTAGAAGAGAAGTCACTGGCTAAGGACAGCAAAGCCATTTCTCAGAGAGATGGAATGAATGGGGTCCATAAAGGGAGGAAGTGCAGAAGGCTAAGGTGACCCTGCCAATTACTGTAATGTTGGAATATTTTCAGCCACATTGCAAATAACTGCTTCCTCCAGCCCCTGGAGTGCCTCCCCACCTCTGCTTAATCATCCAATCCCTTTCCTGGGATCCTACACAGACTTCCCTACAATCCAGCAATGACACTGCTAAGGTCTAGCCCAGCAGGAGACCCCCAGGCCCTGCTCCTGCACAGTGGACAGAGATTGTTCTGATTGGTCCATTATTATTATTAGTATTAAAGTAGTCAAGTATTATTTTGGATCTTACCTAGTACATGGTAGAACCACAGAATGGTGAAGCTTCAGAACAACCTAATGTAAAATGAGCTTTGCCAATTTTTCTCCCATAACATTTGAGTACAGAACAAACTAGGCTGGCTGCAGTGGTTCACGCCTGTAATCCCAGCACTTTGGGAGGCCAAGGAGGGCGGATCACTTGAGGTCAGGAGTTCGAGACCAGCCTGGCCAATATGGTGAAACCCCCATCTCTACTAAAAATACAAAAATCAGCCGGGCATGGAGGCATGTGCCTGTAGTCCCAGCTACTCGGGAGGCTGAGGCAGGCGAATCGCTTGAACCCCAGAGTCAGAGGTTGCAGTGAGCCAAGATCATGCCATAGCACTCCAGCCTGGGTGTCACAGAGAGATTCGGTCTCAAAAAAAAAAAAAAACCAAAAAATAAAAGCAAACAAACAAAAAAACCTGACCCATTCCACAGGGCTTCCCTCCGTCTGCAATTGGAATGCACTCCTGGGCATTGTTTTGCCAGGGCTTAGGGAAACCCCTCCACATGGTGAATTAAGGCAAGACGGACTAGATAAGAGCAGTTAGGAACTCAATGTTTTCATACAGATGGCAATCTTTTGCTTAAAGGCTAAGACCCACAGTGACTTAACAACAAGAAAAGAGGGATAAAAGGTTATCAACGCCGTCCACATGTGCAGTGTGTTTTGGAAAACTTGATCCCATTGTGTACAAACAAATGTTCCCCTGTAATCTGATAGTGCTGAACTGCCCTGACACAATATGCTGCTGCACGGCCTGATTTCACGGCAATGGAAAGTTAAATAGAAAAAAAGATATCTTCAAGGCAGTTCTTTAATTGTTATTGTGTCCCATGTTTGTGTTAAATAAATATTTAGCTTATATTTTTGCTTGTGCAGGAGATGAATCATCTAATCAAATAAGGTCAGCAAAGATAAGTCTTACCACCTCTGCAGCTAAAAATACAGATTTATGAAGGCAGGCTCTTAAAGTTACACTGAAGGGTTTTTTAATCTGTACTTCTACAGTTCAGGGAGTAGGTTACTGATGACATTCTATCCTTATTGCAACTCTATATCTCATGGAGATGAGCAGAATAATAATCACAGTAAAATTTGCAATGATAGTCCTCCTGAAAGTTGGCATTGCCATCTATCATCCACCATTAAAAGTAACCCTATTCTTTAGTAGTAGAATGCTTGTATGTGCTCATCTATTTTCAGGCTCATTTAGTCTCTATTTTGATAAGTATGTGTTTGCAAAAGGGCTGCCTGATCATAGTCTGTATCTCAGAACACAAGGTTTGGGAGACATTAGGGTATATGCCGTTGGCTTTTTTCAAAGGTTACGATAATGTGTCTAGTTAGTCAGAGGCAGGCCAAGGTTTAGTAAGATGTATGATTTCCCTTGATACTGTACTAATACAATTAGTTCCTTTCTTAAAGAGAAAGCTATGCGTATAACATCACCTACTGCGTGGACGTGAAAGCTAAGCAGCTTACATGTGGGAAGAACCTTCACCTTCTACTTCAGTTTACAAACAAATTTCGTGAGTTTCATGTACTCACTATCTCCAAGTCCTCACTCCCCGAACACTCTATAACTCTTCCCAATACAGTTTCCATCCAACCATCCCAGTGGGATTTCCTTTGCTGAGAGCATACCATGTCTCCAAATACAGTGAGCAATATCAGTCTCCTTAATGGACTTCTTGGCACCACTGGACATAGTTGACCATCCCCTTCTTCTTCTTCTTCTTTTTTTTTTTTTTTTTTTTTTTGAGATGGAGTTTTGCTTTTGTTGCCCAGGCTGGAGTACAATGGCGTGATCTTGGTTCACTGCAATCTCCGCCTCCTGGGTTGAAGCAATTCTCCTGCCTCAGCCTCCCGAGTACCTGAGATTACAGGTGTCCACCACAATGCCCGGCCGATTTTTGTATTTTTAGTAGAGATGGGGTTTCACCATGTTAGGCAAGGCTGGTCTCATACTCCAGACATCTGGTGATCTGCCCCTCTTGGCCTTCCAAAGTGCTGGTATTAAAGGCGTGAGACACCTTGCCCGGCCCCCTTCTTCTTAAAACTTGACTTTCCCCGGTTTCCTTGACTCAACTAGCCTTGTTCCCCTCCTGTTCCTGCCTCTCTCGTTTCATTCCTGTCTCAGGCGATTAGCCACTATTTAGAGCTGGTGATGGGAGTACTAAGAATTTACCGAGACAGTCGTAGGTAAAGAAAGGCAAATTTATTAGAAAAAGTATGAAAATATGTTGCAAGGATGCAATGGACAGGCCAGCAAAAAGGGGCTGACTGTAACAAGACACAGTCTTGCTGGGGATTTTATAGAATGTTGTTTCTATCGTGTGCTGAAGAGGGCTTTGTGTAGTACTGATAATGCCACGGTTGCAGTGAGCTAACTTGCATTTTTTTTAATCAGCGAAGGGTCTGGTCATAACTTGGGCACAGGAAGACTGTGAGTTATTTGCACAGGAGGGCTATGTGTTCTGGACCATGAAGAAAGGCAGACTTACAGCTTATCTGCTTTTTATTTTTGCTGTCCCCTGTTCCTGCCAGCCTGATTCTTTTTCCCTAATCAGGACTTCACAATTTCCAATCATCTTGGCTTTGTCATGTTTCTTAACTGGACCTTTGATTGTTGGAATTCTGTAGGACTTGTTCCTAGGCCTCCTTCTCTACTCTCTATTGCCTCCCTAATCAATCTTGCCTAATCCTGTTGTTGCAATGACAAGTCCTCCCCACCCTGGCCTCTGCTCACCTCACCCCCTCTGCCTCGTACCCTTCACCTGCTCTCTTTTCATGTTCCAGCCACTCTGGCCTGCTTGCAGCTCCTCAAATGTGTCATGCTCTTTCTTCACCTCAGGGCCTTTTCACATGATCTTTTTTTTTCTGCCTAGAACCATCTTCCTCCCCTTCTTCCAAACTCCCCTGTTGTTTTTAGCTAACTCCAACTTATGCTTTAAATTTCGAGCTCAAATAAATACTTCCCCTGGAATATCTTCCACAAATCCCTAAAACTAGGTCAGGTCCTTCTGGTATAGCCTTTTGTAAACAATTCAGCACAATGGTTAAAGGGATAGGCTCTCGAGTTAGACTTTCTAGGTTCAAATCCTGGCTCTGTCACTTACTAGCTATGTTATCTCAGGCAAGTTATTTAACCACTCAGTGGCTCGGTTAATTTTATATCATACTAGATCTGTACCCTTTAATTAGATATCATACTAGAACCACCCCATTAGGATTGTAAAGATTATGAGATTTAATATTGTCGGTGCTGAGTTTAGTGCCTGGTATATAGTAAGTCCTCAACAAATATTAATATTATGATTAGTCTTCTTGGTAGCACTTTCACAGTCATAGTTAAACAATGAATTCAGTAATTTATTCTTTAATAATGTTCATCTACTCCATTAGACTTTAAGCTTCATGGAAACAGGGACCGTTGTCTTGTTTACTGCTACTTCCCCTTCACTCAGTAGAACTCTTAACATGTAACAAGACTTAATAAATGTTTTTGCAGTAAAGGAATACACAAATGAATAGATAAGGGAATAAATAGATTTACTTCGTGCAATAGTATAACAATAAATATAATACAAGCAGGAAGGCTAAGGGCCTAGACTAAGTGTGTCTAGGTGTTCAGGGGAAGTAGAGACTATTTATAACTGGACAGATCAGGAAACCTTCATCTGAGAGGGAGCCCTTTGCCTGGGCATTGAGGATGGGTAGAATCTGAATATGCAGTGATTGTGTGGGGTTAAGGGACAGGAAAAGATGGAGATTAATAAACCAAATAAATGATAGGGTTATTTTGGTTTCGCCAAACACAGAAAAATTGTTTGAAGTAATTACTCCTGTCCATCCCCAAAATTAATTCTCAAAGTTTGACTTGGCATTTTTACTTTTGCATGAGCATTGGAAAATCTCTTGCACTATTTTAACTTATGAAAAAGCAACTGACTTTGGTAGGGAAAATCTTATAGATGCTTATTACATACGCTGACTCTTATAAATAAAGTCCAGGTTACGGAGAGCCTTGAGGATCAGTGAAAGTGATTTCCTTTATTCCGACCGCAGGGAAAATTGAACAGGGTGTGTTGTGTGAAGAGTGCTTTAGGAAAATCCATCTCGCATCTCTGTAGAGAGGGAGCAGAGAAGCAAAGAAAGGAAGCCATTGCCGTGATGTACATGCGGGGCAGAGAAGGCCTAGACTGTGTAGTAAATCAGAAGTGGTGGGATAAATGCAAGATAGTTATGATTATTCTCAGAAGATAACCAGAGTGAGCCTGCATTTGAGTTGAAATAACCGTGAAGAATTTTAGACTCTTAGAATAGTAACAGGACTTTAAGAGACCAAATCCTTCCTCCCAATTTTGAAATTATTGAGTGCAGTCAAATCCCTGGATTTACTGAGAAGAAAACAGGCTCAGAGAGATAAAGTGACTTGTGCCACATCACACAGCTAATTAGTGGCAAAATGAGGCTAGAAGTTTGTTTCCAGTTGCCTGGTCAGGTGTCTATAACTTATAATTTGTTTGTTTGGTTGGTTGGTTGGTTGATTTCCCACCAAGAAGATCTCTTAGCTCAAATGACACTTTCTTCTCAGGAGAATAGACTGCTTTGTTTATAATTTTGCCACTACCGTCTATCAGCTGTGTGGCCTCAGTGAATTAATCGTCCTTCTAAGCTTCCGTTTCCATGTCTGAAAAATGGGAGTAATTTAGTAGTATCAGAGGCTCCCTGAGAGGGCTAGAGGGCATAACCCTTGCAGAGAGCTCAGCAGCAGACCTAGAATATAGTGAGCACCCAGTACGACAGGACTCCTACAGTCATTGTCACCAGCAATTATTACCCACCAATTATAATTAATAACCAGTTAATAACCACTGGCAATTATTACCCACAATCCTATCCTACAGTCATTGTCACCAGCAATTATTACCCACCAATTATAATTAATAGCCAATTAATAACCACTGGCAATTATTACCCACAATCCTATCCTACAGTCATTGTCACCAGCAATTATTACCCACCAATTATAATTAATAACCAGTTAATAACCACTGGCAATTATTACCCACAATCCTATCCTACAGTCATTGTCACCAGCAATTATTACCCGCCAATTATAATTAATAACCAGTTAATAACCACTGGCAATTATTACCCACAATCCTATCCTACAGTCATTGTCACCAGCAATTATTACCCACCAATTATAATTAATAGCCAATTAATAACCACCAGTAATTATTACCCACAATCCTATCATACATGGTTGCTCCAACTGTCGGAGGATATCATTGGCTAAAATTTTGAGAATCATTGGTAGATCTCTTGGAGTTCTGACTAACTCAGCTCCTAGCACCTCTGAGCTCTGAGACACTCAGCTCTTTCTAGGCCTAGTTTTCTGATCTCAGAGCTGATGAAGGATTTCTAAGAGAAGAGTTGATCTTAAGCACTGATTATTTCTCTATTATTTATTTTATTTTATTTTATTTTATTTTATTTTATTTTGAGAGATAGGGTCTTGCTCTGTTAGAGGTTGGACTAGAATGATGAAATCATAGCTCACTGCAGCCTCAAACTCCAGGGCTCATGGACTCAAGCCATCTCCCCACCTCAGCCCCCTGAGTAGCTAGGACTATGGGTGCATGCCAGTGCACCTGGCTATTTACAAAAAAAAAAAAATTTTTTTTTTTTTGTTTTGTTTTTTTGGTAGAATACAGAGTCTCACTTTGTTGTTCAGGCTGGTCTTGAACTCCTGGCTTCAAGTGATCCTTTCTCCTTGCCCTCTGAAAATGCTGGGATTGCAGGCATGCGTTACCACACCCAGCCAGCACTGGTTGTTTCTAAGAGTTGTAAGAACAGGCCAGTTCCACAGTGAAGCTTCCTGGTGCATAATCACTCTGCAAGAGAACGCCATTAATGGTGGCTTCAGGGAACCGAGATCATTCATCCTTCAGATGCAGTGTTGCTGAGAATCTTGATGACTTATTCCTGGCATATGATGTCAGGCTGTGCTTTATTTTCCTCTCACTGTCTTCTAACTTCACAGACAGGAAAATAGAGTCAGAGGAGACCAGGAAGTTTCTCAGAGCCACAAGGCTAATACTGAGGGCTAGGTCATATTTCCCAGCTTTGGTGAGTTTTAGTAGAGAGTGTCCTGGATTTTAATTTAAAAAGAGAGGGAGATTGGGAATGACATCTGATAATGTTCTTTCTTTCTCTGCCTCTGTTTCTCTCTTTGTCTCTCAGTCTTTGCCCTTTACTCCAGGAATTTTAGAAGAAATATGAACTTTTAGGGAATTTAGTATTAAAGGGTCCCTACTGAAGACAAATTGCCTTGAATGTGGGATGCTCCTCCATATTTTTAACTGGATGAATATAGACTTTTCCCTCGCATTGGCCAAGTTGAACAGTTTTTGCTTGCTTCCTCACAGGTATGGATACCTGTGAGCTGGAAGGTTTATACAATTAATGATGCAGGTTAAAGAAAAGTTGGTCTTTAGGTCTCTACCCAAGTGTGGCAGCAACCCCAAAAGCTGAAGTGAATTTCAGCTCGTGTCACTGTTCCCATTGGTCAGGTCCATTCCATACTGGTTGTCAAATACGTTGACTATTTCCTTTCTTTCAAAGTGGTGGCTTTCTCCTTTCTTTTGAATGAAGAATCCCTGACATTTGTGTGTAATTGATGACTGTATGTCATCTTCTGCATCCAGAGAACACCCGCCTCCCCATGGTAGGGTCCTTCCTACATCTCCATTTCTTTTGGCTTGCGATCTTGTTGTCAACAAATGAGTCAACATAGATAAGAATGTTAATTTATTAAAAATAGTCTCAGCAGAGGCAGGGGGTGGGGGAAGTTGGGGACAGTATTGGCCAATGGCCTATACAAAAGGGCCAGACATGACTATTTGGAAACATTGTAATTCTTGCTAACTGACCAAAAAAAAGGATGCACTGCTAACATTGGGAAATCGTAGAAAGATATGGAGCCATCTCTAGTCCTTCTAGTATGTGAGTCCTTCCTTGGTTATCAGATTCAAAGGGAGGCTCATTAACTCTTCAGTTACTAAGTCTCATCTCCTTGATTAACTGCCTCAGTAGGGAACCAACTGAGGTTGGGGCCTGAAAAGACTACTTTGCCTCCTAAATACCTGACTCATTCTATATTAGGCTGTTCAATACCCACAAAGACACACTGTCTTTCAAAAAGGAAGATAAAACTTCCAATAGAAAATTAAGCAGTACATTGCTATGATTTCCCCACAGCAGATGCATCTGGTCTTAAACAACTACTATAACCTAAATTGCAAAGCATTTCCCCCAAACCATTGAGTTGCAGAATTTAAAAAATGTGTTTGATTGCCAAATTTGCAAATTGGATCAGTTTTCCAGTTTTCCACTGAGGAAGAGGAAAAGGTGGCAGTTGTCAGCTGGCGATTGAAATACAATTTTCCCTGGCGTGTAAATCTTGCCTATCATCAGTGTGTTATCCTGGCCATGGTTACCTGGCGCTCTCTGCAACACTGCAGCCAAAGCCTGCCCTTCTGGATGGTTGCATTCTGGATTCTATTGACAATCAGAGTAATAATTATTGCAGCCTGCATTTCTGGAGTTCTTCATGCCTTTTAATCTCATTCGAGTCTCAGAACACTCTGTGAGAGAATTAGGGGAGGTACAATTATCCCCATTTTACAGATGGGAAAACTTGGACTCAGAGAAGACAAATTACTTACACAGGACACAGTTAGTTTCCAGTAATCCTGGATCCTAACCCATATCTTGTGTCTCTTAGTCTAGCATTCTTTTCACAACAACACATGGGCATAGAAAAGCTACAAGGAGAGGAGTGTGCACAAAGTAGATTGTCTTGGTCCTCAGACCTTCTAGGGTAGAGGTTATTCCATGTGACAACCTACTTTTTAAATGAAAAAATGTCAAAAATGATTCATCTCATCACCAAAAAGCTATTTTCATCATCAGCATTATAAAAGGAATTTAAAAAAATCAACACATAAGGCCAGGCATGATGACTTACGTCTGTAATCCTGGCACTTTGGGAGGCTGAGGCAGGAGGATTGCTTGAGGCCAGGAATTCAAGACCAGCCTGGGCAATAGAGTGAAACTCTGTCTCAAAAAATTAAAAAATAAATAAATAAAATAAAAAGAACTCAATGAATAAGATGGGATATATAATGATACTAATATTCTATATTATGCACTATAATATGAAATAGTACTGTAAGATACAACTTACATTTTTATAACCAAGTCCCGGAGTTTTCATACTAATGGGTCATAGTACATTAATATGGGTCATGATGTCCATTTAATGGGATGCTACCAGAATTAAATTAAAAATGGGGTAAGATACTCTATGGTAGAATTGAAAATACCAAAGTATATTGCATGTAGTGAAACTGAATAGTGTTCTCTGAGTCTTTTTGTTCGTAAATTATGTGTAAGTATTTCTTACTCAAACATCTGCTACCTTTGTCCTATTTACAGACACCATTCTCAGCCTCTGAACCCCCATTCTCCTACTGTGACCATTTCTTCACCCAAAGGCCTGGGCAGAGAATGCTAAGTTGATTCCTTCATGCTCCTCCTTCCTTTTCTGTCTCTGTTGAAAAGGTTCTTGTGTAGGATGACCTTCAAGACAGGGCTTGTGAGTTCTTTTTCCTTGTTTAAGAAATAAATTGCTGTATATCTAAACCATCATATTTCCATTTCAGGCCAACCAACTCAAACTTGAAGACATGAAATCCCCAAGGAGAACCACTTTGTGCCTCATGTTTATTGTGATTTATTCTTCCAAAGCTGCACTGAACTGGAATTTTGAGTCTACTATTCATCCTTTGGTGAGTATATCCATATCTGCTATAATTTTTCTTATCACATTTTTCTGATTTCCTGACTGACAATGGTTCTTACAAAAAGTTTAGGGAGAAAAAACTTTAGGGGGAGAAAAAAATTCTTCTCATAATTGCAACATAAGAAAAAAGGTTGCAAATTGGGAGAAGGGGTGAATGTAAACCTAGGTCAGTGTATTTGCTGGGCTACCACTTGCTATATTCTGAAATAAGTGGTGGAGTTAAGGGAACATCAATGTAGCTTCAAGAGAGACCTCCCAGGGTTCCTTTCTTCACTAAATTACAACCACTAGGCCTAAGTCTTCCCCTCTGTTAAACTGACAATAACAACAATGCAGATTTGAAGGATTGAGCAGAATGTATGTTCTCAAAGGATTTGTTTTAACTGGGACATCAGGCTAGGACACATTCCAAAAGACATTAATCTGTGTGTGTGTGACAATCACAGACTGATATAGCTGAAGGGACCATAGACATCATAGCAGACCTTTGCTGACAAATTGTTCAGGTGGTTTTGTCTTTGGAAAGTAAATAAGAGTTTAGCTTAAGTAAAGGGAGGGATAAGTATCCCCTTATTCCTTATGGGAATTTTCAGATTATTCCTTACTTAGCTTCTCCCTGCACCACAGACAGGGCATGTTACTGGTTGGGAATCTTTGAAGACTGATGTAATTCTCTCTGTCTCAATTTCTTCATCTGTACAACGATGCTAATAGTAGTACTGATTTCCTTTTATTGTTATGAAAATTAAATGAGTTCATATCTATAAGATGCTCTAGAACGGTGTCTGGCATATAATAAATGTTATGTAACTGTCTGCTGTTATTGTTTCTCTTATTGTAGTAGTATTTTCCACTTTTTTGTTTTACAAATTTCAGTTCTATTTTTTTGTCAGTCACTGTTGTTAGAGATTCATTGGTACGTTTTTAGCATTGTAAAATGCCACTCTTTGTCCTCCTTTGTATGTTTTAATTTAATTATTTGTCTGCTATTCCAATTGTCATTTCTGCTTTTGTTTGTGTGTTTGCCTGATTTTTGTTCTTTATTTATTCAAGCCTTTATATACCACTTTGTTTTATGATTCTTTTGTAAACAATGTGCGTTTGATTTTTTTTCTTTTAAACCAAACTTGAGCAAGTAAATTTGTATAATTTATTCCCACTGATACCATTTTCAAAATGCTTGATCTTACCTTCAGGATTTTGTTTCACGACTTCATGTACTTTCTTCCTCTTTCATTTTTGGTTCTTTCATTGTTTGACCTAGGTTGTCTTTGTCTTTTCTTTATTTCTCTCATGACTTGGGGGATATATATGGTGTGTCTCCTCTTCCAAACCTCAGGGTGCAGGGTACAACCTGTACACTCATACACAATAGCCTTCCCATTTAAATAGAGAAGGGAAACATTTAAGCTTCTTGTGAATTCACATAGTCAGTGCAGAGCTCTGGCTATCCAAGGCAGGTGGGGTAAAAGCTAGGGCCTGAGGTGATCTCAGCAATGGGGTTAGCTTTGCCTCTGTTCCAGCATTTCTTAGTGCTCCTGGCTTCAGCAGTGCCTTCTCTCTATGTCACATCTGCCCTCCTAGTGATGGCCCTGGCAAAGCCCTTTCATCTGCCTGGTGGTGAAGGCTGGTCAGGGGATAAGCTGACCTCCTAGGGATCTTGGTGGAAGCTCCTACCACTCACCTCAAAGGACCCCACTTTTCTTTGGTAGATCTACCCTTCAAGGTATAATGTCTTCACGCAACCCAAAGGCTGAGGACTCGCATCGGAAAAGTGCCCTTCAGCCTGCCTGATCAGTTTATACTGCCCTAAGCTGCCACCCAGTTCCCATGACTGACCTTCTACCATCTTAAATGCCTCATGCATGCAACATCTGGTGATGGGCTTGGTTTTTGAAATTGTGATAAAATACGCCTAACATAAAATTTAACATCTTGAAACCATTTTTAGGCATACAGTTTGGTAGTATTAAGTATATTCACATTATTGTACAACTAATTTTCATAATTTTTTCATTTTGTAAAACTCAAACTCTATACCCATTTGACAATGACTCCTCATTTCCTTCTTACTGACAGCTGCTGGTTACTACTGTCCTAATTTCTATCTATTAATTTGGTGATTCCAGATACCTCACGTAGGTGGAATCATATAATATTTGTCTTTTTGTGGCTGGCTTATTTCACTTAGCATATTGTCCTCAAGGTTTATCTATGTTGTAGCCTGTTTCAGCACTTCCCCGCTTTTTAAGGCTGAATAATGTCCTATTGTACATATGTCTATATTTTGTTTGCCACTCATCCATCCACGGACATGAGTTGTTTCCATCTCTTGGCCATTGTGAATAATGTGCCTATGAACATGAATATACACATGTGGGGTGAAGGGCTTTTAAAGGGTGATGATGTAGCTCAGTGCTCCTCAAGCTGTCATGTGAGCATGGATCTGCCCAGAGACCTTCTTCAAATGCAGATTTTAGCTTAGGCTGCCTGGGTGGGGCCCAGGATGTTGGCTCTCAGACATGCTGCCCTGGATCCTGCTCCAGTGACCATCTTAGAGTTACAGGCTGTACGTGCTCAACTTTGATGTCAGGTGTGAGTGGAAGCCCAGCTCTGACTCTCATTAGCTCTGGAAACTGTCATCTTTCTTCGTTTCCCTGAGTCTGTTTCCTCTACATGAGAATAAATCATATCTCCTTCATCTGTTTGTTGTGAGGCTTCAATGTTCTACACGCAACCCACAGCACAGTGACTAGCACAGAGCCCAAGTGCTTATGAATTTGTAGTGATTTTTAATAGTCTAGTATTAGGTTGGTGCAAAAGTAATTGCAGCTTTTGCAATTACTTTTGATACAAATAAACCCCTCTGAATATGCTTAGGTGAGGAGACATTGCTAAAGGATTCTTGCTCAGACAGTTTTCGAACACAGAGGCAAAGATGTTAAATCGGAGTTTCAGGTCAAGAAAAAGAGGTGTGTGTGGCAGGGTTCGGGTGAGTAGGGTTAAGATTCGGGAAAGCAGGAGTCTTTGCTTACCTCCTCGTTTGCCATCCTGTTCCCTGGGAATTTTCTTCTTCATGAATAAAAAGCCACCTCTCATTCCTGACTGACTACCCACCCCCACTCCAGGCCACCCTGCCCCACCACCACTGCAATTATTTGTGAAGTCATCATGTCCGACAGGTGGGGCACTTCCTGGAATTGGTGACCTTGTCTTTTCTGGCTGAAGCTTTGCCTTCAGGAAATTCCCTCTGGACAGTGCTGTCTACTGTGGCTCAGACAGTCCCCTGGGGACCTCTACACAGATGGAGCAAGCAGGGGGAGGTCCAATTGGAAGCTCTGTTTTCTTGTCTGAAGTAAATGCACTGCCGAGCACTGGGAGCCCTGGCCAACCTATGCTCCCTTCTGAGTTCTACCCAGCACCCAAAGTGTAAGAGGAAAGGCAAGTGCTGGAGTCCTACAGTTCCCCAAACTGGGATGACATGAAGACTCAGGACGGTAAGGCTGGTCCCCAATGAGCCCCATGCCAGCAGGATGCACGGCACTCACCACTACCAGAGACTGCACTGAGCACCTGACATGTCTCAGCACTTATTATTTTTCATAATGTAAGAAACAGAGGATTCGAGGGAGTGAATGACATCTCCTAAAAATCTGAAACTGTGGGATTCACTTCTTGGTGTGACCATTTGCTCTATTCAAATCAGGTCCCGTGACTTGGCAGCCAGATCTTTGTACCTCCTTGAATCTGGGGATGGTCAAGAGCATTTACCCGTCTCCATCCCAACACCTCAAAAGCTTCATTGCCATCAGTGTGCTTTTTCCTCCATTATCTCCAATGATTGTAGGGCTTAAAATAGGAAGTAGCCTGCTCTCACTGGACAACAAAGAGGCTGTAGGTGACAGAGCTATGGAAGCGGCACTTGCAAAGATGTGCCCTGAAAGTTCCAGATGATCACCACAAAGATTCAGGAAATCTTCAGAAAGTAGTGTTTCCAAAAGATGGCCTCATGTCAACAGATGCACTGCTTGAAAAGGCAGTTTTCTGCACCTCACCCCAGACCTACTGAATCACACTGGGGCAGGGGAGACCAATGATCCTGATTCTTACAAAGAGTTGAAATATGCTGCATTAGATAATTGAAATATACCTTGATTTTAACATGTGACTGACAAGAAAAGAGGCAAGACCTCAATGCTTTAGTCCTACTGGAAAGCAGAGAGAATGAAAACTCGACCTGGGAGAACTGCCCAAAGGTGACCACTGGCAGTCAAGTTCTCCTGTGTTGTCTGAGTCCCCTAACTGCTGCCTCGAAGTGTGGACAGAGAAAGCTCCCAGTGGCCACTCCCTCCTCCCCACCAGGCCCCAGAGAGGATGGAGGCAGAAAAGCACGAAGAACCTTCCCTTTGCCTGGGCAGAAAGCCAAAGCATTCTCCACAGGAAGCTGGGCCGGAACCAGTCCTATACATTGACTTTGCACCTTCAGTTCCTGCATATTCAAGGACATCTAAAATAACTTCACTGCAAATAAAACAGCAACTGGGCTTTTGAAATTCCAATCATCATCCATCATTTCTCTTTTTATTTCTTCAAGTACATTTATGAACTATCAAGTACACAGTCCGTCCCCATTTCTTACTGACTTTAACACATTCCTCAATCAGTACCTCCTGAGGGCACCAGCGAGGGGAATGGGTAAACCTCACATGGAGTGGTAAATTGCAGACATCTGATCTTTTCCTAAAAATGTAACTTAGTAAGAGGAGGGAGACCAGCCAAGAGAACTGTTCACTGGAAAGGAGGAGGGAATAGGAAGAGGTTATACAGACAGACAGACAGAGAAAC
This sequence comes from Symphalangus syndactylus, assembly GCF_028878055.3. NCBI lineage: Eukaryota > Metazoa > Chordata > Mammalia > Primates > Hylobatidae > Symphalangus > Symphalangus syndactylus. Next base: position 20,730,757 of record NC_072445.2, on the reverse strand, counting down.
GGCTCTGGGTAAAGAGAGACCGGCTCCCTGAGACAAAGGCAGTTTCCCAGGTCTCTGCTGATAAGATGATGCAGTGCCTGCGTGGACAAGTGCAGACTCTGGAGCCGGCTGGGTTTGAATCCTGCTCTGCCATTAAAGTCTGTGTTATCCTAGGCAAGTTACTGGACCTCTCTGCCTGTGCTTTCTTATTAGTGAAACGTGGATAATAACAGCATCTACCCTTGTCTTGGCACAGGGTGTTAAATACATCTTAGGAAGTATTATGTTTGTCATTGTGATGATGTGAGATAACTAGAAAATAGTGGTAGACAACCCTGACGGCAGAGTGAGCTCTGCCCCAGGTGGCAGTCATGGATGCGTGGAGTTCAAGGTAAAGCACAGATCTCTGTGGGCAGGGGTTATCTGGGAGATTTCCGAGAGGTGGGGCTTTTCTATTGAGTGTGAAGGGAGTTTGGGGTGGAAAATACATCACAGGAAAACCTGTAGGCAGGCAGGGATCAGCTAGGAAATCCATGTCGGGTCAAGATATGGGGTAGGCTCTGTTACCAGCTGCAGAACTGGTGGTGATCCCATGAGTGAAACTGATCAATGCCTATTCTTTAACAAAAAGGCTACAGGATGAAGGAGATGAACTTCACAGAAATGTACCAGGTGGCAGGTGCAGCATGATGCCCGCAGAACATCTTGATGCCCCCTCCCTGAATAGCATTTACCATGTAACCAAAATTACTTTCAGTGCCTTACATTTATTAATCATTTGGTCCTCACATCAACGTTCTGAGATAAGCTATATTCATCCCCATTCTATAGGTAAGAACTGAGGCACAGAAAGATTAAGTGATTTGCCCAAGGTCATACAGACATTTTATGATGGAGCTAGGATTTGAACTCAATGTCTGCAGAGTCCTTACTTTTAGTCACCACACTGTATAATAATAGCTAAAATGTATTAAGAACTTACTATATGCCATACTGTAGTTTGCTTAGTTCTCATAACAAACCTATGAAGTTGATATTGTTATTATTCCCATTGTACAGGAAAAAAAAACCCTAAAGCTCAGCAAGGATAAGTAACTTCCCCAAGGTCACAAGGCCACAGAGTAAGTGGCACAGTCTTGTACCCAGGAAGTCTGACTCTAGAGCAGGCTCTCTTAGTTCCTGCTACAGAAACCAGCAATAGAACCATCCAGGAGAAAAAGGATCAGACGCAGAAATAATAATTTCTAAGCACACACAATGGTTAAAGAACCCTAATACAGCAGGAAGATTGGGGTTAGGACAGGCTGAGTGTTGAGAAGGAGGTCGTGAGACTTGTCTCAAAGGTCACTGGGATGACTCAGTTCAAGTCAGGCGGGGAGTACAAGTTTAGAACACTATAATAATTTATATTTTTTGACAGGATTCAAACTGCAGAACTCTGAGAAAGTCAGATATGATGATTTCTTCTGTTCCTGGTCTAGAGACTGGTCTAAAAAAAAATGAATTCCTAGGTCACACTACAGTAACAACTCCACTTCATTTTACAAACCGTTTCATTGCTATGTGCCCAGCATCCACGGGACACATGGTGCTATCCCAAAGTCTGCAGTCTTAAGCTCAGCTCCAACATTTAGGGGTATCTAAGCGGGGAGCCACAGTGAAAAGACTTCTCTAACATTAATTGACAACTTTCTCAAACATTCTTTTCAGAGTCTTCATGAACGTGAACCAGCTGGTGAAGAGGCACTGAGGCAAAAACGAGCCGGTATATAAACTCTTGCTTGGCAATCCCTTTTATAAGTTGACTCAAATGATATGTGTTGCAACTTTTTAAAACATCGTAGTCTACATAATTCAGTCTCCAATCACATCAGGGTCATATAGTGCAGTGTGATTTCCAAAAATAATTACTAGGAAACTCCGTTCTCTACCAAATGACAGTAACTGGATCATAACAACACGTTAAGAACCCCCCTTCCCTCCCCATTGCCATCACTGCTCCTCACATTCTTAGGATTTTTCTGTGGCTCTCTCGTCAGCTGCCCTCCCGCACCACCAAATGGCCTACTTCTCTGCCCACCATCCAGAAGCCTTTCTTTTTGCCTTTAAAAAAAAAAAAACTTCTTTCACTTAGGACTTTATCTTGTGACGCAATCTAACCACGAGGCTCAAGTCCTCCTCCTGTTTCCCACTCCAATTTTCCCACTCACTTCTAAAGCAGTGATCTGGAAAATACAAGACTCAGCCCTTTGGAGGGTTAGGGGTAGGTGAAGAGCTGCAAATTCTGAAACACCGACCCTTAAATCCCATCCTGAGTGGACCCTGCGCAGGTGTCAGGTCAGGGCCACAGGCTGGGTATTCCCAGGACCTGGTGCTCCCACTCCCAGCACAGAAGACCTTCAAAAGCACAAATCAGATCCTGTCATTTCCCCCCATAGAACTCTTCATGGGCTCCCTTGGCCTTGGAACTAAAAGCCAATCCTCTGCTCGTGACTCACCAGGCCTTCCGTGCCTTTCCCACCTGATCTCCTTCTGTTCCCTTTCACGTCATCAACACCCTGCCCATTATCCCCCTTTGTTTATCTGGGAGACCCCCACTGAAGCCTCAAGTCCTATGAACTCCTGCCCTGTTAGGCCTTCCATCCATTCCCCAGATCATCAGGGACTGCTTTTCCTGGGTTCCCGTTCCCCTTGATACATTTCCATTCACAACATTTGTCCCAGAGCAGTGTCATTATTTTACCTCCTGTTTGCCACCCCCAGTAGAGGAGAGCTCACCTGAGTTCTCCTCATCTCTGTAGCCTGGCATCAAGCTCAGTTTCTTTCTCAACCAGTGAGCGAACAGATGAAGCACTTGCACATTCACATTATCGCACCTTTCTGAATTCCTGTCGGAAACGGTCTGCTGTCTGAGTGGCTGTACCAACTATCTAGAAGGAAAAATTTTTCACCCTATCACATTAGGATGGAATCATTTTTTCAGGCATGTGTGACTTGATCTAGTGAGTCTAAAAGAGACAGTAGGCTGCCAAAGAGGGCGGGCTTACCCTGAGATCAGAGTGGAAGCATCTGTTTGAGCCTTTCACGGTGCAGTGGCCAGACTCAACTGTTGTCCAGCACTTGAAATGAGAATTTGACCACGTTTTATTAAGCTCTTAAAATACTAATTGGAAGATCATACCACTGTTGGTTTTCCCTCCCTCCCTTTCTCTTCCCTTTCTTTTCTTTTCCATTTCAGCCTTCGTTTTCTTAGCCCTGTGGGATCCCACGCTCCCTTTCTCCCTCCTTCCCCAAAGTGGCCTATGGCACAGTCTATATGTTCTGTGCTCTAAAACATGTATCACTACCTCTACCCCATCCGGACAGCCCTTTAAACTTTTCTGCACTCTATGACAGGAACAAAGCCAGAGATGTGCTCATTTGGTATTTTGAAAGATTTTGGCTTTTTAAAATCAAACTAGTGGCCAGTGAGTTCCAGCTCCAGGCTTTTGCCAAATTCTTCTAAGGCTCAGGCTGCTGGCTTCCTCAGGAGCAGTGGGTGACTACAGCTGTAAAAGGAATGTCTTCCTGCACTTCTGAGCCAGGCTGTTTATGACCCGTGGTGACAACGTGAGGGGTAGCCCTTGGGGAGGAAACCATTTCTACATCTAAGGATTTGACATTCCAAAATTTTTCCAGGTGTGCTTTCATTAAAAACAATCAAGACAATGTTGAATCAACATGAAAAGATGTTTTCCATTTATTATACATGGTCCGCTGTGTTCTTGGGCCTTTAGAGTCATTTGGGAAGTGTTAAGGAATCAACCCATCATCTGCAGAAGATGGATTGGCCTTGGTACTTTTACAAAATCACTGAAGTAAGAAATGGCCATAGAAAAACCTAGGCACTAGGCCCCAGATACCCAGAATGTAAGTTGCAATTAACAACATGACTCAGCGTGGTGGCTCACGCCTGTAATCCCAGCACTTTGGGAGGCCAAGGTGGGCAGATCACGAGGTCAGGAGTTCGAGACCAGTCTGACCAACATGGTGAAACTCCGTCTCTACTAAAAACAGCAGTAGTCCCAGCTACTCAGGAGGCTGAGGCAGGAGAATCACTTGAACCCGGGAGGCAGAGGTTGCAGTGAGCTGAGATCACACCACTGCACTCCAGCCTGGACGACAGAGCAAGACTCCATCTCAAAAAAAAAAAAAAAAAAAAAAAAGAATACAACTCTACCAGAAAATGATGAAAGGAAGCAACAGAAAATGTTACCTTTAGCAGGATGCCATATGGAGGTGTCTGTGTTCTGTGTTCTGCTTGGTGGGTGTGTTAGTTAAGTGAGGTGTTAGAACTGGGCTCTGATTTTCACAGTGCTATTCCCTTTCACATACACATACCTCTCCCTTTCTGAAGCCTGGATGCCAGAAGGATACAAAGGTTCTAAGAGAAAAACAACTAGGTCAGGAATTTTTTTTTTGAGTCACTGGACAAAATCTTCAGCATTTGGAATAGAATCATCTTTAAAGATAGGATCAATACTTATATTTATTCTCAGCACACTATGAATTTCTACTCATGTGACTGGTCAGTTACATAACCTAACTGGCCCCCTGAATTTATATGTGTGTGTGTGTGTGTGTGTGTGTGTGTGTGTATATATATATGCATGCATATGTATGTGTACATGTGTATACATGTATATGTGTGTATGTGTGTGTGTGTGTATACTGTTGTCCTTCCCTTGGTATCCATGGGGGATTGGTTCCAGGAACCCCTCAGATACCAAAATGTGCATATGCTGAAGTCCCTAATATTAAATTTTGTAAATTTGCATATAACCTATGTACATCCTTGCATATGTTTTAAATTATCTCTAGATTATTTGTAATACCTAGTACAATGTAAATGCTATGTAAATAGTTGTTGTACTGTACTTTTTAAGTCATAGTGACAAGAAAAAAAGGCTGTACATGTTCGGTATAGACACAATTTTTAAAAATATTTTCCATCTGAGATTGGTTGAATCCATGGATGCAGAACCCACAGATACAGAGGGCTAATTGTATTATATTACATATATATGTATTATATATATGTATCACATATGTATGTCACACTTACACACACACACACACATATATCTCGGAGTTATTACCTTATAGGGTTGTAGGAAGATTAAATAAGGTTATGTTAATATTACTTTAAAAATGTTAATTGGATTATTTGGTGTTTATTTTTTCTTTTAATAGTTTTTTAAAGAAATGTAAAACAAAGAAAATCAATTTATTTATAAAATAGTGTTGCATTTGAAAGGGCCTGATCTACCTCCAATCCAGAGAAGGTATTCTGTACTACTTGAAGGCAGGGGCACAGATGCTGTGATATAGGAGTTAGCATTTTAGGAAAACGCTCTCAAAATTCTCTCAGGAAAAAGAAGCCTGCATGAAACCTAGAGGCGAGAAAAAGCATGGAGCTGCCTGTTAGGACAATGAGTGGCTGTAAGGGAGCAGAGAGAAATAAGAATGGGGGAAAGATCCCGAGTCAGTCACGATTCCATCAGGAAGTGGATTCTGGATTAGCTGAGCGGCTAGCACAGAGAGGTGACTGATGAACTCACTTAAGTGAAAAGTATCGGCTGGGCGAGGTGGCTCACGCTTGTAATCCCAGCACTTTGGAAGGCCGAGGCGGGCGGATCACGAGGTCAGGAGATCGAGGCCATGCTGGCTAACACGGTGAAACTCCGTCTCTACTAAAAAAATACAAAAAAAAAATTAGCCGGGCGTGGTGGCGGGCGCCTGTAGTCCCAGCTACTCGGGCAGCTGAGGCAGGAGAATGGCGTGAACCCGGGAGGCGGAGCTTGCAGTGAGCGGAGATTGCGCCACTGCACTCCAGCCTGGGTGACAGAGCGAGACTCCGTCTCAAAAAAAAAAAAAAAGAAAAAAAAAAGAAAAGAAAGGTATCCCCATGGTTATGGCTAAATAAATTACACGAAGAAATTAGTGCTTGGGAGACCAGCCAGGACGCTCGGCAGTCTAGACATGCGACTCTGCCATGGAGTAAGATAGGAAAGAAGCAGAGGAAATGCTTGCCAAAGACATTTTGAAAAACACAGCAAAAGGTCTTGGACAGATGTGATTTGGGGATGAAGGACAGCAATAATCCCTGTGACTCTTCAGGAGTGCACAAACCTGGGAGACGGTGCTTTGGGGAGGTCACAGGTAGAGACCAGGGTTGGAAGGAAAAGCTTGTCCTGGAGGATTGCAGATAAGCTCCAAATTTAGCCTTATGGGAACTCTTCATGGGGGAAAGAAAGTGGATGTTTCTTATTGGTTAGAAGTAATGCAAATATCAACTGGCCAAGTTCTCCACTCCAGGTTTCTGACAGTAATTGGGAAGGGGGCATGTCTTGGAGCCAGGTGCTAAAGAGCCCCAACTGATTATTCTTTGGCTTTAAAGGAATAACTGATGAGAGGCAAAACAGCAAGAGAGGGGGATTCAGGATGTCCAAACCCTGCACAAAAGGATGGGCTCACATTTTCACATCTATTTAGTCAGAGTAAGGTTCCTCCCAGATTGGGTCTCTGGCTGCTAGCACGGAAATCCTGCCCTTTCTGCAGGGCTAGCAACCTGGGTGTGCTGGCCCTTTTAGATCTGGGTCGAGGAAATGCCATGCACTTCCCAGGTTGAGGAACAGACTTTTGGGTTTTCATGGTTGCAGCCTTTCTGGTGATGACATGTGGCCCTGAGTGCTCTGAGCCGGCAGTGGTGGTGGTGGAGTGAGATAAAAGATCTGGTGCTCTCAGGCTGGTGTGTGGAGTTGGTTTTAAGCTTGACATTTAATATTGGGAGTGTTTTGCTTTTTTAAAGTTTTTCTGATTAATGTTTTTCTTTTTTGTTTGTTTGTTTAACTATAACAAAGGTGAAGCCTGATAGGAAAAATGTTAGCATTTCTTTTTTTTTTTTTTGGACAGAGTCTCGCTCTGTCACCCAGGCTGGAGTGCAGTGGTGTGATCTCGGCTCACTACAGCCTCTGCCTCCCAGGTTCAAGCAATTCTCCTGCCTCAGCCTCTCGAGTAGCTGGGATTACAGGTTCATGCCACCACACCCGGCTAGTTTTTTGTATTTTTAGTAGAAACAGGGTTTCACTTTGTTGGCCAGGATGGTCTCCATCTCCTGACCTCGTGATCCGCCCGCCTTGGCCTCCTAAAGTGCTAGGATCACAGGCGTGAGCCTCTGCGCCGGGGCCTTAATGTTAGCATTTCTTGACCTATCAGCACACATCTGCATAAAATATAATAATTATATTTATGATAATCAGAATTACTATTTTACAGGCAACTATATGCCAGACACTTTGTTAGGGGTTTTCATGTACGATTCCAGCTCTTTAACAATAATCCTGCAGAGAAAATACTACCCTTCATTTACAGATAAGCAAAGTGTGGCTCACAGAGTTAAATGACCTGCCCAGGGCAGAAGGCATTCCTCCTCCATTCTCTCTGGCTCCAAAGTCCATGCTCGTAGCTATGAGTTATAGTTTTCAACATGTGTTCCTGGTTGGCTCATGAAGTCTCATTTCATGGTTCTTGGAGCAGCTTTGTAGAGTAAGGAACACTGGTATATCTGCCTTCCTCTTACTAGGTAAGATGGGGCTAACTTTGATGATTTGGGTATATGGATAGCTAGTGGAATGAATTCTCTTCCCTAGACTTCACAGTGTGGTGTTTGATGACACAGTGCTGCCCACTTTCTCCTCCATCTATACCTGCCAGGTAGCCCATAGCCTTGGGTTCTGATGATTTTCTTCTTTGTGAACAACTCTTTCTGAAACCTGAAGAGAGAATAAGATCCCTTCACTGCATCTGCGGAGCAATCACACAGTAGTAGACAGACAATGCTGCCAAATTGCCACCTTCTAGAATATGTCAAGAAACAAGCCAAATAGTAGGTATCTTTTGATACTTACTTGCTAAGACCAACAGGGAGAAACAGGAGAGCCAAACCATCAATGGTAAAATTGCATTGGCGCTTTTAGTCAAGAGGAAGCCACATCAACCAATCTCTTTTCTCCTGGGTGAAGTTAGCAGGCAAGAAGTTAATTTACCCATCTACTTAAGCTCTGGCTCTGACAAAGCATAGTTCCCATTAGTGTTTCCAGGCAAAAGTAGAATTGTTAGCTTAAACAGCTGTGATTAAGACCCAAATATCTTGGTTGCAGTTTGTGGCCAACTTTCCAGAAATGTCCCTGTAAGATAAGTGCTGTGTGGCTGGCAGTGATTTATGGGAAAGGAGAGGGGAAATCCTGGTTGTCTTGTGCCTCCTGGGTCTGCTGATAGGCCTCTGTCTGTGACACTGATGACACCTGGAATTGGCTACCTTCCACACAGGGCATCAGAGAGCCAGAAAAATCCAGACAAACAATGCCAGGGGCAAAGAAAACACATTAAATTATCAGGATTCAGACATCCTGAGGAGCAGAAGAGGACGGGAGTGCATCCAAAACACACACAGAAGTTGAGGAACTGTCCTCGTGCCTCCTGGTCCCTGGTAGTCTGGGGAGGGACAAGGAATGTTACTTTCCAGGCTCTGAAGTCCTCAGGTTGAGTGGGACAGGTGGGTTTGGCATTTCTAACCCTAAACTCTGGGCCTTCTGAGGGAGTGAGGTGAGAGAGCCTCTGACCCCACCGCTATGTGGGTCATGCTGATCCCTGAGCATCTAAGCTGCTCCTGAGGTGCTGATCCTGTCACCTCGGTGCATTACAGGGGAACAAGGCTCAGCCACAGCCTCTATGTTCTGTTTGCCTATAAGACCATAATACTGTTCCAGGCTTCAGATGAGAAGAAATGACCCAATTTCAAGTGCGTACTGGGGGATCGAGGGCATCTTCTTGCTATTCCTCAAGCAAGCCAAGAGGGTTGCTATCTCAGGGCTTTAACACCTGTTTACTCTTCCTAGAGTGACATTATCCGGATAGCTTCCTGGTTCACTCCTTACTTCATTTGAGTCTCTTCTCAAAGTTTACTGCTTGAGAAAGGTCTTTTGTAACCATTCTACAAAAAAATAAAAAATAAAAAATAACAGTCCCTGTTGTCCCGATCTCTCTGTTTCTTTGCCTTCCTTTATTAAATTAAAATGTAAACTTATCTTTTGCCTCCAGTATAATGATGAAAGATCCTCAAAGACAAGGCTTTGCTCCTTTTATTCACCCTGTGTCTCCAGCTCCTAGTGCAGTGCCTAGAAAACAGACATTCAATACATAGTAAAATGACAGGTAAATCATTAAATCAAAGAACAAACAAAAGAGCGGAGCAAGGCTTAATATCAAAATACATGAGTGTCAATGACAATGGGTCACAATGCATTTTTCCTGAATGTGAACTTTATCCTTTTTTTTTCTGAAACGGAGTCTAGCTCTGTCTCCCAGGAGTGCAGTGGCACGATCTTGGCTCACTGCAACCTCCACCTCCCGGGTTCACGTGATTCTCCTGCCTCAGCCTCCCAAGTAGCTGGGATTACAGGTGCCTGCCATCACGCCCGGCTAATTTTTGTATTTTTAGTAGAGATCGGGTTTCACTGTGTTGGCCAGACAGGTCTCGAATTCCTGACCTTGTGATCCGCCTGCCTCAGCCTCCCAAAGTGCTGGGATTACAAGCGTGAGCCACCGTGCCTGGCCCTGAATGTGAATTTTTAAGACATTTATTATGTTGAATAAAATTAAACAAAGGCTTACATAATTCTTTGATTTATTATTAATCATTTTGCCTTTGAACTTGATTTTATTTTAGAATTTAGGAATTGTACATCAAGTTCTAAAGACACATTTAACAATAATAACTCATATTTTTAATAGTACTTTAAAGTTTAGAAAGTGGTCCCATTTACTTTGGTTCACATGGGCTGAGCTCCAAAATCTCTCTCTCTCTCTCTCTGTGTGTGTGTGTGTGTGTGTGTGTGTGTATTTGTGTATTCCCTAGGTGTATATAATCCTCAGTTAAGTTTGGGGATCACTGGAGTAGATGATTTCAAAGAGTAAGGCAACAGCCTGCTAAATTACAGTGGTGTTTCTGAGCCTGTTTCAAATAATTGAGTATTTTCAAGGAGAAGGCAGTTCCTCCTCTATTCGAGGTTCCCCTTCCGTATCAGTTTCTACAGAGGTGACGCTCAGGCTGAGGGTGATTCTGAAGCTCTTTTTAGAAGCTGTTGGAGAACATAAAAGGTAAAGGAAAGAGGTCCTTAGAGGCTGGGTGCTCACATTAACAGCTGCAGGAATGCTATAGACTGAAACTTGCTAAGGTCACAAGAGCCTTTCCTCTTAGTTCTTGATGCTTTGGCTCGGCTCCTTGTAAAATCTGAGCAGAACTGCCTTGGTTTCAATGGGGAGTGATAACATCCGTGAATCACCATGTGTGCTTTCTAGGCACACAATTGTTTTTCAGTTGTGACTGAAAAGAGCACAGGGCCAGACATGACCCTCAGGTAGGCACTGATATTTTGCGGGATCAGATCCTGGGATGCAACAAAGCCAGTAATGAAGTGGATATGATATGAATTTGTTACTGACCTCACCCATCCAAAAGGCAGCTACCATCCAGGAAATCCTGTTTATGTTTATGGGAGGATAGTAGATTGGCATGGCAAAGAGGATCCTGGAGGTAGTGAACCCTCTGGAGGACATAAGCATTGCTGCATTACTTTTCAGGAAAAAGAATGTGCACTAAGGCAGAACTTGTAAATATTATGCAGCCTTTCTCCTCGTAAATATTCCCAGTGGACAACATAATGTGTCCATAGTTAGAATCACATAAAATAAGATTAACCATTCTTCCAGGAAGCTTGTTTTCATCACAGAACCATTTGAGAATCAGAAAGTCAACAGGAAATTTTAGGCAATGCCATACTATCATCACAGGCTGAGTTTCTGCATTCTTATAAAAGTCACTTTATTCTATTCGTCAAGTACATTTTTATAAAGAAGAAGTATACCTTAATATTCATTCTTAATTTTAGGAAAATCTGTGACAGACCTTTTTTATAGGCTGAGTTAATTGTGGAAGCTGAATGATGCCAGGATGAAATAATTCTCAACAAGGTTGATGGGTAAATCCAAAGACCTAAGACAAACAGTTTTCCAAGCTAAATGAACAAATGTTACAGCTTTCTGAAATAAACATTCAACAATTAGAGTTTCCCAGGATAAACTTACTCTATTTTAGTATTTCATACCAAGAGTCCTTGGAATATTTAAATCTTGCAATATTATGGGAAAATTTTTTGCCCTTTTAACATAGAATTTTAACTTTATGGTATAATAAACTTCATCTTTTCAGATAGAATGTAAATTTTAAAGTAATCATTTTATAAGTATTCACTAATTTTTTCCTTATTTTTTTCTTTTCTTTTCTTTTTTTTTATTTTTTTTTGAGACGGAGTCTCGCTCTTGTTGCCCAGGATGGAGGGCAGTGGCGCGATATCAGCTCACTGCAACCTCTGCCTCCTGGGTTCAGGCAATTCTTCTACCTCAGCCTCCTGAGTAGCTGGGATTACAGGCACACACCACCATGCCCGGCTAATTTTTGTACTTTTAGTGGAGACGGGGTTTCGCCATGTTGGCCAGGCTGGTCTCGAACTCCTGACCTCAGGTGATCCGCCCGCCTCGGCCTCCCAAAGTGCTGGGATTACAGGTGTGAGCCACGGCGCCCGCCCTACTTTTTTCCTTATGTAACTGACAAGATAAAATATTTTCAATGACTGGGCACAGCAGCTCATGACTGTAATCTCAGCACTTTGGGAGGCTGAGGCAGGCAGATCGCTTGAGCCCAAGAGTTCAAAACAAGCCTGGGCAACATGGCGAAACCCCATCTGTACAAAAAGTACAGAAATTAGCTGGGCGTGATGGTATGAGCTTGTGGTCCCAGCTACTCGGGAGGCTGAAGCCGGAGGATCACTTGGGCCCCTTAGGTGGAGGTCACAGTGAGGCAAGATCGTGCCAACACACTCCAGCCTGGGAGACAGAGAGAGGCCCTGTCCCCCAAAAAGAAAAATATTCTCCATCTATCTGTGTAAAACGTTCTTATTCCTTGAAGGTTCTTTATTAAGTATTAACTGTGCCCATGGCTTCAGTTATATATTCTAGCCAAGATTAGGTCAAAGATCCGGTCAGTGACAGAGAGGTGAATTTGTGACTTGACTCAGAGAGTTCAGGTTTAACAAGAATTGATTGGTCGCATATTTATAACGTGGTGAGCTCTTTGCCAGATGGAGTAAGTAAGGCTAAGAGAAGTGAAAGAAACAGTTCCTGCTCTTGGGAAGCTTAAAACTAGTGGCCCAGACGTGATGTGCTATATGTGCATACACATATGGTGTGTATCCATATGTATTGTGTCACATACATATATACTATATATCGTGTTTATATATAATACATAATGTTTGTACAGACTATATATATATAGACTAGACTATAGAGTCTGTATATAGTCTATATATGTATATATAGTAGTCAATGTAGACTACTATAGTCGAGGTGGATCTGTTCCTCAACACACACCTACATCAGGCAGGCTAGACTCTATACACACACACACACACACACACACACACACACATATATATGTAGTCTCTATATAAACATAGAGTAGACTATATATAGTCTCCATATAAACATAGACTATATATATTGCATACTATATATAGCATGCTATATATAGACCTTATATAGTATATATACTATATAAAGACTATAGGCTTTATACTTTACGTAGTATATATACTATATAAAGACTATATAGTCTCTATACATAGACTGTATGTAGACTACTCTATATAGACTATATATACTATATTACTATACTATATATACTGTACTATATATACTATATGTGTATATATAGTATATATAGTAGTCTATATATACCATATAGTGTATATATAGTACATATAGTAGTCTATATATACCATATAGTGTATATATAGTACATATAGTAGTCTATATATATAATTCTATATATAGACTGTATATATTATATATACTCTCTATATTATATATATATGTATACACACACATATGCATATATATTAGCCTGCCTGATGTAGCTGTGTGTTGGGGAACAGATCCATCTTGAATGCCAGCCAGTTAACCACCTGGAGACAATTTGGAAAAACAATGAAGAGCTGAAAATCTCTTATTTTACTTTCCAATCTGCCAAACTTCTGTTGAGCACCTATCATGTTCTGAACACTGGAGATACAGAGGAAGAGCAAAGAATATACGCTCTTTCCATAGGCTAAGGGCAAAGAGAATTAACTGGGTGACTTTTCCCGGATGTCTTCAATCCGTGCATGGTTCAGCCCTTAGAGTATGCATCTATCGACATGCATACTGCAGATGAAACACTGACTCACTCCTCTGAGTCCTGACTGTGACATATTTTGCCCGAACAGTTCCCAGACCCTCCCTGCTATTCTCTCTGCTTCCGCTCTTGCCTCATTACAGTCCATACTTCACACAGCAGTGCTTGGCCTTGGACACCAAGGTCATGAGTAAATAAACCTTCTTTTTCTCTGAAAGGTTTCATTAGAAATTCCCAAAGGTTGATAGACCAACCATTCACATGTACTTGTCATTACCTGGAAGTGCTGAAATATCCATCATGATCTTGCTCCATCTCCCATGGTAAGTTCTCTCAGCCTTCATGTGCTTTCATTGCAGTTGCCACAAAAAGTCCTACGGCCGAAGAATACACTGTCAATATTGAGATCAATTTTGAAAATGCATCCTTCCTGGATCCTATCAAAGCCTACTTGAACAGCCTCAGTTTTCCAATTCATGGGAATAACACTGACCAAATTACCGACATTTTAAGCATAAATGTGACAACAGGTGAGTAAGAGACCCATTGCTTCAGAATAAATGATTGGATGTCTTGAGAAAGACTGTCTGAGCTCCCGACTATCAGAGCAATCTTTTACTTAGTAGGCAAGTGAAATGACTCACCGAGACTGATGTGTGATTCTGTGACTTCACAGCCTTCCTGAATGAAGCCTCTATCAGTAAACTCTGCAGCCAGAGGTTTCTTATTTTAAATGGTGACCAAAGGTTTGCTTGGTGGTTTGTATGATGCTTGTCATAAAGTGGTCCCAAGATATGGCCAGGTCCTTCATGATAAACTACTGGCTCCTCTTCCCTTGGGCAGATAAACTACTGGGTCCTCTTCCCTGTGTCCTCTTCCCTTGGTATATCAATGGACATAGCAAGGACTGGTTCAAGATATTAGTAAGTACCAGATACCCTTCTCTTTTGCTTCTCAAATTTTTTAACAGAAACCTTTTGGTGTCTCTGTAGGTGCTAGTAAGTGAATCCAGTAAACAAAACAGACCAAGTATCAAAAATAGTTTTGTGTTGAACAACTTGTGATTATAGACACTTGAGCTTTAGTTGTGAGTTTATCTTACATATATTCAATATAAACTTACTAACAAACTCTCTCTGATTTTTTTCTACTAGAGATGGGATGACTTCAAGAGGCTTCACCATCTTAAAAACTTGGGTTAACAAGCTTCTCAATTAAATGCAATTGACCTTGGAAACTTTAATTTATCCTTCCAGAAAGACTGGTCATTCACACACAGAGGGGGTCAATCTTTTCTGATAGTGAACTATGAAACGGTTTTGACAAAAGTGGATACTTCAATGTAGCAGAGAAAGCCTCAGGCTCATGGACCTCAGGACCAGCAGGGAACAGCTAAGAGGAGTTGGCCTAAAAGAGGAAGTGAATGGGATGGGTGGGCAATGAAGGTTAGGCCTACTGATCATGGCACTAATGTCTAAGCATCCAAACTTTCACCATCTTCCTTTTTCCATCCTTCCCTCGCCTCATTCTTCCAACAGCCTACCTTATGATCCTTTTTTAGTAATGGCAAATAAAACTGAGGATATTTAAAACCGGACAATGTGAGTAAAGCACCGAACAATACCTGGGATATGTCAGGTGGTCTGGAGGTGGTAACTTTTTCCATTCTCCTAAGGCATGTTTGCATTTTATGTGGGACTCAAAAGTTCTTCAACTACTCCTCCCGTAATGCTCCCTTACAAAACAGAAGACAACAACAAAATTGCTTTAGCACTGGAATTTCATGTCAGTAAGAAAGATTTCAACAAGTGGGATCCTGTTGGTTATCCTCAAACTACCTCTAGCGGGCACTCAGCTTCTTTGTTAGTAGCTCCAGTTTCTTCTATTTCTAATTCCCCTGCCCCACTGCCACCCACTGCTGGGACACAGGCTGCATCAGTGTCCAAGGAATCAACTCGAACGTGTCGTCCCTCCTATTTCAGAAACAATTATTTGATAACTTCCCTTTGGACAGTCACTCTGTAGGACTTTGCCTGGGTACCCATCTGCAGAACAAACAGCTCCCAAAGATGTGACTTTGGTCCAGCTTTGGAAATTGATTCAAAGCACTCTGAGTTCAGAACATTTCTTACTGTCTCCAACGAGAGCAGAGTTCCTGTAGGCTGTTCACACCTGACTTGATATGTAAAAGGCACAAATTTACTTGCACTCCACATTTGTTATCTATTGGTGCACAACAAAGTCTAAAACCTAGCATCAAAAAATAGCAAACATTTATTATCTGAGAGTTTTTTAAATCATCGTATTTATATTTGTTAAGAATTAAGATGTAGAAGGTGGAAGTATTGATGAGTGTTGGTACTAACGGTAATATAAAAATAAACTTCCATACATGTACAACTTATTTGCCTTATAAACTATATCTACAATAGTCTACAAATAGGGAGTATGCTCTAACATACATCCTGCAGCATTTAACATGTAGAAAGGAAGCATTGGTCCTTTTGCTCACTCTGGGAGATGAAAATGCACTAAAACCATGAGAGTCACTCATTGCCATGCCAAAGTTGACCCTTCTTTTTATGTGGTACATAGGCCCAGAGATGAACCAGCCCCAGGCCAGAGGGTCTCACTTAAATTTGAGAATGCTTATTCTTCCTCACTGGGGCTTCCATCAAGACAAGGCCTCTTGTTTTTCTCTGCGAGTGTGTGATGTAAAAGGACACTTTTTTCTTTTTGTCTTTGTGTCCTAAGTAGGGTTTTTATGGTAATGGAAAAAAAAAAAAGTTTAGTTCTCTTATTAGAAGATAGACTCAGTTTTTGAGGGTCAGAAATCTTAGAGCAGCTTAGCTGGATGGTTCTGGCTCAGGGTCTGACTTAAGTTTGTAAATAATCTATCAATCAGTGCTGTCATCATATGAAAGCACAACTGCCATATGAAAAAAAAATTCTGTTCTTTCTTTCTTTCTTTCTTTCTTTTTTTCTTTCTTTCTTTCTTTCTTTTTCTTTTTCTTTTTGAGACAGGGTCTCACTTTGTTACCAGGCTGGAGTGCAGTGGTTGCAATCTCAGCTCACTGCAACCTCTTCCTCCTAGGCTCAAGCAATCCTCCCACCTCAGCCTCCTGAGTAGCTGGGACACACCACCATGCCCAGCTAATGTTTTTGTATTGTTTGTAGGATAGGATTTTGCTATGTTGCCCAGGCTGGTCTCAAACTCCTGGGGTCAAGTGATCCAACCGCCTCGCCCTCCCGAGTGCTGGGATTATAGGAGTGAGCCACTGCGCCTGGCCTGGAAAATTTATTTCTAAGCTCACTCATGTGGTTGTTAGCAGGCTCCAGTTCCTCACTAGCTATTGGCTGCAGACCTCAGTTCCTTGCTGTGTGGACCTCTCCATGATGTGTCTTCATGCCATGGCAGTCAACTTCCCCCAGAGTGAGGGGAGAGAAAGAGAGAGAGAAACCAAGAGGAAAACTATAGTGTTTTTAATAACCTAATCTCAGAAGTGCCATACCATCACCTCTGCCATATTCTATTGATTACATAGACCAATCCTAGTACAATATAAGAAGGTAGTACAAAAGGGTTTGAATACCTAGTGGTAGGGATGGGCAAAGGCCATCTTGGAGGCTAGCTACCTTATACTTATCATCATAGACATCTGTTGGCTATTAGCTATTAGGCATGACTATCTAAAAGATGACTTAGCCATTCATCACTCAACCATCACAGCAGTCATCTTTCAGATTGTCATAGCTAATAGCATGGTGATGCATACATGCAAGCATCAATTTTATGCAGTGCTATTGAACTTCTCAGAAAGGTAATATAAAGTCAGATTAGGATTTTCTTCAAGAATGAATACTTGCAGGCTATAAATAAAAATGTGGTGACCACTTTCTCCACCTTCTCTCTCCTTGCTGTTCTGGTTAATGATAGTCTGCAGACCTGCTGGAAATGAAATCTGGTGCTCCTGTGAGACAGGCTATGGGTGGCCTCGGGAAAGGTGTCTTCACAATCTCACTTGTCAAGAGCATGACGTCTTCCTCCCAGGGCACCATTGCAGTTGCCTTAAAGAACTGCCTCCCAAGGGACCTTTTTGCCTGCTTCAGGAAGGTAAGTAACTGCTCATTAAATGCCCATTGAGTGGCTATTCAACATCAGTTTACGGCTGGGCACGGTGGCTCATGCCTGTAATCCCAGCACTTTGATGGTCCAATGTGGGTGGATCACCTGAGGTCAGGAGTTCGAAAGCAGCCTGGCCAACATGGTGAAACTCTGCCTCTACTAAAAATGCAAAAATTAGCTGGGTGTGGTGGCACATGCCTGTAGTCTCAGCTACTCGGGAGACTGAGGCAGGAGAATCACTTGAACCCGGGAAGCAGAGGTTGCAGTGAGTTGAGATCGCACCATTGCACTCCAGCCTGGAAGACAGAGGGCGACTCCATCTCAAACAAACAAACAGAAACAGCTTACAAATGTTTCTGGTTTGTATGTACTCAGACACTAACATATTGTTAAATATTGCCCTTTGTTTTTCAACAGATGTTACCCTGAACATGAGAGTCAGACTAAATGTAGGCTTTCAAGAAGACCTCATGAACACTTCCTCTGCCCTCTATAGGTCCTACAAGACTGACTTGGAAACAGCGGTAGGTTTTGGCCCCAAGAGCCTCTTAACCAACAAACTGTTTGGACTGTACTGAGTCTATTGCATTCACAGTGAACAGTGGCTTGGATCTGTCAGAATTTATGGATGTGGATTTATTATTCTTTTACATCTGAGATGGTGAATTAATATGTGCTCAAATCAAATCATGTTTAGGGGACAGTGTGACATCACCTTGAACAATAAGTATAAATATTTTTCAGGGTGGAACTGGTTCAGATAAGATTTGGTGGCATCAATTCACTAAAACTTATTCAAAGCCTCAAGAACCTATTGCCTACAAGCACAAGTTGGTGCATTTCTATTCTTCACATACCACATGAATGAAACCCCTAACAACTTTTGGGCAGACCAACCCATGGCTGAGCACAGAGGGTTTTAAACCACTCTACACCAGAGGTTGCTAGGCATTCATATCTAAGACAGGTATAAATTGATTCACATAAAAATAGAGACTATTCCACCAGTGTTAACTGTTTGTCAGCCACTGTCTTAAGTGCTTCACATTGAATTGATTCATCTAAACCTAAACACTTTGCTGGAGTTAACTTATTTGGAACAGAGCTTCCCAATGGATGTGGCACAGATTATTGCAGGTGGGCTGAGATAATGACTTCCCTTCTCCTGGCAGCCGAGCCCTGCCTTAGGCTGTCAGCACCCTCCTGCTCATCCCAGCATGTAACCCAAATATTGTCATCTCCCGTGAGTGCCTTGATGAATTGTCGCTTCGGAAGAGCTCTTGGATGTTTGATTTACATTTCTGGCATGTAATGTGTCTGCACAGCAGGAGAACCCTCCTCACACACACACTACACTAAATTATATGCTTTGAAAGAGAGAGTTACATAGCAACCACCTAGGTACCTGGCACACCAACCAATCCTGCAGTATGGCAGCCATGAGGGGGCCCCTCACAAACCTCCAACTACAGGTCATGTAATGGAGCAAGGGCTACAGCTGCTGCTTCTGAAATCCACGACCATCACCGCTGCTCCCTACCAATGAAGGGGCACAACACCTCTGTGTCTGGCAGACACTGGGACTCCTTGGAAGGCTTTATTGAACCTTTCCAGGCTCAGGCTAGGATGCTTTTATCCAACCTTCCTTCCCTCTCTTTCATTTGGGAGTCTGATGGCTCTCTCTGTCTTCCCTGCTCCCTCCACGTTTTCTTTCCCAGGCATTTCCCTGAGTAAATTTTTTGCACATTTCATCTAGTGTCTACTTCTCAGAGGACCCAGGCTGACATACATAGGAATTACTTCTTCAGAAATCTAATGCCCACAGTTAACAAAATAGACAGAAGATAATTTTACCTAGTGTGATTAGGAATATGTGGTTTTTACTCTGCTTCAGATCTTTTGATATACCTGTTTCTCGACTTTGATATATGACACTCATCTTGCTTTATGTTTCAGTTCCGGAAGGGTTACGGAATTTTACCAGGCTTCAAGGGCGTGACTGTGACAGGGTTCAAGTAAGAATACTATAATTTGGTCATTTCTACTTTATGGCTGGGATCCATATGGTAGTGAAGGAGGTAAACCCCCTAGAGAGGCATTATTCATGTGGAATCCTCAGGAGGAGTAGTTTGGTAGAGGTGAAAAAAGTATCTCACCCGTTACAGATGTACCTGTTTAAAAGAAAGAGAGAAAAAGATTTGTGTTCATTCTATATATGTGCAAAAAATTTTTCAAGCAAAGATAAGGGATAAGTTTGTAGTCCAAATGTTCAGAAATATAAAAATGAAATAATGCCACTCAATGATGTCTTTCTACTGGAAGATCCTGCTGGCCAGTCAGATCCATAGATTTGCATGCTGTGACAGGCAGTTTGTGCTATTTTGTTTCCTAAGCAAATAAGCCATAAATATCTAGACTCTTCCAGGTCGGTTATTGTTTTACTGAACTGAGTGGTCTCTGTCCAGGTCTGGAAGTGTGGTTGTGACATATGAAGTCAAGACTCCACCACCATCACTTGAGTTAATACATAAAGCCAATGAACAAGTTGTACAGAGCCTCAATCAGACCTACAAAATGGACTACAACTCCTTTCAAGCAGTTGCTAGCAGTAAGTGAAATTGTTTAGATATGGTCATGTTATTTATGGTTATGCGTAAACCTAGGAAATTAGCTTGTGCTACAATGTCCTCTGGGAAGCTAGACACTCCAGTTCCTGGCACACGGGGTTCTGTACCACCTCCTCCTCTTATGCCAGTGCCTCCCAATCTGACTAATTCCACTGTACCTGGGGTGTGTGGAAAAGGGGCACAGGGATTTACAAGGGGGTCACAGAGCCATCTGGGTTTGTGTATTCTCTAAATTAGCAGATCCAAAACTAAGTAAAAAAAGTAAAACTAATATCGCAGTGGAGGTTTAAATATTCACAAAATGCACCAATAAGAAATAGAGGGCCATTGTTTTAGAGCAGTAGGCCTCAGAGTGTAGCCCTCTGTCATCCCGGCTGGAGTGCAATAGTATAATCATGCCTCCTTACAGCCTCTACTTTCCTTGCTCAAGCGATCCTCCTGCTCAGCCTCTAGGGTAGTTGGGGCCACAAGTGCACACCTCCATACTCTGCTAACATTTTCTTTTTATGATTTTTTGTAGAGATGGGACCTCACTATGTTGCCCAGGCTGGTCTCATACACCTCGCCCCAAGCAATCCTCCCACCTTAGCCTCCCAAAGTGTTGGGATTACGGGCATGAGCCACCATGCCTGGCTGTGTTTTTATTTTTATTTGTGAAATGATAAGGCAGTGATCCCATGGATTTTTACTGCCAAAACAATAATAAGAGCTACAGTTTCTCCAAGTCACCTCCCAGTGTAACTGTCTCTCACTGGTCCTATTTTCCAGACAGTGGAACTAAGGCTCAGCCAGGCTAAGCAAGTTCCTCAGGGCCACACAGTTACGGGTGGGACAGAACCAGGATTCAAATCCAAACTTACTGTCTATAAAGCTCCCACTCTTAAAGAGGTCCATGAGTATTAGGAAATTCTTACTTCTCAAGCAGACTTTATTATAATTAATTAATTTGTTTTTACATTTCTAAATCCTTCAAGACTTAGGTCAGAGCTTTCAATAAGCATGAGATATCAGTTACTGATAAGAAGCAGTT
This sequence comes from Symphalangus syndactylus, assembly GCF_028878055.3. Classification (NCBI taxonomy): domain Eukaryota; kingdom Metazoa; phylum Chordata; class Mammalia; order Primates; family Hylobatidae; genus Symphalangus; species Symphalangus syndactylus. Next base: position 20,709,662 of record NC_072445.2, on the reverse strand, counting down.
GATATTATTCCAGTCTGTAGCATAGAAACTTGATATTTAAGTTAGTTTGTTTTTTTATAAGAAAATGTGCAATTTTCTACCACACTTTTTGAAATATTGAAAATAGCTTTAAAATCTCCATTACTGCCATTAAGGAGCCATAGGGCAAAGATCCCAATTGGGAAACCCTGTCCCTGGCATGTGGCAGGACACACCTCCTCAGGGCTCAGACACCAGCTGCATGGGGATGGAGTGAGGAGACACATTGCCTCAGCATCAGACCACAGATGCTGTCAAGACCTCCAAGAGCCTGGTGGTGGTTGTGTCTGGTGAGTAGCATCAATGACATTTATTTGCTTTGGGGTCTTATTACCTTTTCTTTGGGTTTCCAGATGAAAGCAATTTCTCTGTCACACCAGAAATCATCTTAGAAGGGGACACAGTCAGTCTGGTGTGTGAAAAGGAAGTTTTGTCCTCCAACGTGTCTTGGCGCTATGAAGAACAGCAGTTGGAAATCCAGAACAGCAGCAGATTCTCAATTTACACTGCCGTGTTCAACAACATGACTTCGGTGTCCAAGCTCACCATCCACAACATCACTCCAGGTGATGCAGGTAGGTCTCCATTCAATAACTTGTGTGAGGAATGGAATGAAGAGCTTGTAAAGAAGCAAATATGTAATAGTGTTTTACATAGATATGTAGATAGTGTTTTTCTCTTCCAAAATAAGTCTCCTGGTTCAACCTTTCAAAACTGAAAATTAATCTGATATGTATTAGTCCATTTTTACACTGCTATAAAGAACTACCTGAGATTGGGTAATTTATGAAGAAAAAAGGTTTAATTGACTCACAGTTCTGCATGGTTGGGGAGGCCTCAGGAAACTTACAATCATGGCAGAAGGCAAAGGGGAAGCAAGGCACGTCTTACATGGCAGCAGGAGAGGGAGAGAAGGTCTGGGGAATTGTCAAACATCTGATTTTAAACCATCATATCTCATGAGAACTCACTCCCTATCATGAGAACAGCATGGGGGAAACTGCCCCCATGAGACAATCACCTACCACCAGGGCCCTGCCTGAACACGTGGGGATTACAATTCGACATGAGATTTGGGAGGGGACGCAGAGCCAAATCATATCACCATGGTATTAATTGTTAATTAATTTTAAAATTCATTATTTTCATTATTTGTTTTATTATAGTATATAATATAATTATTTTCATTATTTTATTTTAGTATATAATATTACTTTATTATTAATTTAATTTTCAATTGATTTTTAAAAATATTTAAAATAGCTTTGCTGAGGAAGGAATTGATACATAATAAACTGTACATATTTAAAACGTCTTGACACATGTGCACCTGTGAAATCATGACTACAATCAAGAGAGTGAACATATCCATCATTCTCCCTGCCCTCACCAAATTTTCTGGTTCTCCACTATTATCCCTCCCTTTGGCTTTCTTCTGTCCTCTTGCCCCCTCCAAGCAACTACAGAAGGAAGCATAAGGCTAAATTCTTCCCTAAGACTAGTGGTGAACCTGACATATTCTGGAATGTAATAACCGCATTGTAACTCAGATGCCAATGGGGCCATCTCCTTTTCTCTGCATGATGAGGTGGGCTATACACATATGGGTCCTATCACATAGTTGTTGATTTTGATTTACCACATGGTTAAATACTACGGCAAAATCATCCATCTTTTTCTAATTCTCCAAGGCTTTTTGATTTTTCTTTTCTACTTCTTCTATTTTTATACTTTTTTTCTTATTAGCAAAGTCCCTAAAATTTCTACTATTTCCTTAGAACATCTCTGTACTGCACTTTGTGGTGTTAGAAATATCTGCACTTCCTGAATTCCTGAATGGTTTTTTAGGTGTTTTTAGACCAAGTCTCAGATGATTTTGAAAATGATACTTCATGAAGTACTCTCATGATCCATGAGTTGAGGATACATTCCTCTAAGAAAATACACATGTGTTATAATAATACATGATTTCGTGTATTTTATGCAGGTGAATATGTTTGCAAACTGATATTAGACATTTTTGAATATGAATGCAAGAAGAAAATAGATGTTATGCCCATCCAAATTTTGGCAAATGAAGAAATGAAGGTGATGTGCGACAACAATCCTGTATCTTTGAACTGCTGCAGTCAGAGTAATGTTAATTGGAGCAAAGTAGAATGGAAGCAGGAAGGAAAAATAAGTATTCCAGGTGAGAATTTTAGATAAGCCCTTTTGCAAATAGGTTTTTGCCTCTTGGCCAAGTAGAAATGGGAGATGTGGTGTATGGAAGGGGAAATGTCAGATGTCTGTTATTTTCTGGATTTCAGACTGTGAAAAGGCATTATGTTTGATGCCAGCTCCAGCTTATCCACTCTAGAACAAGACCCCAAAAATATATGCACACAAGTGTCATGCTTCAGTTGTAGATGAGATCCCAGCAGCAGAAGACCCAAGAGATAAGGATCCTGATGACTTAGGTCCATGGCATTTTGGATCTAAAAATAGACAAGAAAAGCTTATGCTCACCTTCCTTTCATCTTCAGCAAAGAGCTAAGGATGAGGTCACTTGTCATTGAGGTCTGACTGGGAGCTTCTCCTTTCTGTGTGTCTTCTCCTGGTGTCTGGTCCTTCTCACTTTTCTGCCTTTGTATCTATGCATACCTCAATATTTTCTATCTCTGTGCCTCCAGCTTTATCCCTCTCTCTCTGCAGACCTGTTTGTCTCTCAGTCATTTCATATGATTTCTGATCCTGTTAGCTTTTGTTTTCAATCTGAAATCTTACCTAAAGTTCCCCACCCTCCAGTTTATATTGATGAATAATAATAATAATAGTAATAAGTTAAAACAGCAATACTGACTCTGTTTTGTATAACAGTTTATGATTAACCCTTTAAAAATATGTCACTGCTTTTTAATTACTTGACCACAAATTTGAAGCATTTTACTTCCAATTTGCAAATAAGGAAATTGAGGTTCAGATTACATGACTTATCCAAGGTTGTCAAAGTATGAAAAAAAAGAAAGAAGAAAGAAAGAAGAAAGAAAGAAAGAAAGAAAGAAAGAAAGAAAGAAAGAAAGAAAGGAAGAAAGAAGAAAGGAAGAAAGAGAGAGAGAGAAAGAAGAAAGAAAGAAAGAAAAGAAAGAAAGAAAGAAAGAAAGAAAGAAAGAAAGAAAGAAAGAAAGAAAGAAAGAAAGAAAGAGAGAGAGAGAAAGAAAGAATTAGGACTCACCAAAGGTCTTGTTTCACAAAACCAGTGTCTGTCTTGGCCAAACTATATTATGCATGCCTGGTGGGCCAGCACTGGAATGAGCTAGTCAGGCAGAGTTTGAACAGTGTTTTACCTAGAAACTGCACAGAGCAAGATCCAACTCTTCTCTTAAGAAACAACAGTATAATGTTCTTATCTGTAAAGAAAAAGTGTTTAAAGTAAAATGTGGCTTTACCCATGAAATACATTAGTGTGGTGAACCTTCATTTTACAAAGCCTTAGCTATGGAAATAGATTAAATTATTTTTTAAAACATTATCAGAACAGGGGCAGTGGCTCATGCCTGTAATCCCAGCACTTTCAGAGGCCGAGGCAGGTGGATCATCTGAGGTTGAGCATTGGAGATGAGCCTGGCCAACACAGTGAAACCCCATCTCTACTAAAAATACAAAAAATTAGCTAGGTGTGGTGGTGTGCACCTGTAGTCCCAGCTACTCGGGAGGCTGAGGCAGGAGAATCACTTGAACCCGAGAGGCCGAGGTTGCAGTGAGCGGAGATCATGCCACTGCACTACAGCCTGGGTGACAGAGTGAGACTCTGTCTCAAACAACAGCAACAACAAAAACTATCAATTTACAGGCAAATTTTCCTAAGCACATGTAATTTCCAAAGGATGGTCCACCTGCAAGCATTTGTATTAGACATTAAAGTACTCAGAAGAAAGGCATGTGGTAACTGTTGAAAATGTTGACACATGATACATGGAGTCACTTCCCTGATTTCTAAGGAAGAGGAGGTGTAGGTATCCTGAAGGGACTGCCAGATGGAAGAAAGACCTTGCACAATTCCTGTGGTACTGGCTTAGAAGCTTTCAACCCCGAAAGGTGAGAAACCTGGCCTTCTGGCAAAGGAATCAGGAAGTCTGTGGCGCAAACGCATAGAGCGGGATGAATGACTGCAGAACAATGGATTTCCTGCCTCAGGGCTGGCCGCCTGGGGACCTGCACCGTGGCTTCTCTGGTGGATTTAGCCTCTGCCTTGGCAGCCTGCCCTTCTTTCTCCTGCCCTTGCTGCTTCCTCTCTGCAGCTCTCTTCTCCAAATTCCACAAGTTCTACTAACAACCATTTTTCCAAGTCTGTGGAACACAGTCAAGCAAAAGAATTTGCCCAGAGCATTTGGAACTGAATGAATGAATGAATGACCTCCTCTCAGAAATGCTTGCGTATTCAAAGCACTCTGGAAAAGGATGAGACAGAAAGGAAATAATCAACAATGGCAGAATTTCTAACTTTAAGAAACTAAAATTCAATGAAGATTTCCTCCTACATGGGAAAAAAGTGAAGGAGTATTCTTTAAGGGTATCACCATGATCACAAAATAGTTATTGTGGCAGATTCGATGTATTCAACTTTGGGTTTTTTTTTGTTTTGTTTTGTTTTTCGTTTGTTTGTTTGTTTTTTGAGACAGAGTCTTGCTTTTGTCACCCAGGCTGGAGTGCAGTGGCGTGACCTCGACTCACTGCAAACTCCGCTCCTGGGGTTCAAGAGATTCTCCTGCCTCAGCCTCCCGAGTAGCTGGGATTATAGGTGCCTGCCACCACACCTTGTTAATTTTTCTATTTTTAGTAGAGATGGGGTTTCACCATGTTGGTCTGGCTGGTCTCGAACCCCTGACCTCCGCCCACCTTGGCCTCCCAAAGTGCTGGGATTACAGGCTGGAGCCACCACACCTGGCCTCAACTCTGCTTTCAATGTTTACATTTATCATCTTGGTTTTTCTCCACTCCCCACCCGAAGTCTTGCAAAGCAGGTACCATCACCACCATTTTATAGAGGAAGGTCTGGGATGTCATCTAACTTTGGACAACAAAATTCTAATTGCATACCTTGTCTTCTCCAGAAAGCAAACTACCAACTTATTAGCTGCATTCAGTACCTCCCATGCAGGGCGCCTGGTTGCACAGCCCCAGGGGTGTTGTAGGAAACACAATGTGAATGATGCCAATTTGGAAGTCCTGCTTGTGTTTTCTGAGTTTATCACCTCTTTGGAGCCTTTTCTCCACTCCTTCTCTGAATCTCAGCCTAACAGAAGTAGTTATTGTTCTCTGAACAAGACCTGCATGCTGCTGCTTCTGTGTTTTTGCTTATAACAATGGTTTTCTTAGTTAACAATAGAATCCATTTTTCAAGCAGAATCTTGCATGGCTGTCTAATGCAAGTCTTCTCAACTCAGCACTATTGATGTTTTGGGTCAGATAATTCTTTGCTGGGTGGAACTGTACTGTGCATTGGAGAATATGTAGCAGCATCCCCGGCCTGTACCTACAAGATGGCAGTAGCATCTCCAGTTGCAACAACCAAAAATGTCTCCAAACCTTGCCGAATGTCCTCCAGGCAGGCAAAATTGCCCGTCATTGAGAGCACATCTAATGTGTAAAGCAGACCAAAGTGGAGCTGCTCTGGTTAGAAGAAGGGTGAAGGGGTTGGAGCCCACACAGTTTATTATCCTTCCACCCCCAACACAGCCCAGGCCCTGAAGCAGCTTGATGGAATGCCAAGTTTTCCAAGGAGTATGGATTTACTCACACACAACCCAGATACAACCGCATACCAGAACTACAGCCGCCATTTCTATCTATTAAAATCCTGAATGTCTGTTAAGGCCTACAGCAAATCTTCCCCTTCTCTGAAATCTTCCCTAATCTCTCAACTAAACATCCCTCCTTTAATCTACATAATATTGACTTCTCTCTTACGGAACCTACCCACTGCACACTATCCTTATTTCTGTACATCTCTTTATACACTCCTTCTTGCATAGATCATTGTCTTGTACATTAGTTTGGTGAGATAGATGGGTCTTTAAGGATCAGTAAGAGTCAGCAGGGGGAAGAGGGAATGAGAATATTTCAGGTGTGAACACAGGCATGGAGGTGCAAAGCTACAGGGCATGTTCAAAGCCCAGGAGATGATCTAATTTTTCAGAGAGAGCTATAGAAGAAGATAAAGAGAAGAGAAGCAGATTGGAATCACACTGTGAATAATTGAATATACCAGGCTAAGAGGGATTTTACTGTATTCTGTAGGCAATGGTAAGGTTTTAAAGGTAAAAAGAGGGACATCAAATGGTGAGAGCTGAACTTAGGAAAAATAAGTTTTAAGGTCTTATAGCCAATAGATTGCAGGGGCAAATAACTGAAAATAGAGACTCAGCTACAATCACGTGTAATGGGCAGACAACAGATAATGGGGCCTGAGCAAGTTACCATGGGTAGGAGTGGGTAAGACGATAGTGAGATATTTCAGAAGAGGAATCTAAAAGTTTCTTACGACTGAGTAGGGGTAAAAGGTGAGTGCATGCAAGTAATTTAAGATTTTTTATTTGGAGAAATGCCAAGTGCAAAGAAAGGACACATTGGAAGATGTACAGGTTTTATCTGGGGAGAAAAAAGATGAGTTCTTAAATGGACCAACTGAGTTGAAGGTACCGAAGATGTCAGAGCAACACTTGGGAATTTGCTTCTAAAGTTTCCAACAGGAGCGTTGCTCTTAGAAATAGAGTGGGAGTCATCCAAATTTGGGCTATACTAGAAGCCAGAGGTAGAGATGAGATTGCCTGCAGAGAGAGTAGAGAAAAAGATGAGGAAAGGGGCAACCTTTGAGAAGGGGATGAAGGAAAAGAGCCTGAGAGGGAGACCCAGAAGGAGGGGTGAGGAGAAAAGAGGGGCAGGAGACTTCTAGGACTCAAGCATGCCAAATCAGAGAGAAGGTGGTCAGGAGAATGGGATGCTGCAGTCAAAGTAGCATGAGGGGAGGCCACTGGATATGGAAAAGGGGAGGTCACTGTTGGCCTTAAAGGAACACTTTTGGTAGAAGAGAGGGTGAAGAAGGCCAATTACAAAGACTTGATGAGAAACAGGAGTGAAAAATTGGAGATGGCAAACACAGAAGAATCATGGTATGAAGAGAGGAAGAAATGCAGTGGTGGCTAGGGAGCATTCAGACTGGTGAAAGACCATTTCAGGAAGGGAGACTTGAGTGGATCTGGGGGTTGAAGTGGAGGAAATCTGGGAGGAAAGATTAAAGACACAGGGTGAGAAAGGGCAAAGGATGAAGGGATGTCCTGGAAGAATTAGAAGAAGTGGATTTTCAAAAGGTAAGTGGAGGAGTGAGCCTTAGAGTTGGGCACAGACACTCGTGTCTGTGAGCTAGGAGGTAATTTAATCAAGATAGATAAAGAGGGAAATCAGTTTGGTGTTTCAAACAACGTTTCTGGGGTCTAGGGAGTAAAGCTAGTTACATGTTGATCAAAATATGTCAAATATCATTGATCAGCCAGGGCTGAAAAAGACACATTTATGTTGGAACTAATCAACAGGCTTATTCGTTTTCCTTCATTTTCGGAAGATTGATAGTGTTTGAAGATTGCCTTAGGAGTGCATGGCAGCAGGCAAGGTGGGAGGAGGGAGAATAAAGGGACTACAGTAGGAAAAATCAGCCACAGGGTGCTGTAGAACCCGAGGCAAGAGGAAGGACGGCATGGAGGGCATGGTATTTCTGGGAAAGGAAAGAAAGGTATGGAAAGGGAGCTATTTTGAAGGGGAACCTGCTGGTAACTGAGAATGCATGAAGTTGAAGTTTTCACTAAAACATAGAGATTTAAACAGGGAACATGCTGTGAAAAATGCTCAAATAAGATGAATATCAGGTGCCCCAGTATTGCTTCTTCCCCTTTTTAATAATCATAATAATCTAAATAATCTGACATCTGTTCTTCCAGTTAAATCATACCCAAACAGCTTGCTTCTCTTTTCTTATTGTTCACATTTGAAAAACCATCACTCATGGTCTTTGTTGGGGCAGGCTCCAGTCAGGTACTTTTCTAAGAGTTTATGTATATTATCTCATTTAACCTTACGGTGGTCCTGGGAAGTAACTGCAATTATTAATCCTCATTTTACATCTGGAGAACTGAAGCACAAGGTGGTTAAGTGACTGTTTCAACAATATCTTGCTAGTAAGTGATGGAGTTTGGGATCTGAAGCCAGGCAACCTGGATACAGACTCTGCAGACCTAATCACCATAAACCCCTCCTCTCCATTCAGAGAAGAAATCTATTTAAATAGTAACTCCTTTTATGAAAAAAAAAAAAATGATTTGACCTCTTTGCTACTAAATAAAAGAGTTAGCCAGCTGGGATGGCAACAATTTGCTTCTCATTATAGGAACCGCTGAGACAGACATAGATTCTAGCTGCAGCAGATACACCCTCAAGGCTGATGGAACCCAGTGCCCAAGCGGGTCGTCTGGAACAACAGTCGTCTACACTTGCGAGTTCATCAGTGCCTACGGAGCCAGAGGCAGTGCAAACACAAAAGTGACATTCATCTCTGTGGGTGAGGACTCTCCCTAGAATTTTTAGCCATAAATAGATTCCACCTTAAAGAAGTGCTGCCAATGAACTATGAGCTATGAAAATACCTATGAGCAAAATAATGGACAGAGAGGGAGCGTGGTTAGGGCAAATCACACAATGGGAGATAGAAAAGGATTTCCCTCTCTGCCATTTAAATTCAGAGGGAGTCTTTTAACAATTGGGGATGGTTGTGGTAGGACACAGTGGTTCCCAGGAAGGAACCCCGGGGCATTCTCTTGAGTAACGCAGGAGGTGGAGTGGGAAGTAGGGTTTCCCACTCAGGTTATCCCTATTATCATTGAATGTGTAATGAAGATAATGTCCCTAATTTTCCCCTTTTCCCTCATTACTTCATTCTCCCATTCTTGAATTCCAACAGCCTGGCTCACTCCCCCACTACCCCTCAACACCCTCCCTCATTCCTCTTCTCCCATTTCACCTTTTCCAGAGACAGTGCTGCAGAAAGCCTTAATAATCTGATTCTTTCTGGTTATTTTATGGTTGGAACGAGTGATTTGTTAGTCTCTCAATTAATTGTTTAGTTAGGCTTCTTAAAATTGTCATTTCTCCTTATATCATAAAGCATTATAATTTCACCCCATTTGTAAAAAGAGGACATTCAAACTTGTTTTTCCACCTGTCTTACAAAAATGAACAATTTAGATTAATCATTAGACCCTTCTTTGAACAAGTTTAGAGAAAGGCTGATATAAGCCATACTTGTTAACTGTTGTTCACGTGTTCTGCCATTGTGACTTAGCGTTTTTACAAAGATTAAGATTATGTTTATGTGGGCATAATCTATCTATCTATCTAATATATATCTATAATATATAATATATAGCTATATAATAATCACATATCTACAGGTAGAACAGTTTTGCATTCCTAGTTTTAACACAAAGAGTTGTGTTATGTTCAAATAATCAAAACTGTTCTCACTACAGAAAACTGCAAATTGCTCAAAATACTCAGGAGCTCTTCTAGGGAAATAATGCTTTCAGGTAAAACTAATCTTTCTCCAAATTACTTAACATAACTTTACCTCTCTCCACAGAACTGGGACCTGTCTTAGGGAAATGTTAAGCCTTTGCTGAAAATCACTAGTCTGGTAGTTTGGAATCTCATCAGAGAATCAAGAGGACCAAATTCATGGTTCCATGAGCCTTTTTCTTTTTACTCATAGAAATAGGGACGGCCTTAGAGAGGCACCTCAAGATGCCTATGGATGGGGAGGGCAATGCAGGGACACATTACACCTTCTTTGAGTGACTTTGGGCTGTGTCTGAACATTTGAATCCCAGCTTCTAAACGGTAACTGTAAAAAGCCCTGATGTCATTGGATTATGATTAAGAATAAGATTTTTAGGCCAGGCATGGTGGCTCACGCCTGTAATCCCAGCACTTTGGGAGGCCAAGGTGAGCAGATGGCTTAAGCCTAGGAGTTTGAGACCAGCCCCAGCAACATGGCAAAGCCCTGTCTCTACCAATAAAAAATAAAAATAAAATTAGCCAGGCATGGTGGTGTGTGCCTGTAGTCCCAGCTTCTTGGGAGGCTGAAGCAGGAGGATCGATTAAGCCCAGAAGGTTGAGGCTGCAGTGAGCCGTGATTGTGCCAGCCTGGGTGGCAGAATGAGACCTTGTCTCTAAAAAGAAAATAATAATAATATTATTAATAATAAGATTTCACACTGATTGGGAAAGTAGGCCAGCATCAGTGGGCTCACAAAATGAAGCTGTTCACTTATAGAAGACTGAAGTGAATGGTGTTTTGAAATATCGACCACGTAAAGATATACTCAAAGAGAAGTGGACAGTTAGACAAAAATAGTGGGAGGCTCATATAAGCTTTTATATTTGTAATAGTCTTATTAATATTTTTGATTAGTAATTTTTCATGAACCTGTGAGAAGCCTCTTAGAGGAGTATATATATAGTGAAATTAATTACATATAAATACTTATATTACTGTAGTTATATAGTTATAATTAAGATACCCATACATCCCGGTTTACCTGACAGTGCAGGTGTAATTATTAGGTAAGTGCAAAAGTAATTGTGTTTTTAGTCGTTACTTTTAAACCAACTTATATTTGGGCAATACAGTCCATGATTCTTGTACTTAAAATGTAGTTCCAGAATTCACTCTTTCACTTATTAAGCATTCACTGTGTACTAGACCCAGTGCTGGGTACTGGGGATGCAAAGACAAAGAGGCTACAGGTCTGCCCTTGAGGGCTCACATTTTTATGGAGGGGAGATATTAAAAGAGAGAAAATAATACACAATATGGTATTATTAAAAAGTATTTTGAAAGAGTAGAGATTGAGATTGTTAGAGGAACCCGGCCATTTGTTCTCCCTTGAGGTGTTACAGAGGAGGTTGGAGGGGAGCTTGGGATAAGGCGACAACCCTAAGTTTGCAACCTTTTACCCTGCTGATCATCAGGAGATAATTCCAGCCACAAAAGTGAAGTGCACGAGGTCCTAAGGCATGTGATGGAAATGAGTACAGTGCAGAGCACCACCAGGAACAGCCTAGAAACGAGTAAAGCCCAGGAGCAGCAAGGTACCAATCCTACCTTGACATGAGTAGAGTCAGGATGGTTCATTTTTTTTTTTCTGTCCCTCTCTGAAGTTTCACTCATGTGTTAATGTCCCCAGAGATACGACATATTGAACTTGTTGTCAGTTTTCTTTTGTCTGTTTTGTTTGCCTTTTTTCAGCCAATCTAACAATAACCCCGGACCCAATTTCTGTTTCTGAGGGACAAAACTTTTCTATAAAATGCATCAGTGATGTGAGTAACTATGATGAGGTTTATTGGAACACTTCTGCTGGAATTAAAATATACCAAAGATTTTATACCACGAGGAGGTATCCTGATGGAGCAGAATCAGTACTGACAGTCAAGACCTCGACCAGGGAGTGGAATGGTGAGTGAAAAGCCGGACACCACATTGTACTGCCTGAGCTCTTGGAAACATGCATAATAGTTACCATCTGTGTAGGGTCTTCTCTGAGACATGCCTATGCCAACCCCTTTAAATTCAATATGTCTTCACACTTAACGCAACATTCCTTTGAGGGAAGATGCCATTATTTCCATATTTACAGATAAAGTAAATATGCTCAAACAACTTAAGTTGTAGAGCCAGGAATGGAACTAGTGTCTCTAATTCCAGACCCTGTGCTCTTGCCATTAACTTATGAGGATTGTTTTTAAAAGTACTTTCACTGGACACTCGGCAGTGTTTGACCCGACTGTGCTTTAGAACAGCTAGGTAAAGATTTTATAAGCCTGGTTCCAAAAAAAGGAACACATTTTAATTCCCTGTTTACCTCTATCCATTGTTTGTTTTGTGAGGAAATGCAAATATTTGAAAGCAAAGGGAAATTGGTAGATAGAACTGCTACGATAATAGCTCATATTTATTGAGCCCTTAACTATGTGATAGGCACTATGCAAAGTATTTAAATGTATTAATTTATGTGAAACGATAAACCTAGAGGATACTGTTTTTATTAGCCCCATTTTACAGATGAGGAAACTGAGACTCAGTAAAGTTAAGTAAATTACCCAAGGTTATACATCTGGCAGGTGGCAGAGCCAGGATGCGAACTCAGATTGACTGACTCCAGCGGTCAACTCTTAGCCACTCCTCTCTGAAGCCTTTCATTAACTATGAGATTAATCAGTCTAGATTCTGTGAGTCCCATGTCTTCTTTATATTTTCATATAAGGCCTAGGCAACATTGTAGAAACAGCTAGTTATTGTTTGGGCTGGACTTGGTAGTATACAGTCAGGAAATGGAAGTATTTTTCTTCCAGGCTGACCTCAATGCTGCTCTGTACAATTACTCTTTCCTACTAAAAGCCAATAACCTAGGAAGAATTTTAGCTTTTCCAGTCACATTAACCTATTAAACAGTCCCATAATCAGTTACTGAAAAGTCATATTCTCATCTAAATCTACTACACTGTCATTTTATATTCAATCTAAATTCCCTCTTCCCCCGAGCAGGAATTAAAAAGGAGTTTCCTTACTTTCCTCGTTCACCCTCTGGTTAGCTGCTGCTTCTGACTTTTCCAGAGCTGGGGCAAAGGGAAGCAATGTAAAGAAAATTGAAGGGTCTTACTTAACTGTAGGTGCCGTTGTAATCTTGCTGTATGTCTCCATGGCAGCTGCCCAAATGATGACTTGTCCTCTGGGGCCATGGTGAGCAGGGGCCTGCTCACTTAGAGATGGGAGACAGGGGCGTCATAACACCACAGTGTTCCATCAGGTTAAGAATTATTTTCAAAAAACTCCCCACCTCTGCACACGCCAAAACTCCCATTTATTCCTTGGGTTGGTAGAAAAGCCTTAGAGTAGAAATTGAAAACCTGGTTTGAAATCCAATTTTGCCTCTAACAGGCTGTTTGGCCTTGAATAAGCCACTTAATTTTATTTGAAAGTAAGTGCATATTTACGTGGTCATTGGTTAGTCCTTCAAATGCATGTAGAACCCAGGAGCGGAATCAATCAAGCATTTTTTCCTCCAGTGTCCAGGAAGTTGTGGTATTCCTTTACTAAAGCTTGAGAGGGAAAATTAAGCCTCTTCTTAACCTTCCCAGCAAACGCTTTTGAAGGGCAATTATTTCATTCCATCTCATTTTTGCTGTCTTCTACTCAGGAACCTATCACTGCATATTTAGATATAAGAATTCATACAGTATTGCAACCAAAGACGTCATTGTTCACCAGCTGCCTCTAAAGCTGAACATCATGGTTGATCCTTTGGAAGCTACTGTTTCATGCAGTGGTTCCCATCACATCAAGTGCTGCATAGAGGAGGATGGAGACTACAAAGTTACTTTCCATATGGATTCCTTGTCCCTTCCTGCTGGTAAGATGCTGATTGCTGAATTGTTAGGGTATATTATTTCACATAAGTGGAGTCTAAAAATTTACTCTTAAAATAGGGATCAAGAGACATAGGACTGTATCAGAGATAGAATCGACAGAGCAGAATCCCATGAGTCTTTGTTACCTTCTATTTTGCTATGTGGCTAGTGGTTCACTGGTTTGTGGTACAATCTTGGGAGTTTGCAATGGTGGAACCTTTTTTTTATTAATTGGGAGAAGTTGAAGAAAGTATTGAGATATCTTCTTAGGAATATGGCAGACTAGATAATCTAACAGTCTTTTCCTCCATGCTATAAAGTTGCATGCCACAAAACTGCCACAAAAATCCTTTTAAATGCATAATTGAGCATGTAAGAAAGTGCGAGAAATAACCAAGTGCCAAAAAAATAGAGGAAAATAAAATAGAAATGATGTTTTAACTAATGCTGGAGCTTCCCTATGGGCTTTTGCCAATATCAGAAATCCAGAACCTTGGGTTTTAAGGCTCCAGAGGGCATAAAAGTAAAGACTGTGCTCCCTAAACACACAATGGGGCACTCAACACCCCATTGACACAACGTCAAGACCCTCAAAAAGTGACACATTCAGTAAGAGACTAAGCTAGGAGAACAAAACTCATCTGCCAGAGTTGAGACCTCGGCCTCATCTCTGAGTGGACAAAATGTGTCCCCCCAGAAATATAGTTGTCCTGCCATCACTCGGTTTTGGGCTTTGAATTTATCTTTCCTTTGTGGTTCAGGAGTGCCAACCTAAGTTTAAAGTTGTCCATTGGTAGCACCCTATGTCAACCAGCAAAAAGAGAAAAAAAAAAATCAAAGTCTGTCTGGTAGATGGTGCTCTTAATCCAGATCCCTAGGGATTCCCAGAGATTAAGGTCAACCAGCATGAGCTCACAACCCAAAATCTCAAAACACAGATAACTTCATGAGGGATTTACAAGCTCATTCATTCTTTCAATAACTATTCTGGAGGACCTACTCAACGCAAGACACCATGGTAGGCAATGAAAGGGAGAAAAAAGAAGTGGGGCACATATTTTAATATCTAGAAGGGCCCATGCCATGAAAGGCAATGCATATAATATAAAATATCCAAATAGAATAATACAGACTGAAAAAACAGTGGAAGTTCAGAAAAGTGGGGACTCAATAAATACTGTAGTCTTTAAAGAAGGCTGCATGGTAGAGGGATATAATCAATCTGGATTTTGACATATGCAACATTTCAACATTCTGTGTTTAATATGCATACATTCAGTGCTTTCTATGCTCCAGATCCTGAGCTGAGCTCCAGGAGATGGAAAGATAAATAAGACAAGGTACTATCTCTCCAGGAGCTTATGGTCTAGTAGAGAAGACAAACTCATGAATAGGTGACTATATACCAATATGGTAAAGGCAGAATAGGATAAATGCTCAGAGCATGATGAAATTTAGATAGGGAGAAGGATTTGTGGGATGCTGAAAAGGCATTCTGAATGTTAAAAATGTGTGACTTGGAATCATGAATGGTAGAGGAGAAGTTTTGACTAGCACACATGCAAATGTGGGCTTACATACTTCAAGAACCAGAGGTAAAACCTGTTAAAAATGAATGTGGCACATTCCTGGGGAAAGCTTGGACAGGTTTATTCATATTAGGTTATCTTAACACAGTTTGTACATTAGAGACTCATGTTGCGACTTAATTCTTTCAATAATTCTGTCTTCAGCAAAAGAAGTTAACGAAAAACAAACGTGCTACAAACACAATTTCAATGCAAACTCAGTTTCCTGGTGTTCAAAAACTGTTGATGTGTATTGTCACTTTACCAATGCTGCTAATAATTCAGTCTGGAGCCCATCTATGAAGCTGAATCTGGTTCCTGGTAAGAACGTTTTAAATTACTTTAAGATGTTATAGTCAGGGCAGGGACTTATTTATTTATTCACTCCTTCATTCATCCCCATTCAATAAACATATGTTAAATACCCTCACTGTGGTAGGCCCTGGGCTCACCATGGGAGTATTTAAAAGAAAAGAAATAAGCCATGTCCCCTGGCCTCAAGCCTAGGGAAGAAATCTATGTGATAAAAAATGTTATTGGCTGGGTGCGGTGGCTCATGCCTGTAATCCCAGCACTTTAGGAGGCCAAGGTGGGCAGATCACGAGGTCAGGAGATCAAGACCATCCTGGCTAACATGGTGAAATCTCGTCTCTACTAAAACTACAAAAAATTAGCCAGGCATGGTAGCATGCACCTGTGGTCCCAGCTGCTAAGGAGGCTGAGGCAGGAGAATCGCTTGAACCCAGGAGGCGGAGGTTGCAGTGAGCCAAGATCATGCCACTGCACTCCAGCCTGGGCGACAGAGAGATTCTGTCTCAAAAAAAAGAAAGTTATTACATGTAATATGGTAAGAGCTAAATAGAAATGTTGTGGGTGGCTTAGCTCTGCTGAAGGCAGGTGGGGAAGAAGTGATCAGGAAAGCCTTGCAGATGAAATGAGACTTTAGCTGAGTTGACAGGGCTAAGGAGTTCACCAGGCGGATAGGAGTGGACAGTATCAACGTGGTTGAGATCCTTTGAGGTTTCAGCAAAGGAAAGGTGTCCACACTGCACTGTTTTTCTGAGAAAGAGCTACATGAAAACAGTTAATCTCGAGAATAGGCAGCTGCCTTTCCCATCCTTTGCCACCACTGAGTCAATTTGCCATCACATAATATCTTTGAGGTGAAAGGTCATGATTTACAGAGTCATTGCTATGCTAGCCCATGTTGGGGAGCTCCCCTCAGCAGCAGGGAGGGATAGATCATCCTAATACAAGGTCATTTTAAGAGAGGATCTTATATGTTAAGGCAAGAGATAAATGATGACCCTGGGCTTCTACCGTAAGCAACTCCTCGTCCTCTTAAATCTTCCCAGCAACAGGACTTGTGATAGACAAAGGATCATTATCACCAAGCTTGTTTGAGTTTACTGAATAGTTTGTGGTCATTCTCACATGTTGGCAACCAGCCCCTGGGCACCAAAACAGGAAACAATTTAGAGTCAAGTTCACCCAACCTTTCCATGCACAAGTACAACCCCTCCGGGGTGCAGCAAAGGTCACCTCTTCTTTTCTCCGTCACTCATCTTAGCCAACATATTTTATTCATTTATCTTTGTTCTTCTCCTCTTTCTTTATACAAATATGGTTTCGCTTCTTTTTCCTTGTAGAACATTACTTATTTAAGATTTGTATACAGTGGTTGAGACCTTAACGTTAAAGAAAAATGTTGGTGAGGGAGGGGTCTCATCAGAGTCAGGGTCCACTGGACATGAGAGATTCCACAGCAAGTGTCATTTCCCCATCCTTGCCTGGTCATGAGAAGAGGTGAAATAGAATCACCTCTAAGGGAAACAGAAGGAACAAATCTTAAACATATTGATTAGAATATTCAGGTCATGGGTACCTGGAGTTCCTACTACCAATTATGTTTTTGGATTGTGGCAGTGATTCTCAACCTTGACAGCACACTGGAATCACCAGGGAGGCTTAAAAACCTGCTGATGCCTAAATCCCAGCCCTGACGATTCCAATTTACTTAGCCTGGACACTGGTGTTTTCAAAAACTCCCCAGCTGATTCTAATATGACACAGTTGAGACTCTCCAGATTAAGGTATAAAATTCTGTTAGGAAAAGGAAGTTCAGATTACAGAAGTCAGAATCATGCGGAAAGCAGAGAGGGGCTTTGAAAAATCGGGGCAAAATTAAGAAATTGGGTAGCTCTGAAAAGGTGACTGAAAGTAAAGAGAAATATGAATTCAAACATCAAAATTCTATCTTGGCCTGACCGTATTTCTACTATCTTGTCTCTTCCTTGCAATTATCCCTTTTATTTCAATGTTTCCAACACAGGGGAAAACATCACATGCCAAGATCCCGTAATAGGTGTCGGAGAGCCCGGGAAAGTCATCCAGAAGCTATGCCGGTTCTCGAACGTTCCCAGCAGCCCCGACGGTCCCGTTGGCGGGATCATCACTTACAAATGTGTAGGCTCCCAGTGGGAGGAGAAGAGAAATGACTGCATCTCTGCCCCAATAAACAGTCTGCTCCAGATGGCTAAGGTGATCCTTAAAGCTTCCACTCTGAGCTCTTGGTGGGGTGATCTGTCTGGCTGATCATATTTCTCAGCACTTAGCAAAATGGGTTTGGGGCTGCTTTGTGTTGCTCCAAAACTACTTTTATTTGTGTATTTCCAAAGGAGATGCAACCCTAGAAATGCAAAAAAATGCCTCGAATCAAATACTAAGACAATTAAGTACGTGTTCTGCTCTCGGACCAGCTAGATACCTTAACCTTGACTTCTCAGTACCATGTGTTCCATACTCCGGGGGCAGCGGTATTATCCTCTCTCTCATTGCTCTCCTTTGAGTAATTTTGATATCAAGAAAATTGCTATAATACTTTCAGGAAAAGGAGCAATATTAAAAAAAAAAACAAGCTTCATCAATTTCTTTAAAAAAAAATAGCTGGGCTTGATGCTCTTACAGGTATGAGATTTTCTGACTACTTGGAAGTAACTTGTGCTTTTGAAGAAGGAACTACCCTGCCTCTCTTACCTACAATAATGGGTTACCGCTATGTAACAGGGCAGAAGTTCTTTTCCTTCTGTCAGTGTAAAAAAATGGGACCTCCACATTCAATTTGTTGTTAGACTCCTAAAATTCCATGAATTACATTAAAAAAATTCTGGTGATGCAACTGGTGAGGTTATAGCCAATGATGACATCTTCAGACAACCAATTCCAAATTCTTTCACCACTGGGAAAATAATTGGAAAAAAAATGTAATACTTATTTGTGTTTTGTCTAATTAACTTCTATCTCTCCTCTTGTCTCACACCAAAGATATTAAAATATCTACTATGTGCAAAGCACGATTATAGGTGCTATCAAGGTAAATGGGCCAAATCAGATCTTGGTCTCTGATTTGATAAAGAATATAATCGAATTGGGTAGTTATGTATACATTAATTTGGCTAAGATAAATTAAGAAGATCTGCTTGAAAAAGAAAAGGCATCTGAGCTGGACCTTGATGGATGAGGCATGAGGGATATAAATTACCCTAATGAAGAAAAATAGAAATTGTAATCTGAACTCCATGTGGGCCCAAGTCCCAATTCTAGATACCTACATACATTTTCAATGGAAAAGGATCACACTGATCTCTCATGCTTCTTCTGATTTATGCATTCGCATATACTTACTGGATACTTACTGTGTGCTGAGTTATATGACTTGTACTGTGTTAGGAATTATGGGAATGAGAAGAATGTAAAGAAATGTAGCACATGGTCCATGTTGTCAAGGAGCTTATAATTTAATTGGAGCAATATTAACATTACAACACAAGATGACACTACTGGAGATGCCACAAATGAAAGTATGTTATATAAAACCAGCACTTATGCATTCAGAGGAAGGAACTTTCCTGGGTTGGAACATCTATCAAATGCTTTTCATAGAAGACAGAATTTGAGCTATTCTATGCAATTAATTAAGAGAGAGTTAGAAAGCAGAAGTGTAATCATACAGGTAGGGTGATCATATAATCTATCATCCAAGTCGGGACACATTTTGAGAATATAAGAGGGCACTCTTAATAATTACACTAGGAGAAAAGGTATAAACCAGAACAGTCCCTGGAAAATTGGAAGAGTCAGTCACTTTAATGATCGGCAGGGTAAGTGATACGAGGAAATCCAAAAAGTGGCAACTATGTTTCTATGCCAACTATCCAAGTGACCATTGCATTCAACTTTAACCTACTTCTCTAGCCATCACATCTAGCTTCCCTTTTTTGTTCCAGTTAGCTATCAGGTTGATATATGTTTGTTCCCCTTCTGTGTGTGGCCTTATGTCACATTCTGTTCTGAAGAGCATGCATGGAGTGCTTAAGGGATAAGCACATCATCTTATGGGACATATTTATGGAAATGGAGCAAAAAAGGAAACAACGAATGTAAAAGATTTTGCCAGGAATGGATCAGCTGGATTCGATAGCTGAATTGACTGGTAAATTTTTTTTGTGTCGGCTTTTGTTTTACTAGGCTTTGATCAAGAGCCCCTCTCAGGATGAGATCCTTCCTACGTACCTGAAAGATCTTTCTATTAGCATAGACAAAGTGGAACATGAAATCAGCTCTTCTCCTGGGAGTCTGGGAGCCATTATTAACATCCTTGATCTGCTCTCAACAGTTCCAACCCAAGTAAATTCAGAAATGATGATGGTGAGTTTGCTTAACCTTTGCAGGAGTTTTGGGTCTTACCTTTTCACCCCTCAGAATTTGTATTCAAGCAACATAATTCCTCCCCATTGCAGCTTCTCTGTCTTTTCCAGAGCAGTGCTCAGGATAGTTCTGCCAGCTATGGCTTTTAGGATATTAGGAAATGTTTCCAGTATTCATTCTGAGACCCTTAAGAATATGTCTTAGTGAATCTCTGCTTTATTTTCTTCATTAAAATGGAATAAATTCATACTCGCTTTCTAGAAAAACTAGGAATTAAAGGTCTTCAGAATATACAAGATGATATTCTCAAAGTTCTAGCACTAAATGTGAACTTTAAAGGAATCATGGGAGGATAGGTTCTGGAAGCATAGAGGTTCTCGGGGGTTAGAAAATTCACCTACAAGAGTTCAAATAAAGAGACTTTAATGAAGGGATACCTACAGAGGTAAAGACAGGGTTAACAAACAAACAAATAAACCAGGGGTGGTGAGGCACTCAGAGACCAGCAATATTTAGAAGCCATTATCACCCCCTAGGAAAAAGAGGAAATAGTGCAGAGCCCAGTGAGAGCTGAAGCCTTAGAGGCGGGACCAGTCTTGGAAGGCCAGAGCTGTAACCAGACATGTGCTCAGGAGAAAGGGGACTGCAGCAGGGAGAGCAGTGAGCAGCAGGAAAAATGTATCTCCAGCTCCCAGGTTCAAGCGATTCTCCTGTTTCAGCCCCCCAAGTAGCTGGGATTACAGGCACTTTGGGAGGCCGAGGCAGATGGATCACCTGAGGTCAAGAGTTCATGACCAGCCTGGCCAATATGGTGAAACCCTATCTCTACTACAAATACAGGCTTCAGATTTAAAATAAAATAAAATAGTAAATATCCCTGCCAGCCTGCTGAATTGACCTTAGAGAGTAAGGTGTGTAGTGGGTGTGACTCTCACTGTCACCATTGCTAAATGCTTACTGGCATCTTTCAGTCTTGGGGACCCATTCTCTGCTAAACTCTGCCATAAGAAGGTCATACATTCCCACTGCCTGTGATGTCTCATTTTTGTTTTCTCTTTTCCTCTTACCTTTATGCAATCAGTTTCTAGGAAGATGTTGTTTTTTTCTTTTCTATGATTGAAAGAATTTGGTTAGTTTGACTCCACATCATTTCACTTTCAGCACGTGCTCTCTACGGTTAATGTCATCCTTGGCAAGCCCGTCTTGAACACCTGGAAGGTTTTACAACAGCAATGGACCAATCAGAGTTCACAGCTACTACATTCAGTGGAAAGATTTTCCCAAGCATTACAGTCAGGAGATAGCCCTCCTTTGTCCTTCTCCCAAACTAATGTGCAGATGAGCAGCATGGTAATCAAGGCCAGCCACCCAAAAACCTATCAACAGAGGTTTGTCTTCCCATACTTTGACCTCTGGGGCAATGTGGTCATTGACAAGAGCTATCTAGAAAACCTGCAGTCGGATTCATCTATCGTCACCATGGCTTTCCCAACTCTCCAAGCCATCCTTGCCCAGGATATCCAGGAAAATAACTTTGCAGAGAGCTTAGTAATGACAACCACTGTCAGCCACAATATGACTATGCCATTCAGGATTTCAATGACTTTTAAGAACAACAGCCCTTCAGGCGGCGAAACAAAATGTGTCTTCTGGAACTTCAGGCTTGCCAACAACACAGGGGGGTGGGACAGCAGTGGGTGCTATGTTGAAGAAGGTGATGGGGACAATGTCACCTGTATCTGTGACCACCTAACATCATTCTCCATCCTCATGTCCCCTGACTCCCCAGATCCTAGTTCTCTCTTGGGAATACTATTGGATATTATTTCTTATGTTGGGGTGGGCTTTTCCATCTTGAGCTTGGCGGCCTGTCTAGTTGTGGAAGCCGTGGTATGGAAATCGGTGACAAAGAACCGGACTTCCTATATGCGCCACACCTGCATAGTGAATATCGCTGCCTCCCTTCTGGTCGCCAACACGTGGTTCATTGTGGTCGCTGCCATCCAGGACAATCGCTACATACTCTGCAAGACAGCCTGTGTGGCTGCCACCTTCTTCATCCACTTCTTCTACCTCAGCGTCTTCTTCTGGATGCTGACACTGGGCCTCATGCTGTTCTATCGCCTGGTTTTCATTCTGCACGAAACAAGCAGGTCCACTCAGAAAGCCATTGCCTTCTGTCTTGGCTATGGCTGCCCACTTGCCATCTCGGTCATCACGCTGGGAGCCACCCAGCCCCGGGAAGTCTATACGAGGAAGAATGTCTGTTGGCTCAACTGGGAGGACACCAAGGCCCTGCTGGCTTTCGCCATCCCAGCACTGATCATTGTGGTGGTGAACATAACCATCACTATTGTGGTCATCACCAAGATCCTGAGGCCTTCCATTGGAGACAAGCCATGCAAGCAGGAGAAGAGCAGCCTGTTTCAGATCAGCAAGAGCATTGGGGTCCTCACGCCACTCTTGGGCCTCACTTGGGGTTTTGGTCTCACCACTGTGTTCCCAGGGACCAACCTCGTGTTCCATATCATATTTGCCATCCTCAATGTCTTCCAGGTGAGTTTCACAGTGTGGAGCTTTCAGGAAGATTTTATTCCTGTAGGACAAATTAATGGTAGAAACACAAACAAGAGTAGGAATGGGGAAGGATTTCAGCTCAGAGGAAGCCTCAGCTCTAAAGAGCAGTAATAATGAGAACTCAATGAGATGGAAAGGACACATTTTTCTGATCCTATGGAACCTCATGCTTTTTATCACCTACATTATAATTTAGTGTCATTTGCCAGTCTCTGCTAAATACCCTGATTACACTAGTAAAAGGAAAATCCCCATTTGTCTAAGATTATCTTGATGCAGTCTATTATGTCCTAAATGAAAATCCTGTCTTTGTGAGGACAGGGACTGCCCCTTTCTTGTTCATCACTATACCTCTGTGCCTGATAGAAACCTTGGCACAGAGTAGGTTCTCGATAATCATTTGAATGAAATAAATCCTATGTACCACATAGCAGCTTCTATGGAAACATCAAAAATCAGAGAATGAATGTCCTGTGAATGCCAGACAATCTGCTTGATTATACTACAATGAAAAAACATCTTCTTTGCTCTCCTGCAGCACATAACTAATTACAGTGCAGGCCAGTTTGTTAGAAGAACTATAACAGAGGTATAGATTGCAAGCCTTTAAAGCACAAGGAAGGAAGTGATTAATTCTGTTTCACCCAATGGAGAGGTGGTAAGGATAGAACAAACCTGCGCAAGGATTGAGGCCACTGTGAGCCTGGGAAGAGGCAGAGGCTGGAGGCGCACTCGAGATACTGCCTTCAGGATGCTTGTGCCAAGAACATATGAACCTTGATTTCTGCTACTGGGCCTGTGTCTCCAAGCTATGAAGTTCATATGTAATGAGCTTCATGATATGCCTCATTTGGAAGGAACTAGTTATCTCACCCCATAGCCCAGATTCTTATCGCAGCTATGTAAGGAATATTGTAGACACAAGAGGTGTATTAATAGCATAACCAACAGGACCTCCAGTTCCCAACTAAAAGAAAATGGGAAAATAGAAAGTATCCTCCTAGCAGCATAACATTTAGAGTCCCTTGGTGTGGACCAAATGCCTCTCTTTGAACAGTATCATGTACTGGACTCATTCCATAAACTCAGATGGAAGAAGAAGTAGTACAAATTTAACACCAAGTTAACAGTACTTTCTCTTTTGCTGGACAATAGACTATAATTAAAATGCACTTTTTAATCTTTTTTTCCTCAGGGATTATTCATTTTACTCTTTGGATGCCTCTGGGATCTGAAGGTAAGAGCAATGGCAGTTTCATATTTCTAGAAAAGCCTGAAGTGCTTGTGGCATGTTGAAGTTATGATAGCTTCTTTTTAACATGCAGGTACAGGAAGCTTTGCTGAATAAGTTTTCATTGTCGAGATGGTCTTCACAGCACTCAAAGGTAAACCTTTTCTCTGCAGAGACTTTTCATTTTATAACCTCATGTATTCCACTAGCATTCTGAAGTACAGGTACTAAATTTTTTCTTTGGGATTTTCATCAATTAGGCTAAATATATTGCATCCTCAAACCTGTCTCCCTCAACAGCTATATTTGGCATAGATCATTCCATTGTTTTTGCTTCTCAAGTCATTCTGCCTATTAAATAGAGCCATAGAGCTGTCACTGAGATGCTACTCCACATATTTAAATAGGGTTTAAAATAATATATGATATAAACTTGAGGTTGAAATCAAGCATTCAATGAGAAGCAATCTTCTGGGGTGATTCAAGGCATTAGAGAAAACAAGTTGAAGAATAATAATGGATAGAATTTTCTATAGTTCATTTTGGAACATAACTATTGCCCTTGGATATATCTGACTGCGTTTCACATGTCAGAAAATACTAGAAGCCTAACAAACAATAAAACTTGTATTTGACAGTTATTTTTCTAATACAGATGATAAGATTCCAGTATTTTAAGGTGACCTCTGGGAGTGGGACTAGAGATGCCGGCAGTGACCACTAGAGGGTGGAAAATCAATCCTCCTAGAGATGGAAACAGCTTTGGTCCCACAAATTTGCTTTGTGGGCCGGGCGCGGTGGCTCACGCTTGTAATCCCAGCACTTTGGGAGGCCGAGGCAGGCGGATCACGAGGTCAGGAGATCGAGACCACGGTGAAACCCCGTCTCTACTAAAAATACAAAAAATTAGCCGGGCGTGGTGGCGGGCGCCTGTAGTCCCAGCTACTCGGAGAGGCTGAGGCAGGAGAATGGCGTGAACCCGGGAGGCGGAGCTTGCAGTGAGCCGAGATCGCGCCACTGCACTCCAGCCTGGGTGACAGAGCGAGACTCCGTCTCAAAAAAAAAAAAAAAAAAAAAAATTTTGCTTTGTGATTGTCCCTTTTTTTTCTCTCTTCTAGTCAACATCCCTGGGTTCATCCACACCTGTGTTTTCTATGAGTTCTCCAATATCAAGGAGATTTAACAATTTGTTTGGTAAAACAGGTGAGTAGTGGCCTCTAGCTTCTCCCTGCTTGTCCAGAGCACATTTGCTCAAACGGGGAGCCTCAACACCCCTACTCTTTCGCCCCGCTCATGGCATTTACCTGAAATGTCCTCTTTTGGGGTAGAGGTTAAATAGAGAAACTTACATTTTCACAAATCACCAAAAAGTGGGTACAGAGGGCAGCTGCCTTTGCTAAGCAACTTATAATAACTCATAAAGAATAAGATTTGGAGAATCTAGACAATGATTTGAAGAGCTATCTGTCAAAATGTCATCCAACAAAATGAGAACTGTAAATTGCTGGCCTTGTCAAACACAGAGTTCCTCTCAAATTGTGTTAAATAAGAGTAGATAGGTCATGTTTCAGGGTTATGGGGCAGCAAAGAATACATTTAGAAAATCTGACTACAGGATCTCACTATGTAGGTTTGTTTCCCTTTTTTGTTCTTTTTATAAAGTGTGTTTGTGTTACACATTGAAGTGTATAGAACTGTGCATGCATTACATAAGGGATCACCCAAGTTAGCTATTCTGTTAGAAATATTACCTCTCTGAGCTTGCTTCCTCATTTATAAAATAGGGTAATAATTATGACTTCATAGAGTTGTAAGGATTAAATAAGCAAATATACATAAAGTGCTTAGTATGGCACATGGATTATAGTAATTACTCAGCATTAGTGATGACGCCGATAGTGGTAGTGGTGGTGTTGCTGATGCTTAAGTCAACCCTGCTGTTATTGATTAAATTGGCAAAGGCCACAGTAGCTCACTCAAAAAAAAATTCACAGTTAGATTTCTACCTTGGAGATATGAAATGAATGGAATTAATAACTTTGGGCAACAGACCTCAGCTATTCTAGCAAATTGAAACCCCTGTCTCATGCCACCATCCCTCCCCCACAGGAAAATAAGCCCCAGGATTTCTTCTAGCTTTTTGAAACTGAACAGATCTCATAAATGCAGAGTTGAGAAATGCATCAATATTCCAGATGAAGGCTTTTCATATACAAGCAAATTTTGTGAATGCCTATAACTGTTAAAATTCCAGAGGACTTAGGTTTTTTTCTGCTTCAATCTGATGAATTACTTATGAAACTGATGAACCTTCACTTCTGATTATGAAAGTCCCAACTGGGCATGTTTGGGGGCCCCATAAGCACCGTAACTTTGGTTTATGTTGCCAGCAGCCCCTAAGATCCCCCCAGGCCATGACGGAAACCTTGTTAGCGGTGGCAGTTCAGCAATCTGATGGTAGGGTGGGCACTCCAACCTTTTTCTTGCCCGACACACATTCTCCACCCACTCCCTGTGCACAGTCCCCACCTCCCCGCAGACACAAGCCTTTGCAGTTGCTCCGAGGCTGCCTTTCTTGCTGCGCTGATTCTCAGCAGTTCTGTTGACATTCCTGACTCCTGCTTCTTTTCTGGTCCTGCCTTTTCTCCCCCTATAATTTTCTCTTTCCTTTCCCTTTACTCCCTTTACAAACCTCCACCTTCAGTAGAGCCTCTAAGTCCCTCCCAAGAGCTTCCCCAAGTCACCACAACCCAAGAGGACCAGGGAGATTCCCTCATGCAGATGTTCCCAGACCATGCATGTGATGGCATGTGGAGGGCTTCCCACCTTGAGATCTTCCTGTCCTCTGTAGACACCTGGCTGCTAGTATGATATGAGGTAGTGACTGCTTGTTGGCTGCCATGCATGCATGAGAACGACAGCTCTGTTAGTTCTCTGGCATTTCTGGGTCTTGGGAGGAGGGCAGATATGGGTTGGTTTCCAGGCATGGCCGAGCTTACCTGGCGCCTGGACCACTGCTCCCCTGGGTCCCTTAGGAGATGTTCACACCCCAAAGTTCATGATGGCTTGTCTGCAAGGCTGAGTTGCTGCTCTGTTTTTCAGGAACGTATAATGTTTCCACCCCAGAAGCAACCAGCTCATCCCTGGAAAACTCATCCAGTGCTTCTTCGTTGCTCAACTAAGAACAGGATAATCCAACCTACGTGACCTCCCGGGGACAGTGGTTGTGCTTTTAAAAAGAGATCCTTGCAAAGCAATGGGGAACGTGTTCTCGGGGCAGGTTTCTGGGAGCAGATGCCAAAAAGACTTTTTCATAGAGAAGAGGCTTTCTTTTGTAAAGACAGACTAAAAATAATTGTTATGTTTATGTTTGTTCCCTCCCCCTCCCCCTTGTGTGATACCACATGTGTATAGTATTTAAGTGAAACTCAAGCCCCCAAGGCCCAACTTCTCTGTCTATATTGTAATATAGAATTTCGAAGAGACATTTTCACTTTTTACACATTGGGCACAAAGATAAGCTTTGATTAAAGTAGTAAGTAAAAGGCTATCTAGGAAATACTTCAGTGAATTCTAAGAAGGAAGGAAGGAAGAAAGGAAGGAAAGAAGGGAGGGAAACAGGGAGAAAGGGAAAAAGAAGAAAAAGAGAAAGATGAAAACAGGAACAAATAAAGACAAACAACATTAAGGGCCACGTTGTAAGATTTCTATGTTAATGATCTAGTATAATCACTCAGATAGTGCAACATTGAGAATTTTTTTTTTAATGGCTCAAAAATGGAAACTGAAAGTAAGTCAGGGGAACTAATACTTTGGGCAGTATCTTCCTGATGTCTTCTTAGCTAAGAGGAGGAAAAAAAGGCTGAAAAAATAGGGAGGAAATTCCTTCATCAGAACGACTTCAAGTGGATAACAATATTTATAAGAAATGAATGGAAGGAAATATGATTCTCCTGAGGCTAACTTTGTATGTTAAGCTTTGAACTAAGTGAATGTATCTGCAGAGGAAGTATTATAAAGATATGTCATTAGATCCAAGTGCTGATTAAATTTTTAGTTTATCAGAAAAGCCTTATATTTTAGTTTGTTCCACATTTTGAAAGCAAAAAATATACATTTTATATACCCTTCAATTGCCAAATTTGATATATTGCACTCAAGACAGACCCTGTCATATATTTAATGGCTTCAAGCAGGTACTTCTCTGTGCATTATAGAATAGATTTTGATAATCTTACAGCATTGTATATTATTATTGCTGTTGTCACTGTTATTGTGGATAATGGCCCTTGGTGTGTTGCATAGCTCCCTATGTATTCTCTGTTTCCATCTTTAAGTTCCCAGATCAATATACATTAAGAGTTTTGCATGGTCTAAGTTGTGTTTATTCCAACCACTTGGAAAGCTCCTGGAAAGAAATTTTACATTCGGTTGTTGTGTGCTCCTAATGATACTTGACCTTGTTGAAGAAATGGCAGAGCCTTTCCCAAGGATTTGATTGTTTGTGAATTATCTGCATGTGTGCTTTTTTTTGGTGTGTATTTCATTAAAAAATATAAATATTTATGAAAATTGCATCCATATTAGAGTTAACCATGTGCTATTGATACTGCAACCCTACATTGCAAATAAAAGTCCGATCCCAAAAGGAGAATGAGACAAAAATGGAGATGTGGGGCTACTCAGGATATGTGAGCTGTGTGGCAACATAAATGGGCCCAGCTGTTAGGAAGACGGGGCAAAAGACGCTGAGATTCAGTAGCCATTTCTTTATTGTGGTTCCAAGGGGTTTTCTTTTAATATTTTAATCCTTTAAAATATCTTCTTTTTATTTTTAAGTTTAAATTCTACTTCTGCCTCTCTTTTCTTCATGGGGAAGGAGAGGTATGGGACAGAGGTGGGACAGTTAATGTAAATAAACTCTTTATTTCTACATATTCACAAATGACGTAGACATCTACTCCCACATTTGCCTGAGAATTGTCACATCCCTGTCCCAAATGAATGGTGCATTACTGAAAGTCCCTAAAGGAAATCATTGCTATGCTATAAGTGCATGCCATGTTCTTCAGGAATGATCAACTTTGGGCAGAGCTTGGTACTAAGAAGATGGAGACAGGTTGGGTTGGGGGAAATCCCTTGAATTAGAATTAGAGAAAGAAGGCCTTTGACTAATTTGGTTCCTGGAGTTATATCAAGAAGAATTGAGCCAGGCTTGGAGCACAATGTTAGCAGGGCTATCTTGATATGATCAATCAAGGAAAGCACACAGTATCAGGAGCATGATGTAGTTGTCATGTTCGAAAATTCAGTGGGACAAGAAATGCTGAACTTCCACCCACTTCAGCCAGGATCCCTTGGGGAATCACTGTGTTCAACCCTGTGAAGGGAACTTTCATTATAGCAGGAGCCTGTGGGAGTTACACAGGATGTGGATCTGGCCCACTGCTCCATTCATTAACTGGGGCATGTTCCCTTGTCCCCAACACACACAAATACATGCACACATGCGCACATGTGCACATACATGCATGCATGTGCTTCACCCTTTCAAGCCACAACACTGGGTCCAAATTCCAGAAAAGCTATGAAAGCAAATCATTGGAGAAACACTTGCTGGTTTTCTGCCCACTGCAATACACATTAGCCCAGCCACTACCCTTTCCCAAGAAAATCCTAAAATGAACAGTAGAATTCAAAATTGTAGAAGAGCAGTTATGAAGCTGAGAATTTTATGAATGCAGGAGCCTCACTCAGCCCTGAGGTTGCCATCTCTCAATCAGCAATGATTACAAGGCTATTAGTAGCAGATTTCTGAGAATGAAGGCACATTGAGTTGTGCGATCTACTTTGTTCGTAAGGTGCCCAGTGCTTCCCTGTGTTCCCGACATCTCTCAGCGTATAAAGACCATTCCCTGGGCCTAAACTTTCTTGTGTTAGGAGCTTTCCATTAAGTCAGTTTCTTGCAAAGGGCTTTGTCCTAATGCGTCAGAGTCCGTGAGGTTAGAACATTCACAAATAAGCAGTCAATACAGATTACAGGAATATTCTCTGGGAATATTCTAAGTCCAGACTAACACATCATCTCTTGAGTAAGCCAGATGTCTGCCATCCTCCTCCCCCATTTCTTATTGTTTGCATGGGGAAATGGTTATATAAATGTCTGTGGGGTTTTCAGGATGTAGGTTGCTAAGGCCAGAAATTAAGAAAGACTGTGGGAAGTCACAGCCTTTTGTGGTTTGTACAGAGAATTTAAAAGAGACCCATATTGGAATGCTTTGGAAAAAAAAAAAAGTTACATGGAGATGAGAAAGATTACAGCAATTAGTAAATATAGAAAGGAGGTGTGGGTGAGTTATTGAGGTGAATGGAGAAGGAAGTCACAATCCTTTGAAGACAAAAAGAAATAAGTGGTCCTAGAAATGCCAGGTAGGCGGAATGCATTTATTTTGTGCCATGTGATGGTGAAGTCAAATAAGTCCTCCTCATCCCAAAGAGAAAACCCAGTGACCCAGGCCAGTAAAAGTCTGATTCTTCAAGTGTCCAAAATGAAGGTGGAACTTACAGGGAACATACCTTTTGATTGTGTTTTTAAAAGGGCAATGGGAATACTGTCTCATTTCAAGAGGATGGTGGTTTAGCTTTAATATTAGGTTCTATTGGTTTCTAAAATTATGACTTGGGGTTTAAAATCACATCATGTATGCCAGCACACAGCTATGCTTCCTTTCCATTCTATAACAATGAAATATCTAACGAGATCTCGTGAGCTGTCTTTGTAGTAACTGTCTGCCTTCTTGCAATGTGGTGCTCCTGCTGTTCAGGCTTCTGCACATCACCCAGAATGCAGCTCCATTCTCCAAACAGCGAACGATCCTTTCCATCTTCCAGGCATGGGGGAGGCCGTCAGCTCGCCGCTGAACTCAACTGGCTATCAGGGCTGATGGCTTCCCTCACCTCATCCACACTCTCAAGCCGTGTGCAAAGATCCAGCACGTTATAGAAGGTTTAAACAAGGGTCTTTGAAGTAAAGTTTTCAGAACCAAATGTCTGGCAAACAAACGGATGCCTGTTCCAACATTTGTGTGAGGATGGCTTGAAATTTTCATTGACAGCTGAAAATAGAGCCCTCATGTCCTATAGATGAATATAAAGGATGTGAGGGCTCTATTTATCTTCTAGCACATTCTAGACAGAAACCAAGTTTCCCACTGTTAGTGAATATGGGGTGGACAGAAGAAGAAAAGAGGGGAGATGGGCCAACTCCCGAAGCCCGCTCTGTGCCAGACACCAATTCTTATCTCCAAATACCATCTCTATGTGTTAGGGGTGGGCGTGGGGGCCTTGGTCGTGGTGTCCTACGATTCTGACACAGCCGTTCTGTCCATTCTTAAATGATTTTATACACACTCATGTTTCCTCTTTTACCTGTAAACTTTGAAAGGAAGTTGAAAGGCCACCAGTGTCCATGACAGGTCCCTCTGCACACATGGGGCATGGTTAGGAGATACATGAGCCTGTTCCCACTGCAGGGTTTTTATTCTCTCATGCAGAGCCAAGTGAAGGATGCCGGTGACTATTGAAGCCCAAACAGAACAAACCCAGAAGCCTGGGGAAAAAAAATGGCTTTATTCTCAACATGAAGGGCAAGAGGACCTGATTGGGCAAGTGGTGGGCAGATTGCTGTCACGGCCCACTTCCGATGACATTAAACAACAAAACCCAGGAATGACTTTGGGCCCTGCCTTTTTCGGATTTTGATTGGTGCCATCCTGGATCTTCCATCCTGCCAGCCAGCCAGCACCCCAGCAGTTGTGGGAAGAGGAATTTAGCTTTGATTAACTGAGAAAAACTGTGCACGCGTTTTCTGTTTTTTTTCTGGATCTGTGAGGGTTTTCCCATGCCCCAGGCGCTCCCTCACAGCTGTCCTATCCCAAGCATTCCCGACAGGAATCTCCAGCTGGGTTGGAGTGACAGCTGTACGGAAGCTCCGCAACCACCGCTGGCGTCTCCCGAGGCTCGCGCGCCCCCTGGTGGGAGTGAGAGGAGGCGTCCCCGCTGCCGTCCGGCCTCAGGAAGCGCGTGGGAGGCAGAGTTAGTCCCGCGGATGAAGCGCCCAATGGGCTACGTTCAGGAAGTAATTTGATCATATGGACAGAGCGAAGGTCAAGGCATAGTGGATAACAGAAACCAGGAATGAAAAAAATCTCTTTCAATCCCGCCTCCTAACAGTTACATATTATGATCCTTGCAGGGGAAAGGGTAGTCAGAAAGCCACGTAGGACTGTGGAGGGAGGGAAATCCCAGTCACGTAGTTTCAGTGTGTGAAAGGCAAAGGAAATTTCGGGCCCCCAATTCACTATGCAAAAAGGAAAAAATTAAGATGGAAGCTGAGTCATGCAAGAAACAGCCTTTTCCATCTGTTGCTCAGCAAATAGCTAACAGATGAAAGGCCAGATATCTCCACAGATAGCTACGCTAGGTTCACCTTCTATGTAAAGTGCGGATTTACTGAGGTGAATACATGACTGACTATTCCCCTACCTGCTCCTTTTCTCCTGCAATGCATGGATTATGCAATGTGACCATACCCTCCCTCTTTCGCCTCCACTTTTCCCCTTTAAATACTGAAGCCCTCAAAATATCTTTGCAGAAAGACACAGACCACAGACTGTCTCTGTGATTCTGTGTTCCTTTCTTCCAGTCTTGTTCTTAACCTTGGCAAAATAAACTTCCAAGTTCATTGAGACCTGTCTCAGAGACTGTTCGGTTTACAAGTGTGCATAGCGCATCCGCACGCAGGCATACATTTCTGAGGCATACTCGCTGGGATAGCTCTTTCCTTTCTCTGTCCCCCATCACTGACAGAATCTCATTTATGGCACTAACAGCAAAGCTGAAAGCCCCAGAAATGATCTGGTTCACCCATTCCAGATAGGCTGCTGGAAGGTCGTTTGAGGAGGAAAAATGGATGCCTTCCATGTTTCATGGGAACCTAATACTTTTTCCATCAAGGCAGCTGCAAAAGGATTAACATAGGTGGCCCTATTCCCTTTCCTAATTCATCCATTGAAAGCCACTGCTGGCCTGGATTTTCATTTTCAATCCATGATGAATCTGCAGATGAATCTGCAGCTATCCCAGGGCAATCTGACAGTCCAGCCAGCAGCTGAGGCTGGATGACAAGTTCCCACCCTAGCCTCTGAACACACATTGCTAACGTGTGATCTGAGAACACCCAGGAAAAGTCAATAGGGCCAACTGCCAGCAGGGTTTGTCCTTGGAGGAGAGGGGCAAGCTGAACTGGCATTAAGTAATGAGGCAGGCAGCTTCCCAGTTTGGGGGGATGTCACGCACCTTGGCCTGTTGCTCCTATCCCCTCGGAATAGCTCTCACACCTTCTCCCTCATGTTGGACATTCCTTTTACAAAAACAGAAATCTCACGGACAGATAAGGTTAAGAAGGTTAATCTCAGGTTAATCTCAAGGAGAGAAAAGGTATGCAAATATACCTCTGGGTGAGAAACACGGTAACTTAAATCTACCCTCGAATGAAAATGGCTGGTAACTATATAACTATGTTAAGCAACATTTTTTGAGCCCTTGCTGTGTACCTGTTGCTGTTCTAAGATTTGTATGTGTATAATTTCATTTAAACTCTATAGCAAACCAAAAGTAACTAAATATTCTTTTTCTTTGCATTTTTAGAGGAAGAAACTAAGCACAGAGAGGTAAATAACTTGCCCACAGTCACACAGCTGAGGACCAGTAGAACCAGGACCTAAATGCAGTGTCTGACCTAGAACATGGGCATGTATCCGCCTCTTTATATTGCTTCTCTATGCAACCTGACACCAGTTACTTGCTTAAAAGCAGGCTTCCATAGCAGGAAGAGTTTCAAATGCACGAAATGAGAGGGAGAACAACGGTGACAGAGAGGGTGGAGGAGTTAAGGCTTCTCCAAGCTTCATCTCACTTTATAATTCTACCTTGGGGCAGCCCAGGGCATAATGACCAATGTTCTGGGCAAACTTCAGAGTGTGCCTACTTCCTTTTTAAGTCTCTGATGAAACATCAAAGAATTCCTGCTGTGCTGCTTTATTGAAAGTAGATCTCAGCTTAGCTATCTCAACCCCCCAGATTGAGTCTTCATTCAAGTGAGCTTCTTGTAAGGTATCAATCACCAGTGTTGTTGTTTTTATTTTCGTCTCGGATCTATCAAGAATTCTCAGAGTGTTGGATGGCATTTAGACATGTAGGAAGAAAATATGGCTTCCCAGAGATGAAGAGTGATTCTGAGGTTATGTTTAAACATATCAAGTGGAGAATTGGGACATTTGTCCTAATACATTTAGCTAAGTCATGATTTTCCTTATGATATGCAGACTGAAACAGCAGCTGATTTGCTACTTGAATGCTTTGCACTCTTTGCTTCATTTTGCATGGACAGGTGTATTGGGATGTTCTTCAGCTTTGATTGACAGCCAGTTTGGCAAATGTGGTTTGGTGGTTAAGAGGACTGGTTTAGAGCCAAACTGTGTGCTTATCAATGGTAGGTCCACCACTTCTTAGTTTGACTTTTGGTAAAATAACTCTTTCTGCCTCAATTTATACTATGTGAAAGGAGATAATAATGGTACAGTCTCCATGGGTTGTTATAAAATTCCTATAAAGCCTACAAAATCATATCTGGCATGCAATTATTGCTGAATAAAGTTAGCCTTTATTATTTTGCATCATACTGTGTGTGCATAAAAATTATAGTAGATATGCATCACACACACATATATACATCACGCATCACGACTTAGCCAAATTTATTAGGGCAAATGTTTCAGTTCTCTGCTTGATATATTTAAACACAGCCTCAGAATCACACTTCATTTCTGAGAAGTCATATTTTCTTCCTATGTGTCTAAATAATATCCAGCACTCAGAATTCTTGACAGATCTTGATAGAACTCAGATTTAGACAGCAGTTCTATTCAGAATCAAACTACATATGCCTTTCACATTGTCACATTTAATTCATGGTTAAGAGCTTTTGAGAGTAACGTCAAAGGTACGTGACATCCTAAATCATAACTTTATCAAGGTTTGAATTTAAATCATGCTCATTATGAAGCCAGAATGGGTGAATAATTTACATAACAAGTGTGTGAGCCTGGTTAACTTCCCCATGTCTGCATTTCAATTCAGTTTTGGTAATCTTACTTATTACATAATTTTATTTAGTCTTCAAACTAATTTCATTATTTCTTTTCTTTACAAATGAGCCAATTATGCACTATAGCAGTGGTGTTAATTAAGGCTTTCTCAGTTACAGGTAACAGAACAACATTCAAACTAGTTTAAGCAAAAGTGGGCACTTACCATATAACTGGGAAAGATACTAGATTGGTACACCCTCAGGTACAGCTAGATTCAGGTGCCCAAACACTATTCTCAGAGTTCTGGCTCTTCCTTTTGTGTTGTTGCCTCTCTTAGTGTATTTATTTCATTCCAAGGTAGATCTTCAAGGAGAGAAATTTATGAGGTCCACAGACCAATAGATTGAGATTTAAAAAGAAGATCAACCCTTTTCTTCTCCAAATGTTCATGTATATGTGGCAGTACAGGGTATCATGGTTGACTTAGTCTGAGCCATATGCTGGCCCCATAGAAATAATTATATCCATGAGGATCACGTTTTCTGTGAGTACCAGACATTCAAAATAACAGTGACTTAAAGTAGAAGTTTATTTCTCTAACACAGGTAAGCAGCCCAAGACTGGTGTGGCAGCCTGGCTCAGTGCAGTTCTCAGAAATCCAGATACTTTCTATTTTTTAATTTGCTTTTCCCAAGGTCACCACATGGCCCCATTTGGCAGCTCTCACTCTG
Source organism: Symphalangus syndactylus (assembly GCF_028878055.3). Classification (NCBI taxonomy): domain Eukaryota; kingdom Metazoa; phylum Chordata; class Mammalia; order Primates; family Hylobatidae; genus Symphalangus; species Symphalangus syndactylus. The sequence continues at coordinate 20,674,183 of NC_072445.2, read as the reverse complement.
GCCATTACATCCCCTTATCAAGTCATTAGGATAGAGGAAGGGACTGTAGGTGTGCACCAAGACTCCTTTAGGAAAGGTTCCCAGAAGCTCACATGCAACATTCCTGCTTCCATTCCATTGGCCTGAATTTGATCATACTACCTCACTGTGTCAGTCTGTTTTCACACTGCTATAAAGAACTACCTGAGACTGGGTAATTTATAAAGGAAAGAGGTTTAATTGACTAGCAGTTCTGCAAGGTTAGGGAAGCCTCAGGAAACTTACAATCATAGTGGAAGGCAAAGGGGAAGCAAGGCACATCTTACATGGTAGCAAGACTTGAAAGTGAGAGAGCAAGGAGGTGTACCACACTTTAAAACCATCAGCTTTCATGAGAACTCACTTACTATCACAAGAACAGCATGGGGGAAACCACCCCCATGATCCAATAACCTCTCACCAGTTTCCTCCCTCTATACATGGGGATTACAATTCAAGATGAGATTTGAGTGGGGACACAGAGACAAACCATATCACCCATTTACCTGAAAAGGAAGCAGGAGAATGTAAACTAGACTCTGAGTAGCCATTTGACCAGTTGGAGTTTGGGGACTCCATTACTGAGAAAAGAATGGATGTTGGTGGCCATCTTTGTTGGAGGCTGGTATCTGAACATCTCCTCTGCCTCATGCTCTCTTCTCATACCTTTCTTATGACCCCATTTTTCTATTCTCCTTTTGTTCTCTTGACCAGATAGGATCTTTAAATGTTTTTAATGATTTTCATTGAGATGGTGAGCCACACATGGGTCAATTTGTCCTAAATTTGTCCAGGCCCTAAGTGATGCTGTGACCCAGATGAGGCCCATGTCTCAATCCATTCTGGATTCCAGGACTAGTCCTTGGTAAAATTGTGGAAGGCAAAGAGAGATGGGTTTTGTCTTTACTCTGATATCACTGTTAGCTGCAACTCTTACACACACACACACACACACACACACACACACACAGACATCCTGTTGGGCTGCCCTACCCATATCAAATCTTTCCTATCATATTTTTTCACATCAGTACTCATTAGAGGTCACTGGCACCTGACTCCATTATCACCCATCCCCCATTCATTAGAGTTTTCAAGAGTTTGCTAAATGACACTCACAGCTACAGGATAACTATAAATCTTTTCAAAGTTTTCTTTGCTTAGAGACTTTTGAAAAACATATTTATATTAAAACTGGCATAAGAAAGATGTTTTAGCCATATTTATAAACATGTAGAAATTTGAGTAGGTGACTAATCATCCATAAAACTGATATCCCTAATAAGGAAAACCAAGTAAAAAAGAGCTTTACATAGTGTTTGATGTAGATTAGCCTATATTTTATAGCACCTTCCAAACCTCTAATCTTATTAAGGTGTTCGGTAGTCAAACAAGAATAATAGATTCTGCTATTAAGTTGCTCTGTGACCTGCCTAAGGTACCTAGCCTCTCCAGAAATGCCTCAGTTTACCCAAATACAAGAGGTGGACTTCAGAATCTCTAAAATTTCATCAAGCTGTAAAACAGATGATATAATTCATGAGAAAGGAGGAGCTCAAGAAGGGAAGATGTGAGATCATCTGTAATGTGCTTGTAAATGCCTCCATATAGGTATTACACTGTATACAGACTGCAGGGGGACTGTAATCCACACCCTGGGGGAGGTTAAATAGCATGCAAAGTATTCAGGAAAGGAATACACACTCCAATAGCAGTTAGTTAGTATTTGAAAGATCCCAATCAAAAGTCTGTGCTGGAGAAGAAATATGTGTTGCAAAACTTTAAATATTTCTATAGCAAGCTACACCAGAGTGCTTGTTATTAGTATAAAGATGCTTAAAATAATTTTTGCAATTGGTTAAATACAATTATCAAGACAGCTATAGGTACAATACTCTGGCAGGCCCAGTGAACTAACTTTTGGGGTAGTACCTTAGACTAGAAATCTATTTGGTCCTAGTTTTCCCTCACTTAATACAAGGTTTCATTGGCTGATCCAACTAGAGCAGTGATTCCCAATAAGTAATGATTTTGCCCCTCAGGGGGACATTTGTCGATGTCCTAGAGATTTGGGGTTGCCACTACTGGGGAAGTGTGCTATGAGCATCCAGTAAGTAGAGGCCAGGGATGCCACTAAACAGATCACAATGCAGCCCTCACAGAAAAGAATATCCAGCTCAAAATATCACCAGGGCTGAGGTTCAGAAACCCTAGGGTAGAGAGTTGACTGATCCTGGCCTTCAGATTATTTGACTGCATGTGTCTAGAATGAACCTTTAATCCAAGAGGCTTGGTGGTGGAGCACTTAAAAGGACAGAACAGAGACTTCCCTACACATACGAAATAGGTTGGACAGCTATTTGTGGCTTGATGGTTTATCGGGGGAACCAGACCCCAATATTTCAACGTAGGTTCTTTCTATTTTCCCTAAGTGCTGGCCGGTCTGAGAAATAAAGAGAAAGAGTACAAAAAGAGGAATTTTACAGCTGGGCCTCCGGGGGTAACATCACATATCAGTAGGTCCTTTATGTCCCCTGAGCTGCAAAACCAGCAAGTTTTTATTAGGGATTTTAAAAGGTGAGGGGGTGTGAGAACAAGGAGTAGGTCACAAAGGTCACATGCTTCAAAGATCACAAGGTAAATGCAAAATTAGAATTATTGATGAGGGTCTATCTCGCACTGTGCACATACTGTCTTGATAAACATCTTAACAGAAAACAGGGTTCGAGAGCAGAGAACCAGTCTAACCAAAATATACCAGGCTGGAATTTCCCAATCCTAGTAAGCCTGAGGGTACTACAGGAGACCAGGGAATATTTCAGTCCTTTTCTCAACCGCATAAGACAGACACTCCCAGAGGGGCCATTTATAGACCTCCCCAGGAATGCATTCCTTCCCCAAGGTATTCCTTGCTGGGATAAGAATTCAGCGATGTCTCTCGTACTTGCACGTTCACTTATATGCTCTCTGCAAGAAGAAAAATATGGCTCTATTCTGCCTGACCCCGCAGGCAGTCAGACCTTATGGTTATCTTCCCTTGTTCCCTGAAAATTGCTGTTATTCTGTTCTTTTTCAAAGTGCACTGATTTCGTACTGTTCAAACACACGTTTTACAATCTATTTGTACAATAGTCGTCCTGAGGTGACGTACATTCTCAGCTTACGAATATAATGGGATTAAGAGATTAAAGTAAAGACAGACATAAGAACTTATAAGAGTATTATTAGGGAAGTGATAAATGTCCATGAAATCTTCACAATTTATGTTCAGAGATTGCAGTAAAGACAGGCATAAGAAATTATAAAAGTATTAATTTTGGGAACTGATAAATGTCCATGAAATCTTCACAATTTATGTTCTTCTGCCACGGCTCCAGCTTGTCCCTCCGTTCAGGGTACCTGACTTCCTGCAACAATGGTTAACAAATATGAATGTGTAGCAGAATTTAGTTTAAATCTTGATTTATTTTAACATAATCAGAGAGGGGGTTAGAGTTCCCATCCACTTCTAATTATCAGAGGCTCCAGATATTACTGAAATAACCTGACATTCGTGAATGGCCAGATTGGCTCAGGTCAGTTCACAGAAGGAAAGGATACAGATGGGGATGTATCAAGGATATGGTGGGGGAAGCATGAGAAATTTTCAAAATTTCAAGCCACTATGACTTATTCCCACTATGTATGATTAAAGAAGTAAGACACTCAGATTCAGGGAGTATTTCCCACATTTTTCATGTTGCTCATCTAAATCCCGAATTCCACACTGTCTAGAGATTATGAAATGCTTAATTTCTACCCATTCCCCATCCTACATGCCCACTCTGCCATCACCATCCCAACACCTTAAAAGAATAAAGTATCTTCTAGTCCTCCTGGAATGATTGAGGGTTTGGGCTGAAAGAAAAGCTGAATACCATGTCAGATTTACGGTGAGCCAGATCATTAATCAATCAACTGAGATGACCATTAATCACCAAAAGTGATAAACATAGATAGTAGGTATGGTACTGGTTGAGAATCTAGAGAGAAATAAATATCAAAATGCTTTACCTTCATTCTGGTACCTCCTTATCATTATTTTGACCTAGCAGTTTTAATTTGCAGTACAAGATGAAAATACTAGGTTATCTTTGAAATTTGAGCTTCTGCTTCCTCCAGAGAGAAACTCATGTATTAAAGAAATGTTGTGATTGGTTTGGGCTTGGGGCCTTTCCATGTGAGACAGACCACAGCATGCTCCTTTTAATAAAACAAAAGGACAATAATAGCAGCAGCAGCAACAAAGCCTAGAGTTCACTTCTGAGGTCAGCTACTGAGCAGAGTGTTAAGGGCATGGCTTTCTTTAGGCCTAACTGTGAGGTTAGTTGAGGGTTTGCAGGACTGTGAAGCACAGCGAGAAACAAAGCTGGAATCCCTTTCCAATCTGGTCTTTGGAGATAATACAACTGGGCTGGTGACAGGATAGCTTCCTATCTAGTCTGAACATTGAATAGTAATATTTTCATACATATTAAACTCTAAGATAGGTTCATATTCATTATCCCATTGTATTACGCTGCTACTCTGTAAGTGGTAAAGTCATGTGGAAGGAGATAGTCAGCTATTATTTGCATTTGACAAGTTAGTAAACTAAGATCAAGGGCTTAAATGATTTCTTACTAAAATTACCCAGCTAGCTGGATGGGCAATCCAAGCCTGCAGCTAGGATGCTTGGCTTCCAGACCTGTTTTCTATCCACTGGAGCAGTGGTTCTCAAGGTGTCTGTGAGGTGGGGGTTGTGGGGGAGTCAGTAGCAGTAGCAGCATGGCCTGGAAACGTATTAGATTCTGGCACATTCTTATATCTTGTTAGATCCTGGCACATTTAAGAATGCACATTCTTAGATCCCACCCTAGATCTACTGACCCAGAAACTCTGGGTGTGGGGCCCTGTAATGTGTTTTAATCAGTCCTCCCTGGGATACAGATGCACCTCAAGTTTGAGAGTTATTGCCCTCAGGGGTGCTGTTTTCACTTGCTACAAATTGTTCTCATACCTTTGCATTAAAGAAACTCTTGTTAATCTCTCATTTTGTTTCCAGTGCATTTTAACTCTACAAAATTGTCATAAATTCTCTACTTAAGAAACCTTATAACTTAAAGGACCACTCGGAATCCTTAAAATCTTTTCGTTTATTAAACTTCCTGAGCTGACTCATTGCTGATTGGGTATAGAAACTTTAGCTTTTTTTTTTCTTTTTTTTCACTTGATCTATCTTGGAACTTTCTTGCTCCAGCTAGATTTTATCTCCTTAGGAACTATGGAAAGAAAGCATATCTAAAAATACTTCTTTAAAGTTCTCTGATACCTTCAGTTTGTTAAAATGATAATGTACATAAATAGCTATAAAATATACTACTAAACTTAAAAGATCTGGGGAAGAGCTTTTGAACACCCCCACCCTTCAACAGACACATGCACACCCACGCTTACATAAAATACCAGATACAAAGAAGGTGCTAACTCAATATTTATTAAATTTATTAAAGGCCTTCTCTTAGAATCTCAGAGGAAAGCAAATTCTCTGAAGTCTGGCTGCCCAGAAGTACCTTTATTTGAAATCTTTAACAAGATCTTAAAAGAGTAATGACACTACTGTGTCTAATGAAAAAATGAGTATTTGATTCTAACATATTCAACATATGAATTTCATCATATATATTCAATCTGCAATATAAACGAGAGTTTCTATATCTTATTAATTGATTTATTGTTTTATTCATTCAACCATTGTTGAGTGCCCACAATGTGCCAGCCATGCATCTAGGCACTGAGACGAGCATGGTCAATGAGAACATGTGCCTGCCCTCATGGAGCTTACAGTCTATAGGAAAGACAATGAAACAAGTGATTTACAATGAAGTGTGATGAGTGTTGTCACAGGACACATTAGATGCATTAGGAGCACATAGCAAAGTAACAGAATTATGTGGGGCAGAAAGATGACAAGAGTCACACATGGGGCTGGAGGCCTTAGTCCTTGGAGGTCCTATCCAAAGCAAGGCTGATAAAAAAGCTGCCCCAAACTGCACTGACCATGGGAAGGTAAGGCCTGCATGGAGGAGGTGCTGCTGTGGTCTGGCCAATGCCAACAGGCAGGTCACTTCCTTGGCCTTTGGGAAAGGATGGCGATGATGGAGAAGGTCAAGAAGATCATGCCAGCCGTGCCTCCGATCACCATGCCCAGGACGCTGCCGTGCACCTGCATGGCCTGACAGCGCTCCCCCGTGTAGAAGAAAGCGTGTCCAGAGATGCACCTGAGGGAAAAGGACATGAAGGGAGTGTGGGAACTACCCAGGCCTCAGGTGCCTCCTAGCAACACTCATCTCCACAGCAATAAAAACAGCAAACACTCACTGAGCAGGTCCACATGGTACCTGGTCCCATTTCAAGTGCTGTATATGAACCAACTAATTTAACTCTGCAACAACCCTTTGAGGTGGAGGCTATTACTTGGCCATTCTCATCATCTTCATCTTACAGGAAGGTTAAATAATTTGCTCAAGGTCACATTGTTAGTAAGCGTTTCACACTTGAAATCTAATCTCAAGAGGTATGCCTCCAGATCCAGGATTCTCAGCCACCAAGGATTCAGGAGGAAGGTCTGAGACACTTAAAGGAATACATTGCCTGACACTGGCTAAGAATACAAGCTACAAAGGAAATTCCCCAGATACAGTCTGACTTAGAGCATCAGTGGTAGCTTGAAAACTTCTAAATAATATCAAATAAAGTGTTGCTGTAAGGTTAGTGTACTGTCACTATCTCACAAGGTTGCCCTGAAGTTCACATGAGATAATGAGGACACGGTACTTATCAAGGTATTTGACACAGAGTAAGCACATAATGGCCAGCCCTTAGTTTTTTTCTTAATGTTGTCTGGTATAAAGATAACTAATCTTATAACCAAGGCATATAACTGGTAGTGTCTCATCCATACCTTTGTAACAATTCCAGCCTTTGTTTCAAACATTCCCACTAGAAGATCTACTCAGCAGAATTCTAAAGGGCAGAGTGAAACAATCAGAAGTCAGCATTTTCTGGCTGGGCACGGTGGCACACGCCTGTAATACCAGCACTTTGGGAGGCCGGGTGGATCACCTGAGGTCAGGAGTTTGAGACCAGCCTGGCCAAGATGGCGAAACCAGCCTGGCCAAGATGGTCTCGTCTCTACTAAAAATACCAAAAAAAAAAAAAAAAAAATAGCCAGACATGGTGGTGGGCACCTGTAATCCCAGCTACTCGGGAGGCTGAGGCAGGAGAATTGCTTGAACCCGGGAGCTGGAAGTTGCAGTGAGCTGAAATCGCGCCATTGCCCTCCAGCCTGGGTGACAAGAGCAAAACTCTGTCTCAAAAAAAAAAAAAAAAAAGAAAAAAAAAAGAAAAAAAAAAGAAGAAGAAGTCGGCATTTTCTTTTACTAATCCTGAATGATTTTACCTTCCAAGGCCTCACCTCTATCCTGAGAATTGACTTCTTAGAAATCAGTGAGTAATAGCAAGTTTATTTCATTTTTTTCTGACCCAGTCCCCTCTAAACACAACTTAGTGATATCCCCTAGTGTTACCTTAGAAAAACTTATTCTGCCAACTCTCAGCTGCAGGTTTCTAGGAGAGGAATAGTTTGGCTGAGTAGAGGCTGACATACAAGTGGCAACCCTGGCATCCCTTAGCCTGGGAAGGATGAAGCCTGTTGGGGGCACATAATGGAATCTGGCATCTAAGGGCCTGTCAGGCAAAGATATGCAGACCCATGGCTTTGGAGCCCAGAAACAGATGGGCCTTTCCCAATAAAAGGAACCAGAGGGCTTCTTGGAAGAGTGATTGATTCTACGGGTGGGGCAGGAAAAATAAAAGATGAGCCTCGAGCATGCTATGGTGCCAGAAAGTAACACTGTGTTCATAAAATCTGATGTTGAAAGAGCACAGGAGCCAACCTGGAAGAGCTCCCAAAGGCCAAAGCTGGGACAATAGAAGCAACAAAATAAATCATGAAATTATTGCAACAGAGCCCACTGAAGAAAATAAATGTTTATGATTCCTTCGTGATGTAAATAAAAAGACGCATAAACGAATTAACGGGGTGAAGGGGCCATTCTTCTTTACAGAAGAATTCTAATTCATGAATGTGAAGGACATAGGAAATCAACATTAGAAGATCTCAGTGGTGAGTATTGCAGCAGGATGTGTCAATAGATGCTGAAATTAGCGTGTGAGGATTTGAGGAAAAGCAGGATGTCTCCATGGTCTTGGAATATCTCTCCCAATATACGTATTAATTACAGAGGGAGAAATAGCAACTCTTCAGTGGAGAGGCCTGGTGGACATGCTGTTGGCCAGATAATGAAGGTTGACATCACCAGTAATGACATGTATAGGCATCATGTACCTGCTCACGTGATGCAGACAGGAGGCATAGGACATCTTTACTAATCTTGCCACAAATGTGAAACTTCAATCTAATCATGAGAGAACAAGATGAACCAAAAAAAAAAAAAAAAGATTCCCTGACCAGTAATCTTCGAAAGTGTCAAGGTAATGAAAGACAAGAAAGAACTGAAGAATTGTCCCAAAATGGAGGGGATTAGGAGACAGGAGATATAAAAGCTAAATGTAACGTGAGATCCAGAATTGGATCCTGAAATAGAAAAAGAACATTAGTGGGAAAACTGGGAAGAGCTGAATAAGGCCTGTAATTTATTTACTAGCATTGTACCAATGTTCATTTCTTGGCTATGCTAATTGTACTATGGTTTGTGTAATATGCTAACATTAGGGAAAGCTGGGTGAATGGTATAGAGAAAGCCTCTATAGTATTTTCGCATTGTATCTGTAAGTCTAAAATTATTTCAAAATAAAAGCTACAAAAAGAAAAAATAAGGAGACTAAAAAGAACTCAGAAGAAATGTAAATTTTTGGGGCAGGCAGAATAGCTCCTACATCTGCTACTGTTCAAATGGAACTGTTGTTTCTGTCATCACATACCTCCTTTTGTGAAACAGTTTTTAGGGTTTTATGCAAGCAAACATGATAAAAAGAACTATTAAATATAGCAAACTGTGCTGCCAGACAGACCTAGATGCAAGTCCCAGCTTCAGCATTTTCTATCTGGGTACATTTTAGATAAATTGCTTAATCTTTCTAAGCTTCAACTTCTTGATACACTAAATGGGGATAAGGAGAGCCCTTATGTCACAGGTGGCAGTGAGAATGAATTTAGATCATGCGTGTAAGATGCTCAGGAGACTACATGATGCATAACAAGGGGTCAGAAATATCAGGTGTTCTTACTACTATTATTGAAAATATAATTGTAATAATAGTACAGTGTAAATGACAGACTATAGAACTAATAATCATTAGGAACTAATAATAACATCTGTAGTCAGTAAAGATTTAAGCTGGGTCTTGAGACCCACTCTCACGGAGTAGAAAGTCCCTAGGCTAGAAGCCATCTTGGGTGTTGTTAGAGTTAGAAATTCCAACAACATCCAAGATGCTGCCGACAATACCCCAGAGGAGGAAAAGAGGTGAAAGTCGAGAGACAAGGTGACCTGGGACGCCTCTGTCCTGGCAGCATAAGCCCATGAATCCAGGGCACACCTTTGTAGAGTCAAAGAAAACCGCATTCAGTTGACCATCTGAGGTAGTCTTCGCCCTACTCTGCAAACAGGAGCCTTTACCAGGAGTAAGCATGCACGCGGCCCGGGTCTGCTGGCCTGCCTGTCTCCCCAGCCACAGAGCCTACCTGCAGCTCGCCATCCCCTTCACGTTCACACAGATGCCGTCATTTTGGCAAGGGTTTGGGTCACATGGGTCTCTGAAGTACTGTGGCCAGTTATGGTCCTCCAGGGGGCCTGTGTTCTCCACTGACCGCTTCTGTCGGCTGGGCTGCCCCTGGCTCAGGCTGACAGGCAGGGCTTCCTCTAACACGGCCTTTCCCGAACCTTCTTCGGAGACCTGCTGCTCCTGGCCTTGAAGAATGAGGCCTTGGGGGCTCAGTCTTTTGCCTTTAGTGGGAACTTCAGTCTGGCTGAGGTGGGTGATATCTTCAGGAAACAGAGGGTCATGAGGAAGATCCAGGATTAGTAACTGACTAAATTAACTCCCACTTCTGGTGAAAGTTCCCCAGCCGGCTTCTATCTCCCATCACCCCTAGTGACATGGGAAAGTGGCTTTGAATCCAGCTGATTCCCACAGTATTAGCTATTTTTATTTTAAAGTAATCCAGTCACATTTTTATTTATTGAATTTGCAAAACGAAGCATAAAGTTAGCATGGATAGACTGATGGAAGCTAAATTGAAATCAGTAAACTGTTACCTCTGATAAAATTATCAAAAAGATGACACTAAAATTTCAGTTTCTTTCAAGGACAGTTAAAATAAAGATGTGAGTCCTTGACCAATTGAATAAAATGTGGTTCTCCTACAACACATTTTTTTAACCCCTTCCCCACCCTCCATGTGTGCTTTAAAATCAGGATACAATCAGTAGAGTGCCAAGAGCATAGGATTATTTACTCAGGAAGACCAACAAAAGTACCTTCAAAGTCCACAAACATTATGAGGTCATCATTTTTCAGGAAACTCCTCCTTTTCAGCATTTGGTGGGAGATGAAACCACTCCAGCCCATGTCGATGCTTCTAAAACAATTACAGTCCGTATGGTAGGTTCCCACCCTGGACGGCCTGTCCCAGATGCAGGTGTCATTTATCGCTGCAAAGTTGTAGGTAACATAAAATCACATTACCTCTTTAGACTTCACTTTCCAGTTTGTATTTAATGAGGATACAGGGCTTTGTGAATCAGAAATAAATAAATAAATAAATAAATATAAAAATAAAAAACGTGTTGGAAAAAAATTAGGCTATTTACTCTTTCCAGGAGAATTGCAATTCAGAATTGAAAGATGGGAGAGGCAGAGAATCACAGCTCTGAGTGATCAGTTGTCTGCTACTGAGTGACTTTCTTAATGAAAAGAGAGGGACAGCTACAGCTTCTTTCTTCTAAGGCTTAGGTCTTCTCTTTTGAAAAAAAAATTAATGCCAGGCGCAGTGGCTCACGCCTGTAATCCTAGCACTTTGGGAGGCCGAGGTGGGTGGATTGCCTGAGCTCAGGAGTTCAAGACCAGCCTGGGCAACATGGTGAAACGCCGTCTCTACTCTGGAGTCTGAGACAGGAGAATTGCTTGAACCTGGGAGGTGGAGTTTGCAGTGAGTCGAGATTGCACCATTACATTCCAGCCTGGCCAACAGAGCGAGACTCCATCTCAAAAAAAAATATATGTAGTTTGCCCATTTCTTTACGGTTGTAAGTTTACTTCATGAACATAGTAACATTGAGTACTATTTTAAGAGTAAGTACATTAGCTCTGCACAGAGCCTAGCAAGTTCCAAGTATTTGATAAATGATTAGCAGTATCTGTTTCCTCAATCACAATGAGCTCAATGAGGCAGGGATCACCTGATTCACTTGTATTCTAAGTACCTAGCACTGAGTTTGGCACATGGTAAGCCCTCAATAGATGTCTGATGAGTGAATTTAGGAAAGGGAAGGAGGATGTGATGGCAATGAAAATCTTGACTTGAAACTCCAACACGCCTATGTTATTGGTATTCCCAAGCGGACAATGTGAGGAGAACGTTACTCTTTCTTGCACCACAGAATCACATCTGTGGGCCTCTCTGGTTCAAGGGGGCAGTTCTTATTTACGCTGAAACCACCCACCTGGAGATGTGTGCAACTTCGAGGTGGTGAACACCATGCTTGAGGACATCCTGTTCCGGACATCAGGCTCCTGGTCGAGGATGGTAATTATCACCTGTCTGTTTTCTACCGGCCACTCCAGGATAGCATCGTTCTCCCCACTGCACACGTGAAAAGCAAGTCTCAAGTAGCCAGAGCTTTCTCTGCCATTTGGGTATAAAGTTAACCCAAAACCATATCCCTCTGAATTATAGAATCGAGGGCTCTGAAGCCTGTCCCCTTCACTGGTGTTCTCAAGGACTTGGGAGAAATTCCGCACTGTCCAGACCCCTGTGGGGCAGGGGGTTTCTGTCAGAGTGATGTCATCCAGGTAAATTCCCCCAGTTGAGTTCTGAGGATTGCCTTTTGTGCCCTGGAAAAGGTAGCGAAACTTCTGTTCCTCTTTGAGCACCACATGGGCAATTTTCCAATTATGGTCATCATCTCCTGAGGACAGAGGACAAGGCTGATGAGAATTGTGGCCAACACTTAATGAGTACTTACTATGAGTTTGGCACAGTGCCATGTGCTTTCCATAAATGATCTCATTAAATCCTCACAACAGCCCTATAAAATAGGTACTATTATAAACTGGTTGAGTAACTTTTCCAAAGTTACATATCTAATAAGGAAAAATGGTTTTTTAAAATACTATGATTTATTTTAAAATTCACATTCAAATCTTAACCATGAATTTGTTTTCCACTACCAGTATAAGAATCCAGGTTCTGGATTTCCTCCTGGGTTGGCTGGTTCAACTGTAACCCCTAATGTTAGCAATGAATACCCAAATGTTAGGCTGAATCGTATAAAATAGCCATTTTCTAAGCCAAAAGTCAAAAAATAGTAACTCCATATGGTCCGACCTGTCACTTGTTGCCAGAGAGATATAAGGAACGCTGAAGAGCAGATAATAACCTGTAGGACTGACTGCATCTTCCCTACCTGAAACTGACTCCCTCTCCAACATCTAGACTTTTTTCTCTTCCTTATATTATCTGAAAGTCCACCATGCAGGGGAGCGAAGTAAGCCAAAGAGAGTACTATTGTCCAGAAATTCACGTTCTAATAAAGATTAGGTCTACTTGCTTTTTCTCTGAGCATGAACTAGAAGTGGGACTTTTGAATTAAGAGCTGAGGAAAGATGGTGTGAAGCCTGTTCTAGAACATAGGATCCTGGGTTGAACAGCATAAGATGCCAGACAGGAGCTTGGGGGTACTGGAGAGAGGAAACTGCGAAAGCACAGCAACTCAATTCCGCAAAGAGATGAGCCTACACTGATATTTTTGCACAGGATATTCCCTAGAGCTGGGCTTGAAGAGGACAGGAAAAATGCTTCCAAGTGGAAGTCATGTTGGCTAAACTGAGTTCCTACAGATGAGTGTCTTTTCCTTCTTCTGTGTCTTTTAACCCGAAATCTGCTTACAGAACTATACTTTCCCCGAAAAGGAGAAGACTTTTAATCTCCCTTTGTTTTCAGGCCATTCTCTCTAAGGACAACTTCAAGGGATGGGTCTAACAATGTTCTGTTTCTCAGGGTGGAGCTGATTATGGCCTGTGTGGTTAGGTTACATGGGAACACAGGAGAGAGGTAGAGAAGGCACACGACCACCTCTGTAACATACAAATCTATGCAGCTGCCATCTCCTGGGGAAAGCACGGCAGCTTAGTGGAAGACACATGGCCTTGAAGGGCAATAGGTGCCAGAAAGTCTAGGAATAGGAACAGAAATATAGGATTTGAACTATTTATCCAGCAGGTTATAGATCATGGGAATTCTGTCAAGAGAACAGGATTCCGTTCTTGCTGATGAGTACCTGCTTTGTTTTTTCTTAATATAAGATGTCAAAATGAGGCTGAGATGGGGGAATTTGGCACTGGGAAGGAGACCCAAGAGGCTATACCATATAGGCAGAGATTCATCTATGAAATTATTAAGACGGTTTCGTTTACATGCTTCCACGGGGCCGCCCTAAATCAGTCAGGCAATAATGCTACTAAGATTGTTTGAGACAAATTTAATCCCTGTTAGTTCAGAATTGTCATCTCTAAGGAAGTCCTGGACTCAGTAAAAACCCGTGTGTGTGTGCATGTGTGTGTACATACACATAGTTGTATGCAAACATTTTTCATGTAAGTTTGTATGTAAGCATTATGTATGTAACATATATTATATACAGATATGCATATGGACACATTTTGTGTGTAAGTGTTTTGGTCAAAATATACATTTTGCAAAACTTAAAAGCTATTCAAATTGGTTGCAACTGTCTTAAGTTGAATATCACATAAACAACACTAAGTGATATTCAACTAACCTTTTTGAAAAGTTTCATTAACAAACGAGTATCAGAACAGACTACTTAAAAAACCCATTCATACAGTGTTCCCAGGGAACGTATACAGGCATACTCTGAATTCAATGAAACACAAAGCACAGCAGTGTAAGAAACTAAACTAAGCATGGGATGTTTGCTTGATTGATTTTGTGCTTAGAAGTAAGACTTTTAGCTTTAGGTGAAAGTGAGTGATAATAGGTCCCATCAATATTATTGAAACTCTAACTCATTTTCTCATTAAACATTTACAATCCTTGGTAACATAACACATCCCCAACTCTTAAAGAGTATCTAGCTGTCATCCTTTCATCGTATAAACTATGATAAATTTCAACCAGAAAAGCGAACCCCTCCAAACTGTGATTTGTAGAGTTCTCAGGCAGCCCACAGAGTGGCTTGGATATAGGCGATTTGGGCACCTGTTCTTACAAGTGACCTCTAAGGAAAGTTTCTCCTTCAAGAGAAGCAGATATATAAAAAATAATTCCTTTCTCTGGACTCATTTCAACTGATAAATTACATGCTAAGGTAGGCAGTTGGATGCTAGGATAATTTGGCCATAAATCAAGATCCAGGGTTTTAAACAAAGTATTTGCTTTCTTTTGTTGTGGTAGTGGTTCATTCATAACTAGGAAAAGGGAGACAAGCCTTCTTACTTTTCAACAAAAAGTTTCTCTATCTATAATCGTTTACATGCTGACCTTCTTATATAAATATACAAAGTGACACTTAGGAACATGTTAGTTATTACAGGAAGTTAACATATACCAATGACTTATTGGCCACCGACTTCACAAGTAGGCTTCAAGTTACTTCAGCATATTAAATAATGGTATCATTTATTTTTCTGAAACAGATGCAAAACACTATGGTCAATTTTTTTTTTTTTTTAGATGGAGTCTTGCTCTGTCACCAGCCTGGAGTGCAGTGGTGCAATCTTGGCTCACTGCAACCTCTGCCTCCCAGGTTCCAGCAATTCTCCTGCTTCAACCTCCCAAGTAGCTGAGACTACATGCGCGCGTGCCACCATGCCCGGCTAATTTTTGCATTTTTAGTAGAGACGGGGTTTCACCATGCTGGCCAGGATGATCTCAATCTCCTGACCGTGTGATCCACCCACCTCGGACTCCCAAAGTGCTGGGATTCCAGGCGTGAGCTGGTCAACTATTTAACTACTCTCTCTCCAGCAGCATCAATTCCCACAGGTCTTTTACCTTCTTATCTCCGCTCCTGAACCATCCATTTTCTCAGTCTTGGCCTTTGCTTCCTCTAAATTTCTAGTGAAAACTGGATTTGTATATTCTGATTGGCTTCTTACAAAAGTATATTTCATCCCTACCTAAGCCCAAGATACTGCTTCTAATTTCTCAGTGGTTAAAACATTCATAGAGTAATTAAAACATGCCATACATTATGATAGCCTCTGAGAAGAGGAGGAAGTGGGTGGAAGAAAAGGAGGAGAGAGAGAGAAGAAGGAGGAATAGGAGGAAAGAAGGAAGGAGGAGAAGAAGCAGGATCCCAGATTTTAACCCAATCCATTCCTCGTGTGAATGCCTCTAAGTACCTTGAAAAGTCTGCACCTTCACCAGCTTGCGAACATTGCCTGTGCTGTCATCCCTCCTCACCCAGACAACGAGTCTGTCTGAAGGACTTCCTGTCATTTTATAGAAAAACTGCAGGCACTGCTGCTTCCTCTTTGGGTAAAGAATCCGAGACTCCAGTAGGGCTGCCTCTTCCGCGGACCCCGAGCTGGTGCTGAACTGCATGAAGTAGCCGGCACCTATGAAAAGAGAAGCCAAACATCACACATCTGGCTTCCCACACCCCAGGGTGCTGTCACCCAAACACAGTGAAATAGTGAACCACAGCCATTGTCCAGGCAACAAAAGCTAGAACTCTTCAGAGGAAAATAAAAAGAAGGACATTTGTCAGTAAATATTCTCTGTCTCAATGGACTTAGTCACCGGCTAAAGCTTGCTCTCCACTGTTGAGTTTGAGTGCCTTTGTTCCAAGATTGTGAGATATATACCTCTGACTTAAAGAAACACAGGCTCCCAGCAATGTTTGATGGAATTTGGTGTCTGTGAGATGAATTCTATTTTTCTCATTGACTTCATTGTTTAAATTAGAGATTCATTCCAAGGAAAAGAGTTGGGTTGGTTTGGTCGTTGTATAAGACACTGGAATTCAAAGATTTAGGATTTGGTTTTAAACATTGACAATGATAAGGGTTCAGTTTCCCCTGTTGCTAGCCTAATAACTGGGTGTATTGTCAGTGGCAAAAAAATAATCTTTACTATATTATAAGAAGGGCTATTCAGGACACATTACAGACTAAATGGAAATTTCCCCTGAATGTAAAGGAAGGCATTGGAAGGACACTGAAGAGAGTGAAAAGTGTCTACATTAGTGCCAGAGATAGGGTTTACCTGACTCAGATATCTCAAAACTCTTTCCCCTAAGAACAATCAAGCAGCCAAACAAATGTACCATTTGGTAAACCACACACTCGTCAAAGTCAAGCACAATGAAAAATTCTTGCATATGAAGAGGTTCTTTATACTGTGTTCCAACACTCAAAGCCATATCAAGATGCTTCAATCAAAACATTTCGCAAGATAAAAATGAAGTGAGTGTACAGTATAGTAGTGGGTACTCCAGCGTTGCTCCGTGATGCTCCCAGCTTCATCCTGCCTCACACTGAGGCACTTGCCTTTCATATAAGCAGCAAGCAACGATGGTTTAAATAAGCTTCCCACCAAGCTTAAAATATCAAACGACTTTAATATTAAATCAGGGCAAATTATATTCCCTTGTATCTTCTTCTCAATATTTGAACTTGCCTGAGACCTCTGAATTATAATTATATATTGAATGCCTGGGTTAGAAAAAAAAAAAAAAAAAGAGCACACGAGGCTAAAAAGGTTTCTAGGTAATTCTTACTCAGGAATTCTAGCCCAGGTGTATTATGAAGCATGAATTGAGAGTCAAATAATTCAAGCCCAGAACTCAGGAGGTCTGAATTATCCCCAGCTCTGCCAATACCTAGGTGTTTATTTCCATGGGTTTTGAATGGGAGGGATCCTCCCAACGGATCTTTCAAGCTCTTCATATCTACGCATCCACCTGTAACTATGCAAGAGCTCTCTAGCAGAGGGACATGTTCCATTAAATACCTCTTCTGAAAGAAGCATAATAGCTGCTCAAGTTAACCTTATACAGCTTTTCCAGATCTTTCTTCTGGGCTGTGGTCCTTTTCTCTTACTAGAACATTTTTTCAGCAGATTCCTCTCACAATAAAGATCACCTTTGTGTTTAGCTGGCAATTGTACATTAGCCTAGCAGCAAGCCCACAGAATAGGTTGGATTAGAGGCTACAGTGGAAATTTAGAGAGCACTTCAGGTGTGGATCAACCTTTGGACACTTGGGATAATATGTTTGATAATCTGATCTGTGACAGAAACTTTTACCCTTTTCCAAAGATGGAGGAAAAGTATCAGTGGCTTATCACCTCTGACATTCCCTGTGGTGGCCTGGTATCTGGGTGACAGGCTGTGTTCCTTCTGGGAAGGGAATCTCACCAACTCTCAGACGGTTATGGACTAAGTGACTTCGCAGTAGTCTAGTCTTTAAAAAGCCGTAATAATCTGTAACCTCACCTGCTTCCAAATATGGTTAAAATGATTTCAATGGCAGGCACAGAATACTAGAAGGCTAAAATAGAAAAACAAAATAAATGGAACCTCTGGAGAGAAAGGGAAGATGGAAAAATGGGGAGTGAAGCTGCTGGTCTACAGGTGGGGGCTTTGTATGCATTATCTTCTTCCATTGTCACTGTGAAGTAGATATCAATATCTTGATGTTTACAGAGGCTTGCAAAGGCCAAGACTTTTAGAAAAAGCACACACATGACAACAACTTCCTGTGGTCACAATTAGTAAGTGGTGAAGCTCTATTTCAAACCAGGTCTGTCTTTTTCACTACACCATATATAGGAAGTATCTGAAGCTGTGCTATCCAATACAGTGGCTACCAAACCTATGTGGCTATTGAGTGCTTGAATTGTGGCCAGTGCAAACTGAGAGGTACTGTAGGAGTAAAATATGTGTCAAGTTTAAAATACTTAGCCTGCAAAATGTGAAGCATCTCATAATAACTTTTATATTGACTACATGTTGAAATGCTACTATTTGGATATATTGAGTTAAAAAATACATTATTAAAAATAATTTCACCTGTTTTCTTTTACTTTTTCATGGAGGTATTAAAAGTCCCAGGTGTTATCCATTGTGCCACAGAGCCAGTTCACGTGGACACTAGAAAATTCTACATTACATATGTGACTCACATTGTATTTCTGTAGGAGGGTGTGGCTCTAGAGACACTGCCTTTATTTATGAGGTTTTATCTTATCAATCATATACCAATATCAGTTTTGCTTAAATGCATCTTTCTTTTGCGTGCCCAGAGACTGGATGCTTTTTATTGAGTTAATAATGAAGATATGAGAAATGTTTTTTGTCCTTGTTCAGATTTTCAAGTTTGGTAACTAACATTCTGACTGAGGCAAAACATAGTGGCTGGCATAACCTAATTGAACCTGGTGAACCACATCAACATGTTTGCTTTCCACTTTCACTGACCTGTGCATTGTCCCAACAAGGTGTGATCCACTTCTCCAGCTTGAGCAGTGTCCTGATGGACCCAGTCAGTGTCATCTCTGGTGCCCTGAATCATTCCACAGATGTTTGCCTTCTCGAAAGTACAGTGGTCCAAAAGAGTGTGAGTTGTGGCTGCAAATGATATTTTTATCATCTGGTTAAAAATGAAAGATAGTCATTCCGAATAGCTAATGTCTTAAGCCATTAAAACCTCCTTGTTCAGATACAACAGGCTCACAAGCTTGTTATCTTGACTTTTTCTCAAATGCAAATCTTACTGTCATCAAATCTTAGTACTTGCTAATATAGACACAGCCCTACCTACCTCACAGAGTCAAGATAAAAAAAAATCTATAATCATTCTCTGCTATGTAAATACCAACCATAAACTCCTTTACATCAAGAACAAGATACCTATAATACTTGGCTTTGCACTTAGTAGGTCTTTTGTATATACTTATTGAATAGAATCAAACATTTTATCTCTAAGGGCTAGTGGGATCATCTTTAGCAAACACCCTGCCCCAGAGGATTAGATTACTCTAGGAATAACTAACGTAGGTAAAGAATTTTACAGGGTACAAAATGCTTTCAAGTCCATCACCTATCTTGACCTTTACGTAATAATGCATCCTCCAAAAGAAGCAAAAGAAGCTAGACAATAACAGCTCCTTACATTTGTCCAGTACTTTGACTTTACAAAACACAACTACATAATTGGTTTTTATAACCATCCTATAAGGTTGGTGTTACAATTTTGTTTGTTTGTTTTTTGTTTTTAACTACTCGACTCTGCCATTGTAGCACAAAAACAGCCATAGACAATACATAAACAAATGGGTCAAGAGGTAGACCAACAAAAGTTATGCAGTTTGTTCTTATTCTTTTAGCTGGTACATTAAAGAAGAATAAAGGAAAATGTAAAGGAAATCTCTAAGGCTGAGGGAATCTCTGCTGAGGCTAGTTTACCAAGCTCTCAGAAACTGAGATACTCACTGCAATTGTACATTCGGTTCAGCCTCTCTAAATCAATGGCACTGAAATCCAGGCGCTGTCCGATAATGGAGTTAAACTCAGGGATCTTGGCTGTGATGGTGGGAACACTTGCATTCTTGTTAAATGAGAAAGGCTGGTAGTGCATCACAGACTCATAATCATAGGGTGTATTGAGGTCTGTGATTAAGCTATCATCATAGGTGTCAAAGTTGTGCTGGTAACCTGTTAGGGAGAGAATCCACAAGTCCTTCTCAGTCATGTTATTTTCCCCATGCTGCTGTTTGACTAGATACCCAGAGACCCTCCAAAAAAGGAAAATAGTTCTATTTAAATATATAATTTATATATATTTAAATAGATTTATTTAAATATAAATTATATTTTATAAGCAATATAATGTAAAATTACTATGCATCATTATTATTAGTTAATATATTAATATACAATAACATATATAATATTGTAATAACTATACAATACATATTGTAAATTTAAATAAATATTAGAAATTACTAAATATATGTACATGTTTACACCAAAGATACATTATAAATATATATAAATATATGTGTATCTGTGTGTGTGTATGTGTGTGTAAGACTTTCAGAAAGAGAAGGTAAAATAGCAAAGCTGAGGAAGATACTCCAAATGACAGGAAAAACAATTTTTGAATTCAGGAAAATGTTCACAATCGATTATGTTCAAGGCACATCGTTCTAACAGCCAAGTACCTCATCCACTGAGTCTGCCCAGAGCTGTACCTGGCTTACTCTTCACAGGTTAGGAGAAGGAAATCTGAGGGGCAGAGGGAAAGGTAAGCAGTTGAAGGCAAGACAGGAGATCCTGTCAATCAAGGCTCACATCTTTCTCTTTCAGAAATAGCCTCATGGAGAACAAAAATAAAATAGGAAGAAGAAAACTTATTTTCCTATCAAAAGAGGAAAGGTAAATATTTTTCTGAGATTAGTGAAAGTGAGATAAGATGTGCTGCAATGTTAAAAGCTGAACAAAATAACTGATCAGAGGGTCTTTGAATTGACTAATAACCATCGGGAATTTACTGTTTGGGCTGCATTAATGGAAAAGTTTGCAGATTTTTTTTATTTTCTTCTTGTGTAGTGATAGGAAAACTGAATGCAAATGCGGCTAACTCTTCCAGTCGTAACTTCCCATCCTCATATTCTTCTCCTCTCTAGCTCCTTGTCCAGTCGCTTTTTGTTTGTTTACTTGTTTAGTTTTGAGACGGAGTTTTTGCTCTGTTGCCCAGGCTGGTGTGCAATGGCAAGATCTCAGCTCACTGCAACCTCCACCTCCTGGATTCAACCAATTCTCCTGCCTTAGCCTCCTGAGTAGCTGGGATTACAGGCACGTGGCACCACGCCTGGCTAATTTTTAAATTTTTAGTAGAGATGAGGTTTCACCACGTTGGCCAGGCTGGTCTCGAACCCCTGACCTCAGGTGATCCGCCTGCATTGGCCTCTCAAAGTGCTGGGATTATAGGCATGAGCCACCGTGCCTGGCCTCATCCAGTTACTTTGAACAGTTAGAGAGAAGAAAATGTAACTGCCTCATACAGAGCTACATGCAGGACTGCAGAAATGTGGTGTGGCCAGGCAATGCTCCAGCAGGTGCCAGAGGGAGTGTGTGAATGCTTCTGGAAAAGCTGAGGAGCAAGACCACGTTTGAGCAATATCTTGCTTTAACTGTAAAATCTGAATACTGATGTTTCATTCTCCCAACTCATGGGGATTATATTGGGGATTACTTGACAGGGATCAAAACATTTTTGAAGGTGGGACAGGTCTAAAAGAAACAATGGCCCTAACAGGGAAGGGGAAAGTTAATCCCTCCAGAGTACTTGGTCCTAGGATGTCATTTGAGGTAATGAGATTGTAAAGGGCATCAAGAGTCTACAATCTCTTGGTAACTCTCAGTGGCACCTGAAGCAAAGCACTTTCAACTCACTGGATGTGCTTTACTTAATTTTCCATAAAACCATCTGATTAGAGGCTGGGCATGGTGGCTCACACCTGTAATCCCAGCACTTTGGGAGGCTGAGGTGGGTGGATCACTTGAGGCCAGGAGTTTGAGACCAGCCTGTCCCACATGGTGAAACCCCATCTCTACTAAAAAATACAAAAATTAGCTGGGCATGGTGGTGGACGCCTGTAATCCCAGCTGTTCAGGAGGCTGAGGCATGAGAATCACTTGAACCCGGAAGGTGGAGGTTGTAGTGAGCTGAGATTGCACCATTGCACTCCAGCCTGGAAGACAGAGCAAGGCTCTGTCTCAAAACAAAACCAAAATTCCCATCAGGTTAGAATAGATTATGTTAATCTGTATTACTCATGGATTCTTATGAGAATACTTAGCAAACAAATATTTTGAATAATTTTTAAAAATGTATTAAACATGTTTTTGTTGGGCCTAGTATGTACTAAGAGCTGTGCTAGATTGGTAGCGGCCCCCAACAGTGAATAGGATAGGGACTCACAGCTGAGAGCTGAAAAGGGGCTGTAATCCGGGGCATGCGATCCTGTAAACCAGGGGTCAGTCAGCAAACCTGTTCTAGAGTAGATAGAAAATATGTTCTCTGTTGTAACTACTCAACTCTGCCATTGCAGCACGAAAACAGCCATATGCAATACTTAAACAAATGGTTATGATTGTGTTTCTATAAAGCTTTATTTACAAAAGCAAGTAGATATGGCCCATGGACTATAGTTTGTCAACCCCTGCTAGACCTCAAAAGTTGAGTTTTTTCCCTAGCATAAGGAAAGAAATTTCAAAAACACAATTCTGATTCAAGAAATGGAGATGGACACTGGGAGAGAATTACATTGCCAGTACAGTGTCTTCTTAAGTTAAACAGAAAGCTTGTTATTGACCAAAGTTAAATCAATAAAACTCATAAATTACCCTGATAAAAAATACTGCCTGTGTTGATAATCTTATTGGATTTGATGTCTCTTTTGAGAACAGTTCTCCCGTGGTTGCAGGCAATTTAGATATATGAAATTGTACCTGATGAAAACACAGATAGGAGATGAGCAAATATGTGTTGAGCAATCCGTGCTCAAACCAGAGCTGAGCAAGTCTGCACTTGACCCTGGCAAATGTCCCTCACTCCGATAAAGGGAACCTCATTTGGCCTAAAACCATCTTAAAAGCACTAAGTATTGTCTTCTGTAAGACTTGGAAATAGAAATGTTTTCTGCTTTCTTACAAAATTTTCATCAAAGCCAAGTATATGTACAGGAAGGTAAGAAATTGAGGCTTACAGGCAAATACAGACAAAGTCTAATAGTCCCCTGAGTAGTGCAATCAGAGATTCAGTCCTTTGACCTATTACTCCATTTCCTCCTTCCTTCTACACACACACAGTTATAACACAATTACTACTGACAGAGAGGTACATGAAGTCTGAGTTATTATTTCATCTCTGGGTGAATATGCTCCAAAACTTTTCTAGATTGGACTGGGAGGCAAAGAAGAGTGCTATCTGGCCTCTGGTTCAGTGGGTGGTGGTAAGATGGTTGGAGTATGTGGTTAGGCTCAAACCTGGTGACCTATTAGACTATTATAAGTTACAGTTTTCTTCCTTACTACACCAATCCACATTCATAGAATTACCAGAATATAAGAGACCGGGAAGGCACAGGATGAGAAACCTCACAGGTGATTTTGATTAGCCTGCTCTACCCTGATCTCATGTGAAAATCATTGACCATCTTACTCCAAAATGAGCTATTACAGTCCTGGCAGAAAAGTTTTGAGGATTCATATTTAATTTTAAAGCTTGGTCAGTTCTTCCAAGCCTCCAAAAGTAAAATTATTATAGATGTACTGCAATATATGAATCCACATATAAAATTGGGATCTAAATAAAACAGATACCTACACAAGGCTATTATTTGTTTTATAAAAGCCATGCCGGAAACAGTTAAGGCATTTTAAATATATTAAAGTTTCATTAATCTCTTACTGCCAAAAACAATGTTTTTGCATTCTCTACACTAATTCCTTCTTAAAAACTAAGTATCTTCAGAAACATAGCATTGACTTTTTTTTTTCTAGCACATCAGGAAGCTGCTCAACAAATGTTTTAGTGTACTCAAAAGCACTCTACTTCATCGTCTCAAACAATTAAGGAAAGTAAGGGCCGGACACGGTGGCTCACGCCTCTAATCCCAGCACTTTGGGAGGCCAAGGCAGGCCCATCACCTGAGGTCAGGAGTTCGAGACCAGCCTAACCAACATGATGAAATCCCATCTGTACTTAAAAAATACAGAATTAGCCAGGCGTGGTGACGCACACCTATGATCCCGTCTGCCTCCCTGAAGCAGGAGAATCGCTTGAACCCAGGAGGCAGAGGTTGCAGTGAGCTGAGATCGCACCATTGCACTCCAGCCTGGGCAACAAGAGCAAAATTCTGTCTCAAAACAAAACAAAACAACCTAAAAAACAATGAAATTGTTAGAATAATATAACTGAATAATACGTAAGACAAAATTGTTATCTTTTGCGTAGTATGAGGTGGAGGCAGAAGAAGCAAGGTGCTTAGAAACAAGGAAGAAGAAAACATTCACCTTTGATTAATCAGAATCCAGATAACTAGCCAGAATTAACATAATTGGGGTGTTATTTCAGATAAAAGCATTTATTTTTTGTTTTTGTTTTTAAACATTTTTTACTGATTTGGTAAAGCAACTGAAAAAAATACTTCTTGAGTATGCCCTATAGTCATGGAATAATCAATTAAACCTCAAACAGCCTTCTAGAGGCACAGGAGATTTCACATCCAGAGAAATGACTTTAATGTCTGGATTCACTTTCCTCATTAAGACAGGAAAGTAGAGATTTAGATAGAGTTTTAATGAAAACACTGATATAAAGCAAAACTTCTGGTTAACTTTCAGTTGACCCCCACAGTGAGTTAACACCATTCCTTGAGACCTTTATCTGCGATGAATTACGGTCAGATCAGCACAACCCACATAAAGAGCCAACAAATCATAACCTCTTCAGAGTCTTTTTCCCACTAGAGAGGCTGAAGCTCCTGTCCACACAGATTTGGCTTGCTCATCCCAGGATTGGTCTCAGCCAGTGATAAATGTGATAGCAATTTCTACCCAATCACACCTGAAAGAATCTGGTCCCACCAGATGTTCACATAATCATCCCGGTCCGTCCTTGACTGCTCGTGGTAAAATCCCAAAGCATGCAGGATCTCGTGTTCTATGATGGCCTTATAGGCACATCCTTGGCCAATGGAAAGGTTCTGTCCCACGTGTTGGTCACCAACCTCAGACCAGCACCTTTAAAGAGGAGAAGAGGAAAAATTTCTTCTAGAGAATTTTTAAGTGGCTGTCATTCACAGTACTCCAAAACATAAATTAGGAGGAAATTAGGCTTGATTTTAAAAAGAAATTACCAACAGCATTCTCATATGCTAATGGTCCAAAGATGGGGACTGCTTAAAGAAGGAGCATTCCCTAGAGGGAATACTATGCAGGCTTTAAAAGTGAAGATATAATACATTATAAAAGTGGCACATACTCAGAAGCAAATCAATCATATTATAACAATTCGTCAAGGTAGAAAGCGATAAAAATTGGCATTCCTCTTCACCTCCACAAACCCACAGGGCTCTCCAAAGAATAATACCATTGCCTTTATCTAAAAAATTGTTTTCTGAGGGAAAGCTGGGGTTGATTTAAATTTTTTTCTTTTCTTTTCTTTCTTTTTTCTTTTTTTTTTTTTTTGAGATGGGGGTCTCACTTTATCACTCAGGTTGCTGTGTAGTGCCACAATCACAGCTCACAGCAGCCTCAGCCTCCTCTACTCAGGTGATCTTCCCACCTCCGCCTCCTGAGAGGCTGGGACTTGGAACCACAGGCATGTGCCACCACACCCAGATAATGTTTTTATTTTTTTGTAGAGACAGGGTTTTGCCATATTGCCCAGCCTGGTCTCAAACTCCTAGGCTCAAACGATTTGCCTCCTTGACCTCCCAAAATGCTAGGATTACAGGTGTGAGCCATTGCACCCAGCCCTTTTATACTTTAATAAATTTTCAAATTTCCTATAATGAACAAGCATATATTTTATGACCATAAAAAGAACCTCATTAAAAAGCAAATTAATAAAATCCATGTCTTTGGAAATAGCAGATCTATAGTGTTATGACAGCACAGAGAAGGCTGCCTAACTTATTTCTGAGGGGTATCAGGCAAGGAGGACCTTTAGCTTCCCTGTGAAATCAGTGGGCTCGGGAACCTCTGTCAGATTCCCTAAATTCCTTGTGGTAGAATGTCTTCCTCTTTCCCCCTCCGCCCAATTATTTTTTCTCTTCTCATAAACCCAATTTTTCACCTCTCTTAGCAAACCCAAAGCTTTCCACAAATTGTCTCCTACTGGCTTTAGATTGTCAAATGAAGATCTATATTTTAACCAAAGCTGAGCAGAAAAGAGAAATTTCCTGATAGTCGTAAATGCAACCAATGGATTGCAAGTTTCATGGTGACAGTCACAGTGTCTTACCTGCCACTGTTCTCCCCAAGATTGCTGACATAGTATATGATCCTTTCCTCCCCTTCTTCTTCCTCCTTCTCCTCCCTCACCCTTTCCCTCTCTCCCTCTTCCTGCCCCCAATTTGTCCTCCCTTCTTCTCTCTAACATTCATCACAAAGGCTAACAGATTTGATTTTTACTCAAAGATGAATCTTAGTTATTTATTTTCTAATAACTTTATTAAGGTATAATTTACATACTATAAAATTCTTTAATTTTAAGTATACAATTCAATGACTTTTAGTAAATTTACAGTGTTATGCAAATGTAACCATGATCAACTTGCCTCTCTGATAGTGGCATTTTATTACCAAATCAGAGTTTACTCTGCAAAATATTCACAACTCAGAGAAAGCATTTATTATTTATCTTTCTTTTTAAATTCCTCCCCCAAAAGAAAGACATAAGTTACAAAAATACCATACATTCCACCTCACTGAGAACTTTTGACCTTGTCTTTCTGAAAGAGTCCCAGTTAGCCTCCAACTTCAGGAGACCAGTGCCCTGAAGGGCTTAGGGGCACTTTGGGCCAGTCCCTTCCCAAAATATCTGTAACAGAGACATCTCCTGGCCATAGGTGATAAGGTTTCCCAGATTCAGTGCTTTTACAAACAATGTCTCTCAAAGCTGACCTACTCCTTAATCAAGTAGTTGGAACTCACTTGAAAACAAAAAAGAAGCAGAAGCCTGGAGAACTTCACTGTGAAAGTGAGAATTTTGGAAAGTAATTATGTGGATTTTGTTTTATTTTTAAGGAGTTTCTTTGTGAAAAAAAAGGATGCAAAAGTGGTAGCTGAAGAATGGAAATAGATTTGTTAATGAAGTTAATTGTTTCTCTGACGTTTTCAATGAAAAATCAAGGGTTTTAGCACTTTCTTGAAGGTCAGAGATTGCCAAAGGACAAAATGCAGTAGTCAAAAGCAGAGAGGCTCTAAAATGTGTGGTATTTGCAAGGCCTGAGATATACTTTAAATGTTTCCCCTTTACAGAAAAATAAACTATCCAACTACTATTGGTTATCTCCATTTATATGACCTGCAAAAACCTCAAGCAATAAAACACGTGCAGTAAGATGAGTTTACTCTCCTACCTCATCCCCAAAGTTATTCTTTCAGCAATATTCCCAGCCTCAGCAAATGAAGTTACCACCTGCCAGTCATCCAAATCTGAAATCTCAGATACTTTTGACTCCTCTCCCTTCCTAACCCCTCCCACTAACCAATTTGATAAGGTTAGATTCTGATAAATCTACTTTTTCACAGATTTCTGAAATCCATTCCCTCTTCTTTATATCACCTGCCTCTTCCTTGGTGTAGGTACCTTCCATTTTTCCCCTAGAAAATTGGAGCATCCGTTAATTGATCTCTTGCCACCAGTCTTGCTCTATTTCAATTCTTTATCCACTGTTGATCAAGTAATCTTTTTACAATGGAAAACTGAGCATAGAATGAACCTTGCACCAAACAATAGTTTCCCTCACACATGGCTCTCCATCACCAGGCTCCAGCTCACCTTCCTGGCTCCTGCTCATTATGGGATTATGGCTACCTCTGCTGAGTCATACAGGTTGCCAAGGAAGTGGGGAAAAGCCTGCAGTCACAGGCCTCACCTTGCTCCCATGCAGCCCGCAGTCCTAAAGGCTGGGCTTATTCCCACGGTGCCCCTTCAACAGCACTGAGTCCATGAAAAGCTCCTGACATGAAAAGCTCCAGGCACACTGAACTTAGGGGGTTCTCCAAGTAACCAGGTTCAGGTTCGTGTTTGCTCTCTTCTCTCTCTCTCCCTCTTCTTCCCTTTGATCCTCTCCTCCCCTTCTTCTTCCTCCTTCTCCTCCCTCACCCTTTCCCTCTCTCCCTCTTCCTGCCCCCAATTTGTCCTCCCTTCTCTCCAACACACATCTCAACTCTCCCTGATGCTTCATCCCACACTTTCTCAGTGGCCCCACTCCTGCCCTGCTGCAACTCAGGACACTCGTTGTCATGTATTAAGACAATATACTCATTTCTCCACCACCCCCACCTGCTAACTGTAAGCCTGCTGAGGGCTAAGACCGTATTGCATATTTTGTTGCACCTACAGTCTAGCACACTTCCTGGAATGTAGTAGGTGTGCAATTTTTTAAAAAATAGAAGAATGAGGCCAGGCGCAGTGGCTCATGCCTGTAATGGTGGCTCACGCCTGTAAACCCAGCACTTTTGGAGGCCAAGGTGGGCCGATTACCTGAGGTCAGGAGTTCAAGACCAGCCTGGCCAACATGGTGAAACCCCATCTCTACTAAAAATACAAAAATTAGCTGAGCATGGTGGCACACGCCTGTAATCCCAGCTACTCAAGAGGCTGAGGTAGGAGAATTGCTTGAGCCCAGAGATGGGGGTTCTGGTGTGAGCTGAGATCATGCCACTGTACTCCAGCCTGGCCGACAGCGAGAGACTCTGTCTCAAAATAAATAAATAAATAAATAAATAAGCTCCAAAAATAACTACTCAGGTAAGTTAGGTATTTAATTTGTATCTAAGTAGTTGTCAGTATTTTTCTTTTATTTAACGGCTATTTTTTGCATTTTTTTTCCTAAGAGGCTAAATCATGTGCTAACTACCATTTTCATCATACTATCCATCCATCATTATCAAAACCCCATGGTCAGGCCTCGGGATTAAGATGGCAGATAAGAGGCAGGACTAGCTTGCAGCTGCCTGGACAGAGCAGTGTAGGGAGACTCACATCATGAATTTTTGCTCCAAGAACTACTGCAGGAACATACCAGGAAAGCCAAGACAATCCATAGACCCTTTGAAGCAACTGGATCACAACTGCAGGTTGCCTGAGATGATGAAAACCTGTGAGTCTGCTTGCTTTCTCAACAAGGAGGCTTGTGGTCTGGGACAAGTTCTCAACCCTGGTCACCAGCCACCTGGAAATGGACTCAGTGCTGTTGAAGGGGCTTGGTGGGAATAAGCCCAGCCTTTAGGACTGCAGGCTGCATGGGAGCAGGGTGAGGCCTGTGGCTGCAGGCTTTTCCCCACTTCCTTGGCAACCTGTATAACTCAGCAGAGGCAGCTATAATCCCTCCTGGAATATAACTCCACTGGACTGGAAACCACACCCCCATTCCCCACAACAGCCACAACAAGCCCTGCCCAAGGAGAGGCTGAGCTCAGACATGCCTATCCCTGCTCCAACCTGGTGATATTTCTCTACCTGCCCTGTTAGCCAAAGACAAAGGTCATAATCTCTCGGGAGCTCTATGGCCTTGCCCACCAGCTGAGAAACCTGAATACTTAACCAGCTATCCCTAGGGCAGGTTTGCATCCTTCCTATAGGACTGTAGCTGATGCACTCTTGAAAGTGCCACCTCCTGGCTGGACGATTGCCAACAGAAAACCAGCACACTAAACAAAAACACAACCAAGGACCTTCACAGAGTCCATTTCATTCCTGTGCTACCTCCACTGGAGCAGGTGCTGGTGTCCATAGCTGCAAGACCTGAAGACAAATCACATCACCAGACTCTTTGTAGATACTCCTCAGTACCAGCCCAGAGCCCAGTAGTTCTGCTGGGTGGCTAGACCCAGAAGAGCAAAAACAATCACTACAGTTCAGCTCTCAAGAAGTCCCATTCCTAGGGGAAGGGGGAGAACACCACATCAAGGGAGCACCCTGTGGGACAAAAAAATCTGAAAAACAGCCCTTGAATTCCAGATCTTCCCTCTGACACAGTCTACCCAAATGAGAAGGAACCAGAAAAACAATTCTGGTGATATGTCAAAACGAGGTTCTTTAACACTGTCAAAAGATCATGTCAGTTCACCAGCAATGGAGCCAAATGAACACAAAATCTCTGAATTGCCAGAAAAAGAATTTTGAAGGTCAATTATTAAGCCAATCAAGGAGGCACCAGAGAAAGGTAAAGTCCAACTTAAAGAAATCAAAAACATGATGAGACTATGAAAGGAAAATTCTTCAGTGAAATAGATAGCATAAATAAAAAACAATCACAACTTCTGGAAATCAAGGACATACTTAGAGAAATGCAAAATGCACTGGCAAGTCTCAGCAATAGAATCGAACAAGCAGAAGAAAGAACCTTAGTGCTCAAAGACAAGGCTTTTGAATTAACCCCATCCATCAAAGACAAAAAAAAAATTTTAAATGAACAAAGCTTCAAAGAAGTTTGGGACTATGAAACATCCAAACCAAAGAATAATTGGTGTTCCAGAAGAAGGAGAAATCCAAATATTTGGAAAACGTATTTGAGGGAATAATCAAGGAAAACTTCCCCAGCTTTGCTAGAGATCTAGACATCCAAATATAAAAAGCTCAAAGAAAACCTGGGAAATGCATCTCAAAAAGATCATCGCCTAGGCACATAGTCATCAGGTTATCTCAAATCAAGACAAAGGAAAGAATCTTAAGAGCTGTGAGGCAAAAGCATCAGGTAACTCATAAAGGAAAACCTATCAGATTAACAGCAGATTTCTCAGCAGAAACCTGACAAGCTAGAAGGCATTGGGGTCCTATTTTTAACCTCCTTAAACAAAACAATTATTAGTCAAGAATTTAGTATCCAGTGAAGCTAAGCTTAATAAAAGAAGGAAAGATACAGTCTTTTTCAAACAAACAAATGCTGAGAGAATTTGCCACTACCAAGCCAATACTATAAGAACTGCTAAAAGGAGCTCTAAATCTTTAAACAAATCTTCAAAATATACCAAAATAGAACTCCTTAAAGCATAAATCTTACAGAACCTATGTAACAGTAACACAGTGAAAAAAAAACCAAGATATTCAAGCAACAAACTGCACAATGTATAGAATAGTACCTCACATCCCAATAATAACATTGAATGTAAATGCCCTAAATGCTCCACTTAAAAAGATACAGAATGGCAGAATGAATAAGAATTCACCAACCAAGTTTCTGCTGTCTTCAGAATTGTCTATTTGTACGCTTTCAGACTTTTGATGTAGGCATTTAATGCTGTGGAACTTTCCTCTTAGCACCACTTTTGCTTTTTGCTGTATCCCAGAGGTTTTGATAGGTTGTGTCGCTAATATCATTCAGTTCAAATAATTTTTATATCTCCGTCTTGATTTCATGGTTGACCCAATGATTACTCAGGAGCAGGTTATTTAATTTCCACATATTTGCATGGTTTTGAGGCCTCACCTAACACATAAGGACTCACATAAACTTAAGGTAAAGGAGTGGAAAGATATTCTAAAAATATATTTACCTAATGCTGGAGAACCCCAATTTATAAAACAGTTACTACTAGACCTAAGAAATAAGGTAGATGGCAACACAATAACAGTGGAGGACTTTAATACTCCACTGACGGCACTAGACAGATCATCAAGACAGAAAGTCAACAAAGAAACAATGGACTTTAACTATACCCTAAAACAAATGGACTTAACAGATATTTACAGAACATTCTACCCAACAATGGCAGAATATACATTATAGTTATCAGCACATGGAACATTCTCCAAGTTAGACCATATGATAGATCACAAGTCTAAGTAAATATAAGAAAACCAAAATTATATCAAGTACACTCTCAGACCACAGTCAAATAGAATTGGAAATCACTCCAAAAAGAACCCTCAAAACCATGCAAATACATGGAAATTAAATAACCTGCTCCTGAATGATCACTGGGTCAACAATGAAATCAAGATGGAAATTTAAAAAAATTTTTGGACTGAATGATAATAGTGACACAACCTATCAAAACCTCTGGGATACAGCAAAAGCAGTGCTAAGAGGAAAGTTCATAGAATTAAATGACACCAAAAAGTCTGAAAGAGCACAAATAGACAATCTAAGGTTACACCACACAGAATTGGAGAAACAAGAACAATTCAAACCCAAACCCAGCATAAGAAAAGAAACAACGAAGATCAGAGCAGAACTAAATGAAACGGAATAAAAAAATACAAAAGATAAATGAAACAAAAATCTGGTTCTTTGAAAAAATAAATAAAATTGATAGATTATTAGCGAGATTAACCAAGAAAAGAAGAGAGAAGATCCCAATAAGCTCAATTAGAAATGAAACGGGAGCTATACAACTGATACCACAGAAATACGAAAGATTATTCAAGGCTACTTTGAACACGTTTATGTGCATAAACTAGAAAACCTAGAAGAGAAGGATAAATTCCTGGAAATATACAACCCTCCTAGATTAAACCAGGAATATATAGAATCTCTTAACAGACAAATAACAAGTAATGAGATTGAAATGGCAATTCAAAAATTGCCAACAATAAAAAGCCCAGGACCAGACGGATTCAGCACTGAATTATACAAGACATTCAAAGAAGAATTGGTACCAATCCTATTGACAGTATTCCAAAAGATAGGGAAAGATGGAATCCTCCCTAAATCATTCTATGAAGCCAGTATCTCCTTAATACCCAAACCAGAGAAGGACATAACAAACAAAGAAAACTACAGACCAATATCCCTGATGAACATACATGCAAAAATCCTCAATAATGTACTGGTGAACTGAATCCAACAGCATATCAAAAAGATAATTCAACATGACCAAGTGGGTTTCATACCAGGGATGCAGAGATGGTTTCACATACAAAAGTCAATAAATGTGATACACCACATAAAGAGAATTAAAAACAAAATTCACATGATCATCTCAATAGATGCAGAAAAAGCATTTGACAAAGTCCACCATCCCTGTATGATTAAAACCCTCAGCAAAACTGGCACAGAAAGGACATACCTTAAGGTAATAAAAGCCATCTACAACAAATCCACAGTCAACTTTATAGTGAATGACAAAAAGTTGAAAGCATTTCCCCTGAGAACTGGAACAAGACAAAGATGCCCTCTGTCACTACTATTCAACATATTACTGGAAGTCCTAGCCAAAGCAATCGGACAAGAGAAAGAAATAAAGGGCATCCAAAACAGTAAACAGGAAGTGAAATTATCACTGCTTGCTGATGATATGATTGTATACCTAAAAAAACCCTAAAGACTCATCCAAAAAGCTCTTAGAACTGGTAAATAAATTCAGCAAAATTTCAGGATACAAAATTAATTTACACAAATCAGTAGCTCTGCTAAACACCAACAGTGACCAAGCTAAGAATCAAATCAAGAACTCAACCCCTTTCACAATAGCTGCAAAATATAAAATAAAATAAAATACTTAGGAATATATCTAACCAAAGACTGAAAGACCTCTACAAGGAAAACTACAAAACACTGCTGAAAGAAATCATAGATAACACACACAAATGGAAAGCTATCCCATGCTCATGGATGAGTAGAATCAATATTGTGAAAGTGACCACAATTGCCAAAAACAATCTACAAATTCAATACAATTCCCATCAAAATACCACCATCATTCTTCACAGACCTAGAAAAACCATCCTAAAATTCATATGGAACCAAAAAAGAACCCACATAGCCAACACAAGACTAAGCAAAAAGAACAAATCTGGAGTCATCATGTTACCCAACTTCAAACTATACTATAAGGCCATAGTCACCAAAACAGGAAAGTACTGGTATAAAAATAGACACATAGACCAATGGAACAGAATAGAGAACCCAGAAATAAACTCAAATACTTACAGCCAACTGATCTTCAACAAAACAAACCAAAACATAAAGTGGGGAAATGACATCCTATTCAACAAACGGTGCTGGGATAATTGGCAAGCCACATGTAGAAGAATGAAACTAGAGCCTCTTCTCTCACCCTATACAGAAACCAACTGAAGATAGATCAAAGACTTAAATCTAAGAACTGAACCCCTAAAGATTCTAGAAGGTAAAATCAGAAAAACTCTTCTAAACATTGGCTTAGGCAAAGACTTCATGACCGAGAAGCTAAAAGCAAATGCAACAAAAACAGAGATAAATCAGTGGGACTTAATTAAACTCAAAAGCTTCTGCATGGGAAAAGAAATAATCAGCAGAGTTAACAGACAACCCACAGAGTGGGAGAAAATCTTCACAATGTATACATCCAACAAAGGACTAATATCTGGAATCTATAAATAACCCAAACAAAATTAGCAAGAAAAAAAACAAACAATCCCATCAAAAAGTGGGCTAAGAATGTGAATAGGCAATTCTCAAAAGAAGATACAGAAATGGCCAACAGACATATGAAAAAATGTTCAACATTACTAATTATCAGGGAAACACAAATCAAAACTATAATGTGATACGACCTTACTCCTGCAGAAATGGCCATAATTTAAAAAATTTTAAAAATTATATATATTGGTGTGGATGCAGTGAAAAGGGAACACTTTTACACTGTGGGTGGGAAGGTAAACTAGTACAGTGACTATGGAAAACAGTGTGAAGGTTCCTTAAAGAACTAAAAGTAGAACTACCATTTGATCCAGCAATCCCACTGCTAGGTATCTACCCAGAGGAAAAGAAGTCATTATACGAAAAAGATACTTGCACATAGATGTTTATAGCAGCACAATTTGCAATTGAAAAAATATGGAGCCAGCCCAAGTGCCCATCAATCAACAAGTTGATAAAGAAAAAAATATATATATATATAATACACACACACACACACACACACACACACACACACACACACACACACCATGTGTTACTACTCAGCCATAAAAAGGAATGAAATAATGGCAATCACGGCAACCTGGATGGAGTTGGAGACCATTATTCTAAGTGAAGTAACTCAGGAATGGAAAAAACAAACATTGTATCATTGTATGTTCTCACTCATATGTGGGAACTAAGTTATGAGGATGTGAAGACAAAAGAATGATACATTGGACTTTGGGGACTCAGGGGGAAAGAATACTTTTTATGAACCAAAGTATGCATGATTTTCACTCTGCAAAATTTCATACCAACCCATCAAACTGTTGAAATATGATATATGAGCTCTCTCCTTCATAGGGCTTGAAATCCACACAGGACTTGAGGCGGAACATCTCGAAGGCATACAGAATGGCTCCTTTAGCATTCAGCTCTGCAGAAATCAGTAAAAATATCAATGAGCATTATTTGGACCTTAGATAATATCTATAACTTATAGTTTAGAGAAAACCATGCTACCACGTTAAATCCACAGAGGTGCATGATAGGGTTTTTGGTAATAAATAGATTTCCTGGTAACTAAAACTGCGAAATTGGTTGGGGACATCTGTAAAATTAGTTGTGGGCATAAACATTAAGTGCATACCTTAAATGCACAATGCAAATATGTCTACAAAATAAGAATATACACATGTGTATATGGCTAAATAAAATAATAAAATAACTTCCACACTTTCTCCCTTTGCCTTTCCGCCACTGAAGCAGAGATTTAGAGTGCGTTGCCTCAGAAGAGTCACATGGCAGAACAGAAAACAGAAGTGGCTTGTGAGTAGCTCTGGCTTTAGTTGACATAGATAAAGTACCTCAGAGTGAGGCAGTGAGCATAGTGTTCCTTACCCCAATCTGAAAAGACATTCTCTCTTTCTGGAGGAGGAAAGCAGAGCTTAGAGAGGTTTGTGGGTTCTGAAAGCATAAGAAGCACATACGGTATTTTACCCTGCTTCCAAGTCAGATGCCTGGGAGATGGCAAGACTAGACAGCTAGTACTGCACACAGCCTTAGAAAAGATTTCTATATCCCAAGCTCAGCACCCAAGCAGCAGAAGCCTAGTGAACTTGAAGGGGCAGGAAAAATAGATGCTGACTAGTAACCTATGGAGACCAATGACCAAAGATTAAACGCCTTTCCTTTCACCTAGCATGCATGCACTTTGGCATTGTAAGATAAAGATGGGGTAGAGAAGAAAGATATTCCAGAGAAACTGAGATTATGTTTTACTTTGTGTGCATTTTACCCTCCCATCAACTCACTGAAGTCGTTAGAATCTAAGTTAAAAATTAAGCCAAGTTACATAAAATTAAATTATATTTCTTTCACATTTGATTTAGTGCTTTCTCTCAAAGAGTTTATAACTATTGGCCAGGAAATTACATCATATTTTCTGGCCTTTATTTCATTTAATAAACTATCAAGTTGGAGATTCCACAGCCTAAATGTCATATAATGTCATATCAAGATCATTAAAGAAATAATCCTGGGAATAGCCAATAAACTAATTGTGGAAACTACACAGATAACAATAACAAGAGCATTCATTACATCTGCTGAGAGATTTTCATGCACTTTTACCTATTCTTACTTAGTTACATCTGCAGTATGAAGAGATGTACCCAAGATAGCTGTGGTGTCACAAAAATGTGAGAAAAAAAGTGATTATACTGAAAGCAAGCTTCCTAGAAGGCTATATGGCTTTTGTTATTCTCAATCCAAATGGTGGGATTGCTGAGAGTGATTAATTTTAAAATTATACCTTTTCTTCCTTCTCCATACCTAAATAAGTTGTAAAGAGGGAGCTAAGCAACTCTGTAATAACTTTGTAAAAACTGCCTCAACATTATTAGGATAAACGGAAATAGAGCCCATTTGAAGTCTTCCTCTTCTCCATGAAGGCAATCCTGAGTGCCCCTCCTCTGAATGCAGGAGCCACATTTGACTGATTTCTTTCCTTTCTTTCTTCCTTTCTTCCTTCCTTCCTTCCTTCCTTCCTTCCTTCCTTCCTTCCTTCCTCTTTCTTTCTCTTTCTTTCTTTCTTTTTCTTTTTTCCTTTCTCCCTTCCTTCCTTTCTCCCTTCCTTCCTTCCTTCTCCTCCTTCTATTTTCCTCTTCTTCTTCTTTTTTCCTTCTCCTCCTCCTTCTTCTCTTCCTCCTCCTTCTCTCCTTTCTCTTTCTTTCTTTCTTTCTTTCTTTCTTTCTTTCTTTCTTTCTTTCTTTCTTTCTTCTTTCTCCCTTTCTTTCTTTCCTTCCTTCCTTCCTTCCTTCTTTCTCTCTCTCTCTTTCCTTCCTTCCTTCCTTCCTTCCTTCCTTCCTTCCTTCCTTCCTTCCTTCTCTTTCCTTCTTTCTTTCTTTCTTTCTTTCTTTCTTTCTTTCTTCTTCTTTCTTTCTTTCCTTTCTTTCTTTCTTTTCTTTCTTTCTTTCTTCCAGACGGAGGTCTCACTTTGTTGCTCAGGCTCAACTTGAACTCCTGGGCTCAAGTGATCTTCCTGCCTCGGCTTCCCAAAGTGCTGAGATTATAGGTGGCCAAGGCTTGAGTTGTCTTTATGTAGGTGGTTTGCTACACTTAAGATGCTGTTAGCTCCTTGAGAGAAAGGGATATACTTTTTGTCTCATTGTAACTCTTGTTCTTAGCCAACTGCCCTGACATAGTAAGTTGTACATAGTTCTGTGTCAAACAAGTTAGTTTTGAAAACCACTAGCATTCCTTTAACCTTGGATCAAATAATATAAGAAGAGTTAACTTTATTTGTTCTTTTTTTTCCTTTTAAGAAGAGTTAACTTTAGATACCAATGGCTGTACGTATTAGAAGATAAGCATAAGAAGGCTACCTAGATTCAGTTTAGGAATTCCTTTGAGAAAATTTCTGGTGCTCATAAATTGTCAAGGAGCTTGAATCTAATTAATCTTCCCACAGATAACAGTTGTAAACTTGAAAAAATAAGAAAATAAACTCTTTAAATATGCTGGAAAATGGCTAAAACAGGCAGAAACTGGAGGATTTTTTCTTAAAAGAAGGAAAATCTCATTGGGTAAGATTCACATTTATACAGCTTTTTGCATGAGGGCATGCTCTAATTTCTTCAATGCAAGAAAGAGAACTCAAGTATAAATCTACAGTTGTATTTTCTTAACATACCGCAAGGACAAGTTTGGGGCTGAGTTTTAACCCGAGTGGCTGAAAATCAAGGGAGGAAGTCCTAGAAAGGAAAGTCATGGTAGATGAGGAGGAGATTCATCCCAAAGTCTGTGTATAAGTGCCCCTTCAATCCTTGTCTGACTCATGAACTTTGCATAAATGGGAGAACGCTCCAAGCCCTTCAGTAGGAAGTAGCCATTGGAAGGCTGAGCAGCCTGAACAGATACATCAGTTGCTGCCCACTGCAGTGGAGGAAGAATTTGGAGTTTGAGTCATGCAAAGTTACAGGGGTTAGGGAAACTTGGGCATTCCATTGAAATCCCAGAAGGACCATGACTTAACAGTAAAGACTACATTCCAGCACTAAGAGATTTGCCTTGAACTAAGGGCAAGACCACAAAATCCTCCACAAATTCCAGATGATCATGCAGTAATTTAACTGCTCTAACAAAAATTAACACAATTCAGAGGAGAATGAGAATATGCATAATCAGTACAATGTAATACAATGTCTAATATATAATAAAAAATTATGAGACCTGTGAAGGAACAGGAAACTGTTATCGATAGATAATAGTAAAAGCAATAACTAGAAAGAGAAACAGACCCCAAGGTGACTAAAATGTTAGAATTAACAGACAAACACTTTAAATCTCTATTGTATACTTGTTAAAGAATTTAATGGAAAAAAGATAAACATACAAATAATCTCAGCAGACAAATGGGAATTATATAAAAGAACTCAGTGAAAATTTTATCAGTATTATATCAGAAATAAAAAATTCACTGGATAATTTTAAAAGCTGACTGGCGATGGTAAAAGAGACAGAGAGAAAAACGTTCAGAAAAATGAATAGCACTTTAGTGACCAATGGGAAAAAACTACCCAGTCTAAGATACGTGCAGTTAGAGTCTTTGATGGACAGGAGAAACACAGAAAAATATTTGAGCAAATAATGGCCTAATATTTTTCAGATTTGGTTATTTAAAAATCACCTTAAAGATAGAAGAAATGTGGTGAGCACAAACAGAATAAATAAAAAGAAAATCAACATGAGCACACCTTAATCAAACTGTTATAAAAACAAAAATAAAGAGAACATATTGAAAACAACTAGAGAAAAAAGACATTACATACAGGAGAACAATAATATGAAAGTATGAAAGATGGATGATTTATTATCAGACACTGGAGACAAGAAACAGTGTATCTGGAGCAAAATATTTGCAAAATATATATCTGATAAAAGACATACCCAAAATATATAAAGAACACTAAGAACTCAAGATTAAATAGCAACTCAATTTTTAAAATGGGTTAACAGAGCAGATATTTTATAAGGGAAGATATACAAATGACCAATAAGTAACTTTAAAGGAGGTCAACATTACTAGTCATCATGTAAATATAAATCAATAAATTAATAAAATAGCACCACATGCCCAACAGAATGGCTAAAACTTTAAAAATTGACAACACCAAATGTTAGCAAAGACATGGAGTAAACGAAACTCAAGTACATTGTTTGTGGTTGTGTAAAATGGTACCAGCACATTGAAAGAGGTCTAACACTAAACCTACACCTATACTATAACCCAGCAATTTTATTCTTATTTACACCAGAGATATGAGAATATACTTTATAAAAGAATATGTGCAAGACTACTTATAGTAGCTTTATTCATAACAGCCAAAACATAGCATCAATCCAAGAGAATAATTAAACAAGCTGTGATATACTAAATTCAATGAAATGACAGTAACAAAAAAAGAACAAATTGCTGATAAACACAGCAACACTGATGCATCCCAAAAATGTTTTACTGAGTAAAACAAAGCCTTACTCAAAAGAGTATATAACATATGATTCCATTTATATGAAATTCTAGAAGAGGTTAAATTCACCTATGAAGAAAAAAGAAAAAATAGAATAGCGCCTTCTTTTTCCGGAAAAGTGAGAATAGCTTGGAAGGGCCATAAGAGAACTTTCTGGAAGGACAACAGTGTTCCATCTCTTCATAGGAAGTTAGGTTTCAGAGGCATATACGTTATAAACATGTTCCATCTCTTGATAGGAACTTGGATTACACAGGTGCATAGATCTTTAAGAACTCACTGAATTGTACATCTGAGACTCATGCATTTTACCCTATATATATTTTATGTAAAAGGGAACTATATACAAACATTGAACTGTAGTTAATTACATGCATACTTAGGTGACTGGGGTAAAGTGTACTAGTGCCTGAAAGCAACTTTGAAATGCATCAAAAATACAATGGATTGATAGATTCATAGAGGGATATTGGGATGGATAGATGAACTAAAGCAAATAAAACTGTTAATTGTAATTTAGGTTGTGAGTATGTGAATGTTCACTGCATAATGCTTTTAACTTTTTGATTATTTAAAAGTTTTTATAATCAAATGTTGGAAAACAAAAAGACAATGTATTACAACTTAAAAATGTTAAAATAATAATTTTTAACACTACTATAAACCCAAATTCTATTTCCAGTTAAAATATCCTCAAAGTTTAGGCAAAATAAAGATAATTTTCAGGTAAAAGAAAAACCAGAATTTGTCATCAACAAATCTGCTTTACAAGAAGTGCTAAAGGAAGTTCTTCAGACTGAAGAGAAATGATACTAGAGAAGAACTCAAATTTCCAGGAGGAATGAGGAGCACCAGAAATTTCAAGTGTAAAAGTAAATATGAAGACTGTCTTGTTTTTCATCAATTACTTTAAAAGATAACTGTTCAAATCAAAAATTCTAACACTATAGTGTGAGACTTATGAAGCATATAGATGGAAAATATAAACCAATAAAGTGCAAAGGGCAGGGGTATAAATGGAATTATACTATTGTAAAATGCTTTCATAATATTAAGGCTAAGGACAATATTTTTAAAAATTTAAACATACTTTTATCCCATCCATGGATGAAAATATTCACAAGATAAATTATGAAGTATCTATTAATAAACTACACTTTAATAAGCATACACCATATCAAAATTTGAAGAAGGCAGTAAAGCAGTGCTTCAGATAAAATTTATAGCTTTAGTAGCCATGCTGTAGAATATATTACATTAGAAAAAATGAAGATTTAAAATGTGATATGAATTTTCATCTTAAGAATATAGAAAAAGAAGAGCAAACTAAACCTGAAATAAGTAGGAGAAAGGAAATAATAAAGATAACGTAAAGTAACTAAATAGAAAGCAGAGAAGCAAGAGAAAATTAACAAATCAAAAGTCAATTTTGTAAAAATATTAACAAAATCAGTGAGCCCCTAGCAGGACATGTCAAGAAAAAAAGAGTGAAAACACAAATTGCCAATATCAAAAATGAAATAGGACTATCACTAAAGATTCTACAGTCATTATAAAGATAATGAGATATTATGCCACTATTTTGACAACTTAGTTGGAATAGTTGTAGAATTTTGTCAAATGCTTTTTCTGCATCTATTAAGATAATCTTAATTTTTTATTACTGAAAAATACAATTAATAAAAGCATAATAGAAAATAAGAATAATTCTATAATTATTAAATAAATTGAATTCATTATAAAAATACTATCCCACAAATAAAATTGCATTACTTGGTTATTTTATTTTATTGGTGAATTTTACCAAAAAATAAATTTATTATTTATTTTATTGGTGAACTTTACCAACATTTAAGAAAGAAAAAATTTTAATCATACACAAACTTATTCAAAAGATAAAAGAAGAGGAAAAATTTTCAAGATGGTTTTGAGAGCTACATAACTTTATTACTAAAGCCTAATAAAGATATTACAAAAAAGTAAATTAGAAACCTATACTATTTATGAATATAAACACAAAAATCTATAACAAAATATTAGGAATCCAGAAAAATAAGAAAAGGATACTACATCATAACCAAGTAGGGCTCATCTGAGAAATGCAAAGTTGGTTTAGCATTCAAATTTGATGTTATTTACCATATTACACAATAAGGAATAAAAATTATACTTATCTAGATTGTTGCAGGAAAAGCATTTGATACACTGTAACAACTATTCATGATGAAAACCTGCCATCTGACAAAGAGCATCTGTGGAAAACTTATCGTGTCCCACATGAATGAAGTATTGAATACTACCACTAAAACAAGCCAATGAGGCAAAGATGTCCACTCTTACCACTTCTATTCAACATGGTAATGAAGGTCCTAGCCAGAACAATAAGACAAGAAAAAGCAATACATGGTGTAAAAATTGGAAAGGAACCAGTAACACCGTCTATATTAATAGGCAAGAAGAATTTTTACTAAAAGTACTAAAAAAGTCTACAAATCAACAATTAAAATTAATGAGTAAATTTAGCAAGGTAGCAGAATACAAAATCAATATATAAAAATCCATTGTATTTTTATATATTAGCAGAAAACATTATGTAGTAAAATTTTTAAAATTTCATTTTAATAGCATCAAAAATATAAAATGCTTAGAAATGAATTTACCAAAGACACACAAGATCTCTAAACTGAAATTTATAAAGCATGGATTAGATAAATTAAAGAAGACTGAAATAAATGGATTGATGTACCATGTTTATGGATTATAGGACTCAATATCTTTAAGATATTAGTTTTCTACAAATTTATGTACAGAATCAACACATTCCTATCAAAATCCCAGCAGGCTTTTTAGAGAAATTGATTATAAAATATACATGAAAATGCAAAAGATCTGGAGTAGGCTAAACTGTCTTGAAATTGGAGAGCAAAGCTGCAACACTCAATTCAAGGTTAACTATGAAGCTAGAGTAATCAACACAGTGATTTTTGACATGATGATAGACAAGTAGAATAAGATAAGAAAACAGAGATACCAGATCAAGAAATAAGCAGTCTTGGCAAACTTGGCAAACAAGACTCTTGCAAAGAGTACTTAATGAGGAAAGCAAAGTTTTATAGCAAATGTTGCTGGAACAACTGGGCTAATAAATACCAATCAATCAGTCTCAATCTCTTCATCCTGTTGTACACAAAATTAGTTTGCAATCGATTATAGACAAAAATTGAAACCACACAACTTCAAAAAATATTGGAATATATCTTTGTGACTTGGTTTAAGCACATATTTCTTAGAATATAAAAACACAAACCGTAAGTTAAAAAATTGATAAATCACACTTTATCGGCATTTAAAGCTTTTGCATTTCAAAATTCACTGCTTGAAAAACAAAAATAGGTAAGTAACAGACTAACAGAAAATATTTATAATACGTATATCTGACAAAGGGCTTCAGCCATAATACATAAAATCCTACAAATAATCAAAAGACAAACAATGTAATTTTTAAAACTCATGAAGGAGTTGGACAAACCCTCGTAAAAGAAGATACAAAAATAGCCAGTAGCATACTAAAATGTGCTAAATATCACTAATCATTAGGGAAATGCAAATTAAAATCATAGGGAGATACCATTTTACAACTACTAAAATGGCTATAATTACAAAAGATTAATGCTATCAATGATAGCGAGGATGTGGAGCAAATGAATCACTCATATATTTTCAGGAGGAGTGTACAATGCCACAGCCACTTTGGAAAACTGGCGCTTTCTTACATAGTTATCCATATGACCAAGCAATTATATTCCTAGGCATTTACCAAAGATAAAAAATGTATTCACATAAACTTGTATAAGAATTATCACAACAGTTTTTTCATACTAGCCCCAACAGAAAAATGGACAATAATTTACAGTATATTAATACAAAGAAATATTACTGAGTAGTTTAAAAAAAGAATTTACTGTTGATCCACAACAATATGGAAAAACTTAAAAAACATAAGTCAAAGAAGCCAGACACGTAGTATTTATAAAATAAATACTATGGTATATGAGCTCATTTATCTGTAAATCAGTTGTAAATCAGGTAAACTAATCCATAGCAGAAAATCAGAATGGTGGTTGTCTCTTAAGGAGTGGGGA
Organism: Symphalangus syndactylus; assembly: GCF_028878055.3. Taxonomy (NCBI): domain Eukaryota; kingdom Metazoa; phylum Chordata; class Mammalia; order Primates; family Hylobatidae; genus Symphalangus; species Symphalangus syndactylus. The sequence goes on along the minus strand of NC_072445.2, from coordinate 20,630,069 downwards.
TGGGAACTGCCTAGAAAGGAACTTTACGGAATGATGGAAGTGTGCATTATATAGGTATACGTGTTTGTCAAAAGCCTTATATACTGATTTGTGCATTTCACTCCATGTAAGTTTAACTTGAATAAAACAATTCTACACAAATATTGAACTCTAGTTAGAAAGTTTGCTTTCACAGTGGTCTGGGTCTGGGCATCTGAACTTTAACACTAAAGGTGACCTTCATGTGGTATTGCTTGAGAAATACTGCTGTATCCTTACTACCTTTATCTTATGTCAGTTCACTTGTCTCAAATCACTCTCAAATATAATTTCTTACCTACCTTGCAACTAGAGAGACCTTACTACTTAAGCTGCGGTCTACGTGGGGACCAATAGCATCAGCATCACTAGAGGACCGTTGGAAATGCAACATCTCACACACCAACACTGACCTACTCTGTAGGTTAACAAGATCCTCATCTGAGTCCTATCCACATTAAAGTCTGAGAAGCACTGCCTTACACCTCACAGAGGCATGGTGAAGGTTACATAAAATATCAGATGAAGGCACAGAGCCTGGCACGTAATAGGGTGGTGCAGATGTGACAACCAGGATAAAAAAAATTGTAATGGGAAAGAACCCTTTTCAAAGTTGGTGTTTCTTAAATCATGTTCCGTTAAGTATTGGTGTTCCATGAATTTGCAAGGCAAACACTGGAAAAAACAAGTCAATTTTCCAACTAATAGCTGAGAACAATAGCATTTGTTTATATCTAGCTGTTCTCCATAAAAAGGGATTCGAGGCAGCACTGATAAAGAGGATGGAAAATACTGAAACATAATCTACATCTCCTGAGAGTAGGAGCAGCTTAGCAGCCCAAAAAGATTAAACAACCTTGTCGGCCAGGCACAGTGGCTCACGCTTGTAATCCCAGCACTTTGGGAGACAGAGGCGGGCGGATCACGAGGTCAGGAGATCGAGACCATGGTGAAACCCCGTCTTTACTAAAAATACAAAAAAATTAGCCGGGCGTGGTGGCACGCGCCTGTAGTCCCAGCTACTCGGAGAGGCTGAGGCAGGAGAATGGCGTGAACCCGGGAGGCGGAGCTTGCAGTGAGCCGAGATTGCGCCACTGGACTCCAGCCTGGGCGACAGAGCGAGACTCCGTCTCAAAAAAAAAAAAAAAAAAAAACTTGTCCTGGCCTCCCTTCTTCACTCTAATCTTGTCCATCTGTCTATGCAGGACGGGCCTTGCAGGCATTGAGTCATCATGGCTGCTCAGCTGTCAGTCAACTGCTTGAGGGTCAGCCGGTGCCTACATGTGGCTTCTAATATTTATTTATTTCTACCGGTTGTTAGTTCTGTACACAATCTTAGCTAAAAGGCAGAGAAGTGATTCTACTAGTCATTATTTCTAACAACGAGTAATATGTAACATATTCAGATCTTTTCCTTAAGAGAGAGAAAAGAGTAGACATTAATAACATCAAGAAAAAAGGATTGTGAACATGTGAAATATGGACTTTTCTATTTTTCAAAGTGTGGCATGTTTCTCTTGTAAGAAAAAGGGAAGAAATCAATATGCTGAAAGTAGTATCCGCACACTACATTTAGATTCACCTAAACAAAGTGCAAACTTTCCCTTCCTCTGATGCAAATTATATTTCATTGGGTTTTGCTCTTTTATGTTCTCCTGGTTATACTAATACTTTAATGTGTGTTGCATTTTAAAATTTATTCTTGGATTCTGTGTATCTCAGACTGGTTAAGCAGCAATGGTTTTGATGTAATGTTATGTCTTTCTCCCCATTAGATAAAGATTCATCAGGACTTGAAAACTCTGTTAGATCCTGGTGGTTACTCCCAGTGTGAAGCCCATGAACAGGCTGAGAGGAGAGAGAGAGTTAAACCAAAACCTCCTAATTAAGAACAATTAATATTACCCAAATTATCGGCCAAGATGTAAGGAATGGGGAACGTCCACCTGGTGTCTGGGTCTCTCAGGCCATTTCTGGATTTCTGTGAAAACAAAGGTCAAGGTGAGTGGGAAGCCTAGTCTTCAAGGTCACCTCGACCTCCTCCTTCGCTAAACTCTCACACAGCAAACAGTCTATCACACAACTCAAACAGTTTAGTGGCAATTTGTCTTCTGATTATGAAAGCAATAGAAATCCTTGGGAGATAATTTGAAAAAATCAGAGAAATTACTAAGAACAAAATAAAGGGGGCCTGCAATCCCAGGAAAATTGGATAGACAAGCCATTTAATTATTTTAGACTCTTTTGGGCTATTTGCCTATTTTCCCTCTGTTTTTGTCCTTACCAACTACAGTGGAACTCCTCACTGGAACAGATTATAGATGAGATTTCTCTTATCTCCTTCACAGTGCCCATCCCAGGGCTGGCCACAGAGCAGAGACTCACACCCAGTGGTACCACCTGGCCTGAGGAACTGACTGCATCATTGACAGGTACTCACCCGCAAGAGGATGTCCCCTTGAAAGAGGTCCAAGCCTGCAGCTGGAAGTGGAATTTTTTTAAAAAAGAATATTTGAGTGAACATTATTAAAAGGCATCTTTCATAATAAAATTAATCTTTGCCATTATAAATCTTTGAATATTAATCTTTATGTGGCAAAACTTTTTGAAACAATGCAAAAATTCCAGTTAAGCAAATGTGAATGGCCAATGAGTATCACACATTGTCATAGCCTCTGTTTTCAATTTGGAACAAGAAATCTTGTCTAAGAATCTTAGAAGTAAGAGATAAGTTAGAAGGGATTTTATTGATCACTGACTATAAAAAAGAGATTCGATGCAGCACTGATAAGGAGGATGAAAACTATTTAGAAAATGGCTGGGCATAGTGGCTCATGCCTGTAATCCCAGCACTTTGGGAGGCCAAGGTGGATGAATCACCTGGGGTCAGGAGTTCAAGATCAGCCTGGCCAACATGGTAAAACCCCGTCTCTACTAAAAGTACAAAAATTAGCTGGGCATGGTGGTGTGCACCTGTAGTCCCAGCTACTCGGGAGGCTGAGGCAGGAGAATTGCTTGAACCCAGGATGCAGAGGTTACAGTGAGCCAAGATAGTGCCACTGCACTCCAGCCTGGGTGACAGAGCCAGACTCCATCTCACAAGAAAAGAAAGAGGAAGAAAGAAAGAAGGAGGGAAGGAATGAAGGAAGGAAGGAAGAAAGGAAGGAAGGAAGGAAGGAAGGAAGGAAGGAAGGAAGGAAGGAAGGAAGGAGGGAAGGAAGGGAAAGAAAGAAAGAAAGAAAGAGGAAGAAAGAAAGAAAGAAAGAGAAAGAAAGAAAGAGAAAGAAAGAAAGAAAAAGAAAGAAATAAAAGACTATTGAGAGAAATGGAGAAAGAAATAGAGTCCAGAGACATGAAGTGATGTACTATGTAATCCAGTGGCCAAGTGAGCATCAAAACTCCTGCCTTTCCATTCAGGGCTCTTTCTGCCACTGTACCATTCTGCCTCTTGTCCCAAGGTAAATGAGTGTGTTTTGCTCTTTCCCATGAAAAAACGATGATACCCTCTAAAACCAAGCTCAAGGTGCTGCCCGCATCATGAGGAAGACCAGGGGAATATGGATAGATCCACTCTAAACCATATCTCCAAACATCTGTTCTCAAGTGCTTAGCAGAATATACTCTCCCACTGCTGGTATTGCTTAATCCTTGCCTCATCCTGTTTCAGTAAGCAAGATTCTTAAAAGGGAAGATCTTTGTAGGAAAATTTCTCAAGCATTAAAAGAGCATCACTTATCATAACTCTCATGTGACATGAAACATTTTCTGTAAAATGCAACAACTTCAGACAGAATCACTGGATTGTACTTCATTCTGAGGACAGCCCTGATTTACAGGCTGAGAAGCCAAGGCAGAGATTAATTACCACAGTCTCATGAGCCAACAGAGGCCCCATTTGACAAAGCCTGTGGCTCATTCAGGAACCAGCTCCATTTATGCATAGGACACCAAGGAGGTGTTAGGTATTAGCAGGCATCATAATTTCACTTGCCAATGACTAACTAGGGCTATCCCTGTATCATTCCCTTCCTCATGCACACATTTCCTAGATTGCTTAACCTCTTTATCCCTGACCTATTCCTGTGGCAGCAGTACAATTAACCACAAACAGTAATGACATCACTGTCCCACTGTCAGTAGGACCCAGATTTGAATAATCTTTTAAACAGAGGGACTTTGTTCTGGTCCATCTATTTTTACATTGTGGTTTGTCCTTAGCAAAAATCTGTATTTCCTGACACCCGGCCTGGATTATAATGGGATCGAGGGAGCTCTTCCAGAGTGAAGTGAACAAGCCCACTTTGGCCCCAGTGGTAGGTCAGAATGGATAGGGTCATGGGGGGCAGGGAGAATCTCCCAAAGATGTGCACATCCAGGAAAGCAAGCCTCAATCTATTCATTACCCAATTTGTTAATGTAGTGCACACTTATTAAATGCCTAATGTGTCTTAAGCATTTTTCTAGATGCTGGGATATAGCAGAGAATAAAACAAGTCCTTAAGGAGATGACACTCTTGATTGGGGGAAGAGGGAGACATACAAATAAACAAATAACTGTAAAGTATGACAAATGGTGAAAAGTACAATAAAAAAGAAACAAATGAAAGGTAAAGTGGGAAAGAGTGCTGAGGTGAGATAGGTTTGCTATTTTGTTAAAGAGTGGTCAGGGAGGGCCTCCCACAGGAGGTGGCATTTTAGCAGAAATATGATAGAGGGAGGGAATGAAGGAAGAGTAGTGGAGGTAGAGGAAGCACCAGATAGAAAGGTCCTGTGGCAGGAAAGCCTTGATGTCTTGGGGCAGTGGTCCTAAACTTGAGCATCAGAGTGCCCTGGAAGGCTTGGTCAACACCCGCTGATGAGCCCCCACCCTTGGATTTCTGGTTCATTAAGTCTGGGGTGAGGCCTGAGACTTAATGTTCATTCCTAACAAGTTTCCTGATGATGCCGATGCTGCTGGCTTGGGGACAACACATCGAAAATCACTTCCTTAGAGGAGTAGCTGTGCAGTCAGGGTGGCTGGAAAGCTCAAGTAGGAAGGGGAAGAGTAGTCACAGATGACGTTGGAGAGGCAGCTGGGGCAGATTGACTCACACTCTAATGTGCATAGAAACCACCTGGGTCTATGTGAAGATGCTAATTCTGTAGGTCTGGGGTGGATCCTCAAATGCTGCATTTCTAAGAGAAAGCTCTTGTGTGACACAGATCACTTTGGCCTGTGGACCACACTTTGGGAATCAAGGCTCTAGGGCCTTTACTTTGTGTTGAAGGAGAAGTCATTAGATGGTTGAAGAAGAGAAATGACATGATCTAAAGGATATTAAAAGGAGAGCTCTATGTTGTGCAGAATAGTCTGTAGGGAGCAGAGGCAGAAAGGGAAGTACAGTTATGAGGCCTCTCAAAGGACCAGGCCAGACATGAGGTGGCTGACCAAGGTGGGGGCAGTAAAAGTGCTGAAAAGTCTCAACTGTGGTATGATTTGAAAGTAGATCTAGGCTGGGCATGGTGGCTCATGCCTGTAATCTCAGCACTTTGGGAGGCTAAGGTGGGCGGATCACGAGGTCTTGAGTTCAAGACCAGCCTAGCCAACATAGAGAAACCCCATCTCTACTAAAAATAGAAAAACTAGCCTGGCGTGGTGGTGGGCACCTGTAATCCCAGCTGCTCGGGAGGCTGAGGCAGGAGACTCGCTTGAACCCGGGAGGCGGAGGGTGCAGTGAGCCGAGATGTCACCACTGCACTCGAGCCTGAGTGACATAGCAAGACTCCATCTCAGGAAAAAAGAAAATAAAAGAAAAGAGAAAAAAGAAAAGTAGATCAAGTAGATCAAATAACATTTGCTGACAGATTGTGTGTCAGGTATGAGAGAAAGGCAAGAGTTAGGGGCAACTCTGACATTCTGAGCCAAAAATCTAGAAGGAGTGAGTCACATTTACTGAAATGAAAAGGACTGAGAGGAGCCGGTCTTGGGGTGGAGGACAAGAAACGTTAACTCAGCCTTGCGAGGCAAAAAGAAGATGGTGAAAAGGTGGCAATTTTCTCTATATGATTTTCCCAATTTATGGTGTTAGAGTCTGGCCATATGGCTAACCCAATCAATCCTGGTGGTTTGGTTGAAATGGCCTGAAAAGAAGATTTACATGGTAATGAGATTTCTCCACTGGGGTCAAGGATCAGAGGTGGTGGTGGGCCTAAAGAGTACAAAATGGCAAAGAGGTAAAGAATTAATTTTTATTAGATAAGTAATGATGAGATTAGAAAAACTCTAATTCTAATCCCAGCTCTGTTGTAAAATACAGCAGATTCTCTGAACTGTTTACACAATGGCTAACTCTAAAGAGAGATATTTTAGTGCCTGGCTCTGAAGTCTTGGGACCCATTTATGCATTCACCCATTTACCTTCCTAAACTATTTCTGCTCTGCCTATGCAGCCATTCTCCAGCTATTCCAATTAAATATCAACTAACTGGCTTCTCTGTGAGTGAGACAAAGCCAGAAAAATTGACCCTTAGTTATTGGTATGTTAGTTTTGCAGCCTTCAGATAGCACTGAACTATTACGGTATGGGCTGCAAGATCTGGAAGTGAGCCCCATCACTGCTACCTATGATCTTGAGCAAGTCACTCTAACCATGAGAAGCCACCTGTCCCTTCCCAAAAAAATGAAAACATCACTTACTCCACGACAAGACTGAACAAATAAATATGCAATTGGATATAAAAGCTTTTGTAAACTGAAGATACTTATGATCATGAATAGCTCTGCTTCCACAAATCCTGACCTAAGACACCGGGAATGCAGAGGCTTCTCTCTCATTTCAAGAGCAGGACAAGAGAGAGAAAACAGAGATGATGACTCAGCTTCTCTCTCCTCTCAGTAATGGATGAGACTGATGAATTTCTTCAAGAAATATATTTGTAAACGAGATGTCTAAGTGGAGATTGCTTTACACTCACCTCTAAGTCTCAACCAAAGAGTTGTTAGTGAATATGATGGGCCAGTGGAGGAGTTGGGTTTTGTTTCCCCACTAAATATAACCAGAGGCTTATTCTTTTTTTTTGAGACGGAGTCTCGCTCTTTCACCCAGGCTGGAGTGCAGTGGCACAATCTCGGCTCACTGCAGGCTCTGCCCCCCGGAGTTCACGCCGTTCTCCTGCCTCAGCCTCCATCGTAGCTGGGACTACAGGCGCCTGCCACCTCGCCCGGCTAATTGTTTGTATTTTTAGTGGAGATGGGGTTTCACCGTGTTAGCCAGGATGGTCTCGATCTCCTGACCTCGTGATCCGCCTGCCTCGGCCTCCCGAAGTGCTGGGATTACAGGCGTGAGCCACCGCACCCGGCCTATTCTTATATTTTTCTTTAACAATCAGAATAATTATCTATTTGCTTTCCTTTTCTTCCAAATACAAATTGGAAAAATAAAATTTTTATAAAGAGAAACTTGTTATGTATTTCTAGATCCACTGAGGACTTCCTAGCTCTCCTAGAAAGTCTGATCTAACTATCTTCTCTTTCCACATTTTTATCTTTCAGAAAATGCAATTTCTCACAAAGCACCAACAAATATTTCTCCCCCAAAGAATCACAATACAGTATTATGAAGGAAAGCGTTCTTCAGTAATCCCACCACTGGGTTTTAAGTAATTTCAAGACTTTAATAACACAAAAATTGAACTCACCTAAATTGATTTCTGAAATATCCTTCTGTTCACCAAAATCTGCATCATGTACTGTTAAAAGTGAGAAGAAAAATTATTATTAGTCTTGCCGAATGAAAAAAGTTCAAAAACACTCTCTGTGCATTTGAACTAATTCTTACCATTTTCTTTAGGAAGATACTTAATCTGAAAAAAATAAATATACAGAAAATGGATAATGTATACTAGAATTAATATTTCTAAATATCCAAAAAGCAGGACTCTACTTACCGGTACAGCTGCTATGTGGGCAAAAAATAAGGTAAAAAAGAGAATGCAAGTGGATCTAGTCCAAGCCATTGCTGCAAGTGAGCTGATTTTAGCAGACACCTTGTCATAAACATAAAGTTTAGACTTTACCCTGACGGTCGTATTAGAAACTTTGACCCTTCCATATGTACCGTAGTGCTAATAAAGGTAGTCAAAGATAACACCATTGACTCTTTCGAGGACAAATACTAAGTTTACCTTAAATGCTTAAGCTCCAAAGACTGGGGAAAAGTTTGAAAAATTAATACCGAAATGAGCATATAAGAACTAATAACATTCCTATAGGGCAGCCATAGCCATTCATATCATAAAACAGGATAGAAGATCCCCTTAACAATAAAAATAAAAATAATTTATAAAATTATTATTTAATTCTAATGAAATATAAATTCAAATTTTATGGAAATGTTATAAAGCAATTATTGAAGGACATAAAAATACCTGACTCTATAAATGTACATATATATGAAATATTAATAGATTATTTCAATATTAATCTATAAATTCATTGTCATTCTTGTAAAAAATCTAACAGGGTTTTCAGTGGAACTTGCCAAGCTGACAAATGGTTCAATTAACATTAAAGAGTAAACCTTGAAGAATAGATAAGAAAATTCTGAAAAGGATGAATAAAGAGAAAAGAACTGCCCCAAAAGAACGTCAGGAACTTTTGTAAAGTTACAGTAATTAGAGTGTAATAGTTCCAAAAATAAAGATAAAATGAATCTATAGACTGGAATAGGTAATAGCCAAATAGATGCAAGCATATGCGGGGCTTTTATGAATAAGAGGAACCACAAAGGCAAGAGGGAAACTTGGGTCTCTTTCATAATAATGTGGGAATAATTGCATTTCCATATGAGGAAAAACATTAAATGTTCACCTGATACCATTCACAAAAATAAATTCTAGATAGATTAAAAATGTAAATATGAAAATATAAACTTTGAAAAAGAAAATATAGGAACATATTTTTAACCTTGAGGTCAAGAAAGATTGCTTAAACATGAAAAAACATGGAAATTATAGAGGAAAAGAATAATACATTTGACTGTATGAAAATTTAAACTTCTATATGACACAAACATAACATGATTAAAAGACAAGCCACAGGTGAGAGACGATGTGTATACTGCATATAATTGAATAAGAATAAGTATTCAGGATATGTAAAGAATTTCTACAAATCAATAAGAAGAACAGGAGATTATATAAGGAAAAAATGAACAAAAAATATGAGTAGCAAATTCACAAAAGACCCAGATGGCCAATAAACATGTAAAAAGATTTTTAGCCTCATAAGTAATCAGAAAAATTATAGATTCAAATAGCAGTAAAATACCACCTCCAGCTAAGATTGGCATAAATTAAGAAGACTGACAATATCAAGTGTCAACAAGGAGGTAAGAAAATAGAAAATCTAGTAGGACATCAATTTGATGCTATCTCATGAAGTTGAAATGTGCACAGTTCATAAGATAGAAACTTCACTTCTAGGTCTATATGCTAAAGGAACTCACACATATGTGCACAAAATTCCACATAATATATTCATTGAAGTTTTTTTGTGTTACAGTAAAGAATGGGGAAAATATGTTTATACTAAAAGAAAAGATAAATTATGGAATATATTCAGCCATGCACAGGCAAGTGTTTAACAATCGGCTCTTTTAAAAAAAGTAAAAACAAACAAGCAAACAAACAAAACCAAGCCTTTATTTGTAGCGTTTGTTGATTGCCATGGTCAATTTCAAGCTACCAACACCATATCACCGAATGCAGTGTTGGGAAGAGATGTACACAGTGGGATCCATCTGCACCAGCACAATACTAAATGTATGCACACACTCACCTATTCTTGCCTGCACCAGAGATAAGAATCTTTGGTATTAGAGCAATCTTCAAGATCTAGAGCCTGCATCTCTCTACCTCAGACTTACTACTGGGCAGGTGGACTAGTCCTGCTGTCAAAAAAGCATTTCCTGTCACAAAAGACTTTTAGAAGGTGAACAGTAGAGCTTCTTGAGCTGCAAAATAGGAGGCATGTCAACTGGGGGCCTGCTTCTGATGGGCAGAAGAGTTCTATGGCTGATTTTTGTTTTACCTAAGCCACTGATGGTGAGGTGATAAGAGGCCATCTTCCACCGTCTCTAACCACTACAAACCACTAATATTATTTTTTTAAATGAAACAAAACAAAACAAAAAGCCAAATTTGCCCGACAGCTGCAATGACTTAAGTGAGCAACTACAATCTATACCATTTAAAAATTGGGCAATAATCAAACCTTAAAATTGGGCAACATCGTAAGAACAATTGGCTTTAAGTATCAGGGTGGAAAACATATGAGACTTTTATTTCTTAAATGTGTTGTTTAATTTTTCTCAAATTCTGAAGCAATTATGGTAAAACTGAATATTTGCTAAAACTGAATATTTGTTAATCTTGGAAGCCAGGAAGTAGGAGTTTGTTATTTTATTTTCTAAAGAAAAAGGCAGTGCTGTTGCTTTGGTACACCTCTCTACTAAATCTCAGGTATTAGGATTTCAAACAGGGAATAGTGAGGCTGTTTAATTCTCTCCACCTTTTCTTGCTTCCAGCCAGATGTGTTTTTATCTTTCCCTGCCTTCTTAAACTTATCTGAAATATACTACAACACTGGCTTTGGAATCAGATAAACAGAAACTCCACCTCTACCATTGACTAGCTATGGTAATTTTAGCACCTGCTTTTTATGTGTAGAATGGATAGTGGCGCCTACTTCATGGGGCCAATGTAAAGATTCAATGAGATAACATATGTAAACCACAGTTACTAGAAACACAGGAAGCACTCAATAAACTGCTCCTTCTACCTGCTAGTTAGCAACTGCCTCCTAGCAAAACATGGGCAATAAAAACACAGCTCAGCCCACTCCTCGCTCAGTAGAATCTCCAGTGATGAGAACATAGGTCTTCAGCAGACACAACCTGCCCCCAATTATTTTATTGTCATAATCTTAATGGCAGATGTTAATCAGTTACCAGTTATTTGCAATCCTAGTCACTTCTTCATTGTGTCAGGGTATCAAATGAGTAAGGATGGGGCCTTAAGTCCTTCATTTGAAAGGCTTATGGCTTTTCAGTTTAAAGAAGATTATGCACTCTGCGGTCAAGGTCCATGCCTTATTTCCTATATCTGCCCCAGTGTTTGGAAACATAGTAGGTAATTAGTTCTCATTTTAACTGAAAAACAGTAAATAGAAATTTCTCTGAAGGTATTGGATGGGGTGACTTGCTTTGATCTCAGGAAGGGCATTTCATAAACTGACCAGTTGAGAAAGTGGTCTGAAGCTTGGAGGAAGAAAGCCATTGACAGGTAGAAAATGGAAAAACCCTCCCCCAGCTATTTCCGCACACTCTCCAGCTTCATAAAAGCTCAGGCCAGGAGTTGGGTTAAGAGACTTGCAAAGTCCTCTCACCCAAGCCATTTCTCAAGGATGTTCTCTGCCCTCTTTCTACTCTATTGCAAGATGCTGATTCCTTCTGCTTCACTCACAGAGTTCTGCCTTCAACCAGCTGTCAGCTAACCTGAAACACAGCAGTTCTTGTTGTTCCTCCCAGGGCAATCAGCATATTAACAGGGGCCCAAAGCTGTATAGAGCAAGAGTCGGCAAACTCTCTGTAAAGGGCAAAGAGATATATGTCAAGCATTGTGGACCATATGAGCCCTGTTGTTGCTATGTAACTTTCCTGTTGTATGTAGCACAAAGTAGCTGTAGACAAAAATAATGTAAAGGTGTGAACGTGGCTGTGTTCCAATAAAACTTTATTCACAAAAACAAAGCAAAGGATCATAGTTTGCTGACCCTTGGGTTTTAGAGAATAACCTTCAAGGTGGTGGAAATTGAAATGGTGATAATAATTATAACAGAAGCAGTAGTGGCAACCAACATGTACATAGTACTTACTATGGGCCAGGCAGTATTCCAAGTATCTAAGGGTAATTACCCATTCAATCCTCACAACAATCCTAAGAAGAAGACACTATTATTATCTCCACTTTATATATTAAGAAACTGAGATGAAGAAAAATTAAGGAACCTTCTCAAGGTCATGCAGATCCTGAACAATGCTCCTAAATTCCACCTGAGAGGCAGTTCTTTACACCTATGTCTGGCCCTTGACAGCCCAGGAGTGAGACCTCCACCATCATGCTGTAGCATGCAGACCCCTGGTTTCACAGGGTTCCATCTCCAACAGTTTACTAAGAAGACTTCACCCTGAGGGAAACAGTTCCCAAGCTATAGATTCCTTCAAAATCCTCTGGATGATTTGTTGAGGTACAAATTTCATGGCTTGGAATTTGGAAATCCTGACTCACGTCAAATGGTGAGTTCCAGAGATCTGCATTTTTAATAAGCACCCTTGTGACTCTGACGCAGGTAGTCTGTGGACCACAGTTTGATGAACAGGACACTGTGGAATTTGCATCGGTCAGATGCTTCCACTCTCATTGTGGTTATTGAATAGCTTTCCTCTGATTCCCTTTGTATAAGAAAATCAAAAGATCATAGAACCTTCAGTTTCCTAGTAGGGAATATATCAGATGTTAAGAATTCGAGAGATCATCAACACAGAAGTCCACTTCAGAAGGCCTCCAGGAAACAGCCCCTCTGTGGTGTGGTTTGAGGACCTGCATTTTTAACAAGCTTGGGGGTTATTTCTATATGGAAAATGTGAGACCTGCTGACCTTGGCAGGCAACTGTGTTTTGGAGTGTGTACAGACACCAATCCCAATGGTTGGAGAGGCAAGGGGGACTTCTTACTTAGCTGGGCACTGAGAACCCTAATAAGCCACTCTTTAGGGCCAGGTGGGCATTCAATGGGTTTGGTTTCAGCCTTTTCCCTTTTATAGAACCCAAAGAACACATTGTTATCTTTCTCTTATGACATAAGGAAGAATCAGACAAGCAGCTTACTTTGTGTTTTCCCAATTCTCTTTCTACTTATCAAACCCTCATAAAGTATTTAAACTGAAGCCAACTCAGCTATGAGCTACAAGGTTGTCCCCTGATTTCAGGAAAAGTCTCCAACCTCTGCTAATTAGAGGGATTATCACTGCTTACACGGCCTAGTTAGACTGTGACGTCTGGGAGAGAATACTTAACACATGGGAATTGTTGAGTGAAGGGAAGACACAATTGAGCTGGACTTTTCTCTGAAAGGAAACGTGATTCCTACGAAGAAGTTTTTCTACTGCTTCTGAAATAAGGGTACAAGGAAACAGGCTTAAATTGTAAAAGGGACACTTGATTGATAGCTATGAAGACCTTCCAGGGCATCTGAGGATTCTTGGATCCTAAAGTATTTTAAGGAGGGAGACAATGTTAGTCATAGAAAATAGTGCCATGGCTGCAGCCTGGGTGTGAGGCAGCCACAGAGAGATAAAATTCTTCAGATAGGAGTGGTATTGGAGAAAGAATGGGTAGGGCTTGGTTTGGGGATTTTTTGTTTGTCCTAGAAAAGTCATTCAGTTTTGAGGTCTTTTAATGGAAGCAAGATGATAATAAGTTACATATGAAACTTGATCCAGACAACAGGAGGTTTAGCCACTTAAGAAAATAAATAGTATCTGTAATCCCATTTCCCTTTGAAAATGGCAAAATTGTTTTTGGTAAAGCTGATTCTTTTATGCAAATGGACAACAGCTCTCTTTAGGGCCAATTGCATTATCTGCCACTTTAACAGGAATGTCAGTTGAAGTAACAAAGGGAAGGTGATAGGAGGCCTCTTGGGGGCATTTTTGGAAATTCTCAGAGTAATTGATCAAAGTTGATAGACTGGCAAAGGAGGCTTCCTGAATTGGTAGCAGGTGAGATTATACTCATATTCTGAATCAAATTTTAAAATATAAGTTTACCTTCTAATTTCCAATGATGGGAGTGGGAAGACTGCAATGGCAGCCACTTTCTAAAACAATGTCACATATTACACTAATAAGGACAGCTTTGCACAAACATGCAAGCAAGAGTGTCAGTCACCGATGACCTGTGAGTAGAAGTGTTACATCTCTTTAAGTACAAGGAAAGGAAGAAAGCTATTAATAGCTACACCTTGGTTTTTTAGTTGAATTTCTGGGAACAGGAGTTTGCCAACTCCCATCTAAGTTCCATAGCTTGAATGGCATTTCTTCTTACTAAAATAATAGCAATTATTTTAATACCCAGAGGAGTCATTAGGTGCTTATTACACGGCAGGCACTGTGTAAAGTGTCTTACATAGGTTATCTCATTTAATTCTCATAACAATCACATAAGATAAGAATTGTTTCTCTCAATTTATGAAAGACTGAGCTTAGTCTAGTGCTCAGAACCTGAAAAAGGTCAAAATAGAGAAATTAGCTAATAATGTGTTCTTTTCGTAGGTCAGTCTCCATTCTCAGTTGATTAGCTAAACCAATGTGTTGATGCATGTGTTCATTCATTCATGCATTAATTCATAAAATCTTTACTGAGTGCCTCCTCTGTACTGAACATTGTATTAGGCACTGGGGAAACAGTCGTGGCCTAGACAGACACTGTCACTACCCTCATAGAGATTACATAAAGATGGAGGAGGCAAGTACCCACCAGCATTTTAGTAGATCCCAAAGTAAAGGTGGATAAACAGGTAAACAGATGAACAAGCTGTGATATATTCATATATTCCCATAAAATTCTACTAGAATAAAATACACAACAGAATACTGTCACCATGGACTACTACTCAGCAATAAAAATTGAGCTACAAATACAGCTAACAGCATGGATACATCTCAGAAAGTGTTATAATAAGAGGCCAGACACAAGACCATATGGTGTGTGATTTCACTAATATAAAACACAAGAAAAGGCGAAGTTATAATAATAGAATCCAGATCAGTGGTTGCCAGTGGCCAGAGGTTGGGAGTGGAAGGAGATCTGACTACAAAGACAAGAGGAAACTTTGGGGGTGATGGAAATGTTCTATATCTCGATTGTGTTGGTGGTTACACATCGTAAAATTTTGTCATAACTCATGGAATTGTACATTTAAAACTGACAAGTTTTCTTGTATGTAGGTTACACCTTAATAAAGTTGACTCTACAAAAAATTAGGGACCCTGGGAGCCACATCCCACCTCTTCCACTGACACACCAGGTGACATTGGGTGAAATACTGAATCTGTGTTTTTGTTTCTTCTTTTCTTAACATGCGCTAATGAGACCTTGTCTGCCTCTCTTATTACTAGGTCAAGAGAATTTCAAATGTGCAAGTAAAAGGCTTTGCAATGTATTAGATGCTATGTAAATATGTAACTTCATCGTTATTGTTCCCTCACTGAGGACTATGCTTTCATGATTCTCAGAGGTCTAGAGTCGATTTATTTTGATGGATTTCATAACAGTTTGGTTTTGATCTCCTTGTAAGAAGGGAAGCTTTGGAGGCTGAGCCCGGGCTTTGTGGTTCCGGGTCAGCATGTTTTAGGGAAGACCCAACCCTTGGTGCTGGATTTGGCCCATCAAGTGGCTGAGCAGATGGGAACAAGATCTTTGGAAGCTTTTTACCAATAACCACACATCCCTAAATAATCAACAAGTCCATGTCCCCTGTGTGACTGGATGAGAAACCAATGCTGCAGGTGATCCGCGCAGAGTCTGCTCATGGAACAACATGAGCAACTGATGGTTAGCTTTGTGGTTAGAAACTTCCTTGATTCTCATCCAAGGATTTATCTCCTTACTGCTGGCTGTTTTCCTGAAGAAGCAAAAATGTGTTCTCCATTCTGAAAGCAATTCTTCTCCCACCAATTTTTATTTTATTTTATTTATTTTAGAGCTCAATATGCCACTGATTTCAAAACTGTTCACACTGTAAAGAAACATGAGTAGCACAGATAAATCCATCTTGACATATCCAGTCAGTATTTGATCAGGTCACCAACATGCACTTGGGCCCATATTGTATGCTAAGAGGGAAACTAAGAAGAATATTGCACTTTCCTTGTTCTCAAGGCCTTTAAATTTAATTTTTCCTGAAAGTGCAGTCCCTTCATTTACTGAGTCAGTGGCAAAAAAAATGCTATGACATTAAAGCATGTCCATTATGAAATTAAATCTTTCTTTAAAAATATAAAAAGAAGAAAAGAAAAACCACTATGAGTGCCATTGTTGACTTATGCTCTGATTCCTTCCAGTTTTTTATTATTTATATAGACATATTTTATAATAATATAAAATTTATCCACTTACATTTTGACCATTAGGGCTTTCAAAGAGTCATTGAGTAGGAGTGTCACCCATTTTTCCTAAATTACCCTCCTCAGGAGCATTCATCAGTGCTCAATTCTTCCCCAACAGATGTTGACCAAGGCAGAGTCCCACCGAAAATATTGTGGGTCGCCAGATATCTCAGCTTTTTAAAAAGTAATGCTTATTAAGTTAGTTTATATTTACAATTAATAGTTAATACAAGAAAATTGGAAGAAAAAAATACTAGGAAAATTCTAACTTTAATCTCAAAGTAACCACTGTCAGCATCTCGGGGTGTGTCCTAGATTATTCCTCCATGCCTATTTTTCTTTGTAAAAATATTAGTGACATTGGGCTTATAGCCTGGCTTCTAAATATTTCTCCATGTTGACAGATATTCTTCAACGGCATGCTTTTCAGTAGTGACCTATAATTTCATTAAATGGATATGCTGACTAAGCAAGCCTGTGCTGTGAATGTAGAGGTTACTTCCAGTTGATTTTGCTTGTCACAGGCAATGCTACAGGAAATATCCTTGCATTTGCAATCTTAAGTTATCGCCTTAGAACAAATTCCGAGAAGGGGAATTGCTGAGTCAAATATATTTAGTTGTGTTTTTTTTTTTTAAATAAAGAAAATATAATTACATAACATCCCCAATTCCCCCACTCTCTGAAAGCACCTTAAAGAAAGGTGAAGACAATTTGAGCTCCTTCAGCCAAAGATCCTAAGAATTCAGGAATTAACTCCTCAAAAGGGAAACAAAGTAATCATACCATGATTTGGTGGCTTACAAAAGGCAACACGAAAATGAGGAATATTAGGACCAATAAAGTGGAGAAAGCAATTTCCACTCTTCCATTCTTTGATGGATGCTGTGTTACATGTAATAACACATTTAGCAAGAATGGCAAAATATAAGTTTCCTCTAGTAGACCCTTCAAATGGAATGATAGTTATAAATACAGTAGACATGACATGTCTCTTAAGGGGCAAAGGAAGTCAACTTCTGTTATCTGTATTCTACAACCAGAAAAGAGTCAGGTATTTAACACCATTATATTACTTAATCTTCACTGAGGCTCTTTGACATTTGTTAGGGACTGAATGTTTATGTCCACCCATCCTCCCAAAATTCATATGTTGGAGTCCTAACCCTAGTGTGGCTATATTTGGAGATGGAGCCTCTAAGGAAGTAATCAAAGTTAAGTAAGGTCAAAAAGGTGGGTCTATGATCAGGCAGAATATGTCCTTAAAAGAAGAGATAACAGGACAGGTATGGTGGCTCACGCCTGTAATCCCAGCACTTTGGGAGGCCAAGGCAGGTGGATCATGAGGTCAGGAGATCGAGACCATCCTGGCCAACATGGTGAAACCTGGTTTCTTCTAAAAATACAAAAATTAGCTAGGCGTGGTGGTGCGCGACTGTAGTCCCAGCTACTAGGAAGACTGAGGCAGGAGAATGGCTTCAACCCGGGAGGAGGAGGTTGCAGTGAGCTGAGATCGGGCCACTGCACTCCAGCCTGGGCAACAGAGCGAGACTTCGTCTCAAAAAAAAAAAAAAAAAAAAAGCCCTCACTAAAAACCAAGTTTGCCAACACCCTGATCTTGGATGTCTCGGCCTCCAAACCTGTAAGAAAATACAGTTTATGATGTTTCAGCCACTCAGCCTGTCATATGTTGTTATGGCAGTCTGAGAAGTCTAACACAACATGGATATTATCATCATCTACGTTATAGATGAGAAAACTTCAAGTGAGGAAGGCTAACAATATACAGCAGGTCACACAGTAAGGATCTGACAGCTTTTGAACTCGCCTCTGTCTGAGGCCACAGCCCATGTTCTATCTGCTTTATCTTCTTGACTCTACAAGAAGGAAAAAAGTTGGTGACTACCTTTCGGGTGTGATTTGAGACACTCTAGTCAACTGTTCTAGGTCCTAAGACATGATCGTTATTATCTGCCTCCGTTCCTGAAATTCCACCATTAAAGAATCTGTGCCCAATATTCCAAAGTTTACTCTCTTTCTGGAACTTTTCTCTGAAATTCGGAAACCTCCCAAAAAGAATAATATTTTAAACCAAGGAATCTGACATATAGTCCCCTCCCCAAATGTACAGCCCACCTGTACATTACAAAGGTAATGTTTTCAGAACATTACCTTTGTCTAATAATCTAGACAGTAAATAAGGAGAACAACCAGGCCTACCTAGTTGCCCATCATTGCAATTATGTTGCAAAAAAAAATGTCAAGCAAGAAGGCTAAAATAAAAAGTAATCATAATTAAAACTAAATGCAATTATTATATAATTTAGAGCTACTTAGTTCTATTATAATTACATCTTAAAATTGGGGTATTTTGAAGGTTTACTGACAAAAAAATGACAGAGAAGAATAAAGCCTCCATTATACCCTTGTTTTTTTTGTTTCTGTTTTTGTTTTTTTGAGTCTTATCAACATGTGCAAGCCAACCAGGCAAGAACTTTCTCTAATTCCTTTGCTATCAGTTAAATATTCTTGCAGATACACTCTCACATATCCTCCACTTCCAATACATGCAAGGTTTCAGATTATGTGGCCCAATCTTCCTAAAGAAAACGTAGACAACAAGCTAATAAATTTTTTGGCCACAATTTATTCATTCAAGCCTGTTCTTGCTCTCATATTTCCTACCTCAATTGCCATCCGCTTAGTTGCTCCAAATCAGAAATTTTGGAGCCATTCTTGCCTCTTCCTTTCACGGCAATCAGTTTCAACAGGTTCTGTGGATTCACCCTAATCAAAACTCTCTAAACCATCTGTTTACGGTCTTCCTGATACCCCCACCTCATTGTAGGTCAAGGTCAGCATCATCACCCACCCCTTCCATCAGGGCATCAGCCTCATCATTAGCCTCCTCCACCAATCACTCTTATGTAGGGTGAGAAACTTCAAGAATGTCTAAGGGATGAAGAACCATAAGGTATTATTAAAAGTATTAATTTTTAAAATTTATTAAATTTATTAAATTAAAATTTATTAAACAAATTTTAACAAAAATAAATTTTAATAAAATAAATTAAAATTAATTAAATAAATTTTAATAAAAACTAAAATTAATTAAATTAATATTTAATTAAATTTATTAAATTAAAATTAAAAATTAATTTTAAAAGGTATTATTGAAATATTTGCCATACTGTATGTTTATGTTTCTCTTGAGGCACATCTCTTCAGGATCTTTTATGCACACTCAGCATGTTAATGCTATTGTCACAAAAGGTCTTAAATTCTTAGCAGGATCTCAGATTGTCGATGTTTTACAATTTGAGGATAAGTCACTTAATTTCTTTGAAATGTGTTTGCTTTATCCGTCAAATGATGTTACACCTTGGTGATGTAGTCCTCAAATTCTAAGGCTCTCGGTTGTCTTGAGTAAACTTATCTACTAAGATTTTATTTGCCTTTCTAATTTATTTCTAAGGGTTCAGTGCATACATTGGTGAATGAATGCTGCTGTGCTTAGACTGTTTAATCCTTTTTGATGCAAGTCTGCTTTTCTTTGGTGTTAAGTGTTCCACAAGAGGGCGCCCACTTTCTGGTAAATTGGATAGTATAGCCATAGTCCTCATGTTTTAGGGAAATCCCCGAGGGCAATTTAAACAGCAGTTTAAACTTGTAACCTATTTAAATTGTAAATATAACTTGCTTAAATATTTCAAAAGATAATTGTTAGTTAAATTTAAGTTTTTAAAGAGTATCTCTACAAATGGGGTGAACTGGTGATTTTTCAATGATATTGAAATGATGAAAGACATCAAATTTATATGAAGATACACTTGGGGTTCTATTAGACTTTCTAGAGAATCTTCAATTTCTTAACTTCCTACTTAATAGCCATGCTTCCTAATTACATCTGAATGGTCTACCTCAGAAGGTTTTATGGAGGTTGATTTAAAGTATATAAAAATGATTTGAAACACTATCTAAATATAGGCTATTGTTTTTAGGCAAGAGTTTATTGCTAAAAATCAGGACTCAGGTTGCGTCTTAATTATCTTAATCATCATCACATATTTATAGGGGGAAAAGTTAAAACAATTATAAAAGATTCAGTTTTTCATCTTGAAATGTCTCTACTTGAAATTCCTATCAAATAGATGAAAGGTAACCACATAAATAGCATGTCTGCACTCAACAGCAACAAACTTTTTATGCTACATGGTGGCTTTATCAAAATAAGCCAATGAGTCAGACATTTTCAATAAAAAATAGTTTGGGGTAGAATTCTTCACAAAAACAGCAAAGCACTCTGGAGAGCAAATAAGCAGTTTCGAGGAAAGATTCCGCTACCCATTGAGAAAATTTGATTCAAGGGTCCACATTTATAAACTTTAGGCAAATTATAATGGGGTCTGATGGTGGAGATGATGGTGATGGTGAAGGGAGCAGGGCAAAGTTGACGGGAATAAAGGAAGGGAAGTGAATGAAGTTGGGAGATTGGTAGGGGATGGGGAAGGAGGAACAAACTGATAGTCAAAGGGATCGTGCGGGCAGGAAGACATTAGGTCAGGACAACAAACACAAGACGGCAGCTTCTAGCCTCACTGGACACTCAAACTTGCATTTGAATCCTTTGAGAAGGACTCAAAACATCACATAAAAGGCACAGCAGCCACCCAGGAGGCTAGCCGGGGCATCAAAAGATGTGGGAGATGACATCTATATATGAGGTTACGAAGTTAGTAGGAAGAGTATACGTTTCTCTTTCAGTATGGGTTTGAGTGACTTTGAGAAAGTTAATGTTTCTGAGCTTCCATCTCTTCAACTTTTTTTTCTTTTCTAATCTATTTTATTTTCATTTACTATTATTATTTTTATTATTTCAATAGTTTTGGGGGAACATGTGGTATTTTGTTAAATGGGTAAGTTCTTTAGCAGTGACTTCTGAGATTTCAGTGCACCCATTACACAAGCAGTGTACACTGAACCCAACGTGTAGTGTTTTATCCCTCACCCCCTCCCATCTTCCCCCAGAGGCCATTATATCTTTTTTTTTTTTTTTTTTTAGATGAAATCTCGCTCTGTCTCCAGGCTGGAGTGCAGTGGCGCCATCTCGGCTCACTGCAACCTCTGCCTCCGAGGTTCAAGCGATTCTCCTGCCTCAGCCTCTCAAGTAGCTGGGACTATAGGCATGCATCACCACGCCCAGCTAAGTTTTGTATTTTTAGTAGAGACGGGATTTCACCATGTTGGCCAGGATGGTCTTGATCTCCTGACCTCATGATTCGCCCACCTTGACCACCCAAAGTGCTGTAATTACAGGCATGAGCCACTGTGCCTGACCCATTATATCATTCTTATGCCTTTGTGTCCTCATAACTTAGCTCCCACTTATGACTGAGAACATTCGATGTTTGGTTTTCCATTCCTGAGTTATTACACTTAAAATAATGGTCTCCAATTCCATCCAAGTTGATGTGAGTGCCATTATTTTGTTCCTTTTTATGGCTGAGTAGTATTCCATGGGAGATATATATATATATATATATGTATATATATATATATATACTTGTTTTATGTATATATACACTTGTAATATATATATATACACTCGTTATATATATATACACTTGTTATATATATACACTTGTTATATATATACACTTATTATATATATACACTTGTTATATATATATATACACTTGTTATATATATACACTTGTTATATATGTACACTTGTTATATATATATATACACTTGTTACATATATATATATAGACTTGTTATATATGCTTGTTCCATATTTTTGCAATTGTGAATTGTGCTGTTATAAACATGTGTGTGCAAGTGTCTTTTTCTTATAATGACTTTTCCTCTGGGTAGATACGCAGTAGTGTCAATGGCAGATCTATCTTTAGTTCTTTAAGGAATCTCCACACTGTTTTACGTAGTGGTTGTACTAGTTTACATTCCCACCAGTAGCGGAGAGAGTTCCCTTTTCACCACATCCATGCCAACATCTATTTTTTTTTTTATTTTTTTAAGTATGGTCATACTTTCAGAAGTAAGGTGGTATCACATTGTGGTTTTGATTTGCATTACCCTGATAATTAGCGTGTTGAGCATTTTTTCATGCCTGTTGGCCATTTGTATATCTTCTTTTGAGAATTGTCTATTCATGTCCTTAGCCCAATTTTTAGTGGGATTATTTTTTTTTTCTTGCTGATTTGTTTGAGCAGCTCTTCAGCTTTAGAATGAGGATAATAATACTCACCTCTCAGTGTTATAATGATTTAATAAAATAAAACATAAAGCTGTACATGGTAAATACTATTACACAAAAACAGTACCTCTACCGTCACCATCATCATTATCCTCCTCTCCTCATCATCATCATTATTTTTGTCTGTGCTGTCCCACATTATTTCTGTTTAAGACTTGATGATGTGGTAAGTCCTTCAGTGAATGTACCTGGCTAAAATGCTTCTGTGGCTTTCCATACATGGCAATTAAATAAAAAAAAATCTTACAAAGTTTAACATATACCTACCTGACGACCAAGCAATTCCATTCCTAGGTGTTACCAGAGATAAATGAAAGTATTTGTAAATAAAAAGACACACTAAAAGTTCATTGTAGTTTTAATTGTAACTACCTCAAAGTGGAAGCAACCCAAATATCCATCAAGTGGTGAATTAATAAATTATGGTATACTCATCCAGAGAATAAGCTATTGACACAATCAATAACACACAAATCTCAAAAACATTATGTTGAGTGAAAGAAGCAAGACACAGGTAATGCATACTAATGATTTCTTTATACAAAATTGAAGAATACACTAAACTAATCTATGTTGACAGAAATCAGAACAGAAGTTCAGGCCAGAGGAAGAGGGAGCAGAGGAGGGAGCGGGACAGGACTGGTAAGGATTGACTAGACGGGTATCGTGGAATGTAGAATGTTCTCATCCTGTGTGGGGTGTGGATTTTATGAGTGTACATGTTAAACGGTTCGCTTATGCTCTGTGCATTTGACATACGCCAGTTATATACTGATAATATGTCAGTTCTTTGGAAATGTAAGAGAAAATAAACAAGTCTGTGAGATTTCAGTAGCCAAAAAGAGCTCACAAAGTGAAACTGATCTACCAAGATACAGTGAAAGGCAACACGTACAGAGACAGCTTCCGTGGCAAAAAGACAGAAACCTACAGTGATGAATAAAGTAAGAGCAGATTTCCAGAAGTTGCTGAATCCATAGCTCATGAGAAAAATAGTTGTCAGGGGCCGCCCCCAGCAAATTTTCCCTGTGCGGACGCTGAATTGTCATCAAGCATGATCAGCGTCTGTGAAACGGGTTGATGGGGGCACATTCTGCACATTTACTGCATATGCTACTCACCCCGTAATTGAGTCATCTGCCAGGCCTTCACAGTATGTTCATAATCTGGGCACTTCTCACCACCTTCATTGCAGCTCAAGTCACCATCCCCTGTAGCCTTATTATGGCAATAGCTTCAGTTTCTGGTCTCCCTGCTTCTACCCTGGCCTCTTTTCAGCATAGCCTACTCTCAGCACAGTAGCCAGAGAGACCTGGTTAAGACTCTCCAGTAGTTTTCCATGAGCCTTAATACAAAATGCCTGATTATTTATTGCCTTGGCCTATAAGGTCTGCATGAACCTGCTGCTGCAGTCCACCTCTCCAACTTTATCTCATCCCCTGAGGCACTCTCCAGCCCTTTGTGATCCACCCTTAGCAGTTTCTTACTGTAGTTTGGATATCCTAAACTTGTGTCAGATATAGGGTTTCGTACCTGCTATGCCCTTCCCTGAGAATGATCCTCTTTCACAGCTTCTGGCTTTTACTTCATTTAGATTACTGTTCTTATGGCCTCTCCCTAGAGATGCCTTCTCTGAGAACCCTTTTAAAATAGCACCCCCAGTTACCACCTTTCCCATTAACCCATATGATTGTTAATTTTATGTGTCAACTTGACCGAGCCATAGATGTGCCCAGATATTTAGTCAAACATTATTCTGGGTGTTTCTGTGCAGGTGTTTTGGGATGAGATGAACATTTAAACATGTAGACTGAGTAAAGCAGACTGTCCTCCCTAATATGGGTGGACAATCAGCTGAAGGTCTGAATAGAACAAAAGGCTGACCCTCCCAAGAATAAGAAAGTCTTCTTCTGCCTAATGGCCTTCCAACTGGAACATTGGCCCTTCCTGATTTTGCAGCAGTCTGCCAGCCTACAGGCTCAAACTGGGACGTCAGCTTTGCGGGCCTTGGACTTGCTCCCCCTCCATAATCGTATGAGACAAAGCCCCTTAATGAATAAATAGATCCTATTGATTCTGTTTCTCTAGAGAACCCTAATACAACATGCTTTATTTTTCCCACAGTGCGTAACCTCATCCGGCACACAATATATTTTCTCATTTATTTGTTTATTGCCTGACCCCTCATGTAAGTTCATGAAGGCAGGAACTTCGTCTTATTTTCTGCTCTAGGTAAGCACCTAGCACATGGTAGGTGCTCGGGAAATAATTGTTGAATGAATTCTACTTGAAAAGCTTATTCTACTTGAAATGCCACTTAAGAATACTTAAAAAGCTTTCTCTTACAACGCTAGACACCCAGAGTAGTGGTTTTCTACTTTGGTTACACTTGAGAATCAATAAGAAGCTTTTATGTATTTTACTTTATGCTTTTAATACATGATTCTGATAAGTGGTCTACAAGATTCACCAGGCAGCCAAAGGAGTCCATGGTACACAAACGCTAAGAATTTACCTTGCTCAATGAACATGGCAGGAAGTATATCTTCATCTTCACTCACAGTGCTTAACACATTGCTGCTGTGCAGTGAGTCTTTCTTGAGCAGAGTGTGAGATGGAGAGGCCGTGGTGGGTCCCTGCCACCCAATAGCTCACATTGCTGAGCACCTGATGCCAGGCACTGTGTAAAATGCTTTAGAAGCCTTGTCACTTCATTCTCACGTTGACAATCCTGTGAGGAGGGCATTATTATACTCCGCAATCATAGATGAGAAGTTTAGAGACGTTAGGCAGTGTAACCAAGGTTCAACATCTCTTTGATCAGGCTGACTTGGGAATCCAAGCCTTTACCTACTGTGCTGCCTCCCTGTGGCATCTCTTACCTAGGTTGCTCCAGAAGTCTCCTACTTGGTCTCCCTGCCTGCATTTTAGCCCTGTTCCAATATGTTTGCAATACCACTATGTCACAACCAACTTTACTTAAGGCCCTCCAGAGGATTCTCATTACCCTCAAGGTACCATCAAACTGATATGCCCTGGGCATCTGTGACTGAGCTTCATCTGCTTTCTAGGGTCACTAGGGCCATCGCTTTCCCTCCCTGTCCCAGATCCCTCACATACACTATACTCCAGCCTTGCTAAACTTGCTTTGGTCTCTCAAACTTGGCACAAATTCTCTTCAGTCTGGGCCTTCCTAAAGCAGCTCCTTGGCCTAGCGTGTGCTCTCTCCTTCTCTTCTTCTGCTTAACCCAGCCTCCCTTTTAGTTTTCTGTTCAGATACCACCTCCTCCAGGAGACCTCCCCTGAATTCTTCAGATTACATTATGAGCTCCAGGTAAGGGCTCCTGAGGTCTTTGGGCCTCCCCTTCACATTCCATCCCCCTTTACCGTTTTTGTGAGTTAACTTCTTGCCTTCCCAGCTGGATGGGATCTAGCCTATCTTGTCCACTTTAGGGTGAGCACCTGGCACCTACAACAGTGCTTGGCACATTAAGTGTGCCTAATGGATATTTGTTATATGAGTGAATAGATGAGTCATTGAGACACCTACTCTTAAGAATTCATCTGTTCATTTGCATGAAATGTCCAGAAAAGGCAAATCTATAGAGACAAAATTATTAGTGACTGCCAGAGCATGTGAGTGGGAGCTGGGAGTGATTGCTAATGGGCAGGAGAGATCTCTTTAGGGTGTTGAAAATCTTCTAAAATTGGTTTGTGGTGGTGGTTGCACAACCATATGTCTACTAAACATCATTGAATTATACACTTAAAATGAGAGCATTTTATGGCATGTAAATTATTCTTCAATAGAACTGTTTTAAAAAGGAACTCATCTAGCCTTTGCTGGCTGCTTGCCAACCAGTTCCACAGATTGCTCTGATGGCAGGAAAGCCATCCCAAAATCTTACATAGCTTAACATTTTTATAATAGCAATAAGGGCCAGACCTCAAGTTTCACTGTTTCACACACAACCTTAACCTCTCAGTGGAAAGTATTTTGCTACCTTAGATTCTTCAGGATCTGTAGTCATCAAGTTTCACGGAACCTGATAAGGAGGCTCAGAGTCACATGGCCGAGGGAATTCCTGTACTGAACATTAAAAAAAAATCTTTGTAGCTAAATTTACTTGGAGACTAGCACAATGTGCACGGGTGTTAGATAAGGTCAGGGAAGTGTCTGAGTGTGACCAGGCGAGAGACAGGAAGCCAACTTAGAGAGCAGAAGCTGTTCTCTCTAATTTCTGAACCTCCGCTGCAAAGTTGCTGAACAGTCACGTGGTTCCTAGTGGGTGGAAGATCTCTGATTTCTCTTCTGCAAATGTGGCAAGAATTTAGAGTTCCCTAGCCCAATAAGAGGAACACGTGTGGCCACAGGCTGGCCTTGGGACTCCAGTTATATCCTGGAGGGCAGCTTTTTCTTTGCCTTGGTTTTGTCAAATGACATGTGGCAAGAAATGGTTTGCTAAGAGACTGCAGCTGTACTTATAATGTTCCCACAAGCCATGCCAGAGTGCTCAAAGAGAAAAATTCTAGTACCCCTCAAGTCCAAGATTCCTGGAGAGCTCACAGCTGCTGTCCCAAAGTCCTTTGGTCTGATGGAATCTAGGACTACCCAAATGTTGAGAACAGAGTGACAAAGCCAGCAGGGGAGAGAATTCCTGAGCTGTCTCTTAGTGAAGTTTGCTCTTTTGCATAGGAATTATTGGTGATGCTTGATTGCCCTATAGTTGGTATATGTGATTTTATAAGATGGGGGGAACAATCCTCTGGAGGGAGTGTGGGACGTTGGACAGATGACCGGACGAGAACACAGAAAACCTGAATTCAAATACTAATTCTACAACAAATCCACTATGTAAGCTTAGGGAAATCACTTTTCTTCTCTGAGCATCTGATTGCCCGTCTGTAAAATGAGGGTTTTTGGTTAGATGAACTTTAAGGTCCTCTTGACTCCGATAATAAGAAGAGTAATAACTATAATCATGAGTGCCAGGTACATCGTGTGTAATCCTAAGAGGCAGGCGTGGCTATCACCAGTTACAAATGAGGAAACTGAAGATATGGCAGACTAACCAGACTCCTCAAGTTCAAACTGTTTAGAAAGAATTGCTTGAACTGACGACCCTAAAATAGATCCTGAACTCTGACTACACAGCAGAATGTGGGGGAATCATTTCTAATTTCTTGGGCTTGTGGGCACCATAGACATTTCCAAAGGCCACTGGCTACTGCAGAAAAGCCTCTAGATTTTCCCCCTAACATTACATTTAGAAAACTTTCAAATACACAGAAAAATTTTAAAAATTTTTTATCGTACCATCGTAATACCTATCTTCTACTAGCTCTTACTGCTTGGTTTCACACATAACTAGTCACCTGCCATCCCACTATCCCTCTGTCAATCTTATTTTTGGAGGAACCTTTAGTCTTGATGAGTTTCTAAGAAAGATGTCTCTCATTAAGCTTTCTCAGTTCTTTCTCCCTGGCCACATATTGCTTAATCTTCACAAGTGTCGATGAAGCCAGCACGAATGGGCCTTATGGAGGAAGAAACTGAGGCTCACAAAGGTCAGCAACTTGCTCAAGGCCACTGAGCTGGGAAGTGCTGGAACCCACCTGTCTCAGGCAAAAGCCCCTGCTCTTACCACCATGTTCTGTTGCCCTCTGACACAGCACTTTTCAAAAACATAGGCATTATGCCTTTGTTAGTCAGTCATCTTTTACTTTCACTGAGGGTTTTTTTTCCCTAGGGCATTAATATCTTTGAGGCAGAATGAAACAAAATAAAAATGACTCAGGTTTTATTCACTCTGCTATGAGCAGAACTTCATGTATAGTGTCCTAAAAGAGAATGAGTAAATTATGTGGTCCCCCTCCCATAGAGGTTGACTTACCGTCTGGTTTTGTGTGTGTGCGTATATGTGTGTGTTTATGTGTAGTCCATCATATCTGTTTGCTTTCACAAACCAGTGCCTTTCAACTCCGTTGTCAACCTTAGCTGCTTCTTTTGTCTTTCTTCCTTTCATTTTGCGTGCCATGTTCTTGAAATCATGAGAGAAGAGGAAGTTCCATCAGGGTGAATGAGTGTAGGCACAGGCCTGGAGTGATATGGGAATGCTTACACTGCTCAGTGTGGCTTTCAAGCCTTGTCATCCTCAACCTGTCAGCTGGGCTTGCACAAGTAAATACATTTATGTGTTGTTTTTTTTTTGAGACCGAGCTTCACTCTTTTTTGCCCAGGCCTCCCAAAGTGCTAGGATTATAGGGATGAGCCACCGCACCTGACCTAAATACATTTCCTTGCCAGCTTGATTGAGTAAAGCGATGTTGGCAACCAGAAACGCCTTAGGTGATCCAGAACCCCATCAACCTTTATTTTAAAGTAGCTTTCCCCCTCTGCTTTCATTTAAATATGGGTGTGTCTGCAGTTACAGGAGCCATAATACTTTATTTTTTTATAATTTTTCTCCACTTTTTAAAATTATTATTTATTTATTTATTTATTTTGAGATAGAGTCTCACTCTGTCCCCCAGGCTGGAGTGCAATGGCATGATCTCAGCTCACTGCAACCTCTGCCTCCCAGTTTCAAGAGATTCTGCTGCCTCAGCCTCCCAAGTAGATGGGATTACAGGTATGTGCCACCATACCTGGCTAATTATTATTATTATTATCATTTTTAGTAGAGACAGGTTTTCACCATGTTGGTCAGGCTGGTCTCAAACTCCTGACCTCAGGTAATCCACCCACCTCGGCTTCCCAAAGTGCCGTGATTACAGGCGTGAGCCTCCATGCCCGGCCCACTTTTTTATTAAAAAATAAATCACAGATTGGGAAAAATGGGTTAATATTCTTAATGGACAAAGGTAGCGTACAGATTGGCAAAAAGAAAACACATTTCCAGCACAAAAATGAGCAAAGACAATGGACAATGGGAGCCCTAACACTTTAGATCAGGGAAACTTACCGTGAAACTGTTTAACTGTTTTGTTCCATGAGCCATTTTGGCTGCCTGGTGAAGTCTATAAACCCCTTTCTAGGAAAAGCATTTTTATATAAAATGTAATATAAGAGATTACAAAGAATACTGATTTTATCATAATGCGATTATTAAAATATTAATCGTGAGAATATTTATGTTATTAATATATTACATAACTATATTTAGAGATAATTCTAATCGTTACTGTAATTTCCAGTTAGAATGTAAATATTTAAGATATCTGAAATATTATCAAAATATTTGATAATTTGAAATATAATATTAATACAACATGAAAATATCTGATTTATCTGTGTGAAACAAAGCCACATGAACTACTAATACATATGAGTTTTGTTACCCACCATTCATAGTTGAAGGAAATGTTAAATGTCACATAGGGCTAGTAAAAATAAATATTTTTCCTCCAAAGAAGTTTACATACATCCTAAATTCTATGCAGTTATAAGAATGATTAGTTTAGAAAGGATTTTAACAATTATACAGCTCAAGGATTCTAACCCTGGATGGACATCACATTCATCTGGTGAATATTGAAAAAATAGAAATTCCTGGGACCTGACTTATTGAATTAGAATCTCTGAGGAGAAATCCATAAATTTGTATTTTTTATAAACTCCAGAGGTTATTCTGATACAAAGCCAATAGGGAATCCACTGAACTAGCCCAATATTTCCAATAATTTATTCACCAAGAATTTATGGAATACATTCCTTTTTCCATCCTCAACTCTCATGGACCTGGTGTTTTGACAGGGGCTTTGTCTTACTACATGCATTAAATAATCATTAATTTTTCCCCCATATTAAAAAATGTTTAACATATACTTTGCATATACTAAAACTTATACTTTTAGTGTACCATACAGTCATGGAACTGAAAATTAGGACTTCAACATACAAATTTAGGGGGAAAAACAATTCAACCCTTAACAGCTTTGATTTCTCATTTATAAAGCTAAGATAAAGGCATCTTCTAATATTTTGATTGTAACTTTCTAAATTTTCTTTTAGCAAGCATTTATAATTACTGATCTAGAAAATAGATACCCAAAATTGAACAAAGTGCCCTCAGGAGCACACAGTCTACTCAGGCCTTATTCATCTTTTGATTCTCAGAATCTAGCATAGTGCTAGACATAAAGTATGGCTCTACAAATATTTGACAACTGGTAAAACAAAAGAAGGGAGGCAGGACTGTGCTTACTTTAGATCTTCCTTAGTGAAAGAAGAATAATTGCTTGTCATTTCCTTAACAAGTTCAGGTTTTGTACAGGTCCAAAATTAATGACTCTAGTGAATGTGAACATCTTAATTTAAATATGTAGATTGGATGCCTGGTGTAAATTCATCAGGGGCAACATCCTGCTTTAACTTGGTTTCTTAGACAGTCTAGATCTAAAGGTTCCAGACGCTGGTATGATATCAGCAATAGATGTGACCTTGCAGATCTGGTTCTCCTCTTTGGTTTTATCTACTCATCTGACAAAGGGCTAATATCTAGAATCTGCAATGAACTCAAACAGATTTACAAGAAAAAAACAAACAACCTCATCAAAAAGTGGGCGAAGGATATAACAGACACTTCTCAAAAGAAGACATTTATGCAGCCAAAAGACACATGAAAAAATGCTCATCATCACTGGCCATCAGAGAAATGCAAATCAAAACCACAATGAGATACCATCTCACACCAGTTAGAATGGCGATCATTAAAAAGTCAGGAAACAACAGGTGCTGGAGAGGATGTGGAGAAATAGGAACACTTTTACACTGTTGGTAGGACTGTAAACTAGTTCAACCATTGTGGAAGTCAGTGTGGCGATTCCTCAGGGATCTAGAACTAGAAATACCATTTGACCCAGCAATCCCATTACTGGGTATATACCCAGAGGATTATAAATCATGTTGCTGTAAAGACACATGCACACTTATGTTTATAGTGGCACTATTCACAATAGCGAAGACTTGGAACCAACCCAAATGTCTGACAATGATAGACTGGATTGAGAAAATGTGGCACATATACACCATGGAATACTATGCAGCCATAAAAAATGATGATTTCATGTCCTTTGTAGGGACATGGATGAAACTGGAAACCATCATTCTCAGCAAACTATCACAAGGACAAAAAACCAAACACCGTATGTTCTCACTCATAGGTGGGAATCGAACAATGAGAACACATGGACACAGGAAGGGGAACATCACACACCGGGACCTGTTGTGGAGTGGGGGGAGGGGGGAAAGATGGCATTAGGAAATATACCTAATGTTAATTGACGAGTTACTGGGTTCAGCACATCAACACGGCACATGTATACATATGTAACTAACCTGCACGTTGTGCACATGTACCCTAAAACTTAAAGTATAATAAAAAAAAAAGTAAGGAATCCCATCCCAGAATCACTGCCCACAGTCACATAGCCAGTGCCAGGTGAAGTCAAGTCCAGAATCGTCTCTCCTCTTCCACTGCCCTTTGTATGACACGATACTGCCTCTACTTCCTACATGATATAAACAGCTCATTTCTCCCTGCCTGTGAGGGTGGGAGAGAACAGACAAGGACCACAAATACCACTCCCTCCAAATGCTGCAAATCTTCAACTAGATCCCAGTGAAATGGACAGTCAGCACGACAGAATGAAGGCAGGATGTTGGAAGTCCATCTGTTTTGGCTCAGATACCTTGCAAGGGACAAACCTCAGCCCTAACGCTGCTCGGTGGAGAGCTCAACCTCAGGGGCAAGAATATAGTGGACAACTTCATTTAGGGTTTTCATGGGCTTCAGAGAATGATGTCACCCCAAATCTCCCCCTCTGGACTGAGGGAAATGCTTCGAGGCAAGCCATTCTTCATTGTTACATATCTGGGACACTGAAGGCTGTGAAAAATAATAACTACCACAGCAACTGACATTCGGTGACCCACACCTTGTTGAGGACATTGTACTAAGTAGTTGACATGTATTATCTCATTTGATCCTCACCACAACCCTATGACATAGGTGCTGGTATTATCCTTGTTTACAGAAGAGGAAACTTGAGAAGTTAAGCAACCTGCCAAAGGTCTTAGAGCCTGAAAGGTTAGCCCATCGACCAAATCCAGCCAGGTTTTACAGCCAGCACAAACATGGGTCAGGTGGCCTAGGGCAAGTCATTCAACCTCTCAGAACTTCAGTTTGTGATGTCAGTTGTGGATAATGATACTTGCCTTGCAGGTATGTCATGCAGATTAGATATAATACATGTAAAGCACTTAGTACAGAGTCTATGTTGCATCAAATTATTCATACAGAGAAGCTATTTTACCATTCTCTTCCTGTTGTGCTCATTTACTACCTAAAAACTTGTGGGAGAAGACATAAGTCTCTTTATATCTCAATGAGAATAAGTATGAAATGAGGGCACAACGAGGGCACTGGGAGGCCATAGGGTTGTGGACACAACCAAAGACACTTTGCTTATCACAGTTTTGTCCAGCTGATGGAGGACAGGCTATTATCCATGCCACAAAACTAGATGGGATATTTGTGGACTGGACAATAAAGAGCCTCATTTGACCCATAAAAGGCATTATTCCTGGATCCCTTTGGGATTCCCAGGGGAAAACTGAGTTCACTTCTATAGTAATACAACAGCCATGACATAAACCAGTTATAGTGTGCCAATGTCAGCATCTTACACACATTGTCCATCTCATTCTCACAGCAACCCCAGGAAATGGGAATTCTTTCACCTATTTCCAGAGAGGAGGATAGAAACCTAAGTCAGCCTTACTCATAACCCCATGATTAAAATACTGTACTTATTAGAAAAGTCTGCTTGCAAGGAAAATAATCAATTCAATATACTGTAAGCAAAGGGAAACTTTTATGATAAAATAGTATTTCACAGATTCCTGAGTAAGGAACCAGAACTAGGAATAGCAAATTATCTAACTATTCATCTCTGTCTATCTATCTATCTATCTATCTATCTATCTATCTATCTATCTATCATCTATCTATCATCTATCTAATCTATCTATTCACTTATCTACTGACCTATCTCTATCCCTTTGTCTTTTCCTTGGTCTTCTTGTCCTTTTTGTAGAGCATCTCTGTAGCCTTCCTCAGCCCTAGTGTAGAATTAGCCACTCCATACTTCTGAAGTCATCTGCTACTGGTCCAGCCTATCATGAGGATTTCTTTTCAAGTACCCAGGAGAAGAATCTTATTAGTCCAGCTCGAGTCAGTTGTCTTCCAATGTTTGTACTGGTCCAAAGCAGGAACTACTCTGCATTGCAGAGCATAGAGAAAGGGATTGATGCTCAAGGGTAGATCAACACGAAGAAAGGTATCCTCTATAGGTATACTGCTTTTCTATAAGATATTCAAACATTTTTTTCATACCAGAAAATTCAAACAAAGCATGGCTTGTATTAACACAAGCACTAATTGAGGAATATGTAATAAAGATACTTGATAGCTAAATAAATTGATTTAGGCAGAGAAATTAGTATATCTAAAATGCAGAGCAGCCAGGGAAAGTAAAATACACCAGACTAGTCTCCTAGAAGCTGAATATGCTGTCTGGGTTCTATAGCAATGCTGTCCAATAGAAATAAAATAAAAAACACACGGGTAATTTTAAACATTCTAGTAGCCACATGTTTTAAAAAGGAAAACGAAAAAGGTAAAATTCATTTTGGTAATATATTTTATTCAACACAGTATCCAAAATATTATCATTTTGATGTGGAATCAATATTATTATTAAGGAGACATTTTATATTTTTGTACTAAGTGTTCGAAATCTAATGTGTATTTTGCATCTCAATTTGGATGCAATTTTTTATTGGAATTATCTGATCTGAATTTAATTTTCCCAAATTTACAGTTGAAAAAGTATACCTATAATCACATGTTCATTATTTTACATTATCTCTCGTTCATTATCAGGGATGAAGTTAATTCATGCCAGAGTTTCCTTGTCCCCTGAAATTCTATCATTGTTGGGGGGCAGGAGACAAAAGATGCTCACTGTGCAAACCACTGATGGCAAAATGCAAGCAGGTTTTGTCCTCTCCTGCTAATTATTGTACACAGTAGGTGCTAGCCGGGAAACAACAGCCCATGTGGACAGCACCTAATGACAGGTCCATGGGCTTTTGGCAGAAGCCAGGTGGGTAAGGGTCTATGAGTAAAGTCATGGAAAGGCCACCATGCCTAACAGCCTCATTTCTGGCACCAGGGAAAGTTCCCTGCCAGAAAACATAAGGCTGAGTTCTCATACTCTCCTCCCCTTGGTATTGCTGGGCCTGGTGGGGCCTCTACTTTTCTTATTCTTTTTATTCATGTTTTGATTTACGGAAGGAAGAGACAGCTCCAGCTCCCTTTTCTTGGCATCCCAGTCTTCATCACGCTCATCCAGAGGCAGCCCCTTCTGCTGGGCAGCACGACGGTGGTCCTGGCACTCGGGCTCTGCCCTAGGAAAGAAGAGAGGGGCTTCTGAACTTGGAGCAGCAGGGCCTGTTCCAGCCTGGGAATCAGCCTCTGTTCACAGGTTCTGCACACCGCAGTTCAGTTGAGAAGGAAGGAGGCCAAGTTTGAGCATTTCCAAGCATATACTTAGGGAAGATCTCAGACACTAAAGAAACTACTTGGAGGTGGAGAAAAACTGTGGGACCCGGGTGAGATATTAACAGACTCAAAGATAGTCACTCAGCTTG
This sequence comes from Symphalangus syndactylus, assembly GCF_028878055.3. Taxonomy (NCBI): domain Eukaryota; kingdom Metazoa; phylum Chordata; class Mammalia; order Primates; family Hylobatidae; genus Symphalangus; species Symphalangus syndactylus. The sequence continues at coordinate 20,594,849 of NC_072445.2, read as the reverse complement.
AAGAAAATGCTCCTGATTTTTGAAGTGCTCACATTTATAGAGCAACCTGCAGATTATTGCGAGACTGTTTTCCTTTGTTTATTTTTAGTTTTATTTTTCATAATTTTAAAAGTGATGTGTGTTCCTTGTATAATTTAAAAGTACAGAAACATATAAGGAACAAAATGGGAATCACTCACAATCATATATGTATTATATGTATGTATGAATTATGTAAAAATATATATAATTGTAAATGGATACATGAATGGATAAATAGACAGATAAATAGAGCATTATACACACATAGACAATGGGAAATACACACATATACAGTTTTGTGTGAGGCCAAACGTGAGTATGTGACTTGCTTAAAGGCACTTGGAAAAGTCACTTTTGAATCAATATGAGGACAAATGGAATTTAAGAGGATAGATAATGGTATAGGAAAGGCAAATAGTATTTTAAGTGCAAACTATTATTAAAAGCACAGTTCATTCAAAGGACAGAAAACTCACTAGTCCTTCACCCTAAGCTGGAAGTGACCTTTCAATCTTCAGACCACACCATGTCCTTCCTCTGCCTAGTCACTCTCTGTCTTGTGTTAGTGTTATTTATGTAAGCAAGTTATTTCGTCTCCCAAACAGTTAATCTTCTTGATGTCCAGCACTGTATCTGTTTTATTTTACATTGTTTTTAGGGTCTAACTCAATGACACACTCATAGTAGAACTCAAAAATATTTGCTAAATGAGAGGTTTATCACTTGGGGGCTGAATCAAAAGCTGAATTGTTTCACAACATTCCCTATGATATTCAGAAAATGATCACATACTATCTAGGCTTCTTTTGAAGTTCTCTTATGTCCTTTATCTTCATCCCCTAGCCCAGGAGCTAACTTACTCAAAATGTGGATCAAAGGGAAATTCCTTAAGTGATCCCCTTGCCTAAAGTCTAGCAGTCTTCAATCCCAAGCAGTACCACTGCCAACTCATCTACTACACAAATAAATTGCTAATGCATCTATTTCAGCTTGTGACTCCCCTGATGAGCCCACACTCTTCTGCTTGCCTGGTTCACTGTGGTCACCCACCCTGTCACCTGACCTTTTCCTCCATTCCTCTCTAGTGTGAATGCTCTGCTTAGCCAGGCCACTCATCCCTGCACTGTCCCTCCACTATCCCTCGCCTTCTCACATATACACACAACCTATGCACATTTCCAAGTTGGTGCCTTCACTCTGAATCAACAGTTTTTCTCCCTCCTTCATTAGCCAGCTAGCTTTCAAGATCCAGGTTAATCCCCCCTTAATTCAGGATTCTTCTTCCTAAACGCTCTGTCAGAAGGGAAGTTCTTAGTGGGAGCTGCTGATAAGTAGAAATGACTCACACATGATGTGACTGACCTTTATTGTTTTTGCTGGCTCAACACTGTCTGCCTACTTTTCTTGGTAATAGCACTCCCCACTATTTGGAGGCAAGCACCCCTCCTGCATTTCAGTTATGCTGGGGTCATATTTCATGTTGATCCCTGGTCACTAGGGAGGGGCTGGGATTACTTAGAGAGAGTCAGTAGAGGACAGCCAAGGGCAGGACCCTGAGGAATGTCAGCATTTAAAAGGCATGCAAGAGTATATCATGAGATTTATTGTTAGAAAAAGCACACTTTAAAAGTCATAAGGAATTATTGGAGAAGTAGAAGAAAAACTAAAAGAGAATAGCATCAGATAAAACAAGGAAGAAGAGTTTCAGGAATATTAAATAGCGAATTAAGTGGAGGTAAGATGTGAATTGAGAAGAGGCAATTGATTTAGCGTGAGGAGCTCCCTAATGACTTGAGTGACAGCTGATTCAGTATGAGGATCGGGGAAGAAGTCTGAAGCGTGGGTGAGAGGTGAAGAAGTAGAGACAATTACATAGATTAGTTTCCTCAAATTTAATGTTTCAAAGAAGTACAACTATCATGATTAATACTGCTATATTATACGTTAAAGTTCCAAGGCTATATATGACTATCAAGTAATATCAGTAAGCATTCCTATCATAATATTCAAGCAAATGAAATAACATTGCCTTTTTGAGAGAAAAACATATTTTGAAACTTTTACAAGCAGACATAAAGACAGTTGGCATTTCCAAAAAGGCACACGTAATTTATGAAAATCTATTACATTCCCAATTTAGTACAAACTCAAAGCTGATCTAATTCTGATATGTAAAATGCACCTCTCTCCTCTGGATGAAAATGAAATAACAAACCCTTCCAATTAACAGACGTTTAAAATCTACTCAATTTGATTGCTAACACGTCAGAGGAAGGACATGTTGTCCTTCCCCAAGATTTTAGGACCTAATGTTTACCGTGATCTTAGATCTCGCAAACACAAACTACTAAAGAAGTCAGGTGTTTCTTGATTTATATAGAGTCAAAATTCTGTTCCACTGGGGAGAAGAAAGAGAGGGTAGTTGTTTAATGGGTGTGGAGTTTCAGTTTTACAAGACGAAAAAGTTCTGGAGATCTGTTTCACAACAATGTAAATGTACATAACACTGATGAACTGTACACTTTAGAAACAGTTAATATGGTAAATTTTATGTTATGAGTTTTTCATCACAATAAAATACAGAAAACTATTCAAAAATTCTATTTTTTACACAAATTATTACTATAAAACATGTTAGACACTCTGAGAGGATAAGTGCTTTTCCTTTTGGATTAAAAAAGTAGATTAGCTTTCAAGTTGCTTAGAAGTGTAGGGAAGAAGAAAGACACAACGGAATTCAGAAGGGCCTCTAACTTTTTGTTTGTTTGATAATACCTATTTGAACATGTTCACAGTCCAAAAAGAAGTCAAGGGAAAGGAAAAAACACTAAAAATACAGGAGAAACAGTAAAGATGTAACAAAGAACGCATGAATAATGAATGGCCTTCTAGAAGACATAAAGGATTAGATCAAGAGTCTATATGGAGGGGTAATACTTTATAAAGGAGGGACAGGATGGCAAGAAGGAGCTGATGTAAATGTACATAAAATATGCAGGTGTGAGAGTTGAAAAATGTGTAAGCCATGGCTTCAATATTTTTTCTAAAGTAGAAGGCATACCTCTGAAAGACAGGCTGAGGTGTGATGTGGCTTTGGAATTGCCAGTGAGGGAGTAGGATAGGAACAGATAGCCAAGCTGCTCTGAGGGCTCAGATAAAAGTGGAAATATTCAAACTGCTAGTGATACCCATATATTGATATGTGGGATTTTCTCTAGCTGAACAAGCATAAACGTGGAGAAGACAGAGATTCATCTAAGGTTGGGAATTCTGGGTTATATGCTGGGTTGAGAATTAATAGCAGGAATAGCAGGAAGAGAATGGAAGAATGAAGTGTATTATGGTACTCATATGGTAGAGGAAATTTAGTGAGACCTTCAGGAAGGTGATAGATTAGGAGAAAAAGGAGAAGTTGAATGACAAGAGATCTTGATGAATTCAAGACCTGGTGATAATGCAGGAACTGATAAAGTGAAGAGAGCTATGGTCACATTGTGGTATGTTAGGATTTTAAAAAGTTCAGAGAACAATGTCTGCTGATGCTGAGGTCCACAGAGGATGGAGATCATTGAATGTAGGGGATGATGGATGAAATTGGAGAAAAGTGAATCTGTGAGTCAGGACTCAAGTTTCTGCCTCTTTACTCCCCAAAGCATCTCAATTGTGATATTGGATATTTTTAATGTAAGACATTACCTTTAAGAGAATGTCTCTTGGGTTACTTCTATAGATAACTAATCTCATCATAGGCAAAATTTTCACTTGTTCAACTTTCTGAAGATAACTGCACTTTCAGGTTCTTCGGAGGGCACCCCATCACGAACTGCCCCTGTAGATGGCATTGCTGTCTGTATCATTTGGTTTCCAAGCAACAATGCCCTCACTCCGATACTCTACTTTCTCTTGTATGAATTGCTTGTCGAAATAATCAAATTCTAAGTTTCCAAATTTTGTTCCGTCCCTCTCAGAACTATAACTGTTATGCAAATTATTGGTGCTTAATTATGTTTGAATGCTTGGCTGAGCGAAAAAAATAAACAGGTGCTAGTTAAGTTCTTTGTGTGTAAATAGGGCATTCACAGATGAACACAGAAGTTTTAAAAGATAGGAGGGTACTGAAAAATGGAAGTCTAATTCACCTGCCTCATTTTAAATATGAGAAAACTGAGGGTCGGGAAGCTGCCTTGACTTGCACAAGGTCACACAGCCAATTTGGATGCCTTTCAGAAAGCTGAAGGTCATGATTCTTGCACCATGTCCCATCTTCAAACTTGGTATTCCAATTCTCTTATCTGAGATAATTTTTGTATAATCAAAACAATATGTTAATATAGTTTTAACCCCTAAACTAGTCTTTTAAGTGAAACATTAATAAAAGTAACTCAACTAAAAAAATCAATAAAAATAATAGTCCATTGGCTGGATTTCCTCATTTCATTTTCATTGACCTGAGACCACAGAATCAGCTAAGATCTTGATCACAGACTCCTGTTCCTCTGCTCCTTCTATAGGTGGAAAAAAAAAAAAAAACTTACTTTTCCAGAAATGCCACACAGGCTTTCTGTCCATAGATCTGTGCAATCCTCTTTGGTGTGTCTCCAAAGAAGTCGGGGGCATCGATGGCAGCATGCAATACATGGAGAGTTTTGAGTACATTCAGATGGCCTGATTCTGCTGCAAAATGAGCTGGGGTCCAGCCCACACTAGTAACCAGGCAGGGCCTGGCTCCATATTCTATCAGGAGCCGTATCACCTCCATTTGCCCTTAGACGTACCAAGAAGAAACAGGATGAGGTTAGGATAAAGATGTCCCAAGTGGCCTGAGGCCAGGGCCAGCCTAGGTAACACAATAGAAGGGGAAACTTTGCCTTTGAGGAGCCTCCAGTTTCCTGTTATCATCCCCTCCTCCCTTTTCCCTCTTCTCACCAGGGACTCAGTGCTCTACCTCACCCCACGAACCTTGTTCCCACCCAGGGCCTGAGCCCTGCAAGCCTTCCCTGTCCTCATTCCAAGACATTCTCCTCCCCTGTGCATTGCCACAGGCCCTGCCCAGGAATCTTGCTTTCTCTCCCAAGCCACACGATACCTGCCTATTGGTAAGACCCACTGTGCTTCTGACAGTCTCAACACTGAGCCAAAACCAAATATTTTAAGTCCTATTTACGTGATAAATAGCATGGGTTAAGAGCACAGGCTTTCCAGTTGATGGATGTGATTTCATACCCTGATAATCCCACTTGCTAACAAGTGGCACCTCAGACAAGAAACAAATATCTGAGGCCAATTTCCTCATTTGCAAATTAAGGATATTACCCCTTATATCACTGAATTCTTGTAGAGTGCAGGTGAAATCACAGACATGAAGTACACAGTGCCCAGCACATAGCAAATCTTCACTAAAAGGTGTTTCGGTACAGCTACCATCACTTTGTACTTAGATTTTCGCAAAAATATCCCAACTAATTTCTCTGCAGCCAGTCTTGCTTCTTGTCAACCCATTCTCCACACAGGAATCACAATAAATGTTTAAAAAGCAAAGTTGACCATAGCACTTTCTTACTTAACATTCTTTAATGGCCTTCTATTGCCAAAGCCTTTGAGAGGCCCATTGCCTGAGTTTTTGCCACTATCTTCCTCTAATTCTGTAACTGAGCTATGTAAGGTGTGGGGGATTCAGTGAGGAATGAAGCAAAGTCCCTATCCTTCTTTGTGATGCTCTATTCCTGTTAGAGGTTGAGAGGGCAAAGGACTAATATTAACTGAGAGCAGACTATAAGATAGGCACTGTACACTCATTATTTTACTGAATTCCCATCACAAGGCTCCAAGGTGGCATTCCTGCACACGTTATTTAGATATCAGGCCCAGAGACATCGAATAACTTGCTTAAGATGCTACAACTAGTAAGCAGTGACATCAGGATTAAAATGTTCCATCTGGGGCCAGGCGTGGTGGCTCACACCTGTAATCCCAGCACTTTGGGAGACTGAGGTGGGCGGATCACTGGAGGTCAGGAGTTCAAGACCAGCCTGGCCAACATGGAGAAACACCTTCTCCATTAAAAATACAAAAATTCACTAGTCATGGTGGCACACACCTGTAATCCCAGCTACTTGGTAGGCTGAGGCAGGAGAATCGCTTGAACCCAGGAGGCGGAGGTTTTAGTGAGCTGAGATTGTGCCACTGCACTCCAGCCTGGATGACAGAGCGAGACTCTGTCTCAAAAAAAAGAAAAAAAATGAAATGAAGTTTCCATCTGGCTCTAAAGAAATGTTTGTTCCACTCCCCCACATAGCCTACTGATTGATAGCCTCATGAATGGTGGACTCAAAAGGGCAGATCTACCTAAGCATTGCCCACTCACCTTTGATTGCAGCCCAGTGAAGTGGGGTCCGGTCATTCCAGTCTACATCTTTGTAGTTTGGATCACAGAGACCTTTCTTCAAAATCTTCTTCACTAAGCTGTAGTCTCCTGCAGCCACAGCTTGGTGAAGCTTTGTCATGTCTGACATTTTGGCCAATTCCATGACAGAAAACAACTGTGGGAGAGACATGCCACTTAGGAAATTCTATGTAACCCTTTATTCCTAGCGAGTAATCCTATAGACTTCTGTATCATTTATTTCCTTTCCTGCCGCATGCATTTGCCTCTCAGTTTGCCTCATGTGTGTGTCGTGAGTGTGTACTTAGACCTTAGCTCCTGTGGATAGTGCCTGCCTGTCCCCTACCCTAAAACTATTGGTGGCTCCCACTGCACACAGAATTATGTCTAAACTTACGGGCCGATACACTGCTACCTGGCCTCAAACCATCCTCCAGTGCTATTTCCTACTCCTACTTCAGAGTTCTAGTAGTGTTCCCTTACATTAGTAAGTAAGTAAGTTAGTAAGTAAGTTAGTAAGCGAGAATTACATGTAATTCTGTGCCTTTTCTTTCTTATCTATAGAATGGATATAATCTGCCAGGGTTGTTGTAAGGATAAATGTCAATTTGCATAAAAAATTATATTGGATACAGGGCAGGTGCTCCCTGAAAATTAAATAGTATTAATGTTGTTACACCCATTGAGATGGACACGCAATCACACAAATAAATACCTAAAAATTGTTATTAATGTTATGCCATAAACTAGCAGTTCTCAAACTATAGTCTATAGACCCTCAGAAATCCCTGGAGTGCTTTCAGGGGATGTGTGAAGCCAAAGCTGTTTTCATTATATTGAAATATTATTGGCCTTGTTACACTGTGTTGACAATTGTTCTGATGGCTCAAAAGCAATAGTGTAGAAAACTGCTGGTACCTTAGCATGAAGCAAGGCAATGACACCAAACTGGACCTGGAATCATGCCATTTACCACACACTCAGAGTAAATCTTAAAAAGCCAGTTACATAGGAACATCCTAAATGAAACAATAAGAATTATTTTTATTAAATCTTTATCTTTGATTACATGACTAAATAAATGCGTTTTTAGAATATCATACAATGAAATGTGTGAATGTTTAGAAAATATTTATCACCCTAAAGACCAATATTTTCACGACAAAGAAAGGATGTTACAAAATCATGCATGGATAAAGAGATCCATTTGGTAGACCAATGGATTTTAATAAAACCATATAGAAAGTGCATTGATATCATTTCAGATTGCACATTGCAACTAATCTTTAAGACACTACAACTTACACAATTTTGTTGTAGTATCAAACAATATCCACAATTACCTGAAAATATTCCTCCCTTTTCCAACTTTATATATATATAATATATATGTGTATATGTACTCACATATATGTATATATAATATACATGTGTATATGTGTACGTGTGTATATAATATATAATTATATATTATATATACATGTATATGTATATGTGTATGTATATATATATCATGCACATATATGTATATATACATTATATATACGTGTGTGTGTGTGTATAACCAGATTTGCTTTATATACTTTAACCAAAACAACAAACTGAATGCAGAAGCAGATAAAAGAAACCAGCTGCCTTCTATTAAGTCAGATATTAAAGAGATTGGGCAGGGGAGAGTAAACCTATGTGACTCGCCACATTTGTTTTGGAAAATATATTTATTTTCATAAAATGTCATTTATATTATAGCGTAATAAGTTTATTACAGTTTTTTAAATGAACTAATCAATATTTAAAAGTTTTCTCAGTTTTAATTTCCAGTAGAATAAATTGACAGCTATAACCTACATAAACAAAAGCTCTCTGGGGTTCTCAATAATTTTTAAGAGTAGAAAGAAGCTCTGAGAACAAAAAGGTTGAGAGCTGCTGACGTAAACAAGGAGCTGAGATAGAAAACAAGAATGGAGTGCCACTTGAGATGGGGCCATTGGGAATGTCTCTGATCTCAAGATTTAAGTTGGGATCATAAGAAGGAGCTGGAGTCAACTTCATTAACTGTGACCAGCAGCAGCAGCCCCTGGGAACTTGTTAGAAATGCAAATTATTGTGCTCAGCCCCAGACTTACAGAATCTGAAACTCTGGGCGGGGGTCCGGCCATCTTTGTTGTGGTAAGCCCTCCAGGTGAGTGCTTTGAAATGTGAGAACAGCCCTGGAGGGAGAGAAAGAAAAGTAAATGTAATTAAAATGCAATGCCCTAAATGCCCAGAGGACAGAGAGAAAGAGCCATTCACAAAGATCTGAAAGTAAAAGGAGCTTTCTCTAAAAATGGCCTAAGCTGGGCCCTGATGTGATGGGTCAGAGACACATTGGCGACTGAGGGAGGTGGAGGATCCCCAGCTGAAAGACAGCATGTATGTGGCCGGAGTCACACACTGCAAAGGGCAAGTAGTTCCTAATGTGTAAACCAAGAGTCAATAAACTTTTTCTGTAAAGAACCAGATAGTAATTTTTATGCCAAGAGGAAAAAAAAAAAAAGAGGAGATAAAAAGAGAAGCAAAAATTATGCCAAGAGTCTATTATATATATGTAAGAAAGAAAACTCCCGCTCCACCCTGCCCCCATTGCCTGGGGTGGATCTTTCTACCCTCTTTGTACCCTGGAGCCCTCAGCTGCAGATATTCTTAGGGGAAGGAGGACAAGCCTAAGGGGGAAGGGCCTGGTCAGCGAGATGGTCAGTTTCACTCTGCCCTAGTGATGCTCAGATCCCAGTGAGCTTTCTCTCCTCCTAGAGGAGTCATCTCCAGTTGATTGGCAGGAGACACGGAGGCTCATGGAGCCACCAACTCCCATACTGAGATTCCACTGCTCAGTCGCAGCAGTTGCCACCAGCAGAGTCCCCATTGTGTAGGTGGTGACCAGCAGGGCCTGGGCAGTGGCCAGGCACAGCTGTGGGCTGCTGAGGGGGCAGCAGGGGCAGAGGGCATTGCCTGGGCTTGCTCTGGGAATCTCACTGTGCTATCCCATGGAGGTTCAACACCTTAAATGGTGACCACGGGCCTACGAAAGCGGGGTGAGCCAGATTTGGCCTGTAGACCATAGCGTGCTAACCTCTGATGTATGCAAATCATTAGAGATCTTGTTAAAATGCAGATTCTGCTTTAGTAGGTCTGGAACCTGGCCTGAGATTCTGCATTTGTAACAAGTTCTCACAATGGTACTAGCTCACTTACCACACTCTGAGTAGCAATATCTCTGTGGCTGAAAAGTAAGGTATAGACTGGCAGGAGGCAAAATTGGAGAGCTGAGGAGGGAGTAAGGATGTGGCAGCTGTTCTCAACTGAGGGGCTACATGAGAATCAGCAGTGGATTTTAAAAAATACAGAGGCCTGGGCCTCAGTCCAAAAGGAATCAGAATCTTTGGGTGTGCAGGACAAGGATTGGGCATGTTTTGTGAAGTAGATGCTCTGTACATACTATGTTAGGTAACAGAGAAGATGGCACAGACTGCATTTTACTTTTAAAATTCATTTTAATAGAAATCCCTTACACCAGAGTGTTTGATCAATGACAAAATAGTAAACAAAAATGCTAGAGTGTTTCTAATCTGAGGGTGCCACTAAAATAAAACCATTTTTTAAATCAGTATCTAGAAGTCTTTCGCTTGTCTTTCATAGAGTCCTTTAAGCAGGTTTACATTTCAACCAACCCCATTTGTCCCACATTTGAGTTCATGCCAAGATTCCGTAACTTCCCATGGGTGAGTTGCAATTCAAGTGGAAGCATTGGGCAGCAAAATTTATTTCCAGAGAAATGGAAAAGCTGATTCCAAAAAATCATATGGAAATGCAAGGGATCCAGAAGAACCAAAACAATCTTAAAAGAGAACAAAGTTAGAGGACTCACACTTCCCGATTCCAATAAGTATGCCAGGACAATTCAGTGACAACATAATAGTCTTTTCAATAAATGATGCTGAGACAACTGGATATCTACAGGTAAAAGAATGAAGTTGGTCCTCTCCCTCACAGAGATTTATTCCTGCGTTTTCCTCTAAGAGTTTTATAGTTTTAAGTCTTACTTTTAGGTCTGTGATCCGTTTTGAGTTAATTTTTATACATGACAACAATTGCCACAAAACAATTGAACATAAATATAAGGGTTTTTTTCTAGACTCTCAGTTCTACTCCATTGCCCTAAATATCTATCTTCATGCTAGTACTACACAGTCCTGATTACTGTAAGTTTGTAGTAAGTTTTGAAATGGGAAAGTCTGAGTATTCCAATGAGCTATATACCCAAGAGAAGAAAAACATATCCATATAAACATTTGTACATGAATGTTCATAGAAGCATTATTTATAAGAGGCAAAAGTGGAAACATCCCAAAGGTTCATCAATAGATGAACAGATACACAAAATGTGGAATATCCATATAAAGGATTCTTATTTGGCAATAAAAAGGAATGAAGTACTGATACATACTTTATGGATGAACCCTGAAACATGCTAAGTGAAAGAAGCCAGTTACAGAAGACCACATATTGTATACCTCCATGTATGTGGAATGCCCAGAATAAGCAAATCTAGATAGTTAGAATGTAGACTATAGGCAGCCTAGGGCTGCGATGGAGGTTGGATGGGGAGTGACTGCTGATAAGTACAGGATTTCTTTTTGGGGTGATGAAATGTTCTTAAATTAGATTAGACGCTTTCACAACTCCAAAAGGCCCAAAACCACTGAATTGTACGTTTGAAATGAATCCAATTTTATGGTATGTGAAGTGTATCTTAACAAAGCTGCTTTACAAAAAAACTATTAATTAGAAGCTTTCTACAAAACAAAAACAAACACAATTTGTTTTCAGAAAATATATACAATTCACTAGCTTAGCACTGACTACTGAAATTTATCAATTGGTTCCTTTAGCAACCAATCCTTGTGCATTTGGTTAAATGCACTTGATTTCCTATCTTTATAGTAGAGGCACATCTACCATAAAGATAGGAAATCAAGTGCAAAGTAGTCCACAAATATCAGTTCTAATAAGTGTGAGTGGTTTTTAATAACTATAGTAAATAAGAAAGGGTAACTTAAAAACACTTACTGTCTTCTGTGAAATTTGAGGAGCTCTGTGCTGGCAGGCACTCCTAACCATCCGGAGTGTTGTGTCCATGCCATGGAAACTGACTCCTCCTTCTGCATGAAAGCCAGCCAGTCAACTTCAGCTTCCCTAGGTGTCTGGTGGGGTGGGATTGCCAGTCTGCTTCACACCTAACTCTTCAGCAGTTCCAGGCATCTTTTTTAGTCCAAATGTGTTGGCCCTAAACAGGTTCTTTCAAATAGAATTTAATGCAAAAAATAAAAATAAAATAAAATTTAAAAAGCTGTGAATGATTGTCTGCCCACATAACACTGTGATGGAGGTAGGCTGCTTACAGACCACATAACCATAAGAGATGTGAGACCTGTGGGGGAGTGGGGACAGTGTGGGCTCCTCACATTCAGAAGCAGCTGTCAGGTCTTGGGCAAGTTCCTTAACTTTAGAGAGGTTTTTTTTTCTTTTTTTTTTTTTTTCTCACCAATAACATGAAATTTTAACATCTTTTTTTGTATAGTGCTATTATATATGACTAGCTAAAATAATTTAGAAAACACTTGGCACAGGGTAGATGCTTTTACAAAAAAGAAGAAGAAGAAGGAGGAGAAGGAGGAGGAGAAGGAGAAGGAGGAGGAGAAGGAGAAGGGGAAGGAGAAGGAGAACCAAAGAAAAATTCCTAGGTGCTTTCTTTTTGCTTCCTCTTTTTACACCTTGCTCTAAGCAAATATCTACCATATTGATGATGATGCTGGTCAAAAAGACCTATTTCTGGCCGGGCGCGGTGGCTCACGCTTGTAATCCCAGCACTTTGGGAGGCCGAGACGGGCGGATCACGAGGTCAGGAGATCGAGACCATGGTGAAACCCCGTCTCTACTAAAAAATACAAAAAATTAGCCGGGCGTGGTGGCGGGCGCCTGTAGTCCCAGCTACTCGGAGAGGCTGAGGCAGGAGAATGGCGTGAACCCGGGAGGCGGAGCTTGCAGTGAGCCGAGATTGCGCCACTGCACTCCAGCCCGGGCGACAGAGCGAGACTCCGTCTCAAAAAAAAAAAAAAAAAAAAAAAAAAAAAAGACCTATTTCTTCTTCCTCTCTTTCTACGTTTTCCCTGCCTTTTCCCTCTCTCCTTCCTTTTCTTTTTCCCTCTCTCTGAAGGGAGTTCCTCTCTCTCACTCTCTCTCTCTCTCTCTCACTCTCTTTCCCACCTCCCTCATTCTCCATCCATTTCTCTCCCTGCCTTTCTTCCCATATGTATTTAGTAAATGCCTTACATCTGTCAAGCACCACTGTACTGGGTGGGCCCTGTGAAGATCAAGATACTCATTGTTCCTGTCTTCCTTGAGCTTTTGGTCTAGATAAGAATAAACAAGAAAGCAAATAAATGTACACAAGTAGACTCACAACCTGTACAAGTACCATGAACAAACTATACAATAGCAGAGAACACCAGGAAAGGAGTATGGGCAACATAGGGGATGACATTTGAGGGTCTGAGGGGAGACCTGGCACAGCAGAAGAAATCAGGCATCTGAAGAGCTACGAAGGTGACCTGGGAAGAGGGAGGGGAGGAGCTTGGCTTAGGTGAAGAATGAAGAAGAGGAGGATGCAGCTGGTTTATGGAGTGTGGGGCAAGTAGAAGATGAGATCATTCCCAGTCTACTAGGACATGGTAAGTAGTTTGGATTTTATTACAAGTATAATGAGTAGACGTTGGAAGCACTTAAACAACGAAGAAGAATGTGCAACTTTTATTGTCTTAAAAGACTGCTTTGACTATATTGTGGAGAATGGAGCAAAGGGAGACAAGATTGAAAGCAGGAAGATTGCTGAGGAGGCTACTGTGGAAGTCCAGACAAGAAAGGATGGTGACTTGGTGAACTGTGGCCATAGAGATGAGAGAAGTGAGTGAAATTAAAAGTTTTTTAGGTGGGAACATTGACAGAAGTTGCCAATGGATTAGACATGAGTACTGGGGGGAAAGAGGGCATCAAGGATGATCCTCGGGTTTCTGGCTTGATGAACCTGGTGGAAGGTGGTGACATTGGTGGTAGGAGGTGACTAGGGTAGGGCCAGGTTTGGGTAAGGGAAGGACAGTATAAATGAAGTGTTCTGTTTCAATGTGTTAAGTTTGAGATACCTATAAGACACCCAAATATCAAGTAGGAATCCAGAGTTCTGTGACTTTGGGCTAAAGATACATATTCTGGAGTTATCAGCATATAGGTGACATTTAAAGATGTAAGAGTATATCAGATAATCTAAGGATAGCAAGTGCAGAGAGGAGACCCAAGCTCTGAGGCCCACAGATCTGGCAGCAAAGAATAATTAGCAAAGGGTATTAAGAAGCACCACTGAGAGGTAAGAGGGAAACCAGAAGAATTGAGTCTTACAGAAGCCAAGAGGAGAAGAGTGTGGTTAGAAGGAGTAGCTGTCAACCATGTAAAAGGGAGTAGAGTTTAGTGTGTGTCTATCACAAGCCAGAAAGATGCACATGAGACCCCTTCCCCACCCTCAAAGAGCTCAGTGCCTCATCACCCTTTCTAAGATTTGTAACAGTTCTGGTTCAGCTTGATTTTGTTGAACAAATACCTGATGAGTAACTAGTATGTGTTGATGCAAGGGTGCAGAAACAGAGGTCTTGCCCTCAAAGAGCTTGTAATAAGGGACAGATGGTAAAAAGTTGCATGTGTCTGGGGCCTCACCTTCTCTTACACCCTCTCACAGATTTCCTTCCCCTAATAACAGGTGTCCCACATCTAATTTCTTGACAAGCCATGAGCTGGCCAGAGAGTGAGGCAACCAAAGGGAGAGGCCCCCAGGATTTCCCCAGGATTTTCCACAAGTCAAGATTGAGTTACTTCCACTATACTAAAAGGAAGAAGAAGAAGAAGAAGTGACAAAAAAAGGTGCAAAATATTGTAGTATGTTTTGAATAAAAAAGTAAAATTTTGACATAATACACAGGGCTATATAAAAATAAGTAAGGCCAAAATAAATCTTGATCTTATGAAAATATTAATTATTTGTTAACTACAAATAGTAGGGTCTGCTAATGTGACACTCAGTTTGTATGATACATGTTTCTCAGTGCTCTTAGTGTGCCTTTGTGACTGAATGAAGGTCAAAAGTCTACATTCAAGAGTCTCTTGCCTATCCTGCAATAGGACACAGAGGCCACCTGGCGCAATATCTATGGGCCAGCCATTGATCTTTGGTCACATTGGCTCAAGCACTGGGACTAAAGTTTCTGGATAAGGTGACTTCCATGAGACCTTTTTTCCATAGAATCAAAGTCATTTTTAGATCAGGAAGAAACTCTGGAAATAACGAATCCAAAACTCATTTTATAGGTGAGAATATTGAGAGCCATTGACATTAAATTATTTATTTAAACTAACACTGCTACTGTGTCTTAATTCATCTCTTACCACCTCCCCGACCCCAGCTAAGTTCAACATACAGAATAGATGCACAGCAACTGCACGTTAAGGGTTCAGTTCAGGGTTCAGGGTTGAGTGGGTATGGTCTGGGCAGCTCTGCCACCCATGAGCTGCTGACTCATGCTTGGGACACTGAGACTTGATTCTCTCCTACCTCCTTCCAATTCTAAAGAGGATGATAATAATAACAAACCCATATAGGCTTTGTTCTAAGTACTTTAAAACACATTAACAAGTTTATTTCTGTGGGGAAGTTACACTTATTGTGCCTACTTTACAGAAGCAAAAACAAAGGCACGTAGTAGTTAAGTTACTTCCTTAAGTTTACAAAGCTAGCTGTGGGACAGTTCTGGTAGTTTGGTTGCAATATCCATGTTCTTATCTACTGTGCCACATATTGCCTCCTGTGGTGGAAGTCAAACTTACATGCAAAAGTTAATGAAATTAAGACCTCTCCCTAGGAAATAACCCAGTTTCAACTGCGTATGAAAGAGGCAACACAGTAAAGGGACGAAATGGTGACTTGGACAATGGGAATGGCAGGAAGGAAATGGAATATTTTTTAGACGGCTTTGTGCCTCAGGCATTGTTCTAAGTATTTTATGGATATTATCTCATCAATCCTAACACCAAGCCTGAAATACAGATAATTTGCAGGCAAAGAAACAGGCTCAGCTGCTCTGCCTATGGAGTAGCCATTCTTTTCTTTACTTCTCTCTTGAAAAAAATATAAAAGAAAGAAACTGAGGCTCAGAGAGCTTAAGCGTACTCAAATCAGGTCTCTGTATTTCTGGCATTTCGTGTTATGAGGATGACAGCTGATGAAACTTGGTGCCTGATGGCGCTACTACCAAAGCTCATACCTCAGGCAAGTTCTAGAGTTCCCTGCATCTGGGACTAGGAGGGTGAGAATTGGGTTCCATCTGGGCTTCTGGATTATTCATTCCCTTCTATCTATATCCATTTTGCTGGAGCTTTCACAGGGCCTCCTATTCAAAGAGTAGAACCTGAGTTGACATCTTGGACCACCCATGGGAAGAGACTGGAGAAAAAGCACGTGCTGGATCTAGGATTCCAGCATTGCTGCTGATCAGCCCAAACTAGAAGTGTGTGTCAATCCATCATGAAGCTTGTAAAATCTTGTTCTGGGGAGTTAGGATTTCCAAGTGGGCCATATTTCCTCTAAGGTGTTGTTTTACCAGCAGATACCAGCTTCAAAGACAGCTATGGCTCTCCTCTCAACTCTCTCCTGTGTGCTGCACAAACTCAAGGTGGGCCTACGTAGCTCCCCCCTTCTGTAGACTCTGACTCTTGCATGGGTTTACAAAAGGGCTCCATATCACTGCCTTGGTATCTCATATCCCTCCCACCAAGGAGCCCTTGTCCAGACATGTCATCCTTTCTAGCCTCTCTGGTGGACCTATTGTCCCTGAATCAAGTTTCTTGAAGGAGTCTCTTTGGCGGATACATTTACAACAAATATTTCCTGAGCACCTGATCACACATGTGAAAAAGATCACATCTCTCTTTAAGGAGTTACTAATCTAGTTGAGGAGGTAAGATATTGCACAACAAAATGTAATCGAGGCTATGTTAAATGCTGTAAGAGGGGCACTAAAGCACTTGAAGACTGGTATACAGGAATAAGCGGGTATGCTGGACATCCTCCATTTGTCTCATCAGATCCACTCTTAATTTTTCTCAGCTGGCATCCATGGACTCTGGTGCCACTGACTTCCAGTTGGGCCTGGGCAATTTCCAGCGTGAGATTGAAGGATGGATGGAGAATGGGTTTGGAATATTTAGTCCCTTGGCCTCCTTCCTGCCTGAGTGCCAAGGGTTTGCTGTGAAGGTCACAGTTCCTCTCTGGTGGCCTTCTCTATAGAGTTGCTCTTGCCAGGTCACAGCTACTGCTTTCTCCTCTTGCTCTTGCAGGCGCATGCATGATAAGGGCTCTTCAGTGTTGTTTGCCCAGAGGCACTGCACTATGCTTTGTTGGGTTTCCTAAACTCTGCTTTCACCTTTGTCCACATTCACTTTGTTAAACATTCATCCAATAATCCAGTTTGAGCATGTTGCATGCTTGCTGCCAGGACCTGGACCAATAAAGTAGGAATTCAACAAGCTAAGGGGATGCCATGACATGAAGTCCAGAATGGCTGAGCATAAAGTGAGCTGAATATGGGAGACCTAAATGAAAAGGAGCTTGAGGCCAGATCCTGGGAGGACACAAATGCCACGTCGGGATGTCTAGATTTTATCTGTACCTGTGTCCAGTGGGACACATTGGCAGTTTCTGAATGGGGAAGTAGACTGAGTTAAAGTCCATCCCTCACTTTTGGAGAGGTAATTTTGCCATAAGAATGTAAAATGTATTCTGGAGTAAAGGATACCCATGGAGATGGAAGAGAAGAACGAGTTAGAAGACAAAAATATGCATATAATCTGACTCAGAAAATTCATTTCTAGGTATTTCTCACAAATAACTAAAAACATGCACAAAGATTTAATTGCAGTGATAGTCACTGAAGTACCTTTTCAAAAATTAAAAATTATGAACAACCCAAATTTTCACTAAAAAGAAAATAAATATTTAGCCTTTCAAACCAATTTTGTAGATGTGGATTTGTTGGCTTGGTAAAATGTTAGTAGTATATGGCTGAAAGAAAATAGAGCCTTATATAAATGGCCAATAATTTCAGTATATGTATTTGTTTTTGTGGAAAAAGCTTAAATGGATATATATTTAATTAGTAATAAGCACTTTTTTAATGAGCATGTATAATTTGTGTAAACAAAAGAAACATTTTGTAATTGTCAAGGTTAGACCTTTTGAGGGCCTTGATTAGCATGAAAACAGTAGGAACTGTGCAACCAGATAAAGGATGTGGGTGACTGAATCACAGTGCCAACTGAGAGAAACCTGGGAGTTCGGATTTAGCACAATGCTTCCCACATCTTGATTAAGGTGAGTAAGGGTGTTATCAATGACTGGGGTAAGGAAAAATGCCCTGGAGACCAGTTTGGCAGGCCAGATGGTAGAATCCAGTTACTGAATGCATACAAACAAACCCATTGTGACATCCACAGTTCTCAAGTCCCTAAGTGAACCACGTCCACAAAAGATATCAAGGCATTGCCAATGAGGAATGAAGGCTTAGCCTGGCATTGCATAATAAGTTTTTGAATTGGCTAAAATATCAAATCAAAGATTAGTTTTTTCTACTTCAAAAACTTAGAGGCATAGTTATCATCACTGGACTCTTAGACCTCAAATTCTATTCTCAGACCATGATATTCTCCCTTCCCACTTCTGTCACTCTGTCTTGTGGTAGGTTCTTCCAACCCACACAAACCACCAGTACCTTCCAGGTCTTCCTAGTTATTCACATATATATTCATATATGTATGAATTGTCTTTCTCATATGTATATTTATGTGAAATATCACAAGATTTCTCTTCAAACAGCCTGCTCAGCTTCTTATTCTCTAATTCCAAATTACCGCCCCTCTTTCTTCTCCTTTTCTTCTTTCTGATTTTACTACATGCCCAGGCATGCCACAGCCCCAGCTCACATTTCTTTCCTTATTTGGGAATGGACTGGCGCTCTAGTCCTCTGTAGATGACCCCTTCCTCCTCTTCCCTCTCTCCCATCATAAGCCCACCTTATCTAAGAAAGTTTAAATATTTAACCAATCGAGTCTAGTTTAGATTGTGCGGTCCGACCCCAGCCGATGGGGAAAGGACACAGAGGCAGGAGTCATTTTAGGAATAAAAGCTTCTACTCTCCTTTGTTCAGTGTGCTCTCGTGGCAATCATCCCTATGAGAAGCACCCTTCTGCGCAGAAGTAAATTTGCTTTGCTGAAAAATCCTTTGTTTGCTCCTTTTTCTTTAAGACTCCAAACTTTATTTCTAACAAATTACATATCTCTATATGCATATATATCTATATACATACTAATAGGTAACATCTTTCAAGTGCTCACTCTGCTTGTCAAACATTGTTCCAAGCACTTTACATGCATTATTCCTTATCCTCACTACAACCCAGTGATGTAGTTGTTGTTATTATTTCCATTTTATAGATTAGGAAACTGAGGGGTTAGAAGGCTACATAACTTGCCCAAGACCTTTGAAGGAGTACAGGTAGAGCTGGATTCCAGGCTTTGTCTGACTCTGCTCTCTTAATAACCACACTCACATCTTAATAAAGCATCTAGAAGGTATGTACCAAATTGTTAAATAATTACCAAATGAAGTTGGGGTTATAGGGCAACCTGAACTTCCTATTTTTTTCTGTTTTGTTTAGATTTCTAGCAATATCAATATTACATCTTAACTGGAAAAATGTTTTCAAATCACCATCCATTATGTCATTTTCTTACGACATAATTGATCATGTTGTGATGTACTACTATTGCCATGTGCTAGACTTTGTACTGGATGTGAGAATAAAAATGATGTGGTTCCTGTCCTCAAGGTGCTCACTGTCCAAACTCTATTACATTACCCAGAGGACTTTTTTAGCAACCCCAGCCCTCCTTTCATTCTTATCTTCTGGTTTGTCCTATCCATAGGCCTAATGCTCTTGACATGATGGAGAACTTGACATTCCCAAGATGTATTATTCACTTTTAGGCCCCTGAGCCTTTGCTCATGAAGTTCCATATTCTGTAGAACAAATAGGAGTTCATCTGGAATAACTCCTACTCATGCTTGAAAGCTACTGCCATGGTGAAGTCTTTTCACAAAGTTCTAATCTTGAAAAGTTTTAAATATGTATTCTGTACAATCACGAGCATAGTTCAAATAAGTGGCAGTGAAATACTAAAAATGAAAAACAAGAGTCCCCACCTCAGCCAACCCCAACCCCAAGGTCAACCTCAGTCTCAATTTCATTGCCATTCTCCAAACTCTTAATGGTTTCTGCTTTTAGATTTCTGGTGGTGATCTCCATGTTTCCAAAATAACATGCTATCTTATTATATTTCCTGGTACATCATCTTAGGCCCTATCTACCTAATTTTTCCTAAGAGAAATGAAGATTTAACTCACATACACACTGGTCTTATCTCCTCCCTAACCTCCTCATACAGATATGTCTCTATATTCAGCCCTGCACTGCTCTCTCCTCTGTACACCCAGACCATTTTGTCCTGTCAACTACAGACAGTATCTTTTGACTGTCACTTCCTAAAGTGAGAACCTGAGTACCCCACCCTTCTCTCCACCTTGCTCCTGCTCCTACCCCTTTCTACCTATTGACGTTTACCCTGTGCATTAAAAAAATTAATCATATTTACATTATCTTTTAGAGTCATAGTTCTTCTTTGACTTGCTTATAAGGTGAATCTAAAAGCAGAAAACAAATACGCAGCATTTCTGTGACTATGTGAATATTGTTCCCTGTAATCTAGTGGAGGGCTTGATTATGCTTCCTGCTCTCAGTCATTCGGAGAACATTCAGATTTCAGATTTAAATGGGATCTCCTGTTTGAGACACCACTAATAGCTCAGAATCAGTCCATTTTAGGTACATCACACTTGCATCAGGCCTTTCCTGGACACTTTCTCCCTCGAAGATCCTAGTTTTAATTTCAACTTTATATTTTAGATGGAAATAATTTAACCGTAATTTTTTTTCTTTGCATTCTGTCACCTTCTAACAACCTCCAGGGCTTCCAAGTTCCTAGTCATGCTTTCGATTGTATTGAACCCTATTTTTCCCTCCAGTCTTCCTACTGCAATCAGGATGGGTTGCTTCCTAGCCTCGACACTGCTGCCATTCTGGGACCTCTCCTGCTTATCTGGGTTGGAGCCACTTTTCTTTGGGTCCCAGACAGTGAGGTTTCCTTGACTGCCACATCTTTCTCAGGATAATTAAATAACTCACCTTGCTGAACTCCCACAGTCCTCTGTATTTCCCTAATAGGGTAGCACTTAATGTTGTTATTTCCTTATCCTCTAGGGAAGGATTGTGTCTTATTTGTCCTTGAAATGGTACCTGACATACAGCTGGCCCTCATCTCAGTAAACACTATTCAAATTTAAAAAAAAACATTGAGCACATGGCAAGGCACAGTGGCTCACACCTGTAATCCCAGCACTTTGGGAGGCTGAGGCAGGAAGATCGCTTGAGCCTAGGAGTTCAAGACCAACCTGGGCAACATAGTGAGACACTGTCTCTACAGAAAATGAAAATAAAAAATTTAGCCAGGTGTGATGATATGTGTCTGTGATCCTAGCTACTTGGGAAGCTGAGGTAGGAGGATTGCTTGAGCCTGGGAGGTAAAGGCAGCAGTGAGCTGTGATCATGCCACTGCACTTCAGCCTGGGTGACAGAGTGAGACCATGTCTCCAGGAAACAAAAGAGAAAACAAAAAAAAGAAAGAAAGAAAAGAAAAGAAAAAGAAATTGAGCACATTATTATAATTGGCTCTAATATCTTGATTGAAGGGAAGAGCCGAGTCATCAGTTTCATTCATATTAAAGAGGAAATAGGTCTGCTGTGCAGATGGGAAATGAGAGGAGGAATTAATGTAGGAAATAGAATAACAAAGAACCAACTCATAAAAAACTAAAACAACCCATATCAGACACACCTTATAATCTGTATGTCTGTGTTGACTTATCCTCTTGGAATGTGAGGAATATTCTTTATTAATTTTACTTACTGAGTTGCCAGATATAATACAGGAAGCCCAGTTAAATCTGAATTTCAGATAAACAACAAATAACTTTTTAGTATGTGTCCCAAATATTGCATGGGGCATATTTATACTAAAAAACTATTTATTGTTTATCTGACATTCAAATTTCACCAGATGTTCTACATTTTTATTTGCTAAATCTGGGCACTCTTCACTGGGCATGTTCTCAGGGCACTAACCTGCCAAATGCCAACTGCTGTGGGGCTGCTCAGAGCATATGACCTAATGACAGTGGGAGATGACATGTTGCTGGCAATGAGAGAAGTGAATAAAATGTTGCATACTTGTTTTTAGGAGCTATTCTCCAAGCTTAACACCTTTTTAGTGTGGGGTTAGGTCTTCAACTTCAACTTTGTCTTCATCTTTGTCTTAAGGTCAAAAGAAGACATTAGAGATCTCTTTGGTAGGGTATAATGTATCCTTTTAGATTGATATTTGTGGGCCATTTGTTTTACAGGGGGCTAGTCCAGGAAGTACAAGACAATGTCATTAGGCAGATAGAGTTTCATTTAAATTAAAAATAAAATCTACTGTTAGGTTTAAATGAGTCACTGCTTCATTAAGCTATCAGTATTAGACAACACATATTGAATGAATGTTTCCCATAGGCCAAGCTCTGTCTTAAGCATTTCACATGTATTTGCATTTCATGCTCACAAACTGCCTCTGACTGACTGATTTTGATTTTCTTGATTTTATGGATGAGGAGACTGAGAAGCAGAGATGATGAACTTCCCCAAGGTCACACCACTCATAAGTGGGAGAAACAAGCTAAAATTCAGGCCATCTTACTGCAGAATACTCAAAATCAAAATAAGCAAAATTTCACCTCCAGTTCTGGCACCTCACCAAAAACCAAAACACGATTTAAAAATATAAAATTTTAATAACACCACACATAAATTTCAAACTACTTTCCCTAAGTTTGTAAGTGAAGTTTTAAATGAGTGTGTTTTTAATTTATTAGAAAGTGGATTGAAGAGAAAACATTGGAAAATGAAGCAAGGCGTTTCAGTTAAACCCCAAATAACTCTGTGTTAAACAGGTGTAAAACGGCTCCTTCTAGCTCCATTTCTCCTCAGACCTAAGTGCTGTTCCTGATTGCCCTTCATTGTCATTTCCGGGGAGAAATGACACCAGCACAGCGGCAGGCCTTCCAATCTGGAGCACGGTCCACACAACTGCCGAGTTGGTGTTCAGTGTACAGTGTACCGGAGTGCGGAAAATGCCCAGGGCATTGCCAACTATAGATGCTCGGAGTAATTCAGTGTATTCAGAGAACATGGTGAAACAAGCAAAACCGGCCTAATTGTGGGGCGAATTCAGCAGGGAGTAAATCTGATCGGCATCAGGTCTGCGGAAAGGAGCTGGTGAGCACGGCACCACCCAGGCATTGCCTGGCTCTGTCCGCGGCGGGCTAAGTTAACCACGGGTCCAGGTGCGGGCCCCGGCCTTGGGGAGGGTGCTGGGTGCGCTCGAGCACGCTCGCGTCGGGAGCCGCCGCTGCTAGTGGGAGGCTGGGGCCACACACGCTCCTCCCCGGTACCTCCTCCAGCATCACCAGGGGAGGAGAGGGTCGAGGCCACAGGGCCGCGCGGGGCGGACCCAGGACACAGCCGGCGCGCAGCCCACCCGCCCGCCGCCTGCCAGAGCTGCTCCGCCCTTAGCCAGGGGGACAGCGGCTGGTCGGAGGCTCGCAGTGCTGGCGGCGAGACGCAGTCGGGTTTGGAGCGCTTGGGTCGCGTTGGTGCGCGGTGGAACGCGCCCAGGGACCCCGGTTCCCGAGAGCAGCTCCGCGCCGCGCCTGAGTGAGGAGGGGCCCCTGGGGCGAGGCGGGAGTGGGAGGAAGGGCACGGTCGCCGCGCTGGAGGCCGGGACCCCGGAGCGGCGACCGGCCAGGGTGGGCTCGCTGAGCCGCACCCGCTCTGCTGGCGGGTCCGGGGCTCACAGTCCCTGCAGCCCTCGGAAACAGCGCTAGGATCCTTGCGGGGAGAAGGAGAGGGTGACGGTATTAGACACCAGTTCTTCCAAACCTTTTCCCGAAAGGAAAGGAAGCAACCCTAAGAGCTCAGAGCTAGGGGGGAGAATCAGGACAGGCAGGGAACACACGGAGTTTTCTTCTTTTCTTTTCTTTCTTTCTTCTTCTTCTTCTTTTTTTTTTTTTTTTTTTTTTTGAGGCGGAGTCTCACTTTGTCGCCAGGCTGGAGTGCAGAGGCGCGATCTCGACTCACTGCAACCTCTGTCTCCCGGGTTCAAGCAATTCTCCTGCCTCAGCCTCCCGAGTAGCTGGGACTACTGGCGCGCCCTATCACGCTCGGCTAATTTTTTTGAATTTTTAGTAGAGACGGGGTTTCGCCGTGTTAGCCACAATGATCTCGATCTCCTGACCTGGTGATTCGCCCGCCTCCGATTCGCCCGCCTCCGCCTCCCAAAATGCTGGGATTACAGGCATGAGCCACCGCGCCCGCCCCGGAGTTTTCTTATCTGTAGATCTCCTACAGGGACAATCTCTCTCTCTCTCTCTCTCACACACACACCCCACTACACACCTCTCACTCTGCCTCCTCTCTCTCTCACACACACCCTTCTCCCTCTCTCCCTCTCTCTCACTCTCCCTTTAAGGAGTATTGCGTCTTTTGGAGCCCAGTTATGAATGGCTGCTGTAGGAACAAAACAAAGCACTCTTTCTCCTACCTGGAGCATCCCCCTGCAGGCCAGATAAGATCACAGCTGTTTCACCAAGTCAAGGGAGAGGCTCCTTTTTAAAAAATTAAGAAAAATCAGAAAACAGAGAACACTGTCTTCCTCATCATCTCCTGGAGCTTGTAAGAGAAATTTCTGTCACCAAAAACGAAAAGTTCGGGCTTTTATTCATGCCTGTGGTTCTTGGGATTACTGCAGTGGTGATGAGGGAGGAGAGGTGCGTATGGCTCATAAATAACAGTTTGCCACCTTTAAAAGGCACATGGATTCAGATTTGGGATGTGTTAACAAATCAGGCTTGCACAAATTACCTTTGATCCAAATGAGAATGCTGAGCTGGGAGACTGGTATAAGGGTAGGAGCTGGAAAATGTATCCCCTGAGGTGTTGGCAATCCCAAGAGGCTCAGCACCAAACCTTGAGCTTACACTGAATTCAGAGATCTGAGCATTAAGCACTGGCCTGATCAAGAAGAAGCAGATGGCCTTCTGCTCACGAGGCACTGGTGAGCCTCCATCACCCGGGCAGATTCCCTCACAGAGGAATTCTGCTGGCCCTGCAGAAAGTGGTGAGACAGCCCACCACCTTGGCATTTTCCGGCAGGCCTACTTCAGTTCCTTGCACTTGGGCACTGGAAGTGCTTTCCCCTCCCCAGATATTTGTGTACCAGAAGCTGCTGCTGGCCATGTGGTGGATGTCTCAATGTCTTTCTTCATTGAACTGGGCCCTTCATACCCAAGGCTGGCACCATAGTCTGTCACTGCCTGTACAGCCAGCGAGACTGAAGGAGTTGCAGCATTAGGAGTGTTGTGAATCTGGTTCGGCCACTCATTTTACAGTTGAGAAATCCCTTCTGAGGTGTGGAAGGGCTTGCTTAGCACCGCAGGACTTTTCCCTCAAACAGAACCTGGGACAGCTGCGTCCTCATTTCCTCTCCATTGCATCTCTGTGCCCTTTGCACTTTTTTTTTTTTTTTTTTTTGAGACAGAGTCTCGCTCTTTCACCCAGGCTGGAGTGCAGTGGCGCGATCTTGGCTCACTGCAGGCTCCGCCCCCCGGGGTTCACGCCATTCTCCTGCCTCAGCCTCCCGCGTAGCTGGGACTACAGGCGCCCGCCACCTCGCCCGGCTAATTTTTTGTATTTTTAGTAGAGACGGGGTTTCACCGTGTTAGCCAGGATGGTCTCGATCTCCTGACCTTGTGATCCGCCCGCCTCGGCCTCCCAAAGTGCTGGGATTACAGGCGTGAGCCACCGCGCCTGGCCCCCTTTGCACTTTTGTGGTGAGGAACACACATGGGCCTAAACACATTCCCTCACCCTCACCTTTGAACATGAATACGATTTACCACCCTCTTGGAAGCTCTGTGAGCACAGAACATTAAGAAAAGTGCTGACTAGGTACCTGAGCAACTGGAGTGGGAGCACCTGGGAAGGTCAGTTTAGGAGTCCCCTTCATCTTCCTGTTCCTGATACCCAAGAAGATGGCTATTTCCTGGAAAGGAAGGTGGTTATTGGATTATTTACACTCTTATTCCTCTTAAGCCTAAGTTTTTTTCAAGATTCATGATAATAAGCCTGACTGACGTCTCAAGATGTTGAGAAATTTCCATAAAATAAAAGCATTGAAGAGAAAGTACTGAGTGAAGAGAAATTGAAGGGGAACATTTAATTCTAACATTGTGTTGTTCCAGAATATGATTCTGGGTTCTTACTGCCTTTCTTTATGACGCCAGCCACCTGTTAGACACATTATGTGCCCTCACTGTCATTTTGCTCAGTTTTATGGATGTGACTCAACACTAATAGAAACAGGCTAATACATACAAACATGTAGGTTTTTGGTTTTTAAAGAAACTTAGCAGTTGAGGAGAAATAAAAAGTCTATTGTAAGAGTAGATGCTCATTGAATTAAGTGGGCTAGTTGATTCCTAGTAGAACTTGTATTCATTCATTCCTTCACTTCAAAAAATATTTATTGATCAGATCCTAAGTGCCAAGTACTGAGTACAGCACAGTTAGTAAGATAGATACGCTCTCTGCTCTCACAGTGCTCACATTCTAGAACTGAGGGATGAACAGGGTGAATTCATATAGCGAGAAGAAAAGCAAGCAGAGTGCTGCAGTATAGTGGTGTGTGCGTGTGTGTGTGTGTATGTGTGTGTTGGATATATGGGAGGGGCCCAGCTTCTTGGATTGGATTGCCAGGAGAGACTTCTCTGCAAGAAGGCCTGGAGATGAAACCTCAGGAAGATGGGCAGACATTCCCGCAGAGGGAACCACAAGCACAAACGTCCTGCTCCTGGGAACAGGTGTGATGTGTTGGGGGCACAGTTGGAAGGCCAGTGTGGCTGGAGTTAGGTGAGGGAGAAGGAGAGTTGGAGGAGTGAGCTTTAGGCGCAGCAGCCAGGTCAGGAAGACCCTCATAGGCCAAGGGAAACATTTGGATTTTACTCTTTACAATGAGAGAAGCCAAAAGAGAGTTTGAAGCAGAGATGTGACATAATTGATTTACATTATAAAGAGATAACTCTGGGTACTATGTGGCGAATGGATTATAGGGGAAGGAGAGGGGACAGAAGGAGGCCAGAAGCGAGTTTACTAATGGGGGGTGGTAGCAGTAGATGCACGCAGGCTATTTTTTTGGAGTTACAGTGGGAAGTTAATGTTTCTCTGTCTTGAATTTCCCATCTACAAAATGGGAATGAGATTGCTATACCTGGTCCACTTGTAAAAACTAATAAACAAATGAATATGCCCTGAAGCATAATGTAAGACATTATTACTATCATTATTTGCTAATATTGTATTACTTTGAATTCCCTGTGCTTTATTTTAAAATTTGTTTTAATAAATTTGATGTCTTATTATATTCTTTTCAGTAAACCTAATTTATTATACATAAAAGTATCTTTCTCTGTTCAGAGAATTGGAAACTCTTAACTAAGAGTTACCAATAAAAACAAGTCATCACAAAACACAGGGAAATTATTGCTAAAATAATAGCTGGCTTAATTTCAAAAGTTGAATATGCTCAGATAAAAATTCAAAAATAGAATAATTAAAGCTGGGAATGGGAAAAAAATATTTTGGACAGATTTGCCTTTGTCCTGGCTGTGGTCATGCAGATATCTGTGAGTGCAAAGATTTGTAGATAACTGAAAATATCTATATGGCAGCAGAATTTCTGGAGAAGTCTGTAGACCAGAGTTGAGTAGGGTTCTTTCCCTTAGTGAAGCATTCTCTCTCAGAGGAAGCTCTTGAATTTTCTCTCGTTGATCACTAAGTTTTAGAGAGTCAGAAAGTTTTAAAGTTGTTTACCAACTAGGATAGCGATGTTCTTCGCAGAGATAGAACAAGTAACTGCCACAATAAGGCAACTCTATTTCTCTTTCCTGACTCACTTTGATGTGCAAGTTACTAGAAGGAGATATGCCTGCTTAGAGGAAAACAAGCCCTTCCTCATTTGTATTGTGGGCAGCGGCAATGTCAGCTCGTGACTTAATAGTCCCTAGGTCATGTTAACTTGCCCGATCCCCTTAATTATTTATTGGTCAGTGTGTCTGAATTTCAGCTTGAAGTGGCTAGTCTGGTGATTCAAATTGCAGACAAAATGTGATAGTAATTCTGGGATCTGTATGATTTATCTCTTGCCATATCAACCACCATATTTTTCTTAGGGCTGGAGAGTGGGGGTGTTTGGGTATCTTAAAGGGAGAGGTTACATCTCTCCTTGAAGCCAGAAATCTATTTGTTTCACTCATGTTTTGAAATGTTGAATTAGTTGCTCCTTTAAAAATCAGTGGATATTACATACAAATGTAATTTTCCAGTTTTTCTTGGAAATAATCAGATGATCTAGTGACATGGAGCTGCCATTCCTACATGGAAGCAATTAACTGGAATAGAGTGGTAGTTGCCTTCTTTGGATGGTCCAGTTTGCACCATCCAAATAGAAAAAGGACAGTTCACACCAGTCCTTATTCTATTGCATGAACCTGTTTGATTCATTTAAATTACCTGTCTGGCCCTTGTAGACTTTTGATTTTTAACTTCAGGTTTAGGGCAATCAAGGGTAACCTGTCTGTTATACTTTCACCTTCATCTAATGCAGGAATCTATATTCCAGTACCCCTGCTGGTAGGACCCAGACCTGTACTTTAACTGCTCCTCTGATAAAGAAGATATTGCTAATTGTTGAAAAGCTACTGTTGATGGAGCTGTACAGTCTGGGCCCACACAGAACATGTTTAGGAACTTTGCACAGGACTGTGGCTGTCACATGCAACCTGGGTTTTCCCCATTAAAAGTAAACATTCCTCATTCCTTCAACAGCTCCTCATGTGACTTGCTGCCTTGTTCCCTCATCATTCTGGTTATTTTTGGGTTACTGTCCCTTGTCCTGAACCTTTATTTGTTAAAATCCTTAAATCCCCACCAATTCAATAAGATGTGGTCTAACTGGTGCAGAATGCAGTGGGAGGGTGGCCTCCCTTTCTCTATGATGTTATACTTTTGTCATGCAACTGAAGTTGTCTTTAGATTTTTCTGGGCCAATCCATTGTATTTTTAAATTTACTTTCAGGGCTTATTTTCCAGTTAGATTGTTCCTGAGAGTTTACAGGAGAACTGTTCAATGTACAGCTTGAGAGCAATGGTTTTCAGCTGAGGATGATTTCTGCCGCCACTCCAGGGGACATCTGGCAATGTCTGGAGACAAAATATTTATTTGCCACAACTGGGGTGTGCTATTGGCATCTAGTGGGTAGAGGCCAGGGATGCTGCTAAACATCCTACAATGCACAGGACAGCCCCCACAACCAAGACTTATCAGCCCCTAGTGTCAGCAGTGCTGAGCTTAAGAATTCCTACTTTAGAGTCAGGGTCTAGGTTCAGATCCTGGTTTAGCTACTTCCTATCCTTGTGAACTTGGGCACGTTATTTAACCTCTTTGTCTTCATTATCTCAACTGTATGTCAAAGAACTCTGAGGGCTAAATGAGTTCATTTATATGAAATGCTTAGAAGGGTAACTGTATGTACAAACACTATCTTATTTTTCTACCATATTTTATTCATTTTGGTGTGTACATATGACATCAGATAAGTGGGTGGGTAAAGTTTGAGGGATAGCACTTCATTTCTAATCTTGCCTATGGGATGGGCACTGGTGCATTTGGATGTTTTAGGGAGCTAACAGCTCTTCTCCGAAATGCCTTCCCTCTATGGCCTCCATTATCATTTTTCCAGCTTCTTTTAGTATTTTCCTCCATATTGGGGCATATGTGTCAGTTTAATACTGCATCCTCCTGGAGAATATGGACAATGAGTTCCTTTAGCGGGATAGGATCTGTGCCTGTTGCTTGTACATCCCAATTCTGGTGTGCCCCAGGCTCCTCCACACCCCAGTCACTGTGGCTTGCAGCTGCACAACAGATTCCTGGGGCTGAGTAGCAATTGGTAGACTTTGGATAATAATAATAGCATTTCTCCAAGGGCTCACATCCCCATAAGAACCCCATTATCTTTCTTCTGACCCCAAAATAATTCTTCTGAAGCTTTAAACTCATTGTAAGACTGTAGAGAATATAATAGCTGAGGTCACAGTGCCAGGTTGGCCTATCTAGGCAGGCAGGTTGGGGGACTGAGTCTGAGAGTAAGATCAGGAACTTTCAGTATAGCAGCCAGCTGCCCATTGATCTTAGACAACTTTTACCTTTTATGACCTTTAAGCCATATAGAACACCAAACATTCGGACATTGCACATGGGATGCAGATTAGTTCCCATTTCCAAAATTGTGAATAGAATCAACTAATTATATGTTACTTGCAGGTTTTGCATCTCATGCATCTGCCTCCCTAGAATGAAATAAATATTTCTTTCTTATTAAACAAGGATAGAGTTGCCCCAGCATTTTCTTAGACCAGGGTTTCTCAACCTCAGCATTACTGACACTTTGAGATTCCTCTATGTTATAGGGCTGTCCTGTGCACTACAGGATGCTTAACAGCATCCCTGACTGCTACTCACCAGCTGCCAGTAGCAGCCCCCTCCTGGTTGTGGCAACCAAAAATATCTCCAGACATTAATAAGTGTCTTCTTGGGGGGCAAAAATGCCTTAGTTGAGAGACACTGCTGTAGAGTGATGTTCTAGCCACATTCTCCAGCCTTCATCCTATTGTAAAATATCCAAAGAAGATTTTATCTTCTTCAGCAATCATTTGGTCTGGTAATGGGTCAGTTTTGAGGTATTTAAGCCACTTTCTTTGACTTTAGTTGAAACTGAATTGGGCTATTATTTGCTCTTTGTCTCATTCAGTTACTTTATATGCTCCATATTCGTTTTCTATTGCTGCTATAAAAATTTTCTACAAATCTAGTCACTTAAAGCAACGTAATTTATTATCTCATGTTTCTGAAAGTCAGAAGTCTGACGTGGCCTTACTAGGCTAAAATAACAGGTTCAGTGAACCTTCAGAGGTCAGCTAGTCTGTGTTGCTTTCTTGAGGCTCCAGAGAGAATCTGTCTCCTTACCTTTCCAAGATTCTAGAGGCCATCCACATGTTCTAGCTCATGCCCGCTTCCTTCATTTTCAAAGTCAGCCATGGTGGGTTGAGGTCTCACATCACATCATTCAGACCTCTTCTTCTGCCATCCTCTTATACTTTTAAGGACTCTTGTGATTACATTGGGTCAGATAATCCATGATAATCTCCCTATTTTAAGGTCAACTGATTAACATTAATTCCATCTGCATCTTAATTCTTTTTTGCCATGGAACATAACATATTCGCATGTTCTGGGGTTTAGAATATGGACATTTGGGTGGGAGTGCATTATTCAACTTGCCACATGCCCCCATTCCAAAGGTCAATCAGGAAGAATTTGGAAAGAGAGTACTGATACTTAACAAATGAGCATTTTCTTTTCTGACTCTTTACTAATAACACAAGAGCTAAGGTCCACCTGCCCTAATCTCTTGCCAGGACTGGGTTTTACTTGGATGGTTTATTTGTCAGCTTTTCACAGAGATTTCAAACTTGAGATTGGACATTTTATCTATTGTTTTGGTTTGTCTTTTGTTTCAAAAAGGGAAATGATGCCTGATGAGAATTTAACAGTGACAAATAGGGGAAATCAGGATTTGTGGCAGTTATGGTTGTGTATGGAGACTGCAACTGAGATCTGAAGAACAGGTAGGGAACTGTGGGAGAAATGAAGTCTGCAGGAGAGAGGCAGAAAGGTGGAATCCATTTAAATGGAATGTATTATCTGAGTGCTCACTGAAAGTCTTCTTGATTGCCAGGATGATATTTTATCTAGTGGTCAAGGGGCCAAATTGAAGATAATTATTTTCAGGCCTTACTATTTGAAGAAAATTATTGGTTTTTAAAGTGAACATTCCCATTGATTTAGAATGATGGTGGCTCATGCCTGTAATCCCAGCACTTTGAAAGGTAGAGGTGAGCCGATCACATGAGGTCAGGAGTTCGTGAGCAGCCTGGCCAACATGGAGAAACCTTGTCTCTACTAAAAATACAAAAATTAGCCAGGCATTATGGTGGGTGCCTGTAATCCCAGCTACTCAGAAGGCTGAGGCAGGAGAATCACTTGAACCTGGAAGGTGGAGGTTGCAGTGAGCTGAGGTGGTACTATTGCATTCCCAGGTGACAGAGTGAGACTCCATCTCCAAAAAAAAAAAAAAAGTTTGTGTTTTTGTATTGACCAGTGATTGTGGTTATGGTAATAGATTTTCATACAATGTGATGATGAAGACGGCTGTTATCAAGGGTTTTAGTGTAGTCCCGTTGGATTCTCTAGTACTAAGAGAATGTCTAAAGTTACCATTAGGTTTTTCAGGTCCTAGTTCTTAAATATAAATACATTTCTAGCTAACTCATACCCCGTAGTTGAGAAAAAGGCACTTATCTGTGCAAAGAGAACTTTAAAAGTTAAACGACTTCTTATGAATTATTCCTGTGTGTTCATATTCAGAAGCCTCTGTGGTCATTGTGATTATTACATGTTAATACCGTTCCTGGCTCATAACTCCCGTCGCCCTTGCTACAGTCTTTTGTTATAATATTGGAGTACTTTAGGCCTCAGGAGCAGGTCTCAGAAAGCAGAATCTTTCTCTCTGACCTTTTCCTGCCTTCCTTTCACCTGCCCAAGGCAGGACTCTAATATGATTGCAGGTTATAAGACCCTCATTCCGGGAAGGATCCTCTTACCCTGGAAGAAGGAACACTGCACAGAGAGACCAAGAAGAATCTGAACAGACAGGGCTTGCTGGGTTGCCCCTCTGAGTCTATTAGCATTAGAGCTTACCCTTATTGTCCAGTCATATTTCTACACAGCTGTTCATACTTTGTTGAACCTATGCATAAAAATAGACAGTTTCCCCTGTATCTTTGGGTCTTCATTCTGAAGGATCCTTGTGAATACACATTAAATAATCTGCCTTTTACAAGTTGAATTTTCAGTGACCCTTCAGAGGTCCAAGGGGAATGCCACCCATGGCCTCCTTGGCCCCTGCAGTGTGCATGTATTCAAGTCTAGAAATGCCTCTGGAAAAAAATCTGTTAGCAAGTCATTATTTGTGAAGAGAAACTCAATTTACCTTTTTCTGTTATGTTTGGATTTTTGAAATCATGTATTAACTTTATAATGAAATTAAATATAATACTGAAATAAGATCAAATAAAATCAACCAAAATTATAAATAATCAAAGAGTTACACATATATACCTTTTTTTTTCTGATCAAAAGAAAGATGTTGAATAAGGAAATACAGTCCCTCTGCAAGTAGTTTAAGAAGTTTTGGCCGGACGCGGTGGCTCATGCCTGTAATCCCAGCACTTTGGGAGGCCGAGGCGGGCAGATCATGAGGTCAGGAGATCGAGACCATCCTGGCCAACATGGTGAAACCCCGTCTCTAGTAAAAATACAAAAATTAGCTGGGCATGGTGGTGGGCGCCTGTAGTCCCAGCTACTCGAAAGGCTGAGGCAGGAGAATTGCTTGAACCCAGGAGGCAGAGGTTGCAGTGAGCCGAGATCACACTACTGCATTCCAGCCTGGGTGACAGAGTGAGACTCTGTCAAAAAAATATATATATATATATTTAGAGCTCCAGCAACACATTTACCAGCTGCCTATCTGGGCCTTTCTAGACTGTACAATAGGAGCTGCCCTTACACGAAAGCCCCATCTCTTTGAAATCTTTCTGTCTACATTCCTGTTGCTCTCAGAACTTGCACCATATCATTTAAGAATTATAAAATGCCCCTGTAATTTGCTTTCTTCCTGTATTATATTATTAATATATGCTAGTCTTGTCTCTGAAACACAATTGTAAACTCTCTGAAAGCAGGGATTGGGTCAAATTCTCTGGTACTTACCACAGTTATTGCCATAGGAAAGGGCATATAGTATTTGCTTAAGAAATACCCTTTGATTGAA
Organism: Symphalangus syndactylus; assembly: GCF_028878055.3. Lineage (NCBI taxonomy): Eukaryota > Metazoa > Chordata > Mammalia > Primates > Hylobatidae > Symphalangus > Symphalangus syndactylus. The sequence continues at coordinate 20,561,036 of NC_072445.2, read as the reverse complement.
TGACTGCAGATCTGATAATCAGGATAGGCCATGCTGTGCTGCATTAAGGCAATAACAGCTTCACCTGGAAATTTCAGTGGCTTAACACAGCAAAAGTTTATTTCCCATTTGTGAAAGGTCATTTGAATTGGCAGGGGCTCTTCTCTGTTCAGTGACTAGGTATCCAAGCATCTTTCACTTCAAGACTGCACCGCATCAGCACATGATTTCTAAGTTTGCTGTGTCAGGGAAAGGTAGGCATGAAGGAGATACAGTGACTCTGTTGCAAACCACTTCTGTTCAAATTGTTGTTTCTCAGGAATTAGTCCCATGGGCCCAGCCCAACCACAGGGGCGGCTAAGAAATGTAGGGAAGCACATAGATGTTGAGGAGCACACATTGTCTGTGCCACACATCTATATTACATCTTCCCGCAAAATAGCTGTACTAACGAGTGCTTCATTAGTGTCAGTGGGACACCGGATCATTAAACTTGGCTCAGTTTGTATTAGTAACCAGATGTGCTAGATTTATTCACTCAGCAGGCATTTACTGAGTGCCTCTGTATACCAGGCACTATTCTAGGTCTTGGGAATACAGCAGGGGGAAAAACCATCAAAAATCCTTACACTCACAGAACTAAGTTTTTAGTGGAAGGTGATAAACAACTAACAAATAACATACAAGGTATGTTAGTTGGTGATAAATACTGGAGAAAAATAAAGTAGGGAGGGATATAGGGAATGTATTGGTGTGAAGAAGGAGGTTAGGTTGCAATTTTAAATAGATTGAACTGGGAAAGTGTCACTGAGAAAGTATCACTGGAGCAAAAGCCCGGAGGTGAGAGGACCAGTCATTTGGGTGTCAGAGCAAAGAGCATTCCCATAAAAGGGAACACATTCAAAGCCCTCAAGGTGGGGATGGAAGGTGGGTGTGGAGTACTTGGCATGTTTGGTGAACGGCAAGGAGCAAGTGTGATTGCAGCAGGTGTCCAAGAGGGGATAGCGGAAGGATTGGGAGTGTGTTGAGTAAAGGTTATGTAGATCCTTATATGCTATTTTGGGTGAATGGCTTCTCCCCTGTAACATATGACACCATTTGGGGGTTTTGTGCAGAAGGGTGACACAATCACTCTGGCTGCTGTGTTGGGAATAGATTTTAGGGTCAAGGGCAAAAGCAGGGAGACCTGTTAGAGGTGATGGCAAATTTTAGGTAAGAGATGGTGGTGGCTTGGACCTTTTCTATCCCCCCCCCAAAAGTTGAAGGGCCAAATTTTAGAGGGGAAAATGGATGCACAAATGCAAGATAGGTTTCACTAATAAGATGTTAGCATACAGCCTAATTGTAATTTATTATTACCACACATCTCATATTCTGTCGTTTCATTTACTGATTCAACAAGCATCTATGCAATACTACTTCTTCCAGGCCCTCTATTAGGCACAGGGACAACAAATAGACCTGACCTCTGCTTTTTGGAAACTTAAATCATAGTAGGATTATAGAAATTACCAAGAATATAACATCATATTAACACCCAAAACAACCACAGCAGCAGAAATATAATCACTATATAATTAAATGATGGAAATAGCCAAAATTTATGAACTATTTACTATGTGCTAGACATACCTATGGATATTATTATGATGATGATAGATGGTTGTTATATTTGTTATATTTTGTTGGCTATTTTTATAGCTGACCATACTGTTATAAAGTTAGAAAACTAGTGACCAAAAACTTAATCTAACTGTCCGAAAGTATTATTTCAGTGCTCTACAATCCAATGTAATCCTGAGTAATGTAGGTAATGGTAATCCTACATTACCAAGGATTTTACCATTCTAGTGCCAATCTAAAACCCAGCACAGAAAATACATGTTTTATTTTTTCCAAGTGTTACTAGTACCTCAGCCCCTCTTCATTTGTCAGCTTATTTAAGGCCTCTTCATTGCATACTTTTTTTTCTTTTAATCATCTGCTTCGAAGGAGACTAAGCTGAAACTGCTGCTCAGCTCCCAAGATGGTACCACCCAAATTGCATGTGCTTTTCTGCCTCTGCGGCTGCCTCACTGTGGTTCATCCTTTTGACTGGCAATACATAAATCCTGTTGCCCATATGAAATCATCAGGTAAGAGGTATATTTGTTCAAGGTCTTCAGCAACTGATCTGTCGCCATACTTCAAGTGGGCCCCAAGATGTTGCACATCTGCACATCTAAACAAGTCCTATTTAAAGGCTTGTGGGGATCCTGTATTCTGCTGGAGTAGGGGAGAGGTTCTCACTTTTTCCTCATTTCAACTGAAATTGAAGAAGCACTTGTGTTCTTCAGTATCAGGACTGCAGGACAGAACCAGGATGGGACAGTTTAAGATACACTGGACGTTCAGCTTGCAATCACCACGGAGAACCTCCTTAATGCCATCCCTTCTCTCTCTGACTGCCCTGACGCATGCCCACACAAGCATAGTAATGCAACTGATCTGGAGTCCACTCCAAGACAGCCTCAAAACCTGCTTCCATGAGGTGGAGAAGAAGCACGTGTCTTGTTCAACAGGCATAGTCCTGGTTAACAGTGGAAAGTCGTGTGAGATAACAATTTCAGGTCTTGGGATCCAAAAGGAAACAATCTTTCCTACCTAATAATAAAGAGAAGTAGGGACAAGTAGGTGCTAGGGAGTTCCAGATGAAAATGGATGTGATCACTCATTCTTTCTTGCCTTGTGGTAAGTGGGGAAAGAAAGAGGAGGAAGGCTTAGATTAGACTAACCCAGGAGGAGTGGCCAAAACGGGGCAGCCATCTTTAGACGGCTACATTTAATGTCACTAAGAGGGACCTTAATTGGAAAAAGATTGTTTCTGGAGCTTTGCAAATTCCTGCTCATCCCAGAGGGTTGTGATGCATAAACTTCTCTTTCCAGTCTCCTATGGAGAGCAGTGTAGGTGGCTTCTGAATGGTGTAATACTGACTATACCTACAGAGCTGTGCACCTGGATAGTTGTGGGTCACTCTGGATCTAATTGTTCAAGCTTGATAGGTGACTCCTTACTATAGCATTTGCAAAAGAGCTTTCATAATTCAGTACCTTAAATTCTGCCCTACTACATAACCAGGAAAATGAATGCATTAGGAGAGGTTTTATATCTTGTATCTACATTTACATAGGAAATAGAATAATACCTCACAGGTCCATTCATCCTACAACACATCAGGAAGTTAAGTCATCAAGGATACACTGGTGACTAAGACAATAAATTTATAGTCAAATTCAAGGGTCCTGCATCCTAGATGACATTAAGTTCATTTTGCCTACTACCTTTTTCATGGATTGAGAACAGGTAATATCTTAGATGGTGGGAAAATCATCATTCAGGAAACATTTATATCCTTCACTTTTAATTGGTACAGAGTAAAAATTTAAACACATTTTTTAAATCCCTTTATCTTTAAAAACCATTGGAAGGCTGTCGCTGGACTGACAGAAACTTGAGGACAGGGACATTGCTTTATCTTTATAGTCCCAGCATTAAGCCCAATGGAATGCCCATTCTAAGTATTCAAAAACGAATGCAGGCCGGGCATGGTGGCTCGTGCCTGTAATCCCAGCACTTTGGGAGGCCGAGGTGGGTGGATCACTTGAGGTCAGTCAGGAGTTCGAGACCAGCCTGGCCGACATGGTGAAACCCCATCTATATTAAAAAAAAAAAAAACATAAAATTAGCTGGGTGTGGTGGTGCACACATGTAGTCCTAGCTACTTGGGAGACTGAGGCAGAAGAATTGCTTGAACCCAGGAGGAGGAGGTTGCAGTAAGCCAAGATTACACCACTGCACTCCAGCCTGGGCTACAGAGCGAGACTCTGTCTCAAAACAAACAAAAAAATGAATGCATATATATTGGTTTAAAGTATTAGAAACAGTTTATTAAATAAGATTAAAATAATAAGTGATTCTTTATAGTTTCTTACTAAATGAATACAGAGAAAATATGGCTATGCAGGTAAAAAGGTTTGTAAGAATGGGCTAGAGATATCCTCTTTGCTAGTGGAGGACATAAAGCCATATAAGAGTGTAATTGTCCTGGAGGGACAGCATTAGGAGATATACCTAATGCTAAATGACGAGTTAATGGGTGCAGGAAATCAACGTGGCACATGGATACATATGTAACAAACCTGCACATTGTGCACATGTACCCTAAAACCTAAAGTATAAGAAAAAAAAAGAGTGTAATTGTCCTAGCATGTACACAGTTCATCTCCAAACCCAAGACTGAACATCAGGAATATTTGACAAATGAACACCAACAAAAATATGTAATAAAATTAATAGCATACCATAGGTTCCAATCCTCCAATTAAATTAAAGTTGAAGAAAACTAAGAAGAGACATTTATAAATTCTGAACCACAAAACTGTGTGAGTGGTCATTTGATCTGATGAGTCTCCTCCTTCCACTTCCTTAATGATGACTCCTGACAGATGGTTAGAGAATGGGACATCCAGGCCCATAACCAGGTCAGCTGTAGGCTATGGAGCCAGTTCCACAGCCACCCCCAGGCACCCTGGCACTGGTGCATAAGACCCCATAGACCTATACCAAAACCTGGGTCAGCCTGATGATTCCTGAGGCCTTCTCAGAGGTCAGGTGTCCTGGAACAGGCAGATCTCACCTTGACCTGAATGCTCCTGAATGCTGAGTGAGGAACCTTCTCAGGGAGAACAGGTGTTGGACAACCAGGGCACTCCTAACTTATTGGAAAATGTTCCCCGGTCCTTTGGAATTGAGATCTCACAAGTGGAGGCTTGTGTTGGGTGAAACCCTCCCGTGCCTCCAGAACTGAGCCTCCAATTCTAGAGGTAGTGTCTCCAACAGCAGCTGTGGCTCTGGGGCTCCTTAGAGACTTGTGTGAGCCAGAGGTCTCAGTGCAGCAAGCCCTGCACAGGCACCCCATGCCTGCCTAGGGGTGGGGTTGCAATAGCACCAGGCTGCTTACCACAGAAGAAGAAGCAGGTGTCCCTGCCTTAAGGTCCTCCTCCTTGGTACTTCACATCTCCCTGTTACACCAGAAGCATGGCTCAGTAGATACTCTTTTAATGGAAGAAGAAGAGCCTTTTGTAATTCAAAATAGACCCTGAAAGTTCACCTTGCAGGTAAAGTTTTAAAAAAAAAAAGTTTCTGGGGTTTGAATCTACCTGGGGAGAGGTTAGACCTGCTAAAACTTCCCTAAGGACTCAGCACAGATTTACCTAGCAAGAGTAAATGAACTCCGGGGAAGGAGTAAACAGCATTAGTTGTCTACCCGTTATGTGTCATGTTTTGTACTAAGAACTTGACCTACATTCTCACCTCATCTTTACAACTGTCCTGTGGGCTGGTCAAGTGCTTTTATGTCATTTTACGAATATGGATCAGAGAGGTGAGCAAATTGCCTAGGCCAGAGGATTATAGCTTGTAAGAGGTACACCTGAAATCTGAAATAGAACCATGTCCCTCCAATTCCCAGGGTTTGTTCATCTCCACCCCCTCTCCCCTTGCCTTTCTTGAAACTACCTCCTACCATTTGACCATGGATTGCTGACCTGTGTGTCAGGCAGGTGGTCTGGAACTTCAGCCCAGTGTCTCTTAAACTTTAACGGGCACTCCTTTTCTGATTCAGTGGAATTGTGGTGAAGTCCAGGAGCCTGCATTTCCAAGCTCCAGGTGGTGCCAAAGATGCTGGTCCATGGATCAGTTTTGAGTAGCTGAGCCTTATGTATTGAAAGGCTTCATCATGGGCAGGTGTTTCACACATGAGTCACCAGTGTGGAGGCTGTAAATTGGTTTCTTCCCATGACTCAAAACCTTTCTGGGCAATGTTCCATGGTATTGATGCAGATGCCTTACCTAACATTGCTCTTGATAGCTGGCTAGCAGAGAATAATCAACTCCCACCATCCAATGGAAGGAATGGGTGGACAAGCTGAATATGTCAAGGAAAGTGAGAGTCTGAATACACTGATATTTGGATTCAACATCTTGTAATTAAATATGGATTTGATTGAGGTTTAGAAAGGAGAACAGATGAAGCTGCTAGTGTGTGGAAGGATTGCACCAGAGAGAGAAAAGTAGTTTTAGGAGTGGGTGAGTAAAATACTGCATGTGATAAAGGGTTTAAAGGAAAACAAGAGAGACCAGTGGCCATTCAAGTTAACTAAGCTTATTTTCATAAGTATTTGTTGAGCATTGACTATGTGCCAGACACTGTGTTAAGATCAGAGGATGTAAAGACATGGATATGGCTCTGGAGAAAGAGCCTAGTGTAGCATGCAGACACATAATTTTAATATGTGATAGGAAGAATGATTACATGTGTGTATACACACATGCACATAGAATCTATGTAATATTGAGGATGAAATGATTAAGTCTGTCTGGGGAATCAGGGAAGGCTTCAGAGAAGACAGGCCATCTGACCAAGGTATTGAAGTTTGAATGGGAGTTTGCCAAGGGGATTTAAGCACAGGCAGTAGCATTTACAAAAGTGCAGTGGCATCAACCAGCCCAGTATGTTGCTCAGGAGTACTGTAGCACAAGGAAGGGGTATAACTTAAGGGGAAGAGGAAGAAGAAGAGTACGAGGCAATGGGCCTCTAGTGGAGGGTTTCTTTGCAGTACCCCGAAACTTGGGATTTAACTTGTGCACCTGTGAACCTCAGTATGTTTCAACCCCAGAGCACTGGAAGGAGAGGCCACATTTTTGCAAGTAGCAGTGTATTTGCTTAGGAGAGCATGTGTAGATTTAAATTCCTCCTACAAACTGCCTTCCAAAAAGATTACAATACATTCCTCCTTCAAGGAAAGAACACTTGCTGATAGGAAGCCATTGAAGGATTTTAAGAATTGTCCGGTGTGATTTGTGCTTTAAATCCCTCCAGGAGCTGTGTAAAGGATGCGTTTGAAGGGGTCAAGATCCAAGGTGGGTAGAACAGTTAGGAGAGAGAGCAAGAGTCTGGTCAAGAGACAGTGAGGGCATAAATGAGACAGTTGAGCTAGAGGGTCAGTGATATATTGTGGAGATCATTTTAAGCTAAAAACTAATGTTAGCAATAGAGGCTTGGGGCTGGGCACAGTGGCTCATGCCTGTAATCCCAGCACTTTGGGAGGCTGAGGCAGATGTATCACAAGGTCAGGAGATCAAGACCATTCTGGCCAACATGGTGAAACCCCGTCTCTACTAAAAATACAAAAATTAGCTGGGTGTGGTGGCACATGCCTACGCCTATAATCTCAGCTACTCAGGAGGCTGAGACAGGAGAATCACTTGAACCAGGGAGTCGGAGGTTGCAGTGAGCCAAGATTGCACCACTGTACTCCAGCCTGGTGATAGGGTGAGACCCTGTCTCAAAAAAAAAAAAAAAAAAAAAAAATAGACGCTTGGTTGAATGTAGGGGGGTTGGTGAGAAAGAGGTAGGAGAGTAGGATGATTCCCAGGTTTCTGGCCTGTGGTGCAGGAGATGAGGAGTTCTTGAGTTGCAGGCTGTGTGGTTGGAAGGTGAGAAAAGAGAGTTGAAAGATGGTCATTTAGTTTCATTTTGGAAACTAAATGGCTTTGACATTTTTATGGGAAGGACATCAGGTAGAGATGCTCAAGGAGAAGTTGTAGGCACAAATCTGAAATGTGAGATAAAGTTCATGTTTAGGAAAAACAGATTTGTGAAGTCATCTTTAATGTATTCTGGATAGAAGTAGAATGAGAGGGCAAGGCTGCAAACATTAGGAGGTAACAGTCCAAGGCAGCTTGGGAGAAGGGCTATGTCTACTTTCATCTCTTTACCCTCCAAAACCCCTACACAGTGTTTCAAACAGAGCAGACCCTCAATAATTGCATATTTTACTTGTTAGGTTGAGAAAGAAAGAAGGCCAGAAACTATGGGAAGTAACTTGATTCCATTGGAATTCCTTTGCATAATAAAATCTGATGTGTAATAGATGACAAATGAGATAATATTTACCTGTTTTTCAGCATGGGTCAACAAAATACAAGTACTGATGGCTGCTGCAAGCTTTGGCCAAACTAAAATCCCCCGGGGAAAGGGGCCTTATTCCGTTGGTTGTACAGACTTAATGTTTGATCACACTAATAAGGTAATGCTTTGATTTATACAACTTATCCTAATACTCTAATATTGTCTGTCGCTATGGGCCACTAGAAGGTGTTCAAATGTGACCTTGCCCTCACCTGAGAGTGACTCATTTTTCAGTTTGTATTGTTTCATATGAAGGCTTTTGCTAGTTTGACCATTCCTCGATTCTTTGCTATTGTCTGATTAATTTCTCTATAAGCCTTATTTTTCACTTCCTTAATATCTGAAGCCAGCCTGCTTATATTTTCCTTTCACTGAGATAGAATATTGTTTTTCTGTTTCTCTTTCATGACTATCTTCAATCACCACAGCAACCTAAAAAGTTCTCTAGACCTTTTTGTGAACACAGAGGTATTTGGGTCCCCACTAATTAAATATGCAAAATAGCTGCTGGAATGTGTTTGAGACACAACTTCTTTAAAAGTGCATTAATTTCTTTCTTAACAGGGCACCTTCTTGCGTTTATATTATCCATCCCAAGATGATGATCGCCTTGACACCCTTTGGATCCCAAATAAAGAATATTTTTGGGGTCTTAGCAAATTTCTTGGAACACACTGGCTTATGGGCAACATTTTGAGGTTACTCTTTGGTAAGATTTCTGTTGATCCTTCTTTGTAGGCTTTCGCGTATAAGAAAACCTTGAAAACAACAAGAATTTCAAGTAGTTAAGACCATAGTAGATTTTTCTCCAGTCCAAACAGCTCCTAAAATGATAAGGAAAGTATTTCTTTAAAGCCCAGGCAACTACGACAGAATCAAGGTTCTCATTTTGTCCTTTCTGAGTTGGATGGGAGTGGCCGAGAGTATCAGACTGACTCTGACATCTTTCTGTGGCTGCTCTTTAGTTTTCATCTGACATACCATAGAGAAGGCAATACCGTGGTGAGAATAGCAGGTTATTTGGTGTGGCCACTATCCCGCATGGTCTGTGCTAAAGTTAGACCAAAAGAGAAAGAAAGTAGAAGCCATAGAACTCTCCAGATCCAAAACAAAGGAGTCAAAGCTAATGCCTTTCTTGTCATACATGAAGAGACTCTACTCTCATTCCCATCACCTACCCCCATCACTAAGACAATCTGATGTGCATTCTTCACTTACTGTCTACATTCTACTAATACAGACTTTTTGTTCCTTATCTGTTTGACTAGACATTACTGTTGGGCTGATGTTAACTGTGTATTCACATTTACCCCTCAAAACGATCTATAAATTTTGGGATTCATCTTAAACATCGGCCTCTAATTTTCTTAAAAACCACTTATAACAGACACAAAAATAGCATAACTGCATATTTATGTTGCAAAATAACTTATAAATCACTTCCATAGCAATCATCACATTCAGTCTTTATGACTGCATCTGCATTTTATAGACGAGAAAATGAAACACAAATGATTGCTGATAATAATGGTGACAATAAAAATTGAGAAGTGAAAGAAGACAATATTTCCATTTTTTGAGCCCCTTACTACGTGAGGGATAGGTGCTTTACATATATTACCTAATTAAGTAAAATTCTCACAAAAACCCTATGAAAGAGATATCATTTTCTCAAGTTTACAGAAAAGGAATCTGAAGCACAGAAAGTTTAAGGAACTTGCCCAAGATCCATAGCTAGGAAGTGGCAGAGTTGCATCCATGACTCAGTATGAAGTCAGTGGTTTCTCTAACTTTTACTGCATGATTATGACCAAATCATAATGAACAGAGTCTCTGTTTCTTAGATTCTGGCTCTCAGTGTAATGTATCCAAGGTTTTATGGGTAGTTTGGTTTCAGAACATTCCCTTTAAAATTTTTCCAAAACCTGGGAATGGCAATTAAGTAGCAGCCTTTATGAATACATATATGAGTAGGAAAATCTCTCACCTTAAGTCCAGAGCTGTCAGTAAGAACTCATTGTTAATGATCCTATGGTCTGAGGAAAGAACTTACGCTGGGTGCGGTGGCTCATGCCTGTAATCCCAGCACTTTGTGGGGCTGAGGCAGGTGGATCACCTGAGGTCGGGAGTTCGCGACCAGCCTGACCAACATGGAGAAACCCCGTCTCTACTAAAAATACAAAATTAGCCAGGCGTGGTGGCGCATGTTTGTGATCTCAGCTAATCGGGAGGCTGAAGCAGGAGAATCGCTTGAACCTGGGAGGCAGAGGTTGCAGTGAGCCGAGATTGTGCCATTGCACTCCAGCCTGGGCAACAAGAGCAAAACTCTATCTCAAAAAAAAAAAAAAAACTTACAGTTCAACTCTTTTGTTGGTGGGTATCTAGTAGCAGTCTTTTTAATGAATCTACTATTCATCCATAAAAAAGTTGATATAAATCAGACGGGTCTGCATTTTATGCTAATGAGATATGAATTAAATTCACTAGCAACACTCAGAGAAAACCTTAACTATAACCTTCCACTGTTGTCTAGGTTCAATGACAACTCCTGCAAACTGGAATTCCCCTCTGAGGCCTGGTGAAAAATATCCACTTGTTGTTTTTTCTCATGGTCTTGGGGCATTCAGGTAATGTTTGAGAGGTTGAACAATTTTAGCTTCCAGGAATAAATGACAATTTTTTTATTCAAGAAAGAAATAGCAGATTTTGGAATGTCATGCAGGCCCTTGTCTGGAAGAGTTGGGGTTCCTCAATAATTGGCTGTGGGTCTATTGATCAGTCCTAGCCCTGTCTGGTCAAGTAGTTTTCTCCCTACTACCAGCTCATTGGGATTAGCCTCACAGCAGAGAAGAAAGGGTGTTGCATTTTTATAGTTGTCCTTCATTATTGTAATATTTACACTCTTAAAATTATCCTCTGTAAAGTTTAGAACTTTTGAGAAACCAATTTTAGATTAGCTGTGAAAGGCATTTATTAAGAGAAATATCTGTGAAGGCAACAGAAGGAGCAGGAAAAGATGGGGAGAACCTTTGGACCAAGACACAGGTTGGACACCTGAGAAGGTGATGGGGAAGGGAAAAGGATTGGATAAGAAGAGCTTCAGCCTGAAGCATGGTTCTAAGAAATAGTTGAGCCAGGCCAATGGAAGGAGTGCTTGACTATATTTGCTTATCAAGAGTCCTGTATCTCATAGGAATGGGCTAATGTTAGTACCCATGCTGTGCCAAGTCTCTGGGAGCAGCTCACTGGATGCTTAGCTTCCACTTGACCATGGTGATGGATCTAGAGGGGCAAGAGCTGGATAGGGTCTTTAGTAAGCTATGCAGTCTGTAGCATGATAGCTGAGTGGCACATTTTCATAACAACAACCACCCTCTTCACTTTCTTCCACCACTTTCTCACCTGTCGCCCCTCTTCTACCTCAGAGGATTGTAAAACTCAGAAAATAAGAGAGATGGCTTTTAGCTGGGAAGAAGTTGGGTAGCACTTGCAATAAAGAATTCTCTTCAGCACTTTAAATGTAGTTCAGCAAGCTATTTGATTTCTCCTACACTAGTGATTGGCAAATTAGAACCCAAGGGCCAAATCCAGCCCACTGCCTATTTCTGTAAAGTTTTATTAGAACACAGCCACACCCATTCATTTTTGTACACTGTCTATGGCTACTTTTGTCCTAAAACAGCAGAGTTCAGTAGTGGTGACAAAGACTGTATGGCCCACAAAGCTGGAAATATTTACTCTCTGGCCTTCAACAGAAAAAGTTTGCTAATCCCTGTGCTATATCATTTCCCCCTCTTGAAAAGGTCCTGTATCTTCAGCAATAAAGACATAGTTTCTAGCTACCTCCTTTTTATTCTCTGTGGACATTTCCTATTGAATGCATGGTATGAGGAAAAGGTTGTGCAAATGAAGCTGTGGAAGAAGGCATAAATGCAGTGCACAGCACATGATTTTTCAACCATTTCACCCAGTCCAATCATTTAAATAATAGCTAACGTTTGTTAAGTATTTACCTGTTTCTAATATGAGTATAAGTACTGAAAATGTATTAATTCAATTGATCCTCACTGATGAGGTAGCATACTATTATAGTATCATCATTTTATAGATAAGGAACCAAGGCAGAGAAAATATTGTGACTTATTAAAGGTACACAGCTAACAAGCAGTAGAACCAGGGTTCAAACTCAGTGGTCAGACTGCAGGTCTCATTCTTGTAACTACCATACTGTACTGCTTTCCTATATACATTATCTTAGCAAAACCTTACAACTACCCTAAAACAAATGCTTTACTCTAGGCCCATTTTACAAGTGAGGACAAAAATGCAGTAATTACCTAAAATCATATAGCTGGGAAGTGGCAGAGCCAAGATTAAAAACCCAAAACTCTCAAAGGCAATATTTATAATCACTGCCCTGGGTGTTCTCAACTTTAGTAGTCTTGACATTTTGGACAAGATAATCTCTTGTTGTGAAGGGTTGCCCTGTGCATTGTAGGATGTTTCACAGCATCCCTCTACCCAGTAGACACCAGAAATACCCTTGCCCACATTTTTGATAATGAAAATACCTCCAGACATTGTCAAATATCCCCTAAGGAACACAATCACCCTCCTTTAAGAACCATAGCTCTCCGCTCCACCCCAGGGCACTACTACAGGGGTATAATGGCCTCCATGTTCCCAGTTTTATTAGTGGACTCAGCCTTGTAATCATGACGGGTAATTGTAATGCTTCCCTCTTTTTGTTTTGAAGGACACTTTATTCTGCTATTGGCATTGACCTGGCATCTCATGGGTTTATAGTTGCTGCTGTAGAACACAGGTATGTTACCTGATATAATTGGGCTCTTTGGCCAACTACAGGGAATGTCAATGCTCATAACTATGTTTCTAATTTTCATAAAAGTTTATTTAAAATGTTGATGGAACTTTCAAGTATGGTAACATGATGAGCAAAAAAGGAGATTTTTATCGACTTAAAAGACTTAAAAGCACCTAACATTTCTAGAGTGTTTATTGCCTGCCATGTCCTATGTGAAATGTTTTTAATACACCATTTCATTCAGTCTTCATAACAATCCTATGATATGGTTATTATTATTATTGTGTTGTTTTAAGGAAGAGGAATATAGAGGTGATAGAGGGTAATTTGCCCAAAGTCACACAACTAGTAAGTGGCAGTGCTGGGATTTGATTCCTGAGAGTGAGTTTCAACATGGCTAACATTGCCTCCCAGAATTAGGAAGATAGAATGGATTGAGTTTACCTGCAACTTGACGATAGACAATAAGGTTTTTTTCCTGGAACTCTTTTACAGTCTTCTTTAATTTAAGAGAAAATATAGAGTGGAAGAAGAAAGGGAAGTCAAAAGATGAGAGGAATTTGAGTCAATGATGGAACTGAGAAACATGGGTCAGATGAGGAAGGGAAGGAGCATACATAAATAATAATTTTGCTTGTATTATAGAGATAGATCTGCATCTGCAACTTACTATTTCAAGGACCAATCTGCTGCAGAAATAGGGGACAAGTCTTGGCTCTACCTTAGAACCCTGAAACAAGAGGAGGAGACACATATACGAAATGAGCAGGTACACTGCAGTGAAAGGAGAGGTGGTTGGTGACCTAAAAGCATGTACAAAAGGATGGCATTTGTTAATTTAGTTTTACACATGGCAAGTTATGCTCCTAGCTCTCCTATTTCTCATTCCCAAAAGATCTGTCAGTAGATTCCTGGAGTAGTAAAATTCCCTTAATGGAATATCTAGTTCATAGTAAAAATAAAGGCAAATACAAAAATTTGGGAGATGACAGTGAATATTCAGAATTCCCTTGAATTAAAACTTCTAATTTTAGAATCTAAAAAGTGCTAGAAAATAAATTAATAGATTCTTCCTCACAGGCAATATAAAAAGACTACTTTTCAGAGAGGCAGTATACAATAGAATTAAGAGTATGGGCCTTAGAACCCAATTTTCTATGTTTGAATCCTGGCTCCACCACTTAATTTTGTTATAAAATAATGAATAAAAACATTATTTGTCTTACAGAGCTATTACGGCAGTTAAGTGAAGCATATTGGCATCATCTTTATGGTGGGTGTTTTACATGTGTTATTACATTTGAGTCCACCCACATTTCCTTTAGGTAGGCATTATTATACAATCAATGGAAACTCAGAGAGGTTAAGTAAATCATCTCAAGTTACATAGCAGGTAAGCAACAGAGCCAGGATTTGGACTAAGCTATACCTATGTGCACAGCTGGGGCCTGTGTCATTATGGTAGCATGTGATAGTCACTAATCACATTTCCAGTTTATAACTGACCAACGATTTTTTCCCACATACAGCTTCTACCTAAACTTTAAAATAAGTGTTATAACTTTTTACTTTGTCATTTCCTTCTTCTAATAATTATATTAGGTACGGCAAAGAGCAAAAGAATGTTCCCAAGCTCTCAGTCTGATTCTTGACATTGATCATGGAAAGCCAGTGAAAAATGCATTAGATTTAAAGTTTGATATGGAACAACTGAAGGTAAGCTATAAAAAGAATTAATTTTTCTCTTGTCCTACAGTTCTTTATTGTTTTTGTCGTCTAATTTTCTGCTATATTGCAAGGTACAACATGACAAAGGTCTGCAACCACCCCCCTCCCCAACGCACACACACACAGACACACAAAGCAGTACAGGTAAAGCATTGGAGCAATGAAGAATGCATTATCTTGGACTAGATATGAAATTGCCAAAAGTTAGTCAGTTTTGATCTACAAAAACAGCAATGTCATATGGTTCAACTCAACTCCTGTGGAAGTATTATTATTTCATGGACAGCTCCTGCATGTTTTTAAGCTTGATCTTGAAAACTTGACACAAGTTTGGGAGCGGGTGGAAAAATATCAGACAGAGTGGGCAGCATGAGCAAAGACTCAAAAGTGTGTGTGGCATGTGGAGTGCAGGGATTAGGGGGAACTAGAGAATAAGATGATGGTCTGTTCTCCAGATACAGTGAAGAAATTTGTTATCCCTCAAGCAGCCACTCTCTTCTGTATCCTTGCCTTTGTACATGTTGTCCCCTTGGCCTGACACACCCTTCCCCTTGCCTAACTCCTACCTAATTTCAAGACTCCAGTTGAGCATCACCTCCTCTAAGAAGCTTTCCTGGACCCCAATGCCCACTTCTGGACCGGGCTTGCTGTCTGTCATGTGTGCTCCTTTGTAGCACTGTACTGTATTGCATCATGCCTCTGTATAACTTTCTTCCCTGATGGACTGCAAGCTCACTGAAATGAGACTGCAGTACCTGGCACAGAGTAAGTACTCAATAAATACTCATGGAATGAACAAACAAATAAACATGGGGTGAGGAGAGGCAGAAGTCAGAACTGATGTTGAAGTTTCCAGTGTGGTGACGACAAAGACCATTAAGTTTACTTTCAAACTTTTACATATGTTATATATATTTGTAAATGTGTTTTATATGTGTATGTATATATATATATGTGTGTATGGTATGTATAAATGTATGTGTGTATATGTATATTCTATTTTATAAGAAATCAAAGTATTTAACCATCACCATGAAATGAACAATTATATGATTGACAATCATTTTTTCTAACACCACGAGATAGCTATAAATTTATATCATGCTTTTTCAAATAGGACTCTATCGATAGGGAAAAAATAGCAGTAATTGGACATTCTTTTGGTGGAGCAACGGTTATTCAGACTCTTAGTGAAGATCAGAGATTCAGGTAAGAAAATAAGATAGTAAAGCAAGAGAATAGTAAATTATTGGAAGAGGGCGAGTGATAACTCATGTAAGATATAATTTTTTATTCAAATTCTTAGTGAAGAAGGGATCTCTTGGAGTTTATAAGGCTATTCTTTTGCCCCCATAAAATACTCTAGATACATTTTCCTAGGCTAAAACATCTACTTCTCCTGCTATTAAAATCTCCCCCTACTCCCATATGTTTTCCCTCATTATTCTTGTTTACCTAAGGGCTTAACACTTTTCACTTAAAAATTTATTTTTATATCATTTTTTGTGACAGAATGATTGTGATAATAATATTGTCATCGTACAGTACTGCCAGTCTTCTCCAGTGGGCAGGACATTTTTTAATTAGGTTTTTCCCCCTTTCACCTTTAAGATGGGGCTGGATCTAAAATTACGATTATTGGGGTAGGAGTTGGGACAAGACCCCAGTTTTCTAGCTTGCAGGAGCATTTTCTTTCTTAAACTACTTCATTCCAGACTGATGAGATCACATAGGACAAACCGTACAGAGAGTGGGCAGGATCATTTTTGAAACTTCACCTCAAATCCTTAAAAGTCCATTTCAGTGTTAAGAGAATTCTCCTCTTTCATCCATTTAGCAAAAGATCAGGAAACATAGGATAAACTTACTTTTAAAAAGGAAGTTAGTTTCATTTTCAAATGATATGCTCCATATGTTTTTCTTCAACCCTCAGACAGTTTTTCAGCTGAAGTGTCTCTAAATATAAAGTAATGGGCCCAGTTGTTACTCTAAAAAAGCTATAATAAATACACTACAAGGTGCATAAAAGCTCTGAAAACAAAGGTACTCCACAATGTTGAAGAAATTATTATGTATTCTAAAATTTATTTTGAATAAAAAGTTTTAAGGATATATCACTCAAATGGTTGCAATTCCTAAAAGGCATATAAAGAAAATGATTATATATAATTCCAGGTCTGCTACTTTACAGAGTTAATCATATCCCTTTCCCACATTGAAGTATAATACCTCTTTATTCCAATGAGATAACCCATAATAAACTGGTATGGTGCGTATCCACCAATCCTAGCATTATTAGGATGTCCTCAATGTTGGCTAGTATGTAACCAGTTTAATTTCATCATTGTCAACAAATACCTACAGATGTGGTATTGCCCTGGATGCATGGATGTTTCCACTGGGTGATGAAGTATATTCCAGAATTCCTCAGCCCCTATTTTTTATCAACTCTGAATATTTCCAATATCCTGCTAATATCATAAAAATGAAAAAATGCTACTCACCTGATAAAGAAAGAAAGATGATTACAATCAGGTAAGTATTAGTGACTTATTTCATTATCTGAAACAAACTTGAAGCTTGGGTAAATATCAATCGATAGGCCGGGCGCGGTGGCTCACGCTTGTAATCCCAGCACTTTGGGAGGCCGAGGCGGGCGGATCACGAGGTCAGGAGATCGAGACCACGGTGAAACCCCGTCTCTACTAAAAATACAAAAAATTAGCCGGGCGTGGTGGCGGGAGCCTGTAGTCCCAGCTACTCGGAGAGGCTGAGGCAGGAGAATGGCGTGAACCCGGGAGGCGGAGCTTGCAGTGAGCCGAGATTGCGCCACCGCACTCCAGCCTGGGCGACAGAGCGAGACTCCGTCTCAAAAAAAAAAAAAAAAAAAAAAAATATCAATCGATATCATTTGGTAACCATTACAGAATTGCTGAATTGGTTGTTTAGACTTTCAATAAGGAGAGAATTAGATAATCTCAGTTTCTAAGTACATTTAGTCTTACTCTTTTTAAAGTGGGAATGTTAATGTATATAGTATATATACTGCTCATATTAGTCTGTTCTTGCATTGCTATATAGAAATACCTGAGACTGGGTAATTGATAAAGAAAAGAGGTTTCATTGGCTCACAGTTCTGCAGCCTGTACAGGAAGCAGGATGCTGGCATCTGCTTGGCTTCTGGGGAGGCCTCAGGAAACTTAACGATTATGGTGGAAGGCAACCAGGGCGTGAGCACTTCGCATGGCCAGAGCAGTAGGAAGAGAGGGATGGGTGAAGGTACTGCACACTTTTAAATAACCAGGTCTCACAAGAACTCACTGTCACAATGACAGCACCAAGGGGCATGGTGTGAAACCATGAGAAACTGCTCCCATGTTCCAGTCACCTCCCACCAGTCCCTACCTCTGACACTGGGGATTCCAATTTGACATGTGATTTGGTGGGGACACAGATCCAAACTATATCACTGGTAATTAAAATTAGCATTATACTACATGCTACTTTAATCTAAACACCAGAATGTGCCTGCAGATTTTTGGGGGTAGAGCTAGGTGGAAGTATTCCATCATTAGGCTGGGCTAGGAACTCTTTAAAGAAAAAGTCAGATTATCTATTGAGACCTGCAATATACTTACCTGTTGAGAAAGAATATGAGTTTATAAATTCCCCAAAGCTATAATGGGGTACCATCAAGTGTTGGCAATTCTTGTATCCTGGAGGTGAAAAAGAACTCCTGATAAGGTTTTGAACTCTCAATGAGATATTACAAAGCAAAGATGGACCTGAACTCACCCCTTTCCTATCTGAAACCTGGTTTATTTAGGAGAAGGGAAGAGGCAGGAAGGAAATATACAGAGTATAGGCAATAAACAGTATGGGCTCAGAGAATAGAGGGGTCTCTTCCAATGGAAAAGGGTTCATAGATGACACTAAAATTGGATTTTGTAAGATCAAGAGAGTTTAGATAGTAAGGAAGGGTTTAGGTATTTCAGGCAAGGACTTCATTTAGCTTATGTGTATGTGCAACTCTAATTCTAAAACAGAAATAATACAGAACACCTAACCTTCCCTCAACCCTACTTCCTTACTAGGCTCTCGCCTTTGCTTTTGTCCCTTCTCTGCTAGAAACCTTCAAAGAATAGCCAATATTAGTTATTGTATTGTGCTTACTTCTACTCACTCTTTGACTCTTGTGGTCTAGCTTCCTGGGCCCTCACCGGCATGCCAAAACAAAGACACTAAAGGCCTGCTACACACCACACCAGCAGCCTCTTCTGAGTCTCAACCTTGCTCTCTGCATCTGTTCAACATTGCTGACCACCCCTCTTCCTGCTCCCTTGGCTACTATGACCCACCTCTTTGCTGCTTCTCCTGTCATTTATACCGCTCCTTCCAGTTTTCCTCCTCCGGCCAGTTCTCCACAGTCAGATCATCCAAGCTTCTGCTCACAATTCTCTGTAGTCCTGCTGTTTATCTTCTTTATGTTTCTGACATTCAAGTTTCCTGGGGAAGAGGGAGAGGGAGTTAAGTGGCCCTGTTTTGAGCTTAGATGACTAAAAGAATGATGGTTTGCTTATAAGAACCAGCAGAGTCAAGAGGCAGAGCAGCTTTGGGCAGGGCTGGGAAGATCTTTTAACTTCACAATTTCTTAGCTTGAGAACTGGGGAATCTGTATACAGATGTCTGGCCACAAATTGGATGATTACATAATTTACATGATAACACAGATGAAACATTTGAAGTAGAAGAGATTGCAAAGTGAGAAAAGAGTTGGTCTGCCAATAGAATCGTAAGGAATGCCTACATTCAGCCAATGGGAAATGGGTGAAGAGCCAGTGAAGAACAGAGTAGTTAGTGTCAGAAGGGAAGGTGCAACGTTAAGGAAACATAAAGAAAAAAAGTGCAAGAAAGCCATCAAGTGTCAAATGTCCCAATGGTGGTAGAAAACTAGGACTTAAAAAAAGCCATTCTATTTGATGTTAGGCTATTGATGAATTTAGAGAGCAGTGCAAATGATATTTATAAAGTGCTTACATTTAATACTGGGAAAGGTGTTGTTTGAAATCTATTTCCTCTAAGGCTTAAATCTAAAGTGATTTAAATTTAAAGTGACTAGCATCAAATACATACCACGTTCGGTGGTGAGGGCAGGCGGCAGGCTCTGGCTCTGAGTTCAGGGACCCTTCAACACAGAACACATTCCAGTATTCAAATTGGAAGTATTCCAATTCACTAAAAACGAAGAATAATTTCTTCTAAAATCAAGATACCAAGCAAGAAGATTCTTTGAGTTGTTTTTCTGGAAGAAGAATATACTCTGGGATCCCTAAACAAACAGCCTGTGACCCTTGAAATACATCTAAGTAGATCAAATTACAAGTTTTATTTCTTCTTTGGTTTTCAGTAAACAGACCAACAAAACCAGTATCTTTCTTACACTCTAACTAAAAAAATAATAATTTTATCAAACAATGTGACTTTTAAATGTCTTGTTCTCTTTTAGGGGTTCAGTCCACCAGAATTTTGCTGACTTCACTTTTGCAACTGGCAAAATAATTGGACACATGCTCAAATTAAAGGGAGATATAGATTCAGATGTAGCTATTGATCTTAGCAACAAAGCTTCATTAGCATTCTTACAAAAGCATTTAGGTAAGAAACTATTTTTTCATGACCTAAACCAGATGAATCTCAGGACAAAGCTGTCTATCTTAATACAGTTTTAGTACCATTTAAACTATTTCCAGTTGGTTTACAATGAAACAAAGCAGTATATCAATTTGAAAACAGAAATTTGAGAAAGTTAATTTTGTTGCTTTACATCCTCCATATCATAGAAAGCAAACCCAACTGTTAAAGCTAATATTCTTTGTATGAAGCCTAGAGTGGACTTCCATGTTGAGGATACTGACAGCAGGTTGCCTCACTCCTATCCCGTTTGCATTCAGCTGCTAAAGCAGCCATGAGGCAGCTGATATAGAGCACATTGTCTCTACCATCCTAATGGAACTTGTGTAATTTGTAAATCTTTATTGCCACCTAGGGGCACCAAACTGTTTAATGCTCTCAAAAGTTTAATATGTTCATTAACACTTTATATTTTATAGGACTTCATAAAGATTTTGATCAGTGGGACTGCTTGATTGAAGGAGATGATGAGAATCTTATTCCAGGGACCAACATTAACACAACCAATCAACACATCATGTTACAGAACTCTTCAGGAATAGAGAAATACAATTAGGATTAAAAGGGGTTTTTTAAAAGTCTTGTTTCAAAACTGTCTAAAATTGTGTGTGTGTGTGTGAGAGAGAGAGAGAGATTTTTAATGTATTTTCCCAAAGGACTCATATTTTAAAATACAGGCTATACTGTAATCGTGATTGAAGCTTGGACTAAGAATTTTTTCCCTTTAGATGTAAAGAAAGAATACAGTATACAACATTCACATCAGCCTAAATTTTAATTTTACAAAGAGGATTCCTTTTTAGTGTCGAAGTTAAAAACTGCTTTCACATTACTTTGACAGACAAGTAGATTAAAACAGGCAAAATGCCAGTGAAAACCTGTTGCGATGATACAAGACTTCCTAAACATACAGTAAAAAACCATTTCTTGCTTTTATTATCTACTATGGGCAGTGGAGTTTAATTATAGCAACATGATATGCTAGGTAGAATTTGGCAGCACTTCTCTTTGACTTTTGGTCACGGCAAGAAAAATTAGAACAAGCAAAAGCCATTGTTTTAGCACAGGATTGGTGGTACTACACAATTTCAAATGATGACTAAAAGGAGTAGAGAAGGGTTAACAACATTACAGATGAGGCAAAGGCAGTGGATTAGAGAAAATTGGTAATTTTTGGCACTTTCTTTAATTCTTTAAGGCATTCCATTTACTAAAGAAAGGTTCCATAGGTATTACAGCATATAGCAGGGATTCCAATTAAAATACATTAGTTACTCACACAAAGGCTGTGAAGGATAATAAAACATTCAGAATTACATTTAGCTTCTTCATATTCCAATTAATTTTATTTAATGTTTTCAATTCTGTATGCAGTAGTAAAACAGATTAACACGATTAAATGGAGGTAAAAATATAGCTTAAGAATTTATATAAATATGGGAATCATGGAAAATGATTTTATTTCCCAAGGGACATAAAAATTTATACCACTCATTTGGTACCCTAGTCCTATCTTAGTGGTGTCAGGTGCAAAGTCACTCATTCTCAGAAATTTTACTTCTGTAGACATTCAGATTAAATTTTTTAAAATAGGGAGTTAAACTCAGCTTAAAATTGAAGGCTTCCTATAATCTGACCCTAACACATCTTCTCTGAGTTTTGCTTCTGGCAATTCACATTATATTATCTATATGAGTAAGCCAAACTTGTCTATTCATTATTCCAGGAATAAGTAATATACTCATCTACCTCAATTACTTTTAATGCAAACCTCTCTCCCTTCTACTTACTGAAATTATAACCGGTTTTTAAGGTTCATAATTCTTTTTCCATTAGGCTTCAGAGTCTGACAATGCTTCACAGAGATACACTTTTACCCCAGTCTCATTTCGCAAATCTTTTCCCTATTCATTTTAGAAATAAACATCCCAACTGTATGGATGTCCCATTCAACAATTTTTGTTTGTTTTTTTACAATCTTTTGTTGGTGGCGCATGCTGATGCTGAAAGGAGAAAATAACTATTGAAAATATCTACTAAGGTTAAAAAGAAATAACCTAACATAGTGCACACTGAGTATTTTTCAGGGTAAAGAAAGAAACATTTATCAAATGCCTACTCCTTTTCAGGGACTTTATATCAATTATTTCTAATCTTAAAAAACACTGCAAGAAAGGTTTTATTATCACCACTTTACAGATGGAGAAGATCAAAATTCAAAATATTACATAATTTGCCCATACCACATATCTGTTAAGCAGCATATAGCTAAGATCTGTTTCCAAAAGCTAAGATCTATACTTTGCAAAATCATGTTTAAAAAGTCATGGGCTTTAAAGTTAGGTAGGTCTGGGTTTGATCAAGCCTCTGAGACTCATTAGCTATCTGACCTTAGTTAGGCAAGTTATTTAACCTCTTTATGAAGCTTCAATTTTCTCACCTATAAAATATGGATAATATTGATATGCACTTCGAAGTTGATGATTAAACTGAAAAAAATGCATTTAAAGTACAAGCTAAGTGACTAACACATAAGAGCTAACATTTAATATTACTATGCTTTCCCCAATCCTCCATTACAGAGGAGAGATGGAACCAAGTATATTTAAGAGTTCTATTTCCTTTTTAATAAAATGAGACCATCATACTAAGGATAAACTTTATTTAAGGATAAACTTTATTCAAATCTTGTATTAGAATACTTCCAAATTCAAACAGAATGTTAGTCAAATGTTTAGACAAACAGGCAAAGATTCAAAATCAAGACAAAAATTCTGAAGGAGATCCTGCTAAAAAGCTATCCTAAGTAGAATCAAATAATGTACTTGTCATGAGCCCTTATTTTTCTATTTTAATTTAAACACTGTATTTGAAAGGAACCAAAATAGTTTTTTGAAATGTAATGTGTTAGTAATCTGTTTAGCAAAATAAATCCTCCCAACTAATTAGAAACATAATACAATAAAGACAAAAGATCCCAGATCTGTATATATAACAGGATCACTATAAACACACTCCACCGTCAACCTGAGACCTAATTTGTTTTCCACCTATATAAAAGTTTTGAAAATGACAACTTCTTGTGGTTACATGTTTTCAATTTTCTCAAATACTGTTGGTCTGGGTAAGATGCCACTTGTTCGAGGGCAGCTTCTGACTGATTGGCCACAGCTATAGATCCACAGTTAAATCTCCATCACCTCCAAACCCCTTTTCTGAAACAAAAAGAGAAAAACTTCAAACTGAGAAAGAAACATACAAACAAAAAAATTTATTTCCATGGGTGTTACCATGACAAATGTAATGTTCTCTAAAAGGGAGGGGGGACAGATGAGTATTCTAATTACTACAGGGCATTATTTCTATAGAAATAATGTTTTATTTTATTATTAATATTTTGGTTCTCACACTGTACCATCAAATCAAGTTTCTCTAAAAATTATGAAATTGGCATATTTTATATTTTGCTAGAATGGTGTGAACAAGGCCGATAATCAATTAGTTCTTTGTCCTTTTTGATTAGTATATATTTTTCACATGATATTAAAGCTACCATTAGCCGATTTTATTCTCAATGTGCCTCAATTCTAAGAACCACTGCATTGTTTATGAATAAGAATGTGCAATACCAAGAACCAGCCAATAATTTGAATCTTATATAAACTAAAGATTCAGAAATTCCAAGAGATTATTTAACAAAGATCATTTGAACATATGAGCCAATTAACAGAGAAAATTCTTTAAAATGTGAATTTATCACATTCGTAATTTAACTTTCAAGATTAATTCAGTTAATAAGTTTCCTATATTTCAAGAAATCCTCATCTTGGTTATTTATCTCCATAAGTATTTTTACATTTTTTTACCTAAAGTGGTTTTTCTTCCCTGCTACCTATGTCCAAAGAAACTGATAAATCATTTTTGTTTGAGGGATTCAGCCTAACAATATTTTTAAGAAATTGTAATTCTGGGTGATAGAAGTATTTTGTTTTAAAAACACAAGTTACCTTTAATTGTGGTATCACCCGCTGACATGAAGTAAAGATCTTTTCCTACTCTTTGGGATACAGCCTAACAAAAGGAACCTTTGAATTGCTATTGATTCTTTATGAGTACAAAATAATTCAAATCAGAAATGGAACCACAGATAAGCCAGAAAAGATGTAAACAACAAAAGGTATTTCTATCAAAATTATGACAATCTGATTTTATAATGAGGAATCACGTCAAATACATTTTCTATTCTTCAAATGCTCATTTCTCTAGAACATATCCCTGGAGCACTCTACACAGGGAGTAAAGTACCCTTGTCCAATGTTTAGCTCCCAAACCCCCAACAACTCTGGTAATTGGTGAAGGAGGGAGGGACATCATTGTTCAAGGGGCTGTTATTCAAACACAGTATCCATGTAGAGCCACAGATGCTTTATTAAGGACAATGAAAAGGGAAATATTTCTCTTATATTCCTTTTAACAACCAATAGCATCATGTGCATGCATCATGTGATACAGTAACTAATTAACAAAATACTCTTAGGGTAAAATAAAAGAAACCATTTTTTTTAAAAAAAGTAATTAGATTCCTAGATCATAGTGACTTCATGTATCATTAAAAAAAGTCATGCATAATACAACTCACTTTGTAAGGAAAGCTAGCTCATTTGTAGACAGGTATCCAGATTTAAGAGCTTCCTCAAATTTGAAGGAAGGATATTTAAATCTCATTAGTAACCAAATCAAAATTTTTAGAGCCTTACTCATAAGTAGTTTCTATATGTCTGCTAACTGGCCTAGTCAAAGCCAGAGGTAGTTATCTATTTACTTATCTAGATATGTAATTTTATGTCTACGTTAAATAGTTCTTTTCTATGTAGCAGGCATAGAGAACTTTATCCAAACTGAATCTTGTATGTACGTATGTATGCATTTGGCTGTGGATTCTTCATAATTAATGGATGGAGACAACCCAAATGTAAAATGTTTTAGTAAATATTGATGCAAAAAGTGTAGTAGGCTGATATTTCTGACCTAAGCAAAAAAGTAATTAACATAAAGAAAGATATTCAGTGATTTTTAATGGTAAAAATTTCAAATGACCTAAATATCCAACACTATGGGAAATGGTTTAATACATTATGACTCACTAGTGTCATGCAGCATTATTCAGCTATTAAATATTGTTTATGGCATTCTGGGTGCGCCAAGATGGAATAAGCTGACCATAACCTCTTTCGCTGATTACAATGAAAAATTCTAGACAGAATATAAAAAGCAACTACTCAAAGACTCAAAAGTGAACAGAAATAGGTAGATTAAGAATTAAAGTAAAAACGTGAATAATGACTCACAACAGGAGTGAGTTTCATAGGCCTTTTCTTTTCTTTTTTTTACTTCTTTGTCTCTTGATTTTGATCTGAGGGTGGGCCAAATCAAAACTGCCCAGCTAGGGTAGACAGCAAAACTCTGAGAGAAATTTCTTATTTATAGCCAGTGGACTAGGGATAAAGGAACCCTGAATGCTAGAGAGTAAGAAATAGGTAGGAAATCTCTTTGCTGTATTGTGGTATTATGTTTATTTCTATTTTTCTTCTGGCTCTGCCCTGAGGGTGGCAAACCCCAGTTACTGCCTGGTGACAGCTATGGCAACATAGGCACCTACAAATGTGAGAGATGACCCGTCTCTCTAGCCAGTGGAACCAGGAAAAGAGCTTTCTGTCATCTGAAGAGTAGTAATAGGAGATTGTTTTTGTTATCTCTTTATCTGCTTCGCTCTTACGGGCAAACAGAACTGTGTGGTGGAGCAGAGTCTGAGAGAAAAATACTGTCTGGCTAGGTGACCAGAAAAAGGGGCCATTGGAGGCTGGATAAAAGAGGATCCTGGGAGCCAGAAAATGTGGAGGACATCTCAGAGAGGAAAGGAGTTGAAAATGTTTAACTCCTAATGCTACATGTGAACTGTAAGTCTCAGGATTGCCCCTGAGCTATGCACATGCAGAACAGAGCCAAATAAGCACAGCAAAGTCTTTGACATCTAACTACTATATAAACCACTGACCAAAGTCCCTGACTACCCTGGGTGGCTTATGTACCAGGAAGACCTGAACAACAAAGGCTTTGAAAACTAAACTGACAGGACAATCACCAACCACAGAAGGAGAAACAGAACATGTAGTATGAATTGAAACCAGCTGATCATCCGCTATAACAAAAACTTCAACATTCTCCAGATTTTAACAGGACCCAAAGTCTTAAAACATAATATGCAAAATGTTCAGGATATAATCCAAAATTACTCAACATACAAAGAACCAAGAAAAGCTGACCATTTCTCTAGGGAAAAGAAAATCAACAGCTACAAACCCCAAGATGACCAGATATTAAAACTATCAGACAAAGATTGTGAAGGGAGAGGTTCAAGAAGTCCAACCACCCCAAACAGGATAAACTCAAATGCCCAGACACATCATAATGTCATGGCAAATTGCCCACCATATAGTCTCAAATGAAGAAAAACAGAATATAAAACTATACATAGGATGAAATCAATTGTGTCTAAAATATGTAGATGAAATACTTATATTACATATAAACAGAAAAATTATAAAAGAAAACCAAACTGGTCAACCTATTTGTCTCTGGATGGGTATATTATCGGTGATAGTTACTTTCTCATTTTTAATATTGTTATATTTCTCAGGTTTTCTGCATCTAATATGTATTTTATTAGAGTCATGAAGACCAAAACATTTTCTAATCAAGAAGTAAAACATTAATAACTAGTTTTCTCAGAATAATACTTGGCATAAGGACTAAAATCATTGATTTTGTTATTGCTGTTTTTAACTATTGTCACAGGATTTTTCTCCCATTTTTCCAAACACAAGGGACTTTGGAAATAGTTTGTTAAATCACCTTTCAAAATGAAGAACAATGCTCTCACTAATTACTATTTATAGAATTACATACCTCAGGTGGACTCTTATCAAATTTGGGTATGCCACTCCAGACATTCTCAGGGTTCACTATCTCCTCCACACCATTTGAGAGGTTCAAAACCTACAGGAGAAAACAAATATTTTTAAGTGTCCAATTCAAAAAAATAACTGATTTATGTACCAGAGCAATTATTTAAAAAATGAAATATTATTATTATTATTATATTATTATTATTATTTTGAGATAGGGTCTTGCTCTATCGCCCAGGCTGGAGGGCAGTGGCAGGATCAGAGCTCACCATGACCTCGACCTCCTGGGCTCAGGCAATCTGCCCACCTCAGCCTCCTGAATAACTGGGACTACAGGCGCACGCCACCACGCCCAGCTAATTTTTTGTATTTCGGGTAAAGACAGGGTTTCACTATGCTGCCCAGTCTGGTCTCAAACTCCTTGGCTCAAGCGATCCACCTGCCTTGGCCTCCCAAAGTGCTGGGATTACAGGCATGAGCCACTGCACCTAGCCCTAAAATGAAATACTTTAAAAGACAATGAATTTATTGAGCTTCAACCTTATATTTCAAACTCCATACTACTTCAGTTTCACAAACATATATAGAGTATCTATGACTGGTGATCAAAGATGGATAAAATTTCAACATCGAATAGTTCAAAATCTAGTGGAGAAAAGACCTCTAAGCAGATAATTAGAATACATCATAGGAAGTTCAGACTTCTGTAGTAGGAGGTATAGGATTGTAATACAGAAATAAGGCTTTTTTTGGGATGGGGGAAGGTTGAGGACAAGGATAAATTTAGAAAATAACGTCAGTGAATGCTCCCTGGTAGAGGCAATGGGTAAGTAAATTGGAATTAGCCAGTTTGGTAACAGGATGGAATATAAGTAAAATAGAACTGCATTATTAAATATATCGAAACAGCAAGCAGATGGTATATGTAAGAGAAGTCAAGAATTTTGATGTTCATCTAACATAAAGTACAAAATATAAAGAATTAGGGCCAAAGAGAGTACATAAACACCTAACCCTAGAGGATTTCCTATGCCATGTTAATGAGCTTGACTTTTATGTTCCCGGCCAGGGGCTCTCGAATTTTAATGGAATATGAATGCACATTCGGGAATCCTAACCCCAGAAATTCTGAATTAGCAGGCCAGGCCAAGGCGTAGGAATCTATAATACAATTTAAAAAATAGCAGGGCGCAGTGGCTCACGCCTGTAATCCCAGCACTTTGGGAGGCTGAGGTGGGCGGATCACGAGGTCAGGAGATCGAGACCATCCTGGCTAACAAGGTGAAACCCCATCTCTACTAAAAATACAAAAAATTAGCCGGGCGTCGTGGCGGGAGCCTGTAGTCCCAGCTACTCGGGAGGCTGAGGCAGGAGAATGGCGTGAACCCGGGAGGTGGAGCTTGCAGTGAGCCAAGATCGCGCCACTGCACTCCAGCCTGGGCAACAGAGTGAGACCCTGTCTCAAAAAGAAAAAAAAAAAAAAAATATATATATATATATATACATACACACACCAGGTAACTCTCAAACAGGTGGTTTTCAAATCACGGGAGAAACACAATCAACAGGCTCCCTAATAAGTTTTACACAATAATGATGCAATCAAATTTGCATTTTACAAACTTCACCCTGACACCGTGGACAATCAATTTAAGGAAGACTAGAAGAAGCAAACAAAATAGAAGGTTATTAGAGTAATGTAGTTGTGAAATGACTCAACTAAGGTAGTGGCATTAGATATAAAAAATTCCAACTAAGAGATAAGATGTGTAAAGTGTGGAACTAGGTGATTAATAGAATTTAGAAAGAGTAAGGGAGATAGAAGATACAACCTAGGATGATTTCTTGCTATGATTCTTATATATGGAGATTTAAAATATTTGTGCATTACATCAAATTATCAGGCGGAACAAGCAGGTAAACATTTGTTCTATCACATTCTCTAGTCTGACAGAGTCTGCTAAACTTTCCTTAATAGTCTGCATATACATTTGGAGATAAAGTACTTAAACATCACTTACCCTTGTTCCTTCTTCAGCTGTTTCTAAAATCTCACATTTAGACCATGTGTTTCTTAGACTTGACCACACAACACATTTAGATCCAACAGTAAAGGCTTTCAGAGTGTAGGTGTTCTGTGGTTGAGCTGCCAAATTGAATTGAGTAAGACTCAATGCATATCTCTTAATTCCTTAATGCAACATACACAAGCAAAGCATTTTCCTAATCTGCATTATTTCTATATCATCAACATCATGTAATTAGTACATTGGTATGACTGTCTCCCTCAATTTTGTTTAAAATTCTTCCAGTGCCCCTCCCCCATATAATCTCTTACTGCTTTTCTAAACCAACAAACCAAACAAAAAATCACATCATAAGGATGTGAATCTGACTTCTAACAGTGAAAATCGCTAATAAAATATGTTACTATTTAGACAAGTGGTGTTTTTTATACTTACAACAGCCATTTCTATAAGAAAGCAGCATGTTACAAATGAGCAGACATTCTTATCACAGAGTTAATACTTACTATTATTAAATATGACAATGAGGAATAAATATCTAATGCAAGGGTAATACTTAAATAACTTATGTGTAACCACAGGATGGCATACCATGCAATTAAAATATTTTGAAAGCATTTTTAAGGGACTAAAATGCAGGATTCAATACTGTATGACAGTATGATCTAAATTGTTTTTAAAACTACGTAGTAGACATACACAAAGACGGTAAAAGACAACAAAAAGAAAATACATCATGCTGTTAACATTGATCACTTCTTGTTGATTTTCATTCTCACTATTCCATTATTTTCCTTATTTTTACAATGGTTCAAATTTAATAATATAAAAATTGACATTTAAAAAGTATAGCATTGATTATAAAAAGCTAAAAGTTACCCATTTAACAATTCTTTTTAAGTAGCAAACAGTAGTAAAAATAATTTATAAAAAAGTTAATATAATAAATGTTCTCCAAGATTTACACATGGAAATTTTTTTGCTTAATATAGGCTACCTAAATCTATTTTCTTTCTTTAAGGGTTTCTAATGAATTGCAAGATCAATGAATGATACAGTTAAGTCTAAAAGACCCTGTTAAAATAATCCTTAGTGTAAATTTATGCCTATAGCAGTGCTATAAATTTGGCAAGGGAATACCATGTTTTATAAAACTTACCAACACACGCCCTCTTGACTATAAATGTGATTACATTTTAAATGTGATTAACTTTTGGAGACTAATAGATTTCAAGCATTCAATTTTTAAACACAAAACTAATATTTCAGTGTTTCTTCCAGCACATATTATGCACTGATTTCACAATATATTTTCCCCAAGTTTAAAATGCCCTTCATAAAATCCAATCTGATTCACTTTCCAGGTTTTTAATCTCTTTTACAAAAAATTATTTTTTAGAAATCCATATAAGAATTATTCTCTTTTCTTTAAAACAAATAACAACTTTGGAAAGTCACTATGTTAAACTTAAAAGTAAAAGGACACTTTGGGAGGCTGAGGCAGGAGGACTGCTTGAGCCCAGGAGTTTGAGACCAACCTGGATAACATGACAAAACCCTGTTTCTACAAAAAATAGAAAAATTAGCTGGGTGTGGTGGCACACACCTGTAGTCCCAGCTACTCGGGAGGCTGAGGTGGGAAAATCACTAGAGCCTGGGAGGCAGAGGCTGCAGTGAGCCAAGATCACACCACTGCACTCTAGCCTAGATGACAGAGCAAGACCCTGTCTCAAAAAAAAAAAAAAAAAAAAAAAAAAAAAAAGAAAAGAAAAAAGGAAAAGGGAAAAAAAAATTCACATACCTGAGATATGATCTGGTAAACCATTATTGTGCTTGCTTCCATCACTGCTTTCTTCCTCAGAGAACAAGGGCATCAATGCTGAAACGGCATCCCTGTTTTTATACTCTATAAATTCTTCTTCATATATATTCATTTCATTCTGTGTTTTGGGATCACAATCTGCTCCATGTAGATGCAATGACATCCTGTGCTGGTCATCAAAAGATTCTACACAACTTGACTTTCTCATGTCCTCAGTACACATGGATTCCTGTGCTTTCTGACTAACTCCTGAAGACAAAGGATCCATCTTCTCATCTAAAGGCAGCTGGGCTGTAGGTAGTTCTAGTTCTGGCTGTTTCTCAGCTTCACAGCTGAGAGGAAGCTGCAGTGTAAATAGCTCCATGGCGCCTTTTGTGACACACTCTTGGGAGAGTGGCACACTCGGTGGCACCGGGCTTAGCTCCCCTTTTTCTTCATCCACAACCAGAGAATTCTGTAACTCAATAGATTCCAGTTCTAAGAATTCTTTTGATTCATCATGAGGAGAAAGTGGCAGCTCAAGTGAATTCAGTTCTAGTATCTCCTTTGTTTCATTAGCATGTGGTAGTAATGTGTTAAATCCTGTAATCAGGTATTTATCATCAAACTCTGCTTTGTCAACTAGATGGCACTCTAATTCACCTTCCAGTTCCTCAGTATCAATTTTATCTTTGCAGAGGTTTTCAAAGCCTTCACAAATGTTATCAGTTTTAGGGACACGGAAGTTACTTGGTTTGGTTCCAATGATGTTTACATAGTTTTCAGTTATTTCAGCAAGCTCATCTGTCTGCTGTTCCATATATATTTTATTTTGTACAGCTTTATTACTTAACTTCTTAAGTCCTACATCAAGATTGTAGGACCCACGAGTCTGCTTTATCTCCGAGTCAATATTTTCATAGGGAAGAGCACTTTTAGTAATACCAGTCTTAGAATATTTCTCCATTTTCTCGTTAATACTTTTACCTTTGCTTTTCAAGTCAACAATTGCTAAAGGGATATCACAAACATCCCTTCTGATTTCTAGTATTGTTATTTCCAACACATCTTCTGTTATTGTTTCATGGAAATAGTCATTTCCCTCTTGAGAACATACCCCTTCTGAAATGTTAAATCCCGAGAGGCAACATGGAAAGGCTTGCATGGGAACCGACAAAAGCTCAGAAGGAATGGCCCAGAGTGCTTTTGGGTCCACACAGTCTGCAATGTTTCCAAAGTCCACAAGCCTGACAGATACAAGATAATCTTCACAAATATTAGTGATAAGTGCCCTATAATAATGTCCATCTTCTCCGTATCTTACTATACAAGGATCTCCAATATAAGGACATGGGATACAATTTCTTCTGTCTACTGCCTGTTCTCCAGCAGTCTGTACTTCTACTTCTAAACACTGAAGTTTCTCCATATCAGCAAACTGACACCAAAAGTACTCAGGTCCATCTATCACAGTGGCATAAGCTCTTACCATTTTTTTTTGTGGATTATACCAGTTAAGAAATACTGAAGTGTCAATGTCTGATTTGTCAACAGACTTTGAATTGGCATCTTTAATTACTTGGGTAGAAAGTTCTATTTGAGATTTTTCACTGAGAGCATACCTGCTAATCATATCATCTGCTATGATCCCATGTTCATCAGCAAGAATAACTTTCCATCTGTCTTGAAATTTAACAAATTCACATCTTATTGCAGCCTCGCTGGTCCGTTGGGAAAAGTAACGCATCATTTTCTTAGAATTTTTATTGTCAGGAACCCCAAATCCCTGCAAGGAGCAATGAATGCACAACCCTGGCAATACCGCATTAACAAGGTCAAGCCTACCTAATTTGTTAGTATGAACCACAGAAACATTGCCATAATCTATAAACTGCACAGACAGAAGGTCATTGGGTTGTTGCTCCTTGATCACAGCACGATACCATAAATTGTCTTCTGGGAAAACAGCACATATCATATCTCCTCTTTGCAAAGGTGGACCTGCATAATATTCCGGCCTTGTTTTAACACTGTTTAATCTCTCTGAAAGATGACTAATTTCAGATTCATCTTCTATTAGTTGAACATAAAAGTCTGAAAGGTCATTTATATGAGAAACATACACAGTTGTTTTAAATCCGGGCATTATAATCTTCTGTGGGAACTCACAAAATTTCAGAGGCAAATCTTTGTCACATGAATCTCCTATTTTTCTCTCTGAAAGAGTGGCTTCTACTCTTGCTGTTTTCCAGGGTGTCTCAGCAGAAATTTCTTCTTTCTTTTCTCTTGTTAATGGAAACACTTGACTATTTTTATTTCCCATAGAGTCTTGATATTGAGTGACTAAGTTTGTTTTTGTTAAACTTTGTAAAAGTTTGAGTTCCTTGTATGATGAGTCGATCTTAGGTTTATACGACTCTTCCAAAATTTCTTTACTAGGTAACTTGTTCCCTACTGATTTACTTAAATACTCTGTACATGGCAACTTCATATTCTCATTTTTTTCTGCAAGAGTTTCAGTTGTAGAACGGAGCACTTCACTTTCTTTTTTTCTTATTCTATCTTTGTAATTAAGTAGCCCCAACTTCTTATTAATACTAGCACTAATTTGAATATTGTCACCATATAGTTCTATAATCAGTGTTCCATCTGGATCTTTTGCTACAACTAAAGCCTTCAATGACTTATCTAAAATAGTCTCCTGAAACCACACCACCACTTCTTCTGGTATACGATCAGGAATATCAGATAATGAACATCTGACAGCTTGCATGGGCAAAAGTAAGACATCATATGCATCACTAGGTATTGGAAGCAGATCATCACTTGTTACTACATAAATATTCCCAAAATCAACAAAGAAGACTTTCTTTGGCTCTTTCTCTATTACTATGCCCCTATACCAGTTTCCATCAGTATACTTGGCAAGGCACAAGTTTCCAGGGTTCAAGGGAGATGTTTTTAAATTCAGCAAAACTTTACTTAATTGTGTAATACTACATGACAACTGTTCTAAAATATTTGCATTTCTTGCCAGCTGGCAATAAAATGTCCAAGGGTCATCAATATGCGTTATATAAACTAATTCTTCACTTCCAATTTTGATATCATGTGTAGAATAGAAGTAGGAATGCAGCTGAACAGAGGACTCCAAAGGCTTCTGAAATTTTAGTGGTCTTGCAAGTCTCTTTTCTACCAAGAAATGGCATGCACTCTGAAAGGGGGTTAGCAAATCCACAATGTTAAACAGTTCTTCATTATTAATTGAAGCCAGAGCAAATACTGTACATTTTAATTCTAGATTTTTTTGCCATGCATTATCTATAAATTCATTGAAAGCTTGTATTGCCTTTACATCCCAAACAAGGGGATTCTGGCCAGTTGGGTGAATTAAATTATAAAGACTGCACCTAAAAGCCTGAGCCTTAACCTTGAGAAATTCTTCACTAATTGAATAAATATTCTTCACAGATACCATTTCTCTGTCTCCATAATCTACA
The DNA here is from genome assembly GCF_028878055.3 of Symphalangus syndactylus. Lineage (NCBI taxonomy): Eukaryota > Metazoa > Chordata > Mammalia > Primates > Hylobatidae > Symphalangus > Symphalangus syndactylus. Next base: position 20,526,508 of record NC_072445.2, on the reverse strand, counting down.
AATATTACATTGACATGCTCCACAGATTGTATCCCACTAATAAGTGCCCTGGACCACTGTCTGTTTACTGTTCGCTTAGCCAAACAAGCAGGGGTGTTTCCCTTGTAAGGAGCAGCTGTATTTTTGCAATAGTACTGAATATCAGACATTAGAGTTTTAAGTCCTTGTATGTTCCTGGTCAGCTGACACCAGAAATAGCCAGGGTTTTCAACATAAGACACTCTGACTTCTACTGTACTTCCAACTTCCAGCTCTCGTTTACTAGAGGAGCCTGGCTTAATTTCCAATAAATTCTGTATAAGAGGAAAATAAACAGATGCTCTTTTCACTTTTTCCTGCACAACTAGTTCAGTTGAACCATTTGTTACAACTGTTGTGTCACTCAAAGCTTTTGAAACAGATGTGGTTTTATTCTCTCTCTTGGCTTTCTGCTCTCCTTCTCTGGTCTTGGCAAAAGGTATTTTGTTACTCTCCGTAGTAAAGTGATTTGAAACATGCCCTGGGGAGTGGGCATTTACCGGGATATTTTCCTTTGTTTCAAATTCCTGATACTTGGCATATCCTGCTTGGGCAATTACCTTACTAATGTTTTCTTCCCCTGTTCTTGATTCATCAAGAATCTCAATAACATATTGATGATCCTGTTTATCAAGAATATGGATGACTAATTCTTTGTGGAGCACAGTCTTTTTAAAAAAGGAAACTGCCTCCTGGCTCCAAGTTTTTCCCGAAGGCCAAGTATCAGCTAGGGTGCACTTCAGAGCCAATACTGGTAGCTGCCTAAACTGAGGAAGCAGCATCCTTACATCATACCAGTCCACATTTGCCGAATTGCCTCGGTCAACTAAGAATACATCCACACTCTTGTCATCCAATTTGGTGACTATGGCCCTATAATAACCATTTTCTTTCCACTTGACACAGCAAAGGTCATCAGGTTCAGGTTTCAAAACTACACCATCCAGCTTACTGGCAGAGGAATAGAAACCGCACATTCTCCTCATCAGCTTACTGAAGGTGACATTGTGTTTCCTCAGCCTAATCCAAAACTCAGAAGGATTTTTAACAAACTCTACCTGCGCATCGTAGAAGGCATTCATCTTTAACCTGATAGATCTTAAGGCTGGGAGTGAAATCTCTTCATCTACTTCTTCAGCAGGAGACTGGGACTGAGATGTTTCTGGTTCCTCCTCCTCTGTTCCCTGGCTCTGAAGGGCTCGGTCAGCCAAGCAACACGACTGTACTCCAAACACACGGTTCAGATTAATCCCATCTTCTCCATACAGGCTGACATAATATACACGCTCAAAGGAGCAATAAAATTCAATCTTTGCATTCACTGCCTTGCCCAGTATCAGTGCCTTCAGGTCACCGACCTGTGACCGAGACCAGCCTCTCCCACCGTCCCAGAGTCCATACAAAGCACAAGGGTAGGTCACCACCGGCATTCGAAAATATTCAGGCAGCAAGTACCGAAGGCTGCTGCAACTCACTAACTCCTTCCTTCCATAGTCCACATGAAGCACCTGGGCACAGCGCTGGGGCCGAAAAGTCTCCAGCAAGAGTGCTCTGTACCAATGTCCATCCAGGCCACAGGATGCACACGGAGAGCCCGGCTTGTCTGGGCTCTCCTCCCTCTCCTCCCAGGTGGCACTGGTCGAGTTCTCATCCCCTGTCCCCGTGGAACCCCGGTATACCTGGGCCATGCTCTCGGAGAGGCGGTGGATCTCCTGCGACAGGTTGCGAAGCTGGCAGTGAATGCGGTGGGGATGGCACACTTGGGTTACGACCACGGGCTCCGTCACGCCCAGCTGCAGCTGGGAATAGAAATAATCCAGACCAGGCTGCTTTTGCTCGAGCGGGACTCGCGAGAGAACCGGGACCCCGGAGTCCACGCTAGCAGTGGCCGCTGTGAGATAGCGCTCCAGCAGCGAACGGAAGAGGCTGTCGGGCACCCGCCGGGCCAGGCCCAGCTCCCGCATCTGTTGGAACACATCGGGCACCTCCAGGAGGACCAGGCGGTGGAGCAGCAGCACGTCCAGGACGCACCCGTGCACCTCCTTGCCCTGAAGGTTGCTAAGGAAGTCCATGGCGTCGGCGGGCCAGTGCTGCGGCTCGCCCGCGCCCGCGCTAGCGCCGCAGCCTGCCGGCACCAGGCCTGCCAGCACGCAGCCCAGCACTTCAGAGGGCAAGTTGAAGAACTCTCTGCGCCCGGGCGCCAGCGAGCCTGCGCCAGCCGTGATGGTGCGGCCCTCGTCCAGCAGGAAGACACGGCTCTCCTGTGCCTGCCGGCTGATCACGCGGCAGCGGTGCCACAAAAGCCCGACTTGCACCAGGCACAGGTAGCCGGGCGAGGCCGAGGCGCTGCCCAGCGCCCACTGGCCACGCGTGGCCGCCGCTTCCTGGATTTCCCGGCTCAGCCGCAGGTACTCGACCCGCCGCTCGCCCACCAGCCCCCACAGGTGCACCGGGATCACATTGGGATGCACGTCCACGAAGGACACCCGCAGGGACAGCGAGGCCCCTGGCGCCAGCATTCCGGGCGTCGAGCACATCTTGACGGCGCGGCGCGGCGCCCACTTCCGGAAATTCGGGGCCGCTAGTCAGGGCCTCGAAATCCTCCGCGCCGCCGCAAGGCGAGTTCCAGCCAAACTAGGTTCAAAGGACCCAGGGGAGGGGAAGGACGCCGGCGACGCGTTTCCTCGGCAACTCCCCCGTCGACGGTCCTACAGGACTCACGCCGCGGACTGGTAAGACCCGGTGGCCCCACCAACCGCCCGAGGTCGCGCCTCTGGGCACGCGTTTACTGCGCTCGGCGCCGCCACTTCCGGCCACGGGGAGTGGGCGGGGCCAGTTGAGGCTTGGGGTTGGCCTAACGCCTAAGGGCCCAAGGAGCTTGTTGGGACCTTCAGTAGACCCTGAGGTGGGAGGTTTTGGACACAACCTGCATCTCCTCAGACCGCCTTCGACTCTGGAGGCCGCCGTGTGACTGCCTGGCACAGGGCTGCGGTGAGGACCGACCAGAGAGGGATTTCCTTTTCGTCCTCCCAACTACCAGGGATTGAGCACTGCGGGCCAGGCAAGGTACTAGCCAGTGGCGTTCCCGACGGGAACGAGAAACGCAGGAGCCAATGGCACGTTCCTAGGCGTTAAGGCCGGAACTTTCGGAGGGCCCCGGGTGCTGCTGCGGGGCACGGGTGCTCCTGCTGGCTCAATGTATCCGTGGACAGCCAGGTGCTCAGCCTCTATTCTTTAACCCTGTTTCATCGTCTGAATTGATAGAGTTGTTATGAGGTTAAAATAACGTGTGAAAGTATATAGCAACTGGTACATATTTCCCTTCCCACACTTAGCTGATACGGGTTCCTTTGCTGCTTTGCTGTCTAACTCTGGCATCCCAATTTTGAAGGCATTTTCATTTACTCACAGAGCTAGCACAGAACTGGATTCATAAAAGGAGGCCAAGAGGAATGGAATCCACATTCCTTCAAGCCTCTGCTGTATATACTAAAATCTTAACAGGATAACCCTCTGAGGCCTCTGTTTGTTAAATGTCCAAACCTCCATTTGGAATGGAAAAGTGCAGGCAAACTAGAAGTTTCCAGGATATGTCTACATTAGATTTTTGTGCATTTGCAAAGTTAGACACATCCGTGGAAGCTTCTTATAGTCTGCCTGTACTTTTCATTCCACGTTTCGAAATGTCATTAAATACAAATACAATAAGGCAGTGCTTAAAATGACCCTGGCCTAACTGTAAATCTCAGTGTCTTCAGTCTGTCCAGATTAGAGGCAACCATGTGCTTCCACATCACCCTATGCTTACTTTTTCACGGCACTTTTCACATTGTGTGGCAACTGTCTGATCTCTATCATCCTGCCAGCCGACAGGTTCCCTTTGGCAAGTACCGTTTGTTGGATTCTCGGAATCTAGCTTGGAGTGAAGGCAATGAATATTTGCTAAATGAATATGAATGAATGAATGAATGAATCCAATTTCTCTAAAAGCTTTGGCTTTTTCCTGAAGAACTCATCTTTGAAAACTCAATTTTCCCATCTTTTTCTAATTGTTTCATATTCATTATGGAAGAAAAACATTTTATTTAAAAACATCTAGCAAGACCTAGCTCAAACGTCTTTTCCTCATGACTGTACTATTCCCCCTGGCAGAATTGGTTGTTCCTTTTTTTTTTTTTTTTACATACTTCTATATTATTATATTTTGTAGCTCTCTGTCTGCCACAGTAGGAACATCTTAAAAGCAGGAACACTTCTCATTTATTTTTATGTTCCCGATGCCTAGCCAGTGCTGTACTGTTAGCATCCAGTAAATCTTAACAAGAGTAAGCAATCTAACACTATGCCCTTTACAGTGGAAAGAAGGAATTCATTATAAAATGGTCTTATGATCACTTGAAATTGTTTTATCATTACATGGAATAATGAATGGAGACTTTAATCCATCATCTATTTCAGGTTCATGTAGTATAACCAAACTCCTTTGTAGACCACAGGGTTGTAGATATTATGACTTACTTTTTGTATTTCATTTGTCCTCCAACCTTCCATGGCTCATGGCCTTAATCCTAGGATGTCAGGGTATATCACGTGGCCGTTATGGGCTGATCCGAATCCTTTACCCCCATCCACCCAGATGTTTCCAATGTTCTACGTTTTCTGTATCTGGAGCAGGTAGCATTAGTTTGTTCTGTCTTGCTCTGCTGTTGGACAGGGACTTGGGTTAATTTTAAAAATCAGGTCATTGCACTGTTAAGATTAAGCTCCCCTCATATATCTCCCATACTAAAGCAAAATATCTTGAGTTTTATGATAAATAAACTTTCCTCCCATTAGTTTTGAGAGGCCCTTGGTTTCGGAAAAGAAGGGAGAGGGGATATTCTTTTTTTATTATTATTATACTTTAAGTTCTGGGATATATGTGCAGAACGTGCAGGTTTGTTATATAGGTATACACATGCCATGGTGGTTTGCTGCACCCATCAACCCATCAATCTACATTAAGTATTTCCCCTAATGCTGTCCCTCCCCTATCCTTCCACCCCTTGACAGGCCCCGGTATGTGAAGTTTGGGAGAGAGGATATTCTTATCCTAATACAAATACGTAAAGGATAAAGGGGGAAAGGATAAGGCCAGGAATGGAATGTGTATGACAGGTGTTTGAATACTAATATTGTGAGCCACTTCAATATTTTTTATGGAAACGATGCAGGAAAATTGGGCTAAATAAATCATACTTATTTTGTGCTATCTTAGACCTCTGTATATAGAGAACTCTAAGCAGAAATGCAGTATACTTGACAGTCTATAGTTTCTATACTACTAATTGACTTTGTTTAAAGTTGCTTAGAAAAATTAACATTTACTGGATATTTTTAGAAAACAATTCAAGTAAGAAATACCCTGTTAGGAGAATGAAAAAGACAAGCTACAGACAGGGAGAAAATATTTGCAAACCACACGTCTGACATAGGACTTGTATCTATAATAGATAAACGACTCTCAAAACTCAATAGTAAAAAAAAATAAACTTGAAAATAGACAAAAGATATGAAGTGGCATTTCACAGAGGATGTACAGATGACAAAGAAGAATATGAAAAGGTTTTTCAACATCATTAGCTATTAGACAAGAAAAAAAAAACCCACAATGTTATATCACCACATGCCATGATAATGACTAAGCTAAAAAATCGTGATAACACCAGTACTGGCAAGAATGTGAATAAATGGCATCACTTATGTTGCTGGTAAGAATGTAAAATGGTACAGCCACATTTTAAAAACTATGTACTTGCCATATGACTGAGAAATTGCATTTAGGCATTTATCCCAACGAAATGAAAACATGCTCATGCAAAAACCTGTACATGACTGTTAATACCAACTATATTCCTAATAACCCTAAACTGGAAACAACCTAAATGCCCTTCGATGGGTAAATGGTTAAACTGTGGTACATCAATACCAAAGGGTCCTACACAGCAATAACAAGGAAAATGAATTATTGATGTGAGCAACAACTTAGGAAGGTTCTCCGTAGAATTTTACTGAGTGAAAAAAATAGTAAAAGGTTACATACTGCATTCTATTTTCATAATATTCTTAGATTAACAAAATTATAGAGATGGAGAAAAGATTAGTGGCTTCCAGGAGTTAGGGATGGGGAAGAAAAGGGATGAAAACGCCTATAAAGGGATAGCATCAGGCATGGGCTGATCTGTTCTGTATCTTGTGTGCAGTGATAGTTATCAAAGCTACACAAAGGTGATGAAATTGCATGGAATGACACACACACACACACGCACACACAAATGTGTGCTTGTAAATAAGTGACTTTGGAATCTGTGGATTGTACCAATGTCAATTTGCTCCTGGTTTTGATTGTATACAACAGTCATGGTACATCCCTATACATTTTTTTGGAAACTTCATGAAAATCTAAAATTATTTCAAAATAAAAAGGTTTTAAAAATTTAAGATTCCAGTGTCACAAAATACAATTTTATTAGAATACACACACAGACAATTCAAGACCATATCATTACAGGGGGCAATGAGAGTAGAGAGAGCATCATAGTCTTTTGAGTTACAGCAGGACTGGCCTCCATTTGTAAGAGCCATGTGACCCAGGCAAGTAATTTACCCTCTGTTTCCATATCTGAAAATGGATATAACAGCATACACCTTACATTTGGGTTCCAAGGACTGCATGAATTAATGTAAATACAGTTAACATGTTTGCATTAAATAAACACTTGAGATACAACAAAACAGTGGGAAAGGAAGGGCTTTAGATTTTAAAAGTCCCTGTTTATCATCTCAGGGTGACATGGATAATAAAATTTTCAGAGTTAGGTACTCCTCATCTATAAAAATGGAACTATACTTAAATATGAAGACTAAATGAGCCAATATGGGTAAAAGACTCACTGCAGGAAACATGTAATAAGTTGTAGTTATTAGTGATATGAATGAAATTAAAACTTAAAAATATGTTATCTCCTAGGATTCTTAAAGATTAAAAATCTTAAATTAGGTTTTTTAAAAATTTGGTCTATTTAGGCATAATTTTTGTACAGTAAAACTCACACTTTCATATTGTACAGTCCGATATTTTGACAAATGTTTACAGTTTTATTCCCTTAAATAGTGTCTTTTGAAGAAAAAAGTTTGTAATTTTGATGAAATCAAATTATTCACATATTTTCTTTTCTAAATGGTAGTTTATTTTGTTGTTATTGTTCCACTAAATCTTTTACTAACCCAAGGTAAAAAAACAAAACAAAACAAAAACCCACAAAAACAAACTTTCAATGTTTTTGTTTAGAAGTTTTATAATTTTAGCTCTTGTATTTAGGTCTATGATTCATTTTAAATTAACTTTTTGCAGTGAGGTAAGGGTTGAGGATTTTATTTTTATATACGGATATCCAATTGTTATATTGCCATTTGTTGCAAAGACTATACTATCCAGTTAAGTTATCTTGGTGCTTTTGCCAAAAATTAATTGACCATATGTATGTGAGTTTATTCTTTGACTCGTTATTCTGTTCCATCAATCCATATATCTGTCTTTGTGCCAGTACCCCTTTGTTTTGCTTATTTTCTAAACTGCTTAAAAGCCAATTTTAAAATTAAGTAGTATGAATCCTCTTTGTTCTTTTCCCTCAAAATTGTTTTTGATTTTCTATATGTATTTTAGAATATACTTGTCAACTTCTGCAAAAAAATTTGAAGCCTGCTGGGGTTTTATTAGAATTGCTTTGTAGGTAGAGATCTATTTGACAATAATTAACTTTGGAGCAATACTGAGTCTTTTAATCCATGGACTCAGTTCATTGCTCTATTAAAATCTTTAATTTCTCTCAGTAATGTTTTATATTTTTCAGTGAACAAATCTTGTACACATTTGTTAGATTTATCCCTAAGTTTTTAATGTCTTTATGCTATTGTAAATATTAATTTTTAAATATTTTAGTCCCTAGTTTTTCATTGCTAGTATACCAAAATATATTTTTGTCTATTGGCCTTATATCTTGTGAATTTGCTAGGACTTCATTATTAATTCTTGTAGCTTTTGGTAGATTCCTTGGGATTATTTTATATATGTAATTATATCATCTGTGAATAAAGGCAGTTCCATGTCTTCTTTTCTAATATATGTGCCTTTTATTTCCTTTTCTTGCTTTACTGCAATGGCTAAGACCTTCAGTACAGATTAAAATAAAATGGTAAGAATTGATATTGCCTTGTTCCTGATTTAAGGAGAAAGTCTTTCACCAATACGATGTTAGCTATAGGTTTTACTTAGGTCCTTTTCATCAGGATGAGGAAGTTTCTTTTTTTTTTGCTATTTTGTTGAGAATTTTTACATCAAATACTATTGAATTTTATCAAATACTTTTTCACATTCTGTTGATAAATGTTTTGTTTTGTTCTGTTAATTGGGTGAATTATATTGATTTTTTAGGATGTTGAACCAATTTTGTATTCCCAGGATAAGTCTCACTTAATCATGATGTATTATACTTTATATGATGCTGGATTCAATTTGCTAATATTTTCTCACATCTACGCACAGGGATTTTTAAGTTTTCTGTTTACTGTGGTAAGATATACGTAAAACAAAACTTACCATTTAAAACATGTTTAAGTGTAGAGCTCAGTGGCATTAAATATATTCACATTGTTGTACAACCATTACCACTATCCATTTCCAGAATTTTTCATCATCCCAAACTGAAACTGTACACATTAAACAACTCCTCATTCCCTTCCCACTATTCTATATTGTCTTTATGAATTTTCATTATTCTAGTACCTCAAGTAGAATCATGTATGTATTCACTTTTGCCTGGCTTATTTCACTCAGCATAATGTTTTTAAGGTTCATCCATGCTGTAGCATGTATTTCCTTCCTTGTTATTACCTTCTTAACTCAGAACTATATCAGGACAAAACAAAACCCGTGATAACAAGCAATTAGGCACTTTAAAACATTTACTTTTAAAATAAGAATAACACAGTTTATTTACTCACATATATTCCTGTTTGTTACCAGATATTTTCAGCAAACAGACATCTTTAAGCATCTTCGTCTGCTTTTATCAAACCTTCAAGTGGCTCCTGCTGCTGTTGACAATCACAGCAGCCTGTTGGGGGTAAAGTATGGGGAGAGAAAAAAATAATGTATTCCTCAAAATTCAGAAATAATAAAGCACTTGAGTGGGTAAAATGTGCATGTATATGGCATCAATGAAGGCCAAATAGTGATATAATTTCCATACATGCTTTAAAATGAAGAATAATGTAAGCACATCACATATTTATTGTTAGTCAATTATATATTATTTAAAACTATCAAATTCTCGATTTTATGGAATAGCTATTAAACTGATGAAGATGATCCTTAAAAATTATGACGTTTCAAACACACATGATCATTTAAAAACATAATTAAGCATTTAATACGGTAAAAAATTTCATAAAATCAGAAGTGTTATTGACCCAACATAATCATTCTGAAGAAGAGAACAAAATGATTTAATCATGTGTATAAATGTCTTTCTCTTCACTCCCCAAAAAACCCTCTCAATTCATCAGATACCTTCAGAGTGGCTCCTATTTGAAGTTTGTAAGGGATACAAAGATGTGTTACATGGTCCTTGCTTTCAAGCAATACATCTTGTGTAGGGGACGCTGATGCGCACATCTATGTAGTAGGGGAAGCAGTGGGAGAAAGGGGGTACTGAAGATACTGAAGGCTTTAGAGAGGAAATAGTAGGTGATCATTTTAGATAACTGAGGTAGAATTTAACCAATACAAATAAAGATGAATAGGTGGTGGTGGTAGGAAGAAAGGTAGATGGAGGGAACAGAATAAACTACATAGAAAAGCAGCAAGTATAGCGCATCTGCAGGAAAATAATTAGAGCAATGCATTTCTAAGGAAGTAGGGTACAGGTATGCAGTGAAAGGTAAAAGTGAGAAAAATGGGCTGGAGTCAGATTGAAAGGGTCTTGGATATAGCACTAAAGGTTTTAATTTTTAGTATGTGTGTATATAGGAGAAATTGAAGGTGAGAATATGCCCAAAGTTGCCCAATGGAAGATGACTGTGCTTCCCTGTGAAGAATGGATTTCAGGGTGAGACAGTCGAGACACGTCAGAAGTCTGTATTATGCTTTAAGATCTGAATAATTTTTCCCCATCTTGAAATATGAGAAAATAAACCCAAGCATAAAGAATCCTAATGAAATTTTTAAAATTCTATTTTTTTAAACCTGACATCAATATGGCTCCCTTTAGGTATACACAGGTTAAGATTCTAGAGTTCAATCCTTCAGCTTTTTTTTTTTTTTTCTTTCGCAGACAGAGTCTCCCTCTGTTGCCCAGGCTGGAGTGCAGTGGTGTGATCTCAGTTCACTGCAACCTCTGCCTCCCGGGTTCAAACAATTCTCCTGTCTGAGCCTCTCGAGTAGCTGGGACTACAGGCGCATGCTAATTTTTTGTATTTTAGTAGAGACGAGGGTTTCACTGTGTTGCGCACGCTGGTCTTGAACTCCTGAGCTCAGGCAGTCTGCCCGCCTTGGCCTCCCAAAGTGCTGGGATTACAAGCGTGAGCCACCGCACCTATCCCACTTCAAATTTTAAGGAAATGGGAATTCAGAGAAGTGAAGGGACTTGATCCTAGTTATACTCTTCTGTCAGAAGTAGAACCCAAAATAGGATAAAGATCTTTAGATTCTGGGTTCAGTCTTTCTTCCACATTATCTGACATTCAATAATAATATATATTTGCTTGGTAGTCATCTTTAAAAAGTCTCAGTTTAATTGGGAAGAAAAGAATTACTTATTTTCCTTTCCAAAGAAATTGTTTTAACCATCAAGTATTAAAATTAACCATTTTTTCTAGGAAAGTCCTGAAGGAATTTGTTTTCATTAACAGAAAAATTATATGTAATTATAACAACTGTAAATAAATGTGCTTGAAAATTTGAAGATGACTGAATAACAAATTCTTTCATATTTATGTTGTCCTGAATTTTTATTTTTTTATTAGCAAAGTAAAAGAGAAATTGCAGACTCATATGATAGTCACAGATTCTTTTTTTTTTTTCTCTTTTTTTTTTTTTTTTTCTTTTTTTTTTTTTTTTGAGACGGAGTCTCACTCTGTCACCCAGGCTGGAGTGCAGTGGCGCAATCTCGGCTCACTGCAAGCTCTGCCTCCTGGGTTCACGCCATTCTCCTGCCTCAGCCTCCTGAGTAGCTGGGACTACAGGCGCCCGCCACCACGCCCGGCTAATTTTTTGTATTTTTAGTAGAGATGGGATTTCATCGTGTTAGCCAGGATGGTCTCGATCTCCTGACCTCGTGATCCGCCCATCTCGGTCTCCCGAAATGCTGGGATTACAGGCGTGAGCCACCGTGCCTGGCCAGTCACAGATTCTTAAAACAATAAAGATAAAATTGATTGATTCATGTCATATGTAGCTGTAATCATTTTTTCTTAATAGCAAAGAAATGCTACTAAAGAGAGCAGAGATTTATATAAAAATGGAAGATGTATACCTACCCACTAGTGGCTTACAATCAAATAGGATTTGGAGCACTTGAAAAAGACATGTTATTCCATATTGAAAGCAAACTTAATGTTATCCCTTTAATTATATATAAATTAATTCATATATAATTTATATCTTATATATGGCATAAATTGAGTCTATAATTATATATACTAATTCACTTATACATATAAAAAACTACATAATTAAAAATAAGTATATGCATTTTCAGTAAGAAAAAATCATTTCAGAGCAGAAAAAATGTAGAGAAATACCACATAGAGTAGTACCATAATAAGTAAGTGAGTTTGGAATTCTTAAGTCTGTGAGTATGGACATAAAAATTACTGAAATTTTTAATCCTTTTTATTTACTGTGGATTATTTTGGAAAACAAGATGATTCCAAGTTGGCAAAAATAAGCAATGTTCCAAAATAATCAGTAGATATGATTTCACCAGAAAATTATGAATGTGATTGGATAAGTATTGGGTATACTGGATTTGGTTAGATTATAGAAGGTCTTAATGTTCAAGCTAAAGCATGGTGACTCCATTCTAAAATGTATGCTAGAGACAATTCAGATTCATTTAAAATGTATGAGACATACAAATGCCATAAGGAAAAATCTGTTTTTAGAAGACTCTACTGGGTTGTGACCATGACATAAGACCCTTCCTTGGTACCTAATTAGTGAACAATAACTCTCGGTCATAATAATCATATTAATTAGGAGAACTGTGTTTTTATCCTGGCTCTGCTACTAAGTCACTCATGAGCATAAACAACTCTACTTCTCTGAATCTCAGTTTACTAACATGTGAAATGGGAAGGTTAAATTAGATAATCCCAAGGAGTCATTTCAGGTTAAAAATTCCTGAAATTCGTGTTGATCCAGATCCCAAGGAATGATGTCAGTGCGTAAGCAGTGTTTTCATCCCAACTCCCCGACCCCACAAAGAATAATGCTAAATCAGTTGTTCATGGTCTAGTTTGGATGTAATTATTTTGATCCAGTCTTTACTTAATTTAAAAATTACAAAACATAAAAAAAACAAAATTTTCCCTAAGTGGTCCAATGCAGAACACTTGGGAAGTTAAGCATATATATATATGTGTATATATAAAATATTTTACAATGCAATTACATATTGACAAATTCAATGAAAAAGTAGACGATCTAAATATTTTAAGAGATTAAACTTCACATTCTCTGCAACTAGAAAAACAATAAGCTACTGCATATCAGTACATGACATTCAAATATATTTTAAAGTGTACTTCCCCCTCTTAAAATGGCAGTGAGTATACATTAGTGCAACCACAAAGCACTTGTAAACTTTTTTCTGTTCAACATCATCCATGTCCATTAGAACAAATTCTGTTTGGCTGGCTCCAAGGCCTTTCTTGGGCCTGAGCTTTTCATGTTTTTCTGTGTTAACAGTTACAGCCTTTATCCATAACCGCAGCCATCCATCCAGAAATGCCCACCATCTGAGGTTGGGAGAGCTGGTGGTATGCAGCTGAATTTGAAGAACTCTTTTACCTTTCTAAAATAAGAACATGGATTTGATTCAAAGATTGGAGACATAACTGTGTACCATAAGCAGATTTTTACTTATCACTTTTTAGGCAAGAATTTTTGCTAAACTGCATTAAGAGTCAGCCCACTGGCAGTTTTAGTGTGATTTGTGAGTGCTCTCTCTGCCTCTCTGGAGCCCCTAGTATCAGGTAAGGGAGATAAGAAAGGACGCATGTCAGAGTTGGCTGACTTCATATCTATCTGCCTTGCTTTTAAAATACCAATGGAAGGCTGATGGTTAACAAAAGGTGCTTTATAAAAGGATCTATACAGCTGAGTTTTAATCAAATAAGAAGTTGTAGTTCTTAATATATTACAGTTCTTGAGAGCTAGCAACATATCTGGGTTGTAACAGACTATGTAACAAGGCAAATGCTCTTCTCCTTTTTCATCAAGATTCGGTGTGTGGCTGTCAGAGGAAGTCATTAGCATGTGCAGTGGAGTGCTAACCAATTAACACAGATCTAATGAGAGGGCACTTACAGAAAGCAACCTCTTTTCTTGAAATTCAAACATCATCTCAACTTGATTTTTTTTATCTTTCTGACAAGAAAAACACCTTCCTTCAACACTAGGGAAACTCAAAATGTTTATTCATTAATTTCCATTCACCTCCCTTTAATTTACAATATGTACACTTTAACAATGACAGAAAAGTGAATTATCAAACTTCAATTATAAATACTGACATAACAGGTTAAATGTATTTCTTAAGCACTACGTATGTGTTCTTCCACATTCCTATCGTCTACTTCAGATCTGAAATGCTGGCTCCCTCCTGGTACTCCTCCTCTAAGCAGGCTCTTCAGCATAGAATAGCAACTCAAAGGCCAAACCTTCTTGCCCAAGGTGAAAGTGGTCAGGCTTCGATTCTTCTTTAGAAAATGCTGTGCGGGGTCTCATTGGATGGCCTTGTGAGATCCGACCAGATCACTTTTGGACAAAAAGAGGAGTCAAAGAGAACTTGGGTTTCCAGAAAAAAATAAAGTGCTGCCCCCTATAAATCAGTCTCTGTGGAATAGGTGTCTTCCTAAAGAGGTAGAAATAATAGGGGGTATGTGTTGCAGATGCCCATATTTCAATAATACTGAACACTGTATCTTTAAGGGTTGCATCTTTAGGGGTTTAAAATGGACTGACTCCACTCATCTCTCTGATTTTTTCATAAGTAAGCCAGAACACCATTGACCAAGGGGTCTGAAAGATTAACCAAAGAAGTTAGTGCATATTTCAAAGCAATTATAAATAGTCTACATATGTGCATACATATATTTGAATGACAAAGTCATTTTGCATCCACTTAGGCTGAAAACAAATATTTTGGTATTTCACCTTTGTAAAGGACTTTACCATTTACAAAGCATTTTTATGTCTTATTTATCACAGATTTCTCTAAACAACATCTTACAATAGACAGGAAAGATATCAATATCCCTGATTTTCAGATGAGACCACTGAAGCTTAGCAGTCAAATGCCTGTTGGCATGCTGTAGAGCTAGACCACAGGCTTCTGTTTTCCATTCTCAGAGTTCTTTTTATTGAACCATTACTGGCTAAAGGGCTGGGACTCAAGATGCCTGAATTCTAGGCAGGCTTTTCTATATCTAGTTTGTATATGGAGCATAAAAATAAGTCACTTTAGAACTTGAAAGTGAGGAAGGTGAAAGATTATCCTTGGAGATTTAGGTCATAAAACCAACACCTGATGTCTCACAACATTTATATAAAAATCCACATTAAATAGAGAAAAGCCCTTCTAGTTCAGAAAGGCTTGTCTTTAACTTGAATGAAAATATAGCTACATCTAAAGGAATTATAAAAGAATAATGGTTAGAAGAAGACATAAATGCTAAAGATGTAAACAGTAAAGACACAGAGGGAAATCACAGGGTAAACACTGGAACAGAGAAAGAGTGCCTTGGATCTAATAATTCCTGTCTAATTCAGTTCTAATCAAAATTGAACAGAGAGTAGCTCTATCAATCATTCTACAGTAGACAAATAAGCTTAAGCAATTAGAAAATAAAATGTATTTGGTTTTGTTTGTAAAGCAATGTTTATCTCATATTTGTTTGGAAATACTGAGCATGTTATATTAGTAAACTGAGAATTCACTAAATAGTGGATTTAGGAGAATATATCTTGGTTATTTAAAGGTATAACAACATAGATGAAATAAGGAATATAAAGCTATGATGATACCATATTCTTGTGACAGCAAAAATGAAGTAAACCAATATAACTGGAGTTGGATGAAGAAGGTAGAGGTCTTGGTAATCAATCTTCTTCTTCATGTTAATGACATTATAGCCACAAAATCCATAGGCAAATGAAATAAGTACTAACCAGGGACTGAGCAAAGCAAGGTCATAGTACCTCTACCCAGTAGAAGGGATCAGCATAGAGTTTAGCTGGATTTTGAATAGAGTTTTTAAAGAGTGGGAGATCATATAGCCAAAGAATGTGGGTGGTATATAAATGGGATTTACCAAGCCTGTACAGGAGTAGCACATGTGGGCATTATGTTTGCTTGCTGATTTTCTCACTGATACAGCTATGAGCATTGCAAATAATCCAAGTGTATATGAACCCATATTGTTTCTTTTGGTCTATCTTTTGCCATAAGGCTGGAGAAAAACCCGAAGCAGGGTCCCTTTTCATGCCTGCTACTGTGGAGCTGAACACATAAAAGCTCTCTTAGGTTGATTAAGTTTACAAATAAGCTCTTCCTGTTCTGACTCTGTGTTAAGAAAGTAACCTTCTGATTATTACTTGAGTACCCATATAGCTTGAATTTAGGAAAAAACACATTGGCCAGAGGACTTGAACATCTAGATCAGTTGCCAAATGTGTTGTGCAGTGTGAGTGAGCCAAGTATTGTGGCCTGATCATCAGTGTCAATGAGATCAGCTGAGTCAAATCTGTATTTTCAAGTCCAATTTACTTGGAAATGCTCATGAATTAGGTTTCTGTGCTCTGGGTCATGCACTGTGGCAAGTCAACCAGGCAGTGACTTTCTGGTGATCTCTGGTGGTTAGCCAGCCTTTCTTTAAACACCCCTCCACTGCTAGGAATGTCTCTTCAATTTTAAAACTTCTGTAGCTAGCTGCAGGATGTTGAGCAAATCAGTATATTGCATTAGTAAGGAGCATAGGGTTTTGAGTGGAACAGACCTGAGGTCAATTCCCAGCTCTGCCACATACTAGCTACATGAACTTAGGCAAGCTTCTTATACTCTGAGCCATGATTTTCTTATCTGAAAAATGAGGATAATACTGCTTGTTTTGCTAGGTTCTTATACAGTTTTAAAAAGTAATGTTATGTAGAGCTTTGCACATATTAAGTACTCTTTTTTCCTTATTTATACTTCCTGAGTCATATGTATAAAGACAAAGGATTAAACAAAGTGGTCCCATCCTTTGTATTTAAATATTCTACCTGCCCCTCATCCCTCCTGACCCTGATTTTGTGTTTCTGTAATGGTCTCACTCATCCTCCTAGTTGCCTGCATTAGAAACACAGGAAGTCCCATTTGCTTTTTTCTGTCCCTCACCTTCTACATATAATCAGTTACTAAGTCCTATGGAGTTAACCATAAATGTCCCTAAAATTTATCTTCTCTCCATTTCTACAGTCATCTAACTGGTTAGATCATTGCTAAAACTTCCTTTCTTATCTCCTAGCTTTCAATGCATCTACTATACGACTTCCAGAGTAATCTTGCTGTCAAACAAACCTTACACATTGCTCCCGGGCTTAAGCAGGTGCTCCATAGAGTTCATCTAAACTACTAGGCTTGGCCACAAGGTTCTTCCCAATTTGGTCCTTAAGTACTTCTCTAGCCTTATCTCCTACCACCTCCCCTATGAGGACGTATTCTTCAACCAGACTGAATTTTCTGTAGTTCTTCAAACATAACAGGCCTACACATGACATGATGCCTATGCTCATGTTGCACCCTTATATTTCTCTTGACAAACGCCTATTGATGCCTCAAAGCCCAGATCAAATATCAGCTCTGTGAAGCCTCTTGCGACTTACGAAATATGGTCATAGCCATTTCTACTCCACTATCTGTTCCCACAGAGTACTGTTCATACCACTGGTAAAGCAAGAATACAACCTCCTTAATAAGGCTGTGTTATTGGGTGTCAGGCCGCCTGGGTTTGATGCCCTGAACCACTCACCTGGCCAAGCTATTTAGACTTTTGATGCTTTTTGTTTCCTTCTCTATAAAAGAGGGATATGATAGTAACCTGCTGCACAGATTGTTGGGAAAATTCAATGAGTTAAGCCATGAAAATGATTAGCACAGTGTTGGCAATATACCAAGTGATTCAGTAGTATTTATTTAGTAATTTTTATTTCTGTAATTTTAACTACTTACATGTTTAACTTCTACATCTCATTGTAAGCTCCTCCAGTGCAAAGACTATGTTATTCCTCAGTGTTACCAGCACTTATAACAGTGCCTGGTTTATGCAGGCCAAATCAAAATTTACCTTTCCAGTAAGAAACAACCACAGTTTTGACATAATTTCAAAGTATAATCAAAACCACCAAAATAACATCTCAAACTCTTGTATACTTTTATCAGGTATTGCCAAGGGCTTTGGCTATTACTTTCATATTAATACACAAATACCTACTATTCCTTGATGATATCGTTTATTATCAACATTTCAATTACCATCTATATGTGGAAAATGCTCACATCTAAACCTCCATCCCTGTATTCTCTCCTAAGACCTAGACCAATATATTCAGTTTGTCATCTAGACATCTCTGCTTGGATGTCCTATGGGTATCCAAAATTTCATAGGTCTTAAACCTTATTTTACCCCCAAATCTTCCCTGCAAATGATCCCCGTTTTAGGAAATTACATCATCATCCTCAGTTGCTCAGAGCAGGAATTTGGGAATGAAGTCTGACTTTTCCTTATCTTCTCCAACCTTTCTCCCATCCCCATCCAATCAGTCATGTTTCTGTTCCCTTTCTACCTCCTAAACATGTTTTTAATCCATCTTGTATTCCCACTGTCATACTCTTGTCCAAGCCACCATTCTCTCTCATATATCACTACTCCTGGCCTTTTCCCAATCCACACGACAGGCAGAACACATTTTCTAAAAATGCATATTTCTTCAAACTGGTGCCCATTACTCTTCTGGCTCATATGGTCCTTCCCAGTGTGGTGTCTGCCTCTCTGTGGTCTCACCCTCTGACTCTGTCCATGAGGTCTCTGTGGCTTGGCCTGCTAGGTTTCCTTGAACTCACCCTGCTCTCTGTCCACTCCAACTGTCCCTCTGTAGAGAATGTTTTTTTTCCTGCCCTCTTTACCTGGCTAAGTCCTACTCATTTTGCAAATCTAAATTCAAAAGTCCATTCTCCAGGGAGGTTTTCTTAATTGCCAGCTTAGGCTGTACTTATTTGCTATATATTTCTATAGCACTATGCACTCTTCCCATAACATTTATCACTTATAGTTTCTTATTCAAAGCTGAGACCTCAGTACAGGGCTTTGCATGATGTAGGTACTCAATTAAAAAGATACATATAATATTAAATTATATATAATTGTATTATAATATATTGTGTTAATTTTTGATTGCTTGAATTTCTAAACCTATAACTCACCCATTCTTTCAAATGTTTTAACTTACAAAAAACATCAGCACTTTGTTTTTATTACATTTGCTATATTACTTAAACAAGTCTATCTAATTCTACATTATAGAATTAGAATTCTATATTTTATTATATTTGCTATATTGCTTAAACAAGTCTAATTCTATATCTTAGTTCACTGCAATGAAAAATAACATCTAAACCAAATAAAAATGACATAATGTTTTCTTACTAAGCAGAGTTTTGTGGTAATAAATATTAATGGGTAATGTAACATTTGCTATCAAAGTAACAAATTTTTTTGAAACAGTAATTTTTTTTTGTAGGAGAGGTCTCTAGTGTAAAATCTGTATATATATTCCAAAATATTGTATTAAAATATGACTAAATGAAATACTAAAAATTTTACATTACAGAAAATCTATTTACTGGCTTTATAACAAGACTATCAGCTTATTCGTTAATGGATGTAACTTATTTTACCTTACTGTACCACAGAAGGCAAGATAACTCTGAGGAGAAGTGAAAGGAAATAAAAGAAGATTTAAAAAAGAAAGAAAGGACCTTGATTTGGGGCAGGGCCATGCTTCAGACCAGAAGAGAAAAGGGAAAATGCTTATAAATTAAAAGCAATTTAAGTACAAAGAAAAAAAAAAAACAAAGGAAGTAAACCTAACTTTACCATTCTCAGCCAAGATGGTAAAAAGCCTTTATATAGACTCATGAATCCTTCACCTTGAACAGCCTGAATCAAGCAGTCAGTTGATGATTTATACAAAAGTCCCCTACGAAGGAAACAAGATCCTTTTGTTAATTTTTTTCTGTGTAAAAAAATATATATATATATATATATATATATATACACATATATATACACATAAAAATTGTCTAAGGAATCTTATAAAAATTAAATATTGGCCGGGCGCGGTAGCTTATGCCTGTAATCCCAGCACTTTGGGAGGCTGAGGCAGGCAGATCATGAGGTCAGGAGGTGGAGATCATCCTGGCTAACACGGTGAAACCCCGTCTCTACTAAAAAAGTACAAAAAATTAGCCAGGCATGGTGGCGGGCGCCTGTAGTCCCAGCTACTCAGAAGGCTGAGGCAGGAGAATGGCTTGAACCTAGGAGACGGAGCTTACAGTGAGTGGGAGATCACGCCACTGCACTCCAGCCTGAGAGACAGAGTGAGACTCCATCTCAAAAAAAAAAAAAAAAATTTCTGCTAGTTTAGAAAAATATTTGTGGTTCTACAGATACAGATAACTTGTTTTGATCTTAAAAATATTTTCAAGGTTAACTCTTCTGATTCATGCCACCCTTGGTCTTACACTCAGAATTCACTCTGTCTTTTCCAGAGAGAACATACTATTTCATATCAAATCAGATTCTCCATGTTACCTACTCAAGTCATAAGCGTCTGAAGAAAGTGCTCTATAAATTCTCAGCAGAATATGCTTTCAACAATTCTTTAAAAACAATAAAGTCGTAATAAAAACTTTGTGTCTAAATAATATGATTGTTAATTAGCTTATCTCCCCAAATGCATGTAACACTTTTTCATCAAAGAGCAGGTAATTGCATAAAAACAATGCTCTCAATATTCTCAAAAAACACACAAATACATTTCTATCAATAAAAAATGCAGAGATGCATCTTTAAAAAACAATGGTATTACAGACATTCAAGCACATGGATACTGAAGACTTTTTACCTACCTTCCTTGTTTATCTCGTGGTTGATTCATTATTCTGCTTTTGATGACATCGGCTGGTGTTCCCAGAATAGAAGCTACCAGTCCAGAACATAAACTATAAATACAAATAAATGAAATTGAAAGATGATATGTAGTAGTTTCTAGCTTAGGAAAGGGAATGTGGTATTCAGAAAGAATATAATACTAAATATATTCTTATAAGCCTCATAATGCTCTTTTTGCTTAAAATTAATGCTAAATTAATTAAAGAGGTAGAAAAAAACAAAAAGAATGTCAGTCAACAAACAGGCATTGTGCACCTGCTGGTGCCAAGCATTTTTCTAGGCAGTGAACAAGACGGGTAAGACCCTGCCCTTGAAGAGCTTATACTTCACTTGGGAAAAGGCAGAAGTGAAATAAATAATTTCAGAAGCTGACAAAAGCTATGATAAAAACATGGGGAAGTGTGACAGGGAGCAACTGGGTGGCAGGTAGTTAGGGAAAGCTCCTGGGGTGACAGCAGAAGAACTCAGTGGTTACAAAGGACACATCTATATGAGGACCTGAAGGAAGAATGTTACAAGAAGACAGAACAGTACATGCAAAGGCCCCGAGTCAGTAATACTCTTGGAGTGGTTAAATTCACATGCGTGCGCGCATGCGCGTGCACACACACACCCCACCTCCAAATATCTGACTTGACGCTACTACACTTTCAGGGTTGTCTACTTTTAGGGTCATCTAAATAGCATAGGAAGTTTTAGAATTTGGAAACAAGATCAGAAGCTAAATGAAATCACTATAATGTCAAGGACAGTAACATCTATAAAATAAGTCATTCTAATGGATAATTTGAAATTGTGTTGCAACGAGATCAAGGTACTGCTCCTTCCTGGAAAGCCCTTCTTCTTGTCCCTTTCTGTGAAGAGACACAGCCTTTCAAAACTCTTCTCTATTTCTACCTCCTTTGTGGATCCTTCCAAGTGGTTATGTTTTTTCCTTCCTCTGAACCCTGTAGTAACTAGTTGCTTCCTTTTAGCATTTCCTGTAGAGTGTTTTTATATTTGTCATGTTTTCCTGGTTGGTAAGTTCTCTGGATAGGAATTGAATTTACCCCTTTGGTGCCCACCGCAGAGCCCTGCCTAGTGCCTTTAACATAAAAGGCACTCAAACATATCTGTTGAAATGAGTTGGAGAGTCCATCATCATAGCCTGTTCCTGGGATGGCCCCATCAAGGTGCCAATATTTTGAGAGGTTTAATCCGAAACATCCTACAACTTTGACTGTCTCTTCCCGATTCTTACTGCAAGAAACTTTAAGACATTTCTCTTTATAAATGTACTCTTCTCTAAAGGTGATGCCAGTACAGTCCCAATCAAATGAGCCTAAAGAATTTATGCCAAATATGAAAGAAAAAGTGATACAAAAAAAAAACCACAAAAAATAGTCCAACTAAAACAATCCTTACCTTGATAAACCGTGAGTCATGATATTGTCCTCAAGTGGTGTATTCAATACCAAGTAGTGTTTCACTGTATCATAAGTGGTTAAATCTGGCAATGGAAAAAGTTTAAATATTCATCAGTCAACACTGAATGTCTTTTGTGTCAAGAATATGCTAGGCTTGGGGCAGGAATGTGTACCAGGATGAAAGATACCAAGGAATCTTTCTTGTTCTCAAGGAAAGCACAGCTACAGATAGAGGGAGAGAAAAAGAAAAGAGACAGAAAGTCAAATGTATCATTTAGACTCCTGAATCTAGCTATGCCTAAATTCAGCTCAACCCCTGGGCCTATCAGTATTTGGGCCAATAAATTACTTTTTTAGCCAAAGTTGAATTGAGATCCTGTCACTTATAGATAAAAGGTCCTATTATTCTACATTAAGCATTTTATACATTTTCAAGACAGGGTCTCTGTCACCCAGGCTTGAGTGCAGTGGCACAATCTTGGCTCACTGCAACCTCCGCCTCCTGGGCTCAAGCGATTCTTGTGCCTCAGCCTCCCAAGTAGCTAGGATTACGGGTGTGCATCCGGCTAATTTTTAAATATTTTTGTAGAGATGGGGTTTTACTATGTTAACCGGGCTGGTCTCCAACTCTGGAGCTCAAGAGATCTGCTCACCTCAGCCTCCCAAAGTGCTGGGATTATAGGTGTGAGCCACCGTGCCTGGCCCTTTTATACATTTTTCTAATGGCAATGACGAGCTATGGAAGGGTTTTAAATAGGAGAATGACATCACAATGCTGGAGTTACATAAAGTTAACCCACACTAAAGTAAGGGGAAGTAAGTTGTAATGAGGCAAGAATGGATAGGTACATTTGATCGCATTGGGGGAAACAGCCATGGACAAAATGAACAAAAATCCTTGTTCTCTGTTGTGGGATGAGACAATAAAGTAAACTACATGGTGTTTCAGATGCACTTGCTCTTGAAGTAAATGCCCTGAAGACAAAGAAGGTAAGGAGAGGGGACAGAGAGTACCAGAGGGTAGGGAGGAATAGTTTCTATTAATTTTAAATCGGGTGATCAGGCAAGACCCCTTGATAAGCGGACATTTTAACAGAGACCAAAAGAAAGCATGAGAAAACAAACCTGTAGATAGCTAAGAGAAATTGCCCCAGGCAAAAATACAGTATGTTTTCTAGCCCTGAGTCAGGAGTCAGCTTGCTGTGTTAGAGGAACAGCCAGAAGACTGGGCCAGCAGCAGCAGAATATGCAAGGAGTAGCAGAGTCTAGATGGTGAAGAGCAGAAGCCAGGGGAGGCTTTTGAGCAGAGGAGTGACTGCCCAAAGTTACTAGTTAGAACTTACTAGTACTCAATAGTTCTATTAAGAGTAGACTATAGACATTTATGCAGCCAAAAAACACATGAAGAAATGCTCCTCATCACTGGCCATCAGAGAAATGCAAATCAAAACCACAGTGAGATACCATCTCACACCAGTTAGAATGGCCATCATTAAAAAATCAGGAAACAACAGGTGCTGGAGAGGATGTGGAGAAATAGGAACACTTTTACACTGTTGGTGGGACTGTAAACTAGTTCAACCATTGTGGAAGTCAGTGTGGCGATTCCTCAGGGATCTAGAACTAGAAATACCATTTGACCCAGCCATCCCATTACTGGGTATATACCCAAAGGACTATAAATCATGCTGCTATAAAGACACATGCACACGTATGTTTATTGCGGCACTATTCACAATAGCAAAGAGTTGGAACCAACCCAAATGTCCAACAACGATAGACTGGATTAAGAAAATGTGGCACATATACACCATGGAATACTATGCAGCCATAAAAAATGATGAGTTCGTGTCCTTTGTAGGGACATGGATGAAACTGGAAAACATCATTCTCAGTAAACTATCGCAAGGACAAAAAACCAAACACCACATGTTCTCACTCATAGGTGGGAATTGAACAACGAGAACTCATGGACACAGGAAGGGGAACATCACGCTCCGGGGACTGTTGTGGGGTGGGGGGAGGGGGGAGGGACAGCATTAGGAGATACACCTAATGCTAAATGATGAATTAATGGGTGCAGGAAATCAACATGGCACATGGATACATATGTAACAAACCTGCACATTGTGCACATGTACCCTAAAACCCTAAAGTATAATAAAAAAAAAAAAATAATAATGACAAAACCTTACAATGGCTTTACACAGGCAGATGCTAGCAATTTAAAAACAAAATTTAAATATAATAAATGTTTCCTTAAAAAGAAAACAAAATGACTAAAAAAAAAAAAAAAAAAAAGAGTAGACTATAGGAAAACAAGGCAGAGCAGTAATCCCAGTAAGCGATGATGACGACTTGAATTAGGGAGTTGTGGAGCCCTGGTCAGATTCTGGATAAATTTTGAAGAATCAACAGTATCAGCCAGCAAACCGAATATGGAATGGGAGAAAGAAATCAAAGACAACTGCAAGGTTTTGAGTGTGAACAATTTAAAGGACAGAGGCGCCATTTATAGGGATGGTGAAAATGAAGACAGTTTTAAATTTAAAAAAATAACGTAGTAGCAAGATAATCTTGATAAAATCAGTTTCAAAGGCATAGTGGGGCAAAATGGGAATGGGGTAGATATGGAAAGACCAGTTATGAGGCCTCTGTAGTGGTCCAGTAGGAGGGGATAAATAATACTTGGACTACAGAATGGCTCCAGGGATGGAGAAAAGTGTATGAGTTTGAGATATATCTGGAAGATGGAACGACTGGATTTGGTGACTGCTTGGATACAAGCAATGGAGCAAATGAAAGAGAAGAGCCAAAAATCATGCCTGAGTTTCTGCTTGTACAGCTGAAAGAGTGGTGATATATTTTTGAAATTATGAAGAATGTAGAAAGAATGGTGTGAAAGAAGAGTTTCTAGCTTCTTTCTCACACCAAGAAAGAACTGGTGTGATAAAGGAGTTTGGTTTGGACACATTCAAAGTAATGTGCTTGAGATATCCAAATGAAGATACTGAGTAAATAGCTGGAACTTGGAAGAGAAATTTTGGCTACAGTAGATTTTGAACCAATGAATTAAGAAAGTACAATCATAAAGATTTTCTGAAAATCAAAATATCCACAAATATACAGTAAACACAGACAGACTCTAATAACAAAGCTGAAAACAGATTGACTTCCTTTGATGTTTAGGTGCTATATTTCTGGAACCCTCAAAAATGCTATTTATATATTTCTTAGAACCATATAATTGGTCTTAGAAAGGATTATTTCATTCATTCTTCAAATGTTTATTGACTATGTATGAGGGTCTGGGAAAATAAAGATGAATAAAACACAGTCCTTGCCTTCAAAGGGCTTATAATATAGTGGAGGATATAGACATGCAGTAGCAGGCAAGGAAAAGAGATACAAGCAATAATAGCTATAGAAACACACGAAAGGGCATATAATACAACATGGCATGGAGGAAGGGATTGTGGCAGGTTCAGGAAAAATATATTGGTGAAGAAGACACCTTAGCTGAGTATTAGAGGACCTCTAGAAGAAAACTAAGTAGGAGAATAGGGAAAAGGACAGGAAATACAGAGGTGAAGAACACTTTGGTATGTGCAGGCATGGAATCTTGCAGCTCATTACTGCACCACTCTTTGCAAGAGAATCAATGAATTGCTTAGTTCTCTGAAGGCACAGGCCAGATTTTGCAGATCTTCTAAGTCACATTCCAAAATTTCCACTTTATTTTGTGGGTGATTAGAAGCCAGTGACAAGTTTTAAGGACACCAATAATGTGTTAATATCTGTGTTTCAAATAAATCACTCTCAATACCAGGTACACATTTGAGGATGGAGGAGGAGACGAGTTAGATGGCTGTGGCAGTGGTCCAGCTGAGAGGTTTTGAAGAAAAAAACAACCCCATCAAAAAGTTGGTGAAGGATATGAACAGACACTTCTCAAAAGAAGACATTTATGCAGCCAAAAAACACATGAAAAAATGCTCATCATCACTGGCCATCAGAGAAATGCAAATCAAAACCACAATGAGATACCATCTCACACCAGTTAGAATGGCGATCATTAAAAAGTCAGGAAACAACAGGTGCTGGAGAGGATGTGGAGAAATAGGAACACTTTTACACTGTTGGTGGGACTGTAAACTAGTTCAACCATTGTGGAAGTCAGTGTGGCGATTCCTCAGGGATCTAGAACTAGAAATACCATTTGACCCAGCAATCCCATTACTGGGTATATACCCAGAGGATTATAAATCATGTTGCTGTAAAGACACATGCACACGTATGTTTATAGCGGCACTATTCACAATAGCAAAGACTTGGAACCAACCTAAATGTCCAACAACGATAGACTGGATTAAGAAAATGTGCCACATATACACCATGGAATACTATGCAGCCATAAAAAATGATGAGTTCATATCCTTTGTAGGGACATGGATGAAACTGGAAACCATCATTCTCAGCAAACTATCACAAGGACAAAAAACCAAACACCGCATGTTCTCACTCATAGGTGGGAATTGAACAATGAGAACACGTGGACACAGGAAGGGGAACATCACACACTGGGGACTGTTGTGGGGTGGGGGGAGGGGGGAAGGATAGCATTAGGAGATATACCTAATGCTAAATGACTAGTTAATGGGTGCAGCACACCAACATAGCACATGTATACATATGTAACAAACCTGCAGGTTGTGCACATGTACCCTAAAACTTAAAGTATAATAATAATAAAATTAAAAAAAAATTGTCATTTTAAGGATACTAAAGTAGTAGGTATAGGAGGGGAAAAACTTTTTTTTTTTTTTGAGACAGAGTCTCGCTCTGTCACCCAGGCTAGAGTACAGTGGCGTGATCTCGGCTCACTGCAAGCTTCGCCTCCCGGGTTCACACCATTCTCCTGCCTCAGCCTCCCGAGTAGCTGGGACTACAGGCACCTGCCATCACGCCTGGCTAATTTTTTGTATTTTTTAGTAGAGATGGGGTTTCACCGTGTTAGCCAGGATGGTCTCGATCTCCTGACCTCGTGATCTGCCCGCCTCGGCCTCCCAAAGTCCTGGGATTACAGGCGTGAGCCACTGCGCCCGGCCGGAGGGGAAAAACTTTTAAGAAATATTTGGGAGACAGAATTGGTAAGTGAATGTGAGAAGTGAGGGGTAGGGATGAGTTAAGAGAACATTCAGGTTTCCAGGCTGGGGTGTGAGACTGTATAAAAATTGATTATTTAGGAATAGGAGCAGGATTGTCAGGGGAAAGATTTGGACAGTCTGGATATAATAACGATCAGATAGCTGTATATATCAGTTTTAATCTTAAAGGAAGGTCTGGACTGCAGGGGAGGACTTAGAAATAGTTTAGCCTTATGTCCTTATTGTCACAATTTGCCTATTTTAGTAAATCCTATCCTTTTCATACATCACTGTAGAATGAAGCAAAAATGCTCTGTGGAAAATATTCAGTTATGACCTAGAACATCTATACAGCTGGTCAACAATATATGGTCACCAATATATTATAAATAAAAATAAAACATAAATTTTAATTTCCCTAATATAAGTGTTTACAACTATTAAGGCAATTAGGACTTTTTAGAATTTAACAAAGTTTTCATTACCTCCCATATTCACCAGTGCTGCTCTTTGTATATTGGGTACCCAGCCTGCCCAAAGCCCACGTATTCCTCCTTCAGCTAAGATTTTTGCAAATGCATGATGTACACCACGAAATCTAAGGAGAATAATAATGAAATGTGAAAACTCCATGTATTCCTGTGTATGAAATGCAACTGGATAAGCTTCACTTATAGCTCTTACAATCTGGAGTAAATAACATCCAGATATAATTTATCCAGAATTATTAGAGATTGAAGCAATCTACGTAAGTCTAATTTACAGACAAACATAATAATCCTTTAGAAAAAAGGCCAACATTTGACTTAAATATTTTTAATGGAAATCTTTATCACTGTGTCATCCTCTTCTCAGATTATTAAACAGATAAAAATACCTTTCTTGATATTTTATATTATCAGTACACATTAATTATAGGAGAAAACCAAAGGTTATCAGATTCTGGATTAATTTTACTGGTGATAGAACGGACCTGCAAATTTTTAGAGTTCATCAAATAATGACATTAACAACAATTAATCTCACAAAAAATGACAGACTAAGAAGTAAAAAGGACAATTTCATAAAAAGAGTTCTTAAAACGGAAGAATTTTAGCTTCAAGAAAATTTAGTAGACTATCTTTATCTTGCTCATTTCTCTATAGATAGATGAAGAATGGTGCTGAAGAAGCATAAACAAATACGGAAACTTCTGGCATTAAAAAAAAGTCTGAGCTTTATGCAGTCAGAAAAACCTGAAGTCACACACCACCTTCACCACTTACTAGCCTATGTGGCTTTTACTCAGGCATCACTCTCTCTGAATCTCACCAAAAAGATAATATCTCATATTTATTGGACACACATAATTGCTATTATGCCACATGAGAAGTTATGATCATGAATGATGATCACTGTAACTAAAATTTATGGAGCACTTACTGAGTGCCAAGCATTTAATATACATGAGATGCATTTTAATACTGAAAACTCTATGAGGTATATAATATGATTCTAATTTACATTTGAAGAAACCAAGGCTTAAAATGGGTAAGGAACTTCACTATGATTACAAAGCTAAAATGTGGTAAAGACTGGCTTTGAATCCCAGGCTGTCTGATCTCAATGTTCGTGCTTTTTATTGTAGTATATAGACTTGTCCCCTATTACAGGTTAATATAAAGAGTTTATTAAAATGTACTACATTAGGTGCATTCAAACCAAAAAATTCCAACATTAAGAACAAAGAGGGGAAAAAAACGGATCAGTTAAAAACTCAGATATTCTGGATCCTAATAACCAGTTTTCTCCTCCTATCCAACAAGGCAGTGTGACTTCTCTCTGTTACTTAGTCATTAGAAGTTGTTATAAGATGACAAACTGGGCCCTGGGGTTCTATAAACTACTTGGTTAAGTCACAGTGGTACCCTTTTCTCCTGTGCTATGCATATTCTCTACATGTTTTGAAGGCTGAAGGGGACCATGGGCTGCAGTAGCCCAGTCTCCTTTTCCACTGAGTCAGCTACATGAAGAGGGGCAGACAGCAGTGGTCAGCGTGAAGATGGCCCCAAACCCTCCTTTGCCTCTGGCTCAGCTGCAGACCTGGAGTGTTCAGAGGAGCAGCTCCCTTTGTACTCAGCTCAAGTCATCCTGTAATTACCTTTCTTCTGGGAAAGGTCTATCCATCTGCATGATTTTGTCCCTTTCCCAGGGGAAACTAAGTGGTATTTTAATAAACCGTTGAACATGAAACCCTTGGAAGAAAGGTGGATTTTAATAATAATATAGTGTAATGCAATGGGAAGATTTTATATCCCAAAGCCATATTAGGGAAAAAGAGGGCTTCAAGATGAAGGAGGAATGAGATTCAACAAGAAAGTTGGGACAATATGCCACGTTAACCTTGCTACTCTCTTTCTGCAGGAGAAAGGGAATGAAAGCAAGGTTTTCCACACTAATGAGCAGCCAGGCATGTTAATCATCATGATAGCCTTTTGAGGGAGTTTATAAAGATAAAAACCCAAGAGGCCAGAAATGTTAAGTGACTTCCACAACACCAAGCCACAATGGCAAAATTGAGATTCACACCAGGGCAAATTTTAATAAACTGTTTATGTTAACCTGCGGTAGGGGACAAGTCTAGCCTGGGCTGGGAAAAGCAGCAAAGAACATTACACACCTATAATTTGTCTGGTATAGAACATGTACACTTCCTAGTGCAAAGAAAAGATCCAGCTTAGTTTTCCTCTTAATGAACTTCCAGATTAAAAAAGTCAGAAGTAATATCTTTACTGCATATTGGCTGATAATTCTATTAGGTACTTGTTAAAAATATGACGGTGGCCAAGGGAAAAAGAGAGGTATTGGTTAATTGGAGAACTTACCGCAATGGTTTTCCTTCCAGTTTCCTTTTTCCTTCCATTTGCATCTGAACCTTCACTAGGTCAGTTGGATTGGCTAAAAACTGGCCAATAACACCAGCCATCATCCCTCCAATGACTGATTTCCTAATTGTAGAAGGAAATTCTTTTTAAAGTTGCCATTAATTTCGTGAATTTTATAGTGAACCAATACTGAACTGGCACAGGGCCTAGGTAAGAGATTTCAGATGAAGTAAAGAAAAGGATTTACCCAAGTAAGTCAGAGAGTAAAGTAAACAGTTTGACTGTTTACTGATGGGAGGTTAAAGGAGTACAAGGAGTGAAAATTTCAGGCCTTATATGGCCTGAAATCCAAAGGAAAGAGCAGTTGCTTCAAAGATATACACATCTGAATTGATAATTTAATTGTCGTTTAATTCCAACTACAGGGGAATAAAAACTGCACAGATGTAGTCAGCCTAACAGACAAAGGCTAGACTCCGGTCAACTTTAACCCAGATTACTGCAGTAGTCTCTTGGGGAAAATAAGCATTTTATTTCCTTTTACTTTAAAATAACTTGAAGAGCTATAAATGGGTATAAAAGAAAAGTCTCCTTCTGACCCCTATGTCCAGCTCCCCTCCAGTGAAGCAATCACAATTACTATTTTATTATATCCCTTGCCAGAGATAATAACGAATTCACTGAATGCTCATGTCAGGCACTCTTCTGAGCATTTTAAAAATACCATTTAGTTCTCATATCAACCCTCACGACAGTGCTGTCATTCTCTCTGTCAGATGAGGAAACTGAAGCACAGAGCAGTTGAATGGCAGCTCAAATCACACAACTAATCAGTGGGACAGCCAAGATGTGAATCCAGACAGCCTGCATGCAGAGCCCACAGTCTTAAACACTAAGTTATGACTGACAGTTTGTGCATATACAAGCATATCTGTATAAATGTTCCTTTGTAAAAGAGCTAACAGAATGTCAAGTTGTACAGTGTTCTGCACTGTTTTCTTAACAGCATATCTTAAAGGCTATCCCTATCAGGTCATATAGAGCAGCCTCATTCTTTTTAATAGTTTGATGGTATTTCATTTTATGGATATGCCATAATTTATTTAACTAGCATAACTTTAAGAAATTTGAACATTTACATAACATTTGCTAGAGCCTGTCAAAATTGCTTTCCAGAAAACCTTTATCAATTTGCACTTCCACCAACAACCTATGAAAATGTCTGTTTCTTCACACAATGATGAGCACAGTATCATATTTTTTCTCTTTGCATCTCTCATAACCACTCTTTTCTCTATATTTTTTACATAATTCTAATTGTTTATTCATCGACTCTGTTACTGTAAGCTGAATGATGGCAGGACTATTTCTTTTTCATTACTATAGCCTCAGTATTAAGTATAAGACTGGCATACCATACCATAATTACCCAATAAATACCTACTGACTGACTGAATTGTTCTGATTGGGTCAAAAGGACATTAAACCTATCCACCCTAAAAGTTCTAGTATAATATTTCCTTTGAACTTTTTACTTAAACCTTTCCCTTCTGGAAGAAATTCCAAAACTCAAGGACTACAAATCTTCTATTCCATAATTGACTCTGGGAAAGCAATTAGTATAGCTTAGTACATCACAGTTTTTCAAAAACAGGATAAAGAAATGTTGCCTGAAAGGTGAAACTCTACGTATTGCCCCTTTTTATAGCTGTGACTTGGATTTTTTTAACCCTAAGAAAGGTTTTATAGGCATCTTTCCATGTTAGTCATATGAAACCCACCTCATGCTTTTAATAGCTGTGTTATGTGATAAATATCATAACCTACTTAACTGCTTCCAAATCAAGTTTAAATTTAAAAAATAATTTTCTATCATCAACACTGCTATAGTCAATATATTTGTGTCTGTCTTAATGCATATGTAGAAGCATTTATAAATGATTATAATCACAAAGGGGTTATACATTCAAAAATGCTAACAAGTAATTTATGCTCCAAAAAGACTATAGTAACTTATATTTCCACTAACAGCTTAAAGTTAGTTTTAATTAATTCCCCTCATTACTGGTGAGTTTGAACATTTTTATGTTTCATGAACGTGTATATTTCTTTTGTGAACTGCCTATTGGTATCCTTTCCTTATTTTTCTACTGTGCTTTCTCTCTCGATAGATAGATAGATAGATAGATAGATAGATAGATAGATAGATAGATAGATAGATAGATACACACACACACACACAGAGGTGAAGAACAGTTTGGTATGTGCAGGTAGTGGAATCTTTCAGCTCATTACTGCACCACTCTTTCCAAGAGAATCAATGAAGTGCTTAGTTCTCTGAAGGCACAGGCCAGATTTTGCAGATCTTCTAAGTCACGTTTCAAAATTTCCACTTTATTTTGTGGGTGATTAGAAGCCAGTGACAAGTTTTAAGGACACCAATAATGTGTTAATATCTATGTTTCAAATAAATCACTCTGGATACCGGGTACACATTTGAGGATGGAGGAGGAGACGAGTTAGATGGCTGTGGCAGTGGTCCAGCTGAGAGGTTATATATTATAATTTTATATATATAATTATATAGGTATGTAATTTTTTATTTTTATTTTTTATTTTTTGAGACAGAGCCTTGTTCTGTCACCCAGGCTGGAATGCAACAGTGCAATCTCAGCTCACTGCAATCTCCACCTCCTGGGTTCAAGCGATTCTCCTGCCTCAGCCTCCTGTGTAGCTTGGATTACAGGCCCCCACCACCACACCCAGCTAATTTTTTGTATTTTTAGTAGAGACAGCGTTTTGCCATGTTGGCCAGGCTGGTCTCGAACTCCTGACCTCAGGTGATCCACCCACCTTGGCCTTCCAAAATGCGGGGATTACAGGCGTGAGCCACTGTGCCCAGCCTGTGTTTTCTATATTTCTATTTATTTATAGGAGCTCTATGTACATTATTTATAGTAACCGATTTTTTCAGTTTCCGTTAAATAATATACACTTACATTCATCATCTCACTTTGTCCTATAAAAACACTTAATGGTTTGTATTACTTCTATAGCTGTGAAAACTGAAGATAAAAAAGGTGAAGCAGTTTGTCCAGGTTATATAGTAGTAGAGCAGGAATTTGAGCCCATCCCTGTCTGACTCTAAAGCCCAGAGTTCTTAATAAAAAGAGGAATAAAAAGGTACTCTGTAAGAATTCTTTCAACAGTAAAATACTAAATATCTCTATATATGCAATTTATATATGTATATACATGTATGTCTGTATACATCTGCAGTAAATGCTCAATTATCTGGACTTATATTGTAATTATTATTTTAAGTCCACAACTTAAGGCAATTTGGGTACAAATGTACAATTTTACATAAACCTAATAAACATTAAGGCATTTGGGGCAACAGCATATTATTTTCCAAACAAAACTTACCAAAGGGGATAATGCTCATCTTCACTTTTGCCAAACACAACCTCTCGGAGATGTTCATATGTGACCATTCGACCTCCAGAATACACTGTGTAAAAAAGATCATTAAAAAGGTAACTTCGGCTATATGTATCTATATGCTTATGTATGTATAAAATAAGAGGACATTCTGACATGGCCTAGTCAATCTCTCTAGCTGTGTCTTTGTCTCACAGGGCTGGTGCTTCTGACACGTGGGCTTCTTGATGCTTCTCCAAATGGGGCATGCTCTTTTCAGATTCTGCCCTTCCCACACACTGTCTGATCTTTCTAGAATGAATTCTCCCTTCTCTGCTTTACTAACATCTCCTTGTCTTTCAGGACTCAACTCAAAAACGTGTTTTTCAGAAACTGCTCTCTGACCTTTTTATCATGTTGATTAGAAATTAACTCTTCTTGCTTATCTTTCCATCAGACCATGAGCTTCTCCAGGCAGGTTCTGTGTGTTTGTTTTTACTTACCTCAGATGCCCTAGTACATACCTTGGTACGCAGCAGGCATTTTCATTAAATAAAGATACATAATTTCATTGGAGAATTTATTGTAATTTTTCAGCTAAGTATCAAACATATGAAATGAATCTTAGCTGTAAAACAACACAATGAACAACAAACTACAAATGAAAAGAAATGAAACTCAAAATAATGGGATGCAAAGGAGAAAATATTTTTAAAAGGATGGAAAACAAAATAATTAAAATCAACACATGGTATTTGTAGAGAGCTTTTCTTGATGTTTTAGAAAGTTGACGAAATATTTTAAGATACTCAAAAATATACAACTTGCAAAACCAGTAACAGTCTCTGCACACAATTCTAGATAGTTTTTGATGATACACCCTAAGTTACTCACATGGAGAACTGAATCTTTAAAAATATTAAGCCAGCAAATTTTAGAAACTAGAACTGAGCACTCTTCTGATCAAGGATCCTTTCATGCTTCAGGAAACATTATGAGGAGAAAAATGCCAAACCTATCCTACCTCCTTTAAAGCCAACTTTATATTCTCCTGTACACAAGCTAAAAAGTCAAGTCCTCCTCTTGTGAGTGCCACTGTGGAAGCAGAGCAGAAAAATGTTCTAACTCACATAGTTGCAGCCATCTTCCTTTAAGGGTGACTAAGGCCCACATAGCTAGTTAGGTAGCCTTGGAACTGGGGCAAAAATCACCTGTGTTGCATTTACACTATAGCCAGTGTTGGATTAGGCAGTGAACTCTGTTCTCTTTCAGAGTAGACTGGTCTTAGATTATGAGACGGGGACTCATGAGATTTGGCACTGTAATAAATATATGTTAATTTTCAAAAAATATGAAAAATTTAAATTCTGTGTTTAAAGTTCTTAAGAAAATATCAGCTATTCACTTTTTCTTTCTTAAACCTATACAAATTTTTATTAAGAAAATTTTCAAACATTGAAAAGTAAATAATATATAACTCTATCTCTACCATTGAGATTTATTAACTGCTAACATTTTTGCCATATTTCCTTAATTTTCTAACTTTTTAAATTTATTTTTTTTTTTTGAGACAGAGTTTCACTCTTGTCACCCAGGTTGGAGTGCAATGGCATGATCTCGGCTCACTGCAATCTCTGCCTCCTGGGTTCAAGCGATTTTCCTGCCTTAGCCTCTTGAGTAGCTGGGATTACAGGAATGCGCCACCAGGCCCTGCTAATTTTTGTATTTTTAGTAGAGACAGGGTTTCACCATGTTGGCCAGCCTAGTCTCGAACTCCTGACCTCAGGTGATCCACCCACCTGTGCCTCCCAAAATGCTGGATTATAGGCGTGAGCCACAGCACCTGGCCCAATTTAATTTTTTTAGAGATGGGGTCTTGTTTTGTTACCCAGGCTGGAGTGCAGTGGCAGGATCAAAGCTCACTGCCACCTTGAATTCCTGGATTCAAGCTGTTTTCACACCTCACCCTCCCGAGTAGTGGGGACTACAGTCATGTGCCACCATGCCTGGCTAATTTTCTTACTCTTTGTAGAGACAGGGTCTTGCCATCTTGCTCAGGCTGGTCTCGAACTCCTGGGCTTAAGCAATTATCCCGCCTCGGCTTTCCAAACTGCTGGGATTTTAGGCATAAGCCACCGTACCTGGCTTGCTTCATTGTTTTTTGCTTAATTAAATATTTTAAAGTGGTTTACAGACTTGATGACAGTTCATCCCTAAATACATGAGTATGCGTTTCTAAAAATTTAGGACAGTAACTTCTTAATAATAATCGGTAGTTAATTTTTTTCTTCTTAAGAAACTGTATGTGTTCTGGCTGGGCACAGTGGCTCACGCCTGTAATCCTAGCAATTTGGGAGTCCAAGGCAGGTGGATCACCTGAGGTCAGGAGTTTGGGACCAACCTGATCAATGTGGTGAAACCCCATCTCTACTAAAAATGCAAAAATTTCACGAGGTCAAGAGTTCGAGACTAGTCTGACCAACATGGTGAAACCCCATCTCTATTAAAAATACAAAAATTAGCCAGGTTTGGTGGCGTGTGCCTGTAATCCTAGCTACTCAGGAGGCTGAGGCAGGAGAATCGCTTGAACTCGGGAGACAGAGGTTGCAATGAGCCAGGGTCACACCACTGTGCTCCAGCCTGGGCAACAGAGTGAGACTCTCTAAAAAAAAAAAAATAAAAAATTAGCCGGGTGTGGTGGCGGGCACCTGTAGTCCCAGCTACTCGGGAGGCTGAGTCAGGAGAATCACTTGAACCCGGGAGGCAGAGGTTGCAGTGAGCCAAGATGGCACCACTGCACTACAGCCTGGGCAACAGAGTGCGACTCCATCTCAAAAAAAAAAAAAAAAAACCTAAATAAATGATAATAAGAAAAGACTATGTGCTGTATGTGTTCAGTTACTGTATCAGTAGGAGAAAAAAACTAGCTTGTTTTTGGACAAACAGAAAAGCACAGGAGACAAACACAGAACTCATAACAAACTTACCAGCTAGAATCAAGATAAATACCTACGTGTCTGTAAATGGCGGGTGTCACTCCTTGCCAAAGCTTTAGAAAGCCTTCCTCTTGAATGATCCCTAGGGCTGTGCGCACCATTCCCCTATAGGGGGCAGATTCTCTTGCACCGTCTCCCAACCGAGCAAGAGCTGCTTCTCCTTGCATTTGGAGTCGAGTTTTTGTGAGATCCAGGGGAAAGGTTGCTAACAAAAACACAAATGCAGGGAAAAACCCACAACATTCAGAGAAACAAACAAAAATCTAAAATCATAGGAGTAATATTTTCCCAAGACTGGTTGTTCTCAAATTTTAGAATATATCAGAATCAGCTAGGGAAATTTTAAAAATTAGAAATTTTCTAGCCCCGTGCCCATGGATTCTAATTCAGTAGGTTGAAGAGGGTTTAGAAACTTGATTCTCACACAGTCCCAAATTTAAGAATCACTACGCAAGAGCATCCCGGATCACTAGCACAAAAAAAAAAAAAAAAAAAAAAAAATTACAATGACAAGCCTTGGGTTCTTTCTATTCAGAAATTTAACTTTAATATGTAAGTCATTCATTTTTGCTTTTCAGTGGGAAATAATTTAAAGTATCCATATTGTGTGCCATCCTCTTGAAAGCAGCCATGATTATTTGAGCTCTAATGTAACATTAGAATACTGCACTATATATTCTTATGTACTATAATAAATGCTAGATGAAGCTGAATTCTATAATTTCATGGGTGATGTTCACATGCAGATGAATGACTGACATGATGTTTGAGATACAGAAGATGTAATGGAGTTTATAATGTCTTTTATATTCAAGGGTCATAAGCTCAATATTCTTTCAATTAAAGTATATATGAAATTATTTTTCCAGCACTAAATTATATGCATGGCCTACTCATGGCCTCCTTACAAGTACTAACTGTATTTTGGAAAAATGTTTTTGGTTTTAAGTTTTAAATTAGATACAGACCTTTTACCTTAATACAGTTAAGCTAAATGGCCCACATAAGGAAGATAAAGCTCATAACTTTATACAGAAAATGTCCTGAATAATGAAAATAATAACACTCAGACAAGTTCATGAACATTACTTACATTATATAAGACTTTTCAATGACCACCACCTGACACAAAACCTTAGTATACCTTTTCCAAGAGAAAACAATATGGGGAAGGGAAGTGAATATTAAATCTTACCACTGGTTTTTGGAAAAGTTAATCTTGCTGACAGTTTCCCTAGAACAGAGTAGCTTGCATAGACATACGAAACCTGAAAAATCTTAATAGATTTCTCCATATTACACAGATTATGTCTTTCAAAATTAGTTTTGTTTTCTTGCTGGTTTCTTAAATGATGCTTCAGGTTCCTGAAGTGGATGGACTTAAAACCATCCCACATTTTGATTCCCATCCACTCTCCACACACAATTCTCTCCATGAATTTTTAACGAGGAATAGTCCTGTATAAAAGCCATTGAGTCACAGGGGGACACATCAGTTAAAAATAAAACCTGGAAATATCATTCAGCAATCTGCTTTTAGATCTTTTTAAGCTGATGAATTTTATTTCAGTAAAAACAATGAAAAGTAAAAATTCTCCATCATTTTCGAAAGGAGAGACATTAAAAAATAGAGGGGCTAAAAGGCAAAAACGGAAGAGCACGAAACAACAGATCGTGGCTGGCTATGCTAGAATTAAAAAATAAACTCTTAAAATAGGACCAACTAACATTTACAAATGATAACGCATCAGAACTGTTCTTTTTATTTTTTTGTAACAGGCAAGAAAATGTAAAGGGCAATCTTAAAATACACAGTTAAGGCTTCACAGGAAACACATGAGTACACTACTCACAAAATCCTTGGAATAAACGCTACTTGCTCATTCAAGGGCATCATCATTCCACTCTAGATGGCCTCTTAAAGTTTCTTCTTACTCATTTAGGCAGATGTAACTGCTCTTCTATGCTTTTGTGACACCTAATAATATCTCCTTTATAACAAGTAGCACATTATAATTGTCTTTCTCTGTCTCCCCAGCAGCCTGTAAGAAGGTCAGAACTGGGTCTTTTCAAATATATATCCACAGTCCCTGGTATTGTAGGAATTATAAAAATGTCGCAACTAATGGGTGTCCTGCCTTGGGTTTTGCAATCATATATTATTGACTTCTCAGAATCCTGCAAGGTAAACAGTATAGATGAATTACACTCAAAGAGGTCAAGTAACCGGCGGATGCTTAAGTCGATGCTCTGTGAGTGGCAGGTTAATAACGGAAGTCCCATAAGGTAGGTCCACAACTTGGACCCACAAGATAATGACAGTGTGGCTGTGTAAGACTATAAACCACAGAGATTATCTCAGTAAGGACGGGAAACAGATTACGTTTTTAAAAAGGTCATCCTCATGAAAAGGAAAATGATTCCTACAGAGGAATGACAGCTCGCGAAGCTTCTTAAAGTACAACCTTCAAGCACCACAGCACATGCCTAAGGGAAGCATTAGAAGAGATTAGAAGGAAAAGGCCGTGGAGACCTCAATCCCTCCTCCTCCCACCGCGGGCCTGGCCTCCACCGCCACCTCTGCCAGGCGGGCGTGGAAGGGGCGATCTCTCCGATGCGCACTGCCGGGCGCGAAGCCGCCCGCGCTCCCTCCCCCAGCGCGGCGCGTGCCACTGGCCCGGGAGGCCCAGGCGTGGGCAGCCGGGTACCTAGCTCGGCCACGGTAGCCGCGCAGCCGGACAGTAGGAACTTGCTCGCTCGGGGCCATCTCTGGATCAGCGGCAAAAGCCTCTCCTCCTCCTCCTCCGGGACGGACATTCAGCAGCAGGGCAGGACGATAACGCACCCCTTCTCGCCGCTGCGCTGCACCGAGCCGCGGCGGCCGCTTCCCTGCCAGGGCGGCCCCTTTTCAACCGGCGAGTGGCCGGGTGAGGACCATTTCCCTCGTTCGGCTCGGCCGGGCGGACCCGCAACCTTCCTAGCAGTCCCAGGCTGGAGTGGTCCCGCTGCCCCCTACACCCCAGAATAGAAAAACACGGCGGAGCCCAGGAGGTTACTGGGCAATGTAGTCCGCCGGGCTCCGCGACGTCTCTGATTGGCCGGCCGCGGGGCCTGCTGCGGCTCCGCCCCTGGTCTCCACGGCAACGCGGCGGGTTCTCGCCCGTCAGTCCTAGCCTGGCTCTGCCCCTCCCTGGATTTTTTCCGCGCTGGCTGAGATTCAAAGAGAAGTGGAGGTGGGAGGGAGCGGCAATGCAAAAATCACCTAAAAATTGGGACAGAGGAAGGAGGCTACAGTTACGAAGGACAGCTGCAAAAGTTGCAGCAGAAAGGTTGGGAGTCCCGACAGGTTCCGTAACCCACAGAAAAGAAGCAAGGGACGGCAGGACTGTTTCACACTTTTCTGCTTCTGGAAGGTGCTAGACAAAAACATGGAACTAATTTCCCCAACAGTGATTATAATCCTGGGTTGCCTTGCTGTGTTCTTACTTCTTCAGCGGAAGAATTTGCGTAGACCCCCGTGCATCAAGGGCTGGATTCCTTGGATTGGAGTTGGATTTGAGTTTGGGAAAGCCCCTCTAGAATTTATAGAGAAAGCGAGAATCAAGGTATGTGGTCGTGGCAGGCGGGGTCTCCAGAGGAGACAATGCTTTCTTTTTTAAATTTTCTTTCATTGGCTCTTAAGTGCAGTGCTAGAACACGGGGAACATACCTGCTTGCCTCAACTAAAGGATCTAGTCATTTCTGAATTCCTCTACTAACAATTAACAATATCCTGTGCAAAATTTTGCGAAAGAAATGAAATACAATTGCGGCGTGCATCTACATTTTTGGAAGTTGAGATTAACTTTTCGTATTTTTACTTCATCGAAGTTAAGTTCCAAATGTGTATGTGTTAAGTAAGTGTTTGCAGTAATTGGGAAAGATAAAGTGTAATCCAATTTAAGTTTGTGAAAATGAGTAATTCGTATCCAAATCGGAGTTAACACCAAAATATTGTACAAATTGCTTGCACAGTTGGTCCGTACAAAATAAACAGGCTCTGTAGTTTTAGCTGACGTTGTTATCTGATGATAATGTACTCCATTTTCACTACGGCCTGAGGAGACTAGTAATCCTCCTTGTAGTAGATGTTTTTGGCTTGAAAGTATCTTTTAAATGTCTCAGCACTTTAAGGAACAGATCTTTATTAATGTCTTTTAAGTTTTATTCAATTTCCAGTCACAAAGATTTTATGGTATTTGATTAATAAATTTGTATGATATTATCATTATTCTTATGAATTATAATACTTTCTGTGGTGACCCATTTTCCATCTGGTTAGCCCAATTTGTAGAATGAATTTATACATAGTAGCATTATTTTACCACTGATCATTTACCTTCAAAATCTCTGAGATTCCAATTTAGTAAAAAACATATAGAAAATTAAAGAGAACTAAGATGAAAATAAAAATAACCCAGGATATCACACCAGATATACTGTAAAAATTTAGTGTATTTATATTATTTTGGTCTTTTTCCTATGTATTTATAACTATTTAATGAACAACAATGGAATAATAATGTAATACTCTTTTATGTGCTTTTGACTTTAACATATAATGTGAATAACTTTCCTGTACCATGAAATACTTTGAATCTTCCTTTTATGGCTATATTTTGTCATAGGAGGATACAATAGTTTACTTAAATCTCAATAGTTGGGTTTATACTTGCTGCCAACCTTTTTTCTTTCTTTGAACCAATGCTTCAGTGAACATTCTTGTGTATGTGTGTGCATGTATTGATTGTGTGGTTGTACATTTTGCAATTATCTGATTGTTTACTCAGAATAAATTCCTAGGAGTAGAATTGCTGAGTCAAAGGACATGCACACTTACATTGTTTATATGAATGTGTCATCTTTGGAAAAAGATGTATGAATATGCAATTTTTATTTTCCATCGACTGTATGCAATTGCCTAACTTCTCAAATCCTGGGCCACACTGAATACCATAATTCTTTGCAATTTTTGCTAGTCTGATAGATGAAAAATTATATCTCCTAAAGAAATACTCCTTTGTCTCCCACAGCCTTCCTTATGCATATGATCTTGATAATTTTTAAGGAACTGTTTTTTTACAAGCTTGTGTCAGAAGACTAAATATTTGTGAGGTCTCTGTTGCTTTCCTGATTAAACAAAACAAGTTGTTGCTGGACTCCGTGGCTCACACTTGTAATCTCAACACTTTGGGAGGCAGGGGTGGGAGGATTGCTTGAGGCCAGGAATTTAAGACCAGCCTGGGAGGTAAAGCAAGACCTCATCTCTACAAAAGCTAAATAGAAAAATAAAAAATTTAATCTGGTCCAGTGGCACATGCCTGTAGTCCCAGCTCCTCGGGAGGCTGAGGTGGGAGGATTGCTCGAGCTCAGCAGTTCCAGATTCCGATAAGCTATGATTGAGCCACTGCACTCCAGCCTGGGCAACAGAGCGAGACCTTGTCTCTTAAAAAAAAAAAAGAATATGACTGCATTATTTGATGTTTTACTACTAAAAGCTTTTAAGGTTCACTCTTGCTTCTTCTTGTACCCTTAATCTCGGCAGTATGATAAAAAAAAAAGGCCAGGGTGCTCCCACCTTTGGTGCCAGGGGAGATTCAAATCACACAAACCCTAACCTTCATGCAGGAAGGCTCACACCAGCCTACCCTCTAACCACAATAAAACCCTAAGACCTGCCTCTTTTCACTGTTTTCTGAAGTCATTTTCAGATCAGCTTGAGAGGACTGCCCTTCTTTCCCCAGAGAAGTCTCATTGTGTATGAAATAAACCTCTTCATACCCTCTCAGTGTGTGGTGTGTGTGTGTGTGTGTGTGTGTGTGTGTGTATGTGTGTGTGTATGTGTGTGTGTGTGTGGTCATTGTCTTAACATCCAAACCAGATCTTGGGTGGGGGTCCATTCTGAGTTTTCGCAGTGGCTGCAACAGGTAATCGGTAGACTTGATGCGAAATTGCATCTAAATGGCAACTGCATAAGACACTACTTATGGCGTATTGAACATTCAAGAAAAAACTTCTAAAATTCCATCATTAGCTAACACTCTCAGCTTCTCATGCTCCTCTAGAAGACTGAGAAGAGACAACATTGGTGACCACAAAAAAATCTTCCCATTATTTTTATTTAATCTTTGAATAGATCATGCATTTATACGATTCAAAAAATTGTAAATATAAAAACTACAGGGAAAGTCCCTTCAACCTCTTTTTCCCTTCCACCCAGTTCTCACTCCTCACTCCCAACCTTGGCAACTGTAATTCATTTCTTATATATTGTTTCATAGTTTCTTTAACTGTATACAAGCAAATAGAATTATAGATTTTTATTTTCCACCTTATAAGCAAAATGTGTCATATTATTCACGCTGTTCCTTTGTCAATAGGGATTAACTCTTTTCTTTTCTTTGGAGATGCATGGATATGGCTACATTTATTTAATAAGTTTCCTCATCGATAGACTTGTGGTAGTCAGATTTCTAAGATAACCTGCAATGATCTTGCAAAGATTCCCTTGTGTAATCACCTCCTTTTGAGTGTCAACAAAACCTAGTGACTCACCTCTAATGAACAGAATATGGCACAAGTGATCTGATGTTACTTCTGTGATTAGGCTTTCATCTTGATAGCAGACTCAATGCCTTCCTAGTTTGCACTCTTTGATGATGAGAGCTGTCATTGTAGAGAGGCCTACAAGGCAAAAAATAGAGGGAGGCCCTGGCCAACCCCAGTAAAAATCAAAGGTCTTCAATCCAATAGCCTGTGAAAAACTAAATTCTGCCACCAACAGTGTCAGCTTGGTAGTGAATACTACTACCCGAGTTGAGCCTTGAGATGGCTAGAACCCAATCTTTAGTTACGAAATTCTATTACAACAGAAAAACCCATATTGCAAACCTGATACTTTGTACTTTATAATTGAGACAGGATTTTGTTTATGCTTCAAACTGCCTGGTTATATCAGTCTTTTGTTTATTAGAATTTACCATTTTTTAAGCATGAGACATTGATAAAATTTCTGGCACTCTAAGAGAGTTATTTTAAACATGTAATAGTATAGACAATCTGCAGCTATCTACAAGTATCTATTTGTTGACATGATGGAAACATTTTTTTTAACTTTTACCAACTGTTTTAATATACATCAAACAACCTGCATTAATCCTTTTAGTCTTTTTGATCTACCCTGTGTGCATCTTAATCATTTTCTTGTTGTGCCAATATTGTTTGCATAAGAGTAGGTTTATAATTTATGTTTTTTAAATTTTTTTATTATTATACTTTAAGTTCTAGGGTACATGTGCAAAACGTGCAGGTTTGTTACATATGTATACATGTGCCATGTTGGTGTGCTGCACCCATTAACTCATCATTTATATTAGGTATATCTCTTAATGCTATCCCTCCCCCCTCCCCCCACCCAACAGCAGGCCCGGGTGTGTGATGTTCCCCTTCCTGTGTCCAAGTGTTCTCATTGTTCAGTTCCCACCTATGAGTGAGAACATGCGGTGTTTGGTTTTTTGTCCTTGTGATAGTTTGCTGAGAATGATGGTTTCCAGTTTCATCCATGTCCCTAAAAAGGACATGAACTCATCCTTTTTTATGGCTGCATAGTATTCCATGGTGTATATGTGCCACATTTTCTTAATCTAGTCTATCATTGATGGACATTTGGGTTGGTTCCAAGTCTTTGCTATTGTGAGTAGTGCCACAGTAAACATACGTGTGTCTTTATAGCAGCATGATTTATAATCCTTTGGGTGTATACCCAGTAATGGGATGGCTGGGTCATATGGTATTTCTAGTTCTAGATCCTTGAGGAATCGCCACACTGTCTTCCACAATGGTTGAACTAGTTTATAGTCCCACCAACAATGTAAAAGTGTTCCTATTTCTCCACATCCTCTCCAGCACCTGCTGTTTCCTGACTTTATAATGATCGCCATTCTAACTGGTGTGAGATGGTATCTTACTGTGGTTTTGATTTGCATTTCTCTGATGGCCAGTGATACAGAATGGGAAAAAATTTTTGCAATCGATTCATCTGACAATGGGCTAATATCCGGAATCTACAAAGAACTCAAACAAATTTACAAGAAAAAAACAACTCCATCAAAAAGTGGGCGAAGTATATGAACAGATACTTCTCAAAAGAAGACATTTATGCAACCAACAGACACATGAAAAAATGCTCATCATCACTGGAAACATTATTTGAAAACACAATGTCCCAAAGTGTACTAGGCTGAAGTTCGGTATTTTGCAAAAATATTCAATAGATAGTTTAAGTAGATTGTTGGAAAAATATTTGCTCAATAAAGCATCATTATTTTTCAGGTTCTAATGAGGGAAATGGTGTCTACCTCCCACCAACAGGTGTAGAATGTGAAATTCTGAAAATGTGGGCATAGGATCTAAATGTCAAGCAGCCCCCAAAAAGACAAA
The DNA here is from genome assembly GCF_028878055.3 of Symphalangus syndactylus. Classification (NCBI taxonomy): domain Eukaryota; kingdom Metazoa; phylum Chordata; class Mammalia; order Primates; family Hylobatidae; genus Symphalangus; species Symphalangus syndactylus. Next base: position 20,481,641 of record NC_072445.2, on the reverse strand, counting down.
GTTCCCTACATTAAAATAGATAAATTAGACAACTTCTGCAGTTTGTCTACTTAAACAGCTCTTGGGAAGGGCACCTCCTTTAAGCCACTCTAAGCGATATTTGAAGTCTTACCTGTAGTCATCTATGTTGAATTAAAATCTACTTTCTCTTATATTATTAAAGCTGTACCAACTTTGTTTTGGTTAGTGTTTGGATGATACCTATTTTTCTATCCCTTTCAATTTTTCTGAGTCTTTATATTTTAACCCAGACTCTTGAAAAATAAAAGATAGATTGAACCAAATGAAAATAAAAATACAACATATCATAATTTCTATCACTATGCACTTATATTAGAAAAGAAAAATCTGAAATTGATAAACTTTCAAGAATCATCTCCTTCTAAGAACAGAGTAAAATAAGCCCAAATAAAGCAGAAGGAAGGAAATAGTAAAGAACAGAAATCAATGAAGTTGAAAATTAAAAAAAAATAAGGAAAATCAAAGAAAGAACTGGTTTTTTTGGAAAGACCAATAACATTGCCAGACTTCATGCAAGACTGATAGAGAAGACACCAATGACCAATGTTTGAATGAAACAGGGAATATCACTGCAGACATCAAAAGGGATGATAAGAAAATACTATGAATAACTCTATAAACATAAATTTAACAAGTTACATAAAATGGATCAATTCCTAGAAAAACATATTCTAACAAAACTATCCAATATACAATACATAATTTTAATAGCCCTACACTATTAAGGAAATTGAATTTGTATTTTGATAACCTCCCAAAAAGAATTCTCCATGCCCAGATTGTGTCATTGGAAAACTATACCAAATGTTTAAAAAAGAATTAACTATGAGTTCCATTTCTTCCAGAAAGTAGAAGACAAAGGAACATTTCCCAGTCTATTTTATGAAGCTGGTATTACCTTGATATCAAACCACAGATAGTACAGAAAAAAACTACAGACAAATACTACTTATGAATATATTAATAGATGCAGAAATAACAAAATATCAGCAAATAAAATTTATCAGTATATGAAAAGAATTACCAAGTGAAGTCTGTCAATCCACATAGGCTGCTGTATTAACAAGCTAAAGAAGAAAAAGCACATAATTGATACAAAAAAAGCATTTGACAAATTTTGATATCCATTCCTGATATCCATTCGTGATATCAGGATTCATGATAGAGGGAAATTTCCTAACTCAATAAAGGACAACTACAAAAATCCTACAGTTAACAGGACACTTAAATGATGAAAGACTAAATACTTCCCTCATGTGATTGGGAACAAAGCAAAGATCTCTGTTGTCACAACTCTTATTCAGCATAGTGCTGAAAATTTTAGCCTGTGCAATAAAGTAAGAAAAGAAAAGAAAATACATATAGATTCGAAAATAAGAAATAAAACTGTCTTAATTTGCAGATTACATGATTGTCTATGTAGAAAATCCCAAGGAGTCTACAAAAACCTCTAGAATAAATACAAGGTATACATAAAAATAGCAATTGTTTGGTTACATACTAACAATGAACATGTGGAAACCAGAATTAAAAATACATTACCATTTATAATAACTCAAGAAATATTTAGGTATAAATGTAACAAAATGTTTAGAACTCGTATGCTAAAATCCACAAAACATTGATGAAAAAAATCAAAGATCTTAAGGGAGAGACATACTGTGTTCCTGATTGGAAAAGTCAAAATATTAAAAATGTCATTTTCCTCCAAACTGATACCCAGGTTTGATGCAAATACTATTCCCAGCAAGATTTGTTGTAGATATATACAAGGTTATTCTAAAATTTATATGGAAAGACAAAGAAACTAAAATACATAAAACAATTTTGAAAAAGTAGAATAGAATGAGAGGAATCATTCCACTCAATTTCAAGGCCTATTATTAATCAAGATGATTTAGTACTGGCAGAAGGATAGACACAAAGATCAGTGGAACAAAATAGAGTATCTAGAGATAGATCCACACAAATATGCCAACTGATTTTGGCAAAGGTGCAAAAACAATGAAATAAAGATGGCCTTTTAAAACAAATGATGATGGAGCAATTTGATAGCGTAAGCCAAAACAAACAAACAAAACAACGACAAAGAACCAGCCCCAACACATACAAAACATGAATTTCTACCTAAGTCCTATATCTGATATAAAACTAACTCAAAATAGATAACAGACTTAAATGTAAAACATAAAAATATAAAACCTGTAGAAAGAAATATAGAAGAATATCTTCCTAATTTGGGATAGAAAATAACTCTTAGACTTAACACCAAAAGGACAGTTCATAAAAGGAAAAACTGATAAATTGAACCTCATCAAAATTAAAAGCATTTGCTCTGTAAAAGAGCTCATTAAAAAGATTTAAAGAAAAGCTACACACTGGGATAAAATATTTATAATATAATATATTATATATATAATATGATATATAGTATATTATAATATTTATAAAATAGAATATTCAGATGGCAAATTAGCACACGAAAAGATGTTCAACATCAATAGTCATTAGAGATATGCAAATTAAAATCATGAGATACTACTACACATCTATCAGAATGGCAAAGATAAAAATAGCAACAACACCAAATATTGGTGAGGATACAGAGAAACTGGATTACTTATACATATGATGGAAATATAAAATGGTACAGCCACTCCAGAAAACACTTTCCCAGTTTCTTAAACATCTAAACACGCAGCCAACCATATGACCTGGCAATTGCACTTTTAGGAATTTATCACAGAGAAACTTAATGTTTACATAAAAACCCAGATACGGACGTTTATGGAAGCACTATTTATGATAGCCCTTAACTGAAAAGAATCTCACTGTCTTTCAACCTTATTCATTTTTATTGTTTTTATTTTTAGAGACAGTCTTGCTGTGTTGCCCTGGCCAGAGTTCAGTGGTGCAAATCATAGCTCACTGCAACCTCAAAAACTCCTGGGCTCAAGCGATACTCCTGCCTCAGACCCCCAAAGCAGTGGGATTATAGGCATGTCTAGCCCAGCCTTCATAATGTTTGAATAAACTGTCGTACATTCATACAGTGGAATACTACTCAGAAATATAAAGGAATGAATGATTGATACACACAATTTGGATGACCATTCAGAGAATTACACTGAATGAAAAGCCAGTCCCCAAAAATTGTATACTAAATGCTTCTGATTATATGACATAGTGAAATTCAAAGTTATAGAAGTCGAGAACAGATTAGTGGTTGCCAAGGATTAATGAGAAGGTAGGAGTGAGAGAAACAGTTGGGGGTGGCTATAAAAGGGCATCATTTAAGATCTTTGTGGTGATGGAAACATTCTGTATCTTGACTGTATCAATGTCAATAACTTGGTTGTGATACTGTACTATAGTTTTGCAAGATGTTAATACTGGGAAAACAGTAATGGATACGTAGGCTCTTTCTGTAGCATTTCTTACAACCGCATGATAATCTACAATTATCTCTAAATAAAAAGTTCCATTAAAAAATATACAAGCACCACTTCTACAACATACCATGTGTGCCTGCCTTTACTTCGTAACACTGAGGCTGCTGACATTGCATACAAAAAAAGAACAAAAGGAAAGCAAGTAAAACAAACACAACAACAAAACCCTGTTACATAATTTCTAACACTGTGCATGACCATCTTTCACTCTGCAGTTATATTGCAGTTACTTTAAATGCCTCACATCAACAATTATCTCAACTGCTGATTCAATGTATTTGAATGTGGTTAGTCTACACTTGTGACCAGGTGCTTACAAATGTTGCAAAAAGCTACCTACTAATGGGAAGTTAAGAATTCTCATTTGCACAAAACTTTAACAATGAAAATGAGTCATCTTCTAAGTACTGGTTAACAAACAATTACAGATAGGAATGTTGGAAAGCAGTGTAGATGTCTGGATCACTAATGTAAAAAAATGGGACTTCATTTTCTGGTGGCTTAATGATTTTTGGGCCTGCAAGTTGCCTAGTAGCACCCAACACTGTGTTGCAGGAGTAACCATGTGCCATCTCTTGGGAGGTATAGAAATGACTAATACTGAAGTAGTGACGAGCATAAATTATGCCTTGAGATATGTATAATGCTGTAATGGAATATGAAAGTATGGTGATTTCTTTTGATGATAGAGTCATGGAGAAGATTTTGGTTTGTTGCCCACATTCATAATTGAAGAAACTGCTAAATTATACTTGGATGCCAATAAAAATGATGGCATATTTTTTTCCCAACAAGGTCATAGACCTCTGCTATCAAACCCTGTGCTACAGTATGTTCACAGGTTGCTAAGAGTGATCTGATAAAGAGGGGAAAATTAATGATGTAGGAGAGAGAGTCATAAATGTAGAAGAGAGAAGGCAAGAGTGTAGGATCCATAACACAAATGGAGAAGTGTTGACATTTCACAAGGGCAGGAACCTCCATCCGTGTTAAGAGGAGGGAAGGCATGGAGAATGGGTGCAAATGTATATACCTTGCAGGATTTAGTAGCGAGAAACTGAGACTGCTACTTGATTGCTCCATTTTTCCAGTGAGTTACAAGGCAGGGACACTATCTCAGAGTGGAGAGGTTGGGTAGGTTGTACAGGTGAAATAGTCATTTTGAAAACTAGGAAAGTGAACAGATTAGAAAAGTGTATAGGATTGCAAGACATTGTTGAATAACCATGGATTTCCCATAAACCAGTTGGCAATTTTGAACCTTTTTGCTGAACAATATCCAGCTATAGGTTGCTTATAAGTCTACTAATATCTTGAAAACAATGTTTAAATGTCACAATGTTGATACAATTTCTAATTATTTATAATTATTATTTTCTACTTATTTCATACTACAAGAAAGGAAGCTACAAATAGGCAATAAAATGATCAAAGGGAACATTACATATTAGGACAGAACAAATTAAAATGTATATAATTCAGATCTGGCTGAAACAATCAAAATTTATAACTAATTACCAAATATAATCATAATAATTTTTCTTTTGACTATAACTTTAGCATTAGGATTCTTGAGGAGAATGGTCTTAAACATGGCTTAGGAATGCTTACTAATATAATCTGTGTTTGTTTTATTTCAGTGTGGACCAATATTTACAGTCTTTGCCATGGGAAACCGAATGACCTTTGTTACTGAAGAAGAAGGAATTAATGTGTTTCTAAAATCCAAAAAAGTAGATTTTGAACTAGCAGTGCAAAATATCGTTTATCGTACAGGTAAAGAATATTTTTAGATAGTCCATTCGAAATCCAACATTGGAATCCAGGAGTAGTTTTAGGTAAAAATTACATCCTCATTCCTCTGTCAAGAATGACGAGGGTCCATTATTTTATTCTTGAGGTGTGGGTAGAAGAGGAAACAGTTATGGGTAGAATAGTTTGGCCATTGAAATGCAAATGAACGGCAGCCTAATACATTTGGATTTGAATTAGACACGTGAAAGTGATAAGGTTACCTCATTGATGTTTTCTTTAGATATTTGGAATCTGTATCATGTTACAGCTTCCAGGATGTCACTAACTCTGTTCCACTGCTGTGTATACAGTGTTCTACAGGGTACAGCTCTTAGACTGGTTGCATGTTACTCAGTCCCTGAAACTAGAATACCATGGCTTAGTAAATCCTTTACAGTGGCATTTTCTGACAAATTTTATAGGGCTGTTATGGTAAGTGGGAGCTTGACTTGCCGTTTCACAAATCCTCCATCTTCAGAGACTACCAGATTGTACAGTCAGCATGCTTCCAGTATGGCTGTCTGCCTTCATTTCTTCCTAGGCTGCAATTATTTGTACTGGGGCCATGTGTCCTCCCTGGAACGCAGAGCTGGTTCAATTTGTGTCTGGTTCTTTTTTGTTCTTTCACAATGTTTTTCCTTGCTTCTATTCTCTGTGGCATCTTTCTCTCTGTTTCCCTTTTTTCTTCTTTGGTTCCTTTTCATATAACCTTTTGTGCATTTCTTGCCATTAAGACAAGCAAGTTTGTTTTAAAAGCTACCAGTAATCAATAGAATTATATATATTTTTTCTTCTTGTATGCATGATCATCACAACCTGGTGGTGAAATTCTTTGATTATTTAGTGCTTCTTGATACTTGGACTATGGAATTTTAGATCAAATAATATAAATATTTTGAAGGCCTTTGATCTGTAGAGTCACATATCCCTTCAGAAAAATTTACTAAGTTACCTATCAGAGGTGTATGGGAATGATTGAGTTTTTTTCACCTGAGCCTCCTCTGGGGACTTTCATGTTTAAATATTTTGTTGAACAGATGAAATATATTAATATTTATTCTTGAGTCAGCTTCCCATCCCTCCCATATAGTAGATGTATGCTACTATACATAGAGAAGATGTATAGTAGCATATTATACATACCAGTATAGTATATGTATAGTAGCATAGTATACATACTATACTGGTATGGTAACATAGAGAAGATGTATGCTCAGGAAATCTAAAACCTGTTTTTCATTAACTTACACAAAATGTATCTTACATGTAATAGGACGATGAAATACAAAATTAAAACTTAATCTTTGAAAAAGTTACTTCAATAAAATGACAACAATGGACACAGGGGACTACTAGAGGGAGGGGGTTGGGTGGTGGGGGCAAAGGTTGAAAAACTAACTATTGAGTACTGTGCTCATTACCTGAGTGATGGGATTAATCATGCCCCAAACCTCATCATAACACAATATACTCGTGTAACAAACCTGTACATGTACCCTTTGAATCTAAAATAAAATTCAAAATTTTTTTAAAACAGAAAAAGTTACTTCAAGGTCAATAAAACAAGATAAAATAAAAATATAAAGAAATGAGTAAAAAATAAACCACAATTTCTAATTAGGAATGTGTGTTGTAGAAGGAGCATGAATACTAACATAAAGAAAAAAGTGGGCTCAAAGCTATTCATGGGGTTAGGAAAGGCCTCCTGGTGGAAGTAGTGTTCAAGAAGACACTTGAAGGACAAATAGAAATTTGCAGGAGAAGTTGGAAGCTCATAGGTATAAGTGTGTGGGATTGGGTGGGAGTAGATATCAGTATAATAAAGGAGAGAACATTCTGAGCAGACAGAACAGCCTCTGAAATGCTGGGATATGTAAAATATCTGTTTTTAGTGTATCTGCACTGTAGATTTGGAGGGAGAAGGGCTGAAAATACCAGCTCTCTTAATCACCCATTTATAGATTATCCCTTAAAGTGAATAGATTTCCATTATCTCACAGAATACGGTGAATCTTTTTTGTTTGTTTTGAGATAAAGTCTCTGTCGCCCAGGCTGGAGTGCAGTGGTGTGATATTGGCTCACTGCAACTCCACCACCTGGGTTCAAGCGATTCTTCTGCCTCAGCCTCCCTAGTAGCTGGGATTACAGGTGCCCGCCACAGTCAGCTAATTTTCCTATTTTTAGTAGAGATGGAGTTTCACCATGTTGGTCAGGCTGGTCTGGAACTCCTGACCTCAAGTGATCTACCTGCCTTGGCCTCCCAAAGTGCTGGGATTACAGTTGTGAGCCACCACACTCGGCTGAGAATAGGTTGAATCTTTATCTACTTTTATTTATGGGAGGTGACCTTATGTGCTGGGAGGACTTTGGCTGTAGTCCCTGCTGACAAAATAATAGTAGATATATATTGACTGTGTGTTTCAAGGAGTTGTTGCTTATTTTGAAAATAGTTTTCTTTGTTCATAGCATCAATTCCAAAGAATGTCTTTTTAGCACTGCATGAAAAACTCTATATTATGTTGAAAGGGAAAATGGGGACTGTCAATCTCCATCAATTTACCGGGCAACTGACTGAAGAATTAAATGAACAGCTGGAGAATTTAGGCACTCATGGGACAATGGACCTGAACAACTTAGTAAGGTAAATAGATGCATTAGTATGATTTAGTCTTGCTTTTTGTTTTAAATAAAAAAATGGAAACCTATACATTGGACTTCAAACATTGTCAGGTTGATTAATGAAATCTACCTAACTAGGCTATTAAGAGATTATTTTAATCTTTTAAATTATTTTTTTTTTGAGATGGAGTCTGGCTCTGTCACCAATCTTTTAAATTCTAATTCAGTTTAGCATTTCTATTTCATGGAGCAAACAAGCCAATACAGTCATGGTAATACATTTGCAGTAATTTCTCCTTAGTCATTCCATACATTTGTGTATAAACTACATGGATTTTCTTCTTATAATTTTCATACTTCCTTTAGAATTTTGATAAAACATTCAGTGCAATTTGTGATTATTAGAATGAGAGGACATTGAGAGGATAGGGGAGAGAATGGAATCATAAAGTGGTGAAAAAGGTCCAGGAGATGTTTGTGTTACTTAACAAGTGGCTCAGGCAAAGTCAGTGTGGGCCTCAGGACTGAGCCCCAGGGTCCTCTATTAAGGGAGATCCCGAGAGAGACGGAAGAGCAGCAGACGGAGTCAGCCCCATTCTGAAGCTTTCTGGAAAAGTTAAAGTCAGCGCATGGGAGCCATGAAAAAAATTTCCCACGTGCATAAAGAGATTTCGTAAGTTGAAGTTACCTGAGTCACATTGCCATCTCAGCAGGAATCCTGGAATGCCCAAGGCAAGATTCAGCAGTTCAGACTCAAACAGAATGACAGTGAACATTTTGTTAGAGGTCCAGTAGTAGGGGGTACAGGGGGGACACAGAAACAAATAACCAAATTAAAAAATGTGCTGAAGCATACCCAATATCTATAACAAAATGAAGATATTGAAATGAACAAAATATTCTTGGGTATTTTTGAAACTTTGGGTGGAGGAGATTATGAAGGGATAGTAAATAAAAATTAAATAAACAATATTAAGTGTTTTAAGGCATGTTAACAATATTTGATATTCTTTATCTTAAGTATGCTACAGTAATCACTTTATTCTCTTAATGGTACAACTTATTGATGATATGTACTATATTTCAATGGGCAATAGTTTGAATTTATGGGCTCCTGTGAGAAATTAGGAAATTTGGTGACTAATATTGCCCTGATTCTTTGTTGTTGTTGTTGTTGTTGCTGTTGTTGCTGTCTAAAGGCATGGACTATATCTTAGCTACTATTATTTGCTAAATAAATTATTGTCGAATTGTATTAGATCAGTTTATTTATTATCTCATATTTGTCAGAGTCTAATATGCTTGTTTAGAAAGCATTTAAATATCTTCAGATAAATCAAACCACGTTTTCAGTTCCCCCTGTATTATCTTGACCACAGTAAGCAAATATCAAAACTTCTTAAGAGTGACTTTTTCCCAAGATAATCTGTCACCTGTTATCTGCTCCCCATATATCGCTATAAAATAATGCCCTGCTTTGTATCCTTTGCCTTTCTTCTTTGGTCTTTGGGTCTGACTTTCTGTGTGTTTCTGTCTTTGTAGACATCTCCTTTATCCAGTCACAGTGAATATGCTCTTTAATAAAAGTTTGTTTCCCACAAACAAGAAGAAAATCAAGGAGTTCCATCAGTATTTTCAAGCTTATGATGAAGATTTTGAGTATGGGTCCCAGTTGCCAGAGTGTCTTCTAAGGTAACAGTTGTTTTCTATAATTAATTCGTTGACCAAGCTTCTCTTAGCAATTCAACACCTCTCGTTTTTCTGTTCTAAGTAGATGTAACAGCAGTTTAAGTGGAAGAGAAGCCATTTCTTATGACCTGTTTGTTTTTGGTGGCTGTATGTGAATTGAAGGAGGACCAGGGAAGAAATATGCTTTTCTTATTGTGATGATCAAAAACAAAAGAGAGAAAGAGATAGATGGGATTAAGAATTTATTTTGAGGCCTTTTATCCCATGTACAGCTTTTTATTATTGCACTCGTTGCTACAGTTAAGATTCCTGCTAAATCATCAACCTGAGTAGTCTCAGAATCAGACACTGTGCTCCTCATTCTCTCTGAGGCAAACATGGGCGTGGTTAAATGCATTTCTCACAGTTGGTTCAGACAAATGTTTGTAAAATGAGGCACATGCAAAGTAACTGCATGATTTTGAAATTTCTTGGAAGAGGCTCTATGTCTTTCTCCATCTGGGTTGCTATAACAAAGTATCATAGACTGGGAGGCTTATAAACAACAGAAATTTATTTCTCATTGCCCTGGAGGCTGGAGGCCTGAGATGAGGGTGCCAGCATGGTCACACTCTGGTGAGGGCTATTTCTCATTGCCCTGCAGGCTGGGGGTCTGAGATGAGGGGGCCGGCATGGTCATGTTCTGGTGAGGGCTCCTTCCGGGTTGCAGACTCCCAATTTTTCACTGCATTCTCATGTGGTAAAAGGGGCAGACAGACTCCCTCAGACCCTGTTCATAAGGCTACTACTACTCCTTTTCACGAGGGCTCTAGCCTCATGACCTAGCTACCATCCAAAGACCCGCACCTCCTAATGACATCACCTTGGGGGTTAGGATTTCAACATATAAAGATTTGGGAGAGACACAGACATTCAGACCATAGCCTACATAGACCATTCATCTACAGTGGTGACTGTTCAGACAAGATTTAGAAGATGAGAGCCAGTTTGTTTTTCCCGGCTTAAGTCAGCGATTGGTTCCGTGCATTGGGTTTTCATCCTCCTGCAACTTACGTCAGCCATAGTAAAGGCAGACCAAGCAAGTGTGGGTTCTGCCTTCTTATTCAGTGCCAACCCAGTAGGACTCCAAAGTTTTATTTACAAAAGACACTAAAATGTAGTTGCTCTGCCTCCCCAACTGTCTTTGGGGACTAATCATTCGAAAGGTAGACCTTCCATGAAATTATACCTGAAAATGAAGAATAAATTTGGAGAAATAATTTTAATTCCACAGACATCCCTTTTTTATGCTGTGACCTGTTATTCCTAAAGTGCTTTCCAATTAATTTCTATATATACTTTTTCTCATGTAGAAACTGGTCAAAATCCAAAAAATGGTTCCTGGAACTGTTTGAGAAAAACATTCCAGATATAAAAGCATGTAAATCTGCAAAAGATAATTCCATGGTAAGTATTTCTTACCTTTCTTTTGCTAATGTAAAGATAGTAATAAATTATGGTTGTTAAAATATATTTTGCTAAAATACATGAGATTGATTAGATACCATTTTTGTGTCAACCACTGTACTGGACATGTTGAGATACATTATTTCACTGTTACATCATCACAACAACCTATGTAGAAGAGGTGTCCTATTCCACATAAGAAAAAACCAGAGACAACGAGCAAAAAATACAATTCCAATGTTCTGTATTGATTTCTGTGTTATCATACAGTTGGCTGTGTCAATAGCAACAGGTGAAAGTAATGGCAAATTAGGAAAAACAAAGCTCTACAAAATAGGCTTTGTTGTTGATGCCACTACCATTAGTTGTTTCTTCAGATGCAAGGAGGCAGAATAGTATAATTTAAAAAGCCAGGCACTAGGAACCTGTGCTCTAAGTGTTATTCCAGATCTGTGGTTCTTCAAATGTGGCCCACAAACCAACAGCACCAGCATCACCTGGGAATCACTCAGTCAGAAACTCTGCAGTAGGCCAGGCATGATGGCTCACGCCTGTAATCCCAGCGCTTTGGGGGGCCGAGGCAGGAGAATTGCCTAAGCCCAAGAGTTCGAGACCAACCTGGGCAACATAGCAAGACCTGGTCTCTACAAATAATGATAAAAAAAATTAGCCAGGCATGGTTGCACACACCTGTGGTACCGGCTACTCAGGAGGCTGAGGTGGGAGGATCACTGCCTGGGTCAAGGCTGCAGCAAACCGTGATTGTGTCCCTGCACTCCAGCCTTGGTGACAGAGCGAAATCCTGTCTCAAAAACAAACAAACACACAAACACAAACAAACACCTCTGAGGTAGACAATCTGCTTTAACAAGCCTTACCTTTGGTTCAGATGCTTTCTAATGAATGGTTCTCACCTCTGCCTCTCATTAGAATCACCTCCGGGAGCTTTTGAAAACTGCCTGAGGCCAGGGTCTGCCCACAGAGACTGGGTTTCGTTTGGTCTGGACTGCCTAAGGCTCAAATCCAGTCACTGGTTGTGTAACCTTGGGCACAGTACCTAGTCTCTTGGCCTCAGTTTCTTCACCTCGTAAAGTTGTGGGAATTAAATGATTTAATTTTTGTAAAGCACTGAGAACAGAGGACTGGATAGGAGCTTATCATTGTTATCATCATTTAAAAAAACTCTTCAAATATTTTTATATTTAAAGATGGCATCAAAATTTTTGTTTTTAGTTAAATAGCAAATATTATCACAAACAGCTTTGCTTAAAACTCGAAAGGAAGATGGCCTTAGGAAAAAGGACTATGTGAATGTTTAGGTATCTCCTTCCTGAGTAAAGGGAATAGGAAACCATACTGGAAGGCCCTTCATTGACAAACTGTGTTTCAGCTAATATTTTTGTTTTATGAACAACCCAGACAAACACACATGTTCTTTGCATTATTTTCCAGGACTTATGGGCAAAAGCACATGTATATAAAAGATGTACCCAGATAGATCTGTAATCTATGGGCCTAGCAAATAGAGTTTTTAAATTCCCAGTTAAAATTCCCTACAGAGGCTGGGTGCTGTGGCTGATGCCTGTAATCCCAGCACTTTGGGAGGCCAAGGCGGGTGGATCACCTAAAGTCAGAAGTTCGAGACCAGCCTGGCCAACATGGTGAAACCTCATCTCTACTAAAAATACAAAAATTAGCCTGGCATGGTGGTACACGCCTGTAATCCAAGCTATTCAGGAGGCTGAGGCAGGAGAATTGCTTGAACCTGGGAGGTGGAGGTTATGGTGAGCCGAGATTGCGCCACTGCACTCCGCCTGGGCGACAGAGTGAAACTCCGTCTCAAAAAAAAAAAAAAAAAAAGTAAAATTCCCTACCAACAATACCTCTAGAATAGCATTTATTTTTCTTACTCTGAAGAAATGAGGTATTTTTAATCATAGGTACTCTTAACTCCCTATTTGTATTAGTCTGTTTTCATGTTGATGAAACAGACATACCCAAGACTGGCAATTTACAAAACAAAGAGGTTTAATGGTTCCACATGGCTGTGGAGGCCTCACAATCATGGTGGAAGGCAAGGAGGAGCAAGTCACATCTTACATGGATGGTGGCAGGCAAAAGGAGAGAGAGCTTGTGTGGGGAAGCTTCCCTTTGTAAAACCATCAGATCTCATGGGACTTATTCACCATCACGAGAACAGCACTGGAAAGACCTGCTCCCATGATTTGGTTACCTCCCACTGGATCCCTACCACAACATGTGGGAATTCAAGATGAGATTTTGGTGGCTTCATAGCCAAACCATATCATTATTTGAATAAAAACAAAGTTTGAATTCTGCTGAAGCTAATTCAGTGTTTAAAACTTTAGGAGAGAATTCAACTTGAACATCCATGAGCAGTTTAACTTTATTTTTTATGTATTGCATCTCTGTTTTCCTCTAGCAGTGTTCACACTGAGCTTGTGTGTGTGTGTGTTTTGCGTGGCATTTTTTTTTTTTTTTGAGACGGAGTCTTGCTTTGTCATCCAGGCTGGAGTGCAGTGGTGCTATCTTGGCTCACTGCAACCTCTGCCTCCCAGGTTCAAGCAATTCTCCTGCCTCAGCCTCCCGAGTAGCTGGGACTACAGGCACATGCCACCACACTTGGCTAATTTTTATATTTTTAGTAGAGATGAGGTTTCACCATATTGGTCAGGCTGGTATCAAACTCCTGACCTCGTGACCCACCTGCCTCAGCCTCCCAAACTGCTGGGATTACAGGCGTGAGCCACTGTGCCTGGCCGAGCTTATGTTTTCATACTAATATTAAAAAAAAAAGTGTGAGCTAAGAAGAAATTTAAAACATTTTATTGTCTTCAACTGCATAAATAGATTTCAGTGGCCTAGTGAAGCAGAAGACTGGGTAGAAGTTAAGTTTCATTTTTAAAAAATATATACACATTTTATTCCATCATTAATGTAAAATGTGATTTCTTCCATGTTATTTTAAATATATCTTAAAGTAGTGTTTTTCATTTAAAATTATGACTGTGTCACAGAGTATCAAAATAATGAAATATATCTATAGGATTTTCATGAGGTATAAACTTTGTCCTGTGACAACTTACATTATAAGTATGATAGAGACAAGCAGTAAATGAAATTCATATCTAAACTATTTTCAATTCTGCTAATCCATTATTACAAAAACAATAAGAAGACATTAGCTAACATTTTTGGGGTGCTTACCTGTGCCAAGCATAGTGTTACACATTTCACAAGTAATTTCTTATTTATTTTCACAGCTTTAATACCAGGAAAACTGAGGATGTTAAACCCAGAAAGCTAGGGATTAGAGTAGTTAATCTCTTGAAAAATTACATGCTTTAGTAAATAATAGCATCAGTCTCTTTTATAATGTATTTTATGTGCTAGTGATTGAATAGTTTTTTTTTTCTGTGTCATAGTATCTGAAGCAAAGCTACTATGCTGTGGTACAATGCAGTTCTCCAAATCCTTAATACAAGAGAGTTGTGATTTGTGTCTCTGAGGGGGCCAGTATAGCATAGTGGCTTCGAGTGTGGGCTCTGGAGTCGGGGCTAGACTCACAGGGTTGGGATCCTAACTCAACCACCTTCAAGCTATATGTCCCTGACAAAATTCCCTAACTTTATTGTGTTTCAGTTTCCTCATATGCATAATGGTGAAGATAATAGTATCTGTGGGGAACCACAGACACTGGACCCTATTTGAGGGTAGAGATTGGGAGGGGGGAGAGGAACAGATAAAAACAATTATTGTGTATTAGGCTTAGTACCTGGGTGATGAAATAATCTATAACAAGCTCCTGTGACACAATTTTACCTATAGAACAAACCTGAACTGTACCCCCTGAACCTAAGAAAAAAAAAACCCTGACCAATAGAGCCAGGGAAGGTCATGAAGAGAGGGTTCTCATGCTTGAATGTGTGATTAAAAAAAGAAAGAAAAGAAAACTCTACAAAAACGACAAACCTGCACAAAGGCCATCACAGCCTACACAGTAATACTTCTACAGGAACACCTGTTCAGCAACTGGCCTGTCCAATATTGTTATTGATCTTTGTAGACAAGGATAATGATTGCACAACAATTATGTAATCCTTCTCATTTTTTCCTTTAAAAATCGTTGTCTTCCTTTAACTCTCTGAATACGCACATAGTTTACTATTGCATGCATATTTCCGTCGCCATGCTGTATTCTCAAGTAAACATCTTTTCTCAAAAATAAAAAAAAGATAGTATTATCTGCATCTTAGAGTTATAGTGAGGAGTGAAATGGGTTAAATACTTGCAATACACTTAAAACAGTACTTGCCCTTAGCAAGCAGTGAGTTGATATTAGCTCCCATCATTTCTATCACCTAGATATAAGTTATTTAAGATTAAAAGTAGATGAGTAACTTAATGAAAATGTTACAGTGTCTGAATTTTTTCCCATGATGGGGAGCCATCACTGGCACGGACAAATCTGGGGAAACCGCCCTATGAAGAAAATACTTTAGTGGGATTTGTTTGGTGACTTGGGAACATGTCTTGAGTTGGGTAGCCTTGGATGGGGCCCTGCCCTGAGCTGTCACTGTTCAAGTCAAATGTCAGTTCTCTGTAAGGTTTTAGAGTATTGTAGTATTTATAATATTCTGGCTTGGCAGTTCTGTCTCCCATGGTGAATGGGCTGGGAATCTGTATGGTGGATGGGGGAGTAGTTTTCTCCTGAATGCACCAGAGATGTGTGTTTCTCTATTGCTTGCATTTTCCTAAGAGCAGAGGTTTATAAGACAGGGATTCCAGGGCAGTGTGGAGGGCAGAGATAATCACACACGATTTGCCAATTCAGTTTGGTAAAGTAGAGATCCAAAGTGCATTTTACCCTCTGAAAGGTTTTATTTTAAGCACTTTTTAGGTACTAACTCATTTAATTCTCACAACAATCCTATGAAGTAGGTACCATATTATGAACATTTTATGGATGAGGACACAGAGGCACAGAGAGATTAAAGTAGCTTGTTCAAGGTCATCCAGCTCTTAAATAGCTGAGCCAGGATTTGAACAAATGCAGTGAGGCGGTCAAGCTCCAGAATCCCTACTCCTAATTACCATACTACAGTAAGGACATAAATCCTTTCACATGCCTCAAACTGCAACACCTGGGAATGGCAGAAATGATCTCTTTCATATTAAAGAAAAATGCATGATCTCTTGTTTATTAACATCAATATTTGTCACACAGCCATGGTTTGGCAATGTTTATTTCTTTTAAACAGACATTATTGCAAGCTACGCTGGATATTGTAGAGACAGAAACAAGTAAGGAAAACTCACCCAATTATGGGCTCTTACTGCTTTGGGCTTCTCTGTCTAATGCCGTTCCTGTAAGTATATTAGTAAAGTATGAGTTACATTGCTCTCCACTGTCCTTTCATCTTTTTTTCCTTCATTTCTTTCTTCCATTCCTTTTACCACTCGTCACTCATTATGGAAAAGAAAAAAACTACAGTAGATTTGGTTGTGAGATAAAAACCAAAACTGAATGCCTAATGAAATCTGATTAGGTTACAAAGGAGACAAAACAGATCTCAAGCAAATTCTGTCCTCTGAAAGGCAGTGTGTAACAGGATGAGGGAAAAGCTTGCCCTTTGGGGCCAGTTGTAGACAACGTCTGTTTATGGAGCACTTTTTGTATGTCTGCCAATGTGCTCAGTATTGATATCGAAAAGATGAACAGGGATTGGCCACAGGCTTTTATTGGAAAGAATAAGTAAATGGATAGTTTCAGGTAACTTGGGCTTGGATGCAGACATCCCAATTCATAGTTGTAGACTGTCATGGTGGTAATTTAAATTTTCTGTGCCTCCATTTCCTAATAAGAGATAATGTACTATTTTACCTAATAAGGGTAAAAAAAAGGGATAATGTACGTGAACCTCCCACTGTGGTCTTAGAACTTGGGTGCTCAATAAATGGTAATTCTCATTTCTCTACAAAGTTGTTATGAGGATTTAATAAGATAAGCCTAGATGGTATCAGTGAATATTAGCTCTTTCTCTCCATTTGTACCCATTCTCCTTCTGTGTGCCATTCCTGTTTGCATTGTTTAGCATTATGGTCATACAAGCTTCCGCATGAATGGTGCTGGTGAAATTGGAACTTTCAACACTTCTAAAGAGAGGCAAGACTTAAAAAAACTGTGTTTTTTTTTTGTTTTTTTTTTGAGATGGCGTCTCATTCTGTCACCCAGGTTGGAGTGCAATGGCATGATCTCAGCTCACTGCAACCTCTGCCTCCCGGGTTCAAGCGATTCCCCTGCCTCAACCTCCTGAGCAGCTGGGATTACATGCATGAGCTACTGGACCCGGCTAAAAAACTGTTTCTTTTAAAATCTGTCTTGAATTAGATTAGAGCCATGAGATTTGTCTGTCACGTCATATTCAGTGCAAATAGTTTCCTGGGCCAGGAGGTTCTCACATTAGCCTAAGATGCTACTTATATTATCTGAAATTAAAGGGTAACTTTTTAAATATACTTGTTTTCTACTAAACAGGAGGATTTAACCTATCCATAATGATATGTGTGGGCATTTTTATTCCTTTTTCTTCTAACAAATACAAATGAGGAAGACATTTAAGTATTATTTATTTAGCCTTACTTTTATAAAGGCCTAGGTTGTTAAAGGCTTTCTCAGTCCTGATATTCTAGTTTCCCTTAACTTGTTGAAAAATTTACTTCATAAAGAGAAGAGATAGAAATTCTGGCCTCTTTTCTCAAATGTGTGTTAGCCAGTGTGATACACATTTCATCTGATATGGTCAAGTAAAAGTAGTCTAAACCCTTCCCCTTCTTTATGTACCTATAATATTATTCTCTGGTTTTTCCTTAAATAATATTCTTGGAAGCTGATTAAGCTATAGCAAAATTGAAAAACAAACATCAAACAACTCTCAAAGTAGCAACAAAACAGGCACTCCTGTCAAAGAATTATTTCTCAATATCTTGTTAGAAACATCCCCCGGAAGAAAGACACACAAAGCCCCATTGATCTGACACAGGCGAAGTCAGTTCTTTGGAATTTGTTCTTGGCGCTGGTCTGAAAGGATTTAAATCATTCATTTCAGAAAGAAAGTGTCTGATGATTAGAGAAGATTCCGTCTCACTGGCTCTTGCTGGCACCTCCACGAGGCAGCCTGGTGAGCAGGCAGAGATCCTGGAGAGGCTTTAGAGTCAGATCCAAAGCCAATTCCCAGCACTGGGTAACAGTGGGCCAATTGTTTAACCTGCCTAAGCCTAAGTGCCCTTATCTGTAAAATGGGATTAATGCTATACCTACCTTAAAGGGTTGTTGTAAGGATTATTTTGGTAAGAAATGGATCGTGGCTAATAGCACCTGGTTCAGCATAGGTCTTCAATAAATGCTAGTTTTCTTCCCTTACAAAAATTATCTCCCTAGTTTCAGTCAATCATTACTTTCAATGGCCCATTAATACTGAACATAGGCTTCCAAATATTTGACGGCTCAAAGGCCCCAGAGTGGGAATATCCATTGCTGTTCTGGTTTGGTGACCTTTATTGCTGCTGAGAATACCAGAAGCCCTGCCAAAGGTGTAGGTGGTGGGGCCTGTCTTTTCCTGGAGCCCAGAGTATATCTATATCTCCTCTCTCCTACTTTGTACTCTGCCTCAAGGCCCATAGGACCTGAGGCTTCAGATGGGTTAGGCACTGGGTCACTAGGAGGCTCCTTTATGGCCCAAGATATTAACTATAATTTATGAAATTATTTTTATGGGAAAACCATTTCTAAGTTCCAAGAAATTTCTGACTGCCAAATGATTTTTTAGAAGATTTCTCCAAACCAATCACAAAGCTGACATTTTACCTTTTTTATCTGCTGCATCTCTTACATTCTTTCTAAATACTTTCAGTAGCAATTGCTACCCCATCCCACTCTCAACTCCCACAGCATTTATTTTTTGTAACATGTGTTTGCTCTCTCACTGTCTTGTACATTTCGTTCATTTTTCTCCAATATGTATTCATATGCCCAACTAAATGTGAAAGTACTTTGGACAGGAATTATCTCCCAACGTATTTGTGTTTACCATGATTGGTAGAAGACTCTCTGGCATGGTATAAAGACTCCATCAAAATCTCTTTTTGAATAGATAAATCAGTACCAAAGAACACACTCAATTTGTCTTCTCTTTGACACAGCAAAGATACAGAGCTTTCCTCCTTGCCCTTTCTCTCATCTGTTCTTACCTCTCCAAAACAATGGAATGACATTGTGGTGGCTGCTTCTGCAGTTCAGTGAGCTGAGTGGCCCTTCTTCTTCTTGCCCATCTCTGACCATGGACTTGAACTGTTTTACAAAATACTAATTGGTACTGTTGGGAGCAGTTTTCTACCCCTTTCCCAAATGTGGGTGCACAAAGACCTCAAGGTCACTTATTCTTGCTTATTGATGTAGTAATACATATAAACTTTTATTAACTCTTTATTTTATATGCCTTTTTATCTTTTAAAAATACTTTGGCTTTTTTAAAAATAGAAAAAAATTTTAAAAACAGAAATCTGTTAAGGAAAAAGGAGACATTAAAAAAAAAAAATGGCGCACGCCTGTAATCCCAGCACTTTGGGAGGCCGAGGCGGGCGGATCACAAGGTCAGGAGATTGAGATCATCCTAGCTAACAGGGTGAAACCCTGTCTCTACTAAAAATACAAAAACTTAGCCAGGCGTGGTGGCGGGCACTTGTAGTCCCAGCTACTCAGAAGGCTGAGGCAGGAGAATGGTGTGAACCCAGGAGGCAGAGCTTGCAGTGAGCTGAGATCGTGCCACTGCGCCCCAGCCTGGGCAACAGAGCAAGACTCCGTCTCAAAAAAAAAAAAGTAACAGCCATTTGTAGTTTAGCTAAATTCCTTATGTTTGTCATTTAAAAAGTAGTATCCAATTTTATTGAATCTCTAAAGCCATATTTAGGCACATACAACTATGAACATCTGTTTTGCATAACTGAAAATCTAATATGGCTTTTCTCCGTGTACCCACCCGCATCTCATCTTGAATTGTAATCCCCACATGTAAAGGGAGGGACCTGGTGGGAGGTGACTGGATAATGGGGACAGTTTTCCCCAGGCTGTCCTTATGATAGTGAGTGAGTTCTCATAATATCTGATGCTTTAAAAGTGTTTGACCATTTCCCCCACCCCCTTCTTCTGACACCATGTAAGATGTGCCTTGCTTCCCATTTGCCTTTTGCCATGATTGTAAGTTTCCTGAGGCCTCTCCAGCCATGCAGAACTGTGAGTCAGTTGAACCTCTTTTGTTTATAAATTACCTAATCTCAGGGAATTCTTTATAAAGCAGTGTGAAAACAGACTAATACATTATGTATTATCACTATTTTTTTCCCCAACATGAACTCTGACCCTTCAAGTAAGATGAAGTGAGTATGGAATATTTATTAATTGAATTCAATAATTTAGCACTTTTATCTGTAGTTAATAGTAGAAAGGGGGCCTGAGTAGAGACAGGACAAGATAGTTCTCTGAGCATCTGTTTCATCATCTGTAAAAATGAACTAGATAATCTCTAGGATAAATCTTTTTTAATCTGGATAATACTCCTGAAAGAAGGCCTCTAAATTGAGGACCCTTGGTTCCCCTATTCACCTTGTTTATGTAAACAGTACCATATTTATCCTTGCATTATCAATTTAAAGTTACAAAGGGAAAAATAATGAACAGTATTGAATTTGGCTTTTTTGAGCACTTCTTTTCGGACAATTGCTCTTCCTCTTTTGACCACAGAGGGGAGTATTGGTATTATTTAAAGGTACATAATGTTACAAAAGAGACAGACTAAATTTAGTCAGAGTATTGCATGATTCATTTAAGGACCAATTTTCCTAGATGAAATCTCTTTCATAATAAATGTATTTAGAAAAAAATGAAAGTGAAACCCACACTTCTTTGGATGATTTTATACAGGTTTTCTTTATTATGTAACCTAAGAATAGAAGCAAAACTATTTACCTGAGGAGGAAGTTGATTTTTAAGATGTAAAGCAGTATGATTTTATCTTGTAATACCATAACGAGGAAAGATATGAAATAAGTTTGAGTGGCCAAGAGAGAAAATGTGCAAATATACTATATTCAATAGCATTCAAATGTGAAAGGACTCAAAACATTTTTTTTTATTTACTAATTCAGAGCCAAAAAAAAGCCAAAAAAAAAAAAAGGACTCTGTTTTTGACATTGAGTACTCTCATAATTTAGTTTACGGGATGGTTTCCTGCTGTGTTTTCCTGGGCTTATTTAAAACTACTATGTTTCAGTTGCAGAATATAAAATTTGCTAATTCACTTGTATTCTAAGGAAATTAAATCTTAAGAAATGTTTTTGTTTTGGATTAATATTCTTAAGTGTCATAACTAGTTGCTTCTGAAAATTTAATATATGCCTATATAATATTTTATGTTACTCATTAGTAAAAATAACAACTTTTCTCATTTTTTAATGAAGATAGATGTTTAATCTATTTAAATTATATAGTTAAATTATAGTGACAGAATAAAAATTTAAATCTGGCTTCTTGGAGATGTATTACATATCTCTTATTCATAATATCTAGTTGTTTTCAAAATATGCTTTCTACTAATGTGCTCTTAAGGTTAATTTAAACATCATCCTGTTTTAAAAATATATGTATGGCTATTACAAAATGTGCTTTTGTTCACCTTCAAAGAAGTTCATATTTTTGATATGTGTTTTTCTTTTTAAGGTTGCATTTTGGACACTTGCATACGTCCTTTCTCATCCTGATATCCACAAGGCCATTATGGAAAGCATATCTTCTGTGTTTGGCAAAGCAGGTACTAAAACTTATTATATAGAAAGACACAGCTAATAATGCACGTTTGTCACACATTATTGGCAAAGCTAAATACCTATAATTTTATAAAAATTCAACATAATCCAAAATTCAACGTAATTTGTTATATATCAGGATATAAATTGGTCAGGTAGAATCCTAGAGTTTAATTACTGTCAAGCATATTTTTGTACAACTCCTTCATTTTCCAGATGATGAAATCAGTGCTATAGAGATTGTGATTTGCCTAATTTCCTTACTTAAATATATATACACATGTTTCTTCTTCTAATGTCTTGGATCCTCACCTCAATTGAATGAATGTCCACAGTTTTCAAGTTCGAGATTTTTCAGATTTTGTAAAATTAATAGGGGGTATATTCCATATATTACATAAGAGCCCTACTAGGACTGTAGAGGTCAGGTAAGGCTTGCTACCAAAGGATTATTAAAAGACAACAAACAAAAAACAAGTAAACAAAAGGAAACAAAAAAACCCTTATGGTTGTTAGAAATTTGAGGATTTAGGAACTGCAAATAGGGATTGTTGCCTTGAACCCTTTAGTTCAGATGTCGGCTGTTTATTTATCATCTATTTTAAAAAGCAAATACAAGCTTGAATAGAGAGTACTCAACTACTTGTTTATTCAGCATAATTTGACCAATCTGGGGAGTTGACTTTTTCAAACTTCTTAATATGTCATATTATGTATCCTGATGTAAAAAGAATAAGAAATGATAGGGTTTTCTTGGAAGAAAACAATATAATATTAGGGCAAAAGGTATGATGCCAGTTAATGGTTTTCCGTCTCCCTTCCATGATTACTGAAAATATTTTATTTAAAGTTTTTTTTTTTTTTTTGGATTGCTTCTTATGGAGTTAAACCAAAAAGTAAACTGGCTTGGCAAGCATGAATATCTAAGTAATATTGTCTGAGCCTTGAGTATGCGTCAGTAGATGCTGGACCTTATAGAAATGGTGAGCATTATTATCATTGAATGCCAACAATGCTAACAGGTTAGATTCTGGAAAGACACTGGTGAATATAAGAGAAGACAACTGGCCTTTGTGCAGCTTGCATCTACAAAACAAATAGAAAGGCACATGCCCACATGTCTACAAATGGAAAAAGGCAATGCACTCTTGATTGTCACATATTCTCCTTTATCATTTCCTTACTAGAGTCTTTTCCTGACTTAGGGTCCTCCAAATTTGTGGTCTTTAGGAAATAAAAGAGTAGAGAGGGGATGATGGGGATAATGTGGGGGGTCCTCTCTGACCCAAAGGCCACAACAGAAGTGTAACATTAATCTAAATTTCTACAAGGCTTAATTCTAGAACTCTTGAACCCAGTTCTAGGGGAGAAAGATTAAAACCTTTTTTCTTTTTCTATGTTATTGTTTAGTTTTAAAACCCATTGTTCTCTTCTGACACACAAAAAATGCTCCTTTGAATAGTACTACCAGTGCAACAGCTACATTATATCAATGCTTTCAGTCTATAAGACACTACTGCAGAATTGAAAACTATGAAAGACATCAAACTTTTTTTTAACCATACTTATACAGAAGCTATTCAATCAATCCATACATAAGATCTAGTAGCAGCTCAGGAATTTAAATGTTGTGAGAGGAGTCCACATATCTTTGGAAGCTGATATCAAGGAAGATATCCATGTGTCCATACAAAGGATTCTGTCAAGGAAGGAACATTTAGGTACATTGTATTAGTCAGGATTCTCCAGAGAAATGGAACCAATTAGGATGTAAATAGACACATAGATAAAGAGAGAGAGAAAACTCAAAAGACATTTATTATGAAAAATTGGCTGACCTGACTGTGGAGGCTGAGGAGTCCCATGATGTGCTGTTGATGCAGGCTCTCAGTGGATTGGATGGTGCACACTTACATTAGGAAGGGAAGCCTACTTTACTGAGCCCTTGAATTCAAATACTCATCTGTCATCCAGAAACACCCTCACAGGCACACCCAGAATAATGGTTAAACTGAATACCCCATGGCCAGTCAAGTTAACATATAGAATTAACCACCATCTAGGCATCGTTTAATCTGTTGAGTTTTGTTTCTCTGGAAAACCGTGAGTAAATTTACCCACCCACGTATAGGAGGGCAGTCTGCCCTACCCAGTCTACTGATTGAAATGCTAACATCAACTAGTAATACCCTCACAGACACACCCAGAAATAATGTTTAGTCAAATATCTGGGCACCCTCTGATCCAGTCAAGTTACATGTACAAATTATCATCACAGGCATGGAACAAGAATCTGACTCAGTACAGCAGTTTTTCCATTCTATGCTCTTGTCTCCCACAAGATCACCATTTCCTTCTTGGGAATGTCTTTTACGAATTTCTGATGCTGTATCTCTGTAGCTTCAACACTCACTTCTAGTCACTTTGCCCAACTTTCTTATAAAACAAATCTCAGGGTAAAAACTACTATTGAATATTTGGGAAAGGAAAGGGTCAGACTCATACCACTTTTCTAAAGGCAGTTAGTTCTTGAACTATCTTGATAGCTGCCTTTCAGCCTACTCTTGTGTTCTCTATTTGTTTACTTTAAAACGAAAACTTTTTGGGGCTCCTTTGTGAAGATGCTTGCTTAGCCCCAATTATTTTGGGTGGTTCTTTTCATTATTCTACTTCCTCTAACTAATCCTGTACACCTTCTATCTAAGTCTTTATTATCTACCTGAGTCTTTATTATCTTCCTAAGTCTTCATTATCTGCTTCTTCCTTTTCTTGTTTTACAGCTGTGTTTTTATTTTTTAATTGCACACTTTTTAATTTATAGAGACAGGGTCTCACTTTGTCACCTGGAGTGCAGTGGAGTGATCATAGCTCACTACAGCGTCGAGCTCCTGGGCTCAAGTGATCCTCCTGCCATGGCCTCCTGAGTAGCTAGGACCACAGTGTGTGCCAGCATATGGGGCTTCATTTTTTTTAATGGGACATTGGGATAGAGGAAGGTAGAAGCACGTTCTCAGGTTGTCATCTTGAGCTATAAGTTTGTGTGCATGTAACATGCATCAAGTTATAAATAAAATTATATATATATAATCATATATAATTAACATACCATAAAATTTATCCTTTCAAAGTGTGAAATGTAGTAGTTTTTAGTATATTTATAAGATTGCAACCATCAACACTGTCTAGTCCCAGAACATTTTTATCACCTCATTTTTATCACCCATACCCATTAGGAGTCACTTTCTGTTTCCTTCTATTTCTAGCTTCTGATGACCATTAATTTACTTATTGTCCTGACACATTTGCCTTTTGTGGACAGTCCATATAAATGGAAACATATGATATGTGGTCCTTTGTGTCTGGCTTCTTTCGTCTAGTGTACTGTTTTATATTATAATGTTTTACATTAATTGATTTTCAGGTCTTGAAGCATCCATGTGTTTCTGGAATAAATCCTGCTTAATCCTCATGTATAATTTTCTTTATATGTTGCTAGATTCAGTTTTCTAGTATTTTTTGAAGTTTTTTTTGAAGAATCTATGTTAATAAGGAATATTGACTTATAATTTTCTTTTCTTAAAATAACTTTGTCTGGTTTTGGTATCAAGCTAATTCTGGCTTTAGAGAGTGTATTTCTTCCTCTTCTAATTTTTGAAAGAGATTATGAAAGATTGATGTTATTTCTTCTTTAAATATATGGTAGAATTCACCAATGAAGTGATCTGGTCGTAAGATTTTCTTTTTGAGAAGTTTTTTGATTAATTCAGCCTTTCTACTTGTTACTGGTATATTTAGATTATCTATTTCTTCTTGAGTCAGTTTTATACTTTATGTCTTTTTAGGACTGTCCATTTCATCTAGATTATCTAATTTGTTGGTATAAAATTTTTCATAGTGTTCCGCACAATCCGTTTTATTTCTGTAAGGGCACTAGAAAACCAAATATTTCATTCCTGATTTTAGTTTGGGTCCTGTTTTTACCTTCTTGGTCATTGTAGCTACATATTTGTCAATTTTGTTTCCAAAGAACTCACTTTTTAATTTTGTTTATTTTAACTTGATTTTATTTTTCCTATGATTTTTGTATTTAATTTAATTTTTTTCTAATCTTTACAATTTGTCTACTGATATTCTTTATTTAGTTCTTTAGAAATGATTTCTTTAGTTCTTTGAACATAATGAAAATATCTGATTTAAAGTCTTTATTAAGTCCAGCAACTGAGTTTCTTCAGGGACCCTTTCTGTTGATTCCTTTTTCTCTCTGTGAATAATCTATTTAGACAGTCTTCTACTTACAGTGGTTCAACTCTTGATTTTTTAACTTTATGATTGTGTGAAAGTGATATACATTCAACACTGTATTTTCTTATTTCATGCCTTGTTTCATGTTTCTTATTATATGCCTTATAATTCTTTGTTGAAAATTGGACATTTTAAATAATAGAATGTAACAACTTTGGAAATTAGATTCTTCCCTTTCCTCAGGGTTTGTTGTTGTTGCTGTTTATTGTTCTTGTTGTTTGTTTGATTGTTTAGTGACTTTTCTTGACTAATTCTGTAATGTTTGCATTCTTTGTCATGGGTGGCCACAGAAGTCTCTGCTCCATTATTTAGTGATCAGGTATTAACTAGACAGATATTTCTTTACCTCAGTAATTTAGAAGTCCCCATTCGTTGCTGAGGGGCTGTGTGTGCATGTTGGCCATGCCTTCAACACTCAGCCAAGCAGTTGACAACTCTGCCTTAGCTTTCACTTTCTACCTGTGCAGAGCCTCAAGGATGGGTGTACATGACAGCTTGTGGTCTTCTCATGTCTTTCCTGAGCATGAGTAAAGCCCTGGGCAAATGGATGCCTTTCTAAATTCCTGGGAATTCATTAGACCTCTGCAAAGCCACTATGAACAACTCATTCCCTAGCCTTTCATTTTCATCTTGTTGATTTGCCTGTTGTTTGTCCAACAGTTATCTACTGACTCAGATAGTTGCAAAGTTAAACAGTTGTCTTTAAATATTCCCCTGGAGGAAAGGCTTTTCATACTGAGTGAGCTCCAAGTCATGTCGAATAAAGACAGTCTTGCAAGTAAGGTCTTCTAGGAAACTGCCAAACTTGTCGCATAATGAGAATACTGTAGTAATGAGATTTAGAAGAAGTTCCAACCTTGTTCTGCCCTATCTAGTGACTGCTGGGTTGTTGATTTTCACTGTGAATGCAGACTTCTGGCTTTTAAGGCTTCTATGGAGATATAGAGAGGGGTTTGAGAATAGGGCAGGTTAAAATGACGTTAAGCTTGATGTTCTTATCAAGATTCAACTGTTTTTTTCTTGAATAGACATTCTTGAATTGCTGCAAAACTTTGGTTAATCTGTAGAATTCTAAAAAACTTGATTCTTAGAATTTTTACCAAATTTCTTATTGCTTTTAAGGAGGGAACTTTAGGAGATCCTTGCTCTGCTACTTTTACTGACATCACCCTGAAATATAAGTTTTAAAATTTCTTTAGAAAACCTCCCAGGCTTATGTGGATTAACCCTTAATTCATCCATTATTTTACTTGGCCCTCAAACTTATTTTTTGAGTGCTCACCATGTGAAGGCATTGTGTGAAGTACCAGAGCTATGAAGATGAATAAAGTACGGTCCATGTTCTTGCAGAAACTTATGAACTAAGTGCTTTTTATAAAAATTGAAGACAGGTTTGGAAGTATCCAGAAGATATTAGGAGAGAAAAAGGAATATTTACATTGTTTCTTTGGAGACATGTACCTGCTGGTAAATTCAGTAAGATTCCTGTGCCTGGAACTCTTTCCCTTACTAATCTTTCAGTCAGCTTGAATGTCACCTCTTCAGATAGGTATTTTAGTCTTACCCCATCTAAAGTCACTTTCCCCAACTCTGCCCTTGGTGATTCTCTGACTTGTCTTACTCTATATTTCCTTAAAAATAAGACAAGTTAGAGAATCACTAACTTTTAAACATATTTTTTATTTGTGTATTTATGTATTTACCCCACCAAAATGCAACATCTCCAACAACAGAAACTAAACATAGTTGGTCTTTGTAGTACCTAGCTGCCTAGAACTTAAAAATTATTCAACAACTATTTTCTGAATGAGTTTAATGAACAAATGTAAGAACATACGGCTAGTTTTAAGAGATAAGTATCTTGGTCTAGCCTCTGTTTGTAGCTCTATCAACCATCCCATTTGACATTTTATGTGAAATGAATGTTTTATATAAAGACTTTTTGACAGTTTTCTGCACTTAATTTTGAGTTAGCAGAACCCTGTTGTATGATGGTCAGTCAGTTGGGAGCCACAAAAGGAGCCAGATCCTTTATTAGGATTCCCACAGGAAAGGCAGGGAAGGGACAAGTCAACAGTTTAGCATTAGCTAATTTGAATAATCCCCAGGGGCTCTAAACTGTAGAGTGGTTTCTAGTGGCCTGGTATCTGGCCCTGAGATGATTAAGGCGGAGGAATATTGCTTTTTGGGTTATCTGGGCCAGATAGAGGAGTATAGTTCTAGATTGGTTGATTTGCATGTCAAAGGTATGCTCCAGGCTGAGTTCTGTGCCAACTGGAAGAACTAGCTTGTCCCGAGAGGGAGAGGAGCAGTCTCTCCCCTGCCAGGAAGGTTTTCTGTTTCTTTTAAAGATGTTATACATTTAAGAAATATTATTATAAAAAAATTTACACACCCACCACAAATCATAATATACAGAAAATTAAAAAAAAATATAATACACCTAGTCCCAGCTAATATCTTATCAGTACTTTGAGACACTGAGCAATTTCAAGCCCAGTAATCCATATGAATGGTAAATAATGTTAACTTTTCTCTAGGGTTTTGATCTCTGTAAAGCATTTTTTTTTGCCTATGGTTTTATTTTGTCCCTTAATTTTGGGTGAAACATATATTACCAAATCATTGATGATCTGATAAAGAATAATTTTGCTTTGCTATCAAATTTTGGGGTATAATTCCTAGAAATGAGTCATTTTGTTTTAAATTTTAATTGATAAGTTACTACACATTATTTCAGTTGCCTGTCATAACCTCATAATGTAGTGTGGACACTAGGGTCAGACTGCCTGAGTTGAAATCCAGGTGGAGACACTTATTAATGGTGCATCTTTACTCAAGTTATCAAGTTCTTTAAGCCTTTTTCCTCTTTGGGAAGATGGTTAATAATAATCCTCATCTCATGAAGTTATTAGAAGGATACAGCAAATGTAAATTAGATAGATAGCATAGTACCTGGCAAATCATAATTGCTTTGTAAATCTTAGCTATGACCAAAACTGATACAACTATATCAGTTATATGAAATTTTATAATCCTCCCATATCGTGAAATTAGTAACTGTTATAACTTTGAGTTTTTCTACATCCAAATATTAGTCAGTGTTGTTTTTTGAAATAAGATAGTTCCCTTGACTTGTAATCCCAGCACTTTGGGAGGCCGAGGCGGGCGGATCACAAGGTCAGGAGATTGAGACCACGGTGAAACCCCATCTCTACTAAAAATACAAAAAAAAAAAAATTAGCCGGGCGTGGTGGTGGGCGCCTGTAGTCCCAGCTACTCGGAGAGGCTGAGGCAGGAGAATGGCATGAACCCAGGAGGCGGAGCTTGCAGTGAGCCGAGATTGCGCCACTGCACTCCAGCCTGGGCGACAGAGCGAGACTCCGTCTCAAAAAAAAAAAAAAAAAAAAGATAGTTCCCTTGAATGTTTACAGTCACAAATGAATTACTTTCGTATGAATTGGCTGCACTTTTGATAGTGTCAAAATGCAGCAGAAATATAGCATGAGACTATTTATGTCTAATATTGCCCTACAAGATAGGAGTAGTAGAAACAGTAATAGTTAATACTCAGCGCTAATTAAGTAGCAGGCCCTATTTTAAGTGCTTTCCTTGTTGGCTTATTTAATCCTTGGATCATCCTTCCTAAACATTATTATTTGCCCTATTTTATGCATGAGGAAAGTGAAATCCCAATTAGATAACTTACCTAAGACCATACAGCTAGCAAATGGTAGGGGTGTGAGTTGAGCCTAGTTTGTTTGGCATGAAAGTTGACAATACAAATCAGCAAATCTCCTTGTTTCAAAATTGTACTTAGAATCCCTGAATTATGATGCTTCAATCCAATTTCCAGCTTTATTCTGTTCCAAGTTGCTTCCACATTAATCTTTCTAAAGCATAGCTCTGGAGGTATGCTACATGTATACTCAGAAAATCTTCCTGGAGTAACATTCCTACCCCTGAGCCTGATACCTGTGGCCATGATGGTAGGTTTGACCCACTTTTGCATGCAGAATCACAATCTAACCAAGGTAGACTTTGGAATACCCACTAAAAACACTCTGCATTTTCTTTCTGCTATGTGTTAACATTTATAACACTGAATATGATTTAATTCTAATATATTTATAAAACTTTACATAGAAGTAAACTTATAGATTAGAGAAAAACATTTTCTAAGCCATTCACCTCATTTTTGATTCAAAAAATATGACTACCATATTTATAACCCAGTTGTTTTCCAAAACAATATGATGTGTCTGCCAAGACAATAAAATTACCCAAAGAAATTAAGGGCCACTTAACCAGGGCACTTTAACCAGAGCGATGGTCTGTGGTTTATGTGGACAATCATCTTTACTTGTTGCGTACCTATACCTTCTTCTGACCAAGGCCACCTGGACATGTAGATCCCAACCCCCTAATTACCTCTAAGATTTTGTTCCATTGATCAATCGCCAGTCTCTTGGTGGGTTCAACTTCTCTTTCTCCACTGGCTCTTTGCTCTCTCTGTGTCAGATTCTGGTACTCAGTGCACACATCCAGTGGCCTCACATCTCACTCAGAATGAAATCTAAAGCCTTCAGATGGCCTCAGAGACTCTTTGTCATCTGATTCCTGTCTAACTCAATGACCTCATCTCTGCCCTTTCATCCTTGTTTATTTTACCCCAGCCACACCCATTCATTTATTAATTCAGCAAATATTTGTTGCACTCCCGTTATATGACAGGAACTGCTTTAGGAACTTGGGATATATGAATAAAGTAAATATTACTTTTTTCTTGGTGCTTACATTCTGGTAGAGGAGGCAGATAATTAACAATAAATGTAATACATAAGCAAATTCTAAATGTAAAAATATTAAAAGGTGATAAATGGCTGGGCATGATGGCTCATGCCTATAATCCCAGAGCTTTGGGATTGCTTGATGCATTCAAGACCATCCTGGGTAATATAATGAGGCTCCATCTCTTAAAAAAAATTGTTAGCTGGGCATGGTGGCTTGCACCTGTGGTTCTAGCTACTCAGGAGGCTGAGGTGGGAGGATCGACCTGAGCCCAGGAATTCAAAGTTGCAGTGAGCTAAGTTTGCGCCACTGCACTCCAGGCTGGGCAACAGAGCAAGACAAAGGAAAGAAAGGGAGGAAGGAAGGAAGGAAGGAAGGAAGGAAGGAAGGAAGGAAGGAAGGAAGGAAGCAAGGAAGGCAGGCAGGCAGGCGAGGGAGGGAAGGAAGGATAAAGAGAAAGAAAGAAAGAAGGAAAGAAAGAAAGAAAGAAAGAAAGAAAGAAAAAGAAAGAAAGAAAGAAAGAAAGAAAGAAGAAAGAAGAAAGAAAGAAAGAAAGAAAGAAAGAAAGAAAGAAAGAAAGAAAGAAAGAAGGAAAGAAGGGAGGGAGGGAGAGAGAGAGAAAAGAAAAGAAAAGGAAAGGAAAGAAAAAAGAAAAGAAAGAGGAGGAAAGGAGGGAGGGAGGCGGGAGGGAGGGAAAGGCTAGAGAAAATCAGGAATGCCAGGGATGGGGGAAGGTGGTATTATAGTATTAAATAGAATCAGTGTAAGCCCTAATTGGCAAAGTGGGATTTGAGCAAGGACTTTAAGGTGTTAAGAGTTAGACAAGCAGATATCTAGAGGAAGAGCTGATTGGGGTCAGAGACAGCAGATGTGGCCTCACTGTGGGCTCACAAAACTCTTTGAGATCACCATCATGATGGCATTTCTGTTGGAAGATGTCCTTTTTTTTCTTTATTCCAGAGAAGAATGTGAGCACATTTCTAAAAAATAGTTAATATTAGGTTAGAAGAAGAGATTCAGGAAAAAGCTTTTCTTTCTTTGTTGCATTATTCAAAGCAAAATTTGATTCAACTATCAATGTGTGGATTTTTAAATAAAAAAAAGAGGATGAGCATTTGATTTTGATTCAGAAAATATGACTACCATTCAGAAAATATGACACCAGTACACAGGTGTTCTAGTTAATTATTGCACTGTTCTAAAAAACTGTCAATAGTTTAGACAAGTTTGAAGTATCATGAGAAAGGTGGGGAGATATCATTGTACTTAGTCTGCTTTTATGGAGTCTTTAAGCGAGGGGTCACTAGCCTGGGAGTAGACAAGGAGTGTATTTGTATATATACACACAGACATATGCATATATAAATATATATTATGTTTATAAAAAGGTATATAGTTATAGTTATAAAATGTATTTATATTTATAAAAATATATGTTCGTAATGATATATTTTTAAGCTCATATATATTATTTACAAACACACATATTGATACATATCCATTTTTGGCTACGCAAAATCTGAACCCTATGTTTCAACAGAAACTTGCCTACCATAGTGGTGCAGAAAAATGCTAGATTTTTGTTTTCCTTGCCTTCCTTGAAACTAGGATATTACCACGAAAATAAGACTTGGCCAATCAAATCTACCAACCCAAGACTTCGAATCAAGAGTTACCGAAATAAAGAAATGGAGACTAAAAAATTTTCCCTGGAAGCAACTGCAGGTTTTGCAGGATGAAGTTTCTGGGGACACAGTGTCATTCAGTATCCTGTGCCAGTGGCCACAATGCGCTTGAAATCAGTGGCAGTGTCATGCTTGCCAGACCAGGTCTGTGGCCTGATTTGGAGCAAGATTCCTGGCTATGCACCCTTCAAGCCTGGTTGTCCAGCCCTCCTAAAAGTTACATAAACTACTTAATAAACTTTAATAAATTATTATTTTACTAAATCAGCTAGATTTAGGTTCTGCTGCTTGCCTCTAACAGATCTTGCTGATAAAATATAGAAAGTGTAACAACCAGAATGTACAATATGGAGGAAAAAGTAGAAGTGACGAAGTCAGCTATCAGGAAAGGTGAATGGAGCCAAAGGAGAGAATGAGCATACTCTCCTATGGTGGTATAAGGGATAAGATGAAGAAGAAAAGACATATCTATCCAGATTTTCTGCTGTGATCAATGTACAGTGGACTTTTTACATTGGAAATGTCTGTAGGAAGCAGAAAGTCAGGTGAAAGGGGAAGTGTGAAAGCCATGAACGTAGCAGGTTCTTGTGTGATGGAAACTAGGAAGGACTAAGGATATACTTCCATGACACCTCTCCTTTTTGTATGTGCTCTCTGAATATGGTAAACCAAGTTATTTGGCTGGTGCAAAAGTAATTGTGGTTTTTGCCATTACTTTATTTACCATATTTAGAGAGGATGTATAAAGAGGAGAAGATGTAATGGCTTCCATCACCACTGAGACATTTCTTCCTCCTGTAGGGTTTTATGTATTCTCAATATGGTGAATATTGTTGTATCCACACAGCTGAAGAATAAAGTTATCTATCTTTCTACTTTGACATTAAGCTATGTAGTATCACAGATTCAATTTTATTTATTTAAATATTTACATTTTAATTTGTTTAAGGAGGATTTCGTCAGCTTACCGTTATGGTTTACTTTTCTATTTTAAATAAAATATAATTTTGTTTAAATATTTAGAGTACATATTTAGATGTGGTGGGTTTTTTTTTTTTTTTTTTTGCTTCTTTGTGTTTTGTTTTTTTCAAAATAACTACTAAAGTAATACCAGATCGTAAAAGATTAATTGACAGCGTAAGCAGTCACACTTATGGGTAACTGACCTAAAGCAATCAAAGGCATTAATGTTTAGCTCCTGTGTAGGCTGTGTTATAAAGTAATTTTCATTTCTAATTTAGGACTCCCACTGTGAGAATCTGCCCGTCAACAGAGGCTCATTCCTTCTTAAAAAAACAAACAAACAAAAATGTACTTGAAGTTTTTTCACTGGTTGCATTTGACTTTTCCACCTATGCTTTTTAACATAGGATAGCATACACATGCACCCTTTTTATTTTATTTTTTTGCTGATCAGTTTTGCTTTGCCTTTATTTAAACAATAAATTAATAAACATTTTCTGTTAATTTAGAAGGAACCAGATTAATTAATAGAAATGCACCTGCATAGAAATGCTTCCTATCTTACATAAAAGTCATGATTTATGCATCATAAAAGGCACATACAGAATTTTCATTGGATTAGAGAGTTAGTTAGCAGTTGGATTCATGAAGTTCAATCTTGTCACTCACTAATTGTGTGATTGTGGATGAAAGAGAAACCTTGCTCAGAGCCAATCAACAGTGGTTTTTGGTACTTCTGTGTTTTGATTTAGCAGCAATCCTGACTAGGGATACGCCAACACTGTGGGATGGCCAGGGTCTGTTACCTGGTGACATTGACTTAGGTAGCTACACATTATACACTGGTGAGGAAAGCGTCTGACTCTCCTCATAAATATAAACAAGTATAAACACTAGTAAAGTGAAAAGTGATATTCTAGGTAAACTCCATATTGTCTGCTTTATTTTAATTAGTTGATTAGTTTTACTTTATTGCATTTAAGCATTTGTATTTATTCTTGAAATCTTATGTATTGTCATTGTATACCCATATTATAACTTGTATGCAGCTTCCCTTCACTTGGATGTGTCTCAGTACCATCTTGCCAACCAATAACAACCTTCTTGGAGGACTCCATCATGGCGTATTGTAGACCTGAGTCCCTTCAGTGAACTTAAGCTCACGCTCACTACCCAACTCCAGCCTGCCAGGGCCCAATGGCTGATGGCCAGAGTTGTGTCTGTGACAGATTCTTGGCCCCTTGTGCGATGAATTGCCCAAAATAATGAAGAAAGAGATCAAGGAGCAGAGCCAAGGACACTCCAGTGGAATTATGAACAGAAGGAAGTTATTTTATTTTAAAAAATTATCTCCCTTCCCACCAGTAGCCTGATGCTATGAACCTAACACAGAGATTTTGGAGGCTATAGCTTATCATGCAGGAAATTTCTCACATAGCCTCATTTACCTTTGCTAGCCTAGCTTTTAAAATCCAAGAATGGACCCAGGAAATTGTAGATTATGGAGGAGCTCCTTACAAACTACTTCTCATTTATCAACCTTGAAGACCACATATAGATTACTTAAAAAAGTATTTATAAATGCAAGAAAGTTCATTTGAAACTATTCTTTCTACCCCAAATATATAATTTGGCTATCTTCTTATTCCCTTGGCCTTGAAGATCAGGATGATGTCATTTTGGAACTCATAACTTGTGATTTTCCTATCCACTAACCTAGCCATAATGACTAGGGTGAGACTTGCACGTCTAATACCTGGCCCAGGAGAGATTTCTCAGGAAGCTTTATTTCTTCCACTGTTTTCTACCTTTAATACCCAAAGTGGGTCTTGTGATACCCTAGCTCAAGAGATTTTGTGTGAAGTCACTCTCTCCTTTTTTATTGCCTAGCTTCAGTGGCTGAAAGAGATGCCTCTGATAGCTGTAGATTATTTGATATCCCTGTTCATATTTAAAGCTTGGAGATAGGTTCTACTCTGGTGCCTCTCATTTTAAATCTTTCACTATCTTATTCTGCGGCAGCACTGTTGATCTGCTTTATTTATTCTCTACATTTTTTCATTTAGACACAATTCTTTCTTCAGAGCCTTCTGTTGGTGAATTTTTCAAGCATTTGGATAATCTTTTTTTTCTTCTTTAGGAAATGCTAAGGTAAAAACTCTTAAAGTCAGGCTGACATCTCTCCAGAGAGCATAACCAAAAATTTGGACTCAGACTCAGTACACTGACTTTATATATAAGGGTATTTCTAGATCAAAATTTATTTTACATATTATTATCTACCCACTGTTATCTTCTTTAGGCAATATTCTCTCCCTTTTATTTATCATGTATTGGACTATATCCTTTATTCCTTGAAAAAAATATCATGATTATGAGACATGCTCCATTTCTGTCCTCCGGTAATTAGAGAAATTGATAATCTCTTTTTTAAAATATGAGAGAAGCACTTCTTAAAATAACACCAAATATTATTTTTCGGAAGAGAATTTTGTATGGTTGACTTGGTATAGTGGCATTGAGCTTCTTTTGACATGATAGAATGGGATTTAGGATATTTAATATGTGCATGTATTGACGGAAGAAAGAGTTGGGAGGGTCAGCCTGTCAATTCTCCTTATCTTCCATTGGATGTAATAACCTGTTCTCAGAAACGTTGCAGTCAGTCCTTCATATCTTTCTCACTCCATTGTTATCACTGCCTTTTCCAGGCTTTGCCTATTGGTATAAATGTCAAACTGAAACAGCTGAGCAGGATCTACTTCCAAAAGGTTGTTACTTGTAATTTTTCAATAGGAATATGGGTCTTTGATAATAAAATCTTATCCTAAATCCTTCACATGCCAAAAGGCCATATCCATCCTTATAAAAGTCAGAACTAGAGCTGAAGGCCAGAAATGACTGAGATGCTTGGAAGAAGCTGGTGGCTGGAGGAGGAGAGTAGAAACATGTGTGATTTACCAGCTACTGCTACAATCTCTGAGGCCCCAGTGCTCATATTCCCAGAGTCCATGGACAATCTCTAGGCTTATTATTTGCTTTCCCCAGTCTGTATTCACCACAGATGCTTTAAGCTGCTTTTTAAGCCTTCCTTCTCATGTTACATCTCTCCTTCCTATTCATTTAACTGGTATTTCTCTTGCGTAAAGAAATCAGACTGCGGCAGGACCTATATGGAGGAAACTGTAAGATTTTTTTAATATATATGTTTCAAAACAGTCTAAATAAAGAAAAAGGCATATCACATTCCTGGATGGGAAGATTTAATGTGAAAATCCTAACACTTTTCAGATTACTGTACATATAATTATCATGAGAATTCCATTTTTGGGGGGGTATAGTTAGCTAAATGATTTAAAACTATATAGAAAAATAACTGTGATTATAAATAAAAATTATTAGAAATGTGACCAGGCGCAGTGGCTCACACCTGTAATCCCAGCACTTTGGGAGGCTGAGATGGCAGGATGGCTTGAGGCCAAGAGTTTGAGACCAACCTGGGCAACATAGTGAGATTGTCTCTATGAAAATTAAAAAAAAAAATTATCCGGATGTGGTGTCATGCATCTGTAGTCCCAGCTACTTGGGATGCTGAGGTGGGAGGATCACTTGAACCCAGGAGTTCGAGGCTGCAGTGATTTATGATAGTGCCACTGCACTCCAGCCTGGGCAACAAAGTGAGACCCCATCTCTTTGTATACATGAAATGTAAATTAGTAAGGCCCGATTCACCCTAATTAAGGACAGATTTTAATAAGTTATTAAAGCTTATTATAAAACTGCCATAACAAAAGAGTACACAATTGGCATAGGAAAAACAATTGATCCACATAACCCTTGTGTATCTTTTATCAATAAAAATCAACTTTGTAATCTTTTCTTTCAAAACTAAAACTGTGGGGAAATAGCTTTTTTAAAAATTGTTTCACATTGTCTAGACAAAATTTCCCAAACGATCTACATTTGGAAAGAATTAATATTCTAGAAACCTGCACTCAATGGAGACAACCTATAAAGAATTTGCGGGGATAGCAGTGAGTGAAAAGACATTTAACTTCACAGCTACCATCATGATCTTTCATCTGCTGTCATCCCCTCTTCCTTGAATTTTCTATAATTTGACTTATTATCTTTCCCATAGATATTTTATCTCACGCAACATGTATAATAAGAAACGTGTGCAATTACAAAAGAGATAAAAGTTTTGTAAGAAACAACAAACCCAAATAGTATATCATTTTTCTTTGTTAAAGCAATATTTTGGAGGTAATAATAGAATATTGATTTTTATATTGAATTTTTGAAGGGTCTCTCAGCACAGTAAGCTTACAAGTTGCTTGGAATGATAGCACAAGCCTTGTGTGTTAAAAAAGGCTGGAATAGCTTAGATTTTACATGTGTGTCCTCAGCTCTGGAGCTCCCCTGTGTGGACCTCCTTCTGTTTTTCCTTTCTTCATTTTCAAGAGGTTTCTGTGAGCTCTCTGACTGAGGCAACAAGACGTAACTAATCTCCAGGGACTCATTCTACTCTTTTCAAAAAAGATTAATCAATTTTTTTGATATTAGGCAAATCACATTTACTGTCTACTGATTTTAGGTACCCAATAAATTTCTTTTTTTTTTTTCAGACGGAGAGTCGCTCTTGCCCGAGCTGGAGTGCAGTGGTGCAATCTTGGCTCACTGCAAGCTCCGCCTCCCGGGTTCACACCATTCTCCTGCCTCAGCCTCCCGAGTAGCTGGAACTACAGGCACCCGCCACCATGCCCGGCTAATTTTTTTTTGTATGTTTAGCACAGATGGGGTTTCATGGTGTTAGCCAGCATGGTCTCAATCTTCGGACCTCATAATCCGCCCACCTCGGCCTCCCAAAGTGCTGGGATTATAGGCGTGAGCCCACGGTGCCTGGCCCTAAAACTGATTTTTCTATTCAGTAATCAAAGATCAGTTTCACACTATTTCCTTTCAAAATTGAAAGAATAATTGCACAAAAGCGTTTATTGTTTTCTCTATTTAGAGACAAGTCAACAAATACTCGTCTCAAAAAAAAAATTCCCACAAATCTGTAACCAGCCCATTCTCGCTATCTATAAATAACTGTTATAAAGCCTGTTGTAGGCCAGGCACGATGGCTCACGCCTATAATCCCAGCACTTTGGGAGGCCGAGGCGGGTGGATCACCTGAGGTCAGGAGTTCGAGACCAGCCTGGCCAATATAGTGAAACGCCATCTCCACTAGAAATACAAAAATTAGCTGGGTTCATGGCAAGTGCCTGTAGTCCCAGCTACTCGGGGGGCTGAGGCAGGAGAATCACTTGAACCCAGGAGGCGGAGGTTGCAATGAGCCGAGATTGTGCCACTGCACTCTAAACTGGGCAACAAGAGTGAGACTCCTTCTCAAAAAATAAATAAATAAATAAATAAAACCTATTGTGAATGGTATTATCTACTTCAGATATTATCACCTCGATAAGAGTGAATATATATTTTATTAAAAAGTAGATATATAATTTTAAAAAATGGAATTGCTGAACATTACTTTTATTGAAGTTTTAAAAATTCCTGAAATGAAGGGAAGGATGTAAGGGTCTCTTTTTTCCCCACTCTAGAATACCGACTATTGTAAAGTTTTATTTATTCTTTCTCTTTAGCTTTGTCTCTGTTCTCTAAAAGCTGACTTTGTAGGATCTTATCTGGAGGTCTCTGGTTGAGAAAATAAGCCAGAAATCTGAACAGTTACAGTTTTCTGCCCTTATTTTCTCACAGGAATTGTTGTCATTGCTTCGTTGATTTTGCGTAGAAGTCATAGAAATGCTATATATTTTCCAAAACTATTGCATAATTTTCTGAAATGACAGTATAAACACTAATTTTTTATTATTTGGTTTTTACTTTTTGAAGAAATTACTATTGTAAAATTTGAAGAGTAGATTTATTGACCAAATGTTGATAGGAGTCATTGCTGAAGGTTATTGAATCAGTTTGTTTGTTTTTCATGTATTATCTCATGTATGTTTATTCCAAGTTCATTCTCCTTCATGTGCACTATGATCTTTTGCACACCCTTCAACTTTACATATTTTAAACAAGCTGTTCTAGGAATATGGAAAGGCAGCCTCTGAGAAGGAAAACTTACTCATGACACAGAGGAGCAAACAGAACTGAGAATTCATGCTTTCAAAAGTAATGAAAGAGGTGGTGGACTGTGTTGGGGTTGCACTCTTTAAAGCTTGGAAGGATTTTATTATTTGCATTTTTTCATCTTTTCATTCTTTTCATTCTGATTTTCATTCTTGGAGAAGCACAGGGATTTCCTCTGGATTCAACTCCACTTTGCAACCCCACCTTCCGATTCAGTCTCCTTGAAATTACGTTTGCAAAGGTCTGAATGACTTAGTAAATGCCTACCATTCCTCTTCTTTTCTGTCAAAACATGGATTATTTCCCCAAAGTTATTAGTTAAATTTTTAACGAATATTACTTCAAAGCTGTAGAAACAATTATATATATATTTATTTATTTACCTACTGTGTCTGCATGTATGCGTGTGTGTGTGTGTGTGTGTGTGTGTGTATGTATAGGGGGAAGGGCCTTGAAATATTAAGGAGCTAGAGAAGCCATCTCTCAAAGAAGGACATCCTTTAGTGATTCTATTTGACTCATGTTCTTTTTTTTTTTTTTTTAAGCCCAAGAAATTTTTGTGATTAATTTTGGAATTTAAGTTAGCTTTCTTTCTGACTCCAACCCATCCTTCCAGGCTTAGTTGAAATTTCAGCCCTAAGTGAGAAGAGACACTTGAATCCTCTTATATGAAACTTACAGATATTTATATCTGGGTATTTTTTGTGTGTGTTCTTGTTTCTAGGATCCTTTAAGGCAGTGGCTGTGTGTTTCTCATTCCCTTCTCCTCTTTGAGGAAGCAATGTGGTGTGGTAGCAAGGTTGAAGCCTTTCAGTATAGACAGACATAGGTTTGAAGGCTGTTCTGATACTTTCAAGCTTGTCTCCTTGAACATTTTAACCTCTCTGAGGCTCAGTTAGCTGTCAGGTATCTATGAGGAATAAATGAAGTGATCCAAAATATTTGTGACATTAGATGGGCAATAAGTTTTATTTCCTTCCTATCTCTTATAGCACCTATGCTTAGGCTAGCACATAACAGATATGGAGCAAATTTATATTGAGTGAATCAATGGCTAAAGTAATAGAATTTCAATTTGTTATAATTATTAACGAATATAACATATGTAATGTGTTATAATATACTTACCATTATGAGTATGTATCCTAAAACTATATATAATATTTTATAAACTTTTTTTGCTATTTCTGAATGCAAGAATCATTTCTTTTACTTGATTTTCAACATCCTAAGGTTTGCTTTTACCATGTTTATGCCAAGAGTTAAACAGGTGGTTTCTGAATTTTAGCCCAAATCACTCATAGTTTCTTTATTGGTCTGTCTTCTGTACTGGTCCCTGTCTCCATTAGACTGTAGCCCTTTTCATGATTACCTTGGCATTTTTCCAAGTGAAGCCTTCTAATTTTAGAGTCACAATGCTGGAAGAACAAATCACGGACGTGCATTGAAGTATGCACAGTATGGGTACAGAGCTATTTCTAAGAGTCAGTAAAAAAGGTCTTTTATACTAAAGAATCATTCGAAAACTTAGTGTATTTCCTTTTCTTTTTCTTTTTATGGTCCAAGAATGCTACATTATTTTTCTCACGTGACACTGAGATTTGAGAAACTAAAAATATTTTATCAAAATATTTATTTTCCAAATGTAGGCTACATCTCTAATACATTTATAGGTCATAATTTTAGTATTTTCTATTCAAAACAAGCTTCCGTTTCTGTATTATGTAATATAAAATGTTTTTACCCTTTTTAATTTAATAAGAGTACTTTACCCAAAAATGTTTTTCTGAAGGAGGTCAGAAACTTCACCATTACTACAGTCCAAACTTTTCCAAGACCAGAATTATGCAATATGTCGGTCACCGTGGAGACTCTTGGATTTTCACAGATCTGATTTCAAACACAAACTGACCGTT
The DNA here is from genome assembly GCF_028878055.3 of Symphalangus syndactylus. Lineage (NCBI taxonomy): Eukaryota > Metazoa > Chordata > Mammalia > Primates > Hylobatidae > Symphalangus > Symphalangus syndactylus. The sequence goes on along the minus strand of NC_072445.2, from coordinate 20,439,944 downwards.
AGTTGCCACCTATCCTTGGTCAAGTAGAAAGATACTTCTTTTCTGCATCCTATAGCTGCAGTAAAATAAAATAGAAAAAAAGTAGAAGAATTGTTTGATTGATCTGTCCAGTGTAGATGCCGTAAATAGATTTTGAGAGAAAATAAATTTTTTGAAAAATAAGATACAGAATTTAAATTGTAAGCTACTGCTAATTTATTTGTAAAGTCCATTTGTGAAGGGCCCTAACTTGCTGGAACCGCCTTGGTTTTTAAAATAAAGGTAAATTGTTTGGACCCCATCTCAGGTTTCTAATTATCTTTGGAGGGAGAAATGGGAGAGGAGGCAAGAGGTAGAGGCTTGTGTTTTTTCTAGCCTTTTCTTGATTCGTAGTTCCTGCATTTGCTGATTTTGCAATTTCTAAACTCTTTCCCTTCTGCATGTCTGCCACGTTTTCTGCATTGCGTTGCCTCACTGGACATCCTCCAGCTGTTTATTTCCCAAAGCGTTAAGTTAATGTTAGCTGATTTTATTAAAATATTAAACATATGGGACAAGGAAATTAGAAATTGCATTGCAGTCAGAAACAACTTAAAATTAAAAGTCCTATCTGCCAAAGAATTTTCCTTGACACTCTACTAGGTTATCAGTGGCCTATCATTGAAGCTGGGCCCCCTCTCTTCTTGGAAATCCCCAGCTTTGTCTTCCTTACCTTGCACACTGGCAGCCCCAGTTGCCTTTCACTTCCTGTGCAAAGCCGCTCACTATCCCTTTGTCTCACCATGGACATTCAGGGATTCTAACATAGGACTTCATCTTCTCATATATACTGCTAAGCAGTGGTTTTCTTGGTTTCTTTTTCTAGAGTACATTCTAGAACAAGCTTGTCCAACCTGAGGTGTGCAGGCCACATGCGGCCCAGGATGGCTTTGAATGCGACCCAACACAAACTCGTAAAGTTTCTTAAAACATTATGAGATTTATGCATGGACCTTTTTTTTTTTTTAAGCTCATCAGCTATTGTTAGTTTTAGTATTTTATGTGTAGCCCAATGCAATTCTTCCTCTTCCAATGTGGCCCAGGGAAGCCAAAAGATTGGATACCTGTATTCTAGAAGAATTTTGTGTCCCCTCATAGATTTTTAAATTGATGTCTAATAGTTGCTATCTTATGTTTAAGTAATTGCAAAGAAATTAAGTAATTCCTGGTATATTTTCTACATGTTCTTAGTCTATTTAAAATGCATATCAAAAGTTGCAGATTTATTATAGTTCACTCAGTTATGAAAAATGGGTGCCATATAACCTGATTCTCAAAGCCAGTTCTTATTACCAAGCTAATCATCCAATCCAATTTATCTTCTAACAGAAAAGGTCTGACTTCATTGTTTCAATTCAAATAAACATGTTAATATGTGTTGCTGTGACACTCATCTCACTTTTGAATTCTGATTCTAAGATCATCAGGTGAACAAACATGGTTTGTAAGCAAGGACTAGTGGACAAAGAGGTGAAAGAAGACGTATCTGCTTTTGGTATTTCTTTCCTGTGCCTGTTTTACTTTGCTCTCAAGGGCTTTTCCCTTAGGTTCCATGTGTTATCTAATTGCCCTTTTGTTTGGCAGCCAAGAGATGTTTATACCTCAAGGAAAAAACAGTAGAGTAAAAATCGGCATAGCTGAGAGGCAAGATATTCCATCGTAAAGTCAGGAAAAGGTGATTGTATTGGGGAGATGGGAAAAGAGAACTGGGCCACAGTCTTTTCTTCAACAGATCAGTTTTAGCAAACAGTGAATATGGAAGTTGAGTATCAGGGAATTGATTTCCTTAACATTATTTGCTCTCATGTGCCCTCTGGGTATGTGAATGTAATTCAAAGATGATTATAATGTATTCTAAACAAAGACATTTTCCTTATAAAGTATAGACTACTTTTCAGGGAAAGAAATTTTCCTTGTAAAATATAGACTACCTCTTAGGGAAAGCATATTGTAAAATAAGCATATTTTACAGGGTTATCCAGATACTATGCTAGGCATTGTATACTTGACTTGGTTATATAAATGATATGTACAGTGAAGACTACATAGAATTTATAGTGTTGTAAAATTCAAATGCTGGAATAAAATCTGGACTTCTAAGCAATAGGAAATACAATGAGGAGCAAACCAGTACCTTGTCCCCTTGATGTCCCCTAGGCAGGGGCAAACTTTTTCTATATAAGGCAGAGAGTAAATATATAGCCTTTATGGAACACAAGGTCTCTTTCGGCCGGGCACGGCTGCTCACGCTTGTAATCCCAGCACTTTGGGAGGCCGAGGTGGGCGGATCACGAGGTTAGGAGATCGAGACCACGGTGAAACCCCGTCTCTACTAAAAAAATACAAAAAGTTAGCTGGGCCTGGTGGCGGGCGCCTGTAGTCCCAGCTACTCGGAGAGGCTGAGGCAGGAGAATGGCGTGAACCTGGGAGGCGGAGCTTGCAGTGAGCCAAGATTGTGCCACTGCACTCCAGCCTGGGTGACAGAGCGAGACTCTGTCTCAAAAAAAAAAAAAAAAGGTCTCTTTCACCACTCTGCTATTGTAGTGCGAAAACAGCCATAGACATGTCAACGAATGAGTAAACCAAAAAGTATCTGAGACAGGTTTCAATCAATTTAGAGGTTTATTTTGCCAAGGTTAAGGATGTGCCCAGGAAAAAGGAATACAAAACCACAGGGACATTTGTGAGTCCTGCTTTTTCCAAAGAGAGTTTGGGGACTTCCATATTTAAAGGAGGAAGAACAGGCAGTGGGGGAAAGAGGAAGGGGAAAAAAAAGGAAGGAGGGTAGATAAAAGGGGCAAGTGCTTGCATTCTTTTGGGTCTTTGATCAGTGTTCACTGAATCCACATTTTACATGTGAAAGAGGGGATAGAGGAATAGGCAACTGTATATTCATCTAGCCCACAGAAAATGGTCAATTTGTATAAGTAAACATAGAGTAGCTACCTGTGGAGACCTCTGGCCTTCTATCTGGCCTTATCTGTAGCTATTTGCTTAGGAACAAAAGGAAAGGCAGTTCCAGCTTAATATTTCCCTTTGGCGTAGTGAATTTGAGATTTGTGGTCCTGAGATTTTATTTTTCTTTCACATTTCCAAGAAAACTTCATTTATAAAATCAAGCAGCGAGCTGGATTTGGTCTGTTGGCCATAATTTGCCAACCCATACCCTATGCTATGGCTGCATACAGGGGAGAAGGAGAATAGGGTCCAATATATGCAACTGCATGTAAGCTCCAGACCTTTGTAGCTGTAAAAGTGATATAATTTTGAACCATTTCTGAAATCCTGGCCAGTTAAAAATTCAATCATAATTGATCATCACATTGTTTAGTTTTATTGTTCAGAAGAAGAAATAAAGCTTTTCTTCCCCCCATTTTATATTTAGTGGCTTTCATTGTCGATATATCCAGTCAGGATTTCTGATTTAAATCATAACTTTTAGCCACTAAGTGTATTTACCTACATTTTATAAAATAGGAAAGATAATTTAAAAATTGGCAATAATAACTGCTTTAAGCCTAGACTATTTAACAATAAAATCCAAGGATGTCTTCTACCTCTTTTAATTCAGCACTGTGGTTCTTTTTTTTTTTTTTTTTTTTTTTTTGAGACGCGCCACCAAGCCTGGCTGATTTTGTATTTTTAGTAGAGACGGGGTTTCTCTGTGTTGGTCAGGCTGGTCTTGAACTCCTGACTTCAGGTGACCCACCCACCTCGGCCTCCCAAAGTGCTGGGAATACAGGCATCAGCTACCGCTCCCAGTTCAGCACTGTGGTTCTTAGAGTGTGGTACCTGGACCAGGAGCATCAGTATCACCTGGAAATTTTCCAGAAATGCAAACTCTTGGGCCCCACGTCCAACCTACTGAGCCAGAAACTTTCGGGTCCCTGCAATCTGTGTTTTCACAAGCCTTCCACTTGATGCTGATTCATGCTTAAGATTTGAGAACCACTGCTCTAGTATATATCAGGTTTTTACTAACTCTTTTGTACTTAAAGATTTTTACATTCTCCCTCAGAAACATCTTTCAAATGTGACTTCTCAACATACCTCCCATTGCTGTTACACAAATTAAAAGCTTCCTAATTAACCTCACCTTCCACCGTTTTAGACATGCATTCATCCATCCATCCATCCATCCATCCATCCATCCATCCATCCATTCATTTGTTCAATAAAAATATATAGAGTACCTACTGTATGCTGGACACTGTGTTAGATATTGGATATACATCGAAGAATAGATCTAACAAGATTCTGAAACACATGTAATCACATCCTATTTGGGGGATCCCGGGTTGTTTTATATATTAATAGGAAGTATAAGGGAAATAAAATGACATAATAGTGATTAGGGAGATGTTAGTTGGGGTGGTCAGGAAAGGGTTTCTGCAGAGGAGAATTTTTAGCTGAGAGCTAAAAGGTGAAAGGGATCCAGCCTTTCAAACAGTTGGAAAAGGCAGAGGAAATAATAAGTAACCTGAGCACCGGCATGGTGGCTCACGCCTGTAATCCCAACACTTTGGGAGGCTGAGGTGGGCGGATCACCTGAGGTCAGGAGTTGGAGACTAGCCTGGCCAACATGGTGAAACCCTGTCTCTGAATAATAATAATAATAATAATAAGTAACCTGAGATTTTGCCACATGCCAATTATAGTTGTAAGCGCTTTACAGGTATTAACACTTTTAATCCTGACAGCAACCTTGTGGGCATGTACTTTCTATATTTCCATTTTATATGTAAGCAAACTGAGGCATAGAGAGGTTGTATGATTTACAAAGGTCACATAGCCTCTAGGATTCAGTGTGAGATGGGACTAGAGGGATAGATACGGCTTTTTTTGCCAGTGAGAATGTTGGATTTAATTCTAAATGATATTGAAGCCATTCGTGGGTCCTGAGATGGTACTGTCTTGGTCTTATTTACAAAGGGGTTGTAGAGGAGCCAGGTGGGAGCAGGAAGCATGATGAAGGCTGTCACCCTGGACCAGATGAGAAATATTCACGGCTTGGACAAGAGTGGTAGCAATGGAGATGGAATGATGTGGATGGAAGTAGGATTTAGTTTGCAAATAAAAGCAAATTTTGCTGATTGGTTAAGGAAGTAAAAGGGAAAGGAAGGACAAAGGAAAACTGTTTCTCTACACATAACACTTCTGACACCAAATGTGTGAGTTTTCCACACCAAACAATTCTCTAATTCTCTTCAGATATCAACTGGGTGTCCTAGAACTTAATTCAATTCTGACACTAACTGCATGACATTACCACAGACCTACAGGTTAGGGACTCAGTCCCACAAGACTCTCCCCAACTTCAGATGCCCATTGAAATTAGTGCAGCCCCAGGTTATTCACACTTCTGTCCAACTTGTCTACAAATCGGGAGTTTTCCACGACCACCTCTTAGATTCGATAATTTGCTGTAAGGGCTCAGAGAACTCAGGGAAACACTGTGCTTACTATTTCTGGTTCATTACAAAGGATATTAGAAACGATACGCATGAATAGCCAGATGAAGAAGCACATAGGGCAAGGTTTGGAAGCGTCCCAAGCACAGGAGCTTCTTTCGCTGAAGTTGGATGTGTTACCCTCTGGCACATGCATGTGTTCACGAACCCAGAAGCTCTTTGAACCCCTTTATTGAGGGATTTTATGGAAGTTACAGTACAAAGGTGTGATTGATTAATTCATTCTCCATTGGTGACTAGCTGAATCCCCAGCCCACCTCCCTTCCCCAGAGGCTGGGGGATGGGGCTGATAGTTCCAACCCTCTCATCTCATGGTTGGTTCCTTTGACAACTAGGCCCTAATCTCCAAGAGTCACTTCATTAGCATAGTCAGGTGTAATCGAAAGGGGCTTATTTGCTGGGTGGGGTGGCTCACACCTGTAATACCAGCACTTTTGAAGGCTGAGGTGGGCAGATCACTAGAGGTCAGGATTTCAAGACCAGCCTGGCCAACATGGTGACACCCCATCTCTACTAAAAATACAAAAAAATAGCCAGGTGTAGTGGCACTTGCTGGTAATCCCAGCAACTCAGGAGGCTGAATCGCTTGAACCTGGGAGTCAGAGGTTGTAGTGAGCCAAGATCACTCCACTGCACGCCAACTTGGGTAACAGAGCAAGACTCCATGTCAAAAAAAGAAGAAAAAAGAAAAGAAAAGAAAGGGGCTTATTATGTATGAATACCAAAAGATGCTCCTCTCTCCCCTATCATTCAAGAAATTGCAAAGGTTTTAGGAGATCTGTGTTAGGAACCACAGACCAAATACATATTTATTATATCACAATATCAAACAGAATTGTCTTGGATGATTTCTAGGTTTGAACTTGAGCAGCTGGGCAAACATTGTTACCATTTTCTGCGATGGCAAGACCAAGAGAAGAAAGGCTTTATTTCAGTGGGACAAGTGAGGAGTTCTGTGTAGGCCAGTGTGTGCTTTGAGATGCCTTTTAGACATGCAAACAAAGCCAATGAGAAGCCAGTTGGATAACAATAATCTGGAGCTCACAAAAGGGATGAGGGCAAAAAATGTTATTGTAGGTGTCACTAGTCCACTGATGGTATTTTATAGAAAAGGGTTTGTTTGAGTCCCCCAGGAGGATAATGTAGAGAAGAGAAGAGGGCCCAGAACTGACACCTGGCAGTCTTGGGGTACATTCAGAAGTTGGATAGCAGGAAAGATACCTCCTGTCATCTCTGGATTCATCTGGTATGAGCAGACTGGAACCTCAGTGGAACACCCTTGGAAGAGAGGGTGGATCCATTACCAAACCACCAAGAACCAGTGCGACAGCTTGTTCTGATCTGCATCTACAGTTGATTGACCTAGTCACTTGCTACACCAGACTCTTTCACACTGAATTCCTGTTATCTGAACATGCTCTTTATTTTTGTGTATCTGATTTTTTCTTCAGATTTTTTTCTTCAGACACCTCCCTCCCCTGTCTGGTCACTGTCACCACTGTGCTGCTATAGCGAGTTGCACACTTTAATGTGATAGTGCTTATTGCATTAACCACTTTTAGTTCTCTGTCTTCTCTATCAGACTATTCAGAGCCAGAGACGTGACCTACATCTTCATACTCAGCACTTGCAAACTACCTATAGGGTCTCAGTCTCTGCAGATATCTGTTGAACAAATAATGGAAGGAATTCCTCAGACCTGGCACCCAATTCGTGTTGCATATGCAACCCCATATGCCAATCTCTAAATTTTCTCCCAATAAAGGTTTCAGGAAAAAGAATAACTTTATTAGCTATGGAGTAAAAGTAGGTAGGAAGGTGTGGTTTCTAAAGAGTCATTATTAAATTCACATTAATAGTAACGGTAATAATAAATAAAAAGTAAATCAGCACCACCTTGTATTGAACACTTAGTACATACCGGGCACCGCTCTAAGTTTGTGTGTCATTCAGAAACTAATTCAAAAATTAGAACCTCAGAATTTCTCATTTTAACATTGTCTAGACAAAGCACTTATTCTTTCTTTAATTTTTCATCTTATAGTCTTTTTGATGGTAAAGATCTCCAAAACTTTATTCTCCAGTGAATGCCAAACAAACATTTGTCTATTTGATTTAGCAATGATATCTGTTACATATGCGAAATCTCAGCCACTTTTCAAATAAAGAATTCTGACCATGGCTTTTCTAAATTATTTTTCTGAATTAGTTTAGAAAATGTTGGGATAGTTTGGGGAAAACGTAAACTAAGTAAAATTTATGGTACCCCTGTCTTTCCATGGTATATCAAGACAGTTTTCAGTTGGTGGTCATGTTTTTAGTTCTTAATAGCTACTCACAGATTATATCATGTGCACGAAAGTTTATGCCATGTGCTAGTAATCTTCAGACACATTGAAAACAGGGTTTGCTTTTTTGGAGGATCGCCTTGGAAATAATCGGTATCCTAATTTATATAGCTAGTTATCTTTTATGTAGCTAATGATTTGCTTGTATGGATACTGGTAGAAGACAGATTCCATGTTACAAAAAGTTTGGGAATATCAGTGTAAATAACTGTTTTATTGCAGGATTTCTCAAAGCCTGTAATACACTAATGTGTCCAGTGCATCACCAATAACATGTAGCATTTTTCATATTTGGTTGCCCATGAACCTTTTTCCTCCTTCATACATTTGACATCTTGCAAATATTTCATAGAACACAGTTTGGAAAAACTGTGGCATTTAGGTTGTGAAGATGCAGAAGGCATACTTATTATTTTCCAATCTTTGTTATGGAAAACGAAAACCAACAGGTTTGTTGGGCAATGCCTGCAGAGATTACAGCAAAAATCCCATAAGGGTACTTATCTCCTTTTAATATTACATTGCTCAGATCTGAGCAAACAAGCAGAAGTTCTTAATTTAATAGAGAATAGTGCTGTATATCACTGTTTCATTGTTGAGGTGTTAACCCTCCCTCAGCCTAAGACAGGAAGTTTCCAATTTCTCTAGCCTCTGGATTTTCCAGAATGGCATTTAGGATCATCTGTAATATGGCCTTAGTGGATCTCTCACTGTTCCATCACATATGTCTCACCTTCTGGGCAAAGTGGACCCATTGCCATTTTCTAAATATACTCATGTTGTCTGCAGTCTTACTTTTGTTCTTCCTCTTTGCCTAAAATATCCACCCATTCATCTCTCTATGTTGAAGTTGGACCATTTGCTAATTTAATATATATTTACTGGGGTCGACTCTATGCAAGAAACTAATCATATTTATAGTTTTAGAGAAAGATATTCATAAAAGATTTTCATCTAGTTGGATGTGAACCCTATCTGCTTTTAACTACCTTAGAATATTTTACGTCTCAGAAAATAGTTTCTTTGCCTGCATGATGTACCAGTCAACTGTGTGCTTGTCTCTTACCTCCTAGCAGACTAAGTGTATTGCAAGCAAGAGCTGCGCCTTAATTATTGTAATACTGTTGCAGCCTGTCTCAGCTCCTGGTCCCTACGTGGTACTTAAGAGTCTGTCAGGTTGAATGGAGTTCATAGGTTCCTAGACTCCACTAACCAAAGGTGTTTGCTTCTGACTCCTTAGGATTTCTATCTATACTGACAGAAAAGGTTTCCCAGGCAGCACCCAATAAACCTTTTCCTGCAGAATGGGCTTGCTTTTGAACACGCCTCATCCAGAGTCAAAGAGAGACATGGCTGGAGACCCTAGTTCTACTCTTACCCACTCATTCCCAAGATAGTCTGAAAGCAAACGTGGAAAAGAGAAATGCGTTGACTTAATTAAACTGACAATATTGTTGTTGACTTTTCTTAATCAAATACTGTCAAAAACAAATTGAAAGCTCAGTTGTTTCAAGTAATTTTCAAAATGCAAACATTTTACTTGAAATATTGTTAACTAAACTGTCTAATTTGACTGAAAGTTCCTGCCATTACTTTAGATGGTACAAAGATTGATGGTTGATGCCCCTCATCCACCCCGCCCCCTCCTTTTTCAGGTGCTTTCAGTCTAAAGATCAAATAAAGTATGGATATCACGTTAAGAAAGTTTGATGCACCTGTGTTTAGAGGGCGTCTTCATTCTTGCAGCTCAGATACTTGTGCCCCATTGCCCCTTTTCCAGTTGTTTTTTGAAATGAATGATTTAGGAAAAAAAAAAAAAAAAAGCAATTCAAAAGGGTAAAGGCAGAAGAAAAAGGCCAGATGGCTTCTCGTATCTTTTTCTTTGTGCTTTTGATGTCAGTCTTTTATTTCTTTTTACATAAGTGGAATGAGAATTTAGACAAGAAAAAGATGAGTAAAACCTTTCTGACAAGGACTGTCTTAGCTATTTGATGGCTATAAGACTGTAGGAACCTAAGTTGGATACCAATCCATCACATTACGGTAATCAACATTGGCTTAGTTTTTTATGCCATACATTTTACCTTGTCAAGAGGAAAGTGATAAAGAAAAAGAGGCAATTAATGACTAAACTTGTAGTAGGTCATAGTAATAGGAACACTTTACTTGCTGTCAGAGGCAACATCTAACCTCTGCTGATGAACTTACATGAAATCACTTTCTGACCTCTGTAGTCTATTTATTTCTCATTAAAAATTTTTTTACAGGCAAAGATAAGATTAAAGTGTCTGAGGATGACCTGGAGAAACTCCTTCTAATTAAATGGTGTGTTTTGGAAACCACTCGTTTAAAAGCTCCCGGTGTCATTACTAGAAAAGTGGTGAAGCCTGTTGAAATTTTGGTAAGCTTTGGTTTAGTTTTAAATTAATCAATCTTCTACAAAAAAAGTACACATTTTGCCCACATGTATTTTTCAGATTGACATGTCTTGATTTATTTTTACTTGACAAATAAATATTTTATATATTTGTCTTGTACAACATGTGATTTCGAAATATGTATACATTATGGAATGGCTAAATCAAACTAATTAAAATATGCATTACCTCACTTGCTTGTCAGTTTTCTGTGTAAGAAGACTAAAAATCTATTCTCTTGGTAATTTTCAGGAAAACAGTATGTCATTACTAGGAATAGTCACCATGTTATGCAATAGACCTCCTGAACTTACTCCTCCTGTCTAACTGAAGTTTTGTATCCTTTGACTAATATCTCTCGAGGTCCTCCTCCACCCCTTCTTTACCCTTCAATCCCCGGTAACTACCATTATACTCTATTTCTGAGCTCACTTTTTTTAGATTTGACATATAAGTGAAAATACACTTATATGTGGTTTGTCATTCTTCCTGGCTTGTTTCACTTAACAAAATGTTTTCCAGTTTCATTCATGTTGTCACAAATGAGAGCATTTCCTTCTTTTTAAAGGTTAAATAGTATTCCATTATGTATATATACATTTTATAAACATGGGAGCGCAGATACATCTTCAACATACTGATTTCATTTCCTTTAGATATGTACCCAGTAGTGGGATTGCTAGATCCTGTAGTAGTTCTATTTTTAATTTTTTGAGGAACCTTCATACTGTTTACCATATGGCTATACTAATTTACATTCCCACCAATAGTGTGCAAGTGTTCCCTTTTCTCTATATCCTCTTCCACAATTATCTTTCATCTTTTTGATATAGCCATTCTACAGGAGCAAGATGATATATCTTTGTGTTTTTAATTTATATTTTCTTGATGATTAGTGATGTTGAGCATTTTTTTATACCTGTTGGCCGTTTGTATGCCTTCTTTTGAGAAATGTCTATTCAGATTCCTTGCCCATTTTTAAAAATCAGTTTTTTTGTTTTTGTTTTTTACTATTGAGTTGTTTAAGTTTCTTGTATATTTTGGATATTAACCTCTTGTCAGATGTATGGCCTGCAAAAATTTTCCCCCATTAGGTTGTCTCTTCATTCTGTTGATTGTTTCTTTAGCTATACATAAGCTTTTTAGTTTAATGTAATCCCATTTTTCTATTTTTGCTTTGGTTACCTGTGCTTTTGGATTCATGTTCTCAAAAAATTATTGCCCAGATCACTGTCATGGGGTCTTTTCCCATATGTTTTCTTCTGGTAGTTTACAGTTTCAGGTCTTACTTTCAAGTCTTTAATCTATTACAGTTGATGTTTGTATATGGAGTGAAATACAGGTCTAATATCATTCTTATAAATGTGGATGTCCAGTTTTCCCAACATCATTTATTGAAGAGACTGTCCATTTTCTATTGTATGTTCTTGGAAGCTTTGTTGAAATTCAATTGACTGTAAATGTATGTATTTATTCTGGGGCTGTCTATTCTGTTCTATTGATCTATGTGCCTGGTTTTATGCCAGTACCATGCTGTTTTGATTACTGTAGCTTTATAATATGTTTTGAAGTCAAATAGTATGATGATTCAGGTTTATTCTTTGTTCAAGGGTCTTTTGTAGTTTCATATGTTTTTTCTATTTCTGTAAAAATGTCATTAGAATTTTGATAGCATGTATTATGTAATTTCTTGAATTCCATTGAGCACAAAATGATCCTAGAACAGGTTATTAATAAGAGTTGTGTAGCAATGTTTCATTAATATAGATACTTATGGCAAGTACTTTAAGTAAAACATAATAACCCTTTAATAATCATTCTGGCCATCTGATTCTGAATCAGAATCAATATAATCCTATTTAAATCAGGCAGGTGAATTGAATGCTCTCTTGTCTACTGATTCAACCAACATGAATTTCTTAGCACCAATGAGCTAAGGAATTCAGGATGTGAAGAAAGTTATTTTGCATAGCTAGAAGACAATTTTAGGCCACAGATTACAGATATGGGAACAGATAACAGGAATATATTGGATAATCTCAATTTATATTAGGAGGCAGCAGCTGAGTGAAGGTGAGAGGATTTTCTACGGACAAAGTAGGAGGAAATTCTCAAGTTCACCATGAAAGGGTATGTGCACATGGCAGACTTATTAGTTAAATATTTGTGAATCAATATGGCATAACAAATTATTTTTCTTGAAATGATTTGACTTAGGGCCTGCATTATCCAGATGGATCACAGTTAGTCAGTCCTCTACTATTGTTTGCTTTTTTATATGCAGCTTGAGAGTGCTTGGATTCAAAACAAAGAAATTTTGTAATAGAACACAGATAAAAATCCAAATTTTGTAAAAGTGGAAACTTTTGCTTCCAAAGGAGGCATGATTTATTTAACTGATCTTGTGTAAATTAGAGTATTCAGTTTTTGTGGGATTTTAACAGTTCATACTTTTATTTATTTTTATTTTATTTTAATTTTTTTGAGACAGGGTCTCACTCTGTCACTGAGGCTGGAGTGCAGTGACACAATCTCAGCTCACTACAACCTATAAGTAGCTCTTCCATGGTCTTTTAACCTCATATATTAGTCAGGATTATGTTATAAAGGGAGTTGTAACTTTTGTTGGGGCTATTAACCTCCCACATTCCTTCAAAAGTAATTTTACTTATTTTGACAACTTTGCCAGAAGAGATACCCATGCTCAAACCCATGCACAAAGATGTATACTCTTGCATGCGCAATACCCCATCTGCACAACCTCTTAAATGTACTACCGCAACTATCTAATATTCTCTTTGTATGACATTAATATAGAAACCAAAATTTCAGCATAGTGTAAATCTGTCATTAAAATTTTTTTAACACTAATTCTTCATTTTTTATGCATCTAGAGAGTTTTCACATTTATTTCAGTGGTCACATAATAGTCCATTTTCTTGATAGCATAAATATTTAGTGGTTTTTGACTCTTCAGAATTTAGATTGTTTTACTTTGTGGTTATGTTAATATGGTAATTATTTACATCTCTGTTGCCCATGCTGGAGTGCAGTGACATGATCTTGGCTCACTGCAACCACTGCCTCCCAGGTTCAAGCAATTCTCCTGCCTCAGCCTCCCAAGTAGCTGAGATTACAGGAGTGTGCCACCATGCCCAGTTGATTTTTGTATTTTTAGTAAAGCCAGGATTTCACCATGTTGGCCAGACTGGTCTCGAACTCCTGACCTCAGGTGATCTGCCCGCCTTGGCCTCCCAAAGTGCTGGCATTACAGGCATAAGCCACCACACCCAGCTGAAAAGTTTTCTGTATTAACAAAACACATCTACACAATTTTGAATTGGTAGCAAAGTCATCTAATATAGGGATATAGTATACATTTTTAAACTAGTCCCTGTTCTTGCATGTGTATGTGGCTTCCAATTTTTCACTTCTATAAACAGTGTGAAGATGAACATCCTTTTAGCTAAATCCTTGTATACATTACTAATTATTTCCTTAGTATAAATTCATACAATTTGGTTCTTTCAAGATTCATATGTTTTCAAAAACAAGTGGAATGTTTTTGCTGAACTGAAGTTTAATGGTATGTTCCCAGAAATTTGTATTTTAAAACACATTTCACATGGGCTTATCTATGTTGAGTAATGACAGAGGCTCATATTTTCTCCTCTGCTGGGCAACTGGTCAATGTTCCTTTTTATGCATGCTAGAAGTATTCTCCCACCACCCTTCCCTAAGGTAGTTTGAACAGACTCTCTGTTTACTTTTGCCTCTGTGCCCTTTCCTGGAAATGGAATGAATTGAAATGGACGAACACTGTCTACTTTCTTGGATTTACTGCATTCTTTCTTTCTCTTTATTATGCTACCTTTCTAAAACTCTGAAACTTCTACCTGTATTCTCTTTTCAAGGTTTTGTATGTTTAGCATAAAAGTTTATCTTCAAGAATATCCAGAAAAGAGTAACAAAAAAAAGTATTGGAAAAGATGAGTAATTGAGAAATATTAATTATCCTTTAAAACCTGTTATAAAGCTGAAAGAATTAAAATGTTATGATTCTGGTGTCAGACCAGATGTTCAGATCAATAGAAAGAACTGGAAAGATAACAAAGAATTAGCTCCCTTATACATAATAATTTAATATAGGATAGGTGACTCTTTTTATAAATCAATGTAAAGGGAAGAAATTAATATGTGGCTTGGGATGACTGACTAAAAGTGGGTTTTTAAAAAACTTCTAAAGTAGAAGTTCTCAAACTTTTTGGTTTCATGATCCCATCACACTCTTCAGAATTACTGAAGATCCCAAAGAGTTTTTGTCTCTGTCTATTTTAAATCTATCAATATTAGCTATATTTCAAATTTAAACTGAAAAATTGTTAAAATATTAATTTGGTGATTCATTTAAAATAACAAAAACCTCTTACATGCTAACATAATACATAGTTTTCTAAAACATTAACTATATTTATTTTATAAAAAGAAGAGGGCTGCCTGATTTTAAGACTAATTAATGAAACCACAAAAAGGATAAACAGATTTGAATGTACCATATCAAAATTTAATGTCTCATTTTTTAAAAGTGTAACTCAAATGTGAATATAATGTAAACATCAATATACAATACAACTATAAATAATTTTAATATTTAAAGAACTGACACAAATCAGTAAGAATGAGTGTCACATAGGTTAATCAAGACAGAACATAAAAGTTTATACGATAAAATAAAACTCTCAAACATAAAATGTAAATGTAAAAACATAAAAATGTAAGCCTAAAACAACCATTAGAAATGTCAGATTACAGACAAAAGGGTAATGAAACTTACATTCTCATAAATTATAGTTAGAAATATATTTTGCTACAAAATTTGAGGAAACAGTTGAATAACATGCATTTATAGCCTTAAAATATGCATGTCCTGTGTCATCTGAACATCTGTGTTAACAGAATCTATGTGAAAAAATGCTGTGTGGAAGAAAGTGCTTATGGTGGCACTGTTTACCATAGGAAAAAAAGTAGGGAATGATTACATTAATTATTGTTTAATCTACCCAATGGAAGATTAAACAGTCATTGGAGGAAAAAATATTCACCATGAATATACAATAAAAAGGGAAAACATGTTATGAAGTTAAGTGAACTAAGAAAGATTAAATTGGTTATTCAAGAGGATTAAAACTATGTTTAAAGTTTAACAACAACAAAATATCTCCTCTTAATACTAAGTAAACATACTGGAAAGAAATCTAGCTAGTTAATGACTGTCTTTGGGTGTCAGAACTCTGGATTTTCTTTTCTAGTTTTTCTACTTTTCAGAATTTTCCAAACTTTTTGTAGAGGTCAGTTTTTATTATACAAAAGAATATACTCTTTAATTTTAAAAATACTTATTTTATTTTATTTTTTTTCGGCACAAACACCAACCAAGCCTCTGGTTAAAAGCTAGGAGAAAAGGCTGTGTGCTCCAGACCTCCTGCTATAGATGTGTTGCCTCTGGACTCCTCCTTTCTCTTTAAGATTATATATTCCTGGCACCCACTTAGCTCTGAGCACCTTTCTTGAATTACAACACAGAGTCCTGCCTTCTCTTCCTTTTTTAAAGAAAGCCCCACTTCTAGATTATCAGATGAAGCTTGTTTTGGCTTCACACCATCCAGGTGAGGTGGGCTGGCCAGGCTCAATTCTGTCTACCTGAGAGACACAGTTCTTGCAACACACAGAAGTTGTAGCTTCCCTTTGCTAGTGATCTGCGTTCTCCTTCTGCGACTGTTTTGCCTCCCTCTTGATCTTTCACTTCATCTGTCATGTAAGTACAGATAGGGACTGTTTAGGCTGGGCGTGATGGTGTCTGCTTGCTCAGAGGGTTTCTTGATAGAACCAGCTCCAGCATTCCTTCACGCTATTTATCAGTCTGGCAGTTGCTGCTGCTGCAGCAGGAACGTCTTTCTTGTCTCCTCCCTGTTGCTAGTGGTAATTCTGTTACTGAGGATCTGTATGAAGTTCTCCTCCCTTTGCTAACCTGCTTTGTAGGATACAACAGTCAGCAGCCTCCAAGTCATGATCACAGGTCAACAGCAACTGAAGAGGACTTTGCGGTGGGAAGGGGAAGGGCTGTGGTTGTCCTGACTGAAGGTCCATCCCTGTGCTGCCCCCAGCCCTGCTCTCAAATACACATCACTGCCCTCTGTGGCTGATTCCAGAGTCAGTAATGGCCTCTCTAGGCTCAGTTCCAATGGAAGTAAAACAAACAGACAAGATTGGGATCTCACAGGTCTCTCTATTTTAAAATGATAGAGGGTACCTGCAAAAGCTTCACTATCTTCCCAGTCTTGGATTTGAGTCTCTCCAGCTCTCCCGGTTCTGAAATTGCCGAATCTCAAGCAATACTCAGCTGCCACTAGAGCCAACAGGGGTTCTCCTGGGTTAAAAAAATGATGACATCCCTACCCATACTCCACTCATAACTACCAGTAAAAGACATATTTTTATTTTTCTTCGAGACAGCATCTCACTCTGTCTCCCAGGCTAGAGTACGGTGGCACAATCATAGCTTGCTGTACCCTCAACCTCCTGGGCTCAAGCAATCCTCCTGTGTCAGCCACCCAAGTAGCTGAGACTACAGGTGCACCATCATCCCCACCTAATATTTTTAATTTTTTTGTAGAGACGAGGCCTTCCTATGTTGCCTAGGCTGGTCTGAAACTCTTGAGCTCAAAGGATCCTCCCACCAAGGCCTCCCAGAGTGCTAGGATTACAGGCATGAGCCACCACACCCAGCAGAAGACATATTTTTAATTGTAAGGTGTTTATGCTTTGGATAAGTAAACCTAAAGTAAAACTTTTGCAAATATCTTGAGGACATTTCAAAATTGTACAAGATTAAATAGATGTGGCTTATGATGGGCAGTGGGAATTACCTAATAAAATATCTTTACCTTAGTAAAGTTGGTAGCTATCCAGCAATTATAAAACTTGGGAGATCTCTTTGTCCTGTGGTTCCTGAACATGGTGATGATAGGGAGATTTTGTGAAATGGGTTTTAGTTCTTTGTATAGTTTATAGATCATGAAAATCTGTTGTCATATGAATCAGGAAGGATAATGTAGACTACCTGGGGAAACGCATTGCTTATCCTCATTCCCACAAGCGCTGTGACCCCAAACACAAACCCAACAAAACAAATACACAACACTTGCCTTTTCCTGTGTCTTCCTAACCAGTTGTTTTTCATTTGTTTCTGTCCTAATAACCAGTGCTGGACTGAGAAAAGAAAAGTCCACTGCCCTTGCTCTAACACTGTCGTTAGTATCCACAAGAACAGGACATCCTCTGCCCCTCTTCTCAGTGCTACCATGGCCATTGTCCCTGTCTCAGGGTCCAATTTTTCTGTTTCATAACCTGAGCCTCCACCGTAGTTTCTGCCTTCAAGAACTCTGGCCACAAACCCTAATATCAAACATCAAAAGCTACATTAGAATGGACTTATACTAGTTTCTAAAATTTTGACATTTAGCTAATATTTCCTTCCATGTAACTGAATATATGTACATGTGAATCAGAATTATATAATTTCCTCTATGTAACCAAATATATGTATATGGAAATCAGAATTATATAGATACTATATTATTAGATTTTATATTATTTATAATTAGATATTATATAATTATATAGATATTAAAAATTAGATTTTCTCACAGTCAATTATAAAATGTATATCTTCACCACAATATAATTGTAGCATTATTTTTAGTGGCCCAAACTCTCTTTGAAGTATATTTCGTAAAAATGATTTGCCCCTGATTTTTCTGTTATAGAATTACATCATTCCTTCTGGTGACTTGTTGATGTTGTCTCCATTTTGGCTGCATAGAAATCCAAAGTATTTTCCTGAGCCTGAATTGTTCAAACCTGTAAGTTATCTCTTTCAGTATATATTATTCTTTAATTTTAATTTCTTTTTATTTCAGAAGGGTAAATTCAGAAGTTAATTAGGACTATGTAATTAAGCAGCCATATTTCTCTCGTAACTAAGAACAAAGTTGACTACAAAATACAGAACAGATTTGCAATATAGACAGTGCAACATTTACAAATCAGTTAGAAAAGTTTTTGTAATAAACTTCTCTAACTTTAAAATAAATTTTACATGAAACCAGAAGGGCATGTTCAAGTAAATAAGCTTGTTTTTGATAGAAGACTTATTTCATGTTCTTCAGGCAATTGCTTCTGTCATTGGTTTCCAAGGAGTACAAAAAAATACAAATAAAGCAAATTAAAACCTTGATCTGCTGTTTCTTAGAACTGGAAAGTTACAGGGCCAAACAGAATGTTAAGAGGTCATTTAGTGTGTTCTCTGCCTTTAGGTAAAACTGTCAAAAATGGCATCCAGATGCATTCATTCTGCATCCCAAGCTTTTTCCAAAAGGCAGGGATGTCAGTGTCTTATTACTAAATTTATTACCAAGAGCAATTTTATAACGGAGCCTGAGACCTTATTATAAATATTCTTCCTCTTCTTAGGTCAATTCTGTGGTTGATTTACCTTATCATTTACATTTACCACTTAACAGAATTTTTTAAAAACCTTTTTATTTATAAGTTCATGTTCCAAAAACACAATTGTGTCTAATATTAATAACAGGGTGGAAAAAATTACCAACAACCCTGCAACTTTATATGCAAGGATTAGCTGTACAAGGTCATTTTTAGCCTAGAGAAATAAAGTTAAGCTTATTTATATAAGGCTGATTTGGAAAAAAAAATGTTTTCTTCCCACAGGAACGTTGGAAAAAGGCAAATTTAGAGAAGCACTCTTTCTTGGACTGCTTCATGGCATTTGGAAGCGGGAAGTTCCAGTGTCCTGCAAGGTCAGTGAGACAGCTGGGCCACATTTATCCAGAAAGTCTGCAGAAAGATGATGGCTCAGAGGGGGACAACTTTGGCTTAATCTCTTTATATATATATTTAAACTATAGGGAAATCCAGAAGAACACATTTTGTCTGGTTTATCTGTGGTCCTGTGCAGTGTCTCTGTGCGAATATCTAAAGTGGCTTCTGATAGAGGACCTCATGAGAAGAGAACATTACGCTCACCAGATGCCACATCAAAGCAGCATTTATGGTTCAAATTGTCAGCTTTCACACAAAGATAATTGGAAGTGGTTTGGGTGCTACCTTCTTTAAAAACAAAGATAGAATTAGATTTCTTTTACTATGACATTGTCATGGATATTTGCTAGGGTTCTAGAACATCTTTGGCTTGGAGCATAGCAGAAGCTTATTAGGTGGTTTTTGTCTATGGTGTTAGTTTGGTTTGTGAAAACTTTCTTTTGATACCTTTTATAGTTAAATTAATCTGGCACCCAGCCCTCCTCCTCAGTGTGATACCCTGTTCTAATGCAACTGTCCATTGTTTAATGAAAGTTATTGTTATCTTTATTTGTTCAAGCAGAAAAGGTTTCTGAACATCTCATCTGTTCCAGTCCCTCTTCTAAGCTTCAGAGAGCCCTGAGGAAGACTGACATGGTCCCTGACTTCATAGAATTTACAATCTACATTAAATATGTCACATTTCTTCATTGGGGATGATTCTGTAGGGGAAACGTCAGTACCTGTTTGTGACAAAATCTCACTCAATGAATGTAGAAATCCATTAAGTTTTTATATTTAAAAAATTGTAGTTTCTTGAAGTCAGTCCTCTTCATTATTTGAACAATAATGCCAGTCTATATTTGCAGTTATTAATTGCTCCACATTATCCATTCTATCCTTCCATTCTTCATGTGTTTAGAGTATTGGTGTGATTTTAGTAATTTACACTTCCCCTAAAATAGTATTAATTAGTCATAGCCAATCGTGGAAATTCTATCCTCATTTTAGACATTATTCTAGAAATCTAAGCCTAAGCAAATGGGTGCCTGGTGTTTTGCTGAGCTGCTTGTCCTGAGATAGGAAGTTGAGCTAAACTGGCCAAACAGAGTGAAAGGAGAGACTTCTTCAGGATGAGGCCCCATTCATCCTGTCCCACTGGATATGAAGAAGGAAGCATGCAGCCTCAGATGTTACTAGCAGCAAGTTCAAGAGGATAAGCTGTATGATGGTGCAGTCTGTAGATGGCAGAGCAGACATATAGTAGGAGCCTGAATCCCTGGAATCTCGGTAATACTATTTTGTCGCTGAATTCATCAGTTTCGAGGAGCTTGTCTACTTCCTGTTATGTTAGATAATAAGTGTCCTTACTTTTTAAGTCAGTTTTAGTTGAGGGTTCCATTGTTTGGAGCTGAATACCCACCATATACTGACATACCCACCATAAAACTCCAAAGCTGAACATTGTAATTGAGTATCAGTTACTTTAGGGACATCATATAACACACAACAACATTAGCAACAAAAACCCATCATGCTCATCCTGCCTCTCATATTATTTTCACTTTAGAGAAGCAGTTCTTAAGCCAATAACAAATTTTTTGTTTTTGTCACATACCAAATGTCAATGTCCTAAGAATAGCTCTTCTAAAAACAATAGATGCTACTTTTTTCAGGTTTCTTTATATCACTATATCTATCTATCTATCTATCTATCTATCTATCTATCTATCTATACCAATAGCAACTAAATAATTTATTATAATCATCCTTGACCTGGAGCTAGCAGTATTTTAAACCAATGACTGAAATGTCTTGCAGTGGAGTGTGTAGTATGGGCCAATGGTCAAGGATTACCTGCTGACTGTTGTTTCCAAGAGGCGCTATTACTACCTTCCATGATGACATTTGAGGCTAACAGACATTGTTTTGAGTTTGAAAGTAATTGGTGTAATAAAGGGAACCATGATGCTGCAACTCAATCAATAGTATCTTCTTTAGACAGAAACTACGTATTTTTAGAGTGTGCTGAACTCTTACTCTGTGCAAGGCAGTGCTCTGGCTACCATAGGGGCTTTGGACATGAGTAAGACATGTTCCCAACCCACATGAGAAACAACTTAGTAGGGGCAAAGTGGACATTGAATTAATAAATAACTGCAAGGATTTCTGGTCGAGAGATGCCAAAGCGTCACACTGAGCTTCAAGAGAAAGGATACGTCTGGTCAAGATGCTCTCAGATTTCCCGGGGAAAGTTGTGGAAGACCTTTTAGCTTGAGACAGCAGAATGAGCAAAGGGTTACTAAGCACAGAGGCGTGTGGCTTAAGGCCTTATGGTTTTACTATTACTGGGACCAGATTACAGTGCTGAGAAGGCTGAAAATGTACACTGGCCCAATTAAAAAGGCCCCTTAATACCTGATGTATGAGTTTATATGCAGCTCACATGGCACTAATAAAGAACTAAAAGGTTTTGGGCAGAATGGATTCATGTGAAGCATGACTTAGGTTATATGGTTATGCTAATATTCTATGTATGAGACATGGAGTGGTAGAATCTACCAGATTTGGAAGATGATTAGAAGTGGGGGTCAGGTGAGAGGAAGGCTTTGAGGTGGACTGTGGCTTTAAATCCAGATGTCTGGTAGAGATGGTGGAAACAGAGAAATCAGGAATGAGAGAGAGTCTGGGAGCAAGATCTGAAGTTTTCCTTTGAAAGTAGAGTGTGTCAAAATATATATATCACTTAACCAAAATCTACCAGTTAAATATAAATGTTGAATACATGTGACCCATTTAAGAAACCTCATTAAGTTTAGTTTTCTACTGTTTCTGTTTTAAAATGTCCTTAATTTTGTCTTATTACTTATTACTTATTTTAAACAGCCAGTGCATGAAATGTTTTGTTTCTAAAGAGAAATAAAATAGCAAATTGTTCAGGAAAGCAAATGACTTCATTTGGACAATGTATACCAAGATAGATTTTTTTTGCACTAAAATTTAATCCCATAAATCCTTGGTTGTAATCCCCAGAAAATTGCACTCATTCTTGATTTGTGTTCCAGGCGCCAATTTATTTTCTCATGCACCAAATACTCAGTGAGTCAGAGAAAGTTGCCCGTAATATGGCTGATGATCAAAGTTCGTCATGAACACACACTCTTATGGCCTTGCAGCTGTCACTTCTTGGAGTTCAAGCCACTGAGGTGGTATGAGAACCCCTCTCACAAGTAAACACAGAAGGGTCTGCTGATTTAAGTCAGTATGTACTCGGTGCTGCCATGGGATAACAACCAAAAATCAGAATGGAAGAACTGTGGTTCCTCTTCGTATTCGTGGGGATTCTGAAAGTAGGTTTGGAGCAGGATCCCACTGCGAGGCACTTCCTTGTAGCACATGGAAGAAAATCTTTCTAGTAATTCTACTACTGGAGAAGTCTGGTGATTTGCTTTTGTTTTGTTTTGTTTCAGAAAGACAAACAGGAAAGAGCAGCATGAACCACCAGACTTCTTCAGAAATTGTAGCTTGCAAAGTGAAGAGTCTCATTATAGTGGACAATCTCACATTAAACTATACGATTTAAATGGAGGAATAAGATGGAGGATTTTAAGTGTGGAGGAAAACTTCTTTGAGTGAGCACCTCTGAGAGTTGATGACCTTAGGGATGTGCTTGCTATACCTGTCCCCTGGAACACACACCAAAACCAACAAGCTTGATTTTCCTTGGTTCTAATTCCTGCAAGAGGATGCCTGATTGGCTGTGTCATTGTGCAAATTGATATGGCTTAAACTCCAGTGTAAAACAACAGCCCTGATCTTTGGCAAGATTGATCTGCTTATAAAGGCATGCTTGGATAAGAAGAGAGTGTAATAAGAGGAAGGCTGCAATACTTGAGAGGTTAAAATGAAGCATGCATTCCTCAGGAATAGAAAGTGTGATTTTTACTTTTTGTGTGTGTTTGGGTCTTTCATGTATTCTAGGGAGTCCTAGGCCACAAAGTCATGGACTTGTCTTGAATTCCTAATGAAAATCACACATCTATTGGAAAATTAATTAAAATCAGAGGTCCATCTAATAGTAATTTAGTAGTACTGTTTTTAACCAAACATCTCTTGAGCATCTAGTATTAATATAATTATTCTTTTATTCGATAACTATGTACTGAGTGTGTGCTATGTGTCAGGTTAGGGTTCTAGGAGTTATCATGGAAAACAAATCAGATAAAGCCCCTTTCCTTTAGGATGTTATATTCCCACCCAATTCACCTTGTTAAAAACTGGGAAGAGTCAAAGACTCATAACATTTCTGAATTGGTTATAATGTGGTTGGGGAAATGAGACATAGCCATATGAAAAAAAAAGCCCTGCTTAACAGCTTAAGATGGCACATGACAAATGCCAGAAGACTCAGATATGTAACAACTGCCATAAGAATTTGGAGGAAGGGGGATTAGAAAAGGCTTTTGGACTAGATTAGAATAATCAGTAAACAACATAAAAGAAAGCTCAGCTTCCTAAGATGCAGCAGTATCAAACTTCAAGGGAAGAAAAAAATTAAGTGCTCATAGGAATATAATATACCTATATGTTAGTGATAGCAAGGCAATCATATATTTGGGACTTATGATGCTCTGAGCACATTTTTTTCTATATATGTTAAAGATAATGCCATTTTAAAAGCTGTGCCTTATAAAGTATCTGCACACTATTGTATTTGAGAAGTGTTATTTGCAGCTTTCTCCCTTTTATACTTAGAAATAGCTGATTGCTTTTAAGGAATGAGCAAATTTAAATCCCCACAGATTTAATGACAAATTAAAAATCCAATTTATTCTGAGGAATTTGTTCCATAAACAAATGCATCCCCTCAACTCTAGCTGTTAAATATAATTAAAGGAATTGTATTTACTTGTATAATTGTTTCCTAACATTTTCACAAAAGTGTGCACATATCCTGGAGAGTATATAAAAGAGGGTTAGGAATGAGGGTGGGAAAGGTGAATGTGGCTAATTCTAAGACTCTGAGCCAGGTTATCAGAATCCTTATTGATTTTTAGCCATGCTTCTGTCTTCTCACTGCTTTGCAAAGGAGCAGTGAGTCACTCAAAGGAGCATAGAAACCATTGGCAAAATTGCAGTCATTATTTTCCTGGCCATTTCATTTTGATACTTCATTATGAAGCTAAGATATAAGTATGTCAAGAACAGAAGCAGCAATTCAAGAGTGATCTTTTTTTCTTTTTCAACTTTTATTTTGGGTTCAAGGGGGGTACACGTGTAGGTTTGTTGCATGGGTGGATTGAGTGTCTCAGGAGTTTGATATACAAATGATTTGTCAACCAGGTAGTAAGCACAGTGCCCGATACGTAGTTTTTTGAACCTCACCCCCCTCCCATGCTCCACCCGCAACGATTCCCTCTTTGTGTCCATGTGTATTTAATGTTTAGCTCCCACTTGTAAGTGAGAACATGCTGTATTTGGTTTTCTGTTCTTGTATTAATTCATTTAGGATAATGATCTTCAGCTGCATCCATGTTGCTGCAAAGGACAGGATTTCATTCTTTTTATAGCTGCACAGGATTTCATGGTGTTACTATGTACCATACTTTCTTTTTCTTTTCTCTCACTCTCTCTCTTTTTTTTTTTTGAGACAGGCCCTGTTGCCCAGGCTAAAGTGCACTGGCATGATCATAGCTCACTGTAGCTTCAACCTCCTGTGCTCAAGCGTCCTCCTGCCTCAGCCTCCTGAGTCTCTGGGCCTACAGGCACATGCCATAGTGCCCAGCTAATTTGAAAAAAAATTTTAGTAGACACAAGGTCTCACTGTGTTTCATAGGCTAGTCTTGAACTCCTGAGCTCAAGCGATTCTCCCACCTTGGCCTCCTAAAGTGCTGAGATTACAGGCATGAGCCACTGCACCTGGCCCCACATTATTTTAAATCCAGTCCACTGTTAACGGGCATCTAGGTTGATTTCATATCTTTGCTATTGTGAATAGAGTTGCAATGAACATATGAATGAATGTGTATTTTTGGTATAATCATTTATATTCCTTTGGGTGTAATGGGATTGCTGGGTCGAATGGTAGTTCTAAGTTCTTTGAGAAATCTCCAAACTGCTTTTTATAGTGAGTGAACTGTTTTACATTCTCATCAGCAATGTATAAGCATTCCCTTTTCTCCTCAACCTCACCAACATCTGTTATTTTTTTACTTTTTAATGATAGCTGTTCTGAATGATGTGAGACGTTATCTCATTGTGGTTTTCATTTGCATTTCTCTAACGATTGGTGATGTTGAACAGTTTTTTATATACTTGTTTCCCATGTGTATTTCTTTTTTTGAGAAATGTCTGTTCATATTATTTGCCCATTTTTAAAAATGGGGTTGTGTTTTGCTTGTTGATTTAAGTTCCTTATAGATTCTGGATATTAGACCTTTGTGAGACGCGTATGCCAAATATTTTCTCCCATTCTGTAGATTGTTTACTCTGTTGACAGTTTCTCTTACTGTGCAGAAGCTTTTCATTTTAATTAGGTCCCACCTGTCTATTTTTGTTTTTGTTGCAATGGCTTTTGGAGACTTTATCATGAAATCCTTGCCAAGGCCTATGTCCAGAATGGTAGTTCCTAGATTTTCTTTTATAGTCATTAAAGTTTTAGGTCTTACATTTAAGTCTTTAAGTCATCTTGAGTTGATTTTTGTATATGGTGAAAGGAAGGGGTCCAGTTTCAATCTTCTGCATATGGCTAGCTAGTTTATCCCAGCACCATTTATTGAACAGGGTATCTTTTCCCCATTGCTTGTTTTTACTGCTTACTTATCTGATCTGATGTTTTTAAGTGTGCAGCTTTATTCCTGGATTCTCTAATTTGTTCCATATGTCTGTGTTTGTACCAGTGTCATGCTGTTTGGGTTACTGTGGCCTTGTAGTATAGTTTGAAGTCAAGTAATGTGATGTCTCTAGCTTTCTTCTTTTTGCTTAGGATTACTTTGGTAATTTGGGCTCTTTTTTGGTTCCATATGGATTTTAGAATAGTTTTTTCTAATTCTGTGGAAAATGACTTTGGTAGTTTGATAGGAATAGCATTGAATATTTAAATTCCTTGTGCAATATGACCGTTTTAACAATATTGATTCTTCCTATCTATAAGCATGGAACACTTTCTCCATTTGTTTGTGTCATATCTGATTTCTTTCCTTGGTGTTTTGTAATTCTTATTTTAAATATATTTTACCTCCCTGGTTAGCTGTGTTCCTAGGTATTTTATGTGTGTGGCTGTTGTGAATGGGAGTGCATTCTTGATTTGGCTCTCAGCTTGGGTGTTGTTGGTGTATAGAAATACCACTGATTTTTGCACATTGATTTTGTATTCTGAAACTTTACTGAAGTTATTTATCAGTTTTAGGAGATTTGGGACAGACAGTAGGGTTTTCTAGGTATAGAATCATATCATTTGTGAAGAGAGGTAGTTTGATGTATTCTCTTCCTATTGGGATGCCTTTTATTTCTTTCTCTTGCCTGATTACTCTGGTTTGGACTTCTAGTACTAGGTTGAATTGGAGTATGAGAGTTGGACATTCTTGTCTTCTTTCGGTTTTCAAGGGGAAGGGTTCCAATTTTTGCCCGTTCAGCATGATGTCAGTTATGAGTTTATTGTAGATGGCTCTCATTATTTTGAGGTATGTTCCTCCTATGCCTAATTTGTTGAGGGTTTTTAACATGAAGGAATGTGGAATTTTATCGAAGGCCTTTTCTGCATCTATTGAGATGATCATATATTTTTTGTTTTTAGTTTAGTTTATGAGATGAATCACATTGATTGATTTGTGTATATTGAACCAATCTTGTATCCGAGGTAAATAAAGTAAACAAAGTAAGCTTTATTTACTTTAAAGTAGACTTTATTCCTGGGATACAAAGTATGGTGGATTAGCTTTTTGGTATATGGCTGAAATCAATTTGCTAGTATTTTGTTGAGAGTTGTTGCATGTATGTTATTCAGCAATATTGGCTTGAAGTTTTCTTTTTTCATTGTCTCTGCCAGATTTTGGTATCAGAATGATGCTGTCTTCATAGAATGAGTTACGGAGGAGTTCTTCCTCCTTGACTTTTTTGAATAATTTGAGTACCAATAATTTCAAGATTGGTACCAGCTCTTCTTTATGTATCTGGTATAATTCAGCTGTGAATCCTTCTAGTCCAGGGATTTTTTGGTTGTTAGATTATAATATAATAACGAGTTTTGATTCCATTTCAGAACTCATTATTGGTGTGTTCAGGATTTCAATTTCTTCCTGGTAAAATCTTCAAAAGCTGCGTGTTTCCAGGAACTTATTCATTTATTCTAGGTTTCCAAGTTTGTGTGCATAGATGTGTTCATAATACTCTCTGAGGGTTTTTAAAATTATTTCTGTGGGATTGGTTGTAATGTCCCCTTTGTCATTTCTGATTGTGTTTATTTGGATCTTTTCTCTTTTTTTTCTTGATTAATCTATTTAGCTGGTGGTCTATGAATCTTAGTTATTCTTTCAAAAAACAAAGTTTTGGTTTTCTTAATCTTTTGTATGGATTTTTGCGTCTCGATTTTTGCATCTCAATTTTGGTTCAACTCCAATTTTGGTCATTTATTTTCTTCTGTTAGCTTTGGGGTTGGTTTGTGCTTGGTTTTCTAGTTCCTGTAGGTGATATTAGATTGTTAATTTGAGATCTTTCTAACTTCTTGTTGTAGGCAGTTGGCACTGTAAACTTTCCTCTTAACACTGATTTAGCTGTGTCTCAGAGATTCTGGTATATTGTATCTTTGTTTTCATTCATTTCCAAGTATTTGTTTTTATTTCTGCCTTAATTTCATTCTTTAAAGTCATTCAGGAGCAGAGTATTTAATTTCTATCTAATTATATGGTTTTGAGAGATGTTCTTGATATTAATTTCTATTTTTATTGCACTGTGGTCTGAGAGTGTGGTTGGTATGGTTTTGGTTTTTTGAATTTGTTGAGTATTGCTTTTATGACCCAGCATGTGGTCAATCTTAGAGTATGTGCCATGTGCATATGAGAATAATGTATATTCTGTTGTTGGGTAGAGTATTCTGCAGATGTCTGTTTGGTCCAAATGGACTTGGTCAAGTGTTGAATTTAGGTTCTGAATATATTTGTTAGGTTTTCTGCTTTGATGACTTGTCTGACACTGTCAGTGTGTTGTTAAAGTCTCCCACTATTATTGTGTGGTATGTGAGTCTCAATATAAGCCTCTAAGAATTTTTTTTTATGAATCCGGGTGCTTCAGTGTTAGATTCATGCATATTTAGGAAAGTTAAGTATTCTTGTTGAATTTAAGCCTTTATCATTATGTAACACCATCTTTGTCCTTTCTGAGAATTGTTGGTTTAAAGTCTCTTCTGTTTGAAGTAAGAATAACAACCCCTACTCTTTTTTTTTTTCTCTTTGCTTGATAGATCTTTCTCTATCCCCTTACCTTGAGTCGTTGGGTGTCATTGCATGTGAAATGGGCCTCTTGAAGACAGAATACAGTTGGGTCTTGTTTCTTTATCCAGCTTGCCACTCTGTGCCTTTTAAACGAGGTTCTTAGCCTGTTTATATTCAAGGTTAATATCAGTATGTGAAGATTTGATCTTGTCACCGTGTTGTTCACTGGTTCTTAAGTAGACTTGATTGTGTAGTTGCTTTATAGTGTCAGTGGGCTATGTACTTAAGTGTGTTTTTGTGGTGGCAGATAATGATCTTTGATTTCTGTTTGGTAGTCCCTTAAGGACCTCTTTTAAGGCAGGTCTAGTGGTAATGAATTCTGTTCACATTTGCTTGTCTGAATAGGATTTTATTTCTCCTTTGCTTATGAATCTTAGTTTTATTGGCTATGAAGTCCTTGGTTAGAATTTCTCTGCTTTAAGGATGCTAAATATACACCCCCAATCTCTCATGGCATGTAAGGTTTCTGCTGAAAGTTTCATTGTTAGCCTGATGGCAGTTCCTTTGTACATGATCTGCCCCTTCTCCATTGCTGGCTCTAAGATTTTTTCTTTTGCATTGACTTTGGAGAATCTTATGAGCATGTCAACCTCTCTAGTGAAGTTGAGGAAATTTTTGTGGACAATATCCTGAAATATGTTTTCCAAGTTGCTTGTTCTCTCTCCATCTTTTTCAGGAATGCCAATAAGTCGTAGGTTTGGTTTCTTAACATAATCCCATATTTCTAAGATATTTTGTTCATTTTTATAAATTATTTTTTCTTTATTGTTGTCTGCCTGCATTGATTTGAAGGAGCTGTCTTCAAGCCCTGAGATTCTTTCCTCAACTTGGTTTACTCTGTTATCAGTGCTTCCAATTGCATTCTGAAATTCCTGTGGTAAATTTCTCATTTCCAGAAATTCAGTTTGGTTCTTTGTTAAAATGGCTATCACATCTTTCAACTCTTGGACCATTTCACTGTTTTCCTTGGATTGGGTTTCAACCTTCTCCTATATCTTGATGAGCTTCCTTGCTATCCAAATTCTGAATTCTATATCTGTCATTTCAGATATTTCAGGCTGGTTGAGAACTGTAGCTGGGGAGCTAATATGGTAGTTTGGAGGTTAAAAAATGCTCTGGCTTTCAGAGTTGCCAGAATTCTTGCACTGGTTCCTTCTCATCTGTGTGAGCTGATGTTCTTTTAATCTTTTGGATAGGACTTTTTGCTTCTTTGGATCTATATCCCCACCCAAATCTCATATTGAATTGGAATCCTCAGTTTTGGAGGCAGGTCCTGGTGGGAGGTGATTGGATAATGGAGATGTTTTCCACGAATGATTTAGCACCATCTCTCTTGGCTCTGTCCTCATAATACTGACTGAGTTCTTGTGAGATCTGGCTGTTTAAAGTGTGTAGCACATCCCCCATCTCTTTATTGCTCTTGTTCCTGCCACATAAGAAGCTTGCTCCCCCTTTGCCTTCCATCATGATTGGAAGCTTCCTGAAGTTCGGCCCTACCCACCCCACCAGAATCAGAAGCCACTATGTTGCCTGAACAGCCAGCTGAACCATGAGCCAATTAAACCTTTTTTCTTCATAAATTACAGTCTCAGGTATGTCTTTATATCAATGTGAGAATGGACTAATACAATGCCCTTGAGGATTTGGCTGTGGCGTAAGTTGGATTTAGTTGACTGGCTTCATATCTGGATGTTTCCAGAGGCCCAAGGCTCAGCTCATCACTCCTGGACTGGGTGTTCTAACCCAGGAGGGCTGGGAGCAGGCCCACAGCTTTGTTCTGGGGCCTCTTGAGGTTAAAGCACGGGCTGTGCGGGAGCGTTTGAGGTGTTTCCAGTCTGTTGGCAACAACACTTGACTGGAGCTTCTGGCAAAAGTGCTCTGGCAGGGCAGTGGTGGGCCCCTGTGTGCATGTATTCCAGTGAGGTGGGGACAGGGGGATGCTATGAGTGAGTGCACATCAATGTGGGAAGGCTGCAGGTAGGTGCACGCTGGCAAGATGCAAAAGTGCTCCAATGGGTATGCAGCATCTGCCAGTGAGAGAACTATTGTGGTGGCCACTGACAAGCACTTTGGCTGGGCAACTGAGGCTGGGCTGCCTGTGGTTGCAGCCAGGCAAGGACCCTGAGAGAGGCCAGCAGACTGGGGTGTGCTCAAATCAGACTGCGTGGACAAAACAACCCCACTGTCTCCAGGTCCAGCAGCTAACAAAGGCTAAAGTCACCTGAAAGAGTATGGTGAGCCTTGTGGGACGAGTGTCCATGGCCATGCTCCACTATAGACGTTCCCATGTCAAACCCTCTGGGCTCCTTCCAGGCTGGAATTCTGTTTCTGCCAACTCTCCAGCCAATTATCACTGGCAGCTCAAATGTCATGGCAGTTGTGGGACCTCCCATAGCTAGGATCCCAGAAGTCCATGGTGAAGGTGAGCCACTCCATGCCTATTTCACTCACCCTTTCCTTAGGAGCCTCTTGGGCCCAGAAATGAGTCCTCGTGCTCGGCAACCCCCTGCAGTGTTCCCAACTTTCTCTACTTTCAGCCTATGATCTGTATCCTTTTTATGTCCACTCTCCATACCTTCTTTCCAAAGACCTGTTCAGAGTATGTTGGTCTCCTTGATAGTCTGGTCTCTTTCAGTGGGAGAATTTCTTCCTGGCTGTATCTAGTTGGCCATCTTGGCTCCCTAAAAAAATTGACAGTGATTTTTGATACTTAGACCAAAGTGATTCTAAAACAAACTATGTTTATTTCTGAGCAAAAATTTCAGGATGACACCCTTTTCCTTTATTTACAAAATAGATCTCCAGCCCCCATCCTGTGCACAGAATACCTGGGCAGGATATGTATCTGTGGAGAGAAAGAAAGGCCACTTAGGGTTGGATGTCCTTTTTTCCCCCCTGGGCCTTCTCATCTCATCTTAACTGAATGACTGCTCTTTAATAAGTTAGGTATCTCTAATGTTCAAAAGAAATTTTATTCCTAAGAAAAGGGGACTAGAATTAAAACTGTGCTATGTTACAATATTGTCCATAGCTTATTATCTCCTCATCACCTAATTCCTTCTCCTCACTTTCTAATAGTTTTAATTTTCACTTGGATATCCATGGGGATTCTGAAGCACTGATTCCACTCCCAGCTCTGTAGAGATGGAGCACTTCCCTAAGACAATCAGCACATGACGTCCCTGCCCCCTCTCTCCTTTACAATAGTGATTAGTTTAGGTATTGGCAGATGTTTTTAGCAGGAAAATTAACTACTAGGGTTTCTATTGAGACTTCTGGGTCAAAAATAATCATTCCTTCCAGGATCTTCATAAAGACACATTTGACCCCAGAAACTGGTGCAGCTATTTTGAGACTAGAAAAGCAGACAATATTATGCTGAAGCTGATAACATAAAACAGAGCAGTAGAAGGAAACTGACTCCATGGCAACATCACTGAGCTGCTGGAATGATCTCTTCCTGAAGCCAGCATGAGCCACAGGTTTTTCATATATATAAGGCAATGCATTTCCTTCAATATAGAAATCAGTCTGATGTGTGTTTTCTGTTCCTTGCAACCAAAAGTATCCTCAGTAATATAATTCCCTTAAAAGCAAGAGTTTTCTTTCAAGAATTATTGAACTCCATTAAATCTTGTATTAGCACTTCCTAATCATATAAGTTAATTGCTTTCTAAATAACCTGTGCTTTTTTAAAGGGCTGAGTTTCATTTACTTTGGTTATATCAGTCAAGACTGTCAAATGCCTGTCTCAGACACTGATGACACCCACTGCTATAGAATTATGGTCCTGTTCTCCAGGTGCATATATAGATGTTCCATACACTCCTGAGCCCAGGATTCTGGCTCTGATGTTTCTCTGAGCACCTGTGCGCTGAATACTGGGACCATCACTGCCACAAAAATGCCTGTGCCCTGGAACCAGTGCTGCTGTGGTTACCAGCATGCCCTTGTAACAGACCCAGCACCAAGAGGATGCCTTTGGCTAGGACTCCCCACAGTGTCCTAGGAGGCCCCAGGAAAAAGAATAGCAGGAGGACCACAGCAGTCTTTGACACCAAGGCCCTCTAAAACTTTCATCACTGCTGCTGCCTTCAAATACATCTACAACCTTGGCCACTGAGGACCCCTACAGTCCTGTCAAATGTTGATTACAGCTGATGGAACTGCACAGACTATGCCACCACATCCTATTCACTTAGCATAGCACTCACCCACAAATGAAAGTATTTCCCCACAAATCCAGCCCATCAGTCTTGAAGAGATGACTGCTCCCTCAAATGCACAGATATCATTGCAAGGTCATAAACACATACACAAAGGAAAAATGACATCACCAAAGGACCACTGTAATTTTCCAATGCGAAACCCTAAAGAATTAGAGATCTATAAGCTTCCTAAAAAGGAATTAAAAATAATTATTTTAGAGAAGCTCAGCAAGATACAAGAGAACTCAATAATACCAATCAGAACAACAATATATAAATAAAACTGGAAGTGAAGCAAAGAGATGGAAAGATCAAAAGAAAGCAAACATAAATCCTGGAGCTGAAAAATACAGTGAATCAACTGAAAAAATGCAACAGAGAACTTCAACAGCAGACTCAACCAAACAGAAGAAAGAATCTCTGAGATTGAAGATAGGTTTTTTGAAATTATCCAGACTAAGGAGAAAAAAATTGAAAAGAGTAAAGTAAACCTATGGGACTTAAGGGACACTAATAATGAAACCAATGTATGCATCATAAAAGTCTCAGAAGGAGGATTGAGAAAGGGGAAGAAACCTTATTTAAATAAATTATGGCTCAAATTTTCCCAAACCCTTAGATATGGACATTTACACCTGTGAAACTCAAATGTCTCCAAACATGTTCAACCGAAAGAGAACTTCACCATGACACCTTATAATCAAATTGCCAAAAGTCAAAGACAAAGAAATTTAAAAGCAGCAAGAGAAAAGTGACTTGTCACATACAAGAGAACCTTTATAAAACTATATTGGACTTTTCAGGAGAAACTTCATAGGCCAGAAAAGAATGAGATGATATATTCAAATTACTGAAAGAAAAAACACTCTGAAAACCAGTAATATCATATCTGGCAAAGCTGTCCTTCAAAACTGAAGATGAGATAAAGATATTTCCAGAAAAACAAAGCTGAAGGAGTTCATCACTACTATACCTGCCTTATAAGAAATGCTAAAGGCACTTCTTCAAGCTTAAATGAAAGGACACAAATTAATAACATAAAAATGCATGAAAGTATAAAACCCACTGGTCGTGGTAAATATATAGTCAAAATCAGAATATTATAATCCAATAATGGTGTTACATAAATATGTTTTAACTCCAGAAAAAAAGATTAAACACAAAAGTATTAAAAATAACTGGCCGGGCACGGTGGCTCACGCTTGTAATCCCAGCACTTTGGGAGGCCAAGGCGGGTGGATCACGAGGTCAGGAGATCGAGACCACGGTGAAACCCCGTCTCTACTAAAAATACAAAAAAAAATTAGCCGGGCGTGGTGGCGGGCGCCTGTAGTCCCAGCTACTCGGAGAGGCTGAGGCAGGAGAATGGCGTGAACCCGGGAGGCGGAGCTTGCAGTGAGCCGAGATTGCGCCACTGCACTCCAGCCTGGGCGACAGAGCGAGACTCCGTCTCAAAAAAAAAAAAAAAAAAAAAAAAAAGATAACTATAGCTACAATATTTTGTTAAGAGATAGATAATATAAAAAGCAGTAAATTGTGACATCAAAAACATATAATGCATGTGGGGGTAGGAGAAAAGTAAAATGTAGAGTTTCCGTAGGCAAATGAAGTTAAATTGAGTGCACCCTTGATAGGTATGCAGTATAGTGTAGTACTGGTTTTATTAGGTTAAAATATATTGCTATAAGTATGTTTTCTGTAAGACTCATAGTGACCACAAAGCTAAAAGCTATAGTAGACGCACAAGAGATAAAGAGAAATGAATTAAAGTATACCACTACAAAAACTAATCATATCAGAAAGGAAGATAGCAAGAGAGGAACAAAGGAACTAAGGAACTATGAAACAGAAAATTTTTACAAAATGGCAATAATGAGTTCTTACCTATAATTAATTACTTTGCATGTAAATGGATTGAATTATGTAGTCAAAAGTCATACATAATAACTGAATTGGTAAAAAAAAAAAAAAGCAAACAAACAAAAACAATACCCAGCTATATATTGCCTATAAAATGCTCCCTTGAGGACACATATAGGCTGAAAGTGAAGGAGATGGAAAAAGATATTCCATGTAAATGTAAACCAAAAGACAGCAGGGTTAGCTCTGATTAGACAAACTAGACATTAATTCAGAAACTGTAAAATGAGACAAAGAAGGTCATTATATAATGATAAAGGGATAAATTCATCAAGAGGGTATAACAATTGTAAATATATGTGTACCCAACATCAGAGCACCTGAATATACAAAGCAAATATTAACAGAACTAAAGGGATAAATATCAATGCAATAATAGTAAGGGACTTAAATACCCCACTTTCAACAATAGAGAGATCATCCAAGCAGAAAATCAATAAGGAAACATTGGACTTGAACTACATTTTAGACCAAATGGACCTAACAGACATATACAGAACATTTCATCCAACAGCAGCAGCATATACATTCTTCTCAAGCACCTACGTCTAGTGCTATGACATTCTCCAAGATAGGTCGTATAGTAGACCATAAAAAATTTAAGAAAGTTGAAGGCATATCAAGTGCCCTTTCTTACCACAGTGGTATGAAACTAGAAATCAATAACAGGAGGAAAACTGGAACATTCACAAATATATGGAAATTAAACAACATAATACTGAATAACAATGAGCCAAAGAAGACATAACACTTTGTTTACATTTTGAGACAAGTAAAAATGGAAACACATCTGATATGGTATGGATGTGTGTCCTCTCAAAATCTCACGTTGAAATGTGATCTTCAGTATTGGAGGTGGCCCTATTGGGAGATGTTTGGATAATGAGGGGAAATACCCCATGAATGGCTTGGGGCCTTTCTGTGGCAATGAACTACTGCAAGATCTGATTGTTAAAAAGAGTTTGGGACCTCTCCCATTTCTCTCTTGCATTCTCTCTCCCTGTGTTGCATGCTGGCTCCCCTTCACCTTCTTCCATGATTGTAAGCCTCCTGAGGCCCTCACCAGAAGCAGATGCTGGCACTATGCTTCATGTACAGCCTGCAGAACCATGAGCCAAATAAGCCTCTTTTCTTTATAAATTCACTAGTCTCAAGTATTCCTTCATAGCAACACAAATGAACTAACACAACAACATACCAAAACTTACAGAATGCATCAAACACAATTCTAAGAGGGAAGTATATAGCAATAAACACCTACATTAAGAATAAAGAAAGACCTCAAATAAACAATGTAAATTTACACCTCAAGGAACTAGATAAAGAAGAACAAATGAAGACAAAGTTAGCAGACATATGGAAATAAAGCTCAAAGCAGAAATAAATGAAATAGAGACTAGAAAAACAATTTTAAAAGTCAACAAAAAGGTTTTTCAGTTAAAAAATTAAGTCTTGAGAAATGATATACCTTCTGGTAGACTGATGAAAAGAGAGAGAAGACAAATCAGAAGTGAAGGAGGATGACAGATAACACATAGGATCATAAGAGATTACTATGTGCATTTAAATAAAACCAGTTAGATAACCTAGAAAAACTAGATTAATTTCCAGAAACATAAAACCTACCAAGAATGAATTATAAAGAAATAGAAAATCTTAACAGACCAACAAGTAAGGAGATTGAATCACAAATTAAAAGTCTCCCATCAAAGAAAAGCCCATGAACTGTTTCCCTTCTGAATTTTACTGAACATTTAAAGAATTAATACAAATTCTTTTCCAACTCTTAGAAAAAATTGAAGAGAGAACACTTCCAAACTCATTTTACAAAGCATTACCCTGACACGAAAGTCAGACAAGGACACTACAAGAAAAGAAAACTACAGGTCCATATTCCTGATGAACATAAATGCAAAGCTTCTACAGAAAAAAAAATACTAGCACCTGTATTCAACAGCGAATTAAAAGGATCATACACCATGATCAAGTAGTATTTATCCCTTGGATGCAAGGGTGGTCCAACCTATGCAAATGAAGAATGTCATATACCACATTAACAAAATGAAAAGCAAAAATTATATTATTATATCAATGGATGCAGAAAGAGCATTTGACAAAACTTATCTTTTCATGATAAAAAACTGTCAACAAATCGAGTATAGAAGGAAAGTACCTCCACATAATAAAGGCCATATATGACAAGCCCACAGCTAACATCATACTCAATGGTTAAAGATTAGAAACTTTTCTCTATGACCAGGAACAAGACAAGGATGCCACTTCTGCTGCTTGTATTTGACATAGTACTGGAAGTTGTAGCCAGAGCAATTAGGCAAAAAAAGAAATAAAAGAAATCCAAATTAGAAAGGAAGAAGTAAAATTATGACTGTTCACAGATGATATGATCTTATATTTACAATCCACTGCCCCCAAAACACTGTTAGAACTAATAAATGAACTCAACAAAGTAGCAGGATACAGTATGAACACACAAAAAATCCACTGCATTTTTATATACTAACTGAACAATCTGACAAGGAAACTATGAAAGCAAACCCATTTATAATAGCATAAAATGAATAAAATAATTAGGAATTAGCTAAACCAAGAAGGTGAAAGACTTATACACTGAAAACTATAAAACATTGCTGATAGAAATTAAAGACATAGATAAATAGATACATATCCCATGTTTCTGGATTGGAAGACTTAATAATGTTAAAGATGCCAGTGCTACCCAAAGAAGTCTACAGATTCAATGTAATCGCAATGATGTTATTTTTTTTTGGCAGAAATAGAAAAGCCTATTCTGAAATTTATATAAAATTTCAAGGACCCCAAGTAGCCAAAACAATCTTGAAAGAGAAGAACAAAATGGAGGACTCTCGTTTTCTGATTGCAAAACTTACTACAAAGCTGCAGTAATTAAAACAGTGTTCTATTGACATAAAGATAGACATGTAGACCAATACAATAGAATAGAGAGCCCAGAAATAAACCCTGGAATATGTGGTCAAATGATTTTTGACAAAGATGCTAAGACCATTCAATGGGAAAGGGGCAGTCTTTTCAATGAATGGCGCTGGGAAAACTAAATATTTACATGCAAAAGAATGAAGTTGGACCCTTATAACCTAATACCATACACCAAAATTAACTCAAAATA
Organism: Symphalangus syndactylus; assembly: GCF_028878055.3. Taxonomy (NCBI): domain Eukaryota; kingdom Metazoa; phylum Chordata; class Mammalia; order Primates; family Hylobatidae; genus Symphalangus; species Symphalangus syndactylus. The sequence continues at coordinate 20,402,028 of NC_072445.2, read as the reverse complement.
AAATAAATACTTAAAACTATAAAAATCTTAGAAGAAAAACAGAGCACAAGCTTTATGACATTGGATTTGGCATTAATTTTTGGATATGACACCAAAGGCACAAACAACAAATGAAAAAGACAAAATTGGACTTTATGAAAATTTAAAAATTTTGTGCATCAAAAGACAGTATCAACAAAACAAAAAGGCAACACACAGAATGGGGTAAAATATTTGCAAATTACATATCTGATAAGGGTATTAGTATCCATTATGCATAGAGAACTTCTAAAACTCAACAACAAAATAACCCAATTCAGAAATGAGCAAAGAACTTAAATAGACATTTCTCCAGAGAACATACACAAATGGACAGTAAGCACATGAAAAGATGCTCAACATCACTAATCACTAGGGAAATGCAAATCAAAACTCCATTGAAATACCACCTTATACCTGTGAAAGTTGATTATACAAAATGAAGTCGTTTATGTCATACCCAACTAAAATGAGCCAAGAAGCCATCAGAAAAACACTAAGGTTACATACACCTGTTTTTTTTTAAATGTCTTATAAGCTCAATCCAGATCTGAATGGACCTAACCGTAATTTCAAGACTACAAGTCCCACCTGGCAACTGCTGAAATTCACCTATCAGAGCTCACTAGCTCTTGTAAGATGCTTCCAGCACCAGTGAACTTTCTCTCAAGACAATTTGTATAACCTTCCCTTGCCCCAGTAAACCTTAACCATTTCTTTGGTCTGTGGACAGAGGCCACCCTAGTCTGTGTGTGTGCCCTGAATTGCAATTCTATTCCTTATATATTCCAAACAAAACCTCTTGCTTAGAGATTCATCTCTATATATTTTTGAGTTGGCATATCCCTTAGAATGACTACTGTAAACAAAGGAAATAACAAGTGTTGGTGAGGATGTGGAGAAATTGGAACCTTTGTGCATTATTGGTGGGAATGTAAAATGGAACAGCTGCTATGGAAAACAGTATGGCAGTTCTTCAAGCATTTAAAAAAACTGCTGTATGATCCAGCAATTCCACTTCTGGATATATATCCAAAGGAAACAAAATCAGTATCTCAAAAGAAATATTTGCCCTCCTAGGCTCATTGCAGCATTAATCACAATAGCCAAAATATTAAAACAACCTAAGTGTTGGTTGATGAATGGATAAAAAAGTTATATATATATATATGGAATATTTTTCAGCCTTACAAAAGGAAATCTTGCCATTTGTAGCAACATGAGTCAACCTGAAAGACATTATACTAAGTGAAATAAGCCACACACAGAAAGACAAATCCTACATAAAGTCATCTATATGTGTAATCTTAAAATTTGAACTCATTGAAACAGTGAGTAGAATTGTGGTTACCAGGGGTTGGGGGATTGGAGATATCAGGCAGAGAGTACAAGCTTTCAGTTACAAGATTAATAAGTTCTGGAGACCTAATGGACAATATGGTCACTATAATTAATAATAATGTATTGTACAATTGACAGTTGCTAAGAGAACAGATCTTAAGTTTTCTCACCCCCACTTCTCCCAAACACACAAAAGGGTAACCACATGAGGTGATGGATGTGTTAATTAGGTTGACTGTGGTAATCATTTCACAATGTGTGTGTATGTGTATATATGGGTACATGTATATATGTGTGCGTGTATATATATGTGTGTATATATATATATATATATAAAGTCATCTCATTTTGTGCTTTAAATATATATAATTCTTATTTACTTATATTTTGAGGTCAATCTTACCTCAATAAGCTATAAATAAAATAAACCATAAGATCATTTCTATTTTGCAAGTACTTAAACTTAATTAAGTCAGTACTATTCCTCTGCCCCTTTTCCTTAATAAGAAGCTGATATAGTTAGGCTTTGTGTCCCCACCCAGATCTCATTGTGAATTGTAATCCGTACAATCCCCATAATCCCCATGTGTCAAGGGAGAGACCAGGTGGAGATAATTGAATCACAGGAGTGGTTTCCCCGGTGCTGTTCTCGTGATAGTGAGTGAGTTCTCACGAGAAATGATGGTTTTATAAAGGACTGTTCCCCCTTTGCTCGCACTTCTTCCTGCCGCTTTATGAAGAAGGTGCCTTCCTTCCCCTCCACCTTCTACCATGATTGTAAGTGTCCTGAGGCTTCCCCAACCGTGCTGAACTGTGAGTCAATTGAGCCTCTTTCCTTTATAGATTGTCCAGTCTTGGGCAGTCCTTTATAGCAGTATAAAAATGGACTAATACAGAATGTTTAAAAAGAGATAGCCAAACTATTAGCTCATAGCTCATTTATATGGAAATTTTATTTCTAGGAGGAGTAACCACAGGATCACCATTAGAACAATCCTGGCTGCAGTCAGGAAAACAATAGCTTCAGAGCATGCACTCCTAGTAAGAGCCACTTACAATCTTCCTACTGAAACAGAAAACAGTATCTCAAATCGAGAAGGGCTGAGGTTCTCCAGTTCTTCATTCTTGCTGTCCCATTTGCTCTTGTGACTGAGCATCAATGAGTTTGCTGTCAGATGTGCATAGAGGCCAATACCATGGCACTGGCTTTTGAGAAAAGAAAATCTTTATTTCAGGTCAACTGGCAAGGAGACAGGAGGAAATGCTCAAATCTGTCTCCCCAAGCTGGAGGCTGGGGTAGGTTTCATAAGCATAGGGTAATGATGTGTGATCTGATTGGATCTTAACAATGAGGTGATGTTGGGAAGCATGATCTGACTGGATCCTGCCATGGGTGATGACAGTGCTGTATCTGATTGGATCCTGGATCCTGCAATGTGGTGTATGCTGTTTAATTCAGTCCCTGCTCCTTGGTCCAAGCACTTAATCCCTCTGTGGTTGCACAGTTGGTTATCTGGGCATGCCCTGGTTACATGACCTTCATCCTGGGGGTCCATGGCAACTGAAAAGCAACTCACAACATTGTTACATAAACGTCTACACCAGGTTCGTTTGATGTGGTTACACTTTCTCATCTCCTTTTTTTATTTTATATAGTTCCCATTTTCTTCTTTTTTTTATGTTTTCTTCTTTTCCTTCTCATTCAGCTTACCCTTATCCCTTTCTTCTCTTCCCATTTTATTCTATTTTTTCTATATTTAATATAAAACATCTACCTTTCCACTCTACCAGATTATGCTTTCACCAGTATTCCCAATCAAAAGTTTGGTACCCCAGACATAATGTTGCATGTGTAATGGAGATATTCTTTATAATTTTAATGTTGTGTGCTAAAATTAAAAGATTTGGCAAACTGCATCTTCTAACATGTTTTTTTTCCTCATTTTCCTTGACAAGTTCCTCTAGATCAGTATTCTCAAAATGTGGTCCCCAGACCACTAGTATTAACATTACCAGGAAACTCGTAATAAATGCAAGTTCCTGGGCCCAGTCCCAGATCTCCTGACTCAGAAACTTTGGGGGTGGGGCCCAGCAATCTGTTTTAACAAGCCCTCCAGGTGATTCTGATGCACTAAAATTTGAGAATCACAGGTGCTAGATTATTTTGCCTCCTGCTACCATATTGATTTTATTTTCCTAAAAGATTTCTCAGAGGGATGAGGTTGCTGTACTTCCGCTTTAACTTGATAGCTGTGCTTCAATGAATGATGCCTATGAAACTATGTCTGTATGCTACCTTCTCTGAATTCCAGGGCAAGATCATTCTATTTTCATAAGCTGCAGCTGGTAGCAACTAGGAATATACTTCAGACCTGTTGCTCCTGGCAACGTGACAGCTTTCCAGCACATGCTGGCATTATCTACAATGACTTCTAGGAGGAAAAAAGAGAGAGATGTTCTCTTTAAAAGTGACAGGGGTATTCAGTCTCAAAATCAAGACATCTAAAATTAAAATCATCAATTTTCCCCAATACTAGCATTCCTTCAGTACTCTCTCTCCTCCTATCACCGCTCTCTTAGACACCTGGGTTTTTGGAGTTATCCTTTACCCCTCCTTCCTTCTGGCCTTCCGTGTACATTCTCCACTCCTTTAAAACTAGGTCTCCTCGGCCAGGTGCAGTGGCTCACACCTGTAATCCCAGCATTTTGGGAGGTCAAGATGGGCGGATCACTTGAGGTTAGGAGTTTGTGACCAGCCTGACCACCAGCCTGACCAACATGGTGAAACCTCGTCTCTACTAAAAATACGAAAAAATTACTTGGGTGTAATGGCGGGTGCCTGTAATCCCAGCTACTTGGGAGACTGAGGCAGGAGAGAATAGCTTGAACCCCTGAGGCAGAGATCGCAGTGAGCCGAGATCACACCACTGCATTTCAGCCTGGGCAACAGAGCGAGACTCTGTCTCTAAATAAAATAAAATAAAACAAAAAACAAACTAGGTCTCCTTCACCTCAGCATCAGATGACTATTATCATTGCCTAACCCTTCTCCCTGACTGTATTATCTCTTATTTTAGTCCATCTTACTCACTACATACAGATCAGTTTTCCTTAAATAATAATCTCTGATTGTCACTCTCTCCTTGAGATTCTGGTGCCACTACCTGCTGGCCAAACTCATTAGCCTAGAACTCCGAGCCCTCCATAGTCTGACACCAGCCTTACCTTTCTAAACATCTGAGAATGTCCTCCCCAGAGTGTCTACTTGCTGTTCCTTACTACAGAGCGTCCACTCCTCCCCTTGCCCATGTTTTCTGCTGGCTCTGAAATGCTCTCACCCAACAAGTCTACTTATTTAAAGGTTCTTTTGCCCTCATGGTGTAGCCCAAGTTTCACCTCCATATAAAGTCAGTGTTAATCATGCCAGGTAATAGAGTGCCCTCCAGACACCAAATTTTATTTCCCTTGTTTCTACCTTCCTCTATATATTATTGTGACCTCTTCCGTCTCTCCATGTGCATTGCTAGCATTGTGTTGTGTAGGTCTTGGTGTTCTCAATGCCTGTGTAGCTTTCCTTAATGAAGTATTTAAATACAAATGCAGAAAATATGCAAGTACCAAGTATTTAAAAAATTTTCAACATGTTTATATTTTAATAAGCTTTATTAGTAGATGTGTAATGTTGTTCTTGTAAGTGTAAAAGATAAATCTGTCATAAACAATGTGCCTCATTATTTTCACTGTTTTGACATTAGAAGTATTAAGAAAACATTACTTACCTGAACATAGCTTAGCTTGCTTCTGAAGAGCTTCTGTAAAAATACGAATTTACAAGGCCCGTTTTCTTTGACATAAAAAGCTTTCTATGTCCTAGGTATGTATGTGTCAGTTTCTGGTATTTTACACATTGAACAAAATACAGTGACATAGTAAAGGCTTTAAAAAACAGCATTTTTTTTTTTTTTGCCACTGTAAAGAAAAAAACTTTAGTGGTGAATTGAGGTAATTCTATTAGAATATCCAAATATTTGGATTTGAAGGAAATTCAACTTTTCCTTTAAGATATCAAAATCTTAATGTAATATAAATATCAATACTATCTTAATAGCTAGTTATTAATTTAATAATTAAACTAACACTAAAAAATAGAAAAGAAAAATATTAAGCCACACAAATTCAAAATGTACATTATGAATTGGCCAAAAGCCTGAGCGATCATTTATCTTTAAGGGAAATGTAGTTTTATCATTTTTAAGAACATCACAAGACTAAAATTAATTAAGGAAATTCTGCCTTACAGATTATAACAGAAAATTATTTTAATACATTGATAAATATTATTTCTAATCTTTTTTGAAATTTTTTATTATTCATTCTGTCCCTCATTCTACTTTCTCTATAGATTTTTTCTAACATATTTTTCTGCTTCAAACTTTTAAAAATTTATTTATTTATTTGTTTATCTTATTTATTTTTTAATGGAGAGGAGGTTTCACCATGTTGTCCAGACTGGTCTCCAACTCCTGAGCTCAAGTGATACACCTGCTTCAGCCTCCCAAAGTACTGGGATTATAGGCATGAGCCACCATGCCTGGCCTTTAAAATGTATTTATTTTAAATGACAAGTAAAAATTATGATGTACGATATGATGTTTTGAATATGTACATGTTGTAAAATGGCTAAGTTAAGCTGTTTAACATAGGCATTATGTCACAACTTTTTTTTTGAGGTGAGAACACTTAAAATCTACTCTCTTAGTCTGGACACAGTGGCTCATGCCTATAATCCCAGCACTTTGGGAGGCCAAGGTGGGCGGATCACCTGAGGTCAGGAGTTCGAGACCAGCCTGGCCAACATGGCGAAACCCCATCTGTACTAAAAATACAAAAATTAGCCTGGTGTGGTGGCAGGCGCCTGTAATCCCAGCTACTCAGGAGGCTGAGGGGGGAGAATCACTTGAACCCAGGAAGCGGAGGTTGCAGTGAGCCAAGATTGTACCACTGCACTCCAGCTTGGGCAACAGAGTGAGACTGTCTCAAAAAACAAACAAACAAACAAACTACTGTCTTAGCAACTTTCATATTGTCATTAACTGTAGCCACCATGATATACAATCAGTATATTGAACTTATTCCTCCTGTCTAACTTAAATGTGTCCCTTGAATAACATCTCCCCAACTCCCCTAACCCCAGCCTTTGGTAACCACTATTTCTAATTATTTCTAATCAAAATATACACGGTATTTCTAAAATGTTTAATATTGTGCTCTTAACTTATGAACGTTGATCTTGTTTGCATTTCTCATTTGCTTAGCAAATTATTTTAGGGATCCAGGAAGTATTTATTGAATACCTCCTGTATATTGTAATAATGCTTCGAGAAGCCCCGTTTCCATACCTAGGTATAATTGTTCAATCAGCACCATCTATTGAGGGGCACTTTCATTATTAAAGTCCCAACACTGTCACATGGCACATTCAAATCCCCCTTGAACCGGCTCCTCCTGCACTGTCCAGCTTCATCTCTCATCACCTCACCTTCTGCATGGATTCAACAACTTGCAGGTCCCTAGATACTATTTTTCTTCTAAGTCCGTCCCTTGGAATGGATTTTCTCTCTGCGAAGTGTAGCTGCTTCACTTGCGCAGCTCCCACACAGCACCCTCAAATTGTTGACTGTCTTTCTCACTTGTTGCAGTGCCTCTAGGGACTTGAGAGGAAGAGTGGCAGAGGCCTTTTATCCCAGGATGCTGAACTCAGAGAAGTTGGAAATCACTGCACTGGTCAATAGCAAGCTAATATTAGAGAAGGGCTTAAAACAATGATAAGGAGATAGGATTTATTTGAATAAAGCAAGGAACCTACAAAACTATTCTATAATTCACAAATACAAAATTAGCCAGCATTTTTCTAGAGCTGCCAAGTAAACATTGAATGCTAGGAAGTCATTACTTCCTAATAGTCTACCAAACATGAAATGCCAACTTAGTTATTTGAAAAAGTGAGCTCATTTAATTTACTTGTAGGAAGGGAGCTAAGTACTGAAAAGAAGTGGTTACTTTATGTAAGTGGGAGCTTGATGTCTAATTTCACATATTGGTGCTTTTTGCCTTCTTTCCATTTGATAGGCTGGCTCACACCTTCCATGAAACACTTTATTTATGGGGTTGCAGACACACCACCTTCCTTTATTATTCTACCCTTTGGCCTGCTTCTTCCCCATCTCCTTTGCTCATCTTCCTCAATTTCCTGACTTCCAAATTCTGCATTATCTCAGGGCTGCTTCCATAGATTTTTTTTTAATCAAGTCTATTTAACTCACTCTCTAAGTTATCTCATACTGCCGCATGGCTTTAAATAATTGTCTAAATAATGATGACTCTTATATTTATAAATCTTCTATCTCTGACCCTGAATGAATCCTTCCTAATCATGGGGCTCATTACTTAGCTTCCATTCAACATCTCCCTTGGATGTCTAAAAGGCACTGGTCTATAGAGAGCTGTACTTAAGTCCAAAACTGAGCTCCAGATTACAATTCCCTCAACCTCCTCTTCCTTCAATCTTCCCCATTTCTGAGGTAAATAACAGCTGTATCCTTGCATTTCCTCAAGTCGAAAACTTTGGAGTCATCCTTGATTCCTTTATATTCTTCACATGTATAATGTAAACCATCAGTCCATCCTACAAAATATATCCAGACTCTAACTATGGCTTACAACTATTTCTACCATCCTGGTCTAAGTCATCACTTTCTATTGTCTGGAAAATTGTAGTGGCTTTCTTATCACTCTTTTCACTTCCGTCCATCTCACCCTATAGTTTATTCTCAGTGTAGCAACTGAAGGACCCTTTCAGAGCTTGTCATACTTCTCAAAACTGTCCAGTAGCTTCCCATCTCAACACTAGCCTTCTCATCATTTCTCATTCTTCTAACTCTGGGTTTTTGCACCTTTTATGGCTCACTCTCTTGTTTTATTCTAGGGTCTGATAAAATGTCACCTCATCAGAGAGGCCTTCCTTCTCTAAAATATTTTAGCCCACACCTCCATCAACTTTCTTTCCTGTTCTTATTTATTGTTCTAGAATGCATTCTACTAGAATTTAAGCTTCATGAGAACATGAATATTGTTTTTGTTTACTGGGGTGACTTCAGTGCTTCGAAGTATATAAACCACCTAAGGACACAATAAACATTGAATGAATGAATGAATGAATGAGGGTCTTATTTTATTGTTAGAACTCTTAGTGTATAATCTAAGTGTCACTTTACTGTTCCCATAAAAGTCACTTTTTTTCAACGGAGAAGAGAGAAAAGACAGGTGTGTTACATTCACAACCTAGTTATCCATTCAAATTTGACCCTTGGTGTTCTGCAGTCTGAGCTCCCAGTACCTCCACGTGCTACCACCCACATCACTGAAAATGAGATGCTGCTTTTTTCAGATCATCTCCAGCAGAGGGATGAAAGTGAGGCTACTCATGCTTCCTGCCATTATATCACCTCTTTACTTTCCACTGCACTATCACACAAGATAGTGTAAATGTATCAGTTCTTATGGAATTTTTAGGGTAAACAAATTACAGCATAGGTAGGGAAATATTAAAATTGTACATAAAATGTTTCTTTTCCTATAATCCTAGAGAAAAGTACTTAAATTGAGCACTTCACAGAAGATTCCTTTTTCCTAACCTTATATGCCTTTACATGGCAATGTGTTTGTCTCTTTTGCAAAATAGTCACAGAGCAGCTGTCCTCCTTTTAGTCTCATCCTTCCTCTGAGAAGCTGATTTTACTCCAAGATATATCACCACCCTTCCTCCCTAGGTCATTTCTCAGACTGAGTATGGAGTAACATGAGGGGCTTTAGCAGGACTGTCCATGGTTGTCCTTGGGACTTGAGTTCCTCAAAACTGTTCATGGTGGGCACAGGCACACTATGTTCCTTAAGACCTGCCCAAATATTAATTCTTTAAATTTTCTACTGAATAAATGGTTGATTGTCATTTCAACATCAGTCTCTTTCTCTCTTTTACATATTTCCCAAAGACAATCATCTTTTTTTTTTTTTTTTTTTTTTTTTTTGAGACGGAGTCTTGCTCTGTCACCAGGTTGGAGTTCAGTGGTGTGATCTCGGCTCACTGCAACCTCCGCTTCCCAGGTTCACGCAATTCTCCTGCCTCAGCCTCCAGAGTAGCTGGGATTACAGGCACGTGCCACCATGCCCAGCTAATTTTTCTATTTTTAGTAGAGACGGGGTTTCACCATGTTGGTCAGGCTGGTCTCGATCTAATGACCTCGTGATCCACCCACCTCGGCCTCCCAAAGTGCTGGGATTACAGGCATGAGCCACCGTGCCCGGCCGACAATCACCTTTTTTCCTAATGCATGCTATCATCTAAATCCTTACGGAGAAAATTAAATATTTACCCCCAGATTACTTAGACTGGTCTCTCTCATGGTAAAATTAGTGCATTATTAGAAAGAATAGTGATATAGTTTGCCTCTGCATCCCCACCCAAATCTCACATTGAACTATAATCTCCACATTTGGAGGAGGAGGGTCCTGGTGAGAGGTGATTGAATCATGGGGGTGAACTTCCCCCTTGATGTTCGTGATAGTGAATGAGTTTTCACAAGATATGATGGTGTAAAAGTGTGTGGTACTTCCCCCTTTGCTCGCTTTCTCTCTCCGGCCACCATGTGAAGAAGGTGCTTGCTTCCCATTCACCTTCTGCCATGATCGTAAGTTTCCTGAGGCTTCACAGTCATGCTTCCTGTTAAGCCTGCAGAACTGTGAGTCAATTAAACCTCTTTTTTTTTTCGTAAATTACCAAGTCTTAGATAAGTTCTTTTCACAGTGTGAGAACAGATGAATACAAACAGTATTAACTCCCTTTCTTTATACCTTAACTGCTTGTTATTTTTCTTTCTATTCTTTAAACACATTGTAAGTCCTTTGGCTTGCATAGTTTCCAGTGTAAAGTCTATGTTAACTTTTAATGTTTGTTGTTCTTTATGGTGTCTTTGTTTTCTGGCTACTTAATTTTTTTTAATCCTTGGGTTTGTTTATTTGTTAATTACAATTTGATTATGATTTGCATTAGCATGATTTTCTTTTTCTTTTTTTCTTTTCTTTTTTTTTTTCTTTTTTGAGATGGAGTCTTGTTCTGTCTCCCAGGCTGGAATGCAGTGGTGTGATCTCAGCTCATTGCAAATTCTGCCTCCCGAGTTCAAGCAATTCTCTGCCTCAGCCTCCGCAGTAGCTGGGATTACAGGCACCTGCCACCACACCTGGCTAATTTTTGTATTTTTAGTAGAGATAGGGTTTCACCATCTTCACCAGGCTGATCTTGAACTCCCGACCTCATGATCAGCCTGCCTCGGCCTCCCAAAGTGCTGGGATTACAGATGTGAGCCACTGTGCCTTGCTCTTTTTTTTTTTTTTTTTTTTTAGAGACAGAGTCCTGCTCTGTTGCCCAGGCTGGAGTGTAGTGGCACAATCCCAGCTCCCTGCAACCTCCTTCTCCCTGGTTCAAGCAATTCTCTTGCCTCAGCCTCCCAAGTAGCTGGGATTACAGGCACACACCACCATGTCCAGCTAATATTTTTGTATTTTTAGTAGAGACGAGGTTTTGCTGTGTTGGCCAAGCTGATCTCGAACCCCTGGCCTCAGGTGATCTACCCGCCTCAGCCTTCCAAAGTGCTGGGATTACAGGCGTGAACCACTGCACCCAGTCGGCATGATTTTCTTTATATTTCTTCTGCTTGGGGGTCATGATCTGTAAATTATAGTTTTCAAAAAAATTTGAAAATGTTTCAGCTATTACTTCTCAAAATATTTTCCCTACTTGCTCATCTATATCTCTAATAACATGTATGTTAGACTTCTTTATTTTATAAGTTAATAATCTATTTATTTTTATAGCCTTTTATTCTATGTACTTCATTTTAGATATTTTTCTTTGTTATGTTAAGTTCCATTATCTTTTCTTTGGCAGCGTTTTACCATCTGTTAATCCCATCCAGTTTATTTTTCATTTAAGATATTGTATTTTTCATTGCTAGAAGCACGATTATTGTTAAAATATCTTTCTCTCCTCAACATGCTGTTCTTTTCTACCTTTATGAACCTGTGGAGTATAATAACTATTTTTAATATCTGTCATTTCTGGGCTTATATTTTTTCAATGGGCTTTCTCTTGGATTGGGGTCATTTTTCTGTTTTGTTTTTTCTAAGCCTGTTAACTTTTGAATAGATGGCAAGACGTAAATGTTAAGTACCATGGATACTGGGTTGTATTGTATTCTTTTAGTTTAGATTTTATTATGACATGTAGTTAGTTGCTTAGAAAAACAACTTTTCAAAACTTGTTTTTAAGCTTCGTTAAGGTAAATCCAGAGTGCCATTTAATATAAAATAATATAATCCCACTACTAAGGCAATACCCATTTAAGGGGTCTAACTAATGGTCCATGTGCTATACAATGGTCAGACTTTTTCTTGTGTGAACACAGCCTCCATGTCTTGTGTGAGGTCTTAGCCTTATTCAGCTTCTTGTGCTTTGATTTCCCTTTCATTGTTCTTTTTCCGCCTCAGTAGTTTCCTCTCACACATGCAGAGATCAGTACTCTGCCAAATACTCAAGTAGACTCCTATCTAGATCCCTGGAATACTCTTGCTCTCTCTCTCTGTGAAACTCCTTCTTTTCTGATATTCTTCTGTACAAACTTTAGTCTCTTTAGCTTGCCTGAACTTGGATCTCTGTCTGCTGAATTAATAATACTCTCAGACCTCTGAGTTTTTTCTGTCCTTGCGCTGTGGCCTGAAAACTGCCAGAAGCAGGAAACCGAAGCAATCATGGGTTTCGTCTCATTCTTTACTTCCTCTGGAGATCTTTGTCCTACACTGGATTTTGCCCCGTTTTTGAGTTATTTGAGGCAGGAAGATAACACCAACTTTTGTTACTTTATCATGGCCAGGAATGGAAATTCCAGTTTGTGAAAAGTTTGACAAAACCTTAGTTGTGAGAAATTCTGAACCTTTATATAAGTTAGCAAAATTGTTTTTTCTTAGAAACATTGCTGACTTTGATCCAACTCAGTGAATATTAGCCATGTCCTATTTCACAGACATAGATACTCTTTTAGAATAAATTATCTTTAGCATTTGCAAGTAAGTAGGGTTAAATTTGCATCATAAATATTACTGAATAATTGATGTGATATTCAGATGGGTTATAGCCACACCTGGAATGCTCCAGATTTCATTTGAAATAAAATACAGTCAAGATGTTTCAAGAACAGTAGTTCAGAAAAATCTAATTATTTGATATGAATATGAGATCACTGGTATGTATACATTCACTCATTCAATCAACAAACATTGAGGATTTAAAGATAAGACATAGTTCCTGCTTTTTGTGAAGGCTGTAGTCTATAAGGGAAGACAGACATGCAAATTCTAGCTGTAATATAGTAAGATATAGTAGGATTGTAGGATAAAGGCATTAGTTAAGGGATATGTAAAGTGCCACAGAAATACAGAGACAGGTGGAAAGGGCAGGAAATTGAATCTGCTCTATGGAAGGCGTCACTTTCCATCACTATCCATTTATTCAGTTAACATTATTAGGTACTAATAGTGTGCTGTGCACTGTGCTAAGGCCTCATAATACAAATCCTCCTCTGGGAGAGCCCTGGCTAACAAGCAATCACAATGAGGTGCAGTAGCAGCTGTGGCTAAGATGTGAGCAGGGAGCCATGTGGTGGAGAGGAAGCGCACTACAGCCTGGTGGACAGTTATCAGGAAATGCTTCCAGAGGAGATTGAGCCTCAGAAAGGGAAAGGCTTATGGCACAGAGCATCATCATTCAGAGAATGTCAAGTAATATAACGTGGCTAGAGCCACGTGGTGTCAAGTGGGAGCCCTGGGGGAGAGGAGACTGCAGAGATGGGCAAGAGGCGGATCTTCAAGGGCTGGCTGTATTCTGCTGTGGTGTTTGAAAGATTGCGTGTGTGTGTGTGTGTGTGTGTAATGAGATAGTGAAGATTTGTGATTTAGAAAGATTACTCCAGTGGTAGGGTAAAGGATAGAGTAGAGGGAAGTGAAACTGGAAGCAATGTGGAAGGTAAATTGATTCAGTAATCCAAGAAATAAATGATGAAGAACTACACTGAGGGAGTCATGGAGGGACTGGAGATAAGGGGTTAAGGAGGGGAATTAAGAGCTATTTAGGAGAACAACAAAAAAAGGACTTGGTGCCTAATTGGATATGGAGGGTGATGGAGAGGATTTAGTCTATGACAATGTTCTGTCCCGTTGGACTAATTGTATTCATTAAGGGCTATGTTTCCTAAAAGGTTTCCCTATCCTGCAGAGAGTTCAAAACAACCCGACGGGACACAAGGAAAAATAACAGAATTCTATTTATACTTTTTTCAGTTGTTTAGTTTCTATTTGTATGTGTCTTAGAAAACAGACACTAAACAGTGTAGTATATGTGCATAATTAAAAATAAATATCAATATATTGTAGGGCATGCTGAAATATCTTATTATCAAGAGTGTGTGATCAAAATGCTTGGGCAGTCTTAGACAAGGAATGCAAAAGGAAAAGTGGATTTGGAGGTCCTGGAGAATTTGATGTTCCTGTAGAACATTCAGGCAGTAATTTCCAGTGGGCAACAGGATCTAGACTTAGGTAGGACGGTCCAATAGAGCCTTCTGTGATCATGGAAATGTCTTAAATATACACTGTCCAGTATAGTAGCCCGTAACCACATACAGCTTTTGAGCACTTGAAATATGGCCAGTGCAGCCGAGGAACTGAAATTTTCCATTTTGCTTAATCTTAAACTTATTTATTAGATGTATTTAAGTTGAAATAGCAACTTGTAGCTAATGGCTATGATACTGGAACGCACAGTCCTAAAGAGAGAGACTTGGGACTGTCATTTATTGAGAGCTCCCACTGGCTCAGCACTTTATATACATTTTAAAGCAATTTAATCATCCCACTACCCTATGGAGTATTAAGAAAGAAAAGAGTTAAGTTCTTACTCTATCCTTTAAATAGGAAAAGAGTATATTGTAAACAAGAGCATGTTTACTCTGAAATATGTATGCTTTCTAGATATTCTCTGTTGGCAGATATTTATACATCTTTCACAATCAAGTAACAGTTTTATTCTTTCCTTTCAGGTGGTTTGCTCTGTTAGAGGTTCAGATGTGTATTATTTTAATACTTTATAAATATGACTGCAGTCTTCTGGACCCATTACCCAAACAGGTAAGTGTTTTCAGAATTTTGAATATCATGACTACTTATAAATGTGACATAACCACCCCCACTTCCCCCAATTTTGATTACTAGAGATGAGCTGACATTTCCTCACTTAGGCCTGATCTTAACAGGTGCCTTAGATTGAACCAGACTGAGAAGATACTTGGTCTCCTTAATTCAGGATCTAATCTATGTACCCAATTACTACCTGGCTGGGACTTAATAGCAGTCTTTCCACCACTTCCAGTGTTAGGAGCTCTTCAATGCACTTACCAATTTGAACACTTTTCCCTGAGTTAAATAAACATGGCCCCAACTTTGCCCTTATTTTTCTAGAAAGGAATGTCTGTGATCCAAAGGTGAACTATTGTTTTTAATGCAAGTCATAGCCCTTGGTCCATCTGAAAAGGAACAGCATGGAAAAAAACTAACCTAGCAGTAAAAACAGTGAACAGAAATGAAAAGGTCATGGCTTTATTCCTACCTCAAACTATTGAATATTCCAGTCATTTAAGTTTTCTGTAGATCTATTGTCATAGATCAGTGGCTCTCAAATTGGTGTGAGCATCAGCATCACTAGTAGGGTTTGTTAGAACAGACTGGATAAAAGTGGTACTTATCGCTAGAATTTCTGATCCAGTAGGAACTGGGGAGAGGCCACAGAATTGCATTTCTTTTTTATTTCTTTTTTTTTTCGGGGGGGTTGTTTTTTATTTGTTTGTTTGTTTGTTTGTTCTTGAGACAGAGTCTCCATGGAGTTCAGTGGCACAGTCTCAGCTCACTGCAGCCTCTGCCTCCCGGGTTCAAGTGGTTCTCATGCCTCAGCCACCCTGGTAGCTGGGCCTGCAGGCGCACACCACCACACCTGGCTAATTTTTTGTATTTTTAGTAGAGATGTTGTTTCGCCATGTTGGCCACACTGGTCTCCCAAAGTGCTGGGATTACAGGCATGAGCCACAGCGCCCGGCCCAGAATTTGCATTTCTAACAAGTTCCAGGTGATGCCGCTGCTGCTACTGCTTGTCTGGGTGCCACACTTTGAGGACCTCTGTTGTAAGAAATAAAAGGAAGTTCAATTTAAATCCAAATGTTTGGAAATCATGTGAAAACTTTGGGTAAAGGGTGCTATTGAAATTGGGGCTGAAGCTGAGAAATTAAGGATCGCAATCTCAGAGCTATTCACATAGCATTTTGTGCTTTGATTTACTCTTGATATAATAAGGCTAACGTATGGAGAGATAAATAAAACTCTTGGATGGCATTTCAATAGGAATTATGTAAGTGCATAAGTGACACAGAAAATATTTTATTACTCACAAATATGCACATTTCAGCATTTCACTTGATTTCTTTTGCACTTTTATTTTGAGGACAAGTAACTTACCGGTGATGAAGGGCTCTCAGAATCTTACAATGAAAAGGAACTCAAAACAACTTTCACAAAGGTTCTCAGCTACCTGCTACATTGTTGACAAAATGAACATCAGGATCAGGCTTTATGGACATCAAATACTAGTTCCTGATCCACTGAGTTGAAATTGTCACAATTTTGTCACCGAGTGAAAATTGTCACAATTTTGCTCAGGATTAAACTCAACATCCAAAGATTTTCCCACCAGCAAGAGGACACCAGAATGCCTTTTCAGATGAAAAGGATGGCATTTGTTAAAACCATGGAGATTAGTAATTTTGATCAATTCCTTAGACAGGATTTTTCCTAGCATTTTCTTCCTAAGAATTCTATTATCTGTATTTAATTTCTTATACTATTTTATATATGTCTTATTTATGTTTTGACACCACTGAGAACATTTTTTAAAGAAATGTTCTCTCAGGTTATAAAAAGTACAAGTCTGAGTGAATTCCCATGATCTCAAAGAGCATTTTATTTCACAATTCTTATTCTAGAATGAGAAACATCGATTTACTTTATTTAACTATTGAACTTGTTTCAATAAATTGCAAAATCAGGTGATCAGAAAGTGCAGGAAATGGTTGTCAAATCACCAGGCTCTTCTAGGAGAAGGCAGGGATGGGTTGTCAAAGCATGTCCTGAACACTCTGTTGTCAGGTGCAGGGAAATCAGTGGACTTGGAAACCAACTCCCCTGAAGGAATTTACTTAACATAGTAGAAAAAATCAAATGCTAGAATCTCCAATTTTAATTTTGCAACAGCCGAATGTTTTATTTTACCTCAAAGGGCCTTAAATAATGTAGTGTTAATTCTCTTCCATTATGAACCAAACAAAAAGGAAATACTACAAAGTTTAAGGATCCGTGATCAGGCAGCAGTGTCCTGACGCTGGCAGTGGGGGCTGTTCCATTTTGAGCATTAAGGAACGGTCAACTTTAATTCTCTTGCAAAAGCAAGCACATTTTTGCTAACATAATGGGTTTTTATTTCTTTGTATGGTTGTTTTTTTTTTTTTTTTTCATTTTACCTTTGGGGTTCATAGAGCCTTAGGAAATCTCACAAAATGCATGGATCCCCTTTGTAGAAAAGTACATAATTCTTCATACACACAAAGTTGTGGATGCAATTTCAGTGGGTTCATGGAACCCTGCAACTTATTCTTTCAACTCTCCAAAGAATCTCCTTGCTAAAGAGCCCATTTTGTGCCCTATTTCATTCAAACTTGAAAATAGACTGATTCTAAATTGGGTCCACCTCATCTTTCCTCACTCCTCCTCTTCCCTCAGAGAAAGGTCGACAGAAAAGGTTCCTTTTCTTTTTTAATCCCCTAAACCTCAAATATCTCTTTGTATTATTTACAATACGCTAACCTCCCCTTGACCCTACACAGTTTCATATCTTATTTCTAACTCGGGGGAAAAAAGTCAGAACATTTGGAGCCTACAAAGTATCTTTATGGAGGCGACGGAGTGAGACTCCTCTCAAAAAAAAATATATCTTTATGGAAAGTCACGATCATGAATACGCTATAAGTGGTTCACATCACCAACTCCACATCATTCTTTAAACACCTGTAATCTGCAGTATGGAGATCTCACCCAGCGATTCTAAATGAAGTGTCACAGTTTTTGAGCCAGAATTGTAGAAAGAGCCTTATTTGTGGTAACCTCTTTAGCCAGATAAAGCGAAGGGTGGCAGGCCTATAGCCTTCAGGTGTGTACAACTAAAGAGATTGTTATTAGAGTAAGGAATTGTATTCTTTTTCTTCTGCCTGAATGGAAGGCTAAAGTTGATGTTGGATATTGTGAAGTTCATTGATGCAAACATTTCCCAACTTGAAAAACCTAAATTGTGTACTTTTTAGAGGAGATTACAATGGAATAAACCTTAGGTCTGAAACTGTGGGCTTATGTCTCTTAATTTCTATTTCTTCTGCATTTCTGTTTTTAGAGTTATCTCCATTTGGTGGGTGTCCCCCAGCCGGAAGGGCAATGCCGAATTGAATATAAACAAAGAATATGACATCTGTTGGGCCTCACAAGGGCCAGGGCCTTCTGGAGGAGTGGCACCACCTCACCTGGCAGCACCTAGACCTGAGCCCTACAAAAACACACTGCTTCACTTTGTTTTAGGACTTAGTTCAAGAACACATTCAAATGGTGCATGTGTTTGGTATCTTCAACAGTAGACCAAGCATCTAACATCACTCTCAGTAATATAGAGACCAGAATACATGGTTTATAGGAAATGACCAAATGATCCAAAAAACCCACATTTTTTGAGAAGTTGGAATTTGATTTCATGCATAACTGTATTAAAACATTAAATAGAAATAATGTCATTTGAATGAAAATCTTATCACATTAAATTCACTGTGAAGGCAGCATACTTAAATTTCTATTTTGAAAAGTCTAAAAGGCTTAGATTTTTAAAATTTAATAATTATTTCTATAAATTTTCTATTTTCTTAAGGTGATTCTCAACTAGCAGTTGGAACTCCTAGGCTCTATTAACATAATTCTTTATTGTAAACGTATCTAATGCTAAAAGTAATAAAATGATAGTTTTCTGAGACCTATGAGGACAGGAATGGTGTCTTACATTCATTTCTACACTTTGTTATGCTCAGGATTGCACCTTCTTTACAGAGTATATTCAATAAATGTATGTTGATTGATATATTGATTTATATTTTACTTAACGTGGAAGCATTGTTTTGACTCAAAGTGTTTGCAATTATAGTTTGGCAGATACCATATTTTTGCTAATGCATATAAACACAAATATAATGGTATGCCAAGACAAGTAACTGTAGTGGAATCTATTAAAGACTTATAACTGTCAAGTATTTACCATGAAATCCAGAAAAGAAATCTTATCATGTTCAGGAAAACATATGACACTAATAACAGAGTGAACACTTATGTCATAATTTATCTCCCAGTATTATATAAAGTGCTGCTTGCCTCTCTTATTTCACAGTGAGGAAGCTTTGTGTGGTGCATGTTGTTCTTCTGTGGCTTATTTGCTTCCCTGGGCTAGAATTATCCCATGAGGTTGATAATGATTGCTTAGTCATCCATTTCCTACTAGCAAGCACATGACTCCCTAGGAGAAAATTAAGTACTTTGAGGTGCATTAACTCTTCCAGACTAATGCAGTGATTTTGAAGCTGAGTTAGTAGCTCACAGCTTAGCTTACAGGCTCAGGGATCTGGAGTCAGAAGGAGCTGAAGAAAGCAGTTCAGAAGTCCACAACATCTCTGAAAGTTGCAGACTATAACTTGGCAGGTTCTACTGAATATGGCAGGTGCGTTTTGAGGGAAGATTTCTTCTCCCAAACAGCTAAGGGTCACAATGAAGCACTGTATTTGCATACAGTATCCACTTTAGCCAAATTTGCAGTCACTCAGAGCTAGTGTTTAGCTGCTTTTTCTTGCTCAGTAAGGATGAATGTTGGCTGACAAGTTTATGCACTTCAAAAAAGAATGCAGACACAGGAGATCTGTTGACCTTTGGGATAATGAACAGTTAAGAGGAATATACTTGGAAGTCCCATATTTCATTTTACTTCCCTAGCCTGGGGTTTTATATTATATATAAGTATACATTCAGCATAAATTCTCATGTGTTAACTGGGATTTTACTGAAAGCAGAGCCTGAGATAGGACTTGTGTGCAGATAGCTTATTTGGGATGTTCTTGCAGGTAGCATAAGTGAGGGATCAGGAAGAGAGTAAGTCATTATTAAGGTTCTGTTTTTGAGGTAGGTGTTATAGCATCAAGAGCTCAATTTCACTGGGATCACCTGAGAATAATATATAATACTTCCTAGAATTGTCCACATTAAAGATAAGAAGTAGAAGCAATTATTGACGGCTTCTGTTTCCCATTCATTAATGATTACCTCTGGAGATGTTAACCCTGCACTTCCAAGCTACATTTGTTTGTGGACTAAGCAAAAGTATCAGGTGGAAAGGGAAGGAAGTGAAGGCAGAAGAAGGCCGATAAGAAGAAGCAGTAGGGGTAGGCATCCTTGAAGCTGCAAAGGAAGTGTAGTGGGAATAAATGAGTGAGAGCTGGGAGGGTAGAAGGTAGAGAAAAAACTGTCTCAAATTAAAAGTTCAGAGGACAAACAGGTGGGGGATGACAGTGTTAATGATGAGCACGTGAGGTGTTGCCAGAGTGGGAGTTAGCTGAAGAGAATGGAATGATGAATGTTTTGATTATCTTTTAATATGAAAGTGAGATCACCTATATGCAGAACATTGTCGTGGAGATAGCCATGTTGGCACTTGTGATAGTAGAAGTTGACCTTCCGTTGGCTTATACAAAGGAAATAAATTGGCACAGATTATAATTTAATTTATACTTGACATCCTGAAACAGAAAATAATTTATGTATTTACTGACAGAACTGCAGAGGTAAATGGTGGTGCAATTGAACATTTGTAATTAAAGCAAGAAATTAGGGAGGAAGGCCATTAAAACTTAAAGTAGGAAGTTCCCTGCCAAAACGTAAGTGTAAGCATTAAGTCAGAGTTTGCACTCATTTAGAGGGAAGTCATTTTAAGCTTTTATTGACTGACTGATTGATTAATTGATTGAAACAGGGTCTCTGCTCTGTTGCCCAGGTTGGAGTGTAGTGGTGCCATCAGGGCTCACTGCAGCCTCCACTTCCTGGACTCAAGTGATCCTCCAGCCTCAGTAACCCTCCCTCCTCCGTCCACTCCCAGTAGCTGGGACTACAGGCACATGCCAACATGCATGGCTATTTTTTTTCCCATTCTTTTTGTAGAGACAGGGCCTCTCACCATATTTCTCAGGTGAGTCTCAAACTCCTATATGAAGTGATCCTCCCACGTCAGTCTTCCAAAGTGTTGGGGATATAGGCATGAGCAAGATTTTAATATGGAAAAAAAAGAGAAGTAATCACTCACGGCTGCTTAACATTTTTTTTTAATTTTTAATTTTTGTGGGTACATAGTAGGTGTATATATTTATGGGTTACATGAGATGTTTTGATACAGGCAGGCAATGCATAATATTCACATTATGGAGAATGTGGTATCCATCCCCCTTAAGCATTTATCCTTTATGTTACAAACAATCCAATTATACTCATAGTTATTTTTAAATATACAATTAAATTATTATTGACTATAGTCACCCTGTTGTACTATCCAATAGTAAGTCTTATTTATTCTTTCTAATTTTTGTGTGTGTGTGTGTGTGTTTACTTATTAACCATTCCCACCTCCTATCCACCCCACCTTCTGCCACCATACTCTTCTTCCCGGCCTCTGGTAACCATCCTTGTACTCTCTGTCTCCACACGTTCAATTGCTTTGATTTTTAGATCCCACAAATAAGTGAGAACATGTGATGTTTATCTTTCTGTGCCTGGCTTATTTCACTTAACATAATGATCTCCAGTTTCAACTATGTTGTTGCAGATGACAGGATCTCATTGTTTTTTATGGCTGAATAGTATTCTATTGTGTATATGTACCACATTTTCGGCTATTGCGAACAGTGCTGCAACAAACATGGGAGTGCAGATAATCTCTTTGACGTATTGATTTCCTTTCTTTTGGGTATATATTCAGCAGTGGAATTCTGCATCATATGGTAGCTCAATTTTTAGTTTTCTGAGGAATCTCCAAACTGTTCTTCATAGTGGTTGTTCTAATTTACATTCCTACCAACTATGTATGAGGGTTTCCCTTTACCCCACCTCCTTGCCAGCATTGCCTGTCTTTTGGGTAAAAGCCATTTTAACTGTGGTGAGGTAATTTCTCACTGTAGTTTCGATTTGCATTTCTCTGATGATCAGTGATGTTGGGCACCAATTCATGTGCCTGTTTTGACATTTGTATGTCTTCTTTTGAGAAATGTCTATTCAAATCTTTTGCCCATTTTTTGACAAGATTATTAGATTTTTCTCCTATAGAGTTGAACTCCTTATATATTCTGATTATTAATCCCTTGCCAGATGGGTAGTTTGCAAATACTTTCCTCCATTCTTTCTGTGGGTTGTCTCTTAACTTGGTTGATTGTTTCCTTTGCTGTGCAGAATCTTTTTAACTTGATGGAATCCTATTTGTCCATTTTTTCTTTGGTTGCCTGTGCTTGTGGGGTATTACTCAATAAATTTTTGCCCAGAACAATGTTCCGGAGATTTTCCCCCAATGTCTCCTTGTAGCAGTTTCATAGTTTGAGGTCTTAAAGTCTTTAATTCATTTTGATTTGATTTTTTATATGGTGAGAGATGGTAGTTTAGTTTCATTCTTCTGCATGTGGATATCCAGTTTTCCCAGCACCATTTATTGAAGATATTTTTTTTCCCAATGTATGTTCTTGGCACCTTTGTCAAAAATGAGTTCACTGTAGGTGTGTGGGTTTGTTTCTGGTTTCCCTGTTCTGTTCCACCTATGTGTTTCTTTTTTATGCCAGTACCATGCTGTTTTGGTCACTATAGCTCTGTAGTATAATTTGAAGTCAGGTAATATGGTTCCTCCAGTTTTGATCTTTTTTTGCTTAGGATAGCTTTGGCTATTCTGGGCCTTTTGCAGTGCCATATATTATAAATTTTAGGATTTTTTTTGTATTTCTGTGAAGATTGTCATTGGTATTTTGATAGGCATTGCATTGAATCTGTAGATTGCTTTGGGTAGTGTGGATATTTTAACAATATTGATTCTTCCAATCCCGGAACAAGGAATATCTTTCCAATTTTTGATGTCCACTTCAATTTCCTTCATCAGTATGTTATGGTTTTTGTTATAGTGATCTTTCACTTCTTTAGTTAATTCCTAGGTATTTAATTTTATGTATGGCTATTGTAAATGGGATTACTTTTAAAATTTCTTTTCCAGGTTATTCACTGTTGACATATAGAAATGCTACTGATTTTTATGTTGGTTTTGTATCTTGAAACGTTATTTGTTTATTGGTTCAAATAATTTTTTATGAAGTCTTAAGTTTTTCCAAATATAAGATTGTATCATCTGCAAAAAAGGGATAATTTGACTTCTTCCTTTCCAATTTGGATGCCCTTTATTTCTTTCACCTGTCTAATTGCTCTAGCTAGGACTTCCAGTACTCCATGTTGAATAACAGTGGTGAAAGTGGGCATCCTTTTCATATTCCAGATTTTAGAAGAAAGGCTTTCAGTTTTTCCCCATTCAGTATGATACTAGCTGTGGATCTGTCATATATGCCTTTTATTATGTTAAGTCATGTTTTTCTTTATTTATTTTTTTTTTTTGAGACAGAGTCTTGCACTATCACCCAGGCTGAAGTGCAATGGCATGACCTTGGCTCACTGCAACCTTCACCTCCCAGGTTCAAGTGATTCTCCTGCCCTAGCCTCCTGAGTAGCTGGGATTACAGGCACTCACCACCACGCTTGGCTTATTTTTTGTATTTTTGGTAGAGACGGGGTTTCACTATGTTGGTCAGGCTAGTGTTGAATGCCTGACCTCATAATCCACCTGCCTGGCCTCCCAAAGTGCTGGGATTACAGGTGTGAGCCACCGTGCCCAGCTGAGGTATGTTTTTTCTATATCCAGTTTTTTGAGGGTGTTTTTTAATCATGAAGGGATGTGGAACTTTATCAAATGCTTTTTCAGCATCAGTTGAAATGATCATATGGCTTTTGTCCTTCATTCTGTTGATATGATTTATCACATTGATTGCTTTGCATACATTGAACCATCCTTGCATCCCAAAGATAAATCCCACTTGTTCGTGATGAATAATCTTTTAATTGTATTGTTAAATCTGACTTGCTAGTATTTTGATGAATATTTTTGCATCACTATTCAGCAGAGATATTGGCCTGTAGTTTTCTTTTATTGATGTGTCTATGTCTCGTTTTGGTATCAGGATAATACTGGCCTCATATAATGAGTTTGGATGTATTCCCTCCTCTTCTATTTTTCAAAATGTTTGAGTAGGGTTGGTATTAGTTCTTTAAATGTTTGCTAGAATTCAGAAGTGAAATCATCAGGTCTCGGGCTTTTCTTTACTGGGAGACTTTTCGTAACAACTTCTATCTCGTTTCTTGTTATGTTCAGGTTTTTGGTTTGGTCTGTTCAGCTTTTAGATTTCTTCCTGGTTCAGTCTTGGTAGGTTGTATGTGTCTAGGAATTTGTTCATTTATTCTAGATTTTCCCATTTATTGGCATCTAGTTGCTCATAGTAGCCACTAATGACCCTTTGAATTTCTGCAGGATTTGTTATAATGTCTCCTTTTTCATTTCTGTTTTTTTTATTTGAATCTTCTTTTTTTCTTAGTATGGCTAAAAGTTTGTCAGTTTCATTTAACTTTTCAAAACAACAACTTTTTGTTTTATTGATCTTTTGTATTGTTCATTTCAATTTCATTTATTTCTGCTCTGATCTTTATTATTTCTTTTCTTCTACTGATTTTGGGTTTGGTTTGCTCTTGCTCTTGTAGTTCTTTAAGATGCATCATTAGGTTGTTTATTTGAAGTTTTTCTTTTTTTTGATGTAGGCATTTATAGCTATATACTTCCCTTTTAATACTGCTTTTTCTGTATCCCATAGGTTTGGGTATGTTATGTTTCCATTGTTTCCATTATCATTTGTTTCAAGAAATTTTTGGTTTCCTTTTAATTTTTCATTGGTGCACTGGCCACTTATGAGCATATCATTTAATTTCCATGTATTTGTATAGTTTTCAAAGTTCCTATTGTTATTAATTTCTAGTTTCATTTATTGTGATCAGAGAAGATGCTTGATATTATTTTAATTCTTTAAATGTTTTAAGACTTGTTTTGTGATCCAACATATGGTCTATCCTTAAGAATGATCCATGTATTGAGGAAAATAATGTGTATTTTGCAGCCATTGGATGAAATGTTCTGTAAGTATCTATTAGGTCCATTTGGTCTATAGTGCAGATTAAGTCTGATGTTTGTTGATTTTCTGTCTGGAAAATCTGTTTCATGTTGAAAGTGAAGTGTTGACGTCTCCAGCTTTTAGTTTTTCTACTTGGGAGAAGAGTAGTTTACACACCACAGTTACAGTGTTATAATATTTTGTTTTTCTGTGTCCTTACTATTACCAGTGAGTTTTGTACCTGATTATTTATTGCTCATTAGCATCCATTTCTTTCTACTGAATTACTCCTTTTAGCATTTCTTGTAGGACAGGTCTGGTGTTGATGAAATCCCTCAGTTTTTGTTTGTCTGGGAAAGTCTTTATTCCTCCTTCATGTTTGGAGGATATTTTTGCCAGATATACTATTTTAGGGTAAAAAGTTTTTTTCCTTCAGCCCTTTAAATATTTCATGCCACTCTCTGTAGGCATGCTTCATTCTTTTTTATTACTTTTTCTTTTGTCTCCTCTGTGTATTTTTAAATAGCCTGTCTTCAAGTTCACTAATTTCTTCTTCTTAAATAACAGAATTGAATTCTTTCAAATCTTTCAGAATTCTTTCCATTCTGCTATTGAAAGATTCATGCATTCTTCAGTACACCTATTACATTTTTCAGCTCCAGAATTTCTGCTTGCATCTTTTTAATTATCTCAATCTCTTTGTTAAATTTATCTGCTAGTATTCTTAACTCCGTCTCCATGTTATCTTGAACTTCTTTGAGTTTACCCAAGAGAGCTATTTTGAATTCTCTGTCTGAAAGGTCCCATAACTTCGTTTTTCCAGGATTGGTCCCTGGTGCCTTATTTAGTTCATTTGGTGGGGCCATGATTTCCTGGATTGTCTTGATGCTTGTAGATGTTCATCTGTGAAGAGTTAGGTATTTATTTTAGCCCTAACAGTCTGGGAAGAAAGTACCCATCCTTCTTGGGAAGGCTTTTCAGATACTCCAAATGACTTGGGTGTTGTGATCTAAGCTGTATCTGCTTTAGGGGGCACCTCAAACCCAGTAATTCTATGGTTCTTACAGACTTGTTGAGGTCCCACCTTGATGGTCTTGGACAAAATCTGGGATAATTCTCTGGATTACCAAGCAGAGACTCTTGTTCTCTTCCTTTACTTTCTCCAAAATAAACGGCGTCTCTCTCTCTCTATCCTGAGCCAATTGAAGCTAGGGGTAGAGTGAAAGAAGCACCCATGTGGCCACCACCACTATGACTGCACTGGGTCAGACCTAAAGACAGCACAGCAGAGTCTTACCCAAAACCTGCTATAACCACTCCCTAGCTATTGCCTATGTTTGTACAAGGCCCTGGGGCTCTACAATCAGAAGGTGGCAAAACTAGCCAGGCCTGTGTAGTTCCCTCCAGGGTGGCAAGAGCCCCTAGGCCCTGGTTGTGTCCAGAGGTGCCAGGATGGGGAACCAGGGACTACAATAAAAAACCTTAGATGTCTGTGTAGTGTTCTATTGTAGTGTGGCTGAGCTGCACTCGAACCACAAAATGAGTTCTTTCCACTCTTCCCTCCCTTTTCCAAAGGTAAAGGAGCCTCACTCCATGGCCACCACCACCACAGGCCCACAAAGAGTCCTTCCAGACTACCGCCAATGTTCCCTTAAGTCCCAAGAGCTCTTTAGTTAACTTGTGAATGCTGCCCATCCTGGGACTCACCCTTCAGGGCAGTGGGCTCCCCTCTGGTGCAGGGCAGGTGCAGAAATGCTGTCCAAGAGCCAAGTCCTGAAATCAAGCCCAAGAGCCCCGTTGGTGCTCTGTTTCCCTGTGGCTGAGCTGGTACCTAAGGTGCAAGAGAAAGTCCTCTTTACTTTCCCCTTTGCTTTTCTCAAGCAGAAGGAGTCTTGACCCATAGTCACCACAGCTGGGAATGTGCTGAGTCTCACCTGAAGCTAGTAAGTCTCAGACTGTCATCCAAAGCCCTTCACATAGTATCTGTGTATTGCTGATGGTCATTCAGGGTCCAAGGGCTCTTCGGTTAGCAGGCGATGAATGCTGCCAGGACTGGGTCCCTCCCTTCAAGGCATCAGGTTCTCTTCTGGCCCAGGATATGGCTAGTAAGGCCATCCGGGGTCTAGGGCCTGGAAAGGGAGTCTCAGGACTCTGACCAGTACCCTATCCTGCTGTGGCTGAGCTGGTATCCAAGACAAAGTCCTCCCCATTCTTCCCTCTCCTCTCCTCAAGTGGAAGGAAAGTGTCTCTTTTGGAGCTGCAAACTTTGCAGCCTGGGGTTAGAGGATGGGTGATGCCAGCTCTCCCCTAGCCCACCCCAGCCAGTGTCTCAGTAGGTTGTGTGCCCCCCAGTCCACTGGCTCTGGGCCTGGTTCAGCACTAGGATTTGCCTAGATGTTGCAGTCCTTGTGACCTTGACTACCTTTCAGGTTTATTTTGGGCCCTAGAGCCCTTTCCCCCACAGTGGCAAGGATTGCGGGAACTCAAGTTCTGACCACTGGGATCAGTGATTCCCCTCTGCTGGGATGGTTTAAATGCTCCCTTCGTGGGCAGACGTCAGCTGAGTTTGGTCCAGTTTTCTTTTCTGTTATAACAGGACAGCACTGAGTTCAATGCCTCACAATTGCTGCACTCTCCCTACCCTAGAGCCCAGAGACACTCTCTGTATCACACCACTGCTGCTGGCAGGTGAAGGAGGGGTGGTATCTGCAATTCAAGACTGTTTTTCTACCGTTTCAATGCGTCTTTTGCAATATAAAGTTGAAACTAGGTACTGTGAGTGCTCACCTGATATTTGCAATAACTATGTATCAGGTACTTGAGTAAGCCCATTTCATCCCTCAACTTATTTAATTCTCACAGTAATCCAATGAGTTAGGTTTTGTTGTTGCTGTTGTTGTTATCCCTATTTTAAAAATGAGAGAATTGGATCTTGGAAAGACTGGGTGACTTAATTGAGATCACATGGCTAGTAAGTGGCAAAGGCAGGATTTGCACCCAGGGACTCTGATTCCAGAACATGTCCTCGAAACGTTAAACAGAATTGCATTCTTCATAAAGAGAAAACTATTAGCTACAAGAGATAGCACCTTGACCTTGCTGTCATCATGATCTACTCATTTAGTTCTCTCTTAACTCACAGGGAAAAAGTGGTTAGTTTGTGGGGTGAGCCTGTAGTCCCAGCTATCTGGGAGGATAGCTTAAGCCTAGAAGTTCCAGGCTGTAGTGTGTAGTGATTGTGCCTGTGAATAGCCACTGCACTTCAGGCTGGGCAACATAGCAAGAACCCATATCTATAAAAAATGTTTCAAAAAGTGGTTAGTTTGTTGTGTAGCCTATATTACAAAGGAAAGAGAAAAGAGAAGTACTGTTGTGTGCTCCTCAGCATTTCTTCCTCTTCAGTTTCTTTCTCCAGATCCTTGTCCCCTTATGGGAACTGTGCCATAAACTGGCCTAGAATGAGACCTACCAGATGTGGGAGGGAGTCATTCACTGTTTTAAGGGAAAAAAATCTGATAAAATATGTATTTTTAGGAAGGGCATGTAAGCGTAAATGTTGAACAAGTGTTATAAATTTGAATGATATAGCGTGCATTCTCTATGTGTTTATATCTACAATATAATAGACATATTAACAGCAATTGGCTTTTCTGCTTTTTTTTTGGAGTAGCATTCTACTTTGTTTTCTCACAAAAGTAATCCTGATCAGTAGAGACCCAATGGACTACAAGATAAAGAAGACTTATGGATTTTTCTCGTCTGGTGGAGACAGGAACTAGCTAGATACAGAATAGCCTTATTTTTAAGATTTGTTTTCAGGTAACTTGGAATTTTGCAGAGAATTATAAAAAAAGAAAGACCTAGAAGAGGGGGTATGGTGGTTGCTTCACAACACATGCGAACTTTCAGTTAATTTTGTTGTTGTTGTTGAAAACTAGCGTGTATAGAATTGTAATATGTAATTAGAGATACCAGCTTAACATCCTGGCTTTATTGCTTATGAAGCTAAAACACAAGCAGGAGAAATATCATGTTATAAGACATTGCAGGATGTTAAGTGGCTGGTCAAGACAGCTTTCTTCTGGGTGAGATTTTTTTAAGTGAATGATTCTTTGAAGACAGAAAAAAATGAAGCACATGAGTGAATTCCCAACTTCTGTTGGCTGCAAAACTTTTCCTTCTTTCCACGACACAATAATTTATAGCTCTTCTAATAAAAAAAAGCACTTAACAGTTGATACAATCCATCCAGTGGTTTTCATGTTTATTATTTAGTTGACTGTACTTTATTATTTCCAGGACTCATTACACACCTCTGCAAAGCCCTGTGTTTCAAAGGTGCACATTTTGAAAGACAGTGGACTAGATAAGCTCTCTGTGACAGATGCATTTAGTGCCTGAAGAATGTGAGGTGCTTCCCCACAGTCCCAGCACCTTGACAGTTATACAGGGTCATGTGACTACTTTGGGCCAATGGGCTATAAGTGGAGGTGATGTTTGTCAATTTCAAGATGCAAGTAGACATACGGATATAAATTGACTTTATTATCTTCTTCCTCTGTGGCCATAACAGTGGAGATGTGCAGCAGCAGAAAGGCAGAGCTTCCATCGGCCTGGGTCCCTGAGTGTTAGTGAGAAAGAAAATGTCCTTTTTCAAAACCCACACTGGACATGCAGCGTGGAAGAGACACACTGACGTTTGCGGCCACAGCATAAACTAGCCTACCTGAAAAACCTTGGAAATGAAATTCTCTGGCTTCTATTCTCTTTCTATGTCTTTAGTCCTCTTTTCTCGAATCTGATTTTATTTAGAGGAATAAGTTTCAGCATGCTGAATACCACCTCGATGGTGTCGGTATGATTATACTAACATGATTTTATGGATATGCTATACAATAATTTCTTTAAAGTCATACATAACATTGTAGTCAAATTTATATGTTGGCCGTTATATTTTATTTTCTAAGCAATTGATTGGTTTATTACATAGAAAAGAATCCACACACAAAATGATTTCTAAGTGAGTCATATAGGTTATTTAACTCACATAATGAGACATTCAAAAGCAAAAAACATGTATTAGGCACCCAACTGCGTCCTTAGCATCATACCTATTCTTACAGAGAGTAAAGCAGACAGGTTCATAATAGAAACTTTGATATACAATATTATGCATTCAAAGTTCAACTCTATCACATCTGATTGTGTATACTTTTGCAAGTTACTCTATCTCCCTAAGCCCTGGGACTGTAATTGAGCTACTTAGGTATTCTCTTCAGGGTTGCCATGGCTTGAATTAGTACTGTAACACAAAGCCTAGCACTTAATAAATATAAAACAAATATCAAATATTGTCAATTAGGTGACTTTAACCAACTCTGTCATAAACATATTTCTGTTTAAGAAAATTCTTCTTGGTATTAGATCACTAATCAATATCTTATGCAAACATATACAAATAGGGAGAATATTTAGCTCTATTAGAATATGTTGCAGATTAAAGACATTTTCCTGAATGATGATCAGGACTATTATTTTATTTTTTAAAGTTTTATTGACAAATAATAATTATATATATTTATGGAGTCCAATATGATATTTTGATACATGTATGCATTGTGGAATGATTAAATCGGGCTAATTAATATATTCATCACCTTAAATACTTTTATTTGTGGTGATAATATCTAAAACCACTCCTTTAGCTATTTAAAAATATATGATACATTGCTATTAACATGTCATCATGTACAGTCACCATGCTGTACAAAAGATCACCAGAACCTATTTTTTCTAACAGAAAGTTTGTACCCTTTGACCAACATTTCTTCTTTCCCCAGTTACCTTACCTTCCCAGCCTCTGGTAACCACTATTCTCCTATGAGTTCAACTTTTAAAAATTTCACATGTAAGTGAAATCATGTAGTATTTGTTTCTCTGTGCCTGGCTTATTTCACTTAGGATAATGCATTCTATGTTCACTCATGTTGTTGCGAATGACAGAATTTCTGCTTTTTAAAGGCTGAATAGTATTCTATTTTGTGTGTGTGTGTGTACCACATTTTAAAAATCCATTCATCTGTTGATGGCACTTCAGTTGTTTTCATATCTTAGCTATTGAGAATAATGCTGCAGTGAACAAGGGAGCACAGATATCTCTTAGACATACTGATTTAGGTTCCTTTGGAGATATAGCTAGAAATGAGGTTGCTGGATCATATGGTAATTCTATTTTTAGTTTTTTGTGGAACCTCCATACTGTTTTTCAAAATGGCTGTACTAATTTATATTTCCACCAACAGTGTACAGGGGTTTCTTTTCTCCATTTCCTTGGCAACACCTGTTATCTTCCATCTTTTTTTATGATAGCCAGTTTAACAGATGTGAGGTGATATCTCATTGTGGTTTCAATTTGCGTTTATTTGTCTGATAATTAGAGAAAATCAACCTATAAAAATCAGTAGCATTTTGTACACTAACAACAAACTATCTGAAAAATAAATTAAGAAAATAATTCCATTTACAATAAGATTGAAGAATAAAATACATAGTAAATTTAATCAAGGCAGTAAAAGATCTAAATACTGAAAATTATATAACACTGATGAAAAAAGTTCATGACACAAATAAATAGAAAAATAGGCCAGGCGCACTGGCTCATGCTTGTAATCCCATCACTTTGGGAGGCTAAGGAGGGCAGATCACCTGAGGTCAGAAGTTCAAGACCAGCCTGGCCAACATAGCAAAACCCCATCTCTACTAAAAAAAAAAAATACAAAAGTTAGCTGGGCGTGGTGGCATGCACCTGTAGTCTCAGCTACTTGGGACACTGAGGCACGAGAATCACTTGAACCTGGGAGGTGGAGGTTGCAGTGAGCCGAGATTGCACCACTGCACTTCAGCCTGGGTGACAGAGTAAGAGTCTCCTAAAAAAAAAAAAGAAAGAAAAATATACCATGTTAATGAATTGAAACAATTAGTATTATTTAAATATTCATACTATGCAAAGCAATCTACAGATTCAATGTAATTTCTATCAAAATTTCATGGTAATTGTTCATAGAAATAGAAAAAAAATTAAAATTTATCTGAAACCACAAAAAACTTAAGTGGCCAAAGCTATCTTTAACAAAAAGAACAAAGCTGGAGGCATCGCACTACCACATTTCAAAATATATTACAAGCTATAATCAAAACGCTATGGGACTGGCATATAAACAGACACATTAACAAATGGAGTAGTATAGAGAGCTCCAGAATAAACCCACCTACCTATGGTCAATTGATTCTTGAGAAGATGTCAAGAACACACCATGGGAAAGAACAATTTCTTCAATAAATGGTGTTGGGAAAACTAGATATCCAAATGCAGAAGAATGAAAATGGACCCTTATCTCATTTTTTCTTTACGTTTAAAAGTAAGGAAAATAATAATTTAAAATAGTTTAAAAAATCCATTTGATGTCTAAGTTCTTTGTGGTTGGAAATAGAAAATAGGGCAGCAGCTATAGTATAACAGAAAGAATATCAGTTGCATTGTGGGAAGACTCAAGTTCAAATTCTAGCTTGGCCATTTAGCTTCATATGATAGTGAGCCAATCACTTTAGTTCTCTGAGCCTCAGTTTCTTCACAGATTAAATAGGCATAATATAACCTTAATTCAAGAGTGTGGGACAACTGGATATCCATATGCAAAATAATAAAGTGGCACCCCCTCCCTTATACCATATTACAAAAACAAACTCAAAATTAATCAAATAAATATAAGACCTAAAGCTATAAAATTCTTGGAAGAAAACATAGGTGAAAATATTTATTACCTTGGATTAGACAATGATTTCTTAGCTATGACATCAAAAGCACAAGCAACCAAATAGATAAGCTGGAATGTCATCAGAATTAAAAAACTTTTGTACTCAAAAGACATGATTAAGAAAGTGAAAGATCCTCAAAATAAAGAGACAACCCAAGTTTTAGAAAATGGGCAAAGAATCTGAAAAGTAATTCAGTTCTCCAAAGAAGACATACAAATAGACAATAGGCACAAGCACATGAAAAGGTGTTTGACATAATTAGCCATCAGGGTAATGTAAATTAAAGCTATAATGAGATACCACTTCACATCCACTTGGATAGCTATAATTAAAAAGACACATAATTGCAAGTGTTGGTGAAAATATGGAGAAATTGGGATCCTCTGGTGGTAGGAATGGAAAATCGTGCAATTGCTTTGGAAAACAGTTTGGCATTTCCTCAACTGGTTAAGCATAGAGCTTACCATATGATCCAGAAAGTCTACTCCTAGGTATATCCCAAGAGACTTGAAACAGGTACTCAAACAAAAACACAAATGTTTATAGCAGCATTATTCATAAGAGCCAAAAAGTGAAAAGAATTCAAATGTCCATCAATAGATGAATGGATAATAAAATGTGATATAACCATACTGCAGAATATTACTTGGCAATAAAAAGAGATAAAAGGGGATATGTGGAAAATCTCTGTACCTTCCTCTCAATTTTGCTGTGAACCTAAAACTGCTCCAAAAATATATAGTCTTAATTTAAAAAGAAAAATACAGCATATTGATATATTGATAAGTGCTACAACATGGACAAGCCTTGAAAACATTAAGCGAAAGAAGCCAGACACAAAAGACCACATGTGATATGATTCCATTTATATGAAATATCCAGAAGCAGCAAATCTGCAAAGACAGAAAGGAGATTAGTGATTGCCTGGATTGGTGCAGAATGGGATGATTGAGTGGGTAACAGCTAAGGGCCTTGGGTTTCTTTGGAGAGAAATTAACATTTTTTTGCTTTGATATATGTAAATATTGTGAAATAATTGCACAATCAAGTTAACACATCCATCACCTCACAGAGTTGTGTGTGTGTGTGTGTGTTGACAACATTCAAGATCTACTCTCTTAACAAATAATGGTGGTTGCCAGGGACTGAGGAGTGGGAGAAATTGGGAGATATTGGTCAAAGGATACAAACTTTCAGTTAAAAGATGAATAATTTCTGGCAATCCAAAGTATAACCTGGTGACTATAGTTAACCTTACTCTATTGTTTATTTGAAATTTGCAATGAACATTTTTTAATTGATTGTGGTAACACTTGTACAACTCTGTGAATATACTAAAAGCCATTGAATCTTACACTTTAAATGGGTGAATTATATGCCATTTAAACTTTATCTCCATAATGCTGTTAAAAAAAAAGGCTATTGTGAAGGATAAACAATGTGAGGACTATGACTCAGAATACAAGACAGATGTGCAAAAAATACAACTTTTACATACCCTATAAAACACCACGATTCCTGATTCTGTGGGCCTGTTCTCACAGGCCAGCTGCAAATTCCTTATGAGAAACTACTTCTGAGGGCGCCCTCTGCTTCTCAGCATCACCGTGGAATTAGGGATATTACCTGTTACCTAGAAAGAGGGACAAGCACCTCCATTTACCAGGATTTCAAGTTTGCCTCTGTCACCATTACAGTCCATTGAAATCCCATGGTGCCCTGTGGTTTCTAGGCCTCACTCAGCATGGCTAGGAGCATTGGAGCCTGCGTTCCCTTCTGCCCTGACTTTTTTGGTCTCACAGTTCCATCAGACCTTTCAGGACTCAGGTCTCTAGGGCTCAGCCGTCTCATCTCTTGCCAGTCTAGTGGAAGATCTTGCTAGTCTAGGGAAAGCCCCTCTTTGCTCCCTTCTTCAGGCTTCTCTGTGGTGTCCCTGTAACTCAATTCTCCTTGATCTTTAAAAGTTGGTATTGACGGCTTCTAAAAACCACAGCCTATCTAAATTGTATGTTTGGCCAGACACGGTGGCTCACACCTGTAATCCCAGCACTAGGAGGCCAAAGCGGGTGGATCACTTGAGATCAGTAGTTTGAGACCAGCCTGGCCAACAAGGTGAAACCCCGTCTCTACTAAAAATACAAAATTAGCTGGACGTGGTGGCACATGCCTGTAGTCCCAGCTACTTGGAAGGCTGAGGCAGGAGAATCGCTTGAACCCAGGAGGTGGAGGTTGCAGTGAGGCAAGATGGCACCACTGCACTCCAGCCTGGGCAACAAGAGTGAAACTCCATCCCAAAATAAATAAATTGTATGGACAGAAATGGCTTACATGGCAAACATATCTAGAAAGTAATAGAAATCGTTACATTCTACTCTTCTAGTGCAGCAAAGAACAAATGGAACAACTAAATTGCTATAGTAGTGCATTCTGAAGGTTTCTATGTCTTGATAGAGTGATGCTATAGAGTGAGTTAAAGATAATACTAAACATGGATTGATTGTTACTTTGTATCTGGCATTGTGTAAGTACTTTATATGCACTACTTTTCTTCTTTCAAGAACAAATAAGAACCATACTTACAAGAAAATATTGATTTTGGTCCTCAGTTCCAAGAAATGTGACAAACTGATTCATAAAATAAGCATTCTGAAATTGTTTGCAATACTTTATTGAGTGAGTTTAGGTAAGAAACCAGGGATTCTTATTTTGTAGTTACCTACGCTGGTAGAAATAAGCAATGTTGTTTAATTTTTCAACTTTATTTCCTCATCGGAAGAAATAGAAGCATGGTTTTCACTCAAGAAAAAGAGCTCTAGGGCAATGTTTTCCTTTGCAACACTGAAGAGAGAGCAGCCCCTCTCCTGTGGGGTGCACCCAGGATAAAGAATGAAGGCTTCCATCCTGGACTGAATAGTAGGAATAGAGGAACAAAGCTCTAACCCAACTTCCTGTTGTTCCCTGAGTCACACCTTAAGGATTTTCTCTTCAGTAACTGAGAAGTCTGGGTTATAATAGAGGAGTTCTCAGACCTCCTACATGTGTCACATTCTATGATTGCTGTACATATATGGTTGCACAAAATGTGTCGCATCAGTAGGTGCCCATTGAAAGCAGAATTTGTGGCATTAATGTCACTGCTATAGATCTTTCTACACCTTTTGTCATGCAGCAGATAAAGTACCAGGCAGCTCAGAGCAGTGGAAAGAACATTTAATTTTGACCCAAACCTCTCCATTCTGATTCTGGCTCATCCATTTACTAGCTCTGTTTCTACTCAGTCTCCCAAGCCACAGTTCTTATCCTACAAAACAAGGATACCTGCTACCCCACCCTACTGCTTAGATCCAATCACTTCATGAATTCTGTAGCTGATAAAGTGCCATACAGTTATAAGACACAGTAATGATTAAAGATATTTCTGGGTCAACTTCCTGACCCCTTCTATTTACGTTTTCCTGTAAATTGAAGTCATTATTCACTGCAGCTCTCAACACTGTCAGACCCAGGAAACTTCTAGTTGTCATTTTTCTGGATTCCTATTTTTGTGTTTCTCCAGTAGCTGGAACTGCTGCCATGCTGCTTCTCAGTCTCAGACATCCTGATTCTCACTCATCGTTCTAGATGAACAAACCTCTTATCTGAGACCCACGTATTTCACATTCTCCTCTGCCAGGTTGCTGTGAATAACTTCAGTTCTTCAATAACTAAATTTTTAGAGGCCTCTAACTCCTTTACTTTCTCCTGTGGAAGAGGCCACAAAGAATCCTGGAACTGCCTTTTCCATGAAAATGCTCCAGGAGGTCAAGATCAAAACTAAACATAAAAGACGAAAATGGTGGTTTAGTCCCCAAGTTGCATTTTTGGCATTCTTTTCCCATCCTGTGTTAATCTGTCATCTAGCCAAAAAAGAAAAACAAGTAAAAAATAAAAGCAAGGCATTGTCCCCTGTAGGTCAGGGTTGGAAACACAAATGGATTAAACATCATAAAAATGTTTTTAGGTGAGCCCTAAAATGATAATTCAATTTGTAAGACTCTACACACTGAGATTTTGCTGAACTTTCTCTATAGTATAATGTGTCATTCAAGGCAGCTTCATGGAAAGCCAGAGACTATGTTTGAGAACATTCATCCGGTCATTATCTACAATGAACCAAAAGAATGTCCACACTGAAGTGACGGGAGAAGGAGGCAGAGAGAGACAGAGAGAGAGAGACAGAGAGAGAATGCACCCTGCCCTCAAGGATGTCGCTATTACAGAGGGACTATATCCCTCCCAAAACCTGCCTAACATCACATACCTATTACAAGACTTTGAGATAGCTACTAATATTATCTCCATTTTTCAAAAGAGGAAACCAACACAGAGAGGTTGGGTGACTTGCCTAAAGTCACATAGGTAGTAGATAGCGAGTCAGAATTCAATGCAGGTATTTTGGCTGCAGAATCTGTGCTCTTAACTGTGTCTCTGCTTCCTCATGTATAGACACTGTCAGCGCTTTTCCCCCAGGGTGTGAGTCAGATGGAGATATTTCAGATGCTGCATTGAAAGCTTTCAAATTCCTGCATCTCTACACACTAAGGAGACAATGATCTCTTCCAGTAATTTCTAAGCCCAAATGTATCTGAGACTTTTAAAATATCATGGAGCAGTGCTGTCCACCAGGAGGATGGTTTAGGGCATTTTTAGTTTTTACTTTAAAAATCTGTTTAAGTGTTTTCATACTTTCTACACTGCCATCAATAATATATAATCAGAGAAAGGAAACTTAAACAGGAATAAGCAGCATTCACTTTTTCTAGCTTCTTAGTCACGTTATCAAGATTCTTCAGTGATTTTACTCTGAAAATATCTACTGAATTCCATCAACATTCCATTATCCCACAGGGCCAATCTTCAGAATTATGAATTGACATGTAGAAAGTGGTAAGAGCAGTAGATGCTACAGATTTCAATATATTTCCAACAAAATAGACATCAGTAGGCAATAACTAGCATTTCTAATGCTTGATAGTATAGTTGGATAAAAGAGTCTATTCAACCTTCCACAAATTCGCTGAGGCAATTAGTTGCTATGAAATATTGCTTTCACTAGAATATTTTAGCTCACTGCCTGCTTCCCTTCTCAACATTCATCCATTACTCCCACCAACTCTCTCTCTCTTTCTCTCACACACACACACACACACAAACACACACACACACACACACCACAAGTGTTCCCAGGACTTTCTGAAATATGGGGCATACATCCTTATCATAAGATTATATAAATAGGCATGGGCAAGGACTTCATGTCTAAAACACCAAAAGCAATGGCAACAAAAGCCAAAATCGACAAATGGGATCTCATTAAACTAAAGAGCTTCTGCACAGCAAAAGAAACTATCATCAGAGTGAACAGGCAACCTACACAATGGGAGAAAATTTTTGCAACCTACTCATCTGACAAAGGGCTAATATCCAGAATCTACAATGAACTCAAACAAATTTACAAGAAAAAAACAAACAACCCCATCAAAAAGTGGGCAGAGGACATGAACAGACACTTCTCAAAAGAAGACATTTATGCAGCCAAAAAACACATGAAGAAATGCTCCTCATCACTGGCCATCAGAGAAATGCAAATCAAAACCACAGTGAGATACCATCTCACACCAGTTAGAATGGCCATCATTAAAAAATCAGGAAACAACAGGTGCTGGAGAGGATGTGGAGAAATAGGAACACTTTTACACTGTTGGTGGGACTGTAAACTAGTTCAACCATTGTGGAAGTCAGTGTGGCGATTCCTCAGGGATCTCGAACTAGAAATACCATTTGACCCAGCCATCCCATTACTGGGTATATACCCAAAGGACTATAAATCATGCTGCTATAAAGACACATGCACACGTATGTTTATTGCGGCACTATTCACAATAGCAAAGAGTTGGAACCAACCCAAATGTCCAACAACGATAGACTGGATTAAGAAAATGTGGCACATATACACCATGGAATACTATGCAGCCATAAAAAATGATGAGTTCGTGTCCTTTGTAGGGACATGGATGAAACTGGAAAACATCATTCTCAGTAAACTATCGCAAGGACAAAAAACCAAACACCGCATGTTCTCACTTATAGGTGGGAATTGAACAATGAGAACTCATGGACACAGGAAGGGGAACATCACACTCCGGGGACTGTTGTGGGGTGGGGGGAGGGGGGAGGGACAGCATTAGGAGATACACCTAATGCTAAATGACGAATTAATGGGTGCAGGAAATCAACATGGCACATGGATACATATGTAACAAACCTGCACATTGTGCACATGTACCCTAAAACCCTAAAGTATAATAAAAAAAAAAAAAATAAAATTAAATATAAAAATTGTGGAAGTAACAGCACAAACATCATAAACATAATAGATGCTGAAATAACTGCTACTGTTAATATTTGAGAGTGACTGAAGTGTTGGGTTACCCCTCAGTGGTGGGCATCACATCTACACCTTCCAGAACCCAAAGGAGGGGCTATCATCTGAGACATGTTCTCAGCCCTTTAAAAATGTTATTATCCATGTTTTCTTTAATGCTGAAGACTGCAGATCCCTTGCTTTGTGCCTTTGTTCTTTCACACAGAGACACTTTCTTCCGTCTCTGGTTTTCTTTTGCTGAGCAAGGAGCCTTTTCCAATCTCTTGAGGTCTGAAACTTTCTCACCAAACTGACTCCCCTTTCCTCTGGAGACAGGCAGCGTTGCATTTTTGTAGGCTCCTTTGCAGCAAGGTGTGGCCCTGTGACTGAGTTCTGACCAATAACGTAGACAGAAGTGATGTGCAACTAACTTCCAGGCCTGGCCGGCCCATAATAAAAGCTTCCATGCACTGCTCTGTTTTCTTCCTCCACCTACCAGCAGGAATTATGGATTCAGTGATGGTTCTCAGGCTACAGGGGATGGTGGAGAAACAAATAGAAGAAGTCTGGATCCCTAAATGACTGTATGGAGAAGGGTCACCTCCTCCCAGCACAACCCACATTGAAATGTAAAAATAGCAAATAATATACTTTTACAATGTTAAGCCACTAAAATTTGGAAGTTGTTAGTTCCAGCAGATAACTTATCTTGTACGTTTACATAAGAGTTATATAACATAATTTAAATGCTATGTTGTCATTTGGATCAGACTTAAATAAGCTTCAACATCACTTGAAAATTATTTCTGTTACCATGCCATGAAGAAAACTAAACTGAGTTTCCTCAGTTTGGAGAGCAAATACCATAAAATGAAATGAAGCCAAATTAATTTAGACCAGTTTAAAAATTTAATTGATTTGATTTACTCTAGCTTATTCACCAATAAATGGAATGTGGTGAAATGATCTTCATATATCTTTCAGATTTTTATGTTCTATTTACATGGGTTTTCAAGAGCTTCGTTCCAATGAGCTTGTTTTGTGATTCTGAGCTCCTTCAGAAAGTAGTTTTATATTTAATACATCATGTTTGATTGTTGCTAAGCATCCATTTGGTGCAAATTAATAACAACACAAGCACTAGCTTCAAAAGCCAAAAACAGGATGGGGCTGGAGCAAAGGACGCTAGACTGACTGCCCTCTGACTTGCAAAACCAGGAGATTTCACAAGTGAATCTCTGTAACAATTTGTTTTTCTTTTGTTTTGGCTTCTTCTCTAGTAAAGAAGAAAATAAGAATACAACATTGTGATTGTGAATTGCTCGATGTTGATTAGCTCCTCTCTAATTCTTGTGCTAAAAAGAAAGCTCACCTGCAGAAGGCAAAAAGGCTGCCAGGTGAAGGATGGCTGATCCAGGACTGAGCTGACCGCAATATGAAGGGAAATGAAATGGTTTTGTGTAGTCATATTAGGCACTGGAACCTGCAAACGAAGCCAAGGGTCAGTTACTGAAGGGGAGACACATGTAGGAACATGAACCTGAAGACAGCTGCTAAACCAAAAGATTAAGCATTGGAGGAGCAAGCTCAGGCTTAACAAATAGTAGGAATGACAGCAGGATATTCAACCATGGTGACAGTTTAGGGCTCAATTTGTTTAGCCCATGCAAAACCCAAGCCTGGAAGGCTTCTCCTTACCATTTAGCTCTATCCTGCAAGCTTGCTGGGTCCTGAGGGCCTTTGAGTGTTGTGAGTGGTAGAGGCAGCTGGCAGGTGGTGGAGGATAAGGTAGGGGATTATTCACAAAAAGCAAGTCGATCTTGGCTGAAACAAAGATACAGGGCTCAAATGAAGATCACACCTACTGATAAACAGGCAAAGTGCCATTGTTGCTGAAGGAAAATCTTCATCCTGTGCCAGCAGGAAGGAAAGTTAGTGTGGCACTTGAGTACAGGGCTCCCAAAGTGTAGCCTGGGGCAGTACGATGGTGCCTCCTTTTGTCCCCAGCTGTGGCCAATGGGAGATATTGATGAAGTAGAGGCTAGGCCATCCTCAGACACTGACCTGGCTCCTCTTCCTGTTCCCTTCGGTCATGCCGCCTCCTCTTTCCTCTGCGACCTCTCTTCTTTATTTTCCCTTCATATTTTCTCTCCTTCTGCCAGAGACTGTTTCTCTAATCAAGGAGTGGGAGTGAACAGAAGCTTTTCTATTTCTCACATTTTCTTTTTGTCCCATTTGCATTGGCCAAAGTAAGTCATACACCCTAGCCAAGTATCAGCATGGCAAGCATTATAGTCTTCTTTTAGGGAATAGCCGTCATCCTCCACAAGCACCTTCTAACCAGTCTTTGGTGGATAGGATTGGACCTGTAGACTCTCAGGGTAGGGCCAACCTACTTCAGATGGGAGGATCAAAGGGACAGAGAGAAACGATTTTGACATGAAGCTTGAAGAAAATATTGAAGTCAGAAACAAACCCCAGGAAGATTTTGGCCTCAGTGAGGAAAGTGAAAAGAAGGTTCATTTGTAAACATTCCCAGAATACTTAGATTAGTATTAATTGATAAAATTGAGTTAATGAATGATCTCTCTGGGTTTGATCAAGTTAGCTTAAAAGAGAGAAATGTTACTGGCTCATCGTTAGCTTGGTGCAAAAGTAATTGCAGTTTTTGCCATTAAAAATAATTAATTTTGCACCAATCTAACATATGCAATTGGAACTTTGAGCCTTAGTTTTATAGATTTGGACAGGAATGCTAGAAGAATGTAACAATGAAATCTTTGGGAAAAATTGTATTCTATAAATAAGGAGAGCTCCACAGTTACCAAGATTTTGGCAAATATGATTTAAATGTCAGTGAAGGAGTTTCAGTCTACATTTGAATGGAATCTTTTCATTCTTGTCCTTTTCTTGCTGTTATTGTTCCTCCCCTTTCTCCACTCTCTTCCTCCTTTTCTTTATTCTTCTTCTTATTCTCCTTCCTCTTTTCTTCTGCTTCTTCTTTTCTTCTTCTCCTTCTTCTTTTTCTTTTCCTTCTTCGTTGTCTTCTTCTTTTTCTAATTCCTCCTTCCTCTTCCACTTCCCTCCCCCTCCCCCTTCTTCTCTTCCTTTTTCTCCTCCTCCTTCTTCCTCATCCTCAGTCTGCTCAACCTCCCTCCTTCTCCTCTCTTCTTGCCTTCTTCCTTAGTATTCTTTTCCTCATAACTATTTATACTGCCACTTTTGAAATTCTTTGAGTATTTTGTCAGTTCTCAAGGAGCTTTTCAAATGTAGCTTTTTAAATACTAAAAACATACACTGATTGTATCACTTAGAATTATATTTGGCTGTATATAATGGAAAAATCCCAAATAACAATTATGTAAACATACCAGGTTCATTATGCCACATTAAAGAAGCCAGAGTTCAGCAGCCCAGGACTGGTTTCACCCTCCATAGTGTCATAAACTTGACACCGAGAAGGGCAAGGAGACCTGGTAAGGTCACACATCAAGTCAGCAGAACTTGGACTGCTGGAAAGCAAGACAAATTTTGTAACTCGAACAATGGAGCTTCAAGTGATTTCTAAATTTAGCTTATTTTGAACTTGTCTTTATTCTCCTTATTGTCCTCTTTTCTTTGATTGCTTTCAGCTCCTTTGTTGGTTTTATCTTCCCTTTGCAGCATCCTTGCAACAAAATATACCACATGGTCTTATTCTCCAGGAAGACAGTAACTGTCAGAAATATAGAAGTCACTACCTCTGAGGTGGTGCAGACACCTGCCTGTGGTCTTGATGGATCGCTGGGAGTTAATAAGATGGATTGCCCAGAACTTTGAAATGGAGTCCAAATGCAAAGCATCAGAGGGAATTCACACAATCATAAAATGCAACACAAGGGACCCATTGACTTAAGGCATTTTTTTGGTGTTACTGGCTTTTTTCTCTATTAATAACTGTTGGGTTATACTAATATCACAAGTAGGCAGTGGATGTGGTAGAAAAGCATGTGGGCTTTGATTTCAAATCTGCTGGACTTATATTCAGATATTACCTATCTACCAGTTAAGTGTCTTGGGAAAGTTATTTCTATAACCCCACTTTCCTCATGTATCAAATGGAGGTAATAGTCTCCACCCCACAGGTCTGTTGTCAGGATTAAATGAGATGATATACATAAAATTTTTGGCTCTTTGATTTTAAACAAATAACTACAAACTACAGAAAAACAAGCCATATGAAAATTTATGTTTACAAAATTAGGTAAATTAGTTATTAATAATTTGAATTTTAAATAATAACTACACTGGTTTAAAACATGCCATCCTCAAAGGGAATGCAAAGTCTTGTTTAAATAAAACAAATCTAATGTACACACAATTCAAGGAGTAAACTGATGTCTGTTTTACTCATTGCTGGATCTAGAACTAGAATGGTTTTGGGCACATGGTAAGTGTTCAGTAAATATTTGTTGAATGAGTGAATACATGAATGAATGAAGTAACTTTCTATTCTATATGTACTTGGCACCATAGTAGCTGTTGGAAACATAAATGACTCAACTTTCATGCATCTTAGATTCTAAGTCAAGACAAAACAGTAAAATGATTTCAGATACTGATAAATGCTATGAGGAAACTTAAACAGGGTTATGTAATAAAAATCGATTCAAGGAATGTGAAGGAGGCAAAAAGAGATTGAGATTGGATGGTCAGAGAATTCCTGAGTGATAGGAAAGGACCAGTTATGGAAAGATCTAGATTTGTTGTTGAAGATTTCCTCAACAAGCACTGTCTATATTTATTTGACTTATGCTAATAGAAATCTATTTAGCACATTTTGGAAGCATTTTCTTAAGTTATAAGTTAGTCACAAGGTTTATAGTCATAGATGCAGATACTATCCTATATTCTACAAAACTTGGGAATTCTGAGACTTTAGGGTCTCCAAGAAACTAACGTTGAAATGGGCAGTATTTTCAAAAGCATGTTCCAGTAGACATAAGATGGTTACGGATGTATTCCTCAAAAAAAAAAAAAAAAAAAAAAAAAAGAGAAAAGGTCCTGTGGTCAAATACACTTGAGAACCAGTCCATGAGCACTAACATATTAAGGTCTTGAGAAGTTCTGAAGCAGAGAAACACAAACTACATGTATTCCAATGTTTTCTGAACATATTTTCAAAATTTTGTTGTTTTTTTTTCTCTGTGCACTTATTGACATCAATATGCAGTTTGAGAAATACTGTTATAACATAAAAGATAAGGCTTTGGTACAAAGGGAAAAGAGAAAGATAACCCTATGCCACGCTTATACACTGTTGGTGGAAGTGTAAATTCGTTCAGCCATTGTGGAAGACAGTGTGGCAATTCCTCAAAGACCTAAAGACAGAAATACCATTTGGCTCAGTAATCCCATTACTTGGTATATACCCAAAGGAATATAAACCATTCTATTATAAAGACACATGCACATGTATGTTCATTGCAGCACTATTCACGATAGCAAAGACATGGAATCAACCTAAATGTCCATCAATAGTAGACTGGATAAAGAAAATGTGGTACATACACACTATAGAATACTATGCAGCTATAAAAAAGAATGAGATTATGTCCTTTGAAGGGACATGGATGGAGCTGGAAGCCATTATCCTTAGCATACTAACACAGGAACAGAAAACCGAATACCGCATATTAGTGGGAGCTGAATGATGAGAACACATGGACACAGAGGGGAACAGCACACACTGAGGCCTACTGAAGGGTGAAGAGTGGGAGAGGATTAGGAAAAACAACTTATAGGTCCTAGGCTTAATACCTGGGTGATGAAATAATCTGTACAACAAACC
This sequence comes from Symphalangus syndactylus, assembly GCF_028878055.3. Taxonomy (NCBI): domain Eukaryota; kingdom Metazoa; phylum Chordata; class Mammalia; order Primates; family Hylobatidae; genus Symphalangus; species Symphalangus syndactylus. The sequence goes on along the minus strand of NC_072445.2, from coordinate 20,357,054 downwards.
TCCATGACACAAGTTTACCTATGTAACAAACCTACACTTGTGCCCTTGAACTTAAAATTAAAGTTGAAAAAAAGAAAGATAATCCTTTGTCATAAGCCTTGCAGTTCCAAAATGGTATATTTGCACAGACTGACCAGAAACTTAAAATAAGCTCCAGATATCATATGTACATACATTGCCTACTTTGACCAAACTGTTGACCTGATAAGAGAGATGATCACGTTTAGTTTTTGCATACTAGAGGTTTTTAAAGTTGCTCTGCTTTGAAAGTGGGATGTATTTGCATTTCCTCTATAATTTTATGAGAATAAATGACAGTCAAGTGTATCTATTTTTTTATTTTGTTTCATTTTGTTTTCTTTGTGTAAGGCAAGCAGTGGAATATGCCAGGAATTTCATGAACTTTGAACATGTGAACACCACACTTAGCTCTATAACTCCATCACTTGCTAGAGGTGGTTTTAGGCAGATTACTCAAACTTTCTGAACTTCACTTTTCTCATCTGCAAATGGGGATTGTAATAGCCATATCCTACTTTTTGGGGGATAAGTCAAGCTGGTGTAAAGGACTTGCAGGAGAATGTCACTCTAGCCACTTTCTGAAATGTTTACTTGGGGACTCTAGAGTCTTTCCTTTGAAAATCTTTTTAATCCGCCTCTGGAGATTCAATGGAAAAAAACAGAATGTTTACTGTTTGTTTCTATAGTGATGACTCATGGAGTGCTGATTTATTGAATCAATTAGTGAAGAAGTAAAATTAATGTCTTATTATATAGGTGTGAAATAAGCTATTCAGTCAATGCCATAAGCAAGGGCTTATCTAGACACTGTATCTCACCCAAACCAAGCTAACAAGAGTCACTGGCCAGCAAAAGAATCTCTCTTTAGTTCCCTAAATGTTCTAAAGATGTAGACAATCTCAACAGCTAACAACTGAATTCATCACATCAACCGCATAATAATAACTATGGATGTTCTCCAATTATTGTTCCTACGACAGAATCAGTAAGAGGATTTGGCCTGCCTAGGTCTTAGATGACTACACTATTTCCAGTGGACCACACACAACCAAGTGCAACAACAATGTAACATTGGTAAAACTGATTAGGTTAAGAACACTATTTTAGAAGATTGTTTAACAAACATATTTTTAGGCCTTAGAGAATGTTCATGAAGGATTTTAAGCCCACTTGTGCAGAGGACTCCCGTACCACATAATGTAAGTGCTCAGGAATTACCTCATGAGTCATTCCTAATATTAACCAAAAGTTGAAATAATGGTATGTTCTTTTGGTTTGATTGTTTAGTTTTAATCTTAGTGTTGATTTTAGAACTGTGGAATATAAAAATGGAACCATACTACTGGCATGAAGAGAGGAAACCAGTGCATCATGGGAACTAGGGGAGTTGGATCATTCCACTGCATATTCTTCCTTCTTCTAGGACACTTTGCTTGCTGGTAGAAAATGAATACAGTTATTTAATGCATCTCTTTCATTAGAATGCTGTATTAAAAATAAATTGTGATCAGATTAGGAAGAATCCTGGACTTCAGAGGCCAGAGACATAATTTTGGTGTTGATTCTACCATCTATGTACCTTAGGCAAGTTAATCCCTGAGCCTTACTTTGCTCTTCTATAAAATGATGACTTCACTGATTATTTCTAAGACATCTTTCAGTGTTCTATAGTCCAAAATCCATGACCTTTTCTTTCTTTTCTGATTTTTCAAGGCATTCAGATATCTTGCTTTTTTGCTACTTTTCTACTGATTTGCTTCATGGTATGCCTTACCAGAAGCCCAAGTTATTCCAGTCTCCACAAGGCTACTGCTGGAGTATCAGGAGAGAGGTCAGGTGGTATTTGTGATGGTAGAGGCAAAGCCCCCTTTTCCTGAATCACAAAATTCATGAGATTAAAACTTTAGGTTTATGTGTTGGTCTTTTTCTATACCTGCTGCAGGCACTATACTGGATTCCAATACCTGGCAAAAGTAAACTTGATCAATAATTGTTAACTTTCAGGCCAGGTGTGGTGGCTCACCCCTGTAATCCCAGCACTTTGGGAGGCCTAGGTGGGTGGATCAGTTGAGGTCAGGAGTTCAAGACCAGCCTGACCAAGATGGTGAAATCCCATCTCTACTAAAAATACAAACATCAGACGGATGAGGTGGCTCACACTTGTAATCCCAGCTGCTCAGGAGGCTGAGACAGGAGAACTGCTTGAGCCTGGGAGGCAGAGGTTGCAGTGAGCTGAGATGGCACCATTGCACTCTAGCCTGGGCAACAGAGTGAGTAAGACTCCATCTCAAAAAATAAAAAAATAAAAAATAAAAATAAAAATGTAAAACAAAATTGGTGACTTTCATCAATCAAAATTGTCTTTTATCATCACCATCTTCTCTGACCTGAACAATATACCAGGCATTACTTAGACAGTGAGAAAAGTTAAAGAATTTGTCTCTGTTATTGAGGTCTTCATATTCTGGCTAGAGTAAAAAGGCTTGCACAGAGAAGTAGAAGGTAACATAGACAAGAGGATAGCATGGGTGTTCAATTGTGTGGGATTGGAAATAAGTGCATGAAAACTCCTACAGGGGAGTGGTTACCGTGGAAAAAAATAGTTTGGATAACACTTCCTGGGGAAACTGAATGCTAAACTTTGAAGAGTGGGAAGATTTAATATGATAAGTGGCAGATATAATAACAATTGAGAAAAGTTATAAGGAAAAAATATAAAAAGGTGCTGGGTAGAGACACTGATTTCCCATTATCTACTCATCTTGTGAACTAAACCTTGCCAAACGAGGTGTCCTCAAGGCAAAGCACAATCCACTGGGGCATACATCCAAGGATGAGGAACTTTGCTGAAACAAAAGGGCAAGGGAATTTGCACAGGAAGGTATAATTCTGCCTGAAAGTAGAAAATCCAGTAAATAACTTGATTTTCCTTAGCAATTGTAGCAGTTGAGTTTATCCTAGGGCCTAAAAAACTTTTGGGTTTTATATAAGGGAATCCTAGTGGCTGCACTTGACTGGCTAAGTTCATCTCTTAGATAATATGTATTTTTTCTGGGCTTGTGGGTGAGAATCAGAACCTTCTTTCAGTATGAGGTGGAAAGGTGGGTGAAGTTATTTCAAGTTCCATGACTATTGAGAAAGGTGTCTGTCATAGTAATTTTTTTTCCAGCTAGAAGAGACATTAAGAATACCCAGGACTAACAAACCTGCACGTTCTGCACATGTATCCCATAACTTAAAGTACAATAATAATAATAAAAAAGAGTACCCAGGTCTTCATTTTATATATGGGAGAATAAGGCCCACAGAAGTTTGGATAACTTATCTGAAGTCATCATAACCATATACACATGAGAACCGCTGGGTTATAATTTTGCTGTCATGTCATTCTTTTAAAGAAAATTATTGACATTATTTTTCCTATCTCTCTCCCATAACAATAAAATCCCTTTCTGATCCTGCCCTAAAACACAACCATTTTTTAGCACCCCATGTATGCCCCAATTCTTATGTCCTTAGATACTAACCTGAAGAAAAATTACACAAAGAATACATATTTCTTGTGGGAATATTTAAAAACATAGATAAGCACAAAAAGGAAAATGAAAAGCCATCTTCAGGTCCCTAGAGAAAACCATAGCTATATACTCCATGTATCCTTCCTATGCATATTATAATATTAAAATATTATAAACATATTTAAATCTAAAAATGGAATTTTACTATTTTTATACTACTATTTTAGTATGCTATTTTTTGTATAATATTTGTAAGCAACTTTTCATGTGAATGTATATACTCCTACAGCCCCATTCTTGACTCTACATAAAAAAGAATTGGAGTCATTTCTGGTGAATTGCTTAAACCCATTCCATAAAATGCAAAATTTCTCCAGAAATACTGACCCTGCTTGAAAAAAATGCATTTGGCTGTAGATATAGAGAAATGTGAAGCTCTTCCCCTTCTGAAATCTGGTGGTATTATCAACTCCTATTTTAAGCTTGTTTATGGAACTAGAATAATACTGAACATGGATATATAAAGGTGATTACAGCAGTTCAAGTTTGACCTTTGAAAAATCTTTGCCTGTATAAACAAAGTCTGGAATGTTTTAAAACCTCTAAGCCAGTCAATTTCTTTTTTTATTTATCATAAACCTGAGTCAACAAGGAATGCCCATTTTATTTAAAGAGTAGGAAATGAAAATGCCTTGGTTCCTTAACCATAAATGAAGGAGGTATCTCTGGACACCATGAGTTCCTTACCTCGAACCTTCTGCTGCACTCTCAGGGTCCTGCAAACCCGGCCTCACCCTGTAGCTCTACCTGATTCCTCAGCATTGGTGGATCTGCTCCCACAATTCTGCTTAGGCAGTTTCTTCACTGTCTCAAACCCATGCTGATCTCATTCTCACTTCCATATTTTTATCCCAATAAGATTTTCCATGAAACATCCATCCTCTCCTATTTCAACTCCATCGTTACTTGCAGGCCCAGCTGCGCAGCTTCCCCAGTGCAGCCATCCTGGTGAGATTCATCCCACACTTTACACTCTTATTTGGAATTTGCTGGCTCTGAGAGTAAATCTGGTGTGGTATCGCATGTCCATATTTTTTTTTTTGTCCTTTAGTTTGTATCTCCTCTAAGCCTTCTGGCTCCTTTTGATAAACGTTTGTTTTAGCATTCATTTGTGTTTTGCACAGCAATGTGCACATTACATACTAAATACTCAGGAAATGTGTGTTCCTTTATGAATGATTGGGGGAGGGAGTAGAATCTTATTTCTGCCTGTTTCTTCTTAGATGTTAGGTCTTAGGAAAGTTCCTTAACCTCTCTGAGGTTCCTTACAATCCTGAGAACAAAGTGGAAACACTGAACCTAGAAGGCTGTCATAAAGAAAAAAGGGATTCAATATGAAGAGCATGGGGTACAAATAAGTTAAAAAAAGTCACCTACCATCAGAAGGTCCAATAAGCTTACTTCTTTGACTTCATTAAAGGCCCCAAAAAACTAAAATATGACCCAGACTCTAAAATTATTATAAAGTTCTAACACTTGAAAATATTTTCCAGTATTCTCTAAAGTAAATACATCTATTATATATATATATATAAAATACATAGAATGACATATATAACTATATAGTACGTATAAAAGATGGCTTGACTGTTACTATGGTGCATAGCCTGCTCCCAAGACTGGAAATAAGTTTCTTTGAATATTCTAGACTTTCTTCATCCCTGAACTTTACATGCACACAAACACACACACACACACACACACACACACACACATTTGCATGTAATAGCTGTATTAGATAGGATGAGATTTGGCCACATGTCATTTTAAATTTTACAAAATAATTTCTTAAGTAAAATATAAATATCTTTGTCACGTAAGAGAGGTCCTGAGATAGTCAATGGCAGTGTCTCCAGGGCAGTAGGAACTGGATCTTCTCCCTACTGCTCCACCATTATTAGCACATGGCTTTAACTTTCTAATGCAAGATGGCTGTTTGAACTCCCTTCACTAGAAGAAGGAAAGGCGAAAGAAGGGCCAACTTCCTTCCTTTTAAGGGCCTCCTAGAAGTAGCACACTTCCACTCACTTCTCATTGGTCAAACTGTACTGGCATTGCTTTACCTTGCTACAAAAGATACCTGGAAATGTTATACTTTAACTGGATGGTAATTTGTTCAGAAAAAAAATGAGAGTTATTTTATTAAAGAAGAAGGGGAAGATGTATATTGGAGATGCTATTGCAATGCCTATAATTCAATGTCTTGCCATCATAAAATATACTTTATATAGCTTCTCTGCTTAGTTCAAATAGATATGAAACAGAAAGAAAAGTGAAGGTTACAGAATTCTTAGAATGAAATCCAGAGTGGGTAAGTTAGTAATAGTAGTAAGAAACCTTAAAACTGAAATTTTAAATGATAGAGGTATTTCAGAGATCAGGTAGGGAAAGAAAAACAATTAAGGAGATGTTAACTGAAGAAGCTTCAATGCTTCCAAATAGTAAAACTTCCAAAATGTTGGGTTCACTTTCTCTTAAAGTATGAAGTTTGATAGTGAGAAATTCAATGAAATGTTTGGGATCTTATCTCCAAATTTAAAATATGGTATTGTAAAAATAGTTTCCTCTAGTTCTTAGTTAAATTGGGAAGGAAAGAAAGAAAGAAAGAAGGAAGAAAGGAGGGGGGAAAGGAAGGGAGGGAAAGAGGAAAGAAGGAAAGGAGAGGGAAGGAAGAAAGGAAGGGACAGACTGGGATTGGAAAAATAAATTACTTTTAGCTCCAAATAATGAAACGCTCATTAACATTCACATTAAATTGTAAAAGAAGCAAGAAGCCTGAATGTGAGGAGAGTCTCTAGATTATTAAATAAACATATTATAAAACATAATATGTGATATGATCCCTTTTTGTGAATGTCACATTCTTACAGCTTTTCTATACATTTGAAGTTATTTCCAAACAAATTTAAAGGAGTGAAATGAACATCAATGCCGCAACAAGCTATCACCACACTCTTGTTAGAATGGCTATTATCAAAGAGGCAAGAGGTAAGGGTGTGGGGAAAGTGTTGGCAAGGGTGTGGAGAAAAGGGAACTCTTGCACACTGTTGGCAAGGATGCAAATTGATACAGCTATTATGGAAAACAAAATGGAGGTCTCTCAAAAAATTAAAAGTAGAACTACTACATGATTCAGTCATCTCTCTTCAGGGTATATAAATGAAATAAAATGAAGAAAATGAAATTAATATCTTGAAGAGATATCTGCACCCTTATGCATTATTCACAATAGCCGTGGAATCAACATGTGTCCATCAACAGATAAATGGATCAAGAAAAAATATATTATGTAGATGATGGAATATTATTCAGCCTTAGAAAAGGAAATCTTTCCATTTGTGACAACAGAGATGACCCCACAGGACATTATGCTAAGTGGAATAAGCCAGACACAGAAAGATGAATACAGCAATAGCTCCTTTGTATGTGGAATCTGAAAAAGTTGAACTCACATAGAACCAGCGAGTAGAGTAGAAGCCAGGGGATGCCTGGAGCTAGAGGATGGGGAAAATGGGTGTATGTTGGCCAAAGGGTACAAACTCTCAGTTATAAGATGAGTAAATTTTGGGGATCTATTGCATGGCATGTGACTACAGTTAATAATACTGTATTATGTACTTTAAATTTGCTAAGATAGTAGATATTAAGTGTTCTCACTACAAAAAAGTGGCAATCACGTGAGGTGATGGATATGTTAATTAGCTTGGTTGGGGTAATCATCTTACAATGCAAAAATATATCAAATCATCATATTGTACACCTTAAATATATACAATTTTTATTTTGTCAATTATACTCCAATGAATCTTGGGGGAGGGAAGACAACATATGTTTGTTAGATATATAGAAAAATAGATAATGGATGGATACAAAGAGAAATCAGTATATGGATAGATGGATACAGAATTTGAAAGATGGGGAGGGTTGGGGGAGCGTGAGGGGGGTTTGTAAATGAGCACTCTGCCATCTCATGGAAACTGTAAGCTAAATAGTCAAAGTATATGAGTGGACTGCCTGATAGCATTAACTTAAGACTGGTTAAGGAAGAGAACTGAAACTAAATACACTAAAACCATCAACAGTGGATATCTTTGAATTGTAAGGTTATGGTGATCTCTATTTTCTTTGTGCTTTTCTGTATGTTCTAATCTTTCTGATTTTGTTGGTAATGAATAAGAATTTGTTCTATATATTTATATGTGAATATAAATATATACAATATATACTGAATATATATGTATATATATTCAAAACCAGATCAGACCCCAGTCTGTTCATCTCAGGCAACTGTATTTATCTAGAGTACCCAAAGGCTGTATGTAACACTCCTGCAGTTTTAGGTAAGACCATGTCTGAGACTGATAGTTCTTACTGTGCTAGAAAGTTTAACGGCAAATGGCTCACTGGGATGGTATCCACCATAGAACCATTGGGCAGCTATATGCAGGAAAACTTCTATCTCAGTTTAAAAATGTATGTTCATCAGGAGTTTGAAACTAGCCTGGCCAACATGGTGAAACCCCATCTTTACTAAACATATAAAAATTAGCCGGGCATCATGGCACATACCTATAATCCCAGCAACTGAGGAAGATGAGGCAGGAGAATTGCTTGAACTTGGGAGGCAGAGGTTGCAATGAGCTGAGATATCATGCCACTGCACTCCAGCCTGGGTGATACAGCGAGACTCCATCTCAAAAAAAAAAAAAAAAGTTGTTAAAATTATTTTTGAAAAGAATTCAGAATTTTTTGAATGATAATTAATGCATATACTGTTTTGAAAACCAAGTTGCCATCAACAGCTATTAAGCTAATCTTCTTTTACATTGACCTCTCTAGCTTCTGAGGCCCGGCCTTAGCCTCCTCTTCTTGAAGGATCCCTGAGCACTCAGCCATCAACCCCTCTTCTGACCCTGAAGTGCTCAAATTTGGACCTTGGCATCTGCTCCTCTGTGACGTTAGTTACCTTTTTATAGCTGAGTGTTCTGCTTCTCAGAGTAACTGTAAGCCAAATACCCAGGAGATATGAGGAGACTGCCTGACCAACAGGAGATTATGGCTGGCGCCAGGTTAAAGGATTTCAAACAAAAAATTGAAACAGAGAGCATAGGGGTTGGCATCTTATATGGTAGGGACTTAATGGACTTAATGAAAGTGGGGGACTTACTATTTCATTAAGTCCAGGCACTGGAAGGTTCAGAACACAGGTCTGAAACCCAGATGCCTGGCTCTATGGAATCACCCTCTGCCTCGGTTTTCTCATATGTAAAGTGAGAATAATAACACTGTCCATGTCAAAGAGTTGATGTTAGAATTACAACAAATTAATACATGTAGAGCACCTAGGGTAGCACTTGGCACCTAATACATGTTAGTTCTTATTATAAGAATAGTATGTTTATTTTCTCATTGTAAAAGTAATTCAGAAAGTTTAGAAAACAGATACAAGAAAAAATAAGGAATTAAAAATATCCCAAATTCTCAATACTCAGATATAAAGTCCTCAGTTATAATCACTGTTAATATTCTTATTGTCTTGAATTTGATTTTCTCTCTCCCTTTCCTCCTTTCTGTATGTATTTATATATACTTTAATTCATTTTACCAAAAAAGATATAATACCATAGAGAACTTTACAGCTCGTCTTTTGCACTTAATATGGTGAGCATTTTTCACATAATTATTTATATGAACACTTACAAAAGTCTTAGTATTACTTGGAAAAGAACTAAACCAATAAGGGCAGATTTGGCAGTTTGAAGTTTAAATGTCTTTCAAATTTGGCCATAAAGAGAATGAAAATGTGAAAAAATGTAATTTGCTATTCTAAATATTCAAGCAGTAAAATTAGAAAATGTCAAGAGATTGTATATCGAGCTTTTAAAGTACTAAACATAGTATTAACAACATTGAGAAATCTGGCGCTGTTCTCCTTTTAGGAGGAATTTGATTACTTAATTTTATAAAATAAAGTATTAAATTATTTTCCCTCATTTTTAATTTCATGTGTATTTATAGAAAAAGAAATTGTTGTACTCTATCCAGAGAGCAGAAAAGATTTTGAGCTCGTGCATTGAATACTTTTATAAATTTAGTCACGATCTGACCAAAGCACTTGTGTGTTCCTCCAGCTATTTGGGAGACTCCAGCCCCTTGCCAGGCGAGAGAGCGGATGGTCACCCTCCATGGAGGAAGTGCTTCCCAGGGGTGTCTGCTGGGAAAGGAAAGCATGATGCAGTGCAGGTGAGCCTTTGGAGGAGGTGGCAGCTGGAGCACCAGTGGTATAGATTTGGGTTCTTCCCATAGCTCAGGAGCCAGTTGCATAGGGTCCAATCTTGTCACCTGACTAATTTTGTAACCTCAGACAAGTCATTAACCTCTGGGTGCTTCACTTTCCTCCTAATTGTGCTTCCCTCATAGAGTTCTAGTGAACTATACTAGGCTACACATAAGATGCTCAGACAGGGCCTGGCCTACACAGAGTATGCACTCTATAGAGTGCATATATATATATATATATATAATATGGGTGATATGATACATAATATTAAAATGTAATAGAAATATCAAAAGTTGATGAAATCAGCTCTTTACATTCTGATCCATAAATTTAATGCATTTATATTTTGGTGATTTAAGATATTTTGTATGGAGAGAATGTCTAACACAATGTGCCTCTCTCCCATAGTTTCATGATATGACTATCAGAACATTTGTATTCGTCCAGTGCTTCTCCAGAAAAATTGCTTAGACTTAGAGGGGGTATTGGCAGGGGCCTCTCACATTTGATTCACTTCCTTACATCAGAAGGAGAATGCATTGGTAATCCGTCAGGGAGCTTTGAGATCTGTCCTCATTCAAGGACAGACTACTTGGCTACAGGACCCAAAACCTTAAAAATATAAGATTTGAAGATACAGGCTTAAATTAAGCCTGAATTCTGATCACTGAAGCAAATATCTAATGCTGTCTAAATCTGGGGACTATTGTTTTCTTGGCAGTATGGCTACTATAAACCCTGGCTTAATAGAATGTGAGTTCCTGAGCCTTTTCCTCACAGGAGTGTTGACAGCACTTCCACGCTTCCACACAAATATAGCTGATGTTCCTTGCACTTATGTGTATTTCTGGAAAACACTCTGGGTTTGGCCTTACTACTGAAAATGACTTTGGGGAGAGTGAGGCAGAGTAACCATTGGCAGTCGTGCTTCATGTCTTCATGAAGGTTGACAGGCGTTGACCTTTCCTGGCTGCATCCCAGTGGTCTGCACTTGGATAGTTGTCAGTATCTTGAACCCAGTCAAAGGAATAGAGAAGCCCAGGTTTTGGAGAGCACATTGAGGTTTGTCTGACCTAAATATCCACCTGAAATAGGCTGCCATACAGTCTCTGCCCAAAGATTTCTCATAAAGTAGAACTTTCCCATGCACAAGGTAACCCACTACTCACTATTACATGAATTAGTATTATTAAATCCCTCTTTTATGTGAAAGTGGGGTCTCCTTCCATGTTGTTCTCACTGGTACTTTCTGGCTTTCTACATTGACATTGGGTAAATCGATGCTATCTTGACCACATTTCACATTTCCCAATGCTGAAGATAGCTATCACAGGTTTCTGGTTTTTCTAAAGAAGTCCAAGCTAAAAATGTCCATTTTCTCCTAACTGTTCCTCATGTAACTTGACTTCTAGACGCCTTCTATCTTGGTTTCCCAGCAGCAAACACTTTCTAGTTTATTATTTTCTCCAATAAAATGTGGCTTATGTTCCAGCAGAGGCCTGGCCCATGCAGAGCACTGAGGCCATTGCTTCCAGTGATCTGTTGAGGTTTTGTTTTGTTTTGTTTTCTAGCTGCTGTGTCATGATCTTGGCTCACATTGAGCCTGCCTTCAATAAAACCCCTGGATCTTTTCACAGGACTCCTGCCAAGCCGCAGCTCCTCCCTCAATATTTGTGGAACTGATAGTTTAAAAAATAACATTCACATTTTTTCATATTATAAAAGCAATACACAGTAATTGTAGGAAATTTAGAAAATGTAGTTAAGTAAATATTTTTAAAAATCAGCAATAATCACACTATTCAGAGAGGTCTACAGCTGATACTTTGGTGATTATCAGGGGTAGCAAACTCAGATACCAGCAGGGTCTAGGCAAATGTGATAGATGCATGAAGAAGGCTGGGAGTGAGACACTAGGGCATAAGTGGACCAATTGCCATTTAAAAATGCCAGTCATTATTCAGCTCCTGGCTACCAATTGCTCTCTAGAAGTGAGGGCTCCAAAAAGCCTGAAAAAGAAAATCTAAATGTTTTCAAGAGACATTGTAAATGCAGAATTTTATGAGAAATCTCTTTATTAAGTATTAGCATCAAATTTACATTGACCAACGAATTTACGTCTTTAGACCTTCTTGAGTCCTTGAACTGCTAGCAGTGTGGCCCCTCTGGTGTATATCCTTCCATTTTGCCTTCTTTCTTCTCTCCATCTCTCAGAAAATAATGGGCTTATTCTCTATTATATAACAACTGGCAGTGACGTGTAATCATGTGAGTTCACCCTAGCTATCTTTGCATAGCTGACCACTCCTTTTTGGCTTCCCTCTCATTGCCCTTATTATCCACACAGAATCATTTCTTTCCTATCTTCCACATAGCCTTCTCATTTCCACTGCACAGTTGGTGCTGGGTTAGATCCCTGCCTGAGCTTCACTCCTTGTTCATATCTATCACTCCATGATTTGGCCCAAAACACCACCTCTCTTTACTGTGCTCCTCATTCTCAGGCTGCAGAAAAGATAACCCTTTGGAGTTCAAATGACCCATGTTCAAACCCAGCTCTGCACTTTAATAAGCAGTACAACCCTGTGGGAAATTGCTTTGACCTCTTCAAACCTAGTTTTCACAGCCACAACGTTGGAAATAATAACGCTTACCTTGAAAAAACAGTTTAGAGGATTAATAATACCGTATATAAAGTATCTCAGGAAATGGTAGCTGTTGTAGTAATATTATACTTGGTTTTAATCATCTGTGAGTGTTTATAACTGTTCTCCCTAACTTGATTAGGAAATAATAGCCACCTTAAAATATTCACTGAATAAGTGAATAAATTCAAAAATGAGTAAGTGAAGAAATGGAAAAGCACAAGCAGGCTGGAAGATCCAAGTTATTCTTAAAGATAGAGATACAGGGAAGGACTCCAAACCAAGAGAGGAAGAAAAGCACTCACACTTAGTAACTGTTTCTTTCCTGCTTGACCCTGACTTTTTACGTTACAGAGAAATGCTGGCATTAGAACAAGTGCCTCCTCAGACTAATATTGATTTTAATAATTAATTACTAAACAGCTTGTGTACTCTGTGATTTTTCCAATATGTAGGAAACAGACTTCTCAACTCAGCCTTCTTGGAAATGTTTCATCACACGAGAGACGTGTCCCTAACTTATCCAGTGGCCGACCTTTCCCTGAACACCTAAAAATACATACATTGCAGTGCCAGCTTCTGGACAGATGCTCACCTCACCCTGCTCGTTGGAAGCTCCACCTAAGCCTTGTTGCCAGGAAATGCCACAAGACCTGTGGGGCTGCTTTGTAGGCTCAACAGATATGTTTTAAGTAAATGGTTGGCCAAAAAATATTCATTGGAAAGAGATAAAAAGTCTCTTTTATTCACCCTCTCCCTCACTCTCTGCACTTTACTAGCTGAATAATTCTGTGGAAAATTAGTTGACTCTCTCTGAAATTTAGTTCCTTACCCATAAAACTGGGATAATAATAACTACTTCTCACTATCTGTGAACTCCAGTATTAGTTAGGTTGCCTTTGGCTGCAAGTAAAAGAAAGCCTGACTAAAAGTAGCTTAAACAACAAGGACATTCATGATCTTAAATAACAAGATGTCTAAAAGTAGATGGTTCAGAAGCCTGTTGATGTCTGGGCCCCAAGACAGCCTCTCCGTAGTTCTCCTGGCTCCTGTCATGGTCGTATGATGACAGTCATCACATCCCCTCATGACAGCATGACTTTTAACACAGGAACCAAAGGGCTCTCCTGTGCGTTTTTTTTGTTGTTATTTAACTTAAGGAGAAAAAGCTTCCCTAGAAACCACCAGAAGATTTCTTTTTAAGTTCCATTGGCCAGACATCAACCACGTACCCATGCCTAAACTGGGACAGAAGGAATTGTTAAGATTGGTTCCTACCAACTGTGGGTCATACCCTGGGGCTGGAGGAAAGCATCAGCCTCCCTTCCCTGAACACCTTGCATCCTTGTATCTGAACAAAATGGGATGTTGAGCATCCAGGAAAAAGAAGAAATGATTGTTAAATAATAGCTAATAGTGATCACTATTATTTATTGCTGGGCAGCCATGTGCCAAGCTCTGTCTTAGAGACTTTTTGTATGTGAACACCTTAATGCATCTCTATGACTTAGGAGCTGGTATTCACATTTTACAGACAGGGAAACAGAACCTTGATAGGTTAAATCAATTTCCCAGTGTCACACACGTAGCAAGCTGGTATGTAGAAAGGCCAGCTTGAAAGCCAGGCAGATGGTCTCCAAATCCTACACAGTGAAGCCTCAATCTATGCTAGCCTCCCCTATAAGGGTCTGCCACCCTCTCCACTGGGCAAAGACAACCCTGAACCATCCAAAATAAGGTCTTAGATAAGTGAATTGAGTACATGAAGACTGGGTAAATGCTCAGGTGGCCAGGGCAACAATATGGTTACCCAACTAGTGGATAGTTTCTACTGACAACATTGATAATAAATCCTGCTTATCGTAGGCCAGGGATCCTTATGACCTATCTCAATCAATCATTATAACAACCAGCAAGTTCAATATTCTTTTCCTTATGCTAAAATAGAAAATGAGGCTCAATTAACTTGCCCAAGGAGGTGAGAACCTAGATTTAAACTCAATTTTGCTTGATTTCAAGGTCCATGCTCTTTGTTCCTGCACCCCTCAGCTTATTAAAACATTTAATAAATGAATAAAGTTTACATTTACATCAGCCAGGAATCAGTCCTCCAACATGCAGTGAATTCCCCCACTGAAATGTCAACCAGGAAGAGTAACCACCCCAGGAGGCAGGAATTGTGAAGCTGTGATTCATTAATAATTAACCAACAGATTTAACCGTGGAGAAAAAAGAATATTTATGTAGCTGGTCCTTCATATAAAGCTGTCAAGAGTTTGTTTCTACTTCTGTTAAGACATTTATTATATTTTTACAGTTTATTATAAATTCATTGGTGTCCTGATCTCACTTTGAGATGGTAAGCTCCCTGAAGACAAACCATTTTTTCCCTTCTCTCTTGATCTTTTCATGCTGTCTAGCACAACCTAGTATTTGCTATATGCTAAAGAACTACATGTGGCATATTTTTAAAAAATATTTTTATTTTGGTATATTTTGGATTTACTGAAAAGTTGTAAAGATTGTACAGAGAGTTGCTATACACTCTTCACTGTTTTCTTAGTTGTCACTTCACACGATCTTCATATATTTGTCAAAACTAACAACTTGACATTATTTCTAAATTAACTAAACTACAGGGTTTAATCAGATGTCATTAACTTTTCCACTAATGCTCTTTTCTGTTCTAAGATCCAATCTAGGATACCACAATACACAGTATGTGTAGCATTTCACTTTGAAGACAGTTTATTACTTTAACTGTCTAAATGTGGTAAGAAAGGAATCATATATATATATATATATATATAGAGAGAGAGAGAGTGAGACAGTTTTTATGTATAATAATAACATTAAAAATAGCCAGGATTTACTAAGTTCTTACTATGCACCAGACACAATTCTAAGAAGTTTATATTTATTATGCCATTTTTTCCTTATAAATACTCTATGAGGCAGGTACTATTAGTAGCTCTGTTTTATGCATAGGAAAAGGCAGGCAGCCTTCATGTCCCTTAGCTTGTAGGAGCTGTGATTCAAGCCCAGTCAGACGCTCATGTGCCCTGTCTAAATGCAGTATTTTAGAATCAGCTGCAAAGATGTGAAAGCAGTATTAGGTGGCTTAAAAAATTTTCTTAACTAGTGTGTTATGGTGAAGGGTAAGACTGGAATAGTTGCTGTTCTTTTCAGACTTATTTTTCAGGGCTTCTGTTTTTCCATTCACCTCCTGCAAATGGAGGAAGGGCAGCATGCAGAGGCTGTGAGACTTTTGCTAAAAGAGAACTGAAGGTCCTGACACCTCATCTCAAACTTCTTCCGGTCTCATGTACTAGAGTGTCACATCCAAGCCTGGGATATAAATGATAAGTGAATGTGGTTGATCGTCATTTTTCCCCATGCTAAACCTCACCCAAGTGCTCTCACACTGAAAGAGCAGAGGTGTTGAAAGAAGGAATGGAGGAGAACTGGCAGAGCACCATGGTGAGGCTCAAAGGGCAGGCCGGCGTCTCCCTGGCACAGGATGTTCCCAGTTATAGCTACTCGAGCTCCATTTAATTTACAATGGGGAGACTAATAAAATATTAGCAATGAACAATAAATCCCCAAAATGCTTGGAACTATTGTCCTTTGAACTCACAATTTTTCTCTTTCTTCTTACTATTGAACACAATGTTTTAGAGAACCAGTTTTCATTTGAAAATTCCTGTTGTAAGCATAGAGATTTATTATCTTAGGTTTATAGTTATGGTTAGTGGCTAATAAATTATTGCATAAACAGGCCCTCATATTTTTTTTATTAAGTATGGTAGCAGGGCCAAGAGTTAAAAGGAGAATGAGAGGCTGCAAAAATAGCTCATCACGAGATCTTTCCATCCTTTCATTACTCATTCAACAAAAAAATTCTGTGTCCCTGTATGTGCCAGGCACTAAGCCATGTTCTCTATGTAGAAGGGAAGCTATATATGAGACTAAATCATCAGTCTAGTGTTATAGTTCCTATTTAAGAAATATCTATGTACATGGCTTTACAAATTGCCCATCACTACCCATAAGTGGTACTTAAACTAATTGTACAGCTTGCAGACAGCAATACATGAAATGGAACAGAGTAATGTTGAAAATATCTGAGTCCATCGTACACACTAAATCAAAATATTCTTTCATGAAACTTTCATTTCAGTAACATATGGGTTGTATGTGTGTGAGAAAGACAGAGAAAAGGAGAGAGAGAGAGAAACAGGAATATATTTCTTACCATTAATTTTAGTCAAAGAAGTTTCAATGGCGTTGTTCAGTTGGGAAACAAATGTGGAAGTGGGAGGAGGAAGACAGGAAGAGTCTCCATGATGCTTGAGTTGAGTCTTGAACAATAGTTTTTTACCAGGTGGATTATGTGATGAAGGATGCGCTAATTAACAACAGCAGAATGGGATAGGCACAGGAAGGCCCAACAGCTTGTGATATTATGAGTACTATAAGTTCTGCCTTTCTCCTGGTATTTGAGAGCTGTGGAGCTTATGCACTGTCAGAGGGCCAGAGAGAATTACTACCCTGTGTGTGCCTGAGAGCAGAACTTCTCAAATTTAATGTGCACACGAATCACCTGGGGATGTTGTTAAACTCTGCAATCTGATTCAGGAGGTCTGGGATGGATCCTGACACTGCATTCTAACAAGTTCGCAGGTGATGTTGATGCTGCTTATCCAGGGACTATGCCTTGAGAATCAAGGCCTATTCTTAGAGAATGAGGAGGCATTGTTTCCAGTGTTCTGATTTTATCCAGGACTATATATGATCCCTGTGATCTGCCTAGATGTACGCAGCCTTCTGGTGTGTGGGAATGCTCGGAGTTGCAGAACCAGGTAAAATGCTGTCTAACAGTCATTGAATACTATCATCTGGCAGGTGCTGTTTTAGGTCCATTATGGTTAGGTTCTTATTGGAAAATATAACAAGCTGAAAGGTAGGCACTATTATTATTGCCATTTTATATATAAGGAAATTCAGTAACTTCCTTGAGGTCATAGGATGTGGTAGAGCAAGAATTGGAATCCCAGGCTCTTACCAGTATAGTTATCCTGTGCTGTTTGAGTGGTTGGAACTGAGAGTGCACTCAGTTCTATCTTTCTTGGCAGGGCCATTTTCCCATTGTCTTTTTAGATTTTTCTTCTACAAATGGCAGTATAAGCACTTACTGAACAAAGTGGAAATAGCACATACTGCACTGGGTTGTCTTAAGGGTTAATATAAATAGTGCATATAAAACACTCAGGTTACTGTCTGAGGCCTATAAAATAGTCTTTTAGATTACATTGTTGGTTATGAGACCAGAAGTGTCAGAGGCTTTAGAACCAGACTTCCTTCTTCTCCCCATTCCAAACAATTCCCTAGTCTTATACAGTTGTCTAGGAAAATGTCATGGTTTGGGGAATTTTTGTTGTGAATTATTTGGGATAGTTTGTGCTTTGTTTTGTTTGTTTGGAATTGGCTTTCGGATAGTTTTAAGGGAGTGGAAGCAGGAGTTTCTTTTCTTATCCCAGCCAGAAAACTGTATCCCATTAAAGATATATGGCAATGGAAATGAATTGCCCCTTCTTGAAAGGTCCTAATGCCAACTCCAGACGCATCCTCAGCACATCACAAAAACATATTAGACTACTAGCTGAAATGGAGTACCTGGACTTAAATCCTATCAGATATTATGAATCCCAAACCATTAGTGGTTGCCAGTAGCCACATTCCATCACTTCTTTTCCTCTAGAAAGTATTGCCTTTAGGTGGAGGGGGTTCCTGTCACAGAAACAATATATTTCGCTCTCAGATAAATTCAAGTCTATGATGGTACATGTTACGATTAAGTATATTGATTACTTTGAAAGGTTTCCTTCTGAGACAACTTCAAATTCTTTTGTATTCTTTTATTCTTTTCCTCTGTTTTCCTTCCATGTCAAAATTTGGACAAATTATTATCACTATTTTGCCATGTCAGTCCTTAACGTGCTGTGTGCTGACAAATGTCTAATTGAGTACAAGGCTTAAAATCATTGAGCATTGCCCGAGTGAAGTTTGGCTGTGGAAAGTAAGAATGGAATGAAATAACATTTAATTTAATAAGAATGAAATGAAACTTTAACCTACCAGCCTTGGTTCTTCTTGATGTATCTTTGGGCCTGAGATGAGCTTTCAGTGTTTCTTTGCCAAGTGTGGAAAAATTTTGAGAATAACCGACTAGCAATCTTCTCACCAGGGAGTAGGTAGAACTATTTTTATTGAATTCTAGAATATTAAATTTAGAAAAAAACTTTTATAGATTATATAAATCACTTATTTTCCCCAGTATTTTACAAATGAGAAAACTGAGGCCCAGAGAATTTAGCCCATTGTCACACAGCTAATTAATTGATGGCCAAGGAAAACTAGACATTTGGGTCTCTTTTCCACTTATCAGCAGCCATTTTATGTATGCCACTTATTCTATGTTTATCCCTAGATTATTATACTAGATATACTAGGGAAGG
This sequence comes from Symphalangus syndactylus, assembly GCF_028878055.3. Lineage (NCBI taxonomy): Eukaryota > Metazoa > Chordata > Mammalia > Primates > Hylobatidae > Symphalangus > Symphalangus syndactylus. The sequence goes on along the minus strand of NC_072445.2, from coordinate 20,338,012 downwards.
TGGTTACAATTGCTCTAAAATTGAAACTACAGGTGGTGTAATGTTTCAAAAATTCATTCAGGTAAGAAGATATCAGAGGTTAGGGTACAGCATTCTGGGTGATCTATTTCTGAAATGTGGACCTCTGAGCTGCAAGTCTGGGGCAGCTCTTGAATGTACAATTGAAGGGAGGAAAGGTTTCATTGGAACACAAATAGTCTTCTTGGAGTGGCAATTTTCTCTTTCTATCCTATGACCAGTAGCCACTCTGTGTGTGTGTGTGTGTGTGTGTGTGTGTGTGTGTGTGTGTGTGTGTGTGCGTTTGTGTTAGGGGATGGAGGAGAACTAAGGCAAGTCCCTGTTGCTGACACAGCCCAGCCTCACCAAGAAGTCGCAGTGCTCCCATCTTCCCCAGTTCCAAGTTGGGTGGGACCCAGTCACATTTCCCATGGATGTCCGTGTAGGCCATCTGAAATGCTATTTCAGAGACAGAGTGTTCTAAATCAGGTTTTGCATTTTGGCAGAGGAATGGAACCCTCTTTTCTAATATTACTTCTGTGGGAAAGTGTTTTCTGAGATCCAAACAACTCAACTTACAAATGCATTTTTGGAATATGACCCATTTATATGCTGAGGACTGCTTGTTCCAGGGGGAAAACAACTTCCCATATACAGCTTGATGGAACCAACTGCAGGCATTTCTTATGTTGATATTATTCAAAGAATATTATATAACGTGCCTGAAATCTGAAGCACATTCAGGCTTTCTTCCAGGTAGGGTTGGTTAAAAGTTAAGCAGCTCTCCTATGAGGTAGGATTTAAGGATGAGATGAGTCCCTCCTTTCCCATTGATGCCCTCAGCTTGGTCTTATCAAGCTCTCTGAAATTGTAAGTGCCAATTAAGGTGGGAGTTTTATGTGTGCTGAATCAGTGTGTTGGGCACAACTTTTTCTTAAACCCAGGTTCTTATTTCTGTTTTGACTATTAAAAATAGATTCACAGGTCCTACTCCTAAAGACTTTCAGGGAAGTGAGAGATAGGATTTAGTAACCTGTATATTTTAAACTTCTTGAGAAAAATTGGTAAAGTTGCTTCTGAAGCAAGATATAATATTTACTGATTCACTAATCATTAATTTAATTATTCATTCTTTCCTCATATACCAAAGTGTGTTTATTGCAATGTAGGTACTGGGTACCAGGCATAGAAAGACAAGAAAAGTACATGCATAGTAAGAGAAGAAAGTGATGTAGGAGCTACTGATACTGTTTGGTGAAATTTGGGAGATTGGCATTACAGAAGTCTTCACAGAAGCATTTATTTATACACGAGGTAACAGCTGAGTCGTAGAACGACTAAATTCTTAAGCTAGATAGTCTGGATTCAAAGCTCAGCTCTACCACTTCCCAACTTAGAACCATTGTCAAGTTGCTTAGCTTTCTGTGTCTCAGTTTTCTCATCTGTAAAATGGGGCAATCTTAGTACCTACCTCAGAGAGCTGCCATGAAGATTAAATGTGCTGATGTAGCTGAGGTGCTTAGAAAAGTGAGATCACGCTTCAGCGCACATCAGAATCTCCTGGAACTCTTGTTAATTAACATAGGTTTCCGGGTCACCACCCCGAGTTTCTGATTCAATAGATATAGGGTGGAACTGAGAATTTGCATTTCTAAAAATTTCCCAGGCAGCGCGGTGGCTCACGCTTGTAATCCCAGCACTTTGGGAGGCCGAGGCGGGCGGATCACGAGGTCAGGAGATCGAGACCACGGTGAAACCCCATCTCTACTAAAAAAGAATACAAAAAAATCAGCCGGGCGTGGTGGCGGGCGCCTGTAGTCCCAGCTACTCGGAGAGGCTGAGGCAGGAGAATGGCGTGAACCCAGGAGGCGGATCTTGCAGTGGGCCGAGATTGCGCCACTGCACTCCAGCCTGGGCGACAGAGTGAGACTCCGTCTCAAAAAAAAAAAAAAAAATTTCCCAGGCAGAGGGAAATGCCAGTGCATGGCATGGAAGTGAAAGCCGGGGGCAGAAGAGAGAGAAACTGACAGAGAGACAGGATGGACAGTGGCCACCAGACTATAAAGAGCCTTGTCCCATTTAAGTGTAGATGTTATCCGAGAGTAACCAGAGATCCTATTATCAGCCATTAGCACCTTTGCTGAAATTAAGTTATCAGAGTATTCTGTCAATGTGTCAAACCCTGGAGAAATCTGACTCATGCCTCAATTTTGATGGCCCCAATAGATCAGCGTTTCTTCTTTGGAGAATCAACCCACACCAATGAGTCACAGGCACCTGCGGGTGCTCAGTCATCCAGGCCCCTGTGGCGGGACCTGTGGATTGGATCGGTGATCACACCTGGAATTGCCTACCAGCATCTGCATACTCATATTCCCCAATCCCCAAATGCACATTGCTTTTATTTGCAGACTTTAAAAAATACAGCATTGGGAGGCTTAGAATGTTGTCTGAGAATGTTATCTCTCTATAAATATTTTCCACACTACGAACTAGAAAAATACTTAATTTATGTTCATATTTTTTACTCCATAGACTGTCAGAAGAATATTAAAAACAAAACACATCCCATCTGTCTTTTCGTTTGTTTTTGTTATTTTTCTCTTTTTGGGCAAACCAAGTAATTAATGAGTTTTAGTTTAACAGATAATTCCTGAATTGCAGTTCCTTGTGCATGCCTGTGTCGGTGTAAGAAATGCAGATAACTTAGCTGCCCTGTGGCTGTTTTCATGCATGTCATTCTACCAGCACTTTGTACAACTTTACACACTCCAGACACACCAAACCCAAGGAAAATCCAATATGGGCGGCAGTGGCTTTCATCCTGGGGCCACTATGAAGGCAGGCTTGACTACTTGGGGCATGACATGTGGTAACAAAAGGAAAAAGAGAAATCAGAGACAGGCGGTTTTCCTCTGGCATCTGAACAATAATATGGATGTGTCATGACAAAAGGAACAGGGAGAGTCACAAGGAGGAGAACTGCTCTTACTGTTACCTCAAAATTGAAGAAGTAGGAGGAGGCTGGAGGTGGAGAGAAATCATATAATAGGAGAAAGTGCTCTGGTGGGTAGAATTTATAGGCAGAAAACCCACTGACTGTGGCATCACTACCAATAATAGTTTTAGCCTTACTTCATCCCGTTTGCCTTATAGATAAGATTTATTAGCATACTTAAGCAAAGAATTACCCCGGCTTCTACAGCATCTAATCTAGAGCAAAGCACTAGAGCTCTCCCAAAAATCACTTAAGACAAGTTCAAATCCTATACATCCTTTCTAACATCCTCTTCCTGTGTGATACCCCACTAGCTCCATGGTGTGTGTTTACTCTCATTACAATGAGCAATAAACCCAAATTACTCAACTACAGGTGTTTTCTTGATGGCCTTTGGCTGGAGGACATTGACACTAGAAATTCTTGAGCTATTAGAGACAGACTCAGTCATTTTGACCTTATTTTTTTCAATGAGTATGTGGGTTATTTTCCCACTCCCACCTCCCCCAGCCCAGGAAAGTCTTCAGAGCAATTGAAAGCAACCAAAACTTGTCCATAGGATCACTCACTCTGTTCCCTGACTCAGTGAGCCCTCCTCACTTCTCTGCTCTACTCTACTCTACTCTAAATGCTACCAAGAAAAACTAAAACAAATTAACTTAGAATGTTTTGAGAAGTGCTTCTTCCCTCATTTTCAATTTCACAACTTGACATGAAATATTGTAAACCTAGAATAAATATACATGACAGCCTCTACTTTCAGACCAGAAATCTGGACTGCTCCAGTTTATTTTAATCTTAAACCCAGCCCATTTTTATTTTTGCCACTGCAAGGCATGGAACTGTTGCATTAAAAATGTATGTTTTTCATATAACATTACAACACATCTAAATCTATAAGGAATATTCTGAAGTTCATATATGCTACACAGTACTTTTCTAGTGGTAAATGTGGGCCAGCTTGATGCAGGAAAAAAGAACAGCTACTTGACTGAAACTCAGATGACTTGGGGATTTTTAGTCTGAGTTTTCCACAAACTATCTCTTTGACCTTGGAAAAGCCATGTTTTCTAAGTCTAAATTCTCTATCATCCATTAAAAATTTATTGAAAATCTGCTCTATGCATGATATTAGGATAAGTTGCTAGCTCTATCCCTTAAGTAGTTTGCAAGTAATATAATGTGACATGCATTCTATAGAAGAAGCATGTTTTTTAAAAGTACTACAGGAGCACTGAAAAGGAAGGCTTAATTCACTCTGCATGGTTGCTAAAAATGGCTGTTATTTTCTTATACACAGGAGAACCTATGATCTCAAACCAGGCTACTTAGGGTCCACTCTGACTCAACTTACCAGGGCTGGGCAATCTATCTGTGTCTTGGTTTCCTGATCTGTAAAGTGGAAATAATAATTGTACCTATCTCATCAGGCATTATGAGGATTACATTAATTTATATGTACAAACTGCAGAGAACAGTGATTGGCAGTTAGCAACCACTCAAAAAACATGTTTAATGTTGTTGTGATTATTTCTAGTTATAGTGCTAGATAATCTGTACATTTCCTCACAAATTCAAACTTTATAATTTTTCCTAGTGTGATAGCAAATAGTCTAAAGTCCTTTCTTTGAATATCTGAGTATGGATCTTTGGAAAATATGAAATCTTTCCTGATTTTCTATACATATGTTAGTAACCTTATTTAAAATAGTTTATAAGCTACCCTGCAGGAAGTTGAGATTTCTTAGCTAACCAGTAAGATCTATAACAAGGATCCATGTCACCCAACTCCAGGCTAGGAGACCTCACATATAACATGGAAAAGACATAGAAAACCCCACAGACAAGTACAGTGAATGTACAGTGAAGCCATAGCTTATTGCTTGGGTCCTATGCCATGAAGAGTATCAAACATATTAGCCTTCTGGTTACGAGGAAAAAATATGGAAGCTTCAGCATCCTTATTTCTAAAATAGGGATAATATATATTTCTAAGATCATTGTAAAGATTTAGAGAGAATATTTTCAAAATCAGCCAGTGTGGCATTCGATACATAGTAATATTTTAAAAGTCTGAAATGTTAACTCTAAGAAATAATTGTAGTTTTATTAATTACAAGTAAAACACAGAGTTGCAAATATACATTGAGCATGAGAATTCACTCGAGTTTTCTGACAAGCAGAGCAAAGAGGGAAACAGAAGTTTCATATTCTTTTTTTTTTGACACAGCAAACAAACTCTGATATTTTAATTCTCTCTCACTCTCCATGTATATATATATATATACACATATTATATATATATTTACACATACACACACATACATATATAATCTTATAAACCAATGTAGAAAGAAGAAATTACATACAAAATAGTGTTGAAAAACTATTTGGGTAAAAAAAAAAGAAGTGATATTTATTTCCTGTCACGTGTCAAAATAGAATGTACAGAGTTTTATTACCTGTTTAAAAAGAAAAACAAACAAAAAATACTGGTAATTCTTTAACTGATTTTGTGTGAGGAATGACTATTTTACAAAAGAATTTTTTTTCTTTTTCTTTTTTTTTCATTTTTCTTTTTTTTTATTATTATACTTCAGGTTTTAGGGTACATGTGCACACTGTGCAGGTTTGTTACATATGTATCCATGTGCCATGTTGATTTCCTGCACCCATTAACTCGTCATTTAGCATTAGGTATATCTCCTAATGGGGTCCCTCCCCCAACCCCACAACAGTCCCCGGAGTGTGATGTTCCCCTTCCTGTGTCCATGTGTTCTCATTGTTCAATTCCCACCTATGAGTGAGAACATGCGGTGTTTGGTTTTTTGTCCTTGCGATAGTTTACTGAGAATGATGTTTTCCAGTTTCATCCATGTCCCTAGAAAGGACACGAACTCATCATTTTTTATGGCTGCATAGTATTCCATGGTGTATATGTGCCACATTTTCTTAATCCAGTCTATCGTTGTTGGACATTTGGGTTGGTTCCAAGTCTTTACTATTGTGAATAGTGCCACAATAAACATACGTGTGCATGTCTCTTTATAGCAGCATGATTTATAGTCCTTTGGGTATCTACCCAGTAATGGGATGGCTGGGTCAAATGGTATTTCTAGTTCTAGATCCCTGAGGAATTGCCACACTGACTTCCACAATGGTTGAACTAGTTTACAGTCCCACCAACAGTGTAAAAGTGTTCCTATTTCTCCACATCCTCTCCAGCACCTGTTGTTTCCTGCTTTTTTAATGATGGCCATTCTAACTGGTGTGAGATGGTATCTCACTGTGGTTTTGATTTGCATTTCTCTGATGGTCAGTGATGATGAGCATTTCTTCATGTGTTTTTTGGCTGCATAAATGTCTTCTTTTGAGAAGTGTCTGTTCATATCCTCTGAATAGACCAATAACAGGTTCTGAAATTGTGGCAATAATCAATAGCTTACCAACCAAAAAGAGTCCAGGACCTGATGGATTCACAGCCGAATTCTACCAGAGGTACAAGGAGGAACTGGTACCATTCCTTCTGAAACTATTCCAATCGATAGAAAAAGAGGGAATCCTCCCTAACACATTTTATGAAGCCAGCATCGTCCTGATACCAAAGCCTGGCAGAGACATAACAAAAAAAGAGAATTTCAGACCAATATCCTTGATGAACATTGATGCAAAAATCCTCAATAAAATACTGGCAAACCGAATCCAGCAGCACATCAAAAAGCTTATCCATCATAATCAAGTGGGCTTCATCCCTGGGATGCAAGGCTGGTTCAACATATGCAAATCAATAAATGTAATCCAGCATATAAACAGAACCAAAGACAAAAACCACATGATTATCTCAATAGATGCAGAAAAGGCCTTTGACAAAATTCAACAACCCTTCATGCTAAAAACTCTCAATAAATTAGGTATTGATGGGACGTATCTCAAAATAATAAGAGCTATCTATGACAAACCCACAGCCAACATCATACTGAATGGGCAAAAACTGGAAGCATTCCCTCTGAAAACTGGCACAAGACAGGGATGCCCTCTCTCACCGCTCCTATTCAACATAGTGCTGGAAGTTCTGGCCAGAGCAATCAGGCAGGAGAAGGAGATAAAGGGTATTCAATTAGGAAAAGAGGAAGTCAAATTGTCCCTGTTTGCAGATGACATGATTGTATATCTAGAAAACCCCATTGTCTCAGCCCAAAATCTCCTTAAGCTGATTAGCAACTTCAGCAAAGTCTCAGGATACAAAATCAATGTACAAAAATTACAAGCATTCTTGTACACCAATCACAGACAAACAGAGAGCCAAATCATGAGTGAACTCCCATTCACAATTGCTTCAAAGAGAATAAAATACCTAGGAATCCAACTTACAAAGGATGTGAAGGACCTCTTCAAGGAGAACTACAAACCACTGCTCGATGAAATAAAAGAGGATACAAACAAATGGAAGAACATTCCATGCTCATGCGTTGGAAGAATCAATATTGTGAAAATGGCCATACTGCCCAAGGTAATTTATAGATTCAATGCTATCCCCATCAAGCTACCAATGACTTTCTTCACAGAATTGGAAAAAGCTACTTTAAAGTTCATATGGAACCAAAAAAGAGCCCGCATCGCCAAGTCAATCCTAAGCTGAAAGAACAAAGCTGGAGGCATCATGCTACCTGACTTCAAACTATACTACAAGGCTACAGTAACCAAAACAGCATGGTATGGGTACCACAACAGAGACATAGATCGATGGAACAGAACAGAGCCCTCAGAAGTGATGCCGCATATCTATGACTATCTGATCTTTGACAAACCTGACAAAAACAAGAAATGGGGAAAGGATTCCCTATTTAATAAATGGTGCTGGGAAAACTGGCTAGCCATATGTAGAAAGCTGCAACTGGATCCCTTCCTTGCACCTTATACAAAAATTAATTCAAGATGGATTAAAGACTTAAATGTTAGACCTAAAACCATTACAATCCTACGAGAAGTTTCATATTCTTGTAGTCAGAAAAGTTAAAATGTCAGAAATTCCTCATATGACCTCTAAGATCCCTTCTTATTTCTGATATTTTTTTTTTTTTTTTTTTTTTTGAGACGGAGTCTCGCTCTGTCGCCCAGGCTGGAGTGCAGTGGCGCATCTCGGCTCACTGCAAGCTCCGCCTCCCGGGTTCACGCCATTCTCCTGCCTCAGCCTCTCCAAGTAGCTGGGACTACAGGCGCCCGCCGCCACGCCCGGCTAATTTTTTTTTTGTATTTTTAGTAGAGACAGGGTTTCATCGTGGTCTCGATCTCCTGACCTCGTGATCCGCCCGCCTCGGCTGAGATTTTATAAAAACAGGTGTAATAACACCCAAAACTCAGAATCTTAATAGGATTAAATAAAATAATATTTGTGAATGAAAAAAAAGAAATCTTTTGAGGGTCATAAAGTGACTTTTAATAAAGCCTACACTTGATGAATTGAATTTTTCTCTAAGTCAAGAACAACGAAGCAGGCAAACCTACAAGGGATATATTTCACTCAAAATTCTAAGCTCCATAAGAGCAAGCATGTTGTCTTATTCATTGCTATATCCCTAGCACCTACAGCAGTACCTAACACATAGTGGATACTCAACAAATATTTGTTGAATGAATAAATGAATGTTTGGCACATAAAGACAAGTACTTTTTTTTTTTTTTTTTGAGACGGAGTCTCGCTCTGTCACCCAGGCTGGAGTGCAATGGCACTATCTGGGCTCACTGCAACCTCTGCCTCCTGGGTTCAAGCGATTTTCCTGCCTCAGCCTCCCGAGTAGCTGGGATTATGGGCACGTGCCACCACGCGCCCAGCTAATTTTTGTATTTTTAGTAGACAGGGGGTTTCATCATGTTGGCCAGAATGATCTCCATCTCTTGACATTATGATCCGCCCACCTCAGCCTCCCAAAGAGCTGGGATTACAGGCATGAGCCACTGCTCCCAGATGACAACTACATATTGTAATTCTCTTCAGTTACTTGAATTATGTATAAAGAGTTCTAATTTAATAGAGTAATAATTCTCAACCTATTTTCTCCCATAGACCTAAGAGATACGAAGTTCTTCTATTAATAATGTCAATTAGAAAAGCATTGCGATCCAACTCAGAGCAGAATGGAAAAGAAGAAGTATGGATATCATCGAAGCACATTAGAATTACAGGAGGAAATATGTATTGTGGGACAGTCCCCAGATTCTGACTGCTCAAAGTGAGCATGACTTTCGTGTGTCCCTTGACAATCACTGACAATGATGGAAGTCTCAAGTGGTGGTCCCCCGGCTCTAACCTCATTCAGTTTTATCACTGACTTAAATAAGGGCGTAGACAGCATATTTAGAAAATTTGCCAATGATGCAAATCTGGATGAAATAACAGATACTTAACATACTGAAAACAAAAATTAAGCTCTGAATTATCTCAGCTTGTGAAATTATAGGATCATTCTAACAAGAATTTTTTGTTTAAAAATTCTACTCTGCAGAGAGAGAATGTGAGATGAGTATTGGGAGAGGTCTATTGTTGTACAGCAAAGTATTTAAAAGACTGAGGGATTATAGTTGAAAGTAAATGCAACATGAATCAACTGAGTGATTTGACAGCAAAATAACCATATAGGCACTTAAGAGGAATTAATAGAAATAGTATTCAGGAGAATGGCTATGATGGATCCATTTTACCCTGCTCTGATCACATACACATTCGTATTATTTATTTATTTATTTTGAGACAAGGTCTTGCTTTGTTGCCCAGGCTGGAGTGCAGTGCCATGATCTCGGCTCACTGCAGCCTCAACCTCCTGGGCTGAAGTGATTCTCTCACCTCAGCCTCCCAAGTAGCTAGGACTACAGTCGCACACCACCATGCCTGACTAATTTTTGTATTTTTGTAAAGACATGGTTTTGCCATGTTGCTTAGGCTGGTCTCAAACTCCTGAGCTCAAGTGATCTGCCCGCCTCCACCTCCTAAAGTGCTGGAATTACAGGTGTGTGCCACCATGCCTGGCCCTATTATTTACTTAAAGTCTCTTCTCTCATCTCTTTTCTCTCTTTCTCTTGCAGGAAGGCAGCTTTATATGGGTTGGGCAGAGGAGAGGAGGTCAAAAGAGAAAGGATGGTCCAGTAGGAGTTGCGGCTTGTACAGAGAGGATGCCTGAGTAGGGCAATGGCCCAAAAAAGACTGGAAAAATAAATTTATTGAGGATGACAGGAGCCATGTTTTCCCATTGTTAGAGAAAAGAGGTGTACATTGGAAAAGGGGAAAAACTAGAATAAACCTTATGGTGATAGATTGGAATTGCAGGATTGTTGCAAACTCACGGTTTTCAATATATAAAAGTAGACATAGAAATAAAGAAGTAAATTTGTATACATATATATGTATAGATATGTATGCAATGGAAAAGATAACTCACAGAATGGGAGAAAATATTTGTAAATCATATATTTGAGACGAGTTAATATCCAAAATTCTTAAAGGACTCTTACAACCCTACACAAAAAAGACAGACCAATTAAAACACGAGCAAAAGGCAAAAAAAAATTAAATACTTAGGCATAAATTCAATAAAATATTTATAATATCTCTCTGAGTGAACCTACAAAGCTCTAATAAAAGGAATCAGAGAGGAACTAAATAAATGGAGGGATATCCCATGTTTATGTAAAGGAAGACTCAGTGTGCTCAAGATGTCAGTCATTCCCACCTTGATCTGTAGACTAAACGGTATCCCAGTCTAAATTGCATTATTTTGTGGATGTTGACAAAATGATTCTAGAGTTTATATGGGAAGGCAAAAGATCTAGAGTAGTCAATAAAATATTGAAGGAGAAGAACAATGTCAGAGGACCAAACCCACTTGACTTTAACATTTATCGTAAAGCTACAGTAATCAAGAGAGTGTGGTCTCAGTGAAAGGACAAACAAATACATCAGTGGAACAGAATACGGAGCCCAGAAATAGACCCACATAAATATATAGTTAACATATCTTTGATGAAGGACCAAACATAATACAACAGAGAAAAGATAATCTTTTCAATATATAGTTCTGGAACAAGAGGATACCCACATGCAGGATAAAAAGAGAATCTAGGCACAGACCTTATAACCTTCGCAAAAATTAACTCACAATAGAGAACAGACCAAGATGTAAAATTCTAAACCATAAAACTCCTAGAAGATAACATGGAAGAAAATCTAGATAACCTTGGGTTTGGAGATAACTTTTTAGAAACAGTGCAAAAGGTAAAAACTATAAAAAATTGATAAGCTGGACTTTATTAAAAATAAAAACAGGCTGGGCTCGGTGGCTGCCTCAGCCTCTAATCCCAGCACTTTGGGAGGCTGAGGCAGGTGGATCACGAGTTCAGGAGTTCGAGACCAGCCTGGCCAATATGGTGAAACACCATCTCTACTAAAAATACAAAAATGAGCCAGGCATAGTGGTGCGTGCCTGTAGTCCCAGCTACTTGGGAGGCTGAGGCAGAAGAATTGCTTGAACCCAGGAGGCGGAGGTTGCAGTGAGCCAAGATCACGCCACTGCACTCCAGCCTGGGTGACAAAGTGAGATTCCACCTCAAAAAAATAAATAAAATAAATAAATAAATAAATAAATAAATAAAAACTGCTCTGCGAAAGACACTGTCAAGAGAATGAGAAGACAAGTACCAGGTAGGAGAAAATATTTATAAAAGACATATCTAATAAAGAACTCTTATTCAAAATACAAAAATAACTCTTAACAATAGAAAACAAGAAAAACAACAATAAGAAAATAATCTGATTAAAAAATGGGCAAAAGATCTGAACTGACGCCTCACCAAAGAAGATGGCAAATAAGGTATCGCAAATGGCTTTAAGCATATAAGATTGACAAATGGCAAATAAGCATATAAAAATTCTCAACATCATGTCAATAGGCAGCTACAAATCAAAATAATGAGAAGCCAATTAGAATGGTGAAAATCCCAAACACTGTCAACACCAAATGCTGGTGAGGATGTGGAGTAACAGGAAGTCTCATTCATTGCTGGTGGCAATGCAAAATGGTATAGCCCCTTCAGCAGAGTTTGTCAGTTTCTTACAAAATTAAACCTACTATGTGATCTATCAATCACACTCTTTGATATTTACCCAAACAAGTTGAAAGCTTACATTCACACAAAAACTTGCACATGAATACTTAGAGCAACTTTTTACTTATTGTCAAAACTTGGAAGAAATCAAGTTGTCCTCCAACAGGTGAATGAACAAATAAACTGTGGTATATCCAGACAATGAAATATTATTCAGTGCTAAAAAGAAATGAGTTATTTGAGCCATGAAAAGACAGGGAAAGTTACATGCATATTAAGTGAAAGAAGCCAATCTGAAATGACATTCACCTATATGACATTCTGGAAAAGGCAAAACTATGGGGACAATTAGAAATTCAGTGGTTGTCAGAGCTTAGTGGGGAGGATGGAATGAATAGGCAGAGCACAGAGGAGTTTTAGGGCAGTGAAGTTATTCTGTGTGAAACTATAATGGTGGATATAGGTCATTATACACTTGTCCAAACTCAAAAAAGTACACCACCAAGAGTGAATCTGTAAACTATGGACTTTGGTTGATAATGTTGTGTTCATGTAGCTTTATTCATTGTATTATTCCTGTGTCAGACTTTGATAGTCAGGGAGACTAGCATATGTGGGGGCAGGCAGTATATGGGAGCTTTCTGTTCTTTCTGCTCAACTTTTCTGTGAACCTGAAAGTTTATATTTATAATGTCACATACAACCATTGAGAGGCAGTCTAGTCTAGTGGGGACTCCAAAGCCAGGTTGTCTACGTGTGAATTCAGCTTTCCACTTGTTAGCTTCAGCAAGTCATTTATTTAATCTTTCTGTGTTTTCTTTTCTATAGGTTAATTATAGTACCTATCTAATAGAGTTGCCATGAAAATGAAATGAATTAATGTATAAAAATTCATTGGCATGGAGCATGGCATATACTAAATGCTCAATAAATGTTAGTAAACCGAAATTCTAATCTTATTTACCACCATCCTTAACATTAGCTACCATTTAGCCTCACTCCTTCTGCTCTCCAAAATTCTCTTCAAGCTCAGACCCCATCCCATAAACTCTTTTTCTCTCTGTATTTTCTTCTTGCCATTAACATTTGTTTTGCTAGTAACATTTTGTTCTTCTCAAGGTAAACAACATGAGGCTGTTTGTCACTTTTCATTTTTTTTCATTTATTATGCTTCATTCTTCACACAAACTGACAAACACAGAATTTCTCTTAGCAGTAGAAGGAGGAATATGTGGCTATGAGAACTCAGAAACAGCATCTAGAAAAGTAACAATATCTATATTTGGTGTTAGGAAAATGGCTATGTTGATTTTGGTAATAGCTAACATATATTGAGTATCACTGTGTGCCAGGCACTGTGCTTAGGTGTTTTACATGTATTACCTCGTTCAGTTCTCACATTAAATCCTGTGTTTTTCCAACTTTTCAAAATTTCTACAATGAATATATTGCTTCTATAAGCTGAAAATTTTATTTGTAAATGTATATTCACAAAATAATAAATAGGCCCTGTTAAGATGAAAGTCATCAGTTTGGCGAAGATTCTAGGAAGTACTCACTAATAATAAGTGAGATTTTGTTCAAAGGGTTGGGGGTGCTTTACTTGGAAAGAAAGGGGATCCTGGAGTGCATTAGATATGCTAGCTATTTTTACATATTTTAAAGATAGTTAGAAGAGGAATTTGACTTGCTTTCTTTGGCTTCAAAAAGTAAGCGAGAACTAATGATTCAAGGGAGGCAAGTTTTTGCTCAGCTTAAGAATGCCCTTTCAGACAATTCTATCTCAAATGGCAATTATCTAAATCAACGACTATTTACAGATTTATGCATCCAGGGCAGGGCTGAACGAGGGGAAGCTTAAGGTCATTTTCAATTCTGAAATTGTGTTTATATTAATGCAGCTTAATCAGAGAGAAGAGCCAACGTCTACCTTTTTTTTGTTGAAAACAAACAAACCAACAAACCGTGATTCTATGTCAACTTTGGAAAAAAACAACGTAGTGTCTGGGTAAGTGAAGAATGATTGTGAAGCTTATGGACTGCTTCAGTGCAATCGTAATATTGTTATCAGAAAATCAAAAGGCATAAAAAGCAAAAAGAAAACGGCTTGTTTATGTAGCAATTCGAAAGATGACAGAACACAAACCTGATTTAAATGTTATTCACTCCCTCCCTCAGGTTGGTCTGCACACCTCCTTCCTTTAATTTCCCGCACTCTCCTATGATCTTCTGCATAATTCACATTCTCTTGCCATAAGACTCAGTCCTGTTCCTATCTGTGCCACCCGTAAGCCACAGGCTTCCTTGCCCATTTGAATTGCTTTATTCCGTAAAGCAGAGAATTCTGCTGGGGTTAACTTTGTTGAGCAACAGATCTACCCTAGATTCCGCTTCACCTTCAGTCTCGTTTGCTGTGGGATACCAACCTCCCACTCACTGTGTCACGGCTCTCACACAATAGGATTCCTTGCAGCCCCAACCCTTCTGTCCTCAGGTCTGATGGCTGCAAATCCCGGCAAAGCTGTGAAGCCCCCGCAGGGCACCTTCAGCGGCCTGGGCTGGGCCGGGCGCAGGGCTCCAGCCAGAGGGCGCCAGCGCCCACCAAGCGCAGAAGCCCGGGAGGACCATCCAGGGGCTCCCAGACATTTCCTCAGTTAGCCAGAGTCGGGGGGCTCAGACATCTGGTAAGAAGAGTCTCTCCCAGTTCTCCCCCACCACAGTTTGCTTCTCTACCCGTTTCTTCTGGGCTGTCGCTGCCCCCTCACCCTCAGCTTAGTATGGGACCCCGAGGAGCCTCTCCCCGCTGAGGCCGGGACTCATGCGGCTAGGCTCCCACGCCAGGTCCCCGGAGGCTCCTGCGCCCTCCCGGGCACCTGAAGTGGAAAGGAGGTGGTGCGGGGCTGAGGGCAGGGTGAGAGCCCCGTTGGTGCGGTGGGTAGGGGACTGGGGAGGGCGCCGGGTCAGGAGGGAGGAGATGAGGAGAGGCCAGACAGGGGCTTTCGGTTTCCCTGGGTCTGATTGGAGGTTGGCCCGATGAGTCGGAGCTGGGGACGCGCCCATCTCCGCCGGCTCCTGCGAGAGCCGCCGGCTCAGCCCCTCCCTGGAGCCGCTTTGTCCCGGGTGACGGCGGCGGAGGTTGCGGGGAGGAGCAGGCAGCAGGCAGAATCCCACCGACCCACGGCGGCAGAGAGAGGGAGGCGGGGCGCGCCGCGCCGCGTACGGCCCCACGCCCAGGCCCGCGGGCACCGCGCCGTCCCCACGCGCTCGCACCGGCGTGCAGGTGAGCAGGTGAGCAGGCAGCGCCGCGCGCTAGCAGCTGGCCCCCGCGGACGCCCCAGCCGCCGCCGCCGCCGCCTCCGCCTCCGCCGGCGCATCGCGGACGCCCAGCAGGTCGGTTATGTAACCGCGCCGGCCAGACTCGCCCAGGCACCCCGTCCCGCCGGGGCTGACAGCAGCCCCCGGGTCGTGCCGGAGGTCCGCGTCGGGGATCTGGTCGCCGGGCCGGGTCTGGGTGCAGGGCGGGGGCGGCGGCGGGGGTGGGGTTTGTCTCCAGATCTGTGGTCAGTCCCGGCTGCGGCCGTGGGGACGGAGATCTCCCGCGACCCCCCTCTAGGGGGCGCGGTTCCAAAGGAGCCCCTTCCCCACTGCCCGTGGCCCGGGGGTTTGCCTTCCTGGAAGCAGCAGCAGGTGCATAAGTGAAGGGGCGAGGATGACGCCTGTGATCCCCGGACTGAGACTTAGAGAAGGGGCTAGAAGAGACAAACTGGATGCAGAGAGCAAAGAAGATCGAGAGACCCCTTCTTCCCAGTGCAGAGGCTGGGGAGGGGGTAGGTGCACTGAGGTGCAGCGGGCTGAGAATTGTCCTGCTTGGGATTAGCGGGCTTGGGTCATCTAAAAATAACTTCAAGTTTGAAAAGTGAAATGGACTGGAGCGCAGTGTGCCGGGTTCGTCCTGCCTGTGGGATGCTTCGCTCCAGAAGTCACCAGAGGGAACAGGCAAATCCCAGCCGCCTGATCCCTCGGCCGCCTCCAGGTCTCGCTGGTTTCCAGGGTGCCTCGGTTTGCCTTTTAGTTAATGATTTATTCTTCAAGGTGCTTCTGCCTTTTTCTTATCCCAAAATGAATTATAGCAGAGTGCATGCTTTGAATCTTTCCTGTTTCTTACAATGGGATAGAGGTATTCAACTGCCAAATGAATTTTTTTTTAAGTCTCAGTTTAGTAAAAACAAGTTTCTGGGATTCCTTTAATATGCATTCCCACAATTTTCCACAATTGGAGATGATGGGATGTCACAGCATTCCAGCTCACACTTCTCTCTCCCTTCAGCCAGAATTTCACTTAACTTATACAGAGGGGAGAGTTTAGGAAATGTAGGACAACTTTAACAGTGCAGCTCAAGTTTCACACCTTTATGATCCTTTGTTACATCAACTTCAAAACGAAGAACAAATGTACCACAAGGTACCATGCAACACTTGCTAACCGGCCTCTGCATTCTGAGGGCACAGTGAAGTTGGAAATACCCAAAAGCTGGAAAGGATCAAGAGGCAGGTCAGCATTGACTGTCAACTAGGCAGGAGAGTGAGCATTTGGCTGCTTTTCAGCGTAGTCATTGATTTTCTTTAGCCTTAGAGCTCTTATATTAAGTATGATCAGCCATTGAGTTCAATTAGTCTAAAATGTGAGTTGCACTTTGCATTCAAATCCACTGCAAATCAAATCAGCATTTACTGAGCATCTACTACCTGAGTCCAGTCCATAGAATTTTGTGAGGGAAAAGTGTTCTCATCTAAAGCTACATGATTCTAAGAGCTCTCAAAATGCTTAGTGTGTGCAGGTCCTCCAGAACTCACCTAAATTTGGGAGGACATGACTCTTTCTCCAGTGATGAACATGTAACAGACAGAAGTGGGAACTCGAGAGCTTTCTCATTTGCAAGTGCACATCACAGTGTTAAAAACCACTTGTGTAATCATTTGTAGACAGTCATACATATCACAAATTCTTTTTATTGAGACTAACATTGACAATCACCGAGGTCTCATTTTCCTATTTTATGTTCTATAGCGTCCACTCGATCAATTCAATAATCATTTGTTGAGCACCTACTGTGTCCTTTGTAGGTCCTGTGCCAGAGGCTAAAAGAATGAGGCCCATGCCTCCCAGAAATCAATTTAGCAGAAAAGGAGAAGAAAATAAGTGATAATGATTCAACATCATGAGTGTTTAATGAAGATAGAAACAAGTTTAGTGGGAGCCAACAGAAGAAAGAGTGGAGGGAATCTGGAAGAGTTTAACGAAGAGTTTACATTTGGTCTGGATCCCAGTAGGTGGTAGGAGTTGTCTAGAGAAGGGGCTGGGTGTTCCACATTGAAGGAACAGCATACACAGCATACACACATGGCAGAAAGGTCACATTCAGAGGACACCTACATGTTCTGAGGGAAGATGGGAATGTTTAGAAAGGTTTCACTGAGGCTGGATTGTGAATATACCCTGCTAAGGAGGGGAAACCATGTGGCCCTTAATGGTAGAAATGATTTCATCTAACTTACATTTTGCAAAAGTGACTTTGGAGGCGTGAGGAGGTGGGGTGCATTGCAAAAAGGAATGAGGAGACTTTAAACCATTGGAGTGGCACGGGCCAAAACAAAACAAAAACCGCAAAACTCATAAAATGAAATGTGCCTGAACCAGATGGCCTGGAGGAAAGAGAAGAGATCTATACAGAGCCATTTCAGGGGGAGGATCAGTAGCACTGGTCACCAAGTGGATGGTGGTATGGAAGGAGAAGCTTAGATGTCTAGAGGATGGTCAGGCTTTTAACTGAGGGAGTAAATAAGAGGAGACTTGAGAAAGATGGAGAGTTTTTATTTTGAACAACCAAATGAAAATGTTCAGTGGACACTTTTATTTTCAAATGTAATTTCTTCATTTCTGGTGCCAACCTTCTACTGATCTTATTTCTCTTCATTTATGAGACTGTGTAAGGTTGCTTTTAGAGAAGAAGGAGAGGCAAACTTAATAGCAGGAAGTTGTTTCTACCTTTATCCCCAAAAGTGGTAGTATGAACTCAGTTATTTGAACTACTACTAGTGGTAACGGTGATAATAATGATAATGATAATGATAATATCTAACATTTATTCAGTGCTTGCTACATACTGCACACAAGGAAGTTAGAAATGTACATGGTTTATTACATCTGATCTTCCCACTAACCTTATGAGGCAGGCACTGTTGTTATTCTCAGATGACTGACAAGAAAACCAAGGCAAAGAGAGGATATCTTGTGTAGGTCACACAGTTTGTAAGACGTGCACCTAGAATTGAAGCCCAGGCTCTGACCAGCATTCCGAATTACCAGTGTGAATTAATAGCATTAAAATAATTCTTTTTTATCCTAGAATGTGTTTTTTGCCCTAGGTTTGGATATCTGTGGCTGACGCCACGAAAGAGAACTGGACTGAGTCAGGAGTCCTGGCTTTTGACTGGGCTCTACACCTGATTTGCTGTGTGATGTTTGCAAAGTCAGACCCCATCTCAGGCTTTCGTTATTTTAAATCTGTATATTCATGGAACAAGAGGTTGGTTAGATGCTCTCTAGGGAGTGTGACATTCTGAAGTCTTGCTGTTTGCTTTCTCAAATTTTCTACTGTTAGAACCATTGGTTTGGGTTAAGGTCGTACCTGTCTGGTCACTTAGAGGATAGAAATACTTCAAAGAGGATTAACACAAATGGTGGCTTCTCCTTAATAGTTTGGTGTGAACTGATCCATTTTACAGAGTGATGGGAGTGCCTGAGGTTGGGGAAGTGTGGTCCTGGAAGGGGAACCCTGCCTGTCTGGGCACTAAAGTAGAGGAATCTCCATGGTCACTTACCAGTTTCTTTTCTTTAGACATGTTACTTTAACTCTACGAGAGTTTCCTCATGTCTGAGAACCTGGGGCAGTTAGTGCACATATTGTGAGATTATTGTGAGGATTGAAGCAGGTACTATAAACCAGGCACCACACACAAGTCCGTCTCAGTGAAGGTGCTCAGGAAATGGAGGTCCCACCCTTTTCGACATGTAGAAAGGGAAAGGTAGAGTGTTTCTGAAGACAAAGTTTCCTACTTCATAGTTTTGATAGGGGCCACCTCTTAATTGAGTATCATCTATTTATCTAAGAGTATATGTTGGTAGTATAAAAACACACAGCACATTAAATAACTTCCAAAATGTGCATCTCTCAAGTATTCATTAATAGGTTACCTTCTTAGAGATAAAGAAGCGTCAACATTCCACAACACAATTCTTCTTTTGCCAGTTTATAAGGAGGCCAATGTTGCTGTGAATAAAGAAATAGTATTGCCAAGGTTGGTCATACTGGATTCTGTTATTATGGCATAGAATAGAGAGGGGACAGAATGATTTTCTGTTCTGTGTGTGTCTGTGCACAGACATGTGCTTTGTCTTCCTGAAGAGTTTTCTGCCTCTGCCTGTAAAGTGTTAACTGTTCTTGTGTCTTTTCGCTTGTTACCAACTCCAGGTGTCATATATTGTAAGTTAAATTAATTAGTTGAGGAATATTTTTAAAGATGGAAGCAGCTTTAAACTCAACGGAGACTTCAAAAATCCCTTAAAAATGATAAAGTGAGTGACCATGAATGGTACTTTCCAGAAGTTAAAGAAATGCTTCCAAATACAGCTCAAACTCCCTGCAGTTCAGAATGCCCACAGAAAATATTTTTTATAGTATGGATGGAAACAGCCTTATTTTCATATCTGATCTTCTATATTCAACTTACTGTAAGACAAGGGATGAAATTTTGGAATCCTAAGCTTTGGAATGTATGCATAAAAAGACATTGTAATGGTAGCTATTGGACCAAAAAATTGTATTATTTTAGAGCTAGGTCCTAGATTTTATTACTGTTCCTTAGTTCTTTGTGGGAATAATTGCTTTATCATATCATATAACTGAGATTTGTCTGTTCCAAAATATTATAATTTCTCTGAAGCCTTGGGCTATGCCTTAGTACTTCTCATACAGAGTTGGGAATGAAGTATAAAGAGCATGGACTTGGCATGAAAAAGCCTGGATCTCAATCCTGGTGCTGTCATTTCCCTGCTATGTGACCTTGAGCTTCCCATTGACCTAACAGTCATAGGAACTGGCATTTGTTGAATGCTGCCCCTGTTCCAGATGCTTTGCTCAGCATGCTACATACGTTATCTCATGTAATCCTTACAACAACTCCACAAGGTGGGTATTATCATCACTATTTACAGAAAAGCACACCCTGAGGATCAGGGGGAATAAGCCACTCAGTGCCGGTTCTCTGAGTTGCAGTTTTCTTATCTCTACAATTAGGAAAATAATACCTAATCTCCCCACTTTACAGAGGTGTGAGGATGATGTACTACGAGTTTGTGAATGTGCACGGAAAATTGGAATGCTCTGCACAGATGTTGAGGATGATTGTCACAATAGGGACCTACTAATAACAACAAATCAATTATAGGTGGGCCTGGTATAGTACCATGGCTGTGAGAAGAAAGATGTCCAATGCATATAAAATACATTTATATAATGCATTAAGAATGTTGTATTTCCTTGCCCTGTTCTTTGGTACAAATACTTATTTGTTGTCAGTACCAATGTGGGTTAGGTCAGGCCAGGGCTGATCAGGACATGGAACTGGGTCCAGCTGGTGAAGGGGGAAGGAGCCTGTGGTTTGAAGAGAAGAGGTACTGCCAGAGGGGTGTTTTAGTATAAACAGAGAAGGGTGAAAGTCAAAGCCAAGGTCGAGGAAAGGATAGGCATGATGTGGAGTGCAAGAA
Organism: Symphalangus syndactylus; assembly: GCF_028878055.3. Lineage (NCBI taxonomy): Eukaryota > Metazoa > Chordata > Mammalia > Primates > Hylobatidae > Symphalangus > Symphalangus syndactylus. Next base: position 20,317,094 of record NC_072445.2, on the reverse strand, counting down.
GGAGTCATCATCAGGGTTTACATCAAGTGTGAGTGACAGACAGGACATGGAGTCTGCTCATGAAGGCTAGAAATATTTTCCAGTGTCTGCTGAGGCCTGTCCACTCAGCAGGAAAACTAGGGACTCTCTGCCCTGAAGTTTTAATGTTTTTTTTTTTTTCTTGGACATATGTGCTTTCTAGAAAAACTTTGGAAAACACAGGAAAGTATAAAAAGAGAGAATTAAAATAACACATATTACCATGAGCAATTGACAATTACTATGAACATATTGATGTACTTTTCACTTTTTATATGCATACTGTTATAGAAATGGAATTATAACTGTGTACAGAATTTTGCATTCTGTGCATTTCACTGAAAATTTAAAATAACTTTCATATGAAGCCAATAATCTTTTTGAATATTTTTCTCATTAGCTGCATAGCATTTTCATGCATAATTTTATCATATTTACACTTTTCCCTATTGTTGAACATTCAGATGGTTCCCAGTTATTTAAGATATCATATACACTGCCTTGATAAACATCTTTGAGCACAATTTTTTTCTGTGTTTTGGATTATTTTCTTAGGACAGATTGTTAGAGGTGGAAATATTGGCTCAAACAGATAGACCTTCTTAAAGCTTTCTCTATATACTGCCGTCGCTTTTAATTGTTTTTTTAGCAGGTTATACTAATGAACATTCCTATAAGCAATGCAGGAGAATGCAGATGTCACCTCTGTCCGTCTTGTAAGCACTCATTTTGGTGAAGATAAGGGCTGGATGGTGTTAGTGCTTTCCAGAGATAGCCTCTACCCTGGAAATATTCGTGCCTAACAATTGGTTCAAGGAAGTTAGGCTTTCTTTTAGGGAGTTGAAGATGAGTGGGTGGGGATCTGGTAGATTCAGCATACATGAGTGTTTGTAGGAAAGTTGATTTCTGTGGATGGCTTCTCTCCTGATGTTTCTGTTATCAGTGGCCTGGCCCGTGGATACAGCAGCCTTAGTGAGAGACCTGACTGCTGACAGCTGTCATCACAGCCTGCTGATCTGCTAACACGGACTTATGCTAAGTAGAATAGAACAAACTCTGCTTATGTGAGAACTGCATCAGTTTGCTTCTTCTGGCTTCTCAATTCAGCAAAAACAGTTTATAAATCCTGAAAAGTTATCCTGAACGATATTGACAGCAAATACGGGCACTTATTTGCATTAGTTCTGTTGTTGCTTTAGTTGGTTTTGACCAGTTCCCCTTCTGCTTTTGGGCAAGCTTCACACAGGCAGGTCTTTGTTCACCTTCTACTCAATGAGACACGATGCAGAGAAAACAATTTTGAATAAATAAGATAACCAGTTGGAATCGTCTTAAAAATCACTTAAATGGTCATTTTTCTAATTTGATGACTATTCAAATTAGTCTTTTCAAGGAAAAAAAGGCTCTACATTTACTATTAGGCTACCATATCAATTATAGTATTTTGATTATATTGACCAATTTATTGAGGTAAACAGCCAATTTGAATTATTTTTTCCCCATAAATTTGTCTGAAAGTGAGGCTAGATTAATTTAATTGATTATTTATTTTGACTTCTGTAACTATTAAAGCTAAAAGCCCAGTATCTGGCCAAGACAAATCAATGCTCAGTTTATACTTCTCTTATGAGGTTTAATAATTTATCAAGAAAGAAATTATCTATTTGATTACAGATATCAGCACCTGAATTTTGAAATAACAATGTAAATTCAGATAAATTAATGGTGGTTCAAACAAAATTTTATTTGCTCAACAGCAAAATTTCTTAGCCTTGACAAGTGAAAACTAATAATTTGTGAATATGTTAATTTTGTCCTGCTGTGGGCATTAATATTTATTTGATCTTTTATGACATACAAGCAACTATTTATTTTAAAAAGTGTCAAATTTTGGTCAGGAAAGATATTTAGCAACTGGCATATCACAAAATGTGTTTATTTGGTAGCTTTTATTTTCTTATTTCTCTGTCTCTTGGTGACTTCTGTTCTGCCCATTACACTTCAAAATTTGACAAGGTAAACAAAAAAAATTTGACAAGGTGACATTTAGGTGATGCTCTGAGTTGAATTACTTGCTCAGTCAGATTTTCAAAGGCTGATCTGCTGACCTCGTGTCTAAGTGCCACAGCACATGAACACTATGGGGATTCTTGGCTTGCACCCTGGATGCTGGTTTGGTTTCAGCCTCCTGAGATATCATGGGTGGGGAGAGGAGATTTCCTTCCCATTCTGTTTGTAATCACACTGGGAGGTTCAGTGTCTTTTGTTTTGGAAGGTTAAGAGGGCTATCATAGCCCCTACGTGTATGCAGACTGATTTGGAAGGGTCAGCTCCAGGTGGAGGTGAGATGGAATGGTAAACCCGAAGAGCTTCCTGTGGCTCCTCTGGATCTAAACTACCTTCATCGAGCCAACAGCTACTTCCTTCAGGCTGTATGAAAACTGCTCAAATAATTAAAATGGAAACTAGGGATATTAAGAAACTTAGAATGGCTCTAGATGGGATCACTTATGTTCTAGTGTAATTTTCGATAGCTTACATGGGACATGGGGCAGTCCACTGTGTCCTTGTGGGGAAACCTAGGTGAGCGGTTTCCCCTGTGCTCCTTCCTACCAGACAGCTCCCAGGAAGCCATATGGCAAGCACTGAAGGGAATGATCATGTATGATTCATGGAATGACCTTCAGGGTCTCCAAAAGTAGAATGCCCAAATGTGGCAGCTCCTCATAATGCTTTCAGTTTTCTTCCTTAAAATAGCCTTTAAAATGTTATGCTTATAAAAGATGACTATTTATCAAAAGACTTTTGTCTTGGATGATAAAGATTAAACATATGCCATGCTTTTGGTGCTTTTTACCCTTCATTTAGCCTCTTCCTCTTAGCTCAACCATTATGATGTCCTCACAACCACTCCTGGCTATTGGCTTACAGTTCAAGCCAAGGTGTGATACTATGAGAAGGTTATTTTATCTGAGTAAAATTAGAAATATCTTAATGGATATTCATGAAAACTAATCCTAGGTATTTTTATGACAGTATAACTTTCAAGGGCATATCTTATAGGAAAGAAAATCCAAAGAATAATGCAGGTTACAGACCTTTACCTAATTGGTGTTTGGGACCCATTTCCATATATCTGGGAGCCTGACATGGTGGATTTCCCAACAGACCACAACAGCACTCCTCCTGCCCCATTTCCAAAAACACAATCCGAGATCCAGGCAGAATCCTCCTTTTCACTGTTTAGAGACTTTACCTTTAGCCTCTGTTTTCATTCTTCTTCTTTCACCTCTCTCAATGATCCTAGGGCTTGAAAACAAAGAGATATTATTCCTTTTCCAAAAAAGGCGAGTGGTATTCAGATGGCAGAATATATACACATAGCTGAAGGATATTAAATTTAATATCCTTTAATATTAAATTAATATTATTTTTAATATTAAAAACTGTATTAGTCATTTGAGGTCAGTTGATGAGCATCTAACCTTCGTTCTTTATCTAGAAATGGTTCTTTATCTAGAAATGGTTCATAATTTAGTTTGGTGAGAGCTTATCTTTAAGATAACAGTTTTTTCCCCAAGTGTTTTTTACTTACTTTTTATTATTCCTTTTTGGATCAGCCAGTCCTTTGAGTGATTTTCCAAAGTATCAAAATTATGCCTCTTCTTGCTTTTAGATTTTTTCCTATTGAGATATTTATATGCAGCCTTTATAGTATCCTAATCATTGCTTAAACACACCATTCCTATACCTCTTTCTTTATCCTAGGGTTGGTTTATGCTAATATCCAGATGAAGTTATTCTCGAATTGTAGGGTTTCTGTCATTTGTATCTATTGTCAGTCATGGCAATGTAAGTGCTGCCAAATATATGCAATTTTTTTCCTAGTTGCAAATTGACTTTTTATGGCTACTTATTAGATAACCCCAGGAGGCCAATAGTAATAATTGAGACACAGCTGCAAGAGACCAGATATTACTTCTTCAGCTTCCTATTCTAACAAATAATGAACCACCAAGTTGTTTATAAATAAATCAAAAGTCTTTGTAACAAATAACAAACTAAGAAGCAAATGCATACAATTTTCAGATATGAAGAGTTATAGAAATGCGAGATATAATAATAATCAGAGTAAGAATTGTTTTACTAATGAGAACCAATTTAGAGGACACTGCAACTATATAAAATTATAGTTGGATTTTCTCCCATCTCTATTTCTTGAAATTCAAGTCTTTCTGCAAATTCCATCTCTTTTATATTTCTTCAATTCCTGAGCCCTCAAAAGAGCCATCACTCTTTGTTGAACCTGTATTTATGGCACATCCATAGATAACCTGTATATCTTATTCACTCATATATTTCATTAATTCATTTACCTCTACTATGAATCAGGTGTGCTGACCACTAGGGTATAAAAACCAGTAAGGCATAATCCCCATCTTTAGGGAAATTAGAGTTCAGTAGATTTTTAAGTTTCTTACTTGTTTACCTACACCCCCCTGTAGACAGTAAGTGCCCCAAGGGTGAAGACTGCACCTAGTCATTCCTTGCCATGGCCCCTACTACACTCATCACTATGGCTTGCATATGGCAGGCACTCAGTCAGTGGTAAAATGAACTGACTATCCATCATATTTATTCTAAATAATTCAGAAACACAAACTTGAAGATATCAACACCTTCAAATGTCTTTAAAGCCTTTGTTCTCTTCACACAATTATTAACTATAAAAATAAGTGGCCGGGCGCAGTGGCTCACGCCTGCAATCCCAGCACTTTGGGAGGCCGAGGCGGGCGTATCACGAGGTCAGGAGATCCAGACCATCCTGGCTAACACAGTGAAATCCTGTCTCTACTAAAACAAAAAATTAGCTGGGTGTGGTAATGGGTGCCTGTAGTCTCAGCTACTCTGGAGGCTGAGGCAGGAGAATGGCGTGAACCCGGGAGGCGGAGCTTGCAGTGAGCTGAGATCGCACCACTGCACTCCAACCTGGGTGACAGAGCGAGACTCCGTCTCAAAAAAAAAAAAAAAAAAAAGTAACTCTACATGATAAGTTTGTCTAGTTTCATTTTGCGTGGGTGAATAGGTTTCTTTTCTCCAGAATATGACCTAGTACCACATCTCTGTGACATAACAAAGCACCAGATATGATTGAGAGCAGTGTCTGAATTTTTTATAGGCAGACGTATTAAATGCTGCTTCGGTCTGAAACTCAAATTATTTTGAAATGCTTCTGTTTTGGTAAGATAGTGCATTCTTTCTTCTTTTGTGGAACTTGAATACAAAGCAACTGAACAGGAATAATTGTGGATATTTACTGAGGACCTATTAAGCACCAAGCACCGGCTAAAGACCCTACATGTTGTCACATATTGTCCTCTCGACAAACCTGTGAGGTAAGTTCTGTTTTCATCCTGCTGTTCTTTAGATGAGGAGACTGAGGATCTGGAAGGTTTGAGTTACTCTCCTATAATTATACTGGTAATAAGTGGGAAGCCCAGACTCACCAATGGTCTCTTTGTCACCACAGCCCACCATTCCTTGTCAAAGTGGGATTTGTAAAGGCATTTGTGGGCTTTATAATGAATAATACTGCTGCATGGTTTTGGTGCCCGAATTTGTGCTTTTTATTTGCAATCCAGTTGGCCCAATGCTATTTTAGTGGCCGTGGGCTTATGGGAATGAACAATGGACTTATGTAATTTGCCTCAAGTGAAGGCTATATGACTGCATGGCACACTGGTCCAGTGTGTTTAGTTTTGCTGTGGATAAAGAAATGTGGCCAGGCACGGTGGCTCACACCTGTAATCCCAGCACTTTGGGAGGCTGAGGCAGGTGGATCATGATGTTAGGAAATCAAGACCATCCTGCTCAACATGGTGAAGCCCCACCTTTACTAAAAATACAAAAATTAGCCAGGCATGGAGGTGAGCGCCTGTAGTCCCAGCTACTCGGGAGGCTGAGGCAGGAGAATTGCTCAAACCCAGGAGGCAGAGGCTGCAGTGAGCTGAGATCACGCCACTGCACTCCAGCCTGGGCAACAGAGTGAGACTCTATCTCAAAAAAAAAAAAAAAAAAAGAAATGTGAGACAGACCCTACTGCACAGCAGGTAGTGGGAGCATTCTGAATCCCAAGACACTTGTGTTGAGGTTTTCAATATCATAGCCGTAATGAAAATGGAGGATTACTTTTAGGAAAACATCGTCATCTGAATATCAAGTAAATGTTCATTTGAATGGAATTGGTGTTACACTTTTTTAGGTATTTGGTTAAAACTTTTAGTTGGCATTTGATGATTTTAGAGGAGCTGAAACTATAAGAATGTTTATGTTTGTATGTATTTAAGTATCATTACAATAAAAAACATGTAAGTCAAAATTGAGAAAGGAAGCATTCTAAATTGTTTTTCCTAAAAAGGATGCTCTGTACTCACTTTTTCAAAATCGAGCATACTGAATTATTCTGCAATACCTAATGAAAATCTTCGACACAAAAAAATGATTTCACACCCATCAGGGGTCTGGCCTGCCCACTCTGTCTTTCTTGAGAGATAAGTCATTGACATTTACTTTGAACCTGTAAATATTATCTGGGACAGTAAAGGTCTGACCTTGAGTGAAACTCTCCATTGCTGAGGTTCTCTAATGCACCTTCAGTTGGCGCTGTCTGTCAAGATGCTTGTAGATTCTTTGTCGTCCTTTGTCCTGATTCTGATAACTCACAGTTGTATGCACATCGCCAATTGTTTATAATCGTTTTCTTATCACCACCATAAAGATTTGTGAATTTGGGCTAGGAAGTAGTACCAACCTCACTTAAGCAGAGAAGATAATGACAATATACTGGAATTTTAAAAGCTTCTGGCTTAAAAGATCTCTCAGTCTTCCAAAATGACTACATTAGTTACTTTTGAGTAAAGAAAAAGCAAGTCCCTGTTAAATGCAGACATGGGGAGAGGAGGTAGTATCTGACAGCATATTTATCCTTAGTTCTTTGATGTTGCTTATGACGAATTTCCAGTAAGACTTTGGAGCACTAGAACGGAGGACAGTGAGTTCTGATAGAAAGGGAGGAGAAGCTCATTGTATAGCATGTGGACATAGACATGTGATGGGACTTATTAGAGAAGGAGGAGGAAACCGGGAAGGAAAGGCTAGCTTAAGAGCAGTGCCAATCTTGGGTAGCCCAGGGCCATATTGTAAGGGGGACTTTTTTTTTTTCTGTGCATAATGTACTTTTCTGCTGTTATTTACAATTTCAATAAAGGTTTTCTATTTTAATAAAATGTGTAGAAGGCCGGGTGCGGTGGCTCACGCTTGTAATCCCAGCACTTTGGGAGGCCGAGGCGGGCGATCACTAGGTCAGGAGATCGAGACCACGGTGAAACCCCGTCTCTACTAAAAATACAAAAAATTAGCCGGGCGTGGTGGCGGGCGCCTGTAGTCCCAGCTACTCAGAGAGAGTGAGGCAGGAGAATGGCGTGAACCCGGGAGGCGGAGCTTGCAGTGAGCCGAGATTGCGCCACTGCACTCCAGCCTGGGCGACAGAGCGAGACTCCATCTCAAAAAAAAAAAAAAAAAAAAAGTGTAGAAATGTGTTATAGGTGTTTGTTGTTGTTATTATACCACTATCATTGTTATTATTTCCCAACAGCCTGCATGATACAGAGAGATTATCACTGGGTGCACAGAGTGGGAAATTCAAAGAGCTGGGCCAGATGGGCTGTGATTTTCTTGTGAGAGATTGTGCTTTCCCTTAGTAACCTTTTGGCCTCAGTTTTCTAGTTTACATCATTAAAGTATTGGGCAAAATTATCACTAGAGTTGCTGCCAGCTCTTTCATTCTTTGTATATTCTAGTCTTTGCAAGAAATCATCACAGCATCCTTGGAATATTTCATGAAAATGACCGATGGTAGTTCTGATTTTTATTTTAATGCTCATCTTTCATGCAGAGCTATTCTTAGTTAAAGACTACGGGAATACTTACTTTTGTTATCTTTAGTGAGAGAGGTATTTGATAGCTTTTCAGGACATCCTTCAGATTGAGCCACCAGCTTATCAAACATTTCCCTATACTTAGAGTTAGGCATTTTATGGTGGAAGCTTTTCTGTTCCTTTCTCTGAGTTTGCTTTTAATTATACTGCCTTCTGCCAGGGTACTTCCACCCTAGAGATGGGAAGATGGATGTGTCTTACATCCTAGCCAGGTCTTCAGCTGACAGAGGGGAGAAAAGGATGGCATTGGTTTTTGTAGGAGTTGGTAACTTGATGTTATTTTTATACTTTGTTACAACTCTAAGTGTATTGTCTGGCAAATCTCTTTTCAGTAGATAATATTTTATTAATAGGTAACACTTATCTAGAACCTATTTTGTGCAAGGTATTATTTTAAACATTTTACTCATAAAATGACATCTGATCCTCATAATATCTTCATCCACATTTGACAGATGAGGAAACTGAGGCACAAAGAGGTTAAATAGCTTGCCAAGGCCCCACAGCTGATAAGTGGCACAGCTGGAATTCAAAGCCAGGAATCAGCACACAGCATCTGTGGTTTTTATACAATTTGATTCTAGCTTTTATGTGTTACCCAAAAATGTTAGACTCAATTTTATCATTTTTATAAATTGAGCCTTGAAGAGCTCACCAATGATTTTATCCTAAAAATGGATCAATTCATATGTTTTGCCCCTGCTTTTCTGTTTTTCACTTTTTATGTCTGGTAAATAAGCTGTTAGAAACCAACAGAGTCCATGTATCATTAAGTACCAGAGTTGGAGAGGGAATAGGGGAGGATTCTAAAGGACATGATGAACAGCCAGATAAAGAGTTACATAGAGTGAGGTTTAGAAGGGCCCTAAATGCAGGAGCTTCTGTCCCCCTGCAGTTGAGATGTGCCACCCTCCTGGCCCATGGATGTATTCAGTAACCTGGAAGCAATTCAAACTCTGTTCTTTTATGTTTTATGGAAGATTCATCATTCAGGTATGATTGATTACATGATTGACCACTGGTGAGCAACCCAACGTTCAGTTCCTTTCTTTTTCCTTTGAGGTCAGGGTTGGGGGACCGAAAGTTTTAACCCTTTAGTCTCATAGTTGGCTCACCCTGGCCACCAGCCCCTCATCTTGCAGTTATCTAGGGGCTTTCCAAACATCTCCTGACTGAAAGGGGCTTGCAATGAGTAAGAGAAGACACATTCATCTTTCTTGCTGTGTAACTGCTGTAAGCTGTTTAAAAAACCTAGAACAAAAGACAAAATATTTTCACAAAAGATACGCTTATTGCTCCTATCACTCTAATCACTTAGGAAATTATGAGGGTTTCAGGAGCTGTGAGCCAGGAACCTTGGACAAAGACAAAACTATATGTTTCTTTTTATATCACAATATCACAGCATGATACGAAGAAACTTCCACCTTCAGGATTCTATCTAAGAGGGCTGGCACCATGTTTTGGTACTCACCGCTATGTCATTCATGACTAAGCATCTTGCATGTAACAAGCACTCATGAAGTATTATTGAAATTTTTGAATAGATTGGATGACTGTTGATAGCATTCTAATTATGTTATTAATATTCAGTGGATTATTTTTTACCTAACCATAAAAATAATGCTACATAGCTTTATGGATTATTTGTTTCACTTCATGCATACCAATTTACCAAAAAATATTGCCTTCATTATTTTGGCCTAGTGGGATGGAAACATCAAGATTCAGGGGGTCTTCATTCTCGTTCTGATTTTGCTGTGCCAGCTATGAGATGGTGAGCAACTGAGCCTCAGTTTTCTACTCTGTAAAATGGGGATTATAATAACTGCCCTGGTGATCTCATAAGGCTTGTGGAGGGTCAGATGGCATAATAGCTCAGGTGACAAAAGATGAAAGGCATTATTATTCCCAGCATCACCCACTAGTGCATTCCCATTGTCTACTACCCCTTCTTCACCAGTGTTACTTAGTCCACCTGCATGTTCCATCTTTGTCTTCAAATTTTAAAAAAGAGTCCATGAGAGTGTCTGTTAGAAGAACACTGGAAAAGAGAAAGAAGACCCGTTTTGGGTGATTCATGACATCCCCATTTGACCCTGAAAGCTGTGAGGGCAGGGATCATGGTTGTTCACTTTGCTTTGTTTTGTTTATTAAGAGCATGGTAGACCCTCCATGATTGTTTCTTGAATGAATAAACATAGTTCCTGACTTCCAGTATTAGATCACAGAGTCGAGTAGCCATTCTGTGCTCCATGAGGGTGGAAGCAGCAGTCACCATCAGATGTTGGAGAGTACAGCGTTTCAACTGCTCTGCTTAACATAATTCAGAAACCAACCTGTGCGGAAGGAGAGAAGTGACTACAGAGAAACAATTTCAAGTTGAAATAGCTAAAGAATGTTGGATTTATAGCTTTTCTGTTTGGAAAGAATTGAAGCCTTGGAAAATCCTTCTTCACTTCCCTTCAAGTGTCTTGACATTGGAGAAGAGGGTGGAGCAGCTCATCTCCTCACAGCCTGCTCATATCTCCTTTCTACAATAAGCACTTATCTCCCTACTCCCTGCTTTGCAATGGACATAACAATTCACTGCCTACCTGAAGTTAAAAAATGGAATTGCTGCTCTGTGTGGCCAATTAATTAGCCTAGAGAGCATGACTTTCACCTACCAGAAGGTTGCTCAAGTGGGCATTTCTTGAAAACAGCAATGGCTTCTGCTGTTGAAGCAGAGGACGGCAACATGCAGCTATTAGAGGGTTTCTCCCCTCCCTAACCAATAGTCATAGAGCCATGAGAGTACTGAGTCATGTGCAGAAGGAACTCACCTCCAACCTAATTTCCAAGTGACCAGGAATCAACAGCTGGTCATCAGCTTCCCTCTAAGATGTGTGCTGCTGGGTTCCAGAGATAAAATGTTGGCCCAAACTGTGTTCATCCCACGGCAAATGGGACCCCTCTTTGTCAGGACATGGACTGAAGCAGAGGTAAAAGAAATATTTAGAACAAAACTAGTTTGGGCATAATGATATTAAGTGCAAAGCGGCGGTGGGGGGCGGAGGCTGGAATGCTAAAGCCAAGAGCGGCTCTGTATTCTCAGGTTTTGAGATTACTCAAAAATGAACGACACTGATGCTTGTCAGGGCTTTCTGAGCATTTTCTGAATATTGCTTTAACATAAACTTCAGTGAAATAAAGGGCTTCCAGATATTAATCTAGACCAAGAGGAAACATCTTCAGAGCTTCTGGGATATTCTTATACAGCAAAATTTTAAAAACTCATTTTAATCCAGTATTTCTTAAAAATTGAAAAATGTCACAAAATACTTCAACAAATATTTGGAAATCCACAAAAATGCCTAGAGCAACTTCTTGATTTAGAAAAAAATAATGTGAGTAGTAAAGCAGTAAGACAATGTTCACCTAGAAAAAATAAGCCTTGACTTTCCCCTTAGAGTACAGTAGGGCATTGGTATATCATGTTTCTATGCCACCTGCTGCTTATGTTTCTTTCCCAGCTACTCACCCCCTAATTGTGTTCAATTTATCTTTTGTTGCTCCTCTTTGGAACTGAACTTTTGAAGGCAGTGGAACTCCAATCTGGAGATCAAAGTTATTTCTTAGTTTTCAGCGTCCCTAATTTTCACATAGCAATGATTCCAAAGGATTTCCTCCTTTCCCAAAACCCACTCACTATGCTTTTGTGAGGAGGTTTTTCCTAATTCTCCCACATCTCTATCCTTCCCTGTCTCTTCCTTTCCAAACCTACCATCACTCACTTCTTGCAGAACCTTGTTGATGACTGCTTAGGTGGTCTTCTATTCATATGCCCCTCTCCAACTCTTAACTGAGCTTCCAGGGAATTTTGTTAATATTTATTATGATATTAATAGCACTCTGTTGCTTCAACAATATTCCTCCTTCTTGGCCTTTACCTACTGAGCTAGAAACAGATTTTATGTCATGAAAGGTACATGGCAATATGGCTTCCCCCTGCCTCCCCCCCGCCCCATTGTGTCAGTCTGGACTCCTGTAGTTCTTTTAATATGCAGTAAGCTCTCCCTTCTCTATATATTTGCTCAATATTTTTCCTCAGCCTGGAATGTTCTCTCCACCCCCCAGCTACCTCCCACTACCCTTTCTCTAAATGTCTGCTGCATTCCTCTCTACCTATTCACCAATTCTGCCTGTTCCTGAAGCATTTCCTGATTCTCTCTCCAGCTAAATCCCTTTCCCCTTTGAGTCCCCAGAGCTCTGCCTATTCTACTCTTCTTCTGATGTCCACCTCCATTCTAGGCCCGGGTGTCCCTGCATAATCACAGTGCCTCTCCTCTACCACCCACTCAGGATGAGTCCTTCTGTCCAACTCTGAATCATCTAAGAGGAATCAGGATAGTTTGCACACAGTAGCTTCTCAATATATTATTTTAAAGAGAAATATGTGAGTTTATCTGTAAGATTCAAAAGTTAAAATACTATCTCTGTTTTATAAATGTACCCTCATTCCTTTTCTGAGAGTTTATATGAAGAGTGCCCCTAAAGAATAAAATGACAGAGGAAAATGGTTTAATATCCATGGATATTATTCAGACCTGAATGATAATCAGCAGCCTTTTCCTTATCCACAGTCAAAATATGTCATTGATTTATCTAACAATTATCAAGTTAAAAAAATCCCAAGTTAGTTTTGGATAATGCATTCTTGTCTCTATGAAAATACTACTGAGGTCATAAACCCGCTGAGCATATACTGGACTAGCACTGCCATTGATGCGTTTTATATGCTGCTGTTATTCACATTTGGTTCCTGATGGCAATGGAAGACTCTAGTCTATTACGATTCTGATATTTTATTGGTGATTTATAGGTAATAGTTTATTGTTTAAAGAGAACAAAAAAAAATAGCACAGACAGCCAGTTAAACAATTCAGTTCATTAGACATTTACTGAATGCCTATTATATGGTAGGTATGAGATAGGGGTGTGTGTTTGTGTGTGCATGTGTCTGTATGTGTGTGATGTCATTCTTCATATTAAGAAGCTGTAAGATAGGGTCATAATTGATTATCATGGAGGATCAAACAGTATACCGTAAGATATTGTATATGGCAAAAGAAAGGAGAGAAAAGCATTGGTATGCTTTAAGAGTTTGCAAATTAATAAGAGAACACATAAATGTGTGTATGTACATTTAAACATGATTTCTAGAAACAGACAGACATACATGCATATACCTAATCAAACCATCCTGAAACATGACTTCTAAAAGTTCAGGGCTGTGGACCCCTGGAAAATCACATTGTCACTTAAATTAAAAACTACAGTTATCTCAGCAAACTATCACAAGGACAAAAAGCCAAACACCGCATGTTCTCACTCATAGGTGGGAATTGAACAATGAGAACACATGGACACAGGAAGAGGAACATCACACTCCAGGGACTGTTATGGGGTGGGGGGAGGGGGGAGGGACAGCATTAGGAGATATACCTAATGTTAAATGACGAGTTACTGGGTTCAGCACACCAACATGGCACATGTGTACATATGTAACAAACCTGCACATTGTGCACATGTACCCTAAAACTTAAAGTATAATAATAAAATTAAAATAAATAAATAAATAATTGAATATTAAAAAAAAAAACTACAGTTATCTGGAAAACAAGATTTGGAGCTTAAGCTTGGTATTCTGAGTTAGTCCCATAAAGGGACTTTTTCTCACTCTGGGCTACCAGAAGCCAACCTAAGTAGCTCTTCTCTGGGTGTAAATCCCTAGATCTTGTTACTTCAGAAAAAGTTCCAGTGTTCCTGTACTCTCCTTCCCAGACTGATTGGCTTAACTCAGTTGGTATGTCCTCCAAGTTCCTTCTTCTTTCAAGACTTACATGTCTTAGAATCTAAGACTAAGATTGAGTTTTGATTCTCCAATCATTCAAGAAATTCTACTTAGTCTGAACTAGATACTTGGTACAATGTTGAGTTCTAGAGATACAATGTGAACAAGGTAGACAATCTGCAATCTGCATTTGCAGGTTGGGAAGAGAGGCAGCTACACAATTACAGTACAGCAATTGTGTCTTTCTCCATTATGATGGAGAAAGACAGCATCATGGGGGATTTATCTTGGAGTTAAACATCTTCACTGTCCTCTCTGTTGCCTGGCTGAGCACAGGGGAATGTCACAGAGAGATTTGACAGAGATTAAACTAACACAGGCACTACAAAGGGACTATTGCCCGACTTTATTAGTCTTAGTTGGGTACCTACAATATAGCGATATGTTACAGACCATTGCTATTAAAAGGAAGTCCCAATACATCCATCTTTAGAATTTATATGTGTGTTTTTATGTCAGGAGACAATCTGTAGCCTTTTGAATATGGGTTTCCATTACATTGTTTGGAATTTGGGATATATTTTCCTAGGAATCATCATGAATTATGACCAGATCCCCAGGCTAGCCCAAAAGCCTGTTGTATGCATGATGTACTTGATGTAAAGTACAGGAGTGTTGATTTGAGAGATCTTTTTTTTTTTTTTTTTTTTTTTTTGAGACGGAGTCTCGCTCTGTCGCCCAGGCTGGAGTGCAGTGGCGCAATCTCGGCTCACTGCAAGCTCCGCCTCCCGGGTTCACGCCATTCTCCTGCCTCAGCCTCTCCCAGTAGCTGGGACTACAGGCGCCCGCCACCACGCCCGGCTAATTTTTTGTTTGTATTTTTAGTAGAGACGGGGTTTCACCGTGGTCTCGATCTCCTGACCTCGTGATCCGCCCGCCTCGGCCTCCCAAAGTGCTGGGATTACAAGCGTGAGCCACCGCGCCCGGCCGAGAGATCTTAAAAGCTATGTTGTGGTGGGAAAATATTCAGAATTCCAGGTTGGAATACAAGCAAGGTTATTTTTCCCTTTGTAGCCTTTAGAGTGAGAACAAGGTTTCCTGTTCCCCACCCACTTCCTTACAGAACAATGCGAGGAAGAATTCCACCAGGTGCAGGTCGCTGAGTCCTGGGATAGGTGCTCTAGGGGAGGTAGGGGCTAGCAGGTGGTAAGAGGTAAGGGGGACTGCGTGAGTGTGCGTGTGTGCACACGCACCTGGTTGTTGACCATTGAAGAAGGTTCCTATACTATTTTAAGTGCTTTACACATATTATCTAATTGAATCCCTATAACACACCCCCTTGCAATGGTACCATAATTATTCCTCTAAAATTGTGGTGTGTTTCAGGGCTCAGGCCTTAGACCTCTTCTCTCACTAAACTCACTCATCCAGACCCATGGCTATAAGTGTCATCTATCGTATTCCCCTCTCCTCTGAACTCTGAACTCATGGCACCAACTGCTCATTACTTAGATGAATAATAGGACTCTTCATGGCATGTCCTAAACTAGACTTCTGATTTCATCCCTCTGAACTTGCTCCTGCCACAGCCTACTCCACCTTAGTAAATGGCAGTTTTGTGCTTCTAGGTCCTCAGGCCAAAATCTTGGTATTACTCTTCAATCTTCTCCTACCTCATATCCGATCCATCAGCAAATACCATGTGTACATTAAAAACACCCAGACTCAAGTTCCTACTGATTCTGTTTCTGCTGCCACCTCTTTGGTCTGTATCACCATCATCTGCTACCTAGATTACTGCAATTGTTTCTTAGTAGGTTCCTACTTCTGGCCTTGTTCCATTGGTCTATTCTCCAGATAACAGCCAGATACATTATTTTAAAACATAAATCAGTTCCTGAAACTCCTCTGTTCAAACTCTTCCGGTGGCTTCCCATCTCAGGGTAAAATCAAAAAGTCCTCTCCAAGGCCTGTAAGGCTCTACATGTCCTGGCCACCTGCTTTCCCTCTGAACCCATCTTGTACACTCTCTCTTCCTTACCAGCCTCACCTTCTTTCTTATTGATCAGAGACATATTCCTCACCACCCCTACATGAAGTGTATAAAATAGCAAATGCTCTACACCACAGCCACACTACACAGGTTTTGATAGGTGGGTAGAAATACCCTGAAGGGTATCTGTGCCTTCTGGTGGAGTGGTGAATGAGGTGAATGAGGAGAGGTGAATTCACCAGAAGAAAAAATGAACAAAGACTGAGCCATGCACAATGAAGACAGATTTCATCCTTGACACATCTAAGCCACGGGCAAACCATGTTTATGTGGTCAGTTAGACTTGCTTTCTTTTTAAGACTCATGCCCTTGTTACATTTTTAAGTGTTTCATATTTAGTATTTGAGGTAATTGTACATTGTAAGTGAAAAAACAATAGTTCTGTTTGTAAGAAGGAAAATAATAAAACCAGTTTTAAGAAATAGAAAAAATGAGAAAAGTAAGTGAACTGGTAGAGAGAGGGTACATAGAAAACTGGCTTGATGTATTTAGTGAACATTTTTGTATGTGTCACTGACATCTGAAAGGTAGAGCTATTAAGTAACTATATAAGGAGACAAATAGCAATAGTTCCTCAAAAAGACAAGCAAGCCTAATATAATGTTTCTCATCTTTAATATTACCCCATTCCTGGTACTCAACTAGGTTTTATAAATCCAGTGGTGAACACTGATCTCTGACATCTTAATAAGGCACTTCGATGTTGTTGGCTGTTTATCCAGTTTTATATATATGGGATGGTGCTAGGATTGGTTAGAAGAGCAGGAAGGTAAAGGGGGTCCTAGTTCTCTCCTGTAATGTAAATGGCTTCCACTGGTCTTGCTGGAATGCCAGATGGGCCCCTCATAATGTTCTAGTTGTATTTCTCAGGAGTCTGTAGGCTGCACTATCGAAGACATTGCCTTGACTATCTTGGTGTCTATTATGATGGTTTCAGTTCATTAAAGTTGTTTTAGTTCATTTTGTGCTGCTATAACAAAATATCTGAGACAATTTAAAAAATATCTGAGGCAATTCAAAAAGAAGAGAAATTAATTTTCTCACAGTTCTGAAGGCTGGGAAGTCTAAGATCAAGGTGTCCAAGATCAAGGAAGTCCAAGATCCAGGTTCGGTCATCTGGTGAGGGTGGCCCTCTGCTTCCAAGATGGTGCCTTATTGCTGTATCCTCCACAAGGGAGGAATGCTGTGTCCTCACATGGCCAAACGGCAAGCTAGCTGAATGCTACATGACGCCTCTTTTGTAAGTAGCTTAATCCCATTCACAAGGGGAGAAGCCCTTATGACCTAATTACTTCTTAAAGGCCCCACCTCTGAATACCATCACATTGGCCATTAAGTTTCAACACCTAAATTTAGGAGGGGACACATTCATACCATTGCACAAGGATTCCACCAGCTCTTTTGGACAAGTAGAAGGATGATATACATCCTCTTCCCACTTCGTTTCTAGCATGGTCTTTGTTGTAAAGCAGTGTGGAGGCCAGGACAGTTAAGTTACCAGTTCTCAAAAGGTGGATTATCAACTAAATCACCTAGCTGTTCCTATTTGTTTCCTCTGCTGCCTCAATTTCTTCCCCCAAATGCTTTGCAGGTTTTCCCCAGAAATCTTACTACCCTTACTACCAAGACTGGTTCCATCCTCCACAAGCCCTAGCTCCTAATCAGCTGCTGGAGAGGGTGAGGGATGTGGTGAACTGGTCCCAATTGCAGCAGGCCAGAAAGGACTTTATAAAGGTTTCAGTTTGTTTTTTTCTAGGCTAGAATCTGGGTCAGCTCTTTCTTGTAAACAACACATGGCACTAGAAGTGGGAGATTAATTACGGATCATCTTGAATTGTGACTCTCTGACAATAGTGAGAGAAACTGGAAGTTATTTCCACAACTGCCCAGCCCTGTGTCAGTGTCTCAGTTGTGGCCCTTGGTTGAATAGGCCAAGGGTAGACAGCTCCATCTAGATAAGAGGTGGCAATGCAGAAGTCCAATCAGCCCTGGCTTCTGTAGGAACCTGAGGGTATTACAATTGTAGATTTGAGAGAGAAGGAGAGGTGTGATAGAAACCGTCTTCAACAAATAGATACAAAAAGAAGGAAAGGGTTTTAAAAGTGACCTGAAGCAGCTGGGGGCAGTGACTTACTTTCAGATCAAGAGCAAATTGTGCTAACAAGGAAAGTTAAGGAGGAGAGAATGAAAACACTCAGCCTTCCGGATGTAACACAGCTGGAGACAATGAGAATCTGTGAGACTCAGGAAGTCACTCAAGTTGAGAAAGTGCTGATTAAAGGTGAGCAAGGCTCTGGAACATCTAGTGTAAAGAGAGAGAGAGAAGAGAGGGGAGAGAGGGAGTCTGAGGGTATTACATTCCATTTGTCTCGTCAGCACAGCATATCAGGAGCCATGCTGGGAGCCAGCATTATAGGAAGAAGCAAGTATGCTCAACATATGGAAGGAGATGTAAAAATGTCAATAAATGGGTTTGCTTTGCCAAATGTTGTAAATAATAACACGTGTGCAGACGGGAGGACAGAAAGGAGAAGCTGGGCAGCCCTCCCAGGATGGGGGCTGCTTTGCTGGCATTGGCGCGGCTGTGGTGGGGTTGGACCTCACTGTGAAGTACCCTGGAGCCTCTGGTAAGCCCTGACAGGGTTTTCACCTAAGTTAGAAAATGGTGATTAAAGAAAAGAGAAGGGTAAGTAAGACTATAAGATTGAAGCAGGGAATTTGTATTAGGAAGCTAAGTACTTCAGGTCCTCTTTTGGTTGAAGATGACGTGATAAAACTAAAAGGTTTAGAACAGTGGGTCCGTATTCTTATGCTAAACTCAAGTCAAACTCTGGGCCTAACACCAATGTTGCCTTTCTTGGAAAGTAAAACAATTAAGGGAGAACAGATTAAGTAAAGGTATAATTGGCAGATTAAGCAGTTATAGCAAATGCTAATATTTCATGAGTGATTATAGCTGCTGGGCCCTGGGCTAAATTCTTTACTAGGATTATCTCATTTGAACCTCTCAGTAGTCCCAGTTTATAGCTATGGAAACTGAGGCCTAGTAAGCAGAGCTAACTTGCATAAAATCACGAAGTAAAATTGTTGTAGAAAGAGGATTCAGACTCCAGGGCCAGCCACTACTGTCAGTCCATCTTCTCCTAATTGATAATCACAAATGCTGAGGAGCTGGGATTTCAGTCTGAGTTTGTCTGACTTCAGTGTTCTTGCATTTTTTCACTGTGGAGGCACAATCTCTTCCAAAGAGCTGAAAAACATAGTGCCCACCAGAAATTTTGGGATTTTGGAGTAGGTGAGAGGGAGAAGAATGGTAAGATGTGTAACATTTAATCCAAGGAACAGCCCAATGAAGTAGGTACTACTGTGGTTCCCACATTGCATATAGTGCCCAGAGATGTTCAGTAACATGTCCAAGGTCACACAGTTAGAAAGTGGCAGTGCCCAAATTCAAGACCAACTTCAAAGTTCGCACTTAACCACTGTACTCCTTCTGTACATGCAAAAAGACCCATGACTCTAGGAAAGAGAGGAGGAGCTCCTGTGTCATATGAGACAGAAGGTTGCTCTGTTGAGAACTTAAGATGGTTAACACTTATAATAGTTAACACTTACTGAACACTCATGGTGTGTCCCAGTCATTGTTCTAAGTGCCTTACGTGCATTAGCTATCAAATCTTCAAATCAGCACTATAAAAGGCATATACTCCTGTCATCTTTACAGATGAGGAAACAACACAGAGATTAAGTGATTTGTCCAAGGTCACACAGCCAGTAAGCTGGACAGCTGAAAGTGAAATTCAGAGCTCTTTGAATTCCATTCAGTTCAAGAAATGTCAGAAGTTACCTTTCAAGTGCAAGGTCCTGTTTAGTAGCTACAAGGTTATGCAGGTAGATAAGACACAGCTCCTGTGCTCAACATTGGGTGGAAGATAAGAAATAAGTAAGTGCAAAGAGAGGCAAAACAAAGTAAGTGTCCTGAGAGGTGCAAGCGCAAGACAATAGCAATCAGTAACTGGGGAATCTCATCTAGTGCAGGCTGGGCTCAGAGCGGGGTGTGAAGGCAGTGACCCCAGACGTGACTCTGAAGATGAGTGGAATGTTGATAGGTGGGAATGGGGGATAGCAGGAGAAACCCTTAAGGAAAGCTTGAGGAAATTGGTCAAAGCTACACAGCTATTTAATATTTATAAGTTTGTTACAGATAAAGCCCTCAATGATTGTCGCTGCTCCTGCTGCTATTGTTATGGACTGAGCTGGAACTTGATACTGAGACTTGTGATTTTTTTCAGTGTTGATGAGGCAGTTGATAAGTCTAGATAGGAAGTCTGTCTGTCATCTTGTGGCTGTCCTGGTTTGCTGCGCTGAAGGGTTTTTTATTTAATTTGATAGGTCCTGTGGAGTTATGGAAGATTGTTAATGTGGAAATAACATGAATATTTAGCTGTATTGTGGGAAAAAATAGCATACTGTCTGCTAGGTACTGAGATAGGGATTTTTCTTCCCCCTGCCTTTCCTCCTTGTGTTGAAGGGACTTTCAAGCTCTTCATTACCTGCTAATGTTGTGGAAGGGAGTGTGACCTGCTTCCTTGGACTTCTAGTGAGTCCTGTCCAGCTCTCCACTCCCTAGGCAGCCTTCTAGTCCATCTTTTCTTTTCTGAGTAACTCAGACCCTTCTTGGCTGGATTTTTCTCAAAGCTGCAGTATCTCTCACTCCCTGCTTTCTTTCCTTTTCACTCTGTTTCTCTCCAGCACTCCATGCCCCATCTGAAAGCCAAAGGTGAAAGATGACAGGATAAATCTTACTTTGGCTACCATAGCAACGTTCTCGTGCTTTGCTACCCGCTTTTGAAGTGTTGCCCTCCTGTGAAAAGTTATTTTACGTAACATTGCTTCACTCTTCCAGAGGCTTTGGGCTTTCTTTAAGCTTATTCTAAGCAATCATGAGAGGATGGTCTTCTGTCTCCAGGTGGGGTGTCTGAACACATCTTCCCTAGTGATGTAGGCATTCTCTACTATATACAGAGCCACTCATTCCCTGTTCACTTTTTTGTTTCTAAGAAAAAAGCAGTCAGAGAGAATGAATCTTCAATTGTATTACATAAGCCCTGGTTTGAGCCATGGATTTACAGATGACTCAGCTGTACATTTTCAAAATTTAAAGTGCTATTGAAATTAACCTATAAAATTTCTAGATTACTACCCATTTATGAAGGATGTGCTTGTTATCTTTACTTGATCCCAGAGAGTCTCTCTCCACCCTTATCCCTCTGCACTGCACCCTGTGCCCCAGAGCCTGACCTCTGTGTTCCACCTCCAAGGCCCCCTGGCCCTCTGGTTTCCAGCTGGGTTTGACCAATGGGAGGTACCAGCAGGAGATCAGAGAAAGATAACAATTTGAGGATATTTATTTCTCTGGCACTCTCTTTGTAGCACTACTGTAGATTGACCACATCCTGCAGTGAAAGATGTGTCAGGGGGCCATCTCCACACAACCCTCTGTTCTCTCCAGAATATCTCCAGGTTCTGGAAACCCCTCCCCTCCTGTCAACTCTTCAAGTCTAGGGAGAGTGCTAGACCAGGATTTTGTACTATCTGCTGTGGTTTTGCTGTACCCTGCCCATGCCTGTAAATAGTCCCTTTGTTATACTCTTTTCAAATTATCCAATTTGAACATGCTGTCTGTTTCCTGTGAGACCTTGACTAATACAATGTCCAAAACTCTTTTGCTTTATGTGAGTGCTCCAATATTGCTTGCTTTGTTTAACAAATCTATAATTCACTGTAGCTCATTCTTTGTAGACACAGGTTTTTCTGTCTTTAAGAACAACTTTCTCACCCTCATACCCCTCATAAAAGATGGTGTTTCCTTTGACCCTGTTCTTTTGCAGCAAACCTGTTCGAAATACATTTTCTTGATGATGATATTAGGTTTGTGGGAATAGAATACAAATGCCCTATTTGCTTGTCCCATCTGACCTTGGGTAAATTTGAGGGTCTTCCTCCCCTTTTTGTTATGTTCATTGAAAGAATATACAGGACCTGCAAATCTTGTGAGACCATGGGCATTAAAATCCCACAGGTGTACACATCCAGTGCAAAAGGACATGATGGAAACAACTTGCTTTTTTTTTTAACACTTCATAAAAATTCATAAGCTGCTGCTTCCACAGGGAATTGAATTAATTGAATTATTGCCCATTGGGAGCTTAAGGTGGAACAGTGGCTCCAGAAGGTGTCCTGAAGAGAGCCATAAATGAGGAATGTGGATGATTTCCTTTGAAAACTATGAGTTGGAAACTGCATGTTCCTGATTCTTTCAAGACTGATCCCAAATGATATCAAGAATAGCATGAGGTTCACATAGCTCAGCAGGTGTGAAATTCTGCAGCTGAATTAAATAGGTTCCATTATATTTCAGAAAGAGCTCTAATGGGTTTCTATGGAGCATAGCCTAAGAATATCATGTCTCTCCTTTGTATCTCAGGATGGCTGGCTTGGTTTGTTGTTACTAATATTATACTTCAGTCTCCCTGTAAGATGGACAAAAATGAGCAAAAGGCCTGTCTTATCCCTAGGAGGATCTAGATATTAAAACACCAAAAGGGCAAATCGAAAAGATCCCACTTCTAAGGCCAGACCAAAAATGAATGCTGATGATAAAATTTAATTGTAAATTTATTATTCTTATTATTCATCTAAATATTTTCTTCTAATGAGCTCATTTTGTCCCAGATATTATCAAATAATCATTTGGTTTTAGAGCTGAAGGGATTTTAAACACTGCAAAACTTTAGGTTCATATTCTTTTAAATTCTGAACTGGGCTCATTTAACCTTATATCCAATTGAAAAATATAGGCATTTCTTTTCTATTACTTATTAATGCTGCATTGTATTCCCAGTTTTTGTCATTAATATTTAAGCTGACATTGTTATCTTTAAGTTCATCCAAACTAACAAATCTCCCATAATTCATTTACTTGTTTTTCAATCAAAACTGAACTTGAAGTCAGGATGAATTATTCATTAATCATTTCCATTTATTCTATTTCCTTATTTATCCTCCTTAGCTGGCCATAACATGGAATCAAGGCATATTTTTTTATTTGTTGCCCTTATTGCAAAAGTTTTATATTTCTGTTCTTAATTTTAGAAGCAAATGAGGTGAATCTTTAACATTCTTTTTGTCTAAGAAAAAACAAATTTAAACTTAAGTTGCTTTTTGTATGTCTTGCTTATTTTTATCTTTTATGGATCATTACTTTCTATTGAAAAATTCTTGCTTTTTAGTTTGAGTCACCTGGAAGAGAAAAAATATAGACAGGTTATTTATGGGCATCCAAATTTAAGATTTAAACTCTGGAGAAAGCTTTTGTTAAAAGTTATATGTTCCCCTATCTTAAGCATGTTTAATCCCAGAGATAAACATATGTCTCTTTTCTTATGTATTTTTTTCCAATCTTGGTAAGATAAAAATCTCAAATTGAGAAGAATCCTTAAAGAAAATGTCAGGCAGTCATCACCCTGTTCCTTGGATTCCCTGTTTGACATCCTGCTAAATGAATGGCACCTGCTCAATGAAACTTACTTATTGGATATCACCACTACAAGGAGTTCACTAAGACATAAGGCAGGACATGCTATTCTAACCCAAATTGTTAAAAGATCCGTGGCTCTTTATATGAAATTAAACTCTTTCTCTCTGGTTTGACTTCTATTTTTGTATACAAAAATTGTATTTGCTGTTTCAGAATTTGAAGGCAACCGAGCTTTAACTCAAAACTTATTTTCTATGCTTCGTATGCTTTTTCTTACCATGCACCTGTCTCTTAGATAACGTAACTTGACTGAATAGTTTCCTTTGAAAGACTTTCAGTGTTTCTGTAGTGGACAGTACCCAGAATTGGCCACGATCTCTCTAGGTTGCCAATACTCGAGATGAGATTATCACCACCCAACCCCTTCTGGTCACACATCATGCTACTGACTGATTTTACTTGATGGTAAAACATTATAAGCATCTCCATGAATGTTTACCATCTTTCTGTGGCTCCCAGGTTATTCTCATGGACTTATTTGTGGTTAACTTCCCTCTCCTTTTATATTTAAAAGCTTTCTAGACCAGAATTCCTATGGGCAAATGCATGGCTCCCCGCTCTCATGAGTTATACCCAATTCCTAGAAAAGTGGATTTTTTTAGAATTCTGCAATTCAGGAATGTGAATCTCATGCACATTGATTACTCTGTGACAATAATGATATCCAGCAGAATCAGATGTCTTCTAAAGGTCTCTTCCTCTGGATTTAATCATATGTATAAACATTTGTCAGGAAAGAAATTAGAGAGTTTTGGAAAGATTAATTCCTTGTGTAGAAAGCCAGTAATGTCTCTAACATCCAGATTTATTGGGGGAAAAGAAATTTTTTCACTTATTCATGCAACATTTATTAAATGGCTACTTCTGTGTAACAGATGTTGAACAGATATCTTTATTTTGCAGGTGGCTAGTCTTTAAGGTAGGAAACATATTGTCTTTACTTTAGGTCTTTTAATGTTTAAAAAGTGCTATCATGTTATTTGAAAATCTTGGATGAAAATTATTTTCACATGTTTGCGAAAAAAATGAAATGGTCACAAACCCTCCTTTCTCCAGGCTTCTTTCTTCATTAAAATGAGTCAAACGCAATTGTCTATGTCTTCATTGCCATTAACTTTGTAACATTTAAATAAACTGTCATCTTGTTGTTGGGGATGTTTTCTCGGCGGGGGGGGAAAGGTTGTTTGTTTTTTGTTTTAATTAACTTCTTTTGCCTTACAAATATCTTTCCCTCCTAATAGGGTCTTCACCCAAACTCATACCAAATATTCAAACTGCACCGCTGCTTGTTTCTCATTGTAATGATATGGGCTTTACTCTCACGGACGTACACTGGAGGTTTGAAAGTCATTTACACACTTAACAGTAGAAGATGATGGCCACTTCTGCAGTGCCAACTTCATCTGCCATTGGCTTGCTCTTGATAAGCCTAACAATAGTAATAAATGGCTTTCATTCACATGTTATTGGTGGAGGGGGGCCTTCACAAGACTTTCATGTAGATCTGTAAGGTAGGCAAGGCCATGTTCCTTCTCCATTCTGCTGTCAAGAAAGCCACAGCTGGCCGGGCATGGTGGCTCACGCCTGTAATCTCAACCATTTGGGAGGCCGAGGCAGGCAGATCACCTGAGGTTGGGAGTTCGAGATCAGGCTGACCAACGTGGAGAAACTCCATCTCTATTAAAAAATACAAAATTAGCTGGGCGTAGTGGCGCATGCCTGTAATCCCAGCTACTCGGGAAGCTGAGGCTGGAGAATCGCTTGAACCCGGGAGGCGGAGGTTGCAGTGAGTCAAGATCGTGCCATTGCACTCCGACCTGGGCAATAAGAGTGAAACTATGTCTCAAAAAAAAAAAAAAAAAAAAAAAAGAAAGCCACAGCCCAGAAGGCCCCCTATTTACAGCTTGAGACTGGCATGAAGGTATTCCCTTAGTGCTCTTTCCAGTATTTCATAAAGATGTCCCTTCTCTTTATCTAAAGAAGTTTTGAAATTCTCCCATGGGAAGATTTATATTTTAATAGCGGATAGTGGTTTTTCTTTTCCACATGCATATGGTGAGGGAAACGAATGCTTTCCAAATGTCAAACAACAGAAGAGTGATTAAATTATGACAGATTCATACACTGGGATACAATGTGGCTATTAAAATTAATGTTTTGAAGAATATATAATCACACAGGGAACTGCTCTTGATTATATCAGTGTTGCAGGAAAGGAGTGGTATACTAAACAGCAGGATCCCCATTTTGTTTAAAAATTTTACATGTAAAAAAAACACTGGAACGAAATATACCAAAATGTTAGCAGGAGTTTTCTCTGGATAGTAGGATTATGGTTTACTTTTCTTTTCTTCTTTATAGCTTTTTGAATTTTCCAGTTTTTCTTCAGTTAACTCGTATAATTAAAAAACGTAAATGTTATTTTTGCTCTTCTCCACAGATTATTAAATTTTAGCTAGAGGAATCCTGTGAGTCTTGCTATCTTTGAGTGATTCTTGCTATCTTTCATTTGTAAAATTACATTTTAGAAATCAAACCTTTAAATTTAAATGAGAGGATTGTTTTCATTATTAGTGTAGACATTTGAAATAGTATATCATTAGTGTATACATTTTAAGTTGGCCATTATAACCCACTTGCTGGTCTGTTATTTCCAAAAAGTGACTCTTTTTTATATAATTCATTAATTTAGCCAAACATTATTTTGAGGGCTTTCTATATTTTCCTGTAGATACATGGATGAAGACAACCCAGCCTCTGCTTTCAAGAAATACTGATCTGGATTGAGATACAGACTAGTAAAGTAGTAATCACAACAGTAGCTGCACTGGAGGACAATTTTTTGAGAAAAGGCTGTGCAGGGTGCTCAGGGAGAAAGAACACCACATTCATCCCAGCCTGGGTGAGGTTGGGAAGCCCTCCCGGAAAATGGCCTCCTAGCTGAAGGAAGCTCTTCTCCTTTGGATGGCCAACCTCAGATTTAGAAATAAGGACAACACATGTCAATCTTGGTAGACAGTGGTTGCCTCAAAGGTTTCTTACAATGATTAAGAGTTTGATATTAATTTAAAAAGACAAACCAGGCTGGGCGCAGTGGCTGACATCTGTAATCCCAGCACTTTGTGAGACCAAAATGGGAGGACTATTTGAGGCTGGGAGTTGGAGACCAGTCTGGGCAACATAGCAAGATCTCATCTCTACAAAAAATAAAAATTAGCCAGGCATAGTGGTGCATGCCTGTAGTCCCAGCCACTTATGAGGCTGAGGTGGGAGGATCACTGTGAACCCAGGAGTTGGAGGTTGCAGTGAGTTATGATTGTGCTACTGCACTCCAGCTTGGGCAACAGAGCAAGACCCTCTCTGAAAAAGTGGAAAAACAAAAAAAGAGGAAACAAAGACAAACCAGTTAACTTGGGCTGTGGGACATTTATACTTCTTTATTGGGAAGTTCTCTTAATCTTCAGAATTTCTTTCTGTTTATTTGGGCAATACTAAAGCATAATTGCCTTGCTCTGAAATTACGACGATGTGTTTTTACTGCATATTTCATGCAGTAAAAATTGCAATACTGTATATTACATATTCTTTTATGTAGTGGTTAATACTGATTTTGATCACGTCTTCTGTTCCTGTTTCATTCCCCTGCCTCCCCTTACTCTGCAGAAGGAGGCAGTTCAATGTTTTTTTGTTGTTGTTTTACAAGGATAAACTGAGTTCCAGAATGATCACTTGGCTTCTCCAGATTATGGGGTGAGTTAGTAATGAAACTAGAAAGAGAAATTAGAATTTCTTTGTTCAAAGCTCTGACTTCTAAAGTATTTCTCCATGTAAGTAAAGTAGGTTGTTTGCCAAAAATGCATTCACCCTTAAATCTTTACTGAAAGTAATGAGCTTAAAATAAAATCTCATGAAGATAATATTGTTACACCTTAGGCTAGAAATTAAGGCTATTTGAGTAGATTAAAATGAGTCCTGAGTTAAGCTTAAAATTTGATCTATTTAATTAATTTGTTCGGCAATGGATTTTAGATTTTTTTTTGGAAAAATAATAATTGAAACATTCTTACAACACATCTCAGAGTGTTTTATGATGTTTTGATTCACTTAAAATATTTTAAATAAGAGGGATAAGATTAAAAATAAAATCCAAATTGACACAGTATCTATTTGTATGCTACTGAATGATTATGACTTCATTATCAAAAGAGTTTCCTGGCCGGGTGCAGTGGCTCATGCCTGAAATCCCAACGCTTTGGGAGGCCCAGGCGGGTGGATCACCTGAGGTCAGGAGTTCGAGACCAGCCTGGCCAACATGGTGAAACCCTGTGTCTACTAAAAATACAAAAACTAACCAGGCATGGTAGCATGTGCCTGTAATCTCAGCTACTCGGGAGGCCCAGGCTGAGGCAGGAAAATCACTTGAACCCGGGAGGTGGAGGTTGCAGTGAGCCGAGATTGCACCATTGCACTCCAGCCTGGGGCGACAAGAGCAAAACTCCATCACACACACACACACACACACACACACACGTTTTCCTGTAAACTATTAATAAAAATGCTACTGTTTTGATGATGCTTTTAGTAAATATTTTTACTATTAAAACAATTGATACTCTAATAAATGATGGTAATTAGGTGTTTTATGCTAAAATACTCAAGCAACAGTATAAATAAATATGAAAGAAAATACATGCACATGTTTCATTCAAGTTGTCTAGCAGTTCAGTTCCCTTTATATTAATGCTATTACATGTTTTTCCTTCTAGTTAAAAATATTCATATATTTTAGATTATTTAATAAAACATGTACCATATTTTATTTAAAATAAATATTTTGTTGATTTAAATACAGAAATGCACTAATTGGAGTTTGAAGAACTTTGGAGTGCAAGAATTGTTTTATTATATTTTATATAGAAATTTTTACTTACCACAATTTTGGTGATTTGATTTTAGAGATATCACCTCAAACTATTTAATTTTTGGCTCCTACCTCAACCGGGCTTAAGATTTTATATGTAATGCATTATTGCCAGAAAATGCTGCTTACCAACTCTCACTGGGGCTTTTCTAGGAAAAATGAAAATAAAAAAATAACCTCATCAATATGAGGTTCAAGGATTTATTTCGGAGTTCAAGAGAGATATAAGCAGAAACTGATATTTTGTCTGGAGATCTAGAATTTGTATCTAACTAAACTTCATGAGAGCAGAGTGATGTTTAGTGGTACCCACCTTTCTGTCCTTTGCTCTGAGCATCTGTGACGATGGGACTAAAGAACATGGAGCTTCCTGAAGATGATTCAGTAGCCACGTCATAATTTTCAGTCAGTCTTGCTTGCATAACCGTGAGCAAGTTATTTCACTTTCCGAGCCTCTTAACTATTGAGCTTTGAGCAGAATAGTATCACAGGCATGAAAATCAGTACAAAAGAAGAAAGCAGATACCATCCTTGGACTATATGGGGTATTGATCTAATCCACTAAATTATGTACCAGTATCAAAAAAAATGGAAAAACTCTGTAGTTAGGCAAACTGCAAATATAAGAGGTGAAAAAATAATAGAAGGGTTGAACACAGCTAGGTGAAATCAATACTGGAAAGCCTTACGAGGCAAGGAGGGACGGGGACCTGTGCACCATGGATTGACCAAGATAGCACTGATTTTTTAGGATCTGGACCTGGCTCACAAATGACTTGAAGTAATTATCTCAGTCAGAAGAGGAAATATCTCGGGGTGGGGGGGTCTGTGTGTGGTGTGTTTACTCTCACTGTGGATTAACTATTACCTATTAGAGGTATCATGATCAGGATTCAGGTGCTGATGAAGTAGATCATACTTCCTTAAATATAGGCTTCTACTTATTGTGATCTGCTTCATTCCTGTGGCATAGGAAAGTGAGCTCTGGTGCCAGTTTCCCTGAGTTTGAATCCTAGCCCTGCCATTTTGTCAGTGGTCTTGTAAAAGTTACTTAATTGCTTTGTTCCTCTGTTTTCCCATCTGTAAGATGGGGATAATATTGGTACCAACCTTATAGACTATTGTGGAGATTAAATAAGGTAGTTAATGTATATAATTGATGTTCTAAATGTATATAAATCATTTAGAATAGTGCCTGGAACTCAATACATGATAGACATTGGTAGTAGTGGTGGTGGTGGTGGTGATCTCCATTTCCTATACCTATTTTTTTGTCTGTTTGTTTAAAAAACCGTAGTACTGACTTGGTTCTTGCCCCAGAGCAGAGCTGTATGGGAAATTCTGGTTCAGGGATCAAGGGAACCATGTGAACTTGCAGATCTTCTCCCTTCCAATATCCCCTGCCTCTGCTCCTAATCGTACTCCACTGTTTTGCCCCTGACAATACAAAACTGTGACCCGAAAACTGAGTTTTAAGGAATTTGTTCTACAGTAACACATGCTCATCTTTGTATCCCCAGGAATGAGGGGAGAATCATACTTCATTGGAATGAGGAGCCCGGGGCAGCAGGGACACGTCCCTGAAGATGGAGGACTTTTCTTACTGTGCTGCATAGACAGGGACTGGGCTGTCACTCGTTGTTTTGCAGAAGAAGCCTTTCAAGCAATCACTGACTTCAATGACCTCCCCAACTCGTTGTTTGCATGCAATGTTCACCAGTCAGTGTTTGAAGGAGAAGAGAGCAAGGTAAGGTGCCTTTTTCTGTTCCTGGAACATGGGGAGATGTGGCATTATCTCCAAGTAATCCTGTTGTTCATTTGTGTTTGGTGTTTTGAAGTTTTTGGAAATGTTTAGTTGGCTCTATTTTTGGCATGTGTACCAGGATAAGAAAATCCCATTCTATTATCAACTAACTTTAGAGATACATCTGATAGGGTTGTAGATGAAAATATGTTGAATCAAATTGAGTCCTCTGTGACTCACAGGTCTATCTAGCAAAACAAGTGGTGTTAATATGGATTATAGGAAATGCCCCTTAGGCTAGGAAGCAGATGTCTTAAACTCCTAAAAGTTTCCTTTTCCCCTATTCTGCCATAAATATAATTTGCCTTTCTCAAAACAGTACAAACTCCATTTTACCTCCAGCCTTCCTGCAGCTTGACGAATGTTCTAAAAAAGCCTTCTCAAACTGTGAGCCAAGTCTCACAGTAGATATTAGAGAAGGTAAGTTGGTTGGCATCTGAGTCCTTCTTTGCTCACTGATACCATGGTGGTATTGCCATGTGTGTGTTGTAAGAATTTGAATGAAGCAGTAACTCCTCAATTTGAAATGATTGGGGAATGAGGTTGTCTATGTATTAACATTTTCCAGCTTCCCATTTTAAGAAACAGACTTAACTTAGTGTAAATGTTTTTGGCAATCACAGTAAATATTCCATTTAGAGACCTTTCCAAAGTTTATTTCAGATTTCTCTAACCTTTGAATGGGGTATCTAAATGGATTAAACCTTCCCTTGTAGATGTAGATTCTTAGTTGTAAAAGCCACTATTATACTACTGAAACATGGACAAAATTTTTTGGATAAAGGGCCTTTTTTTTTCTTTTTCTTTTTTTTTTTTTTAACGGAGTCTCGCTGTGTTGCCCAGGCTGGAGTGCAGTGGCGCAATCTCGGCTCACTGCCAGCTCCACCTCCTGGGTTCACACCATTCTCCTGCCTCAGCTTCCCGAGTAGCTGGGACTACAGGCGCCCGTCATCACGCCCGGCTAATTTTTTGTATGTTTAGTAGACATGGGGTTTCACTGTGTTAGCCAGGATGTTCTGGATCTCCTGACCTCGTAATCTGCCTGCCTCAGCCTCCCAAAGTGTTGGGATTACAGGCGTGAGCTACCGCGCCTGGCCAGGCCTTTTTTTTTCCTAAACTGAAGTATATGACTCTGTATGAGATATAAGAGTAGGCTTTATGATTGCTGTTTCACAGACTTTAGCTCTTTCTGCCCATTGCTGAAGTCTGCGTCTGGCACAATTACTGGAAGTCTGATTTATGGATGTGATTGATTTTGTAGACAATCCTGATAGCCACAGAGAAAACCATCCCAGAGGATTAGGAACTATTTTAAGCCATTTAAAGATATTTTTATAATGATATCAGTTTGGAGTTGAACTGTTGAAATTATGGGCTGAAAATAGCTTGAAATGCAAGGAATTATATATAATTAGAACCTCCAGTGCTGTGATCATCAGACTATTTAAAGTAAGAAAGTGGCACATGCCAATTTCTTCTTTGAAAGAAACTGAGAATTTTGTTCTTGGATTATAACCAGATTATCACAAATGATAATTTTCTCAGGGCAAGTAGTTTCCTCTGAAATATACCTGCCATAAACTATAAAGCAACAGTCTATGTATTCTCATCATATCATCCATTTCTCTAAATATCACAATTAGAAGGATTTTCGTTAGAGATTTAATGAGGGTTTTCATTCTTTCCTGATTAAATACTTCCCAGCAATGAGACCTAGGAAGGTGCTAATCTCATTTAGCAGTGCTGCTCAAGAATGGCTGATTAACTGAATTAGAACTGAGGACATAGAAGGACAGGGGCTGGTGGGGGGAGTTCATGGGAGTCTGTACACATCTATTTTGATATTCTGATTTGTGATTGAATAATGGATTATAAGATATTCTCATCTAATGTGTATATGAAGTTTGTGCATAGCAGTTTGGGAAATAGTATTTGGTTTTAGGATGACCTTGATAAAATATTGACGCAAAATAAACAAGAATATAGTTAATTGCACTCAGTTTCAAATGATTTAGATCACAATTTTACAGCCATGGAGGTGAATTTTATAATTGGCCAAAGTCTGTGTAATTCAGCTTATTAATTCAGAAAGTCTTCTACCTCAGTGAGATTTTTTTTTTTTTTTTTTTTACTCTTCCTTTTGTGGACAGTTTTAGGATACCAAATAATACGACATGGATTTAATTTTGATTTAATTATATCTATATAGTTTAAGGTGACAAAACAAGATAATCAGATGCCAGATAAGTTGACAATAGCCAGGAGGCATGATTGCTGGGCCTCCAGAAAAAAAAGTGGGGAGTCTTGTGGCATCTCATTTTCACTGCCATATTTCTCTTCCAGACCCAGAAATTCATATTTCTTTTATTTAACCTCCTTTTTAAAAAACTATTATGATAAAATCACTTATTTTAAGACATTAAGTAGCATACTCCATTCTGTCAGAATATTCTTTCCACAAGGTTTAGATTTCATGAATCTGAGCCATGAAGTCTGATGATGGGTATTTTCCACAAAGGGTGGACATTTTAGGCACTGTGATAAGTTGATGGGGAGATATTTTTAGGCAGGGGGAAAATAAGCAAAAAGCATTTCCAGCACTCCTTGTATTTGCCTATGGGCAAGGCTGGCCATGGTAATTGTTTTTACATTCAGCTTTGGGAAGATGTATTCAGCAGCCTGGAATTATAGCGGGGGTGGAGACATCAGAAATGATGCTTAGCCTTCATTTCCAAGGTTTACGAGGGTCGGTGGTTTCATATGTAATTTGTTTTGGCAGAGTCCTTTCTTTTTTGGCACAGCCTGCTTCTGAAATCATTGTGTCTTGATATTGATGGATTTAAGTTTAGCCTTTGTCTTGCAATTATTATAAAGTATATATTTAACTTCCATAGTTGGGTAGGAATTAAACCTTTTGCTTTCTATCACAAATGAGTCTTGCAGCATTCTCTTCTCTATTTTCCCACGTCTGAGATACCTTTACATTTTTGAGGAAATTTATGGGGTACTAAATTGAACTTCTCATAATATAGGTAACAGCACACGATATGATCTGGATCTGTTTATTTCTGTATCACTTTGTTATGTTTAAAGTGATAAATATTCTGATATGCTCATTTCTGCTGTCCTATTTACATTCTAAGTTCTGGCACCTAAAGCACATGTTAAAAAACAGCTTTGTGTTGTCCGTAATGTTCATTCCAATTTTCAGTTAGGCAGAATTCTGTGAGATTGTATTTTGATTTCATGCTTTTGCAATGAGTGAACACATACTTCAGTGAGGCTTGTTGTGGTCCAGATGGTTGAGATTTGTTTATATAACACAAAGGAGAACTGGAGCTGGAGGAAATTGGCATCTGAAACCAATAAATGCAGATTGCTGTGTGCGTGCTACAGCTTGAAGTATAAATATGTTTGTATGAAACGCATTTAAAACTGTGATCTTCACAGTATCCAACACCTGAAAATTACTAGGGTACATTTCTCTTCAGAGCACTCCCCTGGGTTCATCTTTCGGGATCCAGCTGGGCTGCAGAAGTCATCTTGAGGAAGTTGAGGCTAGGAAGGTTGTTCTTTGAGCTGCCCTGTGTCTATGCTAAAGACAGATAAGGGTCTGCTGGGTAGGACGTTGGAATGCACTGCTTGCTAAAGGGGAACAGTGAAGCAATGACTGAAATGTTTAGCCAAATTCAATTGAATAAGAAGAAACCTGAAAGGTGACTTTTTTTTCTTATTATTATACTTTAAGTTCTGGGATACATGTGCGGAACGTGCAGGTTTGTTACATAGGAATACACATGCCATGGTGGTTTGCTACACCCATCAACCCATCATCTACATTAGGTATTTCTCCAAAATATGTATTTATTCAATTTATTTATAATTATAACAGCAACAGCAAATACCTATATAGCATTTGGCATGGCGCCAGGTCCTTTTCCAGGTGCTTTATAAACATGAGTCCTTTACTTGTCATGACAACCCTATGAGGGTAGTATCTTTCTGTAACTCTACTTCCTGGGTGCATGTCAGGATTGTATTCCCTGGACCCTACTGGCTGTTTCTACCCAATGTGTAAGCAGAAATGACTTGTGTCATTTCTAGGCCAAGAATTTAATTTACCAATATTGGACCCTGAAGAATGTTCCTTTTGCTCTGCTAGGGAAACTGGCATTGTGCCAAGTAGTGCTGGCTTAGGCAGTTTGGCTCTTGGAGTAAGGACACTGATGATATAGGGTAGAATCCTAGCTAACCTATCATGAACATGTAATGCAACAAGAAAAACAAACAAGAACTTTTGTTGGTTCAGGCCACTGGGATTTTGGGGTTTGTTATTATAGTATAAATTAGTCCGTCTAGGTTGATATAATAAGTATCATTATCCCTATTTTTCAGGTGAGGACACTAGAGAGCAGAGACTTTTCCCATGGTCTAAGCTAGTAGTGGCCAAGGCAGGATTCAAATCTAGGCTGCCAGACTACAGAGTTCATGCTCTTAAACGTTATGCACTACTGCCTCCTGATATACAGATATTTACTGAAAGCAGGTATGATATTTGGCTCTGGGGATGCAATGGTAAAAAAGATAGGCTTAAATTTAATTTATAATACACCAAGAGAGGTCTATTCAAAATAAGCAAACAAATAATAAACATAAATGCTGACAGTGATGCCAAAACAAAAGGACATTTAGCATATTTTCAACTGCATTCATTTCCTTACACACACAGACAGACATACACACATCACACATGAACATACACAGTTTTTTAAAAATAAGGTGGTAATTCTGCCAACCATTAAAGAGTATATTCTACTAGAATGGGCATGTGGTAAGAGACTGGCTCTACTGTTCTCTTAGTCTTTGTGTGTCTTATAAATAGATAATTGCAATGCGTTGCAAGTGGCTAGAGTGATTCTAATATTCAAAGATGTACATTTTCATTCAGCATATCCACTAAATCTGAACCAATTTCTTCTTCTCGAGTTCAGCTGACAAAACGCTGAGCTAGTCTAACATTGCAGGCATTATGAGAGCATCCTAAAGGATTTTCAAAGCTAAATCTGATTATTCGTGGTTTTTACTGTGTTCCCCTCACTCTAGTTTGTAGGAGAATGTCAATGTTTACTTTGAACTTTACAACTGCAGGTCCACAATCTCTTATCTATAGCACTAAAATCCGAACATCTGAAAACGGAGATTTTTTTCAAAATCCATTTTGAGACAAAACATCACTTCATTAAAATCTGACCTGAACTGATAAGAGGCTACTTGTAGTTTGACTAGTCAGCTATTTCTCTGTAGAAATATTCCTCCCTTTAATTACTAGGGGCTGCCCCAGATGTTGCTGGGACATTACACAATATGAGCCCTGTGCCCAGTATTACACGTCCAAATCCCGCAATTCAGAATGCCAAACATATCACTCCTCAAGAGTTTCAGACAGTAGGTTGTAGATCTGTAAAACATAAAAATGAATCTACATTCCATATTCAAAGAGAAGAATGAATTTATCATGGAAATCTGAAATGCCATAAAGTGAGCAATTCAATGTATTTTGCCCATAAGATGCTCATGTCTATTTTCTTAATTTTTAAATAATTTATTTTTAATTGACTAACAAAAATTATGTATACATTTATTGTATACAATATGATGTATTGAAATATGTATGCATTATGTAATGACTAACTTGAGATAATTAACATATACATTACCTCACATACTTACTACTTTTTTATGGGGAGAATATATAAAATCTACCTTCTTAGTGGTTTTTAAAAATACAATAGATTGTTTTTAACTAAAGTCACCATGTTGTAGAATAGATCTTTTGAACTCATTGCTCCTGTCCAGCTGAAATTTTGTAGCCTTTGTTCAACAACTTCCCAGCCCCTGGTAAGTACCATTCTACTCTCGGTTTCTATGTGTCTGACATTTTTATACTCCACATGTAAGTGAGATTATGTAATATTTGTCTTTCTGTACCTGGCTTATTTCACTTAACATACTGTCCTCCGTTTTCATCCATGTTGTGCAAAGACAGGATTTCCTTCTTGTTTAAGGCTGACTAGTATTTCATATATACCACATTTTCTTTATCCATTCATCTATTGATGAACACTTAGGTTAAGTCCATATCTTGGCAATTATAAATAATGCTGCAATGAATGATGGAGAGCAGATATCTCTTCAACACACTAATTTCATTTTATTTAGATATATACCTAGTAGTGGGATTGTTGGATCAAATGGTGGTTCTATTTTTAGTTTTTGGAGGAAACTCCATACTGTTTTCCATAATATCTGTACCAATGTACATTCCCACTAACAATGTGTAATAGTTTCCTTTTCCTGACATCATCACCAACACTTTCACCTTTTTTACAGTAACCATCCTAACAGGTATGAGGTGATATTTCATTGTGGTATTAATTTGCATTTCCCTGATCATTAGTGTTGTTGAGTATTTTTTAATATACCTATTGGTCATTTGTGTGTCTTCTTTTGAGAAATGTCAATTCAGCTCCTTTGCCCATTTTTAAATCAGGTTATTTGTTTTTTTGCAATTGAGTTGTTTGAGTTCCTTATGTATTTTTGGATACTAACTCCTTGTCAGATTTACAAATATTTTCTCTCTTTGCAAATATTTTCTCCATTGATTTTTTCCTTTACTGGGCAAAAACCTTTTAGTTTAATGTAATCCCATTTATTTTCGCTTTTGTTGCCTGTGCTTTTGGGGTCATATCCAAAAAATCATTACCCAGACCAAAGTCAACAATTGTTTTCATACATTTTCTTCTAGTAGTTTTAGTTTTAAGTCTTATGTAAGTCTATTTCATTTTGAATTTATTTTTGTGTATGTCATGAGCTAAGGTTCTGATTTCATTCTTCTGCATGTGGATATCCAGTTGTTCCAACATTATTTATTAAAGAGACTGTTTTTTCTTTGTTGTATGTTCTTGGCACCTTTGTGGAAAATCAATTGACTGTAAATGCATGGATTTATTTCTGAGCTTTCTATTCTGTTCCATTGGTCCACATGCCTGTTTTTATGTTAGTACCATGCTGTTTTGATTACTATAGCTTTGTAGTCAGCTTTTTTCTTTTTACTCAAGATTGTTTTGGCTATTCAGAGTCCTTTGTGGTTCCGTATAAATTTTAGGATTGTTTTTTCTATTTCTGTGAAAAAATGTTATTGGAATTTTGTTAGCGATTGCATTGAATCTATAGATTACTTTCTGTAGTATGAACATTTTAATAATATTAAATATTAATATTTAATATTAATATTAATTCTTCTAGCCACTGAAGATAGAATATCTTTTCATTTATTGTGTCTTCTTCAGATTCCTTCATTATGTTTCATAGTTTTCAGTGTACAGGTCTTTCACTTCCTTGGTTAAATTTATTTCTGAGTATGTGATTTTTCTTAGCTTTTGTAATTTGGTTGGTTTTCTTAATTTCTTTTTCAGATAGTTCTTTGTTAGTATATAGAACTGCTACTGATTTTTGTATTTTGGTTTTGTATCCTGCAACTTTACTGAATTTGTTTATTAGTTCTAACAGTTGTTTGATGGAGTGTTTAGGGTTTTCTATGTATAAGATCAGGTAATCTGCAGATAAGGACAATTTAACTTCTTCCTTTCCCGTTTGGATTCCTTTTATTTCTTTCTCTTGCTTAATTGCTCTGGCTAGGACTTCCAGTATTATGTTGAATAAAAGTGGTAAGAGTGGCTTCCTTGTCTTGTTTCTAATCCTAGAGGAAAATCTCCCGTATTTTCAATGTTAAGTATGCTGTCAGCTGTGAGTTTGTTATGTATGGCCTTTGTTATATTGAGGTACATTCCTTTGACAACTAATTTGTTGATAATTTTTATTGTGAAAGAGTGTTGAATTTTGTCAAACGCTTTTTCTGTTTCTGTTGAGATGACCACATGGTTTTTATCCTTCATTCTGTTAATGTTGTGTATCACATTTACAGATTTGCATTTCTTGAATTATTCTTGCTTTTCTGTGATAAATCCCACTTGATTGTGGTGAACAATCATTTTAATATGCTGTTGAATTTGGTTTACAGGTATTTTGTGGATGATTTTTGTATCTATGTTCATTAGGGATATTGGTCTATAATTTTCTTGTCTTGTAGTATAGTTGTCTGACTTTGGTATCAGGCTAATACTGGCTTTGTAAAATACAGTTGGAAGTATTCCTTTTTCAATTTTTTGGGAAAAGTTTGAGAATAATTGGTTTTAGTTCTTTAGATGTTTGTTAAAATTCAGCAGTAAAGTCATCGTGTTCTGGGCTTTTCTTTGGTAGGAGACATTTTATTACTGATTTGATCATTTTACTTGTTATTGGTCTGTTCATGTTTTCTTTTTCTTCATGATTCAGTCTTGGTAGGTTTTACGTCTCTAGGAGTTTATCCATTTCTTCTAAGTTATCCAACTGTTGGCATATAATTGTTCATAGTAATTTCCTGTGATTCTGTGTATTCTTGTGGTATCACTTCTAATGTCTCCTCTTTCATTTCTGATTTTATTTGAGTCTTCTCAGATTTTTTTATTAAGCTAGCTTAAGGGTTGTTGGTTTTGTTTATCTTTTTAAAAGGCCAACTCAGTTTTATGGATAATTTCTTCTATTTTTCTAGTCTCTATTTCATTTATTTATTTTCTGATCTTTATTATTTCCTTCATTCTACTAACTTTGGGCTTAGTTTGTTCTTTTCTTTTTAATTCCTTGTGGTATGACGTTATGTTTTTTGTTTGAAATCTTCTTTTTTGATGTAGGCATGTATTGCTGTAAGTTTTTTTCTTAGATATATTTTGCTGTATCTCATAGTATGCTAGTAGATTTTAGTATTTTGTGTGTCCATTTGCATTTGTCTCAAGATATTTTTAAATTCTTCTTTGACCCATTGGTTGTTCAGGAGCATCTTGTTAAATTTTTATGTATTTGTAAATTTTCTGAAATTCTTTCTGTTATTGTTCTCTAGTTTTATATACTACTGTGGTTTAAAAAGATGTTTGATATTACTTTAATCTTTTAAATTTTGTTAAGACCTTTTTGTACTCTAATAGGATCTACCCTAGAGAATATTATGTGTACACTTGAAAAGAATGTATATATATCCTGCTGCTGTTGGATTCAATCTTTTGTATATGTCTGTTAGGTTTATTTGGTCTAATGTGCAGTTTAAGTCTGATATTTCCTTATTGATATTCTGTCTGGATTATCTATCCTTTGCTGAAAGTGGAGTATGGAAGTCCTCTACCATTATTGTGTTACAGTCTCTCTCTCTCTCTCTAATCTATTAATATTTGTTTTATACTTTTAGATGCTCCAATGTTGGGCACATGTATATTTACAACTGTTATTTCTTAACAAATTAATCATTTTATCTTATATAAGGGCTTTCTTTGTCTTGTTCTACTTTTTTTAAT
The DNA here is from genome assembly GCF_028878055.3 of Symphalangus syndactylus. Taxonomy (NCBI): domain Eukaryota; kingdom Metazoa; phylum Chordata; class Mammalia; order Primates; family Hylobatidae; genus Symphalangus; species Symphalangus syndactylus. The sequence goes on along the minus strand of NC_072445.2, from coordinate 20,277,422 downwards.
GTAAATTCTATTTTATCTAATATAAATAGCTACCCTTGCTCTCCTTTGGTTAGCATTTACATGGAATATCTTTTTCCCTCTCTTCCCTTTTAGTATATATGTGAAGTGTGTCTATTGTAGGCAGTTAGGTCTTTTTTAGAAAGCTGGTTCAGCCATTCAGTCATTCTTGTCTTTTGATTGGAAAATTGAATCAATTTACACTCAAAGAATTAATTGATAGGTAAGAATTTATTAGTACCATTTTGTTAATTGTTTTTAGTTGCTTTGTAGGTCTGTTGTTCCTTTCTTTCTCTCTTACTGTGAGAGAAATTGTAATTAGATGATTTTCTTTAGTGGTATGCTTTGATTCCTTACTTTTTATGGTTTGTGTATCAACTAAAGGGTTTTGCTTTGTGGTTATCATGAGGCTTACATAAAATATCTTATAGTTATAATAGACTTTTTTATGCTGACAATTTGATCACATGAAAAAACTCAATAATTTTATACCTCTTTCTGCATTTTATGTTTTTGATGTCACAATTTACATGTTTTATATTATGTATCCCTTAACAAATTATAGTAGCTATCATTATTTTTATAATTTAGTCTTTGAAACTTCATACTAAAGATATAAGTGACTTACGTAGAACCATTATAGTAGTAAAGTATTCTGAATTTGACTGTGTACTGATTTTTACCAGCAAATTTTATACTTTCCTATGCTTGACTGTATTACTAATTAGCATCATCCTTTTCATTCAGATTGAAGAAATCTCATTAGCATTTCTTGTAAAATAGGTCTGGTGGTGACAAACTGTCCACTTTGTTTGTCTGGGAAAGTATTTTTCTCTCCATTTCTAAAGGATAGATTTGCTGGGTAAAGAATTCTTGGTTGGCAGTTTCCCCCCAGCCCCCCACCCACACACACACCCTGCCTCTGTGTTATCACTTTGAATATATTATCCCATTCTCTTCTGGCCTGTAAGTTTTATGTAAAAAAGTGTATTGCTAGCCCTACTGGAACTTCATTACATGTAATATGTTTCTTTTTTTTTTTCTTGCTTTTAGGATCCTCTTTTTATCTTTGATTTTTGACAATTTGATTATAATATGTTTTATTGTAATCTTGTTTGGGCTGAATCTTAGTGGAGACCTTCCTGTACCTGGATATTTGTATATTTTTCCAGATTTGAAAAATTTTCTATTATTATTTCTTTAACTGAATTTCCTAGCCCTTTATTGTTCTACTCTTACTTTTTAACTCCAATAATTTGGATACTTGCTTGTGATGCTGTCCTATAAATCCCATAAGCTTCCTTTATCCATTTTCATTCACTTTAATATTTTCATCTGACGATATATTTTCAAATAACCTGTCTTCAAGTTCACAGGCTTTCTTCTGCTTCACCAGTTCTGCTGTTGACACCCTTTATTGTATTTTTAACTTACTTCATTGCATTTTTCAGCTCCAGAATTTTTTTAATAATTCAATGTCTCATATTTTGGTTGCTTATTGTTCTTTAATTTTGTTAAATTGTTTCTCTGTATGTTATTATATTTTTGTGAGCTTTCTTAAAGCAATTATTTTGAATTCTTTGTCAGGCAGTTTACAAATCTTTATTTTGAGGGTGGTTATTGGTGCTTTATTTTATTCCTTTGATGGTGCCATGTTTGCCTGATTGTTTCTAATGCTTGTGACTGTGTATTAGTTTCTATGCATTTGAAGAAGTAGAGACTTATTCCCGTCTTTTTGGACTGGCTTTGTCTGGGGAAATCCTTTACTAGTCAGCTCATCTAGAGATTCTCAGCAGCTGGTCTGGCATGGTCCATGGGTGAACTTGCTGCTTGAGTCCTTGGGCCGGCTATCCTGGTGCCTGGGTCAGCAGGAGGGCAGGCCTGGTGCTTGAGTCCACAGGGTTAGGCCTGGAGCCTGGATCTACTGGGATAAACGTATTGATTGGGTCTATGGGGGTGGACCTAGAGCCTATATCCATAAGGACAGGCCTAGAGCCTGAGTCTATAGAAGCTGGCCTGAAGCCTGGGTTTATAGAGGCTGACCTGGTGCAGGGGTGGTCTTTGAGTCTGAGTCTGAAGGGGCTTTCTAGGGGCTGGCTAGGTGCTGGTATGGACCTGGTTTCTAGGTTCACTGGGACATTCCTGAAGTCTGAGTCCACAGGGACTGGCCTGGTACTGTGGTAGGCCTGGACCCTGTGTCAAGTGGAGCCCGGGGACACTGGAACTGGCCAAGGGCCTGGGGCTGCCCTGTTGCTAGGACAAGTGTGGAACCTAGGACAAGTGTGGAGTCTGGGGGCTGGATATGCAGGTGTTGGCCTGGAGGCTAAGTACATGAAGGGAGGCCTGGGTCTTGGGGCCGCAGGTGCTGTCCTGGTATCTGGGTCCAAGGGGTGGTCCTGGAGCCTAGCTCTGTGTGAGGAAGCAGACAGAGGAAGCAGTGAGGTCTACTGGGATGTACCTAGCCCCTGGGTCTGCTAGAGCAGGCCTGGCCCATGAATATGCTGGAGCATGAAGCTGCAGGGACTGGCATGGAAAGTGAGGCTGTAGGGACTGGCTTGGCACTGGGCAGGATCTTAGAACCTGTGTCTTTGAGTGCTAGCCTGGTAACTGATGCCAGAGTTGCCAACCTGGCAAAGGGGCAGGTCTAAAGCCTGGGACTTTGTGGGCTGACCTGGGCCCTGGGGCCATAGGTGCTTGCCTGGATGCTAAGTCCATGGGTACCAGCATGATGACTAGAGCTGTGGGGGGGCTCATGTCTTTTGGAAATAAAGAATATACTCAAGCTAGGATGAGCATTGTGTATAGATACTGTCTGTGTAGCCCTCCCCAAGCCAAACTCTGACACTCACTGAGTCTTTCTTTGAGTATCTATAGTTTAAAGCCTCTGGCCTTGACCTGCTTGTGCTGCCCACAGCCCTTCATTCTAGCTCCTCACTAGTGGTCTGGTCTGGGTCTACAGGAGAGCCCCCTAGCCCACAAAGCAGATAGTTACTGCTCCGTGCACATGTTTGTGTTGACTCAGGGAGCTTAAATTGTAAAATATTTTGTTATCAACTACCCAGACATATTTTCCTTTTTGCCATTTACATTTTCTTCTCCAGACCCTGAAGCCCTTCAAGGCAGACAGAATTTATATTTGTCTTCTTTGTATTTCTAGTGCCTTGCATAGGGCCTGACACACAGTAGGTGCTGAATCAATATTGAAATGAAACTCTTCTTAAACAGTGACCAAATTAAGACACAGAGAGATGAATTTGCCAGAATCAGCTGATTATTTAGAGAGATAAAAAAAGAGTAGCATGAGGCTTTCTGACTTTTAAGTCCAGTTCATTACCCGCTGTGCATCACTGTGTCTGAATTGTACTGTGGAAAGCAGGTTCTAAAAACAAAGTTGGCTGTACATCAGCACAAACTTCCATGTAGAAGAATGTAAGGCAGAAAGAACTCAGGTGATTCAGCAGCAATGCTCAAGCCAAATGTAAATGCACTGAATCCAAATCACCCTTGTAGTTAAGATTTGACATTCATAAAGAAACCTGCTTTATATGTCAATTTATATTTATGTAATGTTCAAAATTGTTAGAGGGGACTGACTCATTTAGTAAGCCAAGTGAATAAAAAATTAAAAGTATCTTAAGCAGATTTATTTTTATAACTACATTGAGGAGAAGAAAAGGGAGATGGGTAAAAAGAGAGTAGCAATAAAAGCAATAAATAAAATAAATATTTATATTATTGTGTTTATATTATTATAATTAATAAATTTTTAAAAGGTAACAATAAAAGCCAAAATCTCGTACTTTGGAAGACCCTAGAAAACATTAAGGCTGGTTGGAAAATTCACGCTAGGGATCTGTAACAAAGGGTAAACATGAAGATAATAATTCACTATGGTTTAAGTATCACTGAATGTATGTTGTAAAAATAAAATAGAAGTGGACTATGGGAACTTGAGGGTGGGAAAATGGATCACCAAATATTAGTTTTAAATATTAAAGCAGGTAACAGTTAAATTAGACATAAAATATTTAAGGAATACTTAGGAATTTCACTGTTTTTCTTGTGTTGTTCATTCGTTATAGGTAAAAGTGACATTTATAGTTATGTTTGTTGTCTTAAGGAATATTTAAATTATTAAAAGGGCATATCATTGTACTCTGGAGGTTAAATCTGTTTTGTTTTGTTTTTTTCCCTGAACAGTGACTGAGACCCATAATTAGTTACTGCTAATCACTTGGGGGCACCTGCCAGATGAGAGGCCCAGTGTGGGGCAGATTTGAAAGCTGCTGTAGGACATTTTGTGAAACCTTAACCTTTCTTAAAGTGACTAAAATATTCCAGAGGCATATTTAGTATCTTGCTTCTCCACAGTACTGAGTGACCCCCTGGGGCCCAAGAGCCTGACAAGCTACTCTAAAAGTCCCACTTAACTACCTGAAAATAAGGGACAGTAGAGAGAATTAAACCTGATGGATAGAGTTGAGAGTATTTGGATTCTGTGCCAAAGAGTGGGTAAACATATATTCTTGATGACACTTGGTGAAAGATGACTGCCATGTTCCATTTAGTTTGGTATGATATTAAAGAGGGACATGGAGCTTTTTTTTCCCCCATTTGCAAAAATGAGTACTTGGAACCCACTTCATATGGTTTTCATCAGAGCTGCTTCTAGTCTATACGGTGACTGTGAATTATTAAAATGAGCAGAAGCAGTCTTAAGGCATGCTGCCTGGGGAAATGAAGTGACTTTGTAAAAAGAGTGTCTTGCCCTCTAGGCTGATGGGGTGCATGCAGCCCTGAACAGGGTGCCTTGGTGGCGGTGGAGGGGTAGGCTAGATTTCATCCGCCACTCGCTTCCTGGGCCAGGAGCCCCTGAGAAGTACACAAAGACATAGCCATCGTGGGGGCCATGACAATTTCAAAGTATTTCAAATTTTAAAAGATGTAAATTCAAAGGTAACTCTTGAGTTCTGTTGCCTAAGAACATTACTTTTTTCAGAGGCAGTTTCAGAGATAGAACCCAGGGTTAGGATGAGCTTTATCATTATTATTTTCTTTAGTTTCAACAGCTGAGGATGTCATGGGCTTCACCCTGCCTGTCTTGACTTCCTTGAATCTAGTCTCAGTTTGGTGGGCATGAAATTCTTGATCGACTTGGTGATAACCAAAGAAATTCAGAGTTTTGATGTGAACTTTAAAACTCCTCCAAGGCAACCATCACAGCAGGCCTGACATTTAGTTCAATGGATGAGATCGGTGTGATATAGATGGGCTGAGTGCCAGTTCTATTAATACCCTGTGCTATTTTCTCTGTGAGAGTGGGGTTATTGATGTGCTGTATAGACTTCCTTATTACCTGTTCATTGATAATTTTGTGCTTATGGTGTTCAACCATATGCCCCTGCCCCTTTTAGCAAAATGGGTATATATAGAAACAGAACATGTGTAGTTTATGTTTTTAGTTTCATCAGTTTCCGTTAATGTTCTGTTTTACTGGGAATGTTGTATCATATAGCCTATTATTTTAAACATAAATACCATAATCTCATCAGTGTTTTAAGAGAGGGACTTGCTGATCAGGTACATGGTAGTTAAGGTTTTTAATCAATCGTATTCAAATATCATGCCTCATACTTTGTTCAAAACCTACCTTTCCCCCCAAAAAATTTTTATCTATTATTAACTCCAAATTGTTCAGTATAATGTATTATTTATACATAGAATGCACTGTGTCGTATGATGGTCTAGTCTTTACATTCCAGCTGGGTGATTGTAAGTGTCTTGAGGTTGGAAGAGCAACCTCCTCATTCTTTGGGGTTCCCAGATGTTGAATACAGCTCTCTAGACATGATGTGCGTGTTGGATTCAGAAGCATTTGGGTCCAAATCCTGCCTGGACAATGTAGTAGTTATTTCATCTTTGCCAACTTAAAAATATCTTTGAAACTCAGTTCCCTTTTTTATAAAATGGTGTTAACAATACCTTGTTTATTGGCTTGTTATGTGATTAAATGAGATGAAGTAGACAGAGGAGGTAGCATAATACTAGACCTTCTTAGTAAGCATGTTCTCTTCCTCATTCTTCTTCATTCCCCTCCCTATGACCCAGATCTGTGACTGTCTATCTCTGGTTCAAGGAAAGAAGGAGGTTTTCTAATAACCAGGTGTTTTTCTAAAAATATGTAGACCTAGAGAGCACATGTCTATAGAATTTGGAAGAAAGACTTAGAATTATAACAAAGTTGTGCTTTTATATCATAGCCTTGAGTTTTAAGGAAGGTTAATCTCAGTTTCCACGTGGAAACTGTTTCTTCAATTGTTTTAGGACACTTCTTGTTCACTGTTTCCCACATAAGGTTCATGTGATACTTTTCTTTTAGAACTAGTTCCAGGAAGACTTTGTTTACTCTGGGGAACTGGTATTTTTTTCTCACTATGAGGATTATGTGATTTATGTGTTTTTCTTTTTCTCTGGCTTCTAGGAAACTCAAATTAAAAATTAATATTCAGTCATAGCAACTATCTTTTTTCTTATTGATCCTGATATTTTATTTCTTATATATTAACCTAATTATGTGTATATGTAATATAAGATATTTTTCTGAATTAGCTCTTCAAACTTTCTTCACATTTTAATGAATACTTTAACAATCATCTTTTAACATGTAAAGAAGATGTCCAGTGATCATTAAGGATGTATTTTACAGATGTTTTAAATTCCATTGTGAATACAAAAAAATCACCTAAGTTAATATGATATTTTTAGAATAACATGCACACAAACTTTTTTTTTTTTGCCATGACTCATATGGTTTAGAAAAATAGTTTTTAGACATCTTCAAGGAAAAGAATGTAACTTGGCAATCACAATTGACAACAACATCTTCCAGGAACACGTGCCATCTAGGTCCACATGGTTTTAGAAAAGCACTGGGTAATTTAACTATCTTTAAGTTTTACTCTTAAATGTGATCATTATTCTAATATTCATTTGTGAGGAAATGAACACTTATAAAGCATTTGAGGATATGTGTGTTCAAGTTTGTCCTCATCATAAATCAGTCTGATTTTGAACTCTAAAGGCTTAGAGACACATTATTTCATGGGAAGATGCTGTAGTTTCAATGCCTGATGCTTGAGAGTTTTATTCTTTCCCTCAAATAGATTATTTTTTGTTGATATTATTACCTGTCAAGTTGTAGAATTTGGAACAGAAGTCCACTTAAAACTTACCATTGTGCAGCTTAAGTTCAAGACTGTGCAAGGGGCACATGAAAGGAAAGTCGTTTCACTCTTCAACTAGCCTCTTTAGAAATTTTCAGGGAATGAGGGTCTTCAGTGTCATAAATGTGGCAGTGATAATCAGCTTTTGTTACACATGCTTTTTATATGTAGACTTGTTCTAAATATGGGAGTAGGGAGGGTAGGGACATGATAATTTAGAAGGAGGAGGAGAAAGTGAGTATACGTTTGGTTACCTAGCCCTACCTTTGCCCTCCTTAACAACCAGGATTTCAGCTCAAGTGGGGTTGTCTTTCCCCCACAAACATCTCTGAGTTCACGTGTCTAAGTGAGTATGGTCCTTTTCAAAGTGATTCCTCTTTAGCCACCACTCACTGGTTGTTCATTTTTTGCAATATCTTGAGTGGTGCAAAGCATATGTATTTATAGAGTGGATTTGAATTGGTGGAAGCAAGTCATTTAGAGTTAACTATGGTGACTCATGTAGGTAACTAACCCAGGTAAAAATAATTTCTATTTAAACACAACATGCACATAAACCATAATAAGAAATAGCTACAAAACACTAGGAATGACTTCCTTTTGGAGCTTTTGAACTGATATTTGGGAATTTCAGAAATGCACGATGAAAGCATTGCTGCAACAAGTTCACCTTTTTGAAAAAGAAAGACTCAGTTGTACATGTAAAATTTAGTGTATTACATCAGGTACATTTTAAAATTATGCTTTATTTATAATGCACCCAGCATTGACTCTCAGACCCCGTGTTTCTTGCTGAATAAAGCAAGCCTTAGGAACAAAGAAATGGGTTCTGTAGTGTGAGGAACATCCTGTCTCCAAGTATCTCCTATGGTGGTCTAGAGTCTTTTGAAACCTAAAGGCTATTTTCTGATTAAGAATTTTCTTTCTAATGAACATAACCCTGAAAGATATTATATTCTAAGATATACCTAATATGTGTCCTAAGATATTCTAAGATATACAATATAAGTACCCAGAGAAGAACAGTGACTTATAAATACACTAACAAAGTGAAAGAGTACTGCAGCAATCAATCAATCAGCCATCAATTATTTAATAATTATTGAAACTCTACCACATCCCAAGTATTGCTCTTGGCACTGGGAGTACAAAGATGAATGAAATGCAAGCCCTCATGAAGCTTAATGTTTACTGAGATCTGAAAATTATAGTACAAGTTAGGTGAAGTGAGAGATGGAGGCAGAAGGAGCATATTATAGGAGCTCAGGGCATGGGCACTAAGAGGGAAGAGGGAAGGCTCTGGAATATTTTTTCTATATTTTATCATGTATAGAGCAAGGAGGCCATTCAGTGTATCCTGGTAGCTGCTTTCCTCATGGTGACCAGGACGTTGTTCGCTCCTCTTGCCTCCGCTTGGCATGGCTATGTGTCCCCACCCTTTTCTTGGTAAACCTGACAGTCCTCTTGTCCTTGGAGATCTTGAGCTCCATGATGTGTCACTCTTATGGGGTGAAGCTACATGCTCCTTAGATCATGTACTGCTTGAATTCTGAGTGCTTGATGAGGTGTCTGCAGTGGCAGCTGTGCCTTGGCTTACGCTCTTGGTCACCTTGTGGCCCTATTGAGTCCTATGGCCACGGGATAGCACGGAGCCATGGCTGCTATGCTTTAATGGCTGCTGTCACAGAAGCTCTGAGAGATGTTTTTATTCTTTGTTTTAAGCTATGCCTTGCACCTGTACAACAGTCTCCACATGGACCCATCCTATGCCATAAAATGTGCTGGCTGTCAGGACTTTTCAGGCTCTCCTCTTGTGTAATCAGCATTGTTGTCCTGTCACACAGGGCCTTTTTTGAAAGGATGACTGATGAGTGAGGGTGACAGGGAAAGAGTGGCATTTGACTCTGGCCAGGGCTGCTTCTCCAAGTAAACCCAGCCACAGTGACAGGTGAGGTGGGGAAGAAACATTTTATTTGTGACCCATGTCACAAATTTTCTCCTTAGTGTGCGAAATTTTTGCTTTCCTTGGAAGGTGAGCTGTGAGCTTGCTTATTTTAAAAACTGCAACCTGTGAGGAGAGAGGGTGTTCTTTGACAACATTACATCATCGAAGCCTCTAGGTGTTGAGTCATCATTATTTTTAGGCAGCTCCATGCTTTTTTTGGTTGTTCTAAGAATAGCCCCTGTGTCTGGACTCTACAGAAAGTCACCACAGTAAAGATTCTGTCACCACTCAGCAGTTGGGATAGGATGCCTTCTTAATTTTCAAGCTCAAGGCATACTTTTTAGAATTTTACTTGTAAACATTCTGCCTTTTTAGGTTTTTCCTGAGACGATTGACTTTGTCAGGAGCTGTCACTTGAAGTTGTTCAACCCTTTGTCAAAAGTACTTATAGCTGGAAACAACAACTATAACAACAGCAAAGTTTGAAGTCCTCCCTAATAAAAGTTTCCTTATTATCTGTATTCAATATACATTTGGTTTGTGAACACCTTAATCGGTGACTTTATCCAATTTTTAAACATTTCAAGACATATTTTCATGCCTTGCATTTTATAAATTAAGTGACTATAGATCCCTTATTTTAGGATATGGGGTGGGAGTGATGCTCTTGGAATTTATGCAGGATCTGCTAAAAGCAGCCAAAACACACGTTATTATACCCTGTTAAACTAAATAAGCATCTAAACTGTAAACTGTCTTGGAACTTGATGACAGGGCATTAAAAAGGATTGAGCAAGCCCAGAAATGGAACGTCGTGGGTCAATGTGGAGGCTGGTTTTCCTATTGCCTGTTCAGGGCATACACCCAAATAGGATCAATTTATTTTATGTGGCACTTTCAGGCCCATAAGAGTACTAATGGCTTCTGAGTATAACCAAATACTTTTCCAACTGAAGCATAAATGGAAGCATCTGCTTGGAACAAAATGAGGCAGTTGTTTAATGTTATAGTATACCTTTTGTGTCTGGAGATGACAGAGAACAGTCACAGAATCTGTGTCTACATGTGACTAAAGGCATTGGTGCCTGCTGGGAAGGCTAAACTTTCTTTTGAGTTACTGGTACTTTGGAGGGGTTGGTTCTGTTTTTATTATCTAAGAAATCAAGCCTCATCCTCACAAGGGTCATTCTGTCTCTAATTAGGGAAATGATATAGCAGAGTGATTGAGAGAGACAGGGCCTTAGCATCTATCAGTCTAAGTCCAAAACCAAATTCCACTGCTTATTAGTTGTGTGACCATAGGCAGTTTATTTAACCTTTCTAAACATCAATTTCCTTACCTGTAAAACAGCATCAAGTAACAGTATTTACCTCATAGGGTTCCCGTGAGGATATAAGTGATATAGGCCATGGTGCCTTGATCATAGTTAACTATAGCTATTGGCGAGCAATAATAATAGTTTCTGCCCATCAGTCTGATCTGCATCTTGCATCATTTAAAACTCATGGGACTCTGGGCCCGGCATGGTGGCTCATGCCAGTAATCCCAGCAGTTTGGGAGGCCGAGGTGGGTGGATCACCTGAGGACAGGAGTTCGAAACCAGCCTGACCAACATGGGGAAACCCCGTCTCTACTAAAAATACAAAAAAATTAGCCAGGCGTGCTGGCACGCGCCTGTAATCCCAGCTACTCAGGAGGCTGAGGCAGGAGAATTGCTTGAACCCAGGAGGTGAAAGTTGCAGTGAGCTGAGATTGCACCACCACACTCCAGCCTGGGCAACAAGAGCAAAACTCCATCTCAAAAAAAGACAAAAAACCTCATAGGACTCTTGCTTCCCTTTGCCTGTGGTTGCTGCATAACGCACCAAAGAGCAACTCTGGTCAGCTGCCATTGTCTAGTCTCACTACCCTCAGAAGAACTTCTAAATCCAGATGGGGGAGCAGTAAGCCAGATAAGTACCTTCTGAAATCTGAAGACATATGTTTATTCACAAGAACCAGCCCAGAAGAAAGTGCATTTGCTATCTCCCCTGCGTATAGAGTCTTGAACAGCTACACATTTCCTTACTGTACCAATAAATTGACAGTCTTTTGTCTTCATTTCTCCAGTGTTCACTAGAAAGTCCCATTGTCCTTTACATTGAATGTATAGTTAGAAAGACTAGATGCAGTCACGTGGCAATTCCATTCATATGCCTCCATGTGAAGCCTGGTAAGTGTTGGACTTGTAGTTGGTACAGCATCCTTAGAAGTTTTCTGAAAAGACAAGTCAGTTTCGCCTTCCTGTTTTGCCTTCCATTCCATCGTTGCATCAGTGCCTAAAGAAAACTGGATTGGTTGACCAAGCCTTCTCTGTGAGTAATTAAAGGCATTTCAAATTTTAATTTCAGGAAACAAAAGTCTACTGAATAGAAGATACATTCCTCTGCGGGTGCTTCATTCTTGATAATGGCAAATTTTGAGTATGTGTTAATTGTGATTGGCAATTTAAGCAGGCCCAATTACTTTAGAAGGAATTAACATTTACATTAGACAGAGAAGGTAAATGAGAACAGAGCCCTTTAAAATCTGAATACGATTTTTAAAATATATTCATTAAGTACTTTGGGAATTTTACTTAGAAAACTGTTCACTTAATCCAAGCACATTTTTCCTGAAGAAAATAGTGCAGGAAACATCATAGCAAAATAGCCACATGAAAAGTGACAGTTCTCTGGAAGAGAAACATCGTTATAAAGAGAATTTGAATTCATATGAATGACTTTATTACACTTAATGTTTTATATGATTAAATGAGTTATTTCAAAAAATAATTCTTTAGTGAGTCCTATATAAGCAGTGTAGAAAGAATGATAGCCAATAGCATACGTGGTAACCCTTTAAAAATCTCTTTTGGCACAGTTTATCATTTGTGTAATACTAATTATTGCTGGGCACAAAGTGAGAGGATTTATATTCCAATCTACATAGAAATGTCATCATGAATAAATAATGCATCACAACAACATATTTAATCATCAGAGACTTTGTTGCCAGAAATATAACTAATATGGGAGGCACACAACTTATCATGGCACAATCTCATTCAGGGTTTCTCCACTTCAGAATTACTGACGTTTCTGACTGATAATTCTTTGTGTGGGGGCTGCCCTGTGCTGCGTAGGATGTTTAGTAGCACCCCTGGCCTCTACCCACTGGCTGACAGTATGCCATTCCCCATCATGAGTACCCAAAATGTCCCCAGACATTGCCAGATGTCCCCTGGGGGACAAATTCACCTTGCTTGAGAATCACTGGCCCAGTTGATGGTTTCAAACTACAGATGAGAGGAGTTGCCTGGGCATTTCTCAATAATCTGTTCTAGGACCTCATCTTACTAGATAAGAATCTGCTGGGGTGGGTCTCTAGAAGCAGCACTAAAAAAAGAAAGTTATAATCTCATTCTCTGTATCTCATTCTGAGTTCTTTTCTTTCCTCTATTCTAAATGAGGAGGCTGAAATTCTTCAAGTCCTCTCTTTATGAGCTGCTTTGGGGCAGTCTCTGCTTAGTGACATGGAGGCTCCCATAAGCAGCCCTCCAAATATTCCTTCCTCATTCCCAAAAAACTGTCTTGTAAGGTCTCCCCAGAGTGTTTCTGCATGGGCCCCACGAGACCTGTCCCTGAGCCCGCTTCACAGACACCTCTCCCTCTGCTGCCATCATTACTGCACCCACTCTCAGGACACCAGAAATTGTGGGATTCAGACCAAGGAAAAGTTTTGTTTTGAGAGAATTTGTTTGTGGAGTTACCATTGGATCGGGTACCCAGATGGTTAGGCTCATCACTTTTATCACTGTGGTAATATTCAGTATCCCAGGAAAAGCAACTATCTTTGTGAGGCACATAGTGTGAATGGAACCTAAAGAAAGGTGACACAGGGATACTGGGTAATCAGCACATTGGTCAGAGGGAGTAAATTTTAAAGTACCAATGATAAATTAATTACCATATCAAATCACATGAAAGTCTTGTGCCAGGTTTGTATAGGTAGTCTGTGTTATTGGTGCCATTTTATAGTTCTACCCAGTAATATGCTGAAGTGGGCACTTACCCGCTCCACCAATTGTGTGCAGCATTTAACAACATGGATTAAATTGGCCATGGGAGTACTAACAACACAGAAATGAACAAACTATAAATCAGGCTTGTTTGTTTTCCTAGAGTATTAGTTTCCTATTACTTTTATAACAATTTACCACAAGCTTAGTGTTTTAAAGCAATGCAAATGTATCATCTTAGAGTTCTGGAGGTCAGAAGTCCTAAAATCTAGGTGTCAGCAGTCATGTATTCCTTCTGGAGGCTCTTGAGAAGAATCCATTTCCTTGTCTTTCCAGCTTCTAGAGGTTGCCTGCATTCCTTGACTTGTAGCCCCTTCCCCCAACTTCAAAGCCAACATTGTAAATCTTAATCTTTCACTACCCCTCTCTTTGACTTCTGCTTCCAATAGCACACCTCCTTCTCTGAGTTTGATCCTCTTGCCTCACTCTTATAGCCTTGTGTTACACCTGGATAATCCAGGATAATCTTCTCATTTTAAAGTCCTTAACGTAATCACATCTGCAGTGTTTCTTTTGCCTTGTAAAGTAATGTATTCATGGGTTTCAGGGTTTAGGGCATGGATATCCTTGGTAGGACTCGGGTAGGAGCGAGGATGAATTGTATTATGCTAATACCCCCTGAGAGCTGCTAACCAGCATACCACTGGTTATACTATACTGTATATTGCAGTTTCTCTGAATTTGGGAATATAGGCCTATCTGAGGACCATACAGACTAACACCTTTTCTCTTCTACAGTTTACTCCCCACGGCCTGATTTTCAGCATTCTAAAAAGGATCACTAAAATTTGATATTATATTCCTGATTATTATTATTGTTAACATAATTTCTTATGACACATAGAGGTAAAAAAGTTATTCACCCAAAGCCATGCAGAGATGCTCGTAAGTTTTTAATTGGTGAGCCAAGGTAAGGCTCCCCCTCTTCCAAAAAAAGTAAAATAATAATATACTTACAGATTCAGGAATGATTTTGTTAAAAATGTTTCCAAAAACATTCTTAAGTTTTCAGGTTTATAGTGAATATGCTTCTCGACTATTGCAAAATGGCATATACCCCACTTTCTGGAGTCAGATGTGCTACCATTGTGCCATGAGGTCACATATATCCCACCTTCTTATTATTAAATTGTGAAACCTCAAAATCAGATGAGCTGCCTCCCTCAGCTAAGTTGCTTATTATCACAAATAGGGATTTTTGAGTTGCTAATATCTTCGGCATGTATTAATTACCTAATTATGATGCAATTTAACAGTCAGTGAACACGTTGGCCAGGTCTGCTGGTAACTGGTGATTTTCATGTTTCATGTTTAGAAACAGCATTGCTTCTAAAGATATTGATGACTTTTGATGAAGCACACCAAATTATTTATTTATATATTTATATATTTATATATTTATATATTTATATATAAAGCTAAAGATAGGCCAGGTGCGGTGGCTCAGACCTGTAATCACAGCACTTTGGGAAGCTGAGACAGGCAAATCACCTGAGATCAGGAGTTCGAGACCAGCCTGACCAACATGGAGAAGCTCCATCTCTACTAAAAATACAAAATTAGCCAGGCATGGTGGCACATGCCTGTAATCCCAGCTACCCGGGAGGCTGAGGCAAGAGAATTGCTTGAACCAGGGAGGCGGAGGTTGTGGTGAGCCGAGATTGCACTATTCACCAGCCTGGGCAGCAAGAGCCAAACTCCATCTCAAAAAAAAACAAAACAAAACAAAACAAAAAATCCCCCAAAACACTAAAGCTTGCACAAAATAGTTATTATGGTAAATTAAACCTTTATAAGCTGGTACTAAGTGCAGTTAAAGCTTGTAACTACATCTTATAAATCATCTTAAAGAACATTGTAATTCATTAGTAGGAAAATAGGGTAACAAAGTAATGAAGATAATTTATTGTAAGCCTTCTATCTTAGTCACAACATTTTTGTCTCCGTGTTTGATCTTCAATATATCCAATTTCAAATGGAATTGTCATGCTTTTGACATGTAAATATACGGATGTAGTTTCCAATACAAAGTCAATACGTATCAGGGCCTTTTCTCCCTATTTGAATTTGAAATGAAGTGAAATTATTCTGATACTGGAAAAACAGAAATCCCTAATCCCATTGTTAATCGTCAGATAATATACTGGGCTTCATAAACTAATGGACACTCTAGAGCATGATTATTTTGCAACTTTAACTTTTGAAGAAATGTTGGGTTAAAGTTAAAGGAAGCCAGCCAATAAATGTTTTGTTGTTTTATTTATGTGAGGACTTTTATGTGTGCACTTCCTGTGGAGTTAGAGAACAATTTTTAGTGTCATATAAGTCACTTGGATCATCTCTAGGAACAAATATTTGAGTTGTTCGGATACCTGTGTGTGCCATGGAGGCATTAGAATCACCTCTAGTATTCATTGTTGTTGAGTGCTGACCAAAACAAGGAGCGGACTTCTATTGTTTTTCCATGAATGAATTTATTGAGGACTATGTGTTAGATAATGACCTTGCCACGTTATTTTTTCTCTAGAGGTTTTCATTAGCATTTAAAAGCAAGTTGGGGCCAGGCATGTGGCTCACACCTATAATCCCAGCACTTTGGGAGGCCAAGGTGGGAGGATTGCTTGAGCCCAGAAGGTGGAGGCTGCAGTGAGCCGTGATTGTGCCACTGCACTCCAGCCTCAGCAACAGAGCCAAGACCTTGTCTCAAAAAATAGTTTTTTTTTAAAATAGAAATCTTCCATGATATATTAAATTCAACCAGGAAAATGAAAGTGTCTACACAAACACATACACACACACACAGACATACACACATGCATACACACACAATGCTAGGAAGATAATCAATGAGGAAGAAATTGTTTAGCTGTTGCTTGAACTTTCCAGCAGAAAGTTCCTCCAAGAGCGCCTCCTGCTTCCATATTCTGCTTCTGTCTTCATTCATTAATTATTTACGTCAGTCATATTCTTCTCTGCCAGAGATCATTTTCCTGATTGATGGCATCTGGGGTTCTCCACGCAAAAGTATTTTAAAAGCTGTTTCAGGGAAAATCATTTTTTTCTTATTCCTCCTCTCTCAATTTTTAATAACTCTTAGAACCTTCAGCTAATAGCCTCCCTAAGTTCCCCGTCTGTTGTTTCCTATTTTGTATTCTTGATACACATGATGCTGGGAATTTGCTGTTGTACATACCTTTGAAGAAACCAATTTGCTATTGTACATAACTTTGAAGAAACCAATCTTTTATTTCTCAGTGAGAATGTATAAAAGTGAAATCACACCTGTGGAAAATCCACATTCCCCATGAGAAGGCAAATCTTAAAATTGGGAGGACTAGGAGGATTGAATTAAACTATAAAAGTGAGTGCATTCTCATTCATATATTCCTCTTATTTCCCTCTTCATTCTCCTCCTAAGCAATCTCATCCAAACCTTTAATTGCCACCTGTACACTAACAACTATGAACATTCTACCCCCGATCCAAACGGCCTCTCTGAGGTAGGTAACTGACATCTCCTCTTGATGTCTCATGATACAGAAAGTCATCTGCCAACCAGGTCTCCTTCCATTATTTCTTGTATTCCTGAACCAAACCACCCTACATCCAGTTTTTCCTGTCAGAAGCTCTCCTTCTCCCTCACCCAATCATTCTGTAGCTAATCCTGATGATGTTACCTCCTAAATATCTCTCCTATTTGACAGCTCACTTTTATCCCTGCTCCAAGCTTCAGGCATCTCTCATCTCGACTATTGCAGTTGCGCCTGTCTTGGTCTGTGACTGGTCCTCTCTTGTTGTTCTTCAATCCATTTCACTTTGAAGCTTGAAGTGCTTTGGTTTTTTGGTTTCAAAGCTCAAATATGGTATGTGTAAAACCCACCCAAAGCTTCCCATTCCTTTCAGGATGAAGGTCAGTATTCTTAGCCTGGCCTTTAAGGTCAACCTATCTCAAAACTTTTCCTTCACCTAGTTGCCCCTGGGCCTTCTGTCTCCAGCCATGCTAACTTTCTCTCCTTCTTTGAGTTTACAGCTGTTGTCATGTTCCCAGGTCTTTGCATGTGCTGATTTATCTGCCATATACACTGCCAGCCCCAACCCTTCTGTGCCAGGGCAAGACCTCGTTAGTTCCTCTGGGATACACCTTTAGAGTGCTGTGCTGCTTTCCTTCAGAGTGCTTATCTCAGCATGAATGATCTATTTCTTCGTGTGATTGTTAACTAACATCTTTACATTAGACCCTGGGGTCCATAAGGGCAAGAATGTACCTGCCTTAATGACCATTCTCTAGCACCTGGCACAGTGCCTGGCATGTAATTTGTTGGAAAAAAATGAATACAATACCTTTTAGGGATTCCTTCAGATTCTGCTTGTACTGATAGAGACATTTCATATGGAACCTATTTCTCTCAGAAATTAAAACGTTAATTACTCTCAAGATAATATTTTCCTTCTTCAGTGTAATAACCAAGAAAACTGAAGAGTACTCTGCAGTCTACCAAGAAGTTTGTGAGTTATTTGACCCTTACAGCAAATATGCAAGGTAAAAGATGCAGAGTTCTGTAGTAATTTGCTGATATTCACATAGATCTATCATAAGTGGGACTTGAACCCATATCTTTTGGCTTCGGGTTAAAATGCATCTGTTGTGCAAAGCTGCCTCTAAAGTGGCAAGTTCAGAGTACACCCTGTAAAAGTGTTTGTACAATTCTATTCATTTATATCTAGCATACTGTGTTCCCCTATATTAAGTGGGATGCTTTAGGTTCATTTCTGTAAAGGACTCTGGTTTCTATACTTTAGGTGCATTTCTATAAAGGACTCCTGGATCACCCCTTTTGCCCCCACTACTTACGTGTGGTTTATCTTTTTTTTTTTTTTTATACTTTAGGTTTTAGGGTACATGTGCACAATATGCAGGTTTGTTACATATGTATCCATGTGCCACGTTGATTTCCTGCACCCATTAACTCGTCATTTAGCATTAGGTATATCTCCTAATGTGTCCCTCCCCCCTTCCCCAACCCCACAACAGTTCCCAGAGTGTGATGTTCCCCTTCCTGTGTCCATGAGTTCTCATTGTTCAATTCCCACCTATGAGTGAGAACATGCGGTGTTTGGTTTTTTAAAACAATTATACATGTAATTAATATCATACTATAAGCTCTTGCTTAATTGATTACCCGATATCTCTGAGGCCGAGGTCATCTACCTTTTACCTTCTACATATTTACATTGCTGTTTTAGATGTGACACATTGGCCATATGAATTTACTCTCATTCCTAAAAGTAAAAATATAACAAGGTATAAACTGCATTGTAGAAGAGAATAGAGAGAAGATATCACCTGTCAAGAGATTTTAACACATTTTGAGAAGAAAGCAGATGGAGGGATGGCAACTAATTTAGCAGAGTGGAAGGAGTTTTCAGCTAAATTACCTCCACGAGGGAGAATATATTAAAAAACAAGCCCTCAAAAGTTCTGAGAGTTCTGGGACATCAGGTACAGGGAAGAGAAGGTACAGGAAGGTGAGCTTCATGGTTGGAAAGACGGAGATATAGTGAAAATTTAGCCATGCTCCTCTGTCCTGGGCCCTGAATATCCAAAGCATGATGATTACTTTCCAGGCCAGAGACTGGAGATTCTTCTCTGGAAATTTTAAGCCATTGCTCCTAAGAAAATCCGTCAGATCATTTATTTATTCATTTAGCAGATATTTATTGAGCTCCAACTATGTTTATTGTTCAAAGTACCACGAATAAGGCATAAACTATACCATTACTCATGGTGCATATCATCTTATGCAGAGAAATGACAATCATAAAAAAATACATAATGTGATTTTCAGTGGGGATAAATACTACAAGGTGATGCTGGTGTGGTGAGGGACCCTTTTTTTCTTTTCTTTTTTTTTTTTTTTTTTTTGCATCATTCTTATATTTGATCAGGGAGTAAAAATATTTGGCAGAACCAGTACTCCCTAGCCCCAGTGAATCTTCACTTACCTCTCATTGGCTGGTACCCTTAGATGCAAAACAGCCTGGAAAAACAAGCACCTATCTGAGAGGAATGGGCCAACCAGGCCTAGCTTAGACCTAACAGATTCATCCTGTAGCTGAATTGTGGTCCTTAGTAAATCAAGGCTCTCATCAAGGGAGAAGAAAGAAATCGCTTATGTGGAATCAAGAGACAATGTCTGCCATAAACTTATGCTTGGATTGCTTGAAAGTTTGAATTGTCTATCTGTTGGTTTATCTCGTTTCTTTTGAAAATGCAGAGCCCTCTGATGGTTGTATGTCAATACAGCTATATTGCATTCGAGGTCATGTGACTCAGAATCCGGGTTAAGAGAATAGGATGTCAGAAAGCAATGAGAATGTTCATTAGTGTATTAATCTGATAGGTATGTCATTATTTATTTACTCAATACACATTTTATCCAGTCTTGATATGCACGAAGCTCTTGGCAAACAATTAGATGAAAGATAGTTGCTAAATTTGTTGAGTTCTGAATACTATATTCCTGGCATGATTTTAATTATTTTACATGTATAATCTTATTTAACTTTAATAACTATGCAATGGGAAAGGTACTAATACTTATGTCCATTTACCAATGAGGAAATTGAAGGTCAGTAACTAATCCAAGGTCAACTAGGGACGTGGGCCTAAAAGGTCTGTCTCTAAAGCCCATGCATGTAACCAGTAAGCTGGACTGCTGAGAAGAATAAGTAACAGTTCCTGTGGCACACTAAGTGAACAAAGTAAGAGATGATAATGTGGTTTTAAAGGTATTAACTGTGTAGTTTTTATAAGGATTCATATAATTTTCCTAAAATTTTGTTCTACAGGGTTCATTCTAAATTCCAGTTATTCAAAACATTTAAAATTATTTCAGAGATGCAGAAAACTATCCTGGTAATAAAGACCCCTCTCTTACCCTCCTAATAAGACTCTTTCTTCCATATTATTCCCAATGACCCTAGGAGGGAGGATCATTGTTATCTGCCTTCTATTTAGAGAAGCAAAGTAACTTTCTTGAGGTCACATATTTAATAAGTTAGCAAAAGGATTCACATACAGGTTTGCTACTTAAACCCTATCCTTTACTTGCTAAAAGTCTGCCAGAGTTCAAATCTCATCTCTACCACTTGCTAGCTGTGTGACCTTGAGCAAGTTACTTAAACACTCCGTGCTTCCCTCTGTGTTATACTCTTTTTATAAGTGTGCTTTTCACAGCACAGTTTTATTGAACACCTGACCTGTTTACACAGTAGATGTTCAATAAAAAATACCTTCTTCTTTACCCATGAATTTATGTTTTCTTTTCCCTTCTTGTATGCTAGATCTGTTTTGTATCATGGAGGCATTTTAGTTTTTCATTCTAAGCTTTAGGGCTCATTCGTTTACCTGTATGTATTTGCATAGCCAGCTGTTCCTGTCATTCAAAAATGTCTATGGAATACAGTGTTCAGCTGCCTACTATTTTCCCACGCAGATTAATTAAAGTGATTGGTACTAAAAGCGGTAAAATTGCTTGTCTTTTTAAAAACTGCTTGATGATGAAAAGAATCACATTTATCCAAAAATTCCTGCGTCTTTAATAATAATTTTATTACAGGAACACTGAAAGTAAAACCTAGAGAAGGTCTATTATACATAATGAAATGCAATTATGAAATCATTTTATCTATGTTTAGAAACATTCTGAAAAAATATTCATTTAAAATAGCAATAAAATAATAATTAAATTTCTGTGGGAAGGAAATGTAACACACCTTTTAAAGAAGTAATCAGTCAGCTGGGCACGGTGGCTCATGCCTGTAATCCCAGCACTTTGGGAAGCTGAGGGGAGTGGATCATCTGAGGTCAGAAGTTCGACACCAGCCTGACCAACATGGTGAAACCCCGTCTTTACTAAAAATAAAAAAATTAGCTGGGCGTGGTGGTGGGCACCTGTAGTCCTAGCTACTCGGTAGGCTGAGACAGGAGAATCACTTGAACCGGGAGACAGAGGTTGCAGTGAGCCAAGATTGTGTCACTGCACTCCAGCCTGGGTGACAAGGTGAGACTCTGTCTCAAAAAAAAAAAAAAAGAAAGAAGTAATTAGCCTCTATCTGAACAAACTTCCAGAGTTAAAGCTATTGCGAAGTGAACCACTGAGAAACATTTAATGTATAATTGTAATTGAGAAGTTAATTTTATCTCATAAGGATGGCCGAGCTTCTGAAGATCAAGAATTCAGATTTTGATATATGCTGTTTTTTTTAAGGTAAATAGGCACATAAATTATAACTCAGGGAACTACTCATAGGTATTCACATTTTATGTAGTTCCAAACTGTAATTTAATTTTTTTCAGCTTCTGATTGTAGAAAATGAGCAAGGAGACATCAGCAGAGATGGGAGAATAAACTAAAATATCTTTTTTTAAAAAAAAAATTCTTACATCAGTCTAAATATATCTTCACTAGAATACAGTTACCAAAGTATAGTCTGATAATTCCTGGGGGTTACGAAGATCCTTTCGGGGATCTGTGACGTCAACCACAATATTAAAAGTGGCAAAATGTTATCTCTTTTTAGGTATGAGGATGTTTTTGCCTTTTTCACTTATATTCTCACACAGGTGCACAGTGGAGTTTTCTAGGGGCTGCATGATGTGTGATGATGTCATTGCTCTGAGGACTAATGGAATGAGCTTTTGTGCATTCCTGTGCTTTAAAGCTTTGCTCAAATTTTTAATACAGTAAATACACACTGATATAATCCACATAAATGAAAGACCTTTGGTGTCCTCAATAATTTCTAAAAGCATAATGGATCTCTAAGACCACAAAGTTCCAGAGCCACTGCTCTAGAATAAGATCGCTCCTGGCAGATCATCTTGCAAGAGCTGTTGACATCCAGCCCGTTGGAGAAGGGGGACCACATGCGTGCCTGAGAAGTCTAATTTTCTCTGTCAAGATCATTATTTGGTATGTATTATACAATTATTTGTTCCTGGCTAGAACAAAACTCCATGAGGGTAAGGGTTTTTTGACTGCTTTGTTCACCACTCTATGCCCAGGGCTTTTAACAGTATCCAGTACGCCCCCAATATGCATTTGTTTAAATTTGAAAGCATTGATTAAAATCTCAGACATTGAAATATTTAACTGTTTACTACGTGCTAACCTTGTTATATATATTATCTATAATATTCCCAGAATCCCTGGGTGGAAGATACATTATCTCCGTTCTGTTTAAGGAAGTGAAGTAACTTGTCCCAGGTCACACAGTCTGTCAGGGGCAGCCTAAGGACTCACACATTGCCGCCTCTGCTCCACTGGCTCCTTGAGGCCAGATAAGTAGGGGTGTGTGGCAGATATCACAGATCTAAGGAGTTCGGTATAGAGGGGTCAACTCATTCAGAAGAAAACAACAATGCATTCTAGGGATAGGTGTCGGCAAGCAGAATCTGATGCCAAGGAGGTCAGGGTCAGAGAAGAAGCACTGGAGGATGGGTTGGTAAACTGAGTCCATGACAAAGGCAGGTAACTTTCTGGCTTGTTTCATGCCCTTTGCTTCAAAGTCAGGACATCCTAGTGATTAAGATGGGAGGACTGGAGTTTGTCTGCTGGGATTTGAGTCCCGGTTCTTCTACTTGCTTGCTGTGTGATGTCTGGTTAGTTGCTTAAGCCTTCTGTGCTTCCGTTTTCTCATGTGTAACATGAATGTGATGATAATATTCCCACTTACCTTGTGGGACTGTTTTGAAATTAAGTGAATTGATAATATTTGGATAGTCCATAAAATGGTGCCTTGCTCTTACTAAGTTCTGTATAAGTCTATGTAAGTGCGAGTGGTTATTTTATTGGAAATTGTCAGGGGCTCATGAAACTTCATTGTGAGTAAAAGGGATGAACCAGGTTTCAGTGGAGTCAGAGGCAGGGCTGCTTGGATGGTGGTACAGAGCGGTTAGCTCGCAGGTTCGAGAACCACACTGTTGTCACTTATTGGCTGTGTGTTCTTGGGTTAGTTACCTAACCTTTTTGTGCCTCAGCTTCCTTCTATATAAAATAGAGAAGATAAGAGGGCTGATGTCATTGAATTTTGTAAAGTGGTAAGTTAGTGAATATAAACGGTTTAGAGAAGTACCTGGACCATGGTATGTGGTATACTCAATGTAGTTCTTACTGCATCATCAGATTATGCCTTCAGTGATTGGAAAAGGAAGTTCAGTCTAATCTCAGAAATCAAAGGTGTGGCAAAAATTGTAACTATCTAAGACAATAGGATTTAAAATATGATAATCAGATCACAATAAAAACAATGAGATAGTAAGGTACCCATAATTAAATTACAAAATGTATAAGGAAACAGGTTAATGATTTATACAAGTAGATTAAAAAAATGTCTATCGAAGGTGAAACCCTGAGTATTGACTTCAGAGAGGAAGGGTCAATATTCTCGATCTAATAAGTCCATACTATACCAAGGAAGAGGAAAGAGCTCACCAGAGTTGTGGGTAGGAATCAACCTTCAAGAAGGAGGACAAATAGCTTGGTCTCATCTTGTCTCTTTTCCGTTCTCTCTTGCTTTTTTCTTTGTTCTATCCTCTACAATATTGAAAAGTGTAAAATACAAACACTATAGGATTGGCCATCTAGAGTCCTAGGTTTTAGACTTGGTCTGGTCTGCTATAACCAGCAGTGTGATCTTAGACAAGCCACTTGGCCTCCTGGGACCCCAGTCTCCTCATTTGGAAATAAGAAGGCAAATTATCTTAAGAGTCCTTTCTTAGGCTGATTCTGGGAATCACCTGAACAATCCAGAAATACTAGGACTTCCTGGAATAAAATTAGGAATCCAGATGGTCTAATACTAATGCTTAGACCGAGTCCTTCACCAAGGCACTAGATACCCCAAATGAAACACCTGGACCTCCCCAGGAACCAAGGTCCTCTGGATCCTCTGGCCTGACGGTCACAGGAGGACTGTCTGAGATAAGTCTATCTGGTTCTAAAGTAATGCATACTTGACAAGAAGTTGGTTATCTTGACATATCATTATTCCTTGTGAAAAATGCCCTTGAGAGCTTCGTTTATTCTCTTCACCTCCTCATCAGTAGTACTGTGCTAACATTTCTGTTATTCATCATGTTTTAAAATTAGCTTCTTAATCCTCTTAATATTTTCAACTTCTCTGCCTTGAGATAGGCACCCAGCCTGAACTTGGTTTTGTGCAGCCTTTGTACAGCATATAAATAACAAGAATAGATTGTTCCCATAGCCTTGGCTTCTTCACTAAATTAACCACATTTGCTCATTGCTCTTATTTTTGTTCTTGGTGGAATAAACCTAAATTTTCTTAACTAAATTTGGCTTTGAAATTCTATGGTATGTTCTCTATCTCCATTCACGTTGATGTTGGTAGCTTTTTAAATCTGGAACATGTCTTCCTTCGTTTTTAAAAGCATCCCTTTTCTATGAGGCTTTGGCTTATTTTCTTTTTCTTTTACTAGCTTCTCTTTCTTCTCTACTCCCTGTCTTAGTCCATTTGTGTTACTATGAAGGAATACCTGAGGTTGGTAATTGATAAAGAAAAGAAGTTTATTTGTTGTTCTGCAGGCTGTATAGGAAGCGTGGTGCCAGCATCTGCTTCTGGTGAGGGCTTCAGGCTGCTTCCACTCATGGCAGAAGAAAAAGGAGTACAGAGATCACAAGGCTAGAAAGGAGGCCAGAGAGGGCTGGGCCGGGGAGGTGCCAGGCTCTTTTTCACAACCAGCTCGCAGGAGAACTCTCACAGGAACTAACAGAGTGAGAACTCACTCAGTTCCCGCCACTCGGGAAGGATATTAATCTATTAGTGAGGGATCCTCCCTCATGTCCCCAACACCTCCCATTAAGCCCCACCTCCAACACTGGGGATCAGATTTCAAAATGAGATTTGGAAGAGTCAAACCAAACTACAGCACTCCCTAAGGAATCTATTCTTATGGTCCTATACGTAGCTCACTTCTTATTTCTAAATAATTATCTCCTTGGAAATTATGTTTACTAACAGCTTTCTATCTCCTTTAAGCAGATGATGTTTATGTTTTGATATTTATTTATTTTTATCAGCTGGTTACTTTCATCATTCATTAGCCATTTATTGAGTACCTATTATGAATGATGTACTGGGATGGTACTAAGGATATAAAGATCAGTGACTTTCTCTACTTTTAAAGAGTTCTAATGGAGTCTCATTGAAGTGACAGACACAGAGTTAGATAATGCCAACCCAATATAACATGCTAAACTAGGATGTTAAACAAACTGCTTTTGGAACCTGGAGAAGTGAGTAACTGACCTCTGAGGGCTATCAAGGAAAGGTTTCCTGGAAGAAAGGACATTGGCAGTGGGTATTAAAGGTTGAGTACGAGTTTGTGAGTTGTGACGTCTCCCAACTTCCTTCTGCTCTGTTCACTCTGATGTTTCACCGTCACCTTAAATTTAACATGTCAAAAGTCAAATTCTTTATCTTTCACCCTAAATTACTTCACTCACTTGAGTTTCCTATTACATTATTCTCCGAATCATCCTTTTGGCATTTTTGTCTCTTTCCTCTCTGTTGTCCTGCTGTCAGCCACAAAGTCATCTGCATGCTTTCTTCATTTATTCATTCAGTTGTTCCCACTGCCTCAGACACTTCATACTCTGCCACCTCCTGCCTGGGTTATTACAATGGACTCCAACTGATTCATCTGCCTAAGTGTACTTTCCCCATTTAATCTGTTTTGTACATCATTGCCCATTGCTCTTTTTTTGAATATCAGTTTGAGTTTGTCACTCATCTATTTAGAAATAATGGCAAACTGACACTTGCTCAATGCTTGGATGGTTTGTGAAGTACTTTTAAACAATGTTATTTCATTATCAAAACAACTTTGTGAAATAAATACTGGACCTTACTGAATATCCTCTAAATTTAGAATTCAGTAGTCTATGAGCTCCTGTAACCAGGTATGACATCATGTTAATCTCAGCCTTCTTAGTGCCTAGCACAGTGCTGATTCATAAATGATGTTAAAAACATATTATGGATTCACTCCTGCCTAGTGTCTGTGCATCTTTATGTGCCCAGTTAAAAATACTTGATCAGGCTGGGTTTGGTGGCTCATGTCTGTAATCCCAGCTGTTTGGGAGGCCGAGGAGGGCGGATTACCTGAGGTCAAGAGTTCGAGACCAGCCTGGCCAACATGATAAAACCCCATCTCTACTAAAAGTACAAAAAAAGTAGCTGGGCCTGATGGTGGGGGCCTGTAATCCCAGCTATTCGGGAGGCCGAGTCAGGAGAATCACTTGAACCCAGGAGGGGAGGTTGCAGTGAGCCGAGATCGCACCATTGCACTCCAGCCTGGGCGACAGAGTGAGACACCATCTCAAAAAAAAAAAACAAAAAAAAAAGTTTATCAGAAGACATTGAAATGACATTATAAAAAATAACAGGACAGTTTTGCCAATATTTCCAGTGTTGATTCCACACCCTGCTCAGCAATCAGAGAATCACTTCTTCATGCTGTGATAACAGCTGTTGCTGAACCGCTCTTGAGCCTGAAGATTCCTGATGGATTCTTAACAGTCAGTGCTATATAGATACAGAACCACTCCTTGTAAATAGCTCCCCTTAATGATGCAGCCAAGACCCTTGCACACGGTAGTCTGTATTATTCTTAAAATCAGACTCAATTTAATTATCTTGCATGGATTTTAGTGATGCGATGATAACTAAAACATTTGTTTAAATGCTCTAGTCTTTCAGGTTTTTTATTTTTTTTATTGGGAGTGTTCTGTGGCTTATAATCTGTACTCTTTGTTTATCTGCCTGTCTTAACTCCTGAATTCATAGGAAAACTGGTTGTAGAAGGGATAATATTAAATATACTTAAAAATATTAATGAAGTAAAATAATTTAAGTCTTGTCTGCGAGAATTTGAAATTTTTAAATCTGACAACACAGTGAAAAGGATCTGTCTACTCTTGTCTGGCATGAATCAATTTGGGTAAAAAGACTACATGACTTTTTTGGTTGTCAATGTTTTTATGAAATCGTAGAACATAATCTATACTGAATTTTGAAAGGCAGTTTGCCAACACGAAGAATAAATGAACCAGCAGACTATTTAGAAATGTGCTTGACTTATTTATGTTCTTTCTCAGCCAAAATGGTTTGAAGACGTGAGGCTTTCTTTCCAAGAGTCCCTGCTGCCATCTGCTGGTCTTCGTTATTCAGCAGCCAACTTCTAAATGGAGACTGGATGACATGGTTCTATGAGATATGATTTTCAGGCGAAAAATATTTTGTAATTTTATTATATTTTAAAAATAGAAGTAAATACTAAATTGAGATTAAATAAACAGATAATCTGCTTGGAACAATTTATTTTTATAAAATCTTGGACAAAAATTTAAAACAGGGTCCCAGGGAAAGTCATCTTTCTCATATTAACATGTACCTTCCGTGGGTGAAATCAGGTGGTTTGAAGCTGTGATAGATTGGATTTGAAGTGAAGCAAGCTCCAAACTCCAGTACTCTGTGTGTGGATGAGGAAGAAGTTGGAATATTGGGAGAAGAGCATACTAGGCCTTCTAAACCAGTGGTTCTCAAGCTCTGGCAGCATCAGAATCACTTGGAAGGACTGTTTGAAAAAAGGCTGTTGGACCTTATCTAGTGGTATACTATTAAATGCTTTACAACTGGCTTATTGGTTAGAAGGCCCTGATGTGTAGCATTTGCTGACTTCCATGATGTAAATGCTCCCGATGTGGCTGGTTTCAAACTTTCCACATGGCATCACTAAATGTAGAGTTGAGAAGAGATGTACTGTAGCTCACCATTATGTCGTATTTTCACCATATGCCTACAATATATGCACACGGCCTGAAGAGCACAGATTGTAGCCAAATTATGTTATTTTCGTTTTTCTTTTGGGCTTTTTTTATTAACTCGGCTCAGCCTCCGCTTTCCGAGTAGCTAGGAATACAGGCATGCACCGCCACGCCCCGCTAATTTTTGTATTTTTAGTAGAGATGAAGTTTCACCATGTTGGCCAGGATGGTCTTGATCTCCTGACCTTGTGATCTGCCCACCTCGGCCTCCTAAAGTGCTGGGATTACAGGCATGAGCCACTGTGCCTGGCCAATCACGTTATTTTCTAAAGAAGCATTGAATTTTGAATATTTATTATTTCTGTCTTAATTCATTTACCTGCAACTGTATATATATATATATATATATATATATATGTGTATATATATATATATATATATATATGTGTATATATATATATATGTGTATATATATATATATGTGTGTATATATATGTGTATATATATATACACACACACATATATATACAGTTATATATATACAGTTTTATATATATATATATATATATATATATGAATGATGATTATATTTAACAATCAGCCGATAAAATTCCTGGAAATTTAAGTCACTCCCCCAGAGTGGATGGGAGCTGGCTCCCAGCACATGAGTAGTTCCACCTGTAGCATGTCTGGGGTGGGTCGGTGGGTCCGGGGACACTGAGACTGGTCAGACAAGAATGACAAAAAGATCCATGTAGTCATTAAAGGGTGGTTGCAAGGCACTGACTGTAATGGGGCGGATATGAAATCCAAATTTTGTAAGGAATTGAGGACGTGGAGCAAGTTACTTTGATTCTGGATGGCGGAAAAGTGGCAGCCTTAATGATTAGAGGGCTGAATGAAGTGGAAGAATTTTTGGAAGGGTCAGAGGGGAATATTTGAAGTGTTTATCATTTCCGTTTTAATTGATTAACTTGCACATTTATATAATTTAGTTTTTAGTGATGGCTTTAGAGTTTTAAAGTGTTTGCTTTAAAAATTCAGGTTATTTGTTTCTGACCTTATAATGGACGTTAGATACCTAAGGTATAAGATATTTTGTTAAGATAATGTTATATTACTATATTATCATAAATTTCCTTTCTTGAAGTTCAAATAAGGATAGTGATAATAATCTCATACATAATTAATGTCAAATGATGTACAAAACAAGGGTGGGATTTGTGAGAGAACATTGGCATTTGCACCAGACAGCTGGATTCAAGTTTCAGATTATTCATTTAATAGCTGTGTGACTCTGATCACAGTAAAAATAAATAAATAAATCTAAGCCTCAGTTTTCTCATCAGTGAAATAGATCTAATAGCTTCTGCAATTAAGTATTGCAAAAATTAATTGTGTGTGTAAATTACCTGGCACAGTGGCTGGCTCTTAGGAAATGACAGCTTTATTTTTATTGTAGTAGCATTAGACCTGTCACACAAATACTTAAGAGTTTTAGTTTGTTTCTCTGAAATACACTACCCCCAAATGAAATTGAATATGTTGGATTATGTCAATAAGATTATATATAAGGAATTAGAGAAAACTGGAACATCAGTGTTTTACCCCAGCTCCTGTATTGTTTGGGGAACAGACTTCAGAAAATGGCCAGAGGAGTAATGGCAACTGAATGGTAGAGGGATTCTTTCCCTGCAGTTCTTGGTTATCATGAATGAAGAGTGTCCTGCTTTTTATCCAAATTGGTATGTCCCTCTCTTGGTTTTTTAAAACTAAATTTTAATCTGAGTTCATTTTCATAATCTTTCTTCATCAATTTGTTTCTCTTTATTGACTTTTTAATCAGGAGGCTTAGAAACAAATTATAGCTCTTAAAGAATAAATCATATGTGAGAGCTCTTTGAGGTAAGATATGCACATCCAAACAACAGTGAGATATCATTTTTATCTCTCAAATATGTGAAGTGAGTGAAGCTAACACTCAGTAGGGGAGAACATGTAGTGAATCCTTCATGAGGGATTGTAAATTGGTACCTTTCTGAAAAGCTGTTGGACAATACAGCAAGAGTCATAAAAATGCCCATGAATTTTGACATAGCATTTTCCATCTATGACACATGTATTCTCCATCTATGCATTTACTTGAAGGAAATAGTAAAGCAATATTGGACAAAGATTTAGGAACAAACATATTCATCACAATGAAAATAGCAAAATAAGTATGGAAGAGATAAACTAAAGTCTAGCAATGTGAGAATGGTTTAAAATGATGGCACATTTATGCAATGGTAAATGCTGTAAGATTGAATTTTTTGGACAAGACAAAAAATATAAAACTGAATGTTTTGTATAATCTCAGTTCTATAATAAGCACAGAAAAAATTTTGGAATGTCTATCAAAACATTAACCATTGTTATCAGTATGGTAGAAAATCAGAGCAGGGCACAGTGGCTCATGCCTGTAATCCCAGCACTTTGGGAGGCCAAGGTGGGTGGATCGCTTGAGCCCAGGAGTTCGAGACCAGCCTAGGCAACATGATGAAACCCCATCTCTACAAAAAATAAAAACATTAGCTGGGGATGGTGGTACATGTCTGTAGTCCCAAGTCCTAGCCACTCGGAAGGCTGAGGTGGGAGGATTGCTTGAGCCTGGGAGGTTGAGGCTGCAGTGAGCCATGATTGTGCCACTATACTCCAGCATGGGTGACAGAGCGAGACACTATCTGAAAAAAAGAAAAGAAAGAAAAAGACAATCAGACAACTTTCATTTTGTTCTTATTTAAAAACCTATCTATTTTCCAACATTCTACGATAACGATGTTTATTTTTATATTAAAAATGAAACTTTAAAGGATGTTAAACTTACTGAGGAAGAAGGTATCATACTAGATCCTTCCACTTTTGACCCTCTTACTCTTTGCTTCCGATAATTGAATGTCTGCCATTCCTTCATTATTGGAATTGCTTGTTTAGAAGTAATTGGTGCCTTAAGTGGTCAACTGCAAAGACCTCTTCTTAGCCCTTAGCTCACTTAATTTTTTACAAAATCTTACTTAATCGATTTCTCCTTTATTCATTTTTAAATAACAGCTTTATTGAGAGGTAATTCATATACAGTTATCCCTCAGTATCCATGGGTTCTGAATCCATAGATTGAATCAATTGTGGTTTGAAAGTATTAAAAAATATTGTGTCTGTACTGAACATGTGCAAACTTTTTTCTTGCCCCTATTACCTAAACAATACAGCATAACAACAATTTACATAGCATTTACATTGCACTAAGTATTATAAGTAATCTACAGTTGATTTAAATTATCCAAGAGTTTGTTAATAGTTATATGCAAATACTACATCATTTTATA
The DNA here is from genome assembly GCF_028878055.3 of Symphalangus syndactylus. Lineage (NCBI taxonomy): Eukaryota > Metazoa > Chordata > Mammalia > Primates > Hylobatidae > Symphalangus > Symphalangus syndactylus. The sequence continues at coordinate 20,245,940 of NC_072445.2, read as the reverse complement.
TCAGAGACTCAAGTATCCATGGATTTTAGTATTCATGGGAGATCCTGGAACAAATCTCTCACAGATATTGAGGAACAAGTGCATACGAAATTCATTATTTTGAAATGTACAATCATTGTTTTGTCCTTCACATGCTCATCTTTTTGAACTTCTATGACTGGGCATCACCCTAGTTTATTTATTAATTTTTTTAAAAAAGTCATTGGGTGCCACCTATGTGCTAGGTACTAGTTCCTCTCCTAACTCTCCTTTTTAGTCTTCTTTGCTAAATCCTCTTCCTCTGCCCAGCCCTCAAATATCAACATCCTCCAACTCTATTCTCCTGTTCCTCCATAGTTTGTTTATGCAAATGGTTCTCAGTTCACCTTTGCTCAGGATATCTCCTGAATCTATTCACTCACATGTGCTACTGAGGCCTGAATGCTCACAGGTCTGGGACTATAGCAGAACTTAACACCCTGTGTCCCTGCATACAGCTTCATTCCTGTTTCCCCTTCTGTTTTCCTAATCTCATTTATGGTGTTACCGTCTTGCAAGCCAATCATTATAGAAGTTTTAGAGACATGTTTGATTCAGACTGTCCATTCAATCATCAAATCTTACTGATTTTAAGCATCTTGATTCCATACCCTTAATCCATTCCTACAGCTAGTGCCCTGGTTTTGCCCTCATCAGCTCAGTTCTGCTCATGTGGATAGTGCAGTGGTCTCTGGCATCCTGTCTCTATCCTCCACAGTTGCCAGGGTCACCTTCCTAATGGTGGCCATGGTTATATCATTCTTCTGCTGCAAAACCTTTCTACAGAATAAAGCTCAAACCCCTTGCCTCAGTTACCAAAGACATATATGATCTGGCCCCAGTCTACCTTGCCAGGACTGTGTACCACTAGGGAGCCCTGTGATACCCATACAATCCAACCACATTAGAGAATTCACAATCCATAGGCACATTCTCTTCACTTCTCCATCACAGTGCACTTATTTCCATTGTCCACTCCTCTTTCTTTACTAATTAAAATATGGGAAATTGTATTAGAGTTCTTAATAGAGAAATAGAACCAATAGGATGAATATATATGTGTGCACATATATAGACAGATTTGTTTTAAGGAATTGGCTCATGAGATTGTAGAGGCTGGTAAGCCCGAAATCTGCAAGGGAGGCCAGCAGGCTTGAGACCTAGAGAAGAGCTGCAGTTCTAGTTCAGAGGCAGCCTGCTGGCAGAATTCCCTCTTTCTCCAGGGAAGTTAGTCTTTTCTCTATTAAGGCCTTCAACTGATTAGATGAGGTCCACCCACATATGGAGAGTAGTATGCTTTACTCAAGGTCTACTGACTTAAGTGTTAATGCCATCTAAAAATACGTTCACAAAAACACCCAGAATACTGTTTAACCAAATATGTAAGCACTGTGACCTAGCCAAGTTCAACACATAAGCTTAACCATCATAGCCATCTTTCAAGACTAGTTCAAATGACCCAACTTCTAAGAAGTCCTCTGTCATTTCTCTAACCACCTCTAACTTTCCCACCTTTGCACTCCCATAGCCATTGGTCTGAAAACTTTAAGCACTTACCACACTTTACAAGGCCTTTGCAATTTGTGTTTGTCTATCTCCCATTTACACTAATGGCAGCTATTGTGCCTCATTTATATTTGTATAATTCATGATATCTGCATAAGATTCTATGCAAAATGGGCACTTATTAAATATATTGAGAACAGAAAATTAATTTTTAAATTCCCATTTACAGAACCTCAGTCTCCTCACTGGCCAGCATATTGGCATTTTAATATCTAATTTTGTCTCTAATGCACAATGTCCAGAGTCCCTACAGATTGGCCAGTTACTCCCACCTCTTTGCTACCTTTCATATCTCTGCTAAATCTACACAAGCATTTAGTTACCCATTCTGAGAGCCAGGTGGCTGGGGCCCCTGGTCTTGCTATAAGAGCCAAACTAATAGGGAAGAAAACTCAAGGAGTGGTCACCAACCTTTGTCTTTGTCCCATTCCTGACTCCATCCCACCAACGATATTAGGTAGCACTTCTCTCATTCAAGGAAGCCTCATCTTTCAATCTGTCAGGAGTCGGTTTCCCCAGTTCAGTAAGAAGTGGTTCAAACTGTGTTCTCTACTCTGTAATCATAGAGACTTCATTTCCAAGAAACGTCACGTGTCAGCATCCTCAGCAGGAAGCAAAGACAGGAGGCAGGGCCATTTGGTGCCGTTGGAGCCAGCTCTGATCTAAGGGATCCATCAACCCATAGTAAATCTTATATTTCTAAGATCATACGCTCATAAAGGCTTATTTTAACCCAAAATTTTTTTTATAAAAACCTCACATACATACAATTGCATTTATACTGTTGTTCCGTCCTAATGATTTTCTTCAACAATATCTTCCAAGTGAGCTAATCCACAAGTATCAAGAGGACTTAACTGCACAACAGAACTGAAGGGAATTTCACATAAAAAAAATCTTAGCAGGAAATCTTTCAACAGAACTGCCTACCATTTCTAATTTAATTAGCCTAATTAATAGATTTAAATACCAGCTAATTATCTTCATGTTTCCAGGATGTGATCTGTCCTTTAAAAGATGCACACTTCTGCTCTTATTTTATTTTCATTCATATTCTCTCTGAGAACCTTTCATTAAATACTGCCTCTGGTTTCAAATGCTGCGCCTCTCCTCCTTAGTTGAAAATTTAAAATATAATAAAGTCTCTATTTCTCTTTCTACTTAAGAATTCCTGTGGGTATCAGCGAAGGTGCTTTTCTTTAGTAAAAGTTAAATCTACAGTGCTACCCAGCTTATTCATTGCATCTTCATACAGCAACAACTTTGATTAAAGACAATCATTTTTAATATGAAGAAAGTGGATTGAGAGTAAACATAAGAACACAAAGCCGAGGGATTGTTTTATAATTTATTCTTGCCACACATAGCTCTAAGTTAATTAGAAAGTCTACCAGCCCTATTATATCCTGGTTTACCCATGCCCTCTGCCTTCCTCCTCTGGCAAAAGCTATCATTCTCTCTGTTCCTAGCAAAGGCCCAACAACCCCTCTACTGGGCTCAGAGTCCCAACTCCTCTTGCCTCCTCATCAGGCTTCCCTCCCTGCTCTTCTACTAAGACAGCTCTCATCAAAGCAATCATGACTTTCATGTTGCCAGACCCAGCCGTTGTATTTTTATGTTCTTATCCTTCTTGACCTCTCAAGAACGCTTGACGAAATTGACCACTGCTTCTCAAAGCTCTTGACATTTGTGACATTGCCATCTGTTTTCACCTTCCTCACTGCTACTTCTTTTCAGTGTCTTATTCTCCTGTTTGTCCTCTGCTAAACTTGGAGTGCCCCTTGGAGAAGTTATTGGCTACCTTCTTTTTTCTATTTATACATCATAGTTGATCTCATTCAGCCCCATAACTATGAATGCCATCTTAATGCCAGTGATGCCCCCCACAATCTGTACCTCTAGTCTCAACTATACCCCAGAACTCCAGACTCTCAGATTTGTCTACTGAACATTCCCATATAAGTTGGAACTTCTTCTCAAACTTAACAAGGACAAAACAGACGCTAGATATCCCACCAGAAAGCTCGTTTTCCTCACCACATCTCAGTAAATGCTGTCAACACCTACTCAGACTCAAGCCAAAAATCTAGGAGACACTCGTTATTTCCTCCTTTCCCTCTTCTTAATATATAATCCATGTACAAGTCCCAGGAGATCTACCTCATAAATCCTGGATCAAATTTCTTCACCCTGTCTCCACCACTAACATTTTAGATCAACTCGCCATTGTCTCTTTTCCATGGTAATCTCCCTAGCTGGTATTCCTGCTTACACTATTGGACTGTCTACAATCCAGGCTCTTCACAGCAGCCAGAGAGACCTTTACATAACACAAATCTGATGATTATGTCAGTTCTTTATTTAAAGCCCTCCAGTCACTTCCCATCATACTTAGAATAAAAGTCAAACTCTTTACTCTGATCACACCTGCCAATCTTTCAGACTTTATCTCTAACCGTTCTCCTTGCCTATTACATTTCTGCACATAATCTTTTTTGTTTCTTGAACCAACTGGTCTTTCTTCCTGGAATGCTCTTCCTCTTAGTCTTTATAAGATTAGGTACTTCTTTTAACTCAGATCTCAGCTTCACTGACTCATCCTTAGAGATCGGACTTACTCTCATATTTCTCTTTTTTCGTTCTCTACTTGGCAATAATCTGATAAAATATCTGATCTTATTTATTGGTTGGTTGGCTCATTTCTCTGTCTCCCAAAACCTCCATGACAGAAGAACCTTGTCTGTACTGTTTTCTTCTCTAGTCCGTGCCTCTAACCATTTTTTAATGAATTGCGATAAAAATACATAACATAAAATTTACCACTTTAACCATTTTGAAGTGCACAGTTCCGTGGCATTAACTGCATTCACGTTGTTGTGCAATGATCATAATCACCCATCTCTAGAACTTTTTCATCTTCCCAAACTGAAACTCTGTACCCATTGAACAATAACTCCCCATCTTCCCAGGCCCTGTCAATCACTATTCTGTTTTCTGTCTCTCTGAATTTGACTACACTAGGTGCCTCATTGTGTTTGACTTATTCACTGAGCATAATGTCTTCAGGGTTCATCCATGTTGTAGCGTGCATCAGATTTTCCTTCTTCTTAAGGCTGAATAATATTCCATCATAGGTATATGTCACATTTTGCTTATCCATTCATCCCTGTATGGGCTCTATGTGCTATATACTATTGGCTATTCTATATGATCTTCCCAGAAACTGTAAGTTCTTCTCTCACTATTTGATATTTGAAATAAGTGAGCACTTTTGAAGGCTAAGTGTTTGTTCATGGTCACATGGTGAAGAAATGGGGTTGTTGATGGGCAAACTTGGACCTGCCTCCCTCCCAAGCCTGTTCTTTCCCTGCTGCCCACCATGCTGGTGCATGGCAAAAGGCTTTTCAGTCTGTTGTCAGGATAACCATAATCATGGATATAAAAGGGCTTTGAAATTAATAGATAGCTTAACATAATATCATCCTTGTTAACACTGAATATTTTTGAAATAATATTATTAATGTGTTTTTGAGTAGTTCAAAGAAGATTTGCTGTTATAAGATGGGATTTTTTTCACAAAATAAGAAAAGCATATTTCCTGCAGGTATTCCTATGGACCAGTTTCTTATCTGGAACCTCGCCTAGACTAGACATTCTGTAAATATTAGAATAGTAACAGGCAAAAGATTTCCATTTTAAGAGCTGCCCTGTTTCCAGTAGTTACATAACAATTATTTCTCAGACATGCCTTTTTGCCTTGTGGCCAGAAGGTGGAGACAGACGATGTCAAATACTTCACTTGTTGTTTCCTGCTCTGAATTTTTCTCACCAAATCCTGGTCACCTTTTTTACCATGTCCTAATCCACTTCAAATGTGCGATTGAAAATAGGGTCTATTATTGATATATGTTAGTCAATGTTCTCCAGAAAGTCGGAACCAGTAGGAAAGGTAGGTAGGTAGGTGGATGGATGAGTGAGTGGGGTTTTATTAAGGAAATTGGCTTATGCAATGATGGAGGCTAAGTCCCATGATGGACCTTCTGCAAACTGGAGACCCTGGGATGCTAGTAGCATGGCTCAGTTCAAGTCAGAAGGCCCCAGAACCAGGGAAACCAATGGTATAACTTTTAGTCTAAGCCCAAAGGCCTAGACTTTTAGTCTAAGCCCAAAGGCCTAGACTTTTAGTCTAAGCCCAAAGAACCTAGAGGGTCACTGGTGCAAATACCAGAATTCAAAGGCTGGAGAGCTGGAGTTCTGATGTCCAAGGGTAGGAGAAGAAGAGTGTACCTGCTCCAGGAGAGAGAGAGAGAAAAAAAAGTCACCTCTCTTTTGCCTTTTGTTCTGTCTGACCTCCAGCTGATTGGATGGTACCTGCCCATGCTGGTGACAGCAGATATTCCTAAGCCCACTGATTTCAAATGCCAGTCTCTTCTGGAAACACCCTCACAGGCATAACAAGAAATAATGCCTTTCCAGCTATCTGGACATCCCTTAGTTCAGTTAAATTGACACCTAAAATTAACTATCACATGATATATCTCATATCAAACTCATATATCAAAACTTTGATCAAAAGTATTTTATGAACTTTTATGTACAGAAAAGAATTAAAAGAATATATGATGAAGGAAATAGTAAAATGTTGGCGTAGTTCCTGGCACTCAGCAGGCTGTCTGTTCATTATGTACATAATGAACTAATGAATGAGTGGTGCATTTAAGAGCCTGTTAGAGATGAAGATATATTGGAAAAAGTGATCTAGTACTTTCATGGTTGCAAACTGCAGATGCCTTTCTTGGCCTGTACTCTCTTGACCATGTGGAATGAACATGGAGAGTCTAGTGTATGTATCTATAGTTCGTGTATTAGAAATGTGATCCCACAAAAGTCAATTGAAAACATTAATTTAACTGCTGCCAAAATGGATTAAGTGGTATTTAAAGTTCATGACGGAATTAATAAAACTTTGAAATGTGAATAATAATGTAAAAATAAGTTCAGTATTATATTTCTGATTTGGTTATATAACCCTTCCACCCTTCCTTACTTACTAAATGTGATTTTTAGTTATTGCTTTCATATATACCTGTACAATTTTATACAAAAGAAAGTGTATCTATGGAACTCGGTGGTTAAATGAGAATCTTGAGAAATCATGTTAGACCATTTCCTTTCTTTAAACATAATTGCTAATATTTGTGTCTTCCCCTGAAGACTCTTAGGGGAAAAACAACATTCTCCTTCAAGTAAATCAGTATATAGGGAATCTATTTTATTAGTATAATTTAAAAACACATCTTAGATAGTAGCCAATGATCTTGGTTTGGTTTTTGCAGTTTGATATGTCTCTATGAAATTTATATACCCTAAAATGTCTCCCAGGACCCAGCATTTTATTTAATGACTGGCCTTTCCTTAGTTCATACTTCATTTTCTGACATGTAAGAACAATGTGTAGGAGTAAACAGGATACCAGGCATCCATGGAAGGATGGTATTTTTCTTGGCCAGACTATCTCCTGTTGGAGAAATAAAAATAAAAACAAAACAAATAGAAATTTTTGTTTCCTTGCCAGGCCTCTAACCAGTTTTTTTTTTATTATTATTATTCCTTATTGTCTGCTATTCATAGTGGTTGGATAACTCAGTCAGATAGAGAACCAAGGCAGAGAGGCCAAGGAGCTGGGTTCCTTCTCTTCGTGGGCTGGCAGCTTTGCTCTGTTTGGGTGGCAGGAATTTGTAGCCAAATCTTAGTCAATGCACTAAGAGTCCTAGTGGTAGTGCCTAGCATCTGTCTTTCACCATTACTAGAAAACAGTAACAATGCTGGGAATATTGCAATGACGTAGAGAATCTTTTATATGTGAAGGGCAGCACATCCAGTTCTTCTTTTGCAATATAGAGAGGTCAGGCTAAAGTGCTCAGCTAGTTAGTCCCCGGCATCCAAAGCAGGACAAAGAGAACCTGTGTTGCCGTGTGAGCGACTCGCCAGCTGGTACCGTCTGCAGCAGGTTGCCACAAAGAGCCTGCAGTCATCACAGCTGGTTAGCCTCATATCGGGTGGCTCTAAACATGTAAACAGGTACCTGAGCAAAATTATGTAGAGCTGAACAGTCAGAGCCGCCCGCAGGGAAGTAATAGGAGCATTGTCGAAGGACTTTAAAAGGCTCTTTCCTTGAGGTATCTGACAGAGGCGCCCTTGAAAACATAAAATATCCGTGATTCCAGAAGGACTCTGACCAGAAAATCCTCAGAAGTTGTTTTATAAGCAGCTTCCCTCCTGAGGGAATAATCATGGATTTTGTAAATATCCATCTCAACATACTGATGACTTTGAAAAATCAAAGCTGCTGTTTTCCAGATGGACAATTTCAGTGCTGGATGGCATTTGAACTTCCAGTTACTCATTCTGTTTATAATCCTTTGGGGCATACCAAGTTTTAAATTTTTATGTAGCACTCCATCAATCTTTTTCTTTTTACTCTTCTCTTTTTGGAGGCACGCTTCTAAAGGTCTGCTGCATAGCAAAATTATGCAATCTCACCTTTAGGCTAAGGTATGAGTTTCCAAACTTAGTTAAATATAAAATTATAAAATCACCTTAATACATATTTCCTGACCCTGTTGCAAAGTAGGGCATTGACGTATATGAAATAAAATGATGCACAATTAGCCATTTGGAAATGGATTCCCTTCTCTCAACTCTAACTATATTTTTACCACCTCATCCTCCAAGACGCACTCCCTCCATCAAGCAGTTGCCCATAGCACGAGGAGCTCTTTCATTTTTCCGAAGTATGTATTTTTCTGCTTTTACTACTACTGTTTGAATGTGAACTTTTAAAGATGGGATCTTTGCTTGAGTCAGCTTGGAATTTTCCATGGGGACTTGCGTAAAACAACTGTTTTAAAAATGTTTACATCATCACTGGCTTTTTCATGGGAAATCAAGACTTCATTTGTGCTAAGATCTTTGTATGAGTGGTTGCTGCCTGCATAGAAAAGATGTGATTTTTAGAAACAGCAGTGTATACTGCTCTTGATTGACTGCATTAGCTTTGTACCTGGTTTCATCTAAATTTAGCTCTACCAAAGGTCCTGAAAGGGAGCTCTCCCTGTGTTGTGTTTCTGTGTGCTGATTTTTATCTCCTGTGGTGCTTCTCCCTCTTTTCTACTGCCCTGCCAGGCTATGGCTCCTTTACCAAACAGTTCAGTGATATGAGTTGACTAGGAAAATAGCCCCCGAATGCCTTCCAGGCACTAGGGCACAGGAAGAGTCTCAGTTCCATGCCCCAGGAGCTCAGACTTTGCTTTGGGGTTTTGGAGTCCATTTTAGAAGTCTCTGTCACCTTATTAGACAGGAAAGGTCTGGAGGGACCAGTTTGGGGGTATTTGTTACTGAATCGCCCAGCACATAATTGTGTGCCCAGTCTTCTACTGAAATATTGTAATTTTTATCTTGGGGAAACTATCTGCTACCTGTCTAAGTTTTTGTAACATAAAGTAATGAGAATAAAATATAAAATGTCAGGGATTAAAGGGCTGTCGTTTACACTGAAAGTTCCCTGGTAATTTATAGCCAAGCCATTCAAGGAAGTAGCCTCTATAAGTACATAATGGGTCTTTCAAAGTGTTCACTGCCAATTTATGGTAAAGCAAAGGCTTTTCTAAAAGAAGAACATTGAAACCTGTTTCTCTCTGAGTTACTTGTAGGCATTAAGAAAAAAGAGAGCTGACAGAAACATTTGCTTTAAATTGCCCTAAAATTCAAATAGCTGTCTTTGGTCTCCTATCAAAATCATTAATGCCTTGAAGGCTGAGTGATCAGTGAGAACTGAACCAAGGGTTTATTTCTTTGATAAATACATTTGAACCCTAAGAAAGAAATGAAAACAGACCAAAAAATAGCTGCCAGAACTTAATGAGATTTGGAGGAGTGACTTTATTTGGGAAAATTAGGTCATATATATATATATTTTTACATTTGAGTGTGCATGGAGACTCTTTCATCTATGTTTCCCCTACCTGTTATAAGATAGTAGTGTGAGTCTTTGCAGATTACAATTTATCAGTGTCATATTTTATTGCAAAATGGTTTGCATTCACGTGTTGTTTAATCTTTACAATACACTTATGAGAACATAATTGGTTTTCTTCAGTACGTGGAAGAAGAAATCAAAACCTGTGGTGCAGTCATATATGGGTTATTTGCTTTTTCTATAGATTTCCATGGGGAAACTGATATAGCAATGTGTTAAGAAATCTGATGAATATCATATAATTCAGATTTCCTGGACTCTGACCTCCATTTCTCTACCAGGTTAGCCTCTTTTTATTTATTTATTTTTGTCTTAGCAACATTTAGCACCCAGCAATTTGTTTGTATCACATCTAAAAAGAAATTGGTAGACACAAGATCAATATATTTAGCTTATACCAAGAAATATATTTCTAGGCTATATTAAAGATATACATATTTTATGGTTTCTATTAAATTTCTAGAATAATTTTTGTTCAAACCCACATTTAAGAACTTAATATATAATGTATAGTAAGGTACTCTAGACCTGATTTGAGGATAAATGTTAACAAGAGTAGGGTTTCAACAACTTTAAAATGTTTTCAACAACTTTAATAAGAAGGGCCCCAATAACATGAACGAAAGTATATTTAGGTACTTATTTTAACTTTAATGAATTAGTTTTATGTAACACCATAGATGTAAATACTTGGTGGTTATAAAATTGTAAAGATTAATCTATCAAGTCAGCATGGTCTATGATCAAACAAGCACTCATTTCCCTCTTCCAAAATCACCTCTTTTTTTTTTTTTTTTTTTTTTTTTGAGACAGAGTCTCATTCTGTTGCCCACCCTGGAGTGCAATGGTATAGTCTCAGCTCCCTGCAACCTCGGCCTCCCGGGTTCAAACGATTCTCCTGCTTCAGCCTCCTGAGTAGCTAGGACTACAGGTGCGCACCACCACACCTGGCTAATTTTTGTATTTTTAGTAGAGACGGGATTTCACCATGTTGGCCAGGCTGGTCTTGAACTCCTGACCTTAGGTGATCCACCCTCCTCGACCTCCCAAAGTGCTGGGATTACAGGCGTGAGCCAGCGCACCTGGCCCCCAAATCACCTCTTACACACCTTTCCACCCCACCTCTTATGACACAAATGAAGATCTAACCTCACTCACCAGCCCAGAACACCTGCTGTTTCTGGAGCACTCTACAATTACCCAAGGAGTTTTTTATGAAACTTTTTTTTGTAAAACGTTTTTTACTATTAATAACTCACTTTGTGTAGAGATTTATTTTAAACAGCAGGAGCAGGTAAAGCTAGATAGGAATGAAAAATATTTTCTAGATTCTATCCTTTGTTGGTAGATTCTGCTAACCTTATCTAACCAGCAGGTCTTAAAAAGCCTGAAGATCCAGGATCAAGAATCAACTAACAGCTCTGGCTTGCAGATTTTTTTTTTTTTTTTTTTTTTTTTTTTTTTTTTTTTTTTTTTTTTTTTTTTTTTGATACAGAGTTTCGCTCTTGTTGCCCAGGCTGGAGTACAACAGCACGATCTCAGCTCACTACAACCTCCACCTCCTAGGTTGAAGCAATTCTCCTGCCTCAGCCTCCTGAGTAACTGGGATTATAGGCATGTGCCACCACGCCCAGCTAATTTTGTATTTTTAGCAGAGACAGGGTTTCTCCATGTTGGTCTGGCTGGTCTTGAACTCCTGACCTCAGGTGATCCACCCACCTCTGCCTCTCAAAGTGTTGGGATTACAGGTGTGAGCCACTGCGCCCGGCCACAGAATTTTTTAAAAATCAAACGTAGGCTGGGCGCGGTGGCTCACGCCTGTAATCCCAGCACTTTGGGAGGCTGAGGTGGGTGGATCACAAGGTCAGGAGATCGAGACCATCCTGGCTAACATGGTGAAACCCCGTCTCTACTAAAAATACAAAAAAATTAGCTGGGTGTGGTGGCAGGTGCCTGTAGGCCCAGCTACTCGGGAGGCTGAGGCAGGGGAATGGTATAAGCATGGGAGGCGGAGCTTGCAGTGAGCCGAGATCGTGCCACTGCACTCCAGCCTGGGTAACAGAGCGAGACTCCATCTCAAAAAAAAAAAAAAAAAAAAAAAAATCAAATGTAGCATAGCAACCTAGTATGTGTGTTGTAGGGGCCAAGGGCTTGGCACTCTGAAAGTTTGCTGAAGTATCACCTCACAAAAGGCAGATTAATTGGAGAGAAAGGCATACAAACATTAAACGTGTATACATAGGAGCCTTCAGAATAAAGACCCAAAGATACAGGGGAAACTGTTCATTTTTATCCTTAGGATCAAAAAGTATGGCCAGCTGTGTAGACACATGGTTGGACAATAAGGGTGTACTCTGATGTTGGTAGACGGAGTGGGGAAACCCAGCAGGGCTTATCTGTCTAGACTCCTCTTGGCCTCACTGAGCAAAGTTCCTTCCTTCTGGGTGTGGGTAGGACCCTCTCTGGAACGGGAGTCTTATGACCTACAGTCAAATAAGGGAGGTCAGATAGTTTTGTTATGGCCAGTTTTACACGGGAAGGCAGAGACAAACTTAGAGTAATATTTTTAGGTTTTATGGCTGGCTTTGGGGAAAAGGGTTCTGGTTTCTGACTTGCCTTGGGGAAGAGGGATTCTGGTTTCTATGACCAAGCTCGGGAGAATGGGACTGAGCAACTGGAAGGCAGGAGGGCAGAGGAGGCTCCTGAGGCTGCTCCAGAGGCCTTCATTTTGGGGTATCATTTTCTGAGCCCCAACGGTGTACACGCACTACACACGCATATATACACACGTATATACTTACCTGGACATACAACACACACACATACACACACACACAATTTTTTACACAGCACATAATAAGTGCCCAGTGACTCCATGCCGGCTGGTAAACTGAATCCAGCTCTTTTTTTTTTTTAATTTATTATTTATTTTTTATTTATTTTATTTTATTATTATACTTTAGGTTTTAGGGTACACGTGCACAATGTGCAGGTTTGTTACATATGTATCCATGTGCCATGTTGGTGTGCTGCACCCATTAACTCGTCATTTAGCATTAGGTGTATCTCCTAATGCTGTCCCTCCCCCCTTCCCCCCACCCCACAACAGTCCCCGGAGTGTGATGTTCCCCTTCCTGAATCCAGCTCTTTCAGGCCTCTTTGTCTCTTAAACTTTTGCTGCTTCAGCTTTCCAGTTACACACATTCTTAATATTTAATGGAAACATTACTCATCTTCCCAAATAACAAGCACTGTTTTTTATGTCTTCTGCATTTGTCTATGTACTTCTACATGCATCTCAGACGCTCGATAGTGTTTTTCCTGCTGACCTGCCGTGACATGGTCTTTGCATCCAGGGCTGCTTAGGCTGAGCTCACAAGCTGTGTGATGGAGCCTCTGCCCTGCCTTTCACAAGTGTCCTATTGCAGGGGCTTGATCAGATGTGGCTGGGGAATTCCAGTTAGTCTCCCCCTCATTATGGAGGCAGAAGCTCAGATGTCTTATTTCTCTGGGGCTCTCATGGGAACAGAAAGAAGGCACCTGCTTTTACTATTACTGTATCTATGGTTTCAAGTTAGTTTGCCACATAACTAAAGATGTGCTGACAATTGTGGAGGATTTAGAAAGCTTCAGGGAAAAGTTAGGATAGACATTAAATTCACGCTAGCTACTTCCACCCGTATAGTTCGCAGATTACTTGGAAACAGACCTGAGTACACTCAAATTGAGGGGCAGCATGGTCAGTCCCAATTATTATATAAATTCAAGCAGGGACACTTTCTTCTGGGGAAGAGGTATGAGGGTGAGGGATCTTTTGCTGTGCCTCTCTCTCTCTGGACATCTCAATACCTTTGATAATTAGAGCTCTGAAGATGGATGGATTATTTGCACAAAGAATCCAAGGGAAGGCACCTGAATCTCTACTGTCTCCCCCATGTTCAAACTGCAGGGGGACCCTTGTGGGCCCTGACAATGGCCCATGGGTGATCAGCAACAAAGTCCCTAAAGCAAGGCAGATAGAGACAGTTCTGTGGATTGGTCCCTGCCCAGGTTGGAAGGACAGAGGAGGGACAATGATTCTGGGTCCATGAGGTTCTGATCCAAACCTGTTGGCAAACTTGTGCTCCAGGGAAGGGTTTTGTGAGTGAACAGAAGGAGCAGTAACTTTCCCAGAATGTTCAACCCACTGTGGACATTGGGCTCCTCATCTGGGTCTAATTTAACTCCTGGGAACGTGGCTGTACTTTGTACCTTCTTGATTATACTAGGCTGGTGGTTCTTAGAATTTAATGTGTATAAGAATCACTGGGAAACTTATTAAAAATGCCAAGACCTGTGTCCTTTCCCAGAGATTCTAATAGACTTTCCTGGAATGAGGCTCAGAAATATACACACTTAACAGCTATCCCAGGTGTTTCTCATTTGGGTGGTCTGTGCAGGGTGTCTTTTAAGAAGCACCTTCCCTGCCATAGGGAATAGCAACGAAGACGGAGACCAGCCATTCTTTTCTTACAAATGTTAGGGCTACAAATGGCACCACCATTTTACCCTGCTGCTGTGGGGCACTGGCCCCTGGAGCTCGGGGCCAGGTCTCTCCCACCTACGGCAAGGTGTGGAAAATATCCTGGAATTTCTGGGCCAGCGGAGGAGAGACGCTGATCCTGGGGAAGGGACAAGAGAAAAAAAACATCAGCAGCCAGGGAACTAATGAGAGAGATTGATTTCCAGGCAGGGCTGGTCCGCCTTCGCTTCTAAGAACAACCAGTTTAGTCTTCACCTCTAAGAACAATTTAGTTCCCAGTATCGGATGTCTGGTCCAAGATAAATGGTAGTTTGAGGAACTAGGCTGAAGGGGAGTGAGAGGGACCTGGTAATGAGCTTTCCAGGAAGCCTGGACCCAGAAGGTTTGACTAAGTACTAAGGAAAGTGGAAGATCATGTCAGGGAGAGAAATTGGTGAAAGCTGGGCAGCCCTCACCCCACAGTAGAAGTGATCATCTGAATGGGCAAGGCAGAGGGGGAATTGCGGTTTGAGGCAGAGTATAGAGATACACTAGAGGTGGAAACCAGAGGTGGGATCCAGAGCCTGGAAGAATTTGCAGATGCAGGAGATGTGATTTGGTTTTCCACGGCCTTATGTGAGGAGGTAATCTGTGAGACACATGAGTGCTGAGACACCTCAGGGATTTTGTGTGCAGGAAAGTTCACTTTACAGTTTAGTGGTTTGGATCATGACAATCCAACAGAAGATATGTCCATCCAGAACCTGTGAATGTGATCTTGTTTGAAACAAGGGTCTTTGCAAATATAATTAAGTTAATGATGTCAAGATGAGATCATCCTGTATTAAGGTGATCCCTAAATCCAATGACAAGTGTGGTGCCCTGAGACAAGGTGAAAGAGAAGTGGGAAACACAGAAGAGAAGGTGGTGTGAAAAAAATGGAGGCAGAGATTGGAGTAACTCATCTAGAAGCCAGAAGTGAAGGGATTGCTGGCAGCCAGCAGCAGGAAGGAGCAAGTAGTGAGACATAAAACAGATGCACCCAAAGGGTCTCCAGAGGGAATCAACCCTCCTGACACCCTGTTTTTAGACTTCCAGCCTCCAGCACTGTGAAAGAATACATTTTTGTTGTTGTAAACCACCAGATTTGTGGTAATTGGCTAGGCAGTCCAGAGAAACAAATACACCTTGCCTGCAGTTCCCCCTGTTCACAGATTTGGGTTGTAACAGGGGGAATTGCAGGCAAGGTGTATTAGTTTTCCTGGCACCCTCCTTTGAAAATGCAGATACCTCACAAAAATTAAGTGTATTAGCCATTCAAAGCAGCTTTTATTAATTTAAAATATTGTTTTCCTTCTAATGACCTGGGAAATAGAGATAGTTGTGAATTACTAGGGATTGGAGGAAAAAGATCAGAGATCTTGGCATCAGACATGTCTGCTTTGGTCCCATTTTGTTACTAGCTGCATCAATGAGATTAAATGACATTTTAGTGCCCAGAAGGAGTTTATGTAGTTTCTGAAGGTACTTTATTAATACTCAGGTAACAGCTATGGTTCTAGAACAATGTTTCTCAGGCTTGAGGAATGTGCAGTTTGAAAAGGAAAAAGATTTTTGTCGACTCCAGTTGATTTAACATTTTTGACAGTATGCTTCTTAAATAAGTATAACACAAAACAAAATAGACACATACTCACTATTCTTATTGCTTTTATGTATATATATGTATATATATATTTATAAAAGACAAAAACAAATTTACAAATGAAATACAGTGAAAACTATAAATAAACACTACAAAGCACCCATTAATCTGGAATGACTGAAGATGCTCTTTGCTAAATTTAAATCACTGATCACATTGTGGCCTGGGTACTGAGAGCTGAGGGCAAGTTCTTTCGAGTTTGGCATGTCTGGTATTCACTACTTTCTCTAGTGGAAATTCTGCAAATTTTAATTTGTGCAGGGATCTATGGTTTTTACTAGCCAGAAATATATTGTTACATTTGACTCTGTATTATTTTTTCTCATTGGTCTGTGAGAATTAGAGCAGTAGGGCTTGTTAACCTTGCAGCCATAAAAATAAAAGCAAATATAGGCAGTGGCCATCTTTGTTATACCTGCTGAGATCGTGCAGATGATCCAGAACATGTCTATATTACTGTGTTAAGGTTAGCATCTTAATGAAAACACTACATCAAAAATTCTCATAAGAATAATAATAATTGGCCACTAAGAAATTATCTTTGGACCTCCACGGGCTCACTCACCAGAGTCTGGAAGAAACACTAGTCTACGAGGAACTTGGTTATAATATACACATTGCTTTTTTGTCTTACATTTATTACAAACATAATAAATATTCACTGTAGACATTTTAGAAAATTCAGTTGTCAAAAGAAGAAAAACAATGTTATTTGCCATAACACAGAGAAAAATCACCATTAGCATTTAAATATCTGTTCTTTCCTTATGCATACATATATATTTGTATACCCTATTTAAATTTGTTTTCACTTACAAAACATGAGAGCAGCTTTCCAAATTACTAAGTATTCCTCTGAAATAACATTTTGATTGTCTTCACTTCGCTAATTCTGTGTTTCTGTCAAAATGTAGTGAACAAGTCACCTATTCTCAATATTTTGATTGTTTCCAGTTTTCGGCCACGATAAACTATGCTGAGTGTGCCTGTTGTTAGCACACTTAAATAAGTCTATTTACCTGTAGAATATTTTACTAGTATTAGAATTTCTGTACCAAAGAGAATGCAAAATTTAAAAGATTTTTTCACATGTTAATTTTATGAATCAAACATGTTAAAATGAATAAACATGTGGTGGTGATAACTTCATAGCTGAGTGAGGCTACATGGCTTACGTGACCACCAGAACTCATTCATTCATTATAGATTACTTTGGGATGAAAGCTGACTTACAAAATGAAAAGTGTTTAATATTATAGGGCATTTATTTTTTTACATGTAAAGGGTCTATTATTATTTTAACTAAATCAGTGCATAACTTTTTTCTTTTTAAAAGGTTAAAAAATAATTATAGATGCATACAAAGTTGCAGAAATAGTACAGAAAAGTCTCATGTACCCTTCACTAGCTTCCCCCAAAGGTAACATCTTACTTAGCTATAGTACATTATTAAAACCAGGAAATTGACATTAGAATAATACTCTTAACTAGACTTCAGACCTTACTCAGATTCCACCAACTTTTACAGTCACTGTGGTATGTGTATGTGTGTGCATGTGTGCGCATGTGTGTGTGTGTTTCTGTGAAATTTTATCCTATATGGAGGTTTGTGTAATGATCATAATCACAACAGACACAATAGAGAGCTATTCATCACTGCATGGGAACTCCCCTATGGTACCCACCTTTGTAGTTACCGCTCCCCTGGCAACCAGTAATCTATTTCTATCTCTGTATTTTGCCCATTTTGGAATGTTACATAAACAGTCACACTGGAGCATATATTGTGAAACACAGTAACTTCAGACCTATGTTCTAGGTTGCTTTTTTTTTTTTTTTTTTTTTTTTTGAGACAGAGTTTCTCACTTGTTGCCCAGGCTGGAGTGCAGTGGTGTGATCTCGGCTCACTGCAACCTCCACCTCCTGGGTTCAAGAGATTCTCCCATCTCAGCCTCCCCAGTAGCTAGGATTACAGGTGCATGCCACCGCACCCAGCTAATTTTTGTATTTTTAGTAGAGACAGGGTGCAAGTATTGGTCAGGCTGGTCTCGAACTCCGACCTCAGGTAATCCGTCAGCCTCAGCCTCTGAAAGTGCTGAGAATACAGGCCTGAGCCACCGCACGCAGCCAAGGTTACTATTTACTATTTGGATATCAAGATGGTTGTAATGGAGATAAGAAGGGATAGATGCCTCTTTGAAATCATTAAAACAAACAAAAAACTTCAAACGATAGAAATGTATTCTGGTTAGTATCTCTAACATCATGGATGATATTCATAATATGTAACAACATTTATGAAACAAGTACTAACCAATCAGAATAGACACCAGCTGCAAATTACCAGCACAGCCATGCCAGTGGGCACAGCTGAATCTCAACCCTGCCTACACCAGATCAAAAGGAGCAGTTATCAAGCACGCATAAACGCATCTCAAAACACACTGCTTAACCCTAGCACAGTGCCAGCGAATGGTAGGGTCAAATACGGGGCTTTTGAATGAATGAGACATATCAACCCTCTTTTATGGTTCCTCTAGCCCTCATCTCCAACTCTGCAGCTCTTCTGTGTGGTATTCTCGCAGCTAAGTAAGAATAGGCTGTGGATCCTTCATAGTTCTGAGCACCATTCAAACAAACCCTAGGGCAGAAGCTTTAGGTGTTATGCACTGGAATAAAGAAATCCAACCTGTGCTTGGTCCCATCACTTTCATGGATCTTAAGCTCTTCTGTTGTCGATAAAAATGATTCTAAAATTGTAGCCAAGATTCAGACCAAAAAAATAAGAATGCAGAATTCAATCAAGTAGAAAAGACATTAGTTGAATCCAGTTGAGGCGTGAAAGAAATTAACTGCAACTTGGTTAAAGGCGCAGAATTTCCTCTACCTAAATTAGGTGATAAAATGTTGAAATACGATTATAATAAAAATTGATTGAAGGTAAAACTTGAAATATGTTCTAGGAAATGTGTGACATTCAGGGTTGTGAAACTAAACTCCAGATGGAAGATATAGGCATGGGGTACCCTGATGACATAGCACACAGAACTCAACAATCAGAAAGGGATCAGCTTGTTCAGTTAGAATTTGGAGAGAATCAGCTTTGAGGTATGTGGTGGCCAGATCTCATGTCTTGGTATTAAATTTGACAGGTAAATAAGTATATCATAATGTGGCTCCACTGATAGAGTAAATGTTTCCTCCTGGATTGGAAATATGACCTTACAACCTGTGGAGTAGAGAAGGGATAACATGAGCCAACCCTCTTAACCTTAATGTTAAACCTTAATGCTTTTGTGCTAAGTTTGGCAATACATCTCATAATCATTCATTTTATTTGTGGTTATTTATTTTTAAAGGTATATTATTGAAACGATCTGACATATTAGAGTATCTGACAAATTAGCCTTGAGATTTTGATTTGAAATGTGTAATTACTATTAGATGTGTTATTTTATTTTGAAAGGAGTAAAAGACTTTGATTATATTTGTGAATTGGTTTAGAATATTTAAGAAACCAGCCTTAGACACATGGATCATTTACCCTTTGTTGAAACCTTCTTCATTTGGTTCTTAGGACTCCACCTCCCTTGTGGCTCCTTATTGCTCCTTTGTTGATTTCTCCTTTTTCTCCAAATTCAAGTTTAAGTGCCCAGGACTTAGCTTGCATCTTATCTTTCCTTTCTCTCTTACCCCGTCATGTCTCATGCCTTTAAATGCCACAGATGCACTGTGGCATTCCCTAATGCATGTCTCTTGCCTGAGTTGCACCCTGAATGCCTGACTTGGATATTCATCTGCTAGTTAACATGCCTACTTGATGTCAAGGCATTTCAAACTTGACGTGTCAGAAGTCAAATAAATTCATGATCTATCCCCCACACCCTATCACCACTCCTGGCAACTTCTCTCAAGTCTTCTCCATCTCAGGAAATAGCAACTCTTCCTCTAGTTGCTAACGCTGAAAATCTTGTGGTGATTTCAGGGGATTCATGTTTTTTTTTGTTTTTTTTTTTCTTACAATGTACATCTGCTCCATCAATACATTCATTTAATGCTTCCTTCAAAATATAAGATTCCTTTCTCGCTATGTCCACTGCTTCCATCGTGTTTGGACTAAGCTATTGTCATCTCTTGATTATTGCAGTAGCCTGTGTATTGGTCTTCTTTCTTTGCCTTGATTCCCACACAGCAGTGAGAGGGATCAATGCAATGAGAGAAATCCTGTTAAAAGGTAAAGCATGTCCTCCCTCCCCTTTGCTCAAAATGCTCCAATGACTCCCATCTCACCGAGGGTAAAAGCAAAAGGCCTCACAGGCTATAAAGTCCTATGTAATCTACTTTTTATAGAGAAAATTTAAAATGCAAAGAGAAATAGAGGGAGTGAATTGAAAGTATAGCAATATCTTGGTCAAGGAAGAATTTCTGCTTATATATTAAGACTGGGCCTGCCTTTTGGACCAATTCTTTATCCATTCCACTGTGTTCAGTAATTACAGCATTCTATGCTTTTATTTCTCTAGCATGCCCAACCACATTTTAAGCTTTTAAGTCATAAATGTGAAACTAGCATGGGCAGTAATGAAAAGTAATTCAGGAGTTATTCAGCACATCTTACTTTGTGCAAATGCCAAATCATAGGACTCTGAAGTCCTTCTGTTAAGACCTATGTATTTCAAGCACCTTTGTGTCCAGATTTACTGCTACTGAAGAATTGAGTTCTTGAATTCTGTCACCTGTCAGGGACTTAAATCTGATCACTGTTAATGACATCACAGTATCACTCCTACTAAAGGAGAGAAGCATTAGCTGTAGTTAGAACAATGCATTCTTTTGAGTAGACACTGCTGGGTATTGTCACAGAGGATGAGCTGTGGAGGGCTGATGGCAGATCAGCTTTCAAACATCGGTCATCTTTCACATTGCTTGAGCTTTCAGACTTGAAGTCACAGGCCTAAGGACATGAATTTCCACAGCATTTGGACACAATCTATTACCTGGTAAAGAAACCAAGCAGGATTTGTTGATATTAATGTCAAAGGTTCTTATCAATTTTAAAAACTTGCTAAGAGTGTTGGTCATGTTGGCAGTGGCAGACAGGGCCCGGAGGAGGTCAGGAGAAGCAACACCCTTGGTATACTGACAAGCAAGCTTCAGGTGGAGGAGAAAATAGAAGAGTTCCAAGAGTTAAGAGAAAAAGTAATAAGTGGTTGGCCCTTCTACAAAGAGGTGGGTGAGTGCCAGAGGAGGCAGGCAACAGAAGTAGGAGCCTAGGAAAACAAATGAGACAGGAGCAGAGAGAAAACCATCCTTTTGGTAACTAGTTGTGACCTTTGTTTGTTTCTCTGGTAATAGGGGGCAGGGTGCAAGTATTACAAGCCAAATGATCTATTCTGCTGTTGGAAATTAGAGTATTTAGAAAATAGTATGTACTGACATCATTATCCATTAGAAATGCCCCTCATCCCACCATTTCCTCTGGGACAGAAGATCTGACAAAGGATGGGGGTGGCTATCATTTTTATTGAACACTTACTACAAACTACTCACTGTCTCAAGTGCTTCAATTGTATTAGCTCAGTGAACTCTTGCAAGACCATGGATCAGTAATATTATTATCCCCATATCACAGGAACAAAAACCGAGGTTCATAGAAGTTACATAATTTGTCCATAGTTAGTTTTAGCCTCAGCTTTAAATGCATAGACACCAACCCCAAAACTACAAACAACAGTATCCTAAACTTTAATAATACATAAACACTTAAAAAATATTAGGAAGCCCTTAAAGGTCAAGTGGTTCTGTTTCGAAATTCTAGCCTATGGACTGTTTCTGGCCAGTAATGAAGTTTTTCGTGGTCTGTTGCAAAATTTTAAAAATAAGGCCAATATTAGGAAATTTTATATAACCAAATTCACTTAACCCAAAGAACATTTTATTCTGATGTCATTCCTTTATTATAGATGCCTTAAAAATGGCCTTTATATTTTTGAAAGGTTTCAGTTTTCCTTTAATATACTAGAACTATAAAAATTTGGCAAGTTTATGTTGGCACCTACCATTTTAAAAATTTATTTGGTCTATGAATTCCAAAGCTCTTTAACCATTGATCTAGTTCTATCTCCAATTCATCAGTTTTCTACAACTGTCCTAAAAGATGGCCAAGCAGGATTTGTTTTTAAACATTTCTAGTGACAGAGTTCACTACTTTTTGACAGAGCCCATATTCTGTTGGGAGAAAGTTCTTCCTTTAATTGAATTATTATCTATCTTTAACTCCTGGAACAACAAATAATAAGTATATCCCACTAGGTTTTAATGCAAATATGTGAGGATAAACACCAGGTGCAGTTCCATCCTTCCCCCACCAGACATTATTTTCTTTGCTTCCTTGTTATTGATGGTCTTCCCCATCCTCCATTAAGTGTTAGGTTCCAGAGGGCAGTGACCTTACTGCAGTATCTAGGACAGTATCTGGTACAGAATATGTGGACAATCAATATTTGTAAAATGAGTAAATGAGCATTTTGCAAGCAGCAGACATCCAAGAAATATTTAATAGCTTCAGTAAGGCTAATTCATCTTCTACATGGCAGTGCTTCAGATATTAAAAAATTTGAAGTCGACTCTTCTGTTTTCAATAAGATTTCTTTCTTTTTCCATACCAAGACTTCTAAATCCCTTGACTTGCTGCCCCTATGACAGAACTTTCAAGCCCTTGCTGGGGCTCCTCCTCTATATCTACTCCCTAAAACTAAAGACAGGCTTGGCCTTGGTCAACCCATCATGAGGCTTGGGCATGGTCAACCCCAGAGGGTCTGTTTCCTCTCTCAATTTAATAGCATGGCTTACATGTACATTTTTAAAGTCACATCATATGGTTCCCTATTAAGCTTGTAATTAATGACATCTTATAAATCTTTGTGGCATTTATTTCTGCCGGGCAAAATCTCCACCATTCGGCAAAACTTGACATTTCTTCCCTCTACAGCTCATCCTGATTTTGACCTATCATTTAGCCTGTTGACAGCTTTGTAAACCTTGATTTTTCTCTTGTTCATTCCTTCAACCAATAATTACTGAGCATCTACAATGTTCCAGGCCCCATATGCAAGCCTTTCCTCTCCTCCACCTCAGTGTCTCAGGTAAACACAAACACACACTCTGCCTTGTCACCCCCCTTCACCTTCATAATCCTCTAAGTTGGCATCTTCTACTAATCAATAGTAGAGGATGGTACTTTTATCTTCAATAAAAGATGATTGGTTGTTTAATCAGGTATAACTCCTCCAACTTCCACTGTCACAGCCCACAGCAGACCTTAGGATAGAATAAGAGCCATGTTCATGATATTGCTATTTTTGCTCTCAAGATTTGAAGTGTAGCCCCCCAGAAACACAGAGCAAATTGTCCACTAAAGGAGAAAACAAATGGCAGTGTACTTTGCTCCCCATGTCAGCATCCTGAGAAAAGGCTCTTGCCCTATCTATGTGCAGCTTCCAATAAGCCAGGTGAGGTACCATAACACTTCCCTAACATCCTGAGCTGAACACATCACTCCTAGCACCCCAGTTTTAGCCCTGCCCCCCTGCCTATCAGCTGCAGTTAAGTAGCCACATATTTTGAGAGCTCGTTATGTTCCAGACTCTTTGCTTTCATGATCTCAATCTTCACAACAGCTGCATGAACTGTAGCAACTGTTATTATCCCAGTTTCACTTATGAGGAAACTGAGGCACAGGGCAATTGTATAACTTGCCCAAGTCTCAAGAATTAAAGAAGTGGATCTGGGCTATGAGCAAAGCCTCGTGACTCCTCAGAATACACTTCTCCCCTCTGACACAGGAACTGTGGGTTCTAGACAAGCTGGACTTTGCCTCAGCTTCCTCTGTCTGCCCAGGCTGCCCCAAGACTCCCTGGCACCCCTGCCACTCATTTGGCTGCTATGATACCCAAGTAGTCTACTGGGCACTTTGTATTCATTTGCTCACCCAACCTCATACGATAGAGTTATTATTATATGTGTTTTGTGTATCGGAAGGCAGAGAGAAAGTAACTTTTCCAAGATCAATATACTTCAAAAATGGCTCTCATTGCTCCAGGTCCCAATATCACTCACCTTTAATCTTCCTGCTTCTTGGTTCTCTATGTGAAGTTATTCTAAACACTCTACTTATGACATTCGTTTACAGTCTAGTAATCCTACAGAACGAAGTTAATGTGACTCAACTGGACTTTTGTAAAGAAGTGAAAGTTTTTGGTAATCACAGATGTTCATTTATTTATTGATCAATTTTTAATAATAAGAGGTCACTAACTGACAAGAAATGCATTAGGTAAAAAATAACATAGGAAAGTTCCAAATGTCACATTCCATAGAGAACCCACCTGGAGTTACGTTTCATGCAGAGCAAAGTAAAAAGACTTTTGACTTTGTATTTGGAAAGGCTCAGCCCTGGGTTTTGGATCTGTACGAAAGAGACCACAAATGCAGTGAGAACAATATCCTGCTCACATGGTATATTTGGCACTCCATTCATCCATGATATGTAGACTATTAACAATTGTGAACAAAGTTGTCAGGGGGAACTTGGAACAATGTCACGTTACTGAATCAGTGGCACAAAATTTGTCTTCTTCCCCCAGCCCAAGTCCTCTTCAAGATTCTTCCGCTTCATGAAAAATAATGCTCTGATATCAATTGCCTTGAAAATTTCCCCTTGTTTTCTTGTGATTTTTCAAACTTCTTGCTTGTGACATCATGCAGACATTTAATGTCTAAATATCTAACCAGGGTGATTTAAAAAACAGTAGCCTGGTCAATTTTTAGAAGTTTGATTTTTTTTTTTTTTGGTCTCGAATAATAATGTTATGTGTTCATTTTTCTTTGTTTTTGTCATTTCATCTGGTAAAGGATCATCACTGAGGTGAGTGTTTGGCAAAATTACTTCTTCTTACAGAATAGAAGAATTTTGTCAGCCTTCCTTTAGACTTTATTCCAAAAGGCTCTTTGGAAATCTCACTACCTACTTGAAACATTGTTCCGTCAGAACTCAGCAACCTAACTAAAGGCATGGCTGTTGGCCACGGTAAAGACAATAGGTGGAGGATCTGAATGAGTCCTGAGCAGCCTCAGGAGGGCTATAAGGCCACTACGACTTTATTTTCTTTGTATTCATAAGCCACGTAGCATAACCAGCTCCAGAACGCCTATATAATAGTCTGACAAACATTTATTGCGCATCAGCAGAGTACTAAGCCCTGATATTACTGGGAGTGCACAGATGACTAGCACATGATCTAGCCCTGGAGGAGCTGATAGGCAAGTGGGGAGGCTGGTACCCCAGCGAGTAATATCGCTGTCATCAGTACTTTGGGAAGCACCTGGGCATGGAGGATTGAGAGTGCCTTGAAGTTCTGGGAGCCCTCCCTGAAGGAGATAATTCCTGAGCTGAGTCTGGAAGAATAAATAGAAGGAGAGGAAGGACATTCCAGTGAGAGGAAACAGTATAAAGAAAACTGGGGAGTCTGAAACAGCAGGTTAAGGGAGTGCAGGTAGCTGCAAAAAAAATTGCTATCATCAGAATGCAAAGAAAGAGACGGTAGTGATGGGAGATTAAGCTGAAGCTTGCATCAAACTTCGCTTGCCTTTCTCCGATGGAATCTAGACTGTATCCTGTGGTCACAGGAAGCCTCTGAAATTATTTTTTTTTTCTTTTAAATAATTAGGATAGTATTCATCTGACCTGCCTTCTGGTTTCTTTTGCCTCCAAAGTTGCCCAAAGATTACCATCGAGGTAATTTTCTACCTCATGATATATAGAAAACTTTTGACTTATTTACATGTTTTCATAGGTTTTACATCTCTTCCTTTTTTTAAAGTTTTATTTTACTTTAAGTTCTGGGATACATGTGCAGAACGTGCAGGTTTGTTACATAGGTATACGCATGCCATGGTGGTTTGCTGCACCCATCAACCTGTCGTCTAGGTTTTAAGCCCCACATGCATTAGCTATTTGTCCTGATGCTCTCCCCACTCCGCCGGCCCCCCAACACAGGTCCTGGTGTGTGATGTTCCCCTCCCTGTGTCCATGTGTTTTCATTGTTCAACACCCACTTATGAGAGAAAACATGCAGTGTTCGGTTTTCTGCTCTTGTTTTAGTTTGCTGAGGATGATGGCTTTCAGCTTCATCCATGTCCCTGCAAAGGACATGATCTCATTCCTTTTAATGGCTGCATAGTATTCTGTGGTGTATATGTACCACATTTTCTTTATCCAGTCTATCATTGATGGACATTAAGGTTGGTTCCATGTCTTTGCTATTGTAAATACTGCAGCAATAAACATACATGTGCATGTATCTTTATAGTAGAATGATTTATAATCCTTTGGGTATATATCCAGTAATGGGCTTACTGGGTCAAATGGTATTTCTGGTTCTAGATCCTTGAGGAATCGCCACACTGTCTTCCAAGATGGTTGAACTAATTTACGTTCCCATCAACAGTGTAAAAGTGTTCGTATTTCTCCACAGCCTCACTGACATCTGTTGTTTCTTTTTTTTTTAATTTATTTTTATTATTTTTTTTATTATACTTTAAGTTCTAGGGTACATGTGCACAACGTGCAGGTTTGTTACATATGTATACATGTGCCATGTTGGTGTGCTGCACCCATTAACTCGTCATTTACATTGGGTATATCTCTAATGCTTTCCCTCCCCTCTCCCCCCACCCCACAACAGTCCCCAGTGTGTGATGTTCCCCCTCCTGTGTCCAAGTGTTCTCATTGTTCAATTCCCACCTATGAGTGAGAACATGCAGTGTTTGGCTTTTTGTTCTTGTGACAGTTTGCTGAGAATGACGGTTTCCAGCTTCATCCATGTCCCTACAAAGGACATGAACTCATCATTTTTTATGGCTGCATAGTATTCCATGGTGTATATGTGCCACATTTTCTTAATCAATCTATCATTGATGGACATTTGGGTTGGTTCCAAGTCTTTGCTATTGTGAACAGTGCTGCAATAAGCATACGTGTGCATGTGTCTTTATAGCAGCATGATTTATAGTCCTTTGGGTATATACCCAATAATGGGATCGCTGGGTCAAATGGTATTTCTAGTTCTAGATCCTTGAGGAATCGCCACACTGTCTTCCACAATGGTTGAACTAGTTTACAGTCCCACCAACAGTGTAAAAGTGTTCCTATTTCTCCACATCCTCTCCAGCACCATTATTTCCTGACTTTTTAATGATCGCCATTCTAACTGGTGTGAGATGGTATCTCATTGTGGTTTTGATTTGCGTTTCTCTGATGGCCAGTGATGATTAGCATTTTTTCCTGTGTCTGTTGGCTGCGTAAATGTCATCTTTTGAGAAGTGTCTGTTCATATCCTTCACCCACGTTTTGATGGGGTTGTTTTTTTCTTGTACATTTTTTGAGTTCTTTGTAGATTCTGGATATTAGCCCTTTGTCAGATGAGTAGATTGCAAAAATTTTCTCCCATTCTGTAGGTTGCCTGTTCACTCTGATGGTAGTTTCTTTTGCTGTGCAGAAGCTCTTTCATTTAATTAGATCCCATTTGTCAATTTTGGCTTTTGTTGCCATTGCTTTTGGTGTTTTAGACATGAAATCCTTGCCCATGCCTATGTCCTGAATGGTATTGCCTAGGTTTTTTTTCTAGGGTTTTTATGGTTTTAGGTCTAACATTTAAGTCTTTAATCCATCTTGAATTAATTTTTATATAAGGTGTAAGGAAGGGATACAGTTTCAGCTTTCTACATATGGCTAGCCAGTTTTCCCAGCACCATTTATTAAATAGGGAATCCTTTCCCCATTTCTTGTTTTTGTCAGGTTTGTCAAAGATCAGATGGTTGTAGATGTGTGGTATTATTTCTAAGGGCTCTGTTCTGTTCCATTGGTCTATATCTCTGTTTTGGTAGCAGTACCATGCTGTTTTAGTTACTGTAGCCTTGTAGTATAGTTTGAAGTCAGGTAGCCTGATGCCTCCAGCTTTGTTCTTTTGGCTTAAGATTGTCTTGGCAATGCAGGCTCTTTCATGGTTCCATATGAACTTTAAAATAGTTTTTTCCAATTCTGTGAAGAAAGTCATTGGTAGCTTGACTGTTGTTTCTTGAGTTTTTAATAATCCATTGACTGGCGTGATGGCGTGAGATGGTATCTCATTAGTTTTTAGCTTTTTGTTTGTTTGGTTGGTTTTTTTGTGTGTGTGAGACGGAGTTTTGCTCTTGTCAACCAGGCTGGAGTACAGTGGCGCGATCTCAGCTCACTGCAACCTCCACCTCCCTGGTTCAAGCAATTCTCCTGCCTCAGCCTCCCAAGTAGCTGGGATTACAAGCACACGCCACTACACCTGGCTAATTTTTTTTTTTTTTTTTTGTATTTTTAGTAGAGACGGGGTTTTGCCATGTTGGCCAGGCTTGTCTCAAACCCCTAACCTCAGGTGATTCACTCGCCTCAGCCTCTCAAAGTGCTGGGATTACAGGTGTGAGCCATCGCACCTGGCCTCCTTGTGGTTTTCATTTGCATTTCTCTAATGATCAGTGATGTTGAGCTTTTTTTCATGTTTGTTGGCCACATAAATGTCGTCTTTTGAGAAGTGTCTGCTCATATCCTTTGTCCACTTTTTGGTGGGGTGTTTGTCTTTTTCTAGTAAATTTGTTTAAGTTCCTTGTAAATTCTGAATATTAGACCTTTGTCAGATGGGTAGATTGCAAAAATGTTCTCCCATTCTCTAGGTTGCCTGCTGGATTGATGATAGTTTCTCTTGCTGTGCGGAAGCTCTTTAGTTTAATTAGATCCCATTTGTCAATTTTTGCTTTGTTGCAATTGCTTTTGGCATTTTCATCATGAAATCTTTGCCCATGCCTATGTCCTGAATGGTGTTGCCTAGGTTTTCTTCTAGGGTTTTTATGGTTTTGGGTTTTATATTTAAGTCTAGTTTTTTTGTTGTTTTTTTTTTTGAGAGAGAGAGAGTCTTGCTTTGCTGCCCAGGCTGGAGTGCAGTGGCATGATGTTGGCTCACTGCAACTTCTGCCTCCCAGGTTCAAGCGATTCTCATGCCTCAGCCTCCTGAGTAGCTGGGATTATAGGTGTGTGCCACCATGCCCTGCTAATTTTTGTATTTTTAGTAGAAACAGGTTTCACCATGTTGGCCAGGCTGATTTCGAACTCCTGACCACAAGTGATCTGCCCACTTCGGCCTCCCAAAGTGCTGGGATTACAGGCATAAGCCACTGTGCCCAGCCCTACATTTAAGTCTTTAATCCATCTTGAGTTAATTTTTGTATAAGGTATAAGAAAAGGGTCCAGTTTCAGTTTTCTGCTTATGGCTAGCCAGTTTTCCCAGCACCATTTATTAAATAGGGAAACCTTTCCCCATTGCTTGTTTTTAGGTTTTGCATTTCAGCTTCTTACCAATCGTACTCTGCCCCTTCTAGCCTGAATAGTATTTATAGTGATAGAAAAGATGCAAATTTGGAACAGGGCAGTGGTGCCTTGTCTACTGTGTGCAGTTCCTTGGTGTATTGTAGAATGCTGCTAATTCTCTGTTTGGCTACGGAATGCCCTCCTTGCAGATTTGTGCCTCTCCTGTATTTTCCTTGGGTTGGAGTCATCCTCCTGTATTTGATATATTTTAAAATGGTTTGAAGCAAAGTGGTTAGGGGAAAGAACATAAGCTTTGAAATCACAGAGACTTAAAGTTTCCTTTTATGATTTTAGAAAATTTTAGTTTGGAAAATTTCAAACATATACAAAGTAAACAGAGTAAGTATAATGAGCCCCTAGTAGCCATCACCCTTGTCCAGCACTAATCAACATTCTGCCATTCTTGTTTTATTCCTAATTCCAGTCCCTCCTCATTTCCCCTGCATTATTTTTTCAGTGCTTTAAATTCATTTATTTAAAACGTACCTACATTGTAATGCACTATCTTAACTGTGTAATTTTGACAAATGTATATATCCATTTGCCTCACACTCCTTTCGCCAGAGAGAACATTTCCATTTCTCCAGAAAGGTCCCTTGTATCACTTCCCAAGCAGTCTGCTTCTCCCTCTGGATGCAAGCATTGTTTTGACTTAAGTCACCTTAGATAAGTTTGACCTGTTTTAGCATTTTATGTAAATGTAATCATACAATATGTCCTATTTTTGTGCAAGGCTCCATTTGTTCAGCATTTTAGCTTTGAATTTCTCCTCTTGGTATCCATCTGTCGTTGGCTGAGACTTAGCCTCTTTAACCCCAGTTCCCTTCTCTAGAAAATGGAAAAATAATAGCAATAAAAATTAACAAAAATTACATTGGCCTTAGGATAATAGGAATGTCCTGTCTAATACAAACAAATGCTAATTATGTTGTACTTGAGATGCAGGAATATGAACACCTTCAAAATTTACTTTTTGTCCGGAAAGATATTCCATGTTTGCTAGTGTTCTACTGATAATTCCTTGTTTTGAAATGTGATACTTGAATATGTATAATATATTGGTCAAGTCCAGTCAGGAAAACAGATCTTATACCAGGTAGTTCAATAGAAGGGATTTAATACTGGAAATTAATTAAAAACTGCTAGAAGAGCTGAGAAGCCAAACAGGCAATGGCGAAGCAGATGAGGGATTAACAATGCAGGAAGTCACCTATACCCCAGTACTAAAGGGGAGTGGGGAAGAGGTGCTGTTTCCAGAGCCCAGCAGTGGGGCCCACCAGTGGGCCCTGGAACCTCACAGGAGGCTGCTGGCAACAGAAAGGAGATGCAGCTACTGCGCGGGATCCCTCCTGGCTGGGTGGGGGAGTATGTAGAGATGAACCCTGTTTTTCCTTTTGTCCTGCTACTGCATCCACTGTCCAGAGAGGCTGGGAAGCAGCAGCAGGAGTCAGTAATCCCTAGTACAGGGCAGAGGAGGGGAAGGCAGGGCTCAGTGAGAAAATGATCAGCAGAAAAAAAAGAAGCATATGCAGAGACAGTTAAGAAAATTGAACGCAATAATACTTAGCATTTGAGATAATTCTTACTTCCAGAATAGTACTGACCATTAGAACTTTCTGTGATGATGAAAATGTTCTATATCTTTGCCATCCAATACGATTGCCAGTAGCCACATGTGGCAACTGAGCACTAGCAATATGGCCAGGGTAACTGAGAAACTAAATTTTTAAATGGTATTTTATTTTAATTAATTTAAATTTAAATAAAGCTAATGCCATATTGCACAATGCAGCTTATAGAAAATCATCCTTTAATTCATATCTATTTTTAATATACATTCCTTGGGCACTTAGAATGACCCAGATAACACATGAAAAGCTGAAAATATCCAGATGTCTAGAATTATGCTTCTAACCTTTAATATTCATATCTTTCTTGCCCAACAAGAAAGATTTGAAAAGTGGTATCACAAGAACTATTTGTTTTCATAGGTATAAAGGCTGGGTAAAAAGGAAGCAAAAAATTTCCTACCTCTGTGTCTTCGCCTAAGCTGTTCCTGACTCGCAGATACGCTTCCTCCTCCACTTCTTTCATTCCACTCATCCAAATTCTACTCATTCTTCAAGGCATACTTCAAATGCCTCCCCCTCCACTAAGTCTTCTCTGGTTGCCTCTCCTACCATACACACATACACACACACACACACACACACACACACACACACTCTACCCAGGCTGCACAAATCTTTTCCTTCCTTTGAAGTCTCCTGATGTTTTATCTCTACTCTTATCACTTTTATTACTTTGTACTTCATGTTCAAGTTCCTGATAGAAATTCATTTGTCTCTCCTACTAGACATCTTGAGGGAAGAATTTAGGATGGTTCTGTCCTTTGCCCACACAGCACTTAGCACCAAATATTGTGTATAATAGGTTCTTTGTACTATTTGAAGATCGTGCTGAGCAACGAGTCTTCCATTTCTGTGCCTGTAGCTATCGGTAGGTGAGCAATTCAAGGACACCATTCAAAGAGAAAGGTTTATTTTTCCCAGGCTACATGTTTCCAGGAAGCAATTGTAATAAGCAAACAAACCTGTTTTCTGTTTCTATTCCATATGCGGGTATTCTTTTCATCCACATTTAAAATGTTTCTTGATCTAATATTCTAGAGCTAGACTAATTTCTATGTGATCTTATTATTCTTAAATGTGGTTAAAAACACACGATGGCTATAGCAGTATTTAAATTAAATTATGCATTGGAACACTTTTATTATTGGAACCATCCTAAATATGCAATGTGGTGTTGTTGTTCTTTCTAGTTTTTTAACTCACCTGGAGTTTGTTTTGCTGGATTTTCACAGTTTGCCTGTGTGCTGTTACATTTATCTGAGTTCAGTGGAGTATAAACTGTTTTCATTTTCCTGGGAATTGTGATTTTTTTCTACTATTCAAAGAGGAATATTTTTGTCCCAGCATAGCTTCCTGAGGGTTCTAGGACTTAGCTGTATGTAGTTTCCATTACCTACAGGGTAGCTGGAAGATGAGCAGCACGTTTCAATTGAGAGCTCTTACTACGTACAAGGTACTGACCTAGGTAGTGTTTTGGATACCTAACAAAGAAGATAATTTAATATTCCGGATAACATTATGAGAAAAGAACTATTAGTATTCCCATTATATAGGTGTGTAAATCATAGCATAGAGAAGTTAAGTGAATTATCCAAAATGTAAATAACTCTTGGAAGACAAGAGGGAATCCTAATCCCCAGACAATCTAATGCCCAGCTCTCCCTTATCCTTAGCCATCTCACTCTGCTGCTCCACATTAGCATATCAGAATTGGAAATCATGAAAAGGAAGGGTGCATTATGTTGCTTAGGAGCTAGTTTTTCTATTCCCAGGCAGCCGCTTGTGTTCTGAGAATGATGGCACTTCTAAGGGCTTTTGATCTATGGACATATTGGAAACCACAGGCCTGGGTGAATATAAGCCATGGACTCTGGAGAGCAGTTTACCTTGTAGGCCAGTTCTTCCAGCCAGAAGCCCTTGAAGACCTGGCTTTACCAGATAAGATTTTTTAAAATGCCAAAAAAGGGCTTGAGTAGGACAGCTCTATGCTGTCACCTCTGGTCTGAGGTGAGCAGGTAGAACAGGATGCCATGACCTCAGCTAAAAGTTAAGCACTGGACTGTGGCCAAGGCAGAAAGGAGAATTCTTATATGGACTGAGCCTTTTCTGGGAGACTTATTTTTTCCAATAGTAATAGTAGCACTATAAGAAACTAAGTGTGAATAAAGAGCTCTTTGTCTGGGGGAGCCAGAACGCCTAGTAGGATTACTGCGTAAGGGCTTGATACCCTGAAACACAACTCAGCTTGTATTTCTCTTCCCTACCTGGGCTTGTAAAAGGGGAGGTAGCTCATCTGCTCATTCTCAGTAGATTTGTATATTGTCACATGTGTCCTTAGTTTATAGAATCTGATTTCAGAAACTGGCAAAATAAGCAGTGGATAAGAGAACCAAGCCAGAAGAGCAGTGCTTATAACTGGAAGCTGATGCCTAGAGAGGACAAAGTGACTTGTCCAAGGTTGCATGGGGCAGAGGTGGGATCTTTCCATTGTATTATCTGCCTCTCTGGATTGTTCACTTTGCCATTCATAGCACAGAAGCCCAAACAGCAGAACATGTAATCTGTCTTTCAGCATTGTTGGAAATCTTTTCTGAAATGAGATGGGGGAGGGAATATGAAAATGCACTTATAAATATACTTCACTGAATGTGTCAGTCTTTTGTATATTGTCATGTTTTAATGTGACCTGATTGAAAATATGACTCTGGGTCTCCCAGAGACAGGAAACCTGAATTAGATGACTTTGTAAGTTTATTTTTCTTATATTGCTTTTCCAGGCACAGATGTAGCATTTTACATTTTCAATTTGTTTACTTTCTGTATCACATAGCACTGATCTGCTGATTAACTTTTGTTCCATTTAACAATGCTGTTATTTTATCCTTATTTTAAAATAGTATATACACATTATAGTTATCTATCAATCTTTTTTACATGCATTATCTCTTTACATCTACATAATTATCCTACCAAACTAAAAGGGCAGGTAGAATTATCCCCATTTTGCAGATTGGAAATCAAAATAATAAAAGATTATGTGTCATAGCTAGTTAACTAGGACTCAGGTTTCTTTTTCTTTTTTTTTTTTAAGAGCTATAAGCATTAGTGGATAATTTATTATTGACTTATGTGGTTTGGCTCTATGTCTCCACCCAAATCTCATCTGGAATTATAATTACCACGTGTTGGGGGAGGGGCATGATGGGAGGTGATTCAATCATGCCGCGGACTTCCCCCTTGCTGTACTTGTGAGAGT
This sequence comes from Symphalangus syndactylus, assembly GCF_028878055.3. Lineage (NCBI taxonomy): Eukaryota > Metazoa > Chordata > Mammalia > Primates > Hylobatidae > Symphalangus > Symphalangus syndactylus. Next base: position 20,211,772 of record NC_072445.2, on the reverse strand, counting down.
TAGTGAGTTCTCACGAGATCTGGTTGTTTGAAAGTGTGTACCACTTCCTCCATCTCCCCGTCTCTTTCCTGTCCTGCCATGGTAAAGAAGTGCTTGTTTCCCCTTCGCCTTCCACCACGAGTATTTTTCCTGAGGCCTCCCAGTCATGCTTCCTGTTAAGCCTGCAGAACTGTAAGTTAATTACATCTCTTTTCTTCACAAATTACCCAGTCTTGGGTATTTCTTTATAGCAGTCTGAAAACGGAGTAATAACATTGATTCTTAGAGTTATAAATAATAATTACAAACATATTCAAGAGATACAGAAATGATTAAAGTGAAATTCACAGAGATTATTTCCATTGCCTAATATTTTGACACACACCTATGTATCATATATACACATACACATATATAATATACATATTTATATTTCACACTTATCTTACACATAAACACAACTTTTATGTGTACACTCTAAATATCTATGTATAATATATCTGAGGAAGAAAAATAGGGAATTAGGATAGATAAGGGTTGAGGCATAAGTAAGCAAAGAATAATAGGTGCAGCCAGTTCTAGGCAAAGGAATAGCAGGTGCAGCCAGTTCTAGGCAAAGGAATAGCAGGTGCAGCCAATTCTAGGCAAAGGAATAGCAGGTGCAGCCAGTTCTAGGCAAAGGAATAGCAGGTGCAGCCAGTTCTAGGCAAGATTAGGCAGCATACAGGCCACATCTTCACTCTTGTGATAACAAGACAGAAGTTTCCCCTTCAGCCTCTGTTGGGTTGCAGGCCCATCTTTCATAGGGTATAACCAATTGGAGGCCACTAAAGGCACCTAGGGGTGTTGCCAAGTTATTTTGACTTTCTAAAAACCCTAATTGGAGAGGCTCTTGATCTGCTTGCTACAGCCGCTCCCACTCTGTGAATTGTCTTCAATAAATCTGTGCTTTCCTTTCCTTGCTCCATTCTCCGGTTGCTTTGTTTTTCCTTGCTTTGTTCTTTTGTCACTTTGTTTCTGCATTTTGTTCAATTCTTTGTTCAACAGGGCAAGAACCTGGACAACGCTATCCAGTAACATATTTATGTATACATAATACATCACAAATAGTGCCATAATGCGCATCCTGTTTTTGAACTGCAATTTACTTAACAGTAACTCAGGAAGAGGGAGGTGGAGGACACAGCAAGTAAGACTGAAAAAGTATAGCCAGGAAGCTAAATAAGAATCTAGAGAATAAGGTCGTGTAAGACAAGAATTGAAAGACTTTTCGGAATGGATAATTTATTGTCAAATGCTGCAGAATTAAGAACTGAAACAAGAACTAAGGCCTATTGACTGGATTTGGCAATTAGACTAGATGTGACCTCTGCTAGAATAGATTCAGTGGCATGGCAGGGTGGGAACCTGATTGCTGTGTTGAGACGCAAAGAGGGGGTGTTAATAATCATGAACTGTTTCTGTGAGAAAGTCCCTTTGAAAAGACAGGGGAAAAACATACTCTTTTCTCCACAGCCTCATCAACATTTGTTATCTTTTGTCTTTTTAATAATAGTCATCCTAAAGGTGTAAGGTGATATTTTATTGTGGTTTAATTTGCATTTCCCTGATGATTAGAGATGTTGAGTACTTTTTCATATGCCTGTTCACCATCTGAACTTCTTCTTTTGATACGTGTTTATTTAAGTACTTTGCCCAATTTTTAATTCAGTTATTTATACTTTTGGTACTGAGTTGTGTAAGTTCTTTATATATATTTGGGTATTAACTTCTTATTAGGTGAATGATTTGCAAATGCTTTTTCCAATTCCATCAGTTGCCTTTTGATTTAGGTGATTGCTTCCTTTGCTGTGCAGAACTTTTTAGTTTCATGTAATACTGGATATCTATTTTTGCTTTTGTTGCCATATCCAAAAACATATTGCCAAGACCACTGTCAAAAAGCTTTTTCCCTATGTTTTCTTCTAGGAGTTTTACAGTTGCATGTTGTGTTTAAGTCTCTAATTCATTATAGGTTGGTTTTTGTATGTGTGTGATAGGGGTTCAATTTAATTCTTTTTTTTTGCATGTGGATAACCAGTTTTCCAAACACCAATTTTTTTTTTCTTAATGAGCTATACCCATTATGTGTTCTTGGCACCCTAGTAGAAGATACATTGACCATAAATGTATGGGCTTATTTCTGGGCTCTCTAGTCTTTTCCACTGATTTAGATGTTTGTTTTTATGACAATACTGTATGGCTTTGATTACTATAGCTTTGTAATATGATTTGAAGTCAAGCAGTGTGATGCTTCCAGCTTTATTCCTTCTTCTTAAAATTGCTTTGACTATTCAGGGTCTTTTGTAGTTCCATGCGAATTTAGAATTGTTTTTTCTATTTCTGTATAAATTGCCATTGGGATTTTGATAAGGATGACATTGAATCTGTAGATTGCATTGGGTAGTGTGAACATTTTAACAATTTTAATTTTTCCAATCCATGAACACGGAACATCTTTCTATTTGTGTCTTTTGAAAAATTTCTTTTGGTAATGTTTTACAATTTTCAGGGTACAGGTCTTTTATTTCTTAATTTCTAACTATTTCCTTGTTGTTATTGTTGCTAATTTAAATGAGCTTGTTTCTTGGTTTTCCTTTTCTAAAGTTTGTTGTTAGTGTATAGAAACACCACTGATTTTTGTATGTTAACTTTGTATCCTGTAATTTTATTGACTTTTTAAGTTAGTTATAATAGTGTTTTGTGTAGAGTCTTTAGGGATTTCCAGGTATATGATCATATCATCTGCAGAAAGAGATGATTTTTATTTTTCCCTTTCAATTTGGATACTTATTTTTTTTTATTATACTTTAGGTTTTAGGGTACATGTGCACAATGTGCAGGTTTGTTACGTATGTATCCATGTGCCATGTTGATTTCCTGCACCCATTAACTCATCATTTAGCATTAGGTATATCTCCTAATGCTGTCCCTCTCCCCTCCCCCAACCCCACAACAGTCCCCGGAGTGTGATGGTCCCCTTCCTGTGTCCATGAGTTCTCATTGTTCAATTCCCACCTATGAGTGAGAACATGCGGTGTTTGGTTTTTTGTCCTTGTGATAGTTTACTGAGAATGATGTTTTCCAGTTTCATCCATGTCCCTACAAAGGACATGAACTCATCATTTTTTATGGCTGTATAGTATTCCATGGTGTATATGTGCCACATTTTCTTAATCCAGTCTATCGTTGTTGGACATTTGGGTTGGTTCCAACTCTTTGCTATTGTGAATAGTGCCTCAATAAACATATGTGTGCATGTGTCTTTATAGCAGCATGATTTATAGTCCTTTGGGTATATACCCAGTAATGGGATGGCTAGGTCAAACGGTATTTCTAGTTCTAGATCCCTGAGGAATCGCCACACTGACTTCCACAATGGTTGAACTAGTTTACAGTCCCACCAACAGTGTGAAAGTGTTCCTATTTCTCCACATCCTCTCCAGCACCTGTTGTTTCCTGATTTTTTAATGATGGCCATTCTAACTGGTGTGAGATGGTATCTCACTGTGGTTTTGATTTGCATTTCTCTGATGGCAAGTGATGATGAGCATTTCTTAATGTGTTTTTAGGCTGCATAAATGTCTTCTTTTGAGAAGTGTCTGTTCATGTCCTTTGCCCACTTTTTGATGGGGTTGTTTGTTTTTTTCTTGTAAATTTGTTTGAGTTCATTGTAGATTCTGGATATTAGCCCTTTGTCAGATGAGTAGGTTGCAAAAATTTTCTCCCATTCTGTAGGTTGCCTGTTCACTCTGATGGTAGTTTCTTTTGCTGTGCAGAAGCTCTTTAGTTTAATTAGATCCCATTTGTCAATTTTGGCTTTTGTTGCCATTGCTTTTGGTGTTTTAGACATGAAGTCCTTGCCCACGCCTATGTCCTGAATGGTATTGCCTAGGTTTTCTTGTAGGATTTTAATGGTTTTAGGTCTAACATTTAAGTCTTTAATCCATCTTGAATTAATTTTTGTATAAGGTCTAAGGAAGGGATCCAGTTTCAGCTTTCTACATATGGCTAGCCAGTTTTCCCAGCACCATTTATTAAATAGGGAATCCTTTCCCCATTTCTTGTTTTTGTCAGGTTTGTCAAAGATCAGATAGTTGTAGATATGCAGCATCATTTCTGAGGGCTCTGTTCTGTTCCATTGATCTATGTCTCTGTTGTGGTAACAGTACCATGCTGTTTTGGTTACTGTAGCCTTGTAGTATAGTTTGAAGTCAGGTAGCATGATACCTCCAGCTTTGTTCTTTTGGCTTAGGATTGACTTGGCCATGTGGGCTCTTTTTTGGTTCCATATGAACTTTAAAGTAGTTTTTTCCAATTCTGTGAAGAAAGTCATTGGTAGCTTGATGGGGATGGCATTGAATCTATAAATTACCTTGGGCAGTATGGCCATTTTCACGATATTGATTCTTCCTACCCATGAGCATGGAATGTTCTTCCATTTGTATCCTCTTTTATTTCATTGAGCAGTGGTTTGTAGTTCTCCTTGAAGAGGTCCTTCACATCCCTTGTAAGTTGGATTCCTAGGTATTTTATTCTCTTTGAAGCAATTGTGCATGGGAGTTCACTCATGATTTGGCTCTCTGTTTGTCTGTGATTGGTGTACAAGAATGCTTGTGATTTTTGTACATTGATTTTGTATCCTGAGACTTTGCTGAAGTTGCTAATCAGCTTAAGGAGATTTTGGGCTGAGACAATGGGGTTTTCTAGATATACAATCATATCATCTGCAAACAGGGACAATTTGACTTCCTCTTTTCCTAATTGAATACCCTTTATTTCCTTCTCCTGCCTGATTGCTCTGGCCAGAACTTCCAGCACTATGTTGAATAGGAGCGGTGAGAGAGGGCATCCCTTTCTTGTGCCAGTTTTCAGAGGGAATGCTTCCAGTTTTTGCCCATTCAGTATGATATTGGCTGTGGGTTTGTCATAGATAGCTCTTATTATTTTGAGATATGTCCCATCAATACCTAATTTATTGAGAGTTTTTAGCATGAAGGGTTGTTGAATTTTGTCAAAGGCCTTTTCTGCATCTATTGAGATAATCATGTGGTTTTTGTCTTGGGTTCTGTTTATATGCTGGATTACATTTATTGATTTGCGTATGTTGAACCAGCCTTGCATCCCAGGGATGAAGCCCACTTGATTATGGTGGATAAGCTTTTTGATGTGCTGCTGGATTCGGTTTGCCAGTATTTTATTGAGGATTTTTGCATCAATGTTCATCAAGGATATTGGTCTGAAATTCTCTTTTTTTGTTGTATCTCTGCCAGGCTTTGGTATCAGGACAATGCTGGCTTCATAAAATGTGTTAGGGAGGATTCCCTCTTTTTCTATCAATTGGAATAGTTTCAGAAGGAATGGTACCAGTTCCTCCTGTACCTCTGGTAGAATTCAGCTGTGAATCCATCAGGTCCTGGACTCTTTTTGGTTGGTAAGCTATTGATTATTGCTACAATTTCAGAACCTGTTATTGGTCTATTGAGAGATTCAACTTCTTCCTGGTTTAGTCTTGGGAGGGTGTATGTGTCAAGGAATTTATCCATTTCTTCTAGATTTTCTAGTTTATTTGCATAGAGGTGTTTGTAGTATTCTCTGATGGTAGATTGTATTTCTGTGGGATCGGTAGTGATATCCCCTTTTTCATTTTTTATTGCCTCTATTTGATTCTTCTCTCTTTTCTTCTTTATTAGTCTTGCTAGTGGTCTATCAATTTTGTTGATCTTTTCAAAAAACCAGCTCCTGGATTCATTAATTTTTTGAAGGGTTTTTTGTGTCTCTATTTCCTTCAGTTCTGCTCTGATTTTAGTTATTTCTAGCCTTCTGCTAGCTTTTGAATGTGTTTGCTCTTGCTTTTCTAGTTCTTCTAATTGTGATGTTAGGGTGTCAATTTTGTATCTTTCCTGCTTTCTCTTGTGGGCATTTAGTGCTATAAATTTCCCTCTACACACTGCTTTGAACGTGTCCCAGAGATTCTGGTATGTTGTGTCTTTGTTCTCATTGGTTTCAAAGAACATCTTTATTTCTGCCTTCATTTCATTATGTACCCAATAGTCATTCAGGAGCAGGTTGTTCAGTTTCCATGTAGTTGAGTGGTTTTGAGTGAGTTTCTTAATCCTGAGTTCTAGTTTGATTGCACTGTGGTCTGAGAGACAGTTTGTTATAATTTCTGTTCTTTTACATTTGCTGAGGAGAGCTTTACTTCCAACTATGTGGTCAATTTTGGAATAGGTGTGGTGTGGTGCTGAAAAAAATGTATATTCTGTTGATTTGGGGTGGAGAGTTCTGTAGATGTCTATTAGGTTCACTTTGTGTAGAGCTGAGTTCAATTCCTGGATATCCTTGTTAACTTTCTGTCTCATTGATCTGTCTAATGTTGACAGTGGGGTGTTAAAATCTCCCATTATTATTGTGTGGGAGTTTAAGTCCCTTTGTAGGTCACTGAGGACTTGCTTTATGAATCTGGGTGCTCCTGTGTTGGGTGCATATATATTTAGGATAGTTAGCTCTTCTTGTTGAATTGATCCCTTTACCATTATGTAATGGCCTTCTTTGTCTCTTTTGATCTTTGTTGGTTTAAAGTCTATTTTATCAGAGACTAGGATTGCAACCCCTGCCTTTTTTTGTTTTCCATTTCCTTGATAGATCTTCCTCCATCCCTTTATTTTGAGTCTATATGTGTCTCTGCATGTGAGATGGGTTTCCTGAATACAGCACACTGATGGGTCCTGACTCCTTATCCAGTTTGCCAGTCTGTATCTTTTAATTGGAGCATTTAGCCCATTTACATTTAAGGTTAATATTGTTATGTGTGAATTTGATCCTGTCATTATGATGTTAGCTGGTTATTTTGCTCGTTAGTTGATGCAGTTTCTTCCTAGCCTCGATGGTCTTTACAATTTGGCATGTTTTTGCAGTGGCTGGTACCGGTTGTTCCTTTCCATGTTTAGTGCTTCCTTCAGGAGCTCTTTTAGGGCAGGCCTGGTGGTGACAAAATCACCCAGCATTTGCTTGTCTGTAAAGTATTTTATTTCTCCTTCACTTATGAAGCTAAGTTTGGCTGAATATGAAATTCTGGGTTGAAAATTCTTTTCTTTAAGAATGTTGAATATCGGCCCCCACTCTCTTCTGGCTTGTAGAGTTTCTGCTGAGAGATCAGCTGTTAGTCTGATGGGCTTCCCTTTGTGGGTAACCCGACCTTTCTCTCTGGCCGCCCTTAACATTTTTTCCTTCATTTCAACTTTGGTGAATCTGACAATTATGTGTCTTGGCGTTGCTCTTCTCGAGGAGTATCTTTGTGGCGTTCTCTGTATTTCCTGAATCTGAATGTTGGCCTGCCTTGCTAGATTGGGGAAGTTCTCCTGGATAATATCTTGCAGAGTGTTTTCCAACTTGGTTCCATTCTCCCCGTCATTTTCAGGTACACCAATCAGATGTAGGTTTGGTCTTTTCACATAGTCCCAAATTTCTTGGAGACTTTGTTCATTTCTTTTTATTCTTTTTTCTCTAAACTTCCCTTCTCGCTTCATTTCATTCATTTCATCTTCCATCAGCAATACCCTTTCTTCCAGTTGATCGCATCTGCTACTGAGGCTTCTGCAATCTTCACGTAGTTCTCGAAACTTGGCTTTCTGCTTCATCAGCTCCTTTAAGCCCTTCTCTCCATTGGTTATTCTAGTTATCCATTCTTCTAATTTTTTTTCAAAGTTTTTAACTTCTTTGCTATTGTTTTGAATTTCCTCCCGTAGCTCAGAGTAGTTTGATCGTCTGAAGCCTTCTTCTCTCAACTCGTCAAAGTCATCCTCCATCCAGCTTTGTTCCGTTGCTGGTGAGGAACTGCGTTCCTTTGGAGGAGGAGAGGTGCTCTGCTTTTTAGAGTTTCCAGTTTTTCTTCTCTGTTTTTTCCTCATCTTTGTGGTTTTATCTACTTTTGGTCTTTGATGATGGTGATGTACAGATGGGTTTTTGGTGTGGATGTCCTTTCTGTTTGTTAGTTTTCCTTCTACCAGACAGGACCCTCAGCTGCAGGTCTGTTGGAGTTTACTAGAGGTCCACTCCAGACCCTGTTTGGCTGGGTGTCAGCAGCGGTGGCTGCAGAACAGAGGATTCTCGTGAGACCACAAATTCAGCTGTCTGATAGTTCCTCTGGAAGTTTTGTCTCAGAGGAGTACCCGGCCGAGTGAGGTGTCAGTCTGTCCCTACTGGGGGGGTGCCTCCCAGTTATGCTGCTCATGGGTGAGGGACCCACTTTAGGAGGCAGTCTGTCCGTTCTCAGATCTCCAGCTGTGTGCTGGGAGAACCACTACTCTCTTCAAAGCTGTCAGTCAGACAGGGACATTTAAGTCTGTGGAGGTTCCTGCTGACTTTTTGTTTGTCTGTGCCCTGCCCCCAGAGGTGGAGCCTACAGAGGCAGGCAGGCCTCCTTGAGCTGTGGTGGGCTCCACCCAGTTGGAGCTTCCTGGCTGCTTTGTTTACCTAAGCAAGCCTGGGCAATGGCGGGCACCCCTCCCCCAGCCTCGCTGCCGCCTTGCAGCTTGATCTCAGACTGCTGTGCTAGCAATCAGCAAGACCCCGTGGGCATAGGACCCTCCGAGCCAGGTGTGGGACACAATCTCCTAGTGTGCCGTTTTCCAGGCCCGTTGGAAAAGCGCAGTATTAGGGTGGGACTGACCTGATATTCCAGGTGCCGTCTGTTACCCCTTTCTTTGACTAGGAAAGGGAACTCCCTGACCCCTTGCGCTTCCCGAGTGAGGCAATGCCTCGCCCTGCTTCGGCTCGCGCACAGTGTGCTTCACCGACTGTCCTGCACCCACTGTTTGGCACTCCCTAGTGAGATGAAACCGGTACCTCAAACAGAAATGCAGAAATCACCCATCTTCTGTGTCACTCAGGCTGGGAGCTGTAGACCGGAGCTGTTCCTATTCGGCCATCTTGGCTCCTGGGAAAAACTCTTGAGCAGACTCAGGTTTCTTTAGTCCTGGACCAGTGTTTATGCTTGAACCCCTCCAGGAGTGGTTCTTAACCTGCTGTGGGTTTCAGAATCCCCTGCAGGGCTTGCTAAACACAAACAAATTGCTGACTCTGCCTCCAGAGCTTCTGAATCAGTAAATCTGGGGTAGGGGCCTAGAACTTGCTTTACTCACCTGTTCCCTGGTGTTCATGATGCTGCCTGTCAGGGGACACACTTTGAGAACTACTGATCTAAAACTTTGCTCTAGCATCCTTAAACATTTGGCAGGTAATCAATCCCTTATCTGCACTACTGAAATCCAAAAAGCTGTGGAAACTGAACTTTTTTCACTGAAGGTTGGCACAAACTCATTTGGCTGCAAAGCCTGACCTGAACTGAGGTGAGACTATTTATAGTCTTTATCCCTTGGTGTGGCAGTTCCTACAGTTTGCTGCAGAAATGTTAATGTGTTGTGTTATAGGGGGTTCCCCAGACCTTTCTGAGGGGGGTGTGTTTTATAACAGACACACTGTAATTCCTTACAGAATCTGAAAAACCCTGAGATCTAAAACATATCTAATGCCAAAGACTTCAGATAAGGGGCTGCAAATTTGTGCTAACCTAGCCAAAAGGAAAAGTTCTTTGCTTTTGATGCTGCAAAAACACCTCACCATTTTTAGATAGCCACCAAAGTGTACACATTTGAACTTGATATATGCCTCTTGAGACATCTTTTTGGAAGGTTTTTCTAAAGCTTTTGTCCTTTAGCTGCAGAAATGACGCTTCATGCTGAACTGCAAGAAAAAGCATTGAGCCATCCTTCCCAGTGAGCTGGGCAAATCCCAAGGACACAGTGATCTGAAAGGAGTGTTTCCTGATGCTTACACTTAGTAGGCATGCCATCAACAACAACATTCACACCCTTAACCACACTCTCTCTAAAGGTTGGATTCTCTACCTGGGAAGGAGTTTTCATTAAGGCTGCAGAGTCGGGTAACGAGGAACAGAGAAGAGAGCTTAGTATTTTTATTTAATAATAAATCAGGCTTAAATCATGAGATGATTGTTCAAATCCCCCAAACATCATTTCATTTAAATGAGAATGCTTTTTAGAGCTATTGCAAAACCATCAAAAGCATATTCATCAGGAAACACTAACATATTGTAACTGGATTACATGAAATTGCCTGGGCTAAAATGAGTTACAGAGAAAATATATTTTAAAAACCTTCCCAATTCATTTAACTGGAGCATATAATTTTGTGTTCTATTCCTAGGATTGTTGACGTTCATTGCCACTGAGCTGATGTGGCTGTGTTCCTTAGCCGTGCTTTCAAAACCCTCTCTCTCCTGGGTGATGCAGGAGAGACCCAGAGCAGTTAATCATTTTCAGAGATTGGCATCTCATGTCCACAGAGTGACTTGCCTGGAAGTAGCCTTTCCTCCCCAGCAGCAAAGAGGCTCTTTGTTTCTTACATTGCAGGGCCCAGCAGGTTTGATGTACCCACATAACTGGCAAATTACCTTCACCTTCTAGGAGACCCAATTCTCACAGTTTTGTAATTCTTACTCACCTGCCTCCTATTTTATAGATCCATAGACACTCCTCAACTAGAGCCAGAACTAATTTGATTGATGAGTCGTATCAAACTTAAAAAGCTTCTTGTGCCCTCATTTGGCTACAGTACTCTGGGAGTCCTATTTTGCACAATAGGCCACTATTCCTATTAAAGTGATTTGATTCAATGTGCATGTTAGGTTCAGAACCCTCTAGATTGACCAAAAGTATAATCTATTCAGTTTTCCAAAAAGAGTAACTCTATAGTCCATCAATATCGCAAGCCAATTAGTTTGCCAAATATCTCCTCAAACTTTGTGCCAACATTGTTCTAAAGAAACTTCTGTTCTGGGTTTAGTGTCTTTAATGAGAAGCAAGAAGGTCACAGATACTCTAGAGTATCTGTTTAACAGGGCTGCTACAGCAGCATCAGTTTGCATACTCCATAACCCTAGGAGCAGCCTGCTCCATGTGACTAACTCCCCTGAGGCTTGTGCAGTGTACAACCTGCACAACTGAATATGGCAGCTCTTTTTTAATGTCTCACATATTGTAAATAAATATTCCAAGAATACAGGATTTGTTGGACCATCATCACCTTCAAACTTCCCAAGATGTATGGGATTTACATAAATCCAGCCTATTAATACTCAGGTAAATCCTGAATTTCTCTCTGGACAGGATCACTATACCAGAAGACCAGACCTCAAGCTCACACAGTAGAATGATGAGACTAATAGCACCTACCATCTTTTGAGTGATTTAGACATTGGACCAGGTATTCATTAGCTTTGCTAAGCAGTCTCTAGCTCAAGTTGAGTAACATTTTACTCAAATTACTCAAACTGAGTAATGTTTTCTAAGCTGTCTTTCATCACATTCTATTTTCTTTCTCGTATTTATCCACTCATAGGAAGCCATTTATAAATGACAAGCCTTGACTATTTACCAACAAATCATGAGATCCATGGCATCTGTGAGGCAAGTCTCAGCCTCCCTGAACTGGCACCATGATTAGCAAATGAATGGCCATCAGCTTAGTTGCAAGAAATTAGCCAATCAATCAGCAAATATTTAGTTAGTGCCTACTATGTACAGCTGTTATGACAGGGCTTGTGGATACAGGTAATTATAGAAGTAGCTGACATTTTTTGGGTGCTCATGCATTATATTTGTAGTGACCTTTTAATCCTACAACAAGTTTATTAGGTCACTGTCATTATATCTATTATGTAGAAAATTGTGGTATGGAGTGGATATCATAACCCAAGGTGATATAATTAACAAGTGTTTACATGTGGGTTTGAACTCAGGTCTTTCTGACTCCAAATTTCATGCTCTGAACTAGTACCCCTCCCTTTCTTTCCTCCCTGACCTCCTGAACTTGTCAAAATTTAGCCTCCATCTTTATAACTTGTACCAGAGAGGACTGATACAATTTTAAATAAAGTGGATGCAAATGCTTCATAACAAGCAGGAAGTAAGGTTCTCATTTATGCCACCTAAATAGTATTGATAGTGCAAATTGGGAGTGACCTCAAGAGGCAATCTCTTGCGTTAGCCAGTGTCTGCCAGAAAAAGACAGCTACACGCTTGGCTTTGAGGGTCTTCTTCAATTGGTTAATGATAAATAACGCTGTACACCAAGTCTCTTTAGTTTTTTACTTGGGGCTACGTTTCACAGATGACTCACCCTGGTAGTTCCACTGGGAATTACGTGACTCCTGTTTAGTCACGTAAGAAAGTGCCATGGAAGTTTCCCTGCTGCCAGGATGGGCACTGCCCACACCCGTTTTCCAAGGTAAAGTAGTTTCCACTAGGCTCTTTGGAGGAGGACTCTAAGGTCTGAATTACATTCTTGAACCAGGGCTTGAAGCCCATCCAGGCTTCCTCTTGAGCACACCAGTGACTTTAGGAGTAGGTTACCCTGAGCACCCAGCTGGGGGAGACTATGTTTTGCCCCCACCCACTTTCCGAAGAGAATGTCCATTCCACACCCCCCGACCCCGGCATAACCATGAGTATATCCTAAGTTCTGTTTTTGTTTCAAGTTAGGGCTCCAGAAGGCAACATTTAAGTGCCTTTTTTTCCTCATGAAATTGCTTTTGGCATTTTCCAACTTATTCTGAGATAAAGCCGCCTAAAAGTTACATCTCTTTTTTGGCCAGTATAAACAGCCATGGAGGGCAGTGTTTAATCTGTCACCAAATGCCCTGTCTACATTTCCACATCAGCACCTGCTTTTAAAACTTAATGCAGCTGTGGGGGAGGGGGTGCGGAGGTGGGGGAAGCGAAAACTGAAACAAAACTTTGCCTCTGTTGCAGATGTAGCCCACTTCCTCCTTTCTAATAAACAAGACCTGGTCATTGTCCTCTTTCCCTTTTTGCTCTGAGTGGAGGCCCAGAGCCTACTGTGTTTTCTGTGTTTTTTTTTTTTTTTTTTTTTTTTTTTGAGATGGAGTCTCACTCTGTCCTGTCACCCAGGCTGGAGTGCGGCTGCAGTGGCGTGATCTCCTTGGCTGACTGCAACCTCCACTTCCCAGGTTCAAACTATTCTTCTGCCTCAGCCTCCCGAGTAGCTGGGACTGTAGGTGCACACCACCATGCCTGACTAATTTTTGTATTTTTAGTAGAGATGGGGTTTTACCATATTGACCAGGCTGGTCTCGAACTCCTGACATCATGATCCACTTGCCTCGGCCTCCCAAAGTGCTGGGATTACAGGCGTGAGCCACAGAGCCCACTCTTAATGATGGCATCAGTTGTTGTGGTCAGCTCGCCCCAACTTTTATGGTTTTAGTTCTTTAATTTGATTTCGTTATCAATACTCTAGGTTTTGCAAAAAGGCAAGGGATAGATTTTCATTATTAAATAAATACTTACTGAGGATTGTGTGCCAGGCATTACATAGCAGAAGTGGGGGAGGGCTGTGATATTCTTGTGGAGTTGAGTTAGACACAGGATCACAGCAAATCATGATCTGGTGAGCTCATAAATAATAACCATCAGAGCTGACTGCATTGTGTACCTTGTTGGGGATATAACCAACAAGAAAGGAAGGAGCAGGGAATCGCCTCTGAGAGGAATTGATACCTATTCCAGGGAGCATGGTGTTTGAGTTGGACATTGAAGAATGGAAAGGAACTCAGAGATGCATTGAAAAGAAAGATGTCAGAGGAAGCATGTATAGCGTCATAGAACAGAGATTGGCAAACTATGGCCCATTGTGTGTGGTCTAGGAGCTAAGATTGGTTTTCATATTTTTAAGTGATTGGGAAAAAATCAGAAGAAGAAGTACATTTAATAACATATGAAAATTCTATGAAATTCAGATTTCTGTTTCTATAAATAAAGCTTTATTGGAACAGAGCCACACTCATTCTTTTATATATTGTCCATGGTTGCTTCTGCACTGCCATGACAAAGTTGAATCATTTGACAGAGACGGTATGGCCTACAAAGCCTAAAATATTTACTCCCTGGCTCTTTATGGCAAAAGTTTGCTGATCCCTGACATAGAAGCATAAATATGGAGGATTGTTTTCCTGGAACGACAAATTGGCTGATGCAGTTACTGTGTGGGGCAGAGAAAAATGTCAGAAAGATAAACTAGGGCCACATTCAAGAAGGTTTTGAAAAGCTTGTTGATCTTTTGGACTTTAGTTTAAAATAAGAGTTGCCACTGAAGAATTCTGAACAGGGGAAGGATGTGATCACGGGGAATACCATGATCATATCTGTGTCTGGGAGGAGAACTCTAAATGCTGCAAGAGGGTAGGATTTGAAGAGGAGGCCAAGCATAAGTGATAAATGTGGGGAGAATATTTCTCAACTAGCTTTATTTTGCAAGTAACCATTTGGGAATCTTTATGGAACCTCATGAATTGAACTTCACACTGTGAGTTGCCCAGGATGGTGGTTCACACCTGTAATCCCAGCACTTTGGGAGGCCAAGGCAGGCAGATCACTTGAGGTGAGGAGTTCAAGATCCCCCTGGCCAACATGGTGAAACCCCGTCTCTACTAAAAATACAGAAATTAGCCAGGCATGCTGGTAGCTTCTGGGTTGCTGGCTGTAAAGCCAGCTACTGGGAAGACTGAGGTAGGAGAATTGCTTGAACCCGGGAGGCAGAGGTTGCAGTGAGCCGAGATTATGTCACTGCACTCCAGCTTGGGCGATGGAGCAAGACACCATCTCAAAAACAATAAATATATAAACAAATAAATAAATAATTAGCTGTGAGTTAACAGAAGTGGATTTTTTTTTTTCTTTTGCCAGCAAAGGTGTTTTCTTTTATCTTTCTGTAACTGAGCTATTTCAAAAACATGCATTTCATTTCTATGGCTTCCAAATTGTATGCTTACAAATATGGTTTGATAAGGAAAATCCTGGACTATGTAGAGCAAACAGAGGCAGGCTTGATGAATTTATGTTTAAAATAGGCTGAAATTTTCAGATTGGTTTTGTTTATTTTCACTGTCAAATTTTAGGCCTCTTTACAGCATTACACCCATGGAATCTAGAAATCACTTTTTATCAAATTTTAGATCCATAGGGCTGCAAATGGTTAAGGGTTGCCATCTATCAGCCTCATATTTTAACCATTCACTTGTACAAAAAATATCAAGCATCAAGCATCACAGTGGCAATATAATTATATTACGTTCTGTGGAAGAGAATTCTAAGGAAATATAAAAAAAATGATTTTCTGTTTGAGAGCTGGAGCAACATGTATGAAATGTTAAAATAATAGTATAAAATAAAAGATGATTGTGCATCATGGAAATTCAGAGAAAGGAGCAATTAGGGAGGCCTGAGATGGATTCTAGGAAGACTGAAGGATTTGTTTAGCATGAAAAGCCAGGAGAAAGTATTCTGGTAGGAGGTATTGCATGTGAAAAATAAAAGGAGTTTTGATATAATAGGTACTGGGTGAACTGCAGAAGATTTTGGAGTATTCACATAACCAATGATTTAGTAAATGTGTTCTGTGGACTAAGCACTGTGCTATACCATGGAGAAATCAAGATGAGTAAGACATTGTCCCTACCTTCATGGAGTGGGACTGTAAAGCCTTCAAGGGGAAACAAGCAATTAAGTAATTACAATTTACATTAAATTCTATAATTCAGGCAGCCTCAAAGTGCTGTGTTGACATGGTAGAAGTAGAATCTTAGGGATGTTGTGATGACATCTGTTGGCTAGACCATTAGGGGATAGATTATTCCTGTCAAGACTTCCCTGGAAGCATCCAAGACTGCCCTGGGGTTGGTTCTAAGGGGAAGGGAGTGGGAGATAGGAATGGGGTGGTGGAGAAAGAGAGAGACAGAGACAGAGACTGATTCAGCTTCTCATACATCAAAAGTCTCAGTCAAAAAGTTCTTCCTGAAGACTCTGTTATGTTTGCTATCGTCCCTAGGTACCTATCTCCCTTGTTTGTATCTTACCAGATAAGTAACACATCACCATCTTCACTGATTACTTATTTAAAAATAAGGAAAAAATGTGGGAACAAAGTAGTGATACATTTTCCCCTGCTTAAGGACTTGTTAATTTTTACTTTATGAAAAATAGTCTGGGCATGGTGACTCACATCTGTAATTCCAACACTTTAGGAGGCCTAGGTGGGCGGATCACTTGCGCCCAGGAGTTTGAGACCAGCCTGGCCAACATAATAAAACCCTAAAAATACAAAAAGTTAGCTGGGTGTGGTAGTGCATGCCTGTAATCTCAGCTACTCGGGAGGCTGAGGCATGAGAATCACTGGAACCTGGGAGGTGGTGGTTGCAGTGAGCCAAGATTGCGCCACTGCACTCCAGCCTGGGCAACAGAGCGAGGCTCTGTCTCAAAAAATAAAAATAAATAAAAACAAAATACTAACCTAATAAAAGAAGGAGATTCTCAGATTTATGTTTCTTGACCCTGTAGCATTAGTTTAACTGCCAGCAACTGAACTTACAATAAAACAACAAAAATTAATTAATAGTAATTTCTTAGAAACCCAAAGAAAGCAATCTTCATTAAAAAACACTAAATTGTCTGGCTCCCTCACTGTAGCTTACTGCTAGGATGTGTTGGTAACTCTGATAACATACAGAGGAAATACTGGTCTAACAGTAAGATGCTGGTCCCAGCTCCTGTATTCACTACGAATGTCGTTTGAGACAAGGAATTTCCTTTGTCTGAGACTCATTTTCCTTTGACTTCATGAACTCTAATTCTCCTTCCAGATCTGAAATACCATTTGGTTATTATTTTCCTGTAACATATTCTTGGGGAGAATATTATTTTCCTTATTTTACAACCCAGACTTCTGATAGTTAAATGGGAAGTTGTTTTCTTGGCTGGAAAATGAGCAGGGTTAAGTCTGGGGCAGGTTTTGCTCCAGGACTCCTCTTATAGGTGTGACTAGACCAAATCCTTTGCATCATTTTTCAGATGTGAAGATCCAAAAATAATTGACAAGGGCACTTTCTGGACTATCATATCTCAAATAATTCTGAGCACTTAGCAATTTATATAATGTGTGTCACCTAGAGATATTGCCTAGGAAAAGGAATCCTTTAGAATTTCTGACTTTGCAGTAGAGGACCAATTGGAGAAGAAGAGGAGTCCCTGAGCTGGTCTTGGTTTATGTCCACAACTCTTAGTTTGGGGACTGTGACAGCCCATGGTTAAGAGCACAAGCTGCCAAGCGACATGCTTGTGTTTACAGATAATCTTGGGCAACATGCTTCCACCTCTAAGCTTTAATTTTCTTGTCTATAAATTGGAGAAATAATACCTAGCTCATAGAATTATTGCAATGCTTAAATTAAATAATAGAATGCATTTCAATGCGTAACACAGAACCTAGTACAAATGAAGTGCTCAATAAAAAATAGTTGCTTCTGCTGTTGTGACAGTGCTGGGAAATACGATTGTTGCTGTCATGTACTAGTCATCAGCCTTTTGTCTTTTCCATGGTTAATAAACACCATGAGCATGCCATCTGGAACCTTTGGTTATATTCTATGTAGTTCCTTTAAATTAATTTTGAATTAGAGTCAAAAGGGGTCTCTATCCAACCCTGGTTCTGGGCCATGCATATGATGGTTCAGCCCATTTGGTTTCTGTTCAACACATATTTAAAAACATGTTTATTGAACATCTGTGCTCTGTTCCCCATTTATGAAATTCAAATGATCAACAAGAGATCTCCATGTCAGACTAAAATGTTATTTGTACAAGAACTGTGGTTATAAAAAGAGGAACAACTTTAAACATGGCAACTGTACTGGGCATTGTTGGTTGCCCACCCTTCGATCTCCTTTCTTCCTAAGAAAGCCTCATTTTTGTAGGTGTATCCACTTTCCCATATTCAATTCATTGACCCATGAAAGCTGACTCCACCTTGATCTCGATCTAGGTCTGATTAGTGGAACAGTAATCCTCTCTCTTGTCAGTGATTGGCTGACTATGGGCATCTAGGCTTCAAGTCCTGTAAACAAAACAGTCTACATGTTCAAACCAGTTTTAGTAGAGTTTTCTGTTATTTGAAGCCAAAACTATCCTGACACCCTCACTTAGCATGAATCAATTCTGTTTATAAATGTAATAGAGTTTTTCACTCCACTTTCTTATTCCTCTACAAGTTGCTCATGATGTTGGGTGGTAAATGGCTATAAGTAGAGCTGGCCTAGAGATACCATGAGATATCATGGCGGAAGCCTGACCCAGAGGTACAGGCATGGCCAGCAGGCCTGTGCTCATGCTTCCCAAGTGTCACATGAAAAATATTAAGGGATGTGACTTAAAATCTTATGTAATTTAGGACAAAAAGATTTAAAAAATGATATCTTTTTTAGTGGGAATTCTGCCTCTCTCTACCCCTCTACTCACCGTTGAGGAGGTAAAGTGACATCTGATTGGTAAATTTGGGGGGAAAGGCCGGTCTCAACTTGCACATGTTCCTTTATATCTTTAGTTATAATTAATCCCTAGCCTTTAAGTCATAGGTCCTTTGAGAAGGTGATGAAAGCTATGGGCCCTCTCCCTCGAAAAATGTACATACATACTATACAGTGTATGCACTGTCCCCTTCTACTCCCCAAATCTACCCACATAATTTATAGATCCACATATCTCAGGTTAAAAGCTCTGAGTTAAATCCCCAGAAGCTAGCTCACTAAATAGTGTAAATTGAAGAAGAAGGAAGCCTGCACAGGACAGGAATGTGATGCTGAAGGTGACTTCTAGTGGTGCCCTGGGGAAGGACATCCAATGAGGAGTGTACACTGTGCAATGGGTCTGAGGATACCACAAAGGTGAAAGGTCAGGACATCTATTAGTCAGGATTCCAGCAGGGAATGAAACCCCTCAGGTCTAAACAAAGAGGCTTCAATGAAGAGATCACACACTGAAATGCAGGCAGGGTTAAGACAGCAAACCAGAGTAGAGTGTCAGCGCATCTAGAGACTGGCAACAGTGGAAAGGTATAACTGCCTGTAGGGCCGAAGGAGGAAGGAGAACAAATAGTGTCACTAGGCCTAGTAAGAGTTTGGATGTCTACTGGGAGGAAGCAGAAGTCACACAGAAATGCAAAACTACCTCCAACTCTTTCTTTCCCTGTCTACTGATCTTGTGCTAGTGACTCCCATTTGCTGAATTTAACTGGAAGTCAAGAATACATGGGAGCTGGGGTCAGGGAGGGAGGTGCATTCCATAGGGGCAGCTTCCTGAGACACAGAGCAAGACACAGAAGGGTAGAGAATGAATATAGGATGCAAGCGGAGAATAACCAGAACAGGGGATCAGGCAAAACTGAAGAAATGAACAAGGGAAGGAGTCTGAATGATGCACATAGGTGTTAAGGAGGCCTGGCAGGGGCTTAGTCAAGGGTACAGATGACTTAGATGTGTATTCAGGACCAAGTCCAGAAGAAGAGTGATTTGAATGTGGAAGAATGAAGACCTAACTGGGCAGGGAATTCAGACCAGAACTCACCAGAGAGGAGTTCTCTAAACTTCTGAGCAGCCAGGTAGAAACCAAGACCCGGGTGGTCAGTTAACAGCTGTTAACCACAGACCTGAGATAACCTGCCCCCTGTGCAGTTAGACTGTTTTCCTATGGAAGGGCCAAGCAGAGCCAAAGCAGTGTCCTCCAAGTCCTCCTGATTGCTTGCTATGAGGCTGTGGGACACCCTACCCTCTAAGGATTCTAAGTGTTGGTCCTTCTTTTTGGTTTGGAAAGATGGCAGACTGGAAGAAGCAAAAGGAAAGGCCATTGAAAAAGTGATTAGCTGCTCTTGTCATTAGGAAATAAAAGATTCATAGTTTTGTTTTCCAATTTTAGTCTGTAAAGCATGAATGATTTAAAACTATGTCTAAGAGCTGGGTCTCATTTCAGCGACTTAATCACTTTTCTGATTCATTGCTGCCATTAGAAGCATGTCTTCTCTAAGCCTTAAATATATAAGTGAAATTGCAATTGCAGATGTTGCAAACTAGTACAGTCATGTGCTCCATAATGACATTTTAGTCATTGATGGACCACATGTATGATGGTGGTCCCATAAGATTATAATGGAACTGAAAAATTTCTGTTACCTAGTGATGTGGTAGCCATCCTAACACTATAATGCAAGGTATTACTCATGTTTGTGGTGATGCTAGTATAAACAAACATATTACACTACCAGTCATATAAAAGTCTAGCACATACAATTATGTACAGTACGTAATACTTGATAATGCTAATAAATGACTATGTTACCAGTTTACTATAGTATACTTTATTGTTGCTTTGGAGTGCACTCTTATTACTTATTTTTTTTAAAAAGGTTAACGGTAAAACAGCCTCAGTCAGGTCCTTCAGGAGGTATTCCAGAAGGCATTGTCATTATAGGAGATGACAGGGCCATGTCTCTTACTGCCCCTGAAGACTTTCCAGTGGGACAAGATGTGGAGGTAGAAGACAGTGATATTGATGATTCTGACACTGTGAGACCTAGGCTAATGTGTGTTTGTGTCTTAGTTTTTAACTAAAAATTTAAATAGTAAAAAAAAAAAAAAATTAAAAAAACATAAAAAACATAGAATAAGGGTATAAAGAAAATACTTTTGTACAGTTTTATAATGTGTGTTCTAAGCTAAGAGTTATTACAGAAGAGTTAAAAACTATTTAAAATTTTTAAAGTTTATAACATCAAAAAGTTACAGTAAGTGAAGGTTAATCTGGTATTGAAGGAAAAATATTTTAAAATACATTTAGTGTAGCCTACATG
Source organism: Symphalangus syndactylus (assembly GCF_028878055.3). Taxonomy (NCBI): domain Eukaryota; kingdom Metazoa; phylum Chordata; class Mammalia; order Primates; family Hylobatidae; genus Symphalangus; species Symphalangus syndactylus. Next base: position 20,190,982 of record NC_072445.2, on the reverse strand, counting down.
TACAGTACTTATAAAGTCTGCTTTATAAAGAGAATGTTCTAGGCCTTCACATTCACTCGCCACTCACTCCCTGACTCGTACAGGGCAACCCCAGCCCTACAAGCTCCATTCCTGTAAGTGTTCTCTACAGGTGCACCACTTTTTATTTTTTATGCTGTATTTTTAGTGTACCTTTTCTATGTGTAGATATGTTTACATACAAAAATGTGTATTATTGTGTTATAATTGCCTACAGTATTCAGTACAGTAACATGCCACACAGGTTTGTAGCTTAGAGCAATAGGCTATACCATATAGCTTAGACATGTAGTAGGCTATATCATCTAGGTTTGTGTAAGTACACTCTATGATGCTCATACGATAACAAAATTCCCTATTTCTCAGGACATACCCTGTCATTAAGCAATGCATGACTGTATGCTTAATGCTGGTGGGGAAAGGGGTGTGTGTTTTTTGTTTGAGCAGAGCTATCGTATGGAGCTTGAAAGCTCAGCATCCAAAGTCAAGTTGCCCAGGCATATGATACCAGAAAGGTGGTAGAGTGCAACAGTAAAGCACACGGAGCTATCATCATTGTAACATTTTAAAACTGAAACACAATAGGCACTTTGCAGACAAGTATGTCTAAGAAGTAAACTCTGGCCGACTGCCTGTTTTTGTACATAAAGCTTGATTGGAACATGGAATCACCAATTCATTTACATGTTGTTTATGTCTGCCTTCACCCTATAAAGGCAAAGTTGAGTAGTTGCCATAGAGACAATATGCTCCACAAAGCCCAAAATAGTTACTATCTGGCCCTTCACAGAAAATGCCTGCCAACTTTGGCTCTAGACTGGAAGCTAAACAGCTCCTAAATGATATAGCTGGCCATTATATATAATTTAGAGCAGAGAGTAGAGACAAGTTTGTTGGAGCCAGTTGAATTGAAGAGGAATTAGGAGAATGCAAGCAACAGTACAATTTTTTAAAATTATAGTTTCCCTCGTGTATTTCAAAATGCTATAATTAATTGCCATCTATGTAAACAAAAATGGGAAATTAAACATAGTGTTTAAAGAAAAGTAGAAAAGTAAAACATCAGCATATGTGTAATTTATTTTCCTAATCTTGTAATCTGAGATTACATGTGCTTCAAAGATAAGAAAAATTAAATTGGAAAGAAAAATCCCTATGCTTAGTTTAAAAGATGATGTGTAAAATAGATCATCCATTACCCTTGATAAGACAGCAGTCTGAAAAAGAAAATAAAATAATGACTCTCCATCTTGACTGAAAATAATGGGTCAGCATAATTAAATGATCTAACTTGATCTTGAACTGACATTTCAAATTTGTCTTAATCAGCCAAGCCTTTGAAGTTCCACAGGGGCATAATTTTAATACTGGGGCTTTCAAGAGCTTTCTAAATAGGCCAACATCTTTTATAATCTTCAGGCCGTCACTGGATATTTAGGATATTTGTTGGGAAGAGCAGGTGTTCTTTTGAACCTCCTCCTTTGAAAAACAAAGACAAAAAGCAAACAAAATTCCACCTGATGGTATATTATAACAAGCCTAGAATTATCAATGGCTTGTGAAGAAAAAGAACCAAATAGAATGCACCCTTGACAGTACATTCAGTCAAGACTTTTGCACTTCTTAAGCCACCCTTAAGCCAATATTAATTTACATGTTGAGATGGTAGCTTCTCTCTAACTGGGACACCCCCTTGTGTTATAAACAGAAGTCCCCTTGCATGTTCCATTTAAACTTGTATGTAATTTTATAATTGTTGGACCATCAGCTAGGAGATATATACATATATATACATATATATATATATATATGTATATATATATGTATATATCCATCCCAGATAACAGAAAATAAAAAAGAGAAAGCCTTCAAGTGGGTGGAGAGTTGGGCTGGTGTTAAGGAAAAATATATTTGTGTATTTGTGATGCTTACAAAAGACAGTAAGAATGACTTTATTCAAGGGGCTACTATCCTTGTAGGTACAAGGACTACTGCAGTGATGTCTTGCAGTAGGGTAGAGAGATGAGGCTCAACTTTGAATATACCATGGGCAAGTGGGAATTTCTACCCAAGGAGAAGGGTAGGGGTAATTGATGGAACATCCAAGATATGAGGAAATTCTAGCTAAACTGGCCTACCAGGATTCCTGCTGAAGGCAGGCCAGGTGATCAGACATCCCTGGGTTGGGGGGTGGTATGATGGAGGATGAGAAGCCAGATTAGATATCAAAAGTTATCAGATATAAAGGATGGCACATTCAAAAACCAACTTAGCAGAATTCTTGCTAAACAGGTCAATGCAATGAAGAACATGAAATTCTGAAAATCAAGGCGTAATTGAAAAGTTTTGGGAAGCCTGAGTAGAGTTTGGACAAGGAGAGAATCCTTGTCACTGGAAATAAGGAACTGAATGGAAAAGTGAGAGTTAGAGTATGGCCAATGATCTTTGGAATTTTTGCCTGCAGGGGCCTCAGAGAAATGGCCTCTTCTTACGGTGTCAGGAAGATGCCTGGATACTTTAGGCAGCCTGAGTTTAGATTTGCCTGGGGAGACATTTGTAAAGGTCTTGCACTTCACGAAGTTCAGAGTATATGACAGTGGGATTTATTTCGAGTTGGGAATGAAAGAGGAAGAAAGCAAGAAAGCAAAGTGGGCTTCGTGGGGTAGTAGCCAAAGGTACAAATTGAGAAGGAACCACACTGTTCCTTCACTGGTTCTGGGTGATTGCTTTGGCCATAGGAAATAGTAGTTACAATCCCAGACCTTGAATCAAGCAACTTGAGTTCAAATCCTGGCCTCACACATTCTAGCTGTATAATCTTGAGCAATTTACTTAAGCCTCCCTGCACCTCATTTCCTCATCCATAAACTGGGGACAGTAATAGAACCTACCTGGGTCAGTTGTTCTGAAGATTAAGTCAAATAATGCAAGTAGAGCACCTAGCTAGCATAATGCCCAACACAAAGAAAGTCACCAATAATGTTAGCTATTATTATTTAACATGTGTTATATACAGCCTGTCCTATGGAATTCCTAAACTATAGTCAATTAATTGTTTGCTCATCAAATAACTAGCTAAGAGCAAGGTATCTGATGGTTTACAATAAAAGAGGGGAAATGAGGAATTATCAAATATATGGAGCTTTAAGTATAAAATTTGAGACTATAAACATGAGATCTTAAATGCTTAGATAAGGAAATAGATCATTAGAAGAAATTGTCAATTTCCTGTTGAAGGTTAGCAGTATTTTGTCATATACCTTATAGCAGCCGTCTCCAAACTTTTTGGCACAGGGACTGGTTTTGTGGAAGACAATTTTTCTTTTTCTTTCTCTTTTTCTTTCTTTTTTTTTGAGATGGAGTTTCGCTCTTGTTGCCCAGGCTGGAGTGCAATGGCATGATCTCAGCTCACCACAAACTCCACCTCCCAGGTTCAAGTGATTCTCTCACCTCAGCCTCCCGAGTAGCTGGGGTTACAGGTGCCCACCACCACGCCCAGCTAATTTTTGTATTTTTAGTAGAGACAGGGTTTCACCATGTTGGCCAGGCTGGTCTCAAACTCCTGACCTCAGGTGATCCACCCGCCTCGACCTCCCAAAGTGCTGGGATTACAGGTGTGAGCCACTGTGCCCAGCTAGAAGCCAATTTTTCTACAGATGGGGTCAGGGGGATGGTTTTTGGATAATTCAAGTGCATTACATTTATCATGTACTGTATATTATTATTACATCGGGGAAAAATAAGCTGGGCAGCGGGATAGGAAGTGTCAAAGTGCGATTAGGGTTGCGGTTTTAGGAAGGGTAGCCAGGGAAGGCTTCATGAAGATGATAGTTGAGTAAAGACTTGAGATAAAGGGAGCCATTTATGTTGGTACTTGGAGAAAGAGCATTCCAGGTAGAGGGAACAGGCTGGTGAGTACCTGGCTGGTTCAAAGAACAGCGAAGAAGTCAGTGTGGCTGGTGCAAAGTGAGCAAGGGGGAGAATGTTAGGAGACAAGGGCATTTCTTCCAGGAACCTTGGCATGCCAAGGACTCCAGGGAACGTGCGGCCTTCCTTTCCCCTGAAGGTTAGCAGTTTGGGGACCAGTTGGTGATAGCACCCTTGGCTGGGGTACCAGAACTTTCAGTGTGGGCACCAACGGTAGCATCCTCCAGGTGGACCAGAGGAAAAGAGAAAGCACATAGCATGCATGATGTTGCAAAGACTAAATGATGAATTTGTGAGACAACCCCTAGGGTCTCAGGCCAAGCTGTGTGAGGCTAAGCAGGCAGCTCAGTCTCCACGTAAGCACATGGAAACAAGAGTCTGTGGAGTTTGGGTTACTCAGTTACCCACAGGCTAGGGAGTATTGGAGAATTTGGAAATATATGAGATTATACAACTTACTGATAACCCTGCCTAATAATTTTAATAATCAGTTTGCCTTTCCAAGCCTTTTTCCTTTTCTGATAGTGTACTTTTGGAAGTGGTATTGAAAGGGCCAAGCCAAGTGTGGGTTTTTATCTAACATCACAATAAAACCAGGGAGGAAATTTACATTTTGAATGTAAATTGAAAATGTGATCTGCTTTCCCATGTCATACCTTTGTACCCCACCCCTTTATTTAGTTCTCTCTAAAGGCTGGCCAACATAAAGAGAAGAGATTTATGGGACAACTCTATATATTGTCGGGAAAAATTGGGAAGCACTTTGAAATGAGCCAAAACGATGATTGGGTGTCTTCAGTGAACACTGGGGGTTGTAGAACACACACTTTCAGGTCATCTGTTTCTATAGGGTCTCTAGGTTTTTCGTCATCTTTGAGCTATTTAAGATTCAGTGAATTTTTTTCTGGTGCAGATTCAATTTGTTTTCCCACCCTACTGTGGAAGAAGCAAGTTTTGCATGCATTAACCAAATTTATTTCAGTGTTCCTAAGGGCTTATATATATGTATGCTCTTTGGATTCTCCTTTAACCTGGCTTTAACAAATCTTACAGGTTCTAAACTGGCTTTAATTAATGAGTTGAATAAAGCCTAGCATTTTTTTATTTGCATGACAATCATGATTTTACTTTTTAAAAATTATCACCTTTCAATCATACTTTATAGTTATACCTCTATAAACTAAATGATAGAGGTAATCCCCAATGATAAGTAACAAATGCCAAAATTAAATACAGTAATTTTTCTGCTGTGCTAAGTAATTCATTTCATTTCTTTTGTTTCAGGGCTGAGCTCCTAGATGCTTTCATAATTAAGAACAGTTTATAAATAATAAATTATAAGTCATGCTCATCTTTTCAACTAAATTCCTATCCATGTCTTTAGAATTTTCTCTTTCCTACTTACTGTTATTTACTACCCTAGTTTCTTGTTGTGAGCCTGGTTTAGCTTTTCTCTTTTTTTGTAAGGAAAAAAATACGTTTTTAAAGTGAAATTTATTGAATTGAAAATTTGAAGATTAGAAATGATGTTTCTTTCCAAAGTCCCCAAAGATACCAGGTGGCTCAAGTATCATACATTTTCCCCCAGCTTGGTGCTCAGCTAAATTATACTATGCACATATGAAAAACCTAGAAATGTAATCATGATACACACAAGATGAGAAAGCCAAATGAAACAGCCCAATCAGACATGTAGTGTTCTTCAATACTCTTTGAAATTAAATGATGCATTATTCATTTCTGCACCAGAAAAGGTGATGGCTTGCATAGCAGTTTGAGTTTCCTACTTATTCCCACATTATGCTTCTGGATTTCTTTTTCTGAAGATTTAATTATTCTATTATTTCAAAAGGCATAATTCTTAGTGCATGCCACTAACTAGGAGTCCAACTTCCTGTTAAAAAGTCCAATTTAAAAATTTAATTTTAATAATTTCTGCACAATACAGGTACCAGGTATAATAAATGGTAGTTCAAAATCTGCATATCATCAATGCTTCATCCCCTGATAAGAGGAATGAGCTAAAGCAGGTTTCACTGGGTTTTCCATGGGTACACATGAGCCTAGGATGCCTGGATACATTTGAAAATATGTATTTTTCCCTTAACAATGAAAATGCATATGAAGGAATTGCTGCAAAGTAACTTGTCTTCTCTCTGTGATCATTAAAAAAATATCAGCTGTGTCCATGTATCATCATCCTGACTTTCCTTAGGTTATTTGGACTTCCCCTCTGGAAACCAAGTTACAGTTAAAGAAGGAAAAACTACAAAATGGGAATACAGAACCATGACAGAATCAGTTTTGTAGTGTAATGCAGGCTCTAATAAAAGAAATGATCAACTTTCTGTATACTGAGTTTGTGAAGATATAAGGTTGCCACCCCTTGAGGATTTGTTTGGTTTGTCATCCCATTGACTAACGTTTTCTTATAGTGAATGTGTAGATTACCTTATAATACCCTACATTATATATACCAATATAATATGTTATATCCTTATATTATACCTCCAATACCTCATATTACCTTATAATCTTATAGCATCTACACTTTGCAGAAAATTCTAGCTGATTCATTCATTTCTCTTAAATGACATCCAAATTATTTGGATTCACTCCCCTTGAGTAGGAAAAAGAAAAAAATGATATTTTTTTCCCTATTTAAATATAAAGTCATTAGTCGCTTAGGTTCCAGAAGTGGGGTGACACATCTATAGCATGTATATCGTGACTACCCTAAGTTGGGTCTTCTCAATCATGATCCTGTTTTATTCTAGACCTCAGAATCCTTCTAAACACACTAGTTTATATGAATTTATCAAAGTCAGTTTGTGAAATGAAACTTTGAATTTCAAATTCCAAGACTTGAATAAAGATTTAAGTTTCAAATTCCTTGCTTATTGATGTTTTCTCTGTCTCTTAAAACTTTATCTCAGCTGAAATTCTCCAAACCATGATGATAGATGTTTGAAAAGTTCGGATAAAAATATATAAATTCTCAGGATTTTATCCAGCTAAAGAAAAATGACCATGGGATTAACTGCAGACTCCTCTTTAGGTATCAACAACATCTCAAATCTTTTTAATCTCTAAAATAAAACCTTTAGGAGCAGTGACTCCATAATAGCAAACAACCTCTCCTACCATCAAGGTAAGAGGCAAAGAAAATTCAAACTAATCCAGTATCAATAAATCTAGGTATCACTTCACCCCATGAAAAATTGGCACCTAGTTCTTAAATAAAGCATGCTATAAAAAGTGTTTATTTAACAAACTTTAACCGAAATCATTTTCATTAAGAAGATATGCCATTTTGTTCAACTGCAATCTAGACGTATTTTCAGGTTGCCTTGGTTAAGTCAAGAGCCCAACACAGCATCAACATACTTTTAAATAGCTTGCCCAATCTGTTGTTTTAGATAATAACAATAGTCAAACTAGTTCTTTTTTTTCTTTCTAAAAACAAAACAAAAAGCAGTTGGACGGGTGAATGTTTTACCTTTCCCCTGGAGTTGTGGCATTATGGAAGCCCAGTGTGGCCTGGGAGTCAAAGGTGACTACAGATTCCTCCATCTTTAGCTACTCTGCTGGGCTTCTTGTGCACAGAGATTTCAGCTCATTCATTCCCGCTTTGATTTCTGGTCTCATTACATGCAGCTCTCCTTTCTCTCACCCTTCCCCCAGGATAGAGTTCTCCATGTCACTTCTTATGCTCTGGGCCTGCTGTGCATCCAAATTGATTTTCACTTTTCCATGTCAAGGCTGCAATCGATATGGAAATTCTGGAAGCACAGAGGTATTCAGAAATTTGTTTGAAACAAGATCTAGCCTAAAACCACTTTGTGATTTAAGGAGCATCCAGATGTTTAGACATAAAACACTATTGCTGTGATTAGTTGAATGGTTTTTCTGAATACTCAAGTCAAGTTTTACACATACATGGGGGTAGGGAGAAGGCCTGTTACTATACCTTCGCTATTCAACCTCCATTGTACAAAATTCATGGTCATTTTAAAAACATACATTAGAACTGTATTTAAGAGTTCACTTCTCTCTCCATTATCAACATGTAAGCCACATTTCTAGATTACTTCCCACTATAGCAAATGAAAGCTCATTAGATAGAACCAATACAGATTTGTGTTCATTTGGCTATTTGGTACCAAACAAATGGTTGATTGACCACTTAAAAGCAAAACGTATCCACTTGTTTTTGTACCTTATAAGTCCAGCCTCTGCTGTCTTTTATCCTCAGTTGCTTAAAACAGTGATGTATTCTTCAAAATAGTTTCTCAGTAAGCTTTTTTTGTCTCCCTCTCTTATCTACATCAAGCTCCCCCCTTTTTTTTGTTTGAGACGGAGTCTCGCTCTGTCACCCAGGCTGGAGTGCAGTGGCATGATCTCGGCTCACTGCAAGCTCCGCCTCCCGGGTTCAGGCCATTCTCCTGCCTCAGCCTCTCCGAGTAGCTGGGACTACAGGCGCGAGCCACCACGCCCGGCTAATTTTTTGTATTTTTAGTAGAGATGGAGTTTCACCGTGGTCTCGATCTCCTGACCTCGGGATCCGCCCGCCTCGGCCTCCCAAAGTGCTGGGATTACAAGCGTGAGCCACCGCGCCCGGCCTAATTTTTTTGTATTTTTAGTAGAGATGGGGTTTCACCATGTTAGCCAGCATGGTCTCCATCTCCTGACCTCGTGATCCGCCCACCTCGGCCTCCCAAAGTGCTGGAATTACAGGCTTGAGCCACGGCGCCCAGCCTACATCAAGCTCTCTTTAAACCCAGGTCTCTTAAGACCTTGGTATAAAACGTGGTTCATGGGCCAGCAGCATCTGCATAACCTGGGAGTTGGTTTGAAATGCAGAATCATAGGCCCCACCCTAGAATTTTCATTTTAACAAGATCCCCTGGGGGATCTCATCACATTAAAGTTTGAGAAACACAAGGTTTAGGAAGGCTAGGAATTTTTCAGAGCCTATTAGTAGGTAGAACAAAAAGATAGGATTGATGTCAAGTGAAGGACAAGTGATATGGTGGTGGAAAGCACCTGGGCTTTGGAGTTAGACACACCTAGATTCAAATCTTGGGTCTTGTTCCTTTAGCTCTGGAAACAAAAGATTTGTGATCTCTGAACTTTGGTTCTAGCATCTGTATATTGTGACTTATCAAACTTTTTTTTTGGTGAGAATTAAATGAGATATAATCACACAAACAGGCTATATTCATTGATAGCTGATGCTTAATACATATTAATATTCGTTTACTCATTCAGTCCCTACTATATGCTTCTTCCTCATTCTTAATTGTTGTCTTTTCAGCATCCCAAATCATTCAGAGCATGATTATGCATTGTTTTACATATTCAGACATGGTTTGAATGTATCTAAATATATAGGCCCAGAGAAATGATACATAACCAAATTCATAAAATATAAACAGTCGAAAGGTTTTGATTAACTACACTGGAGGATTCTGATAGAATTAGAATGCAATTAGTGTTGGAATTAGCATGTGCTCCAATATTTCTGCTTTCCTACAATTTGACTGACAAATATCTTTAGACTCTAGGCCGAATGTTGACATAGATGAAGTACATCTTTGCTGTCTTCTCACTTCTCAGGCCATCTTCTTTGCATTTCAGAGCCCAGTCCCCGTCTCTGTATCACACCGGAACTGTCCAGAAGCTGTGGGGCTGATTCTTACAGCCCTGTGCTACTATTTTTCTCCATGTGATTTTTCCTTTCCAACAAAAGTCACTTGTTCTGAGCTCTGTACTTTCCAGTGTCAAGATCAGGCAACTGTTAATGCCTTAGAGCAGTGGTTTTCAAAATGTGATTTCAGGACCAGCAACAGCAGCAGCTGGGAACTTGTTAGAAATGCAAATTCTTATGCCCTGCACTAGATCTGATGATTCAGAAGCTCCACAGGTGAGGCCCAGAAGTTTGTGTTTTAATTCTGATGTGCTCAAGTTTGGGAGCTAACTACATGAGAACTAACTATAGAATGGAACAGACTGTGGGACTCTAAACACAGCAGGATTTTCTAGCTGTAATAGTCCCCCCAGACATCACCTAATTTAGTGGTTCTCCACCCTGGCTGCATATTGGAATAACCTGGCAGCTTTAAACGACACCAATGCTTAGGTCCCAACCCTGGATGTTAGAATTTAATTGGCCCGGGGTGTAGCCTGGGCATTGGGATTTTTCTTATCTCCCAGGTGATTCTAAAGTACAGCCAGAGCTGAGGACCACTGATCATGACCAGCCCTAGCAGCATATTTAAATCACCTGCAAACTCTAACAATACCTACCTCTCCTATCTCAGACCAATTGAAACTAAATCTCATGGGGCCTGAGCATCTGTAAGTTGTCAAAAGCCCTCTTCCCTGATACATGGGGAGGTTGAGAGTCACTCATCAAGTGCAGCACTCTCATTTTATAGATGAAGAAACATGGAAAATTCTTCCCCAAAAGCCCATGATCAGGACTTAGTTCCTGCTGATGTTCCCCTTCCTCCTGGGCATTCACATTTTAACTGAGGACATTTTAAAGAAGAGTAGGGGTGGGAGACTCCCAGGCCCTTCCACCACCTTTGGAGATATCTGGGGGCCTAGTGTCTTCCCCTCCCCTGCCACTGTCCCTGCCCTGAGCAAGCTGTCCCAGGGAAGCCCTGGGGAAGTGTGCTCATGACAGTGAGCAGGAGGCCTCCAGCACACAATATGATCATTACTGGAGTGTATTTTTCATTGATTTGATAAATTCTGTTTTACTCCATAGGATTGACAAAGGTAGGAGAAAGGATTTCTGCAGCAGGGTCTAATTCTGCTTTAAAATGCCACAACCATCGTTCCTAGGACCACAGAAGTGCTTTTGCTTAGATAAATGTCATCCTAGACCTAAGGCATCACAGGGATTATAACGTTATTGAATTTTCCGTCTGTACCTCTAATTTGCATGTTGCAAAAATAAACTAAAGATTTTATACAAAAATTAGTTCTGAGGTGACCGGATAGATTTTTCCAATTCACATTAAGCCAGTGTATCCTCTGGTGAGGGAAAGGAAAGATAATACCTTGTCTGGAAGCTGGAAGAGACTTCACCTAAATTTCTTCCTGCCCTGGACAAGGTGAAAGTGAAAGTACTTTAATGTTTCCTTGCCCTAGCTGCTTCTTTATATTGTCTGCATTTCCCAGGCAATTTGCAATTCTCCTTGCTAACTCCTGCTAGAGTTTTAGTACCCTAGTTAAGAAGTTCTTATGAACAACTAAAAGCATCCCAGCTTCAACATGTACTAGTTGTGTGACCTTGACTGTGTCAACCCTGCTGAGCTTCTGCTCCTGTATCTCTAAAACAGGGAGAATACTAGGACCTCCATCATAAAGTTATAGAGAATAATGGAGAGTATATACGGGTTTTAAAGCACTCCGTGCCTGACATGCAATAAGCAATATATAAATGTTTGATGTTTTATTACCATTAAGCACATTTCCTTTTATCATCTTCTCCAAACATAAGGAAAACAACTGACCAGTAGACTCTTCATTAAAAACAAAACAAGAAACATACATTAAAATTATTAACTGTTACTAATAACTTACCCCATATCTAAGACCTGGTTTTTATTTCATGAATGATCTTAGTGACTCTTTTTTTGAATCATCTCCAAATTTCCATTTGAATTTTAATGGCATAAGCAGAAATGGACACTTCTATCGGGTCTGATTAATGTCTGTTTTAGTGAGAAACTCCAGATTTAGCCATCTGAATTCCATTTAGTTGCCCTGAAGTTTATCTTCAGCTAGGATGGCCAACCATTCTGGTTTGCACAGAACTGAGGACAAATTTTTCTACCCCATCTTCAGCCTGTGGCCAGCTGGGCCCTTATGTCTTGGCAGAGGCAGCCTGGTATGGCAGCCTGCTCCACTAAAAATCCCTTAATCCTGAGATACCCAAATACCTGGCAATGGCCAGTCTGCACAGCTGGAAAGGGTCAAATTTACCCCAATGGAATTACAAGGACTGAATGGGTAAAGACTGGCTTCAGAAAGTAAATATTGGGAAGACCAGTATATTCTCTCTACTTAATGATCTAGCTGTTGAACTTGATAGGTCCTTTAGCCCCCTTGGAACTTCACTTTTCTTATTTGGTAGAATGGGTACAACATAATGTTCATCTGACAGGGCAGTTGACTGATCTGAGGAAGCAATATCTGTGTTCCTCCATAAGTGTTCATTGCATACAGGCCCTGAGTTAGACTCTGATTTCTCCCATTTCCTCATTCTTTGATCTTTGACAAGTTTCCTTCATTCTCTGAGCCTCCCATTTCTCATCAATGAAATTGGGCATCACAGCATCCCCCTTACAGGGCTTTTCCAGCCCACCTGAGGCACGAACCTGTGCACGTTCACATCCATCCTAGCCTCTGCCCTGACCACACCAGTTGCATCCATATCTGAAAGGAATGATTTCCCCCAGGAGATTTCTAACTGGCTGAAAAAGAGGTTCTCAGCCTTGGATGCACATTAGAATCATTTGAGGACACTTAGGAAAAAAAAAATGCCACCCTCCAGGTTTTCCTCCAGACCAATAAGTCCAAATCTCAGAGGGTAGCTCAGAGGGTTTAAACCTCACTTTCTAAGTTTTCACTGGGCCGGAGGGAGGGCACAGAGCTGCCCTCAAAGAGCAGGTATCAAGAGAGGCCCATCACTGACCCCAGACTTGTCCACGAATATCAGAGAAGGAATTCGAATCAAGCCCTGGCCTTTGATATGTGTCAATTCAGCTCTCTGATCCGGGCAGGTTTGTGAATAGGAGCCTATAGACTGTTCCCTCTTTTCCAGGCATTCCACTTCTTCAGTTGGTCTCCAATTTACTGGCCCAGTTTCCATGAGCACCTTGTAAAGTAAGTTCACCACATGAGTTTTTTCTTGTCCGTAGGAGGGCTCATGTCTGTGTCTGTGTCTTTACAAACAGATGCTCTAAAGTCACTCTGTAACCTCCCCTTGCTGAGAAAGCCCTTTGGAGGCAGCAGGATGGGGTGCTCCAGCCAGCTGGGTTAGTAGAGAAGGCATCAGCCAGCCCAAGTGGAGCAGCATGAGGTTCTTTAGCCACTCAGGCCAGGCCTGGAGATATCCCCATTATTTCCTCACTTTGATTTTCAAGCAGTTCAACCAGACGACTTTCTTAGGGCAATCTACCTCAGGAGATAAGACCAAACTTTATCTGAGTCACAAGTTTTTGTTCTACACCATTTCATTCTCTGCCTTCTTTGGCACTCTTGAAACTGGCTAGTTTCTTAGGTAACCCAGCAAACAATGGAAATAACAAAACTGAAGATTTCTCAAAGTTCCATTAAAGACTGGCCACTTTGTGACACTGAGATTTGGGTGATATATTGCCTAGTTGGAGCATCAGTGTTTTTCAAAGCATTTTAAGCTGTAGAGTCTGAGCTGAGTGGGTCTGGGTTTAAACATGACGTCCTAGAGGGACAATGGACATAGACATTATCACAAACATCTTAACTTATAGAAGATGTCAAGGGCTGGCACTGGAAGACACTAGCCCAGGTGGCAGGCTTCCTTGACCAGTCGAGCTGGAGCCGCATTCCCAGCCTCCTGTTCAGAGTGGCTTCTGATAAACACTGCAGCCACTATTAAAGGGCTTCTAGAACTTACTAGTGATCCATGAGCCACTTGTTTCTGCATCTTCCTATGGGGGAAGAGACTCCATAGTTTCCATCATGTTCACAAAGTGGCCTGTGATCCAAAATAGATAGCCAGTTTTCTAGCCCTTTTCATTATAAGAAGTTTACTTTAAAAATTCATTCATAATGATTAGTAGACATATTTGTGGGGTATTAAAGAGACAGTAATTACATTACCATGCCAGTTCTACAAGTCACAAGTATGAACAGGTTGAGTGATTGTTGAAGGCTTTATGCCATATCATGTTGTATTTCCACTACTATGAACAATTGCTAGGAAATTCTTAGGGTTAGCTAATGTCCGTTCCAATACAACCTAGGAATTATTTACAAATTTAATATGGCATTCTGCCTAACACACACACACACACACACATAATCTTTTTCCTGAGAAGTCTCTGCAGGTTTTCTAGATTATAAAGCTCATAATAAATATTTTGTTTAATAATTGAAATGTGCTTTATTGCCATTAACATGGCAAGCCATCTGTGAGAAGATTGTAAAACATTTAAACATTGAGTGCTAGTTGGACAACGTTATGAGATTTTAAAGCCCTTAAACACTGGGTGGCAAGATCAGTGACTACGTTGGCCTCACTTTGCTATCACCTGGGAGCTTTAAAAGAGACTGATTCTGGCGTCCTACTTCTAGAGATTCTGACTTAATTGGTCCAGAGTATGATCTGTGCATCAACATTTTGGGATTTGAACAATGAGAACACATGGACACAGGAAGGGGAACATCACACACTCGGGACTGTTGTGGGGTTGGGGGTGGGGCGAGGGATAGCATTAGGAGATACACCTAATGCTAAATGACGAGTTAATGGGTGCAGCACACCAACATGGCACATGTATACATATGTAACAAACCTGCACATTGTGCACATGTACCCTAAAACTTAAAGTATAATAATAATAAAATTTAAAAAAAGAAAAAAAATAACTTCTCATTTTGAAATAATTACAGACTCAGGAAGTTGCAAAGGCAATACAGAGAGGTCTACCCTCCATTCAGCTTTCTCCAGTGGTAACATCTCTCATAACTCCAGCCCAACATCAAAGTCAAGAAACTGACATGGAAATAATCGTGTTAAATAGAAGACCACAGAACTTATTTAGATTTCACTAGTTTGAGTGTCAGGACACGTCAAAGCTCCCCAGGTGATTCTACTAAATAGTCAGAGTTGAAAACTTCTGCCCAAAGTGCTGTTTAGGGTTTTTTCTAACCATGAGTAATGGATTCTACACACATGCACACAGTAAAATAACACACCGTACACATGTACATGTGTGCAAGTGCAGACCACATCATGCATAGGCATCCTGAAAACTTGAGACTTTTAATAACATTGCAGGATTAAAGTGACTGACATTTAAAAGCAAACTTAACTCCTGGAAAACTGTGCTTCAAAATTGTATAAAATATATTCTGGTTTGTATCCCATGTCAAACAAAAGATGTCTGCCATACCTGAGAAAGTAAACCAGGGCTTATGACTCCCAGAATTAAAGTCCATATTAGTAATGAGACGAAAAATCCATGGGTTTTAAAATGTCATTTATGCATGCAATTTAGGTCTTAAAGCCTGATAACATGGTAAGATACTTCTTGCATGCATAATTATGTTTATAAAATTGCCATTTATCATGCTCCAAATGCATGTAAGCAACTGCTGTTCTCTGTAAATAAATCAGTGTTTCCTTCTCTGCCGCCTGGGAAATTAAACACTGTCCTGGGCAAGTTTCCATACTTTTTCCTCTTTAAAAAGAGTTGAAATAGGTATTAATCAGTGAAGCAGTGGGAGTAATGAATAACCCTCACATCTCATCCTAGCATCTACTCTCCAATATTAACTGCAAGGTTAAATAGGGACATTTGTAACCATAACAAGCCCCAAGCTGAACTTGAGTCAGGGTACAAGAACTTAACCCCCATCTTACACAAAGAGTAGATTTCTCCTTATCTGGGATAAAATTTTCATCAAGATACTTTTGGAATTTATTTACTACGGGTTGTCTGTGCAGGATCTGTCAGATTCCAGTTGCTCCCACCTGTACCTGCACTGTCTCTAGATACTGGTATCTCAAGTTTTTTCAAATTCTCTCCTCCCCCCCGCCCCACCCAAAAAGCAGAACACATTGTCCCTGGGTTTTCAGGTACACGATGAAAAAGTACCCACTTGCAATTGTTGTACCTTGAGTGCTTGTCTCAAAAACTACCAGGAAGAAGCTCAGGCCCAGAAAAACAAAAACTGGTTGGATCCAGAGATGCCTGAGTTGGAGATGAACTTTGGCAAACTCCCCTCATTACCATACTAGAAACCTACCCAGGAAGGAGCTTATTTGCCATTTTCTACACATGTGACATGTGATTGGCAGCTGCGCCTGCACTGCCTTTACTCCACCTCTACATTGAATGACTCAGTTAACTAACCCAATAAAAGCCCTGTTTCACCTTTATTTGGGGAAGTACTGCCCTGGGAACTAGGCCTAGTGTCCTCCTCACTTGGCAAGTAATAAAATCGTCTTGTTAAATCCTCGTTTGTGGTCATTGGACTGCCACCCACCAGGCCATCCAACCTGCCCATCGTGTGGGTTACGGTTTCAGATAAGGAATGGCTGACTCTTGTCTTCAGAGACCTCCCTGGACTCCCTATCTGTGTATCTTCTTGCTTTACAGTGACAGGACCTCTTTTTCCCCTGATTCCTCCAGGGTACTCAGTGTCCTCGTGTTCCCCTGACAACTTCCTGTTTCTGGCCTGGATCCTGGGTCTCCCAGGGGAATTTTACTTAGATGAGTTCCATAAAGTTATAGAGCACAGTGAATGTTTGAGTCAGTTTTGAAAATATTCTTTCTACCTAATATTTTGAGGAGAGGTTCAGGTCTGGAATGGCATTTACAGGAGCCCAGCGAGGCTCCTGGTGACCTGGAAGTGACTGTGATGGAACCTTGTGTACATCAGCCAAGGGGAGAGGCCAATGAAGCCTCCTGATTCTGATTATATAACTTTCCTGCTCTGGTCTCAGGTCCCAAAACTCAGTCCTCAGAGGGGAAGAAGGATGGGGTGGGATGGAGGGAAATGGACCATTCTCAGAGATTTGGGTACAAATCATCATTTCCTCCTCTTTACTGCACTTATTGATCCATCTTTTTATTTTCTTACTTAATTAGCTGTGAATTTGTAGCATCCTGAGTAAATTCATTTGAACATGTTGATTATCGTAGATCAACTGGATTAAAACAACAATATTTTGGATATTACCAGATTAAGCCTTTCCTGTGAACAGAGAAGGTGCTTGACTAATTAACACGATTTCAGACATCTCAGGAGAGGCCTCCCTCCGAGAATGTCGTTAGCCCACTGGGGAATACCTTAATGTATACTCTTATGTTCATGGCTTATATTTGTGGGGGTAGTGGGTGGCTGTTGAAATTAAACTATCTTCTTAGACAGGTTACATTATTTTAAAGGTACGTGTCATTGATTTACATCTTAATGGAAGGTATCTGACCCTTTCTAGAGGCAAGCATTGAACAGAGGGAAGAGGTACAGACCAAAGAACACCCTAAGTAAAGTACACTGAGTTCCTGGGGACACAAAAAGGGAATTCTAGAGGGCTGGGAGCCACAGAAAAATGTCACCTTCCTCTCAATTTGCTCGCTTCCCAACTGTCGCACCATGGTCATAAAAATAAACAAAACCAGTCTGCGCCATCAGCTTCCTGGACCATCTAGGACTGCATGCAGATGCATTTTGTTTTGTTCATCCATCCTTGTCAGTGGTATTTATTATCTGGGATCCATTGAATCACTTATTTTCCTGTCTGTGAGCCGGCCTATTTTGCCAGTTTGATGATGTGTGCTGTCTACTAGAGGAGCTATTAAATTTCTCACCTGTGTATCTTGTGAGAGCTGCAGCTAGAATATAAAGCTTCTTGGAGTGTGGAGCATTGGTATATGAGAGATTTTCAAGGACATGGCTTCCTTCAAATCCCTGCTACACAATCTAGATTAGAATCTAAATAAAATATCCACACTAGCTATCCTTATAGGTTTCAGCAGTCCATCATAACAAGATGAATTCCAGGCTGGAAACACTTTGACTAGAATGCTAGATCATTAACAGGTTTTATATGCCGAATTAAAACTCAGATATCACAAAGAATTGCCTAAAAGGGAACAGAAAGCCTTGGTTGTGAAGTGCCAAATGCTGGAAGGATTCAGTGTACTAAAAACACTTGACAATAGCTAGCAAAGGTGTAAGAACATGAACGTTGGGGCTAAACATGGCTGGGTTGAAATCCTGGCCTCATTTAGCAGCTTGATGACTCTAGGAAAGTTATTTGACCTCTGCATTTTATCTAATAATGCCACTGCAAGGGATTGATCGCATAGATATAATGGTAATAGCCAGAATAGATACTCTTTTTTGTCACTTTATATGTTAATTTGTTAAGCCTCCCAACAATCCAAGAAGGTGATACTATTATCATCCAGAGGAGACAGAAACACAGACAGGATGACTAGCCCAGGGTCAAGCTAGTCAGCACTCTCATGAGAGGCAGTTTGTGGCACGGTTAAGTGGGTGGGCTCCAGGCCAGACTTTTGGGGTTTGACTCCCAGTTCTACTGTTCACTAGCAGTGTAAAGGGATTAGAATAGTGCTTGCTACATAAAAACTACCAGGTAGTATTTTACTCTGAGAGAAATAGGATCCTTCCTCAAGCTATTAAGGTAGGCAGCATCTGCTTATTTCAAAGTACTTTCTAATTGTAGAAACAAGAGCCGTTTCAAGTCAATTCCTTAAGCAGCAGTGACTCCTGTATATCCTTTGCAGTGGCTTTATTCAGCTCATAGCTTGCCTCAGCATGTAAAGAATCAGATCAGTTTTACCATTTCTATTCTTGGCACATAGAGCCAAATGCCCAGAAATAATGTGATTTATACCAAATGACTCTCCTCAATTGCTCTGTCTCCAGGACACTCACTTCCCTCCCACGATGCTGTTATTGGGGTTGCCTGCCCCTGACCCAGGAGAACCTGCCTTTATGATAAAGCAACACCGCCCCCATCTAAGCTACTCTCCAGACACCTCTGTCCAGCCTGCTCACCTGCTCATAAACCATGCAAATTCTTCTTAACATCAACCATTGCCCTGGAAGAGAGTCTAGAAGTAGGGATATACACTACAACACAATATTCCTAGATGTTGTTCAATATGAGATTTTTGCTCCAATTTCTAGCTGTCCCCTGCTCCATTCATGCATTAAATATTTATTGAGGAGGTACTTTGTGCCATAATTTTTTGTAGTTGCTGGGGATGCTGCACTGACAGTAACCATCATTGTTCCTGCCCTCCTGGATCTTACATTCAAAGAGAGAAAACCAATTTAAAAAAGTAAATAAATAAAACTATGATGTGATAGGTGGTAATAAATGCTACTGAGAAAAATAAGGCAGGTTGTTAGAGGTGGGCCAGTGATGTCAGTGGGGGCCAGGGACAGATGAGATAGGTTTTTAAAGACCAGAGTGAACATTTTGGATCTTATTGTCAATGTAATAGGAAGCCACGGTGAGGGTGAGAGCAGGGAATGATGTGAATTGATTGGCTTTTGAAAAGGTGGATCATCCTGGCTTCTGTGTGGAATTAGACTGTATTAGAACTAGAAGAGAAGCTGGGAGACCAGTCAGGAGGCTCTGGCATTAGTCCAGGTGAGAGAAAATGATGGTTTGAACCACAGTGGTAGAGGTAAGAATGGTCAGAATCTGAGATTTTCTTTGATGGTTCAGTCAACAGATTTGTACATGGGTTGGATGTAAGTGAGTGAAAAGAGAAGATTAAAGGAAGACTCCAGAGTAGAACAGTTCTGCCTTTCCCTGAGGGCAGATTTTTTTTTTTAATTTTACTTTAAGTTCTGGGATACATGTGCAGAACATGCAGGTTTGTTACATAGAAATACGTGTGGAATGGTGGTTTGCTGCACCTATCAACCTGTCATCTAGGTTTTAAACCCTGAATGCGTTGGCGATTTTTCCTAATACTGTCCCTCCCCTTGCCCCTCCCAACTTCTGCAACAGGCCGTTGTGTGTGTTCCCCTCTGTGTCCATGTGTTCTCATTGTTCACCTCCCACTTAAGAGTGAGAACATGCGGTGGTTTTCTGAGACAGATGTTTCTTTACTTGTGTTATCTATGAATGTCTTTCTCTCCTCTAGATTTAAAATTGCTTCAGGACCCAGAATTCTTAGATATTCTGTTTTCCTCTTATCTTTTCCTTCTCTTATTAGTGACTCATAGTACTTTACACCTAGTAAATGCACAATAAAAGCTGTGAAACAAGTAAGTTATAATGCATAAGATGTTTATTAGTAAATAAATGTCCATAAATGTTAATTTTTATTCTGAATTTGCTGTATAGTTTTGGAAAAATGGCTCACTTTCTGACTCAACTGTCCTATTATGAAATAGGGTTCTTCATGTTTGCCTTTGTAATATAAACGTAGTATTGATATACTTAACGGTAGGTGGCAGATAATTTGGGGATATGGGATAAAGAGTCCTCTATTATCTGCAGTAATGGAAAAAGCAGAGGGGGAATAACTGGGGGAATATGTCTTACAGAGGCATCATTTAATATGCATTTCAAACTTGCAAGGTGCATTGTCATCACTCCCCTCCATGCCACTGGCAGACGTTGCTGATTGTTCTTTCCTGACAGGTCTGGAAATGGCCTTAGAATCTTTCTCAAGATAACATGCTGAGGTACCATTCTTTCCTGACACAATCCTTTCATCTAATAGTGAAGGAAATTAGAACCCAGAAATAGTAAATGACTTTTACCAGCTCACAAAGTTCACCCAGCAGTGGGAGCAAAATTGGAGCCTGAGCCTGAACCCTGATTCCCACAGACAGAATGATCAGGGCTCCAGCACCAAGGCCTAAGGGAAGAGGAGGAAGCTCTTGGGGAATGGGAAGATTGGGCGGAGAGTGGGGCCCTAGAGTCAGCAGTGAGGTAGAGAAGCTCCTCAGGATGGGCTTGGAAGAGAAAGGGCTTCTAGAGTCCATTGCTCTGTAGATGTTTTCAGTACCACAGAGGGAAGGCTGGCTGTTGTCTAGGATTCTTGTTTCCCTTTACAACTCTTTAAGAACAGAGGACTTGTATAATTAAATCACAGAGGTTGTGATCTGACATGCGAATACTGCCCTTGAATGTGGATATTTTTCTTCTTTATTAAATACTTGCAGAATTAAAAAGCAACCTCTCATTGCCTATTGAATCTGAGTTCACTCACCTCAGACACACCACAAAATGGTTATTTAATTTCCTTAACATAAAAAGTGACACAAACATGATTTCAATTGGGTTACTAGATATGCCATCGATGGAAATCTAGTCTTTATGGTTGAAATGATGGCTGCTTCCATTTAAATCACAATGTAGTATTCTGCTCAGGTCCTGTACTCAGCCACGCTGTCCTCCCCAGACTTTGAACAGTAAAAGGTCTTGCTTATTTATTCTCACACAGGCTTGATTTACTCATTACTATGCCAAGAAAGAAAAATGGCTTTTGTTCTCTCTGAAAAAGTTTCTGTTAAACAGATATCTCTTAGTGAGTCAACCCAAATACCGGATGTGAGAATAATCTTTAAGCTGAACTTTCCCCTGGGTGAAACCTGAGCACTTTGAACAATGACTGTTTTTTGTTTGTTTTTGTTTTTGTTTTGGCAGAAATCTTTGATAGATCATTAAACATTTTTATGTAGTTGATAATTCTAATTGTAGTGGGTTGTTTTGAGATTTCAGTGAATTGGAATATTTTTAAAAAACAAGGTACATATTATTAAAACTAAGATAGGAAAAATATTATCTCCTTATAAAATACATATAAGATACTTTTTACATTTTGGTTGAGATTAAGATTATATTTTTAAGTATACTTTTAAATACTTTTCCCTTGAATGTAAGGCTTAACCCTGAGAGTAGTTATTAAATCTGAAGAATTTTCCTATACCTAACACCAATGCCATTTTCTTCACATTGTGACCTAATGTAAAGGGCATGGTATTGGGAGAAGGAAGATCTAGGTTCTAGACTTCATTTTATCACTAACTTGATGCATGACCTGATGTACATTACATGTGTCCACCCAGGAGGGAGAGCTCCATTTCCCCATCTATAAAATGCAGGCATAGGACTGATTAATTTGAAAGCTTCTCCAGAGAAATATCATTGTATAAACTGTGGTGTTGCATTATCCAAATTTTTCTCTAAACAACTGGTTGGTTGTCCAGGCACAGTGGATCACGCCTGTAATCCCAGCACTTTGGGAGGCCGAGGCGGGCGGATCACGAGGTCAGGTGATCGAGACTATCCTGGCTAACACGGTGAAACCCCGTCTCTACTAAAAATACAAAAAAATTAGCCGGGCGTGGTGGCGAGTGCCTGTAGTCCCAGCTACTTGGGAGGCTGAGACAGGAGAATGGCGTGAACCTGGGAGGCGGAGCTTGCAGTGAGCCAAGATCCCGCCACTGCACTCCGGCCTGGGTGACAGAGCGAGACTCCATCTCTAAATAAATAAATAAATAAATAAAAATAAAAAAAAACTGGCTGGATTTTTCTCCCTACTGCTATTATAGGGACAAAATTATATTGCAGAGGATTTAGAAAATACAAAAGAAAAGAAGAAAACCAAAATTATTGGTAATTGCTTCAATCCAGAGTTAAGTACTATTAATATTTTGATGCATTTTTTCAGGCTTTTTATATGTATGTGTGTTACATATAACAGGATCTGACTATATAAATATTTTACTAAACTTTGTATCTTTTCCCATGATACTAATACCTTTAAGAACCTACATTTTTAATGGTTGCATAGTATCTCATCCCATAGATTTCTCATAATTTAGTTATTTCCTAATGGTTAGACATATATTTTGTTAGAATTTTTGCTATTATCATTCTTGCACATAAATATTTATACTGATATTGATTTATTTGAAGAGATTTCTAAGCATAATATTACCAGTAAAAGATTATGCATGTTTTTATCAAATTTTGGCATCAGGATTATGCTGCCCTTATAAAATGAGTTGGGAAGCACTCCTTCTTTCTTTGTTTCCTGAGTCTATAAAATTGTTGCATAATTCATTGATTTTACATTCTTTTTCTTTTCACTATAGAGATTTGAAGCTATAAATTTCCCTCTGAGCACTGCTTTACCTGTATGCCATAGATTTTGATATATTGTTTTATTATAATTTGATTTAAAATACTTTTAAAATTTCCTTTTAGATTTCTTCTTTGACCAAAGGGTTATTCAGAGGAATATATTTTTATTTCCAAATTGATTTCTAATTTAATTCCTTTGTGATCAGAAAGCATATTCTGTATCAGCAGTTATTCAAATTTTTGGTCTTATCATGTTTACACAAGTAAAAATTATTGAAGACCCCAAAGAGCTTTTGTTTATATGAATTATATCTATTTATATTTACCATATTAGGATTTAAAACCAAGAGGTTTTTAAAATAAATATTTGGGCCATCATTAAAAAGTCAGGAAACAACAGGTGCTGGAGGGGATGTGGAGAAATAGGAACACTTTTACACTGTTGGTGGGACTGTAAACTAGTTCAACCATTGTGGAAGTCAGTGTGGCGATTCCTCAGGGATCTAGAACTAGAAATACTGTTTGACCCAGCCATCCCATTACTGGGTATATACCCAAAGGACTATAAATCATGCTGCTATAAAGACACATGCACACATATGTTTATTGCGGCACTGTTCACAATAGCAAAGACTTGGAACCAACCCAAATGTCCAACAACGATAGACTGGATTAAGAAAATGTGGCACATATACACCATGGAATGCTATGCAGCCATAAAAAATGATGAGTTCATGTCCTTTGTAGGGACACGGATGAAACTGGAAACCATCATTCTCAGTAAACTATCGCAAGGACAGAAAGCCAAATACCGCATGTTCTCACTCATAGGTGGGAATTGAACATTGAGAACACATGGACACAGGAAGGGGAACATCACACTCCGGGGACTGTTATGGGATGGGGGGAGGGGGGAGGGACAGCATTAGGAGATATACCTAATGCTAAATGACGAGTTAATGGGTGCAGCACACCAACATGGCACATGGATACATATGTAACAAACCAGCACATTGTGCACGTGTACCCTAAAACTTAAAGTATAATAATAATTTAAAAAAAAGAAAAATTAAAAAACAAAATAATAAAATAAATATTTGTTCATTTACTTTAAAAGAGCATGTTAACACAAATAACATTATTATGAAAGACAACTGTATTTTCCAGAACAAAAAATAGTGAAAAGAGTAACATGGATTTGTATTTTCACAAATTTCACAATTTGTCTTCAAGGTCTGGCTCAATTTGGAAACAGCTTGATTTTTATATTTGTTTCTTCATTAAATCTGTTGTTACATCACATGTTATCCAGCCTGTAGACAATTCCACTGTACACCTAAGAGAAAACGGGAGTAAAAAAGGCAAATAATGTCTCATTATTTTGAAAATAGTTTTGACCTTGTGGACTTCCTAAAAGGGTTTCAGGAACTCCCAAGGGTTCCCTGTATTATATGATGAGAACTGCTTATTTTCATTATTTTTGATCCTTTTCAATCTATTGAGACTTGTTTTATAGTCCAACATGTGGTCTACCATGGCAAATGTTCTGTATACACCTGTGTACATCTGAAAAGAATGTATGTTCTGCAGTTGTTGGATACAGTATTCTATAATTATCAATTAGGTCAAGTTGGTTTTCGGAGTTGTTCAAATCTTCATCTTTTCTGATTTTCATTTTTTTCTATCAATTTCTGAGAAAGATGTTAAAATATCCAACAGTGATTGTAGATCTGTACTTTTCTCTTTAGTTCTGTCAAATTCTGTTTCATGTATTTTGAATACTTGTTATTAAGTGTATTCACTTCTAGGATTATTACGTTTTCTTGATCTGAAAATTACAAAATATCTATATCCTAATTTCTGATAATTCTTTTTGTCTTGAAGTCTACTTTGATAATGTAGACCTACTGTTTCTTATGCTTACTATTTGTAAGGTTTATATTTTTCTAATTTTTACTTTCAACCAGTCTGTGTCTTTAGATTTAAAATATATGTTTATGTATATTTAAATAGATATCACATATATTTATAAAGTATTATAGTTTTGCATATACATAAAGAGAGAAAAAGGGAGATTTTTTATTTTAATCTAGTCTGTTAATTTCCACCTTTTAATTAAAATGTTTATAATTCATTTACATTTAAATAATTATTAATGTGATTGAGTTTAAGTCTGTCATCTTGGCATTTGTTTTCTATTGGTTCTATCTGGCCTATATTCCTTTGTTGTTCCTTTTCTGCCTTCTCTTGGGTAAACACATTTTTTTTTAGTATTCCATTTGATCCCTCTTGTGAACTTTTCATCTAGCCGTCCTTTTGTTATTTTTTAATGGTTGCTCTAGTCTAGAGACTACAGTACACATCTTTAACATATTATAGTATGCCTTAAACTAATATTATATTACTTCACAAAGGAAGAATGTCTCAACAGTATAATTCCATTCAAACCACCTCCACTTGATATTTGTGTTTTGTCATATATTTTATTTCTACATATGCTGTAAACTTCATAATTCATTATTTTTCTGCTTTTAATAATCAATAGTATTTTTAATAATTTTTAAAATAAATAAGAAGGTCTTGTCTATTTACCCACAAATTTATGCCTTCCAGTCCTCTTCTTCCCTTCCTTACCAATCTTGGTTCCCATTGGGTATTATTCTTTCAGTAAAGAATACTTTTTTTGAAAAAAATCATTTCTGGAGGGTCAGATGTGCAGTAGGTAAATACTCTGAGCCTGTTTTTCTTTTTTCTGTTGAAAATGTTTTTCATTTTGTCTTGACATTGTTTAATAAATTTATTGAGGCATAAATTAACTATCATAAAACCCACACATTTTGTGTGTGTAACTCAATGATTACTAGCAAATTTACAGAATTATACAACCATCATCACAATAGTTTTAGAATAGTTCTATCCTCCAGAAAAACTCCTCATGCCCTTTTGCAGGCAGTTCTTTCTTTTTCACTCCCAGTTCCAGGCAACCATTATTTTACTTTTATGGACATTTCATATGAATGGAATAATGTAATATGTGGTGCCTTGCTTCTTTTAATTTAGCATAATATTCTTGAAGTTCGTTCTTATTGTAGCATGTCAGTAGTTTATTCCTTTTTATTGATGAATCAACTACATTTTGATTATCTGCTCACCAATTGGTGAGCATTCATATTATTTTCATTTTTTGGCCATTATAATAATGCTGCTATAAACATTTAAAAACAAGCTTTTGTGTCAACATATGTCTTTGTTTTTTCTTTGGTAGATACCTAATAGTGGAATTCCTGGGTCATATGTTAAGTTTATATTTAACTTTTAAAGATACTATCAAATCGTTTTCCTGGCTGGGTGCAGTGGCTCATGCCTGTAATTCCAGCACTTTGGGAGGCTGAGGCAGGCAGATCATGAGGTCAGGAGATCGAGACCATCCTGGCTAACACAGTGAAACCCCGTCTGTACTAAAAATACAAAAAATTAGCTGGGCATGGTGACGGGCACCTGTAGTCCCAGCTACTCAGGAGGCTGAGGCAGGAGAATGGCATGAACCCTGGAAGTGGAGCTTGCAGTGAGCCAAGATTGCACCACTGCACTCTAGCCTGGGCGACAGAGGGGGACTCTGTCTCAAAAAAAAAAAAATAAAAAATTGTTTTCCCAAGTGGCTATACCATTTTACATTCTCACCAGCAATACATAAGGGTTTACCTTCATATTTCAAGGTCATCTTTTGCTGAATATAGAAATATAGTTGATAGTTTATCTTTTTTTCCTTGACTTAAAAATATGTTGTTCCATTGTATTCTGGCCACCATTGTTTCCCATAAGAAGTCAATAGTAATTCCTGTTGTTGTTCTCCTGTATATAATGTCTTTTTCTTCTTCCTGCTTGATATTTTCTATTTAATTTTGAATTTTAGGAGTTTACGACACATCTATGTGTGATTATCATGAAGTTTGATGAGTTTTCTGGATTTATGCATTAATATCTTTAATCAATGTGAGGAAAATCTTGGCTATTATTTCTTCAAATGTCTCTGCATCATTCTCTCTCTCTCTTCCACTTTTAAGACTCTAATTATACATATTTAGAATACTTTATATTATCCCACAGATCTCTTTTTCCCTATTTTAAATCTAGTCTAGATAAAGTTTTAGTTTTACAGACTTACTCTTTGGCTGTGACTCTTTGGGATTCTGATCCATTATTCTAGCCCATATGAAACCATAAAAGTTTTCTATGCATTCATCTGGTTTCTCCTTATGCCTCTCTATGGCAAATTCTTTCTCCCACAACTACGCCAAGGATGAAAGCAAACATGTACTTTTGCTCCTGTGGGAAGGGCTTACTGCTTTATGGAATTTGGTTCATTTAGGCTTTCCTTTCATCAGATCTCTGGGTTTGAAAGAAAATCTGTGTTCTATATGTAGGTCGTGTTCTTGTGGCTTATTCTTTTTTTTCTTTCTTTCTTTTTTCAAGAGACAGGGTCTCACCCTATCACCCAGGCTGCAGTATAGTGACACAATCATAGCTCACTGCAGCCTTGGACTACTGGATTCAAGTGATCTTCTCACCTCAACCTCCTGAGTAGCTGGGACTACAGGCATGAGCCACGAGTCCTGGCTAAAACTTCCTTCTTGATATGGTGATTTATGATTCCACTGCTGGCATTCTACATCTTTCTCCACTTCACCTTCTATACCAGATGTCTCAGAGACAGAGCACAAAGAAAACTCCAGCCAAATGCACAATAACTATTCTTTAATGGAGCATTTGCCCTGATACTCTTTTTCCTTACTTATTCCTATTCCAGGGCTGGTTCACTTAGAAAGTAACCTAAAAGTCTTTGTTCCTTTTCCTTGAGCCTAGAGCCAGTCTTTCACAGCCAGGTTCTTGTTCCTCTACTCTTGACACTTTAACACTACACTCAAAAGACATATCTCAGTCAAAGAAAGAATGTGATTTCTCAAAGCTCCAGAATTTCCAAAGGTGCCCTCCATAACCAAAAGGCACTCCAACCCAAATCCCAATCTAAGCAGTTGTGAATGTGTATAATCAACCTGCCATTTTATAACAGAAACAGCCTTTTTGTGCATTTCCATGTGGCTTCTTACATTTCCTTCCTCACCTTCCTCTGTCCTAGCTTTTTGATTTACCACAACCCTTACCTGAAAAGGAAGAGTAAATAAAAGAAGATATAGGACTGACATTTACTTTCTAAATGCCTTTTTTTGAGACAGAGTCTTGCTCTGTCACCCAGGCTGGAGTGAAATGGCATGATCTCAGCTCACTGCAATCTCCACCTCCCAGGTTCAAGCGATTCTCCTGCCTCAGCCTCCTGAGTAGCTGGGATTACAGGTGCCTGCCATCATGCCTGGCTAATTTTTGTATTTTTAGTAGAGATGGGGATTTCACCATGTTGGCCAGGCTGGTCTCAAACTCCTGACCTCATGATCCACTCACCTCAGGCTCCCAAAGTGCTGGGATTACAGGCGTGAGCCACTGCCCCCAGCCAATGCCTTTCTTTTAAGCAAGCTCGTCCAACCTATGGCCCAGGATAGCTTTGAATTTGGCCCAACACAAATTTGTAAACTTTCTTAAAACATGAGATTTTTTTATGATTTCTTTTTTTTTAGTTCATCAGCTATCATTAGTGCTAGTGCATTTTATGTGTGGCCCAAGACAATTCTTCTTCTTCAAATGTGGCCCAGGGAAGCCAAAAGATTTGACACCCCTGCTTTTAAGGATGACCTTCAAGTGCTTAGAAATACAGAGCAAGTCATTTGATGGCCCTACCTGCCATTTTTATGCAGGTAGAATCTTTTTAAAGTACAGGGCATTAGCAGCCTGCAGCTTGACAAGATTCAGAGATATAATCATAATGTATTTCCAATTATTTCTTACTTATTTATTTGAAATTTTATCAATGATAAGTGTCTATTACTAATTAAGATTTTTTAAAACTAGTAACTTTACTAGAAAAGTTTTTCTGACCTCATTCATTTTACCAGTTTTGCTTTCATGCTCATTTCTTTTTTTTTATTATTATTATTATACTTTAGGTTTTAGGGTACATGTGCACAATGTGCAGGTTTGTTACATATGTATACATGTGCCATGTTGGTTTGCTGCACCCATTAACTCATCATTTAGCATTAGGTATATCTCCTAATGCTGTCCCTCCCCCCTCCCCCCACCCCACAACAGTCCCTGGAGTGTGATGTTCCCCTTCCTGTGTCCATGAGTTCTCATTGTTCTGATCTTTGACAAACCTGACAAAAACAAGCAATGGGGAAAGGATTCCCTATTTAATAAATGGTGCTGGGAAAACTGGCTAGCCATATGTAGAAAGCTGAAACTGGATCCCTTCCTTACACCTTATACAAAAATTAATTCAAGATGGATTAAAGACTTACATGTTAGACCTAAAACCATAAAAACCCTAGAAGAAAACCTAGGCAATACCATTCAGGACATAGGCATGGGCAAGGACTTCATGTCTGAAACACCAAAAGCAATGGCAACAAAAGCCAAAATTGACAAATGGGATCTAATTAAACTAAAGAGCTTCTGCACAGCAAAAGAAACTACCATCAGAGTGAACAGGCAACCTACAGAATGGGAGAAAATTTTGCAACCTACTCATCTGACAAAGGGCTGATATCCAGAATCTACAATGAACTCAAACAAATTTACAAGAAAAAAACAAACAACCCCATCAAAAAGTGGGCGAAGGACATGAACAGACACTTCTCATGCTCATTTCTTAAGCTCGGTTTTCTCCCTTGGTCTCTGTCTTGACACATGCTATCCATCAAATAATGATATGGCTACCTGCTAATTTGCTAATTTAATACATTCAAATTAACTTTAAAAGAAAGCTTTTCCTGCAAGGATTCATTCAAGCATTAAATCCTCTTGCTTCTGTTTCTATCCCCATTTGGCTTTTGATTCTGTATAAAATTAGATTTTGCATTTACAGCAATATACTTCAACACACACATGTACATACATCTGCTGTATTAGTTAAGATAATGATTTCTATTTTACCATATACACTCTAAAATTTCAAGGGCTTACCAGAAGAGAGACTTATTTCCCACTCCTGTAATACCGCATCACAATGTGATAGAAGAGGGAGTTGAAGGAAATAGGAGTGTGCTCCATGGAGTCCTTCAAAGATTTAGAATGATAGAGGCTCTGCCATCTTCAACACTTGACTCCCAAGGTCAGCTTGAAGAAGAGAAATGAAGGTTCTAAAGGAAGTTCTTATGGCTGAAAGTAGCATGAATTGTTTTCTGCTCCCACTCCATTGGCCAGAACTCAGTCACAGGATCACACCAGAGCTGGGCCCTGATTGGGAAACAACTTTTCAGAAACAACTCTGTACTATAC
Organism: Symphalangus syndactylus; assembly: GCF_028878055.3. Taxonomy (NCBI): domain Eukaryota; kingdom Metazoa; phylum Chordata; class Mammalia; order Primates; family Hylobatidae; genus Symphalangus; species Symphalangus syndactylus. Next base: position 20,160,774 of record NC_072445.2, on the reverse strand, counting down.
AGGGGGAGCACAAACCTTGGGTGGATTTTCAGTCATCTCTCTTTATATGCATAAATACATCTAAGACTTCATGGCTAAGTCTCTAAATTCCAGTATAAATCTCTAAAATTCTCAAAGCTTGAGGAATTAAGGAGTTGGATAGTGGAGTAGGAGACCTCGTGGCAGACACCAAAGACTGTTTTGGTAGTAGTAGTAGCAAGTGGAGCTGCAACTAGGGTAGAAGATCTCAGAAATAATTTGTCCGTGAAAGGAAGCAAAGATGGGATTAGCTTATCTTATCATTCACTCATGCATTATTTCATTCATTTATTGGACATTCTCTCGATTAGTTGCTTTATGGCAGGCAATGTGCTAAGTGCTGAGGATACAAAGATAAATAAATTATTTATACCATCCAGTGGGGCAACAGCTGTAATGGATTCATGTACACTATGTATGTGAAAGTAATATACATTATTTTAGTGGAGGAGAATGGCTTTCCACTAAGGTAGCCTAACAAATTCCCAGTATAGTCTCAGAAACCTATTTTCCTGTTGGATTCTAACATTTTCCTCCTTTGTATATATGCAGGCCCTGGTTCCAACTTTGCATTCTGCTTTCACGGACAATAATATGATCATATTTACTTAGTACAAAGATCCCTTGGCCACATATTATTTGCAGAATGGATTTAAAAAGGGTGAAATTGAATGCAGGGATAGTCAAGAGGCTACTGTCATAGCTTTTACTGGTTCTCTCTTCTATTAGGAAGAAAATTTAAAATCCTACCCATAACTCACAAAGTTCTTCATGTCAAGCCACTGTCTAATAGTCTAGCTGCTTCCCCATAGCTTCCCACCCCAATCCCTAACTCCACGTTGGGCAGCCCAACAATATTGGGCTACTCATAGTTTCTCACACTTTGACACCTCATTCTATGCCCCCGTTTATATATAAAAGTCACTCTCTGCTTGTCTGCCCATTTAGAAAACTAAAAAACCACTTACCTCTCAAAATTCAGCAAAATGTGGCTTCCTTAGAGAAATCTTCTCTAACTCTCCTTCCTGCACCAAACTTAAATACTTCTCTTATGCTCCTATTGCATTTTGTATTCATATCATTTATGTCAATATAATTTATAGTATATTACATAATACTACATCATATTATATTATAATTTTTCATTTCTTTCTACCAAGATCTCTTTAAAGGAATAATGACTTGTCTCTTTCTATGGCCTGTGCCTAGGTTGATACTGGGAACATAGTATATTCAATAAGTAGTCATTAGATGGGTGGGTGGTGGATGGATGGACTGATAGTGGGTTGATATCATCATATGAAGAAACCCCCTTTAATTCTTTTTTTTTTTTTTTTTTTTTTTTGAGACAGGGTCTCGCTTTGTCACCCAGGCTGGAGTCTAGTGGCACGAGCTGGGCTCACTGCAACCTCCACCTCCTGGGTTCAAGCAATTCTCCTGCCTCAGCTTCCTGAGTAACTGGTATTACAGGCATGCATCACCATACCCGGCTATTTTTTTTGTATGTTTATTAGAGACTGGGCTTCACCACGTTGGCCAGACTGGCCTCAAACTCCTGGCCTCAAGTGATCCACCCACCTTGGCCTCCCAAAGTGCTGGGATTATAAGCATGAGTCACCATGCCTGGCCTAACAGCAATGGAAAAGCAGTGAAGGTATTTGAACCAGGGGAGTGGTATAATTCACAGAACTAGTTCACACAAAGCCAAATTTGGTGGTACTGAATAAGAAGGTGGGATCAGCAGGGAAGCAGGCTGAGTAGGAGGCTGATAACAGAACTTTATTATTTTTGAGTTGCCCAGCATTCTAAGGCACTTTCTATACTGGGGAAATTCACTCCGCATTGCCTATGGTGGGGTTATTACATGCCAGAAAGAGGCCATGAAGATTAAGATTACCCTAGCCAGGCTTCCTAGCAGTTGGGGTTGGTGTGCGTGACTCGGGCTTGACCAATGAGACACCACACCCGAACTTTTGACTCTAGAGGGTGTGACACAAAGTCACAGGGACAGTTAGTGATTACTTATAGCAGCAGAGGAGCAGTGATGAGGACAGCATTGGGAGGGTTCCAGTGGTGGTATCCTAGCTGCACTGGTTTCTGTATCATTTTGGCTGTGGTCTTCTGCATCTTAGACCTTCTTGGTTTCTACCTAGTTTCTGAGGCTGTTTCTCAAGATTCTTGTTAACTCTGTAAGAGCCACCTGCTCATCCTCTATATATTACTTTTCTGCTACTTAGCCAAAGATATTTCCTATCATTTGCATCCACGTGCTCTGTCAAGTATAGTAATTGAAGCAATGATGACACTGGTGGGTACCTGCCCAGCATCCCTCTACTCCTAATCTAGATTTTTACTTGCATATCCTTCCATTCCCATGCAGCCAACACTTCAGGGAAAACTGATAGCACTCCTCACTCTAGGGGTGAGTCTAAGTTGGCTTTTTCACCAGAATGTTAAATCAGCACATGCCCTAGCCCAGCCACAGTCATGTTCAGAGGTGAACAGGTGACCCAAATGTCCCTGTGGTGGAATAAAATTAAGGCAGAGGGCACTACTGGCAGCTGTCCTGGGAATCAGCTTTAGAATGACGCTGACCTTCAGAAGACAGAGCTAGAGAGACAGGACCTTGTGATAACTTCACTGAGCCTCTGGCTTAACCAGCCCTGAACCCAAATCAAGCTGTGGATTGCCAATGGAATAAATCAAAGATGACTAAAGTTACGATGCAAGGTGAGTGGGGTCGAAGGTGGTGTCACAGTTAAAACAGGAAATATGGAAAGAGGATCAGGTTTGGTGAGAAGATTAGATGTTCAGGTCCAAATATGGTACATTTGCTTTTCTAGAAGTCTTTCTGCACTTTAAAATCCTTTAAATTCAAATAAAGAGTAAAGCTCACCAAATACTTTCACATGTTTACACCTCAAACTAAAGTCTAGGCATTTTTGAAAGAGTAAAAATAGCTGCATAGAAGGACCACAATTCACAGATTTCTGTGTTGCTTTTCTCATGCTGTAGGTTTTAGCATGAGAAGAAAAGCAGTGAAAAGGAATCTGCTTCTAGAGTTTTGACTACTCAGAACTGTAACAGTACTGCAATAATATTCTTCCTTAATTAGTGCCAATAAAAATGAGTATCTCTTACCATTGTAAGAAGTAATCTCATTTTTCATCCTTCTTCTTCTTCTTTTTTTAATTTTTTTTGCTTTTTTGTTAACATGGAGATGAATGATATTAGCTACAGATTGAAATGAGTAAATGTGTATGTGTATCTCATTGTCATGTATGTATGTCACAAATGTACTCTTGTCATCTGTTTAACTAAGCTGTTTCAGTTACAGTTACCGTGATCTACCCAGACTGAAAACCTTAGAATATCCTTTGAACACTTCTCCCTGTGCTTTCTTTTCTTTTTTTTTTTTTTTTGGTACTTCCAATATGTTTTTCTCCTCACTTTATTTCCCATCCCCAGATCATTACCTTGACAGCCTATTAATTGTTAAACTCTAAACACTTTACCTCCATGGCGTTTCCCATATCCATTCCCTTTCTTATATTACTATTGCATCTCCATAATCCAACCCCTATTGCCTCTGGCAAGAGTTTTGGAGTCACCAACATTTACCATCCTTCCCCATTTCAATTTAACCTCTTGCACCACTCTTTTCATGAACTTTTGATAGATCCACATACCTTACTGGATGCAATATGCCCACTCTTAACCCTGGCACTCAAAGTCCTCAGCTATGCAGCCATGACCCTCTTTTCCAATCTTATTATAACCCATCATGCCCTGCTCAGGCTTTCCATTCCAATTAAATAAGCTGTTCACTAGTTTTTAAACACATCCCTATCCTTGCCCACAAGGCTTCGATTCACCTTAGCTCTATCCAGCATCCACATCACATGCCCTTCTTTTTTCCTTGAAGCCTTTCTTGGTCTTTTTCAGTGGATGAGACCTTTCATCTCTTTAAGGAACTTTCCCTTGTCCTTGGCACCATCTTCCCCTTAGAGATAAGACTTTGAAACCTTGACCCCTTAGCACTTGCCTTGCTGTCTCTGAAAACCACCCCATCTAGTCTAGTCACTGAGTTCTCTTATATTTCTACAGTGTCTCCAGCAGTGCTCATTGCTACTTACAGATTTCAACCAAGAAATTCAGCCAAGTTGATTTCTGTTCTTCTAAAGTTACTTCAAGATGCCAATTTCTTTCCCTCCTACTTTTGCTGCTTTCCAACCGTGTCTTCACATCACCATTTTAATTCTTTCCAAAGTGCAGATGTGTTCATCATCCCTCCTCCAGAATGTAGAAGTTTGTATAGCAGAAATGTTGAGAAGTTAAGAGTTCACACTTTGAAGACAAGCCATTTGGATATAATTTAGCTCACCCACTGTCCAGCTAGTTGTCCTTGGGCAAATTACGTCATCTCTAAATGGGGCCTATGGTGAAGTTTAAATACGTTAATGCCTGTGAATGTTTACAGAGTTCCTTCACAAAGTTAGCTGTAAGGAAATGATAGTCTGATAGGATGATAAATTCCAAATTTCAGCTGAGATACCATAAGTTAATAAATATGACATTCTAAACAGTTGTAGGTATCACACCAAAATGCAGATTTTCTAAGCAGGTGGCCCAAAAACTAGTTAGATAGCACTATATCCTGAAAGGGAGATTAATAAGATAAAGGGAGTGGAGATAAAAAGATCTCTACCAAGGTTGTCTTTGTAGAAATCCATGCTGGGACTCCTGTTGGGACCTCAAGAGGGAGGTTTAAGATGATGCCTGCCCCCTCACCTCAAGACTGCTTGGGAGAAGGAGGAGCACCCTTTCCATGGAATCATTTGAAAACCTGAATATCTAGTTCCCAATGATTGACTCCCACTTTATTGTCCTTTGTTATTTAATCTCGGTTTGTCCTTGTGTGTGTATTGGACAGGACTTTTTTAGTTGTTAGTGACAGAAACAATACCTGAATTGGGTTGAGGAAAAAGAGAGGCATTGGTTGGGATAATGCTAGTATATTAAAATAACCAAAGGAAGAGTTGAATAATGAGACTCATGGCAGGACAGGGCATCACTGGGCCTCCAAAGTGACTGAAAATGAGGACTCCGATGCTTCCAGAATTTGATTTCCTTTCTCCACTTTTTCTTTCTGTTTCTAATTTGTCTTAATTCAAAGGCACAAGTGAAAAACACAGCAGCAACAGTCCCAAGCTTCTGACATCACAGGGGATTGGTGCTCTTGACCCAGTTTAGGTTTGGAAAATCCTCATGAGAAGTCTGACCAGCCTGGTAAGGGCCTCCTTCAGACACATCCAATATGGGAGGAGAAGGAGAAGTTTCCAGAGAATGCAATGCACAGAAGACAGGAATGCTGAGCAAACACCCTCTTTATTTTCATCCCTGTAATTTTTCGAGTGTGTCAGCTTCTTAAGCATGGTACTGCCCAGAATGAATGCACTTGGTTCTGATATTGAGGATGGAAAGGGGAAAATATGTCTTCCTAAAGAATGAATTAAGGCAGGGATAAAACTCTTGGACCCAGGGAGGAAGGTACGGCAAAGAAGAAATGACAGTGGCTTCTTAGGAGTGCTACTCAGGGATTAGCTGTAAGGTATCTGTGGGGCCTCAGCAGCAGTAAGGTGCTGACTGGGCAGTGGTGGAATGAGCACTGTCCCTGAGACTGCCTGAGGGCACTGCAGCTGCCACTTAGCATGGACCTTCTACCCAATGGGGAGAATGCGGATTGCATTTTGTGCCCCTCTTCCTTTTTCAGTGCCCCTCTGACTTCTCATGGACCTCTCCACCCCACCATCCCCATTGTCCAGCGACCCGAGTCGTCTTCATTTACCTCAGCCTCCCTTCTCAGGTTCACTCTCCTTTGTAGGGACCTAGGTTGTAGATTTATTTCTTGTCTGTGTGACAGTACCTGTTCTCCGCTGGCTTTCCAAGCAAAAGAATTCCATTCATTCATTCATGTATTCATTCATCCAACACACTCACTGAGCTCTCACTGCATGGCAGGCCTTGTTGTTTGGGGGCACTTGGAGATATAGCTGTGGGCAAGGTAGAGGAGCCTGCTTCTCAAGGAGCTGGCTTTCCATGGAGGGACGGAGATAACAACTATGCAAATAAATATACAGTATCCATTAGTGGTAAGTGCTTGGAAGAAAAATAATGCAGGCTGCAGAGATAGTGAAAGGAGTGCTATGTAGATAGGCTGATTAGGACAGGCCTTTTGAGGAGGGACATTTAAGCAGAGACATGAATGCTGTGGAAGGATGAACCCTGCCACAATGATGGGAATAGTGTTCTAGACAGAGGGATGGCCAAGCGCAAAGGCCCTGAGGTGAGAATGTGTTTTTGCATGTGATGGACAGACTCAAGTGAGGTATCATAATGGAAGAAACACAGGTGACTCTTTACCATAGGAACAAACCTTAACACCTTGCTCATAATAAGAGAAATATAAACTAGAAAACTCATTGAGGTCTCTAGTGTGTGTTTGGGATATTTTGATTGCTAGTGTCAGTAACAGAATCTGAATTAGCTGGAGAAAAGATTGGAAGGCATTGATTCAGACAATGCTGCCTGAGTTCACTTGTAGAAATATGTGCGCCTATAGAAAGAGAAATGCAAATCAAAGCTGCACTGAGATAACCACATCTTACCCACCAGATGGGAAAATGTCCAATGCATTCTGAAACACATACTGTGGAGAAACAAACTTTCTCGTAAATTGCTGGTGGGGAAGAAAAATAGTACAATTCCTGTGGAGGAAAATTTGGCCAAGAGCTAGCAAAATTACATAGGCATTTGCCTTTTAACCCAGTGTTTCCACTCTAAAATCTGTCCCAAAGATACAGTAACAAAATATGAAAATTCAAAGTCTATCCATTGCTGCATTATTTAATAGCAAAAGGCTGGAAACAACCCAAATGGGGACTTATTGCAGAAACGTTGGTAAATCCAAATAGTTGAATACTATACAGCTGTAAAAAGGAAAAGGACTATTTCTACATATTACTATGGTGTGATCTCCAGCGTCACATTTTACGGTGATTAAGACCAAGACAGAAAAAAGTGAGCAGTGTGCTGTCATTTATGGGATAAAGGATGGGAAAACAATATACACATATACTTGTTAAGATTTTTTAAAATGAGAGAGGCTAAACAATAAGGATGTATGAGAGGGAAAGAAAGAATACTGTGATCGCAGGGATAGAAGCTGGATTTCTTCGTAGATCTGTACTTTTGATTTTTGAGCCATGGAAATATTTTATATAATTATAACACAAAATTAAAGAGAAAAACAATCATTAGGCATCAAAAACAGATGAACCTAACTTAGTCTCTAGTTGGTGGAATAGATGTGCTATTCTAAATGACAGTAATACATAATTTGTATATGCTTTATGGGATATACGCTAAGGACAAAAATAACTAGAAAAAAATCTTAAACTCCTTCTGGTTGCATTAATATTGTGATTCCAAGGCTGTCGTGCCTATAGTGTGGGATAAGGCAACTAGCTAATTATGTTGCTGATAAGAACGAATATATCTGGTGTGAAAGAAAGGGATACAAATGTAAGACTTATGTGTTTCAGCAGAATCTCTGTAGCCCTGGATCTGAAATGGAATGATCAATCTGAACTCATGGCATATGTTATCTTTAAAATATTTACGTATTTTCTAGCTCTGTTCACTGAAAAGTCTTATAAACAATACCCAACCCAGTACAAAGAGCTCCTCTAAGCTTCTAGATTGGTATCTTAAAATATGTTGAAATATTTACTAAGTGGAACTGGGGCTCCTTGGAGAAATGCCTGACTCCTTATCTAAGGCAGGAAATGAACAAGATGAGTCTGGAACATCTTGTCATGCCAGAAGGTAAGTGCCCTTTGACGATTTGTCAAAGGACTCAGAAGCCAACCTGATTAAACTCCCACTAGCTAAAGATGGGCAATTTGAGCATTAATAAGATTAAACCACAATGGATTGTAGTTTTATGTGTTTAATATGTTTAACCATCACATATGTTTAATCCATGAATTCCTAATGATACTTTAAAAACAAAAATGAAAAAACCCTCAGTGATCTTTGCAGGATAATAGGGAAGTAAATCATGAAAAAAAAAAAAAACTAGTTAAGCTGAGTGCAGTGTCTCAAGCCTGTAATCCCAGTGACTCTGGAGGCTGAGGCAGGAGGATCACTTGAGGCCAGGAATTGGAGACCAGCCTGGGCAACATAGCAAGACCCCCCATATCTCATAAAAAATGTTTAATTAATAAAGGAAAAGAAGCAAATATTTATTTTTGCCTTAACTAAATAGTAGATGAGAAGTAGTTCTCCTTAATGGAAGTGTTCCATGAATAAATGAAGGAGGAATGTCATCATTGTGCAAATCCTAATAAATGAACGCACCTAGACATTGAGCATGAAGGCACTAATACCACAAAAGAGAGACAGCCAGACTCTATGTACCCACTGATAGAAGTACACATAGCACCATCTAGGAAGGAGTCTTGCCAAACCTGAATCCCTTAAGCCTCTGGATCTAAACAACAGAACCTACAGGCAACAGAAAACTCTGTTAAATTACACTGTGTCGAGTTTCTAAATTTCCACTATATGTAAATTCTAAAAGACAAATAACATGGCTTCATCACCACCAACAAACTGCAAGGAATTAAAAAAAGAAATGGAGGAGAACTCTATAGATTAAAAGAAACATGAGAGACACAGTAGTTTGGATCCCAATTTAAATAAGCAAACTATTAAAGAGGAAAGAAGGAAGAGAAGGAACACCAGGATGCGATCAAGGAGAGGGGGAGAAAGGATGGGAAGTGAGAGGACATCATAGTACAGCTGGAGAAATTTGAACCCTGGCAGGACGTTTGGTGATATAAAGAATTATTCTTGCTTTTTGAATTGTGTGATGGTACGTATTGTGATTTCAAAAGAGGAATCCTTTGTCTTTTAGAGATATATACTGAAATATTTATAAACGAAATTATATGATGCCAGGCACCTGCTGCAAAATAATCTGGAGTGAATATGGAAGTGGGTGAAGACATGGAGCTGTGGTTTTCAGGCTTGAGCTTGCATCAGAATCACCTGGAGGTCTTATTAAACTACAGATACTGGTCTTCCCTCCAGAGTGTCTGATTCAGTCTTGGGTGGGGCCCAAGAATCTGCCTTTCTAATAAGCTCATAAGTGATGTTGATGCTGTTGGTCTGGGGACCACACTCTGAGAGTGACTAGCAGAGAGGAAGCAAGATTGGCCCCTTGTTAATTATTTTTGCACCTGGGTGGTGGATACATGAAGGCTCATTATTACTTTCTCTCTTCTGCTGAATATATTTGAAATTCTCCATAATAAACATTTAAAAAACAGATGATCCAGAAGGGCATACAGAAGGAGCAGAGCCTTTGACAACCCATAGCTGTAATGGGAACTTCTATGCTGATTAGCCAAACAGGCTTGGCTGCTGCTACCACAGCTTCCTCTGGGATTGGAAGGTGTGCATCTCCTCCTGCTGAGGTGGAGGTGAGTGTATCAGCTCAGCTGTCCATCCTTTTAGAGAATTGCCTGGACTGAAGGGAGGGCAATGGTCTCTGTCCAAGGGGTCTGTGCATAATGTATCCTTTCCTCAGCGTGATCAGTCATTGCAAGAGCAGTGGTTTGGATGAATCCCAAGGTTTTCTGGCCACTTCAAATGGAAAGGACACTCCTGAACAGAGCTGTGCCAGGACTCAGCTCTCAGAGATGAGAGGTTATCACCGAACTCGCCATGCCCTTGCAGCCCTCCTGCAAAAACCTCCCTGCAACTCCTAGATCTAGGAGGCACCTCTATTGGTTTGAGTCTCTCTACTTGCCTTTTTAGATTCATTTGTGTATTTATCCATTCATCCTTCAGATGTTTATTAGAGTACCTCCTAAGTGTCAGGCATCCTTCTAGCCCCTGGGAATACAGCAGGGAACAGAATAGGCAAAAATCTCTGCTTTTATGGAGATTAAATTCTAGTTGTGAGGACAAGCAGTGGACACATAAATAAATGAGCAGAATAATTTCACGTAGTGAAAAGTGCTGTGAAGAAAGTTAAAATGAAGATGCCAGGACAGTGATTGACTCTATGTGTGTATACATGTGCACACATTTTTTAATTTTAGCTGATTGGGGAATACTTTTCCAAAGAGATGTGATCTGAGAGAGATGATAAGAAGGAGCAAGCCATGAAGAGATCTGAATATTTTCGGAGAGAGGGAATAGCAAGTGCAAAGGGCTGAGATGGGAATGAGCTTGGAATTTCTTTCTTTCTTTCTTTCTTTCTTTCTTTCTTTCTTTCTTTCTTTCTTTCTCTTTCTTTCTCTTTCTTTCTTTTCTTTCTTGAACACATTTTCTTTCTTTTCTTTTCTTTTCTTTCTGGAACACCAATAAGGCCAATGGGGCTGGAACAAGAAGAGTGAAGAAAGGTGAGAATGATATGAGATGAAGTGGGAGGATAATCCGAATCTAGTGTTTACATCTAGCCATTGGCCAAAGTACATCTACATTCTAGACACCTCCAAGGCTGCAAGTCAGCCCCTAGCTATAAAAAAAACACATTATTGGCCAGGCGCAGTGGTTCAAGCCTGTAATCCCAGCACTTTGGGAGGCCAAGGTGGGCAGATCATGAGGTCAAGAAATCGAGACCATTCTGGCCAACATGGTGAAACCCTGTCTCTTCTAAAAATACAAAAATTAGCTGAGCATGGTGGCCTGTGCCTGCAGTCCCAGCTAGTCAGGAGGCTGAGGCAGGAGAATCATTTGAACCCAGGAGGTGGTGGTTGCCGTGAGCTGAGATCGTGCCACTGCACTCCAGCCTGGCGACAGAATGAGACTGTATCTAAAAAAAAAAAAAAAAAAAAAAAAAAAAACTCTAGAGAAACAGGACACTATTATAACAGGTGAGCCCCCTGGGCTCTCTAGCCAATAGGAAAATGACCATATTTGTATAGACAATTGACTATTAAAAACCCAATAAATTGGGGGTTTAAAACCCACTAATTTTAGTTCAGAGTTACTGGAAAGTTCCTTTGCCCCACAAATCATCTGCTCTTGATGCCTAGAACTCTGCCCTAAAACACTATTTACCCAACTTAAGACTCTGTCTCCTATTAAAATATGGATTCCTCTGGGAGGGATAATACTATGAGTTATCAGTCCTTTAATGCTTATACAGATGAGTTGACAGCTGTCCTTGAAAAGATATTTTAAAAAGAGGAAAACTTAAAGTTAGTGGGTGCTTGGATAGCAGGGAGGAGTCTGCAGGGCAGAATCAAATTAGAAAGGGAAAGCTGAGGATACATCAGAAAAAAAAACTGCCTATTTTACAACTTCAGGTAGAGCTTTGCTTCCTGGATAATGTCCTCTGGCCAGGGCATGTCACAGCAACGTTCATCTTTTATAGCTCTTTCCTAAACATAAAGTGTGAAATAATTCGTACAGCCCCTTATGTAAACAGAGCAATGATTAGAATGTGTTGCTTCTACTTTGCTGTTGTTTCTTGATGGGCTCTGGGCACACGTGGACTTTGCCTTTATGGATGAACTGTCACTGATATGGCATAACGTTTTCATGAGTATGAAACGGTGATGTGCTGGAACAGCCCGTGTGAGCAGATTACATGCATGCCTTCCCAACTTTGTATTCAGTTTGACTTCACACTGACTGCTTGAAATCAGCCATGATGAGCATATTTACAACATAGAAATTGATGAATGCTAAAAATTGAAATGTTTCTTTTCAGAGAGCTGATCATTAAACATTTACCAGTATGCTGTGAAATGTAAAAAATAAATTTTAGGATATGCCATGGCATATGAAAAAATATTCATTTCTTTGTTTTGCCTCTTGAACAGATGCCAGTGATGTTCAAAATCATATTCACCTTTGTATTTCTTTACATTTTAGCTACATTTGTACAGGTAGCTCCCCTATTTACCTTTTCAAAAGCTGCCAGGTACTTCATGTTGGCCAGGTTTTGCATCATCTGGCTCTGGCTGCCTTACTGTATACATCAGGCCCCAGCCAGATTTAACCCTGAGCGAGTTTTGCATCCAAATGCCTTATTCTTTCCTTTGGACATTTCTAGTCTGTTTCTACCTAGCTGAAGGGCACCCCTCACTTCTTCTCTGTCTGCCGCTGTCTTTCCCGTGTTTCAAGGTCAGAGCAGAAATTTCCTCCCCCTCTTTGATGCTCACCTGCCATCCTAACATGGGATCCAGCATTTAGCATTCATTGCTCTTTCTCCAGTGCTCCCACTGAACACTTCCTGTACCTCTTCAGCCATCACCATCCCTGCCTTGTGAAATGTTGGTCTACATGTCTTATCTCCTCCCCTGGATTTTAAGCCCATTGATGATAGTGACATTTGCTTTTTCATCATTTTATCCTTGAGAGTATCAGATGCAGAGCTTTGCATAGTCAGTACTCGATATTAGTTGGATTATATGCATATATGACTTAATATTTCCCACAGTGTCCTGGACAGCGAAATAAATGCCACTTGAACAAATGCACGAAGACACACACACACAGTTTCATCAGTCTAAATATCTGTATGTGTGGCCTGATTACCTTTAGCATAGAAAATGCCTTGTTGAAGGGGAACTTTGGACTGAAGTGTAGACTAATGAGGACAAATGAGAAAGCTTCTACTCTCAGTCTGAAATGTCACCTTTCTCATCTGCGTGTAAAATTGGGAGGCTTTTGTCCAGTCATATGTTAGAAAAGTACCAATCTGTTATAAATCAGGATGTTCCAGTGGCCACTGAAGATCCAACTGAACTCTTAATGATAGATGCTGCTACAATGTTAGTTCTATTGGGACTTGTATAACTAATGATAAAATAAAAAACAATTGGAAATTTTTCCTTTGGTCACTCCTGTGAAAGGAGGCTATTCCTATATGATTGATTTATTAAACAAGTATCATCTTCTTGTGCCAGGCAGTCTGTGAAAGGCTGAAGATATAAAGGTAAATTATCTGTGGCCTTGCCCTTCAGGGATTTATAATCAGGAAAAGAGCCTGAGAAAGCAAAGGGATGTGTTCAAAGTCTCAGGTGAAGTCAAGCCCCGAGGATCTGACAAGCTCTGAGCCACATCAGTGAGTTTGCCCATTAGAACCTGCCATCTGTCCCCGTGTGAAACATTTGCTGTAACTCCTTTCCATGAACTGCTTTTGGTTTGAATGACCTTGGAGACAGCCTGAAATCCCGAGCTTGGGAGGGTGCTTTTAGCGTTACTGGTCTGCGCTTATGGTCTTCAAATAGAATTTCCACAAACCTCTAATTATCTCCTCTTACCATGCTCCCTAAATGACAGACGACCAGCTCTTTAGTCACTCCAAGAACGGATTTCTATTCAGCCCATGCCCGGGATGCATTAGGATGCCCAGAACATGTGTGGCTGCTCCGAGTGGCACAGAGCAATTAACAGAAGCCAAGCAATTTGCAAAATGCCTCAACTTCCTGCTCATCTCGAAGGCAGAAAATTGTCAAACCTTAACCTCAGGAGGCTCATCTGCAGAATTACACCTCCCCCACTCAAAGAAGAAACTCTGGTGTCAGATTCCCCCCACCCTCCTGCTTTTTGCAAACATAAGCACTCGGCTGCAACAACAGCTCTGACTCAGTTCCTAGCTAACGCTGCCTGAATTGATTTAGTCTGAGTTCAGATTTAGCACATAATCATGTTCAATTTGCTCCACTGCACTGCCTAGAGATAAAAGGCTTGGAGAAAAAAAAATAGCTTCAGCTTGTGTCAGTCTTTGTGGTGATGTCATTGCCATGAGCGAGCCGGGCCGTTCGTTACTCTGCTGTGCTGCCTCAGACGCGGAGGGCTGCGTGCAGTGGGAGCGGGCTCCAGGAGCCCGAGCCTCCAGCCGTCCCCAGAGCAAGGCAGCACCGGGGCCTGGCCACAGCAATATCCATCTGGAGGCTCTTCCCTTCACTCCCAACTCTGAGGTTGTCTAACTCTTTATTAAAAATTCAGAAGGGGGAATGCCAGCCCCTAGCATGGACTGTGATGTTTCCACTCTGGTTGCCTGTGTGGTGGATGTCGAGGTCTTTACCAATCAGGAGGTTAAGGTATGCACCTGCAATCTTATTTTTCATTGTTGCTGTTACTGACGCTGCTTGGCAGAGCCTTTTTAGCTGAGGAAATAAGACTTTGGTTAATAGTTTTCAGCTCATAGTCTGCGCTAGAAATGCATGTGGCGAATGCATGGCTACATTAAGTAGAATAAGTTGGAAGAGGGACCAGCATATTATTTTTAAATATGACAAGGTCTGCCATTGTTTCTTCTTGTCTTTTTTATTAGGTGATCCCCAGTCAGTCCTTTCTGAGTAGACATATTTTCATATTCTCATATTGTATCTTTGTCAATAAGGAGAATTTTCCAGCCCTCAATGTCAAGAGGGATTTTGAATCAATGATTACATGAAGAAAGCACACATAATAAACCCAGCATCCAGGCCAGCCTGACAGTGGGGCAGTAACCCTTTCTGGCATGTCACTTAAATATCCTGTGATGTGGTCTTCAAATTAAACAATAGCTGTTCTACAGATGGCAGTTTCAGTCCCCAGCTTTCTGGAAATCAAAGTTGGAGAGCAGCTGCCTAAATTTTCTTTGTCAGGCAAAGAAAGAAAGTCATTTTCCTTGAGCAGTTGTTCATAAAGTTTAGGCATAAATATTTCGCATCTAAAGGCTTAGTATTATACATGCTGGTCCTCACTGATTGCCGGCAGCAGTTGTTGACTTGTCATAGGTAATCGTCCTCCGGTGATACTCATTCTCTTTTATTTTTCATTTGGCTTTATATTATGAAAAAGATTCCAGACTTGTAAAATGGAAATGTTTATTTTTTCTCTCATATTTAATAGAAGAACTAGCTGAAGCTTCTTATTTAAATAGTTCACACACACATACACACACACAGAAGGTCAGTTGTTCATTGTGTGGTGGGAGGAATAAAAGGGGAATTACATTGCATAATCATTTACCATCCTTGCTTTAGTCTTAACTTAAAGAAAAACCCTGAATTCTTTATTGTTGGGTGTGCAGGTGACACCCTGGTGCTTTACAGGTGGGGATTTTTGTGTTCTTGGCATAACACATGGCTATGTCATTCAAGATTGCAGCTTTAACAATCTTTTGAAATAGATTTGATAATCTGGCTTCTTGTTCTTGCATATTTTAAACATGTAGCCCTGTATTTACCAATTTTTGTGCCAGTTCCATGGAAATGTCCACCGCCTGTCATATGAATGTTCAGAAAATAAGGATACAAAGGTTTGGCACTGTCTGTGATTGCATTGAGAATGGAAATATGCATGCAGAGACCCATGATCCTGCCAGCCGTACTTCCATAGCACTTGAGAAGGGAGAGCAGTCATCAGACCCCTCCAGTTTAAAGCCAGTGTCAAGTCCAGTGTGGGTAACCAGGTAGAGGGACATCTTCCAGTAACCACTGGAAGATAATTCCATCTATGGAGAATAAAACTTCACAGCTCCCTTCTGTCCTCAACAGTTATCTGTTGTTTACACACTTGCCCTGAGAATGTCATAAGATATTCTAAACTTTTTTGGTTTCAGAAAAGATAGTGAGAAAATATTTATTGGAGATCTGCAACATGCCAGGCATTGTGCTTATATAGGAAAAAGTTTAAAATATGCTTGTATGGCATATGTATCTATGATATAGATATAAAAATAACCAATTGCCCAAGGTTTCTTAAAGACAAAGAATATTTTGTGGAATTAAGAGGATACAGAGTTGTTACAGCTGGTTGTATGTGAGTGGTTGGGGTGCTTTTATGGAAAAATGATACTTAAAGATGGGTAGACTTTATACAGAAAGAGAGAAGGCACAGCATTTTGCAGTCTAGTGAGTCAATTCTTTTGACTGCAGTAGATTCTCTATGAGAGATTAGAGGCAAACGGGAAAGGAGGTGAGTCAGGGCTAGACGGTGAACAGCTGATGCTGTTCTTCATAAATTTATGAGGTTTTTTTGAGGAAGACTCTTACCAGAAATATGTGCTACATGTCTTTACTGCCAATAGCTCTGAATCATGGTGGGCTTTTTTTTTTTTTTTTTTTAGAAAGTTTACCTAATCTTTCTGTGCCTTAGTCTTCTCATATAATGTGAGAATAGTAGTAATTTCTACCTTATTAGCTTAGAGACAAGAGAATTATACATGTAGAATAATTAACACAGTGCCTGACTCGTATTTAGCGCTCAATAAATGTTAGCTATCACCATCATCGTCACTGTCATCTTTGTAGGGACTCTCTGAAAGTGATAGGTTACTTTTACCAGTTTATCGGAGTGTCCTAAATCCAGCTGAGTTTACAATGACAGTCTAGCACACAGAAAATGTTTTCCCTCCCACCCCACTCCCAATACACACAAACACTCTAGCCATCTAGAAAACATGGCTCTCCATTTTTGGTATTTAATCATCTAATGTAAAGCAGTAACATTATTAAAAAGCAAAGATCTACTTTGTGCTTATTAAAAAGGGGGAAAATGAACAAATTAAGGTGGGCCAAATGTTATGTGTTAAGAAAACCTGTGCTCCTTGTTCAAAACTGACCATTACTCTTATTACAAAGAAAGGTTCAAATGTAAAATTCTAGGCACCAAACAAAGCTTCCCCAAAGGTATCTGTCTTCTTCATTCATTACTAATAACTGGTGAAGCCAAGAGTTCCTTCTTCAAAGTCTTTAAGGTTTACTGTCAGAGAAAAGGGAGGCACATGGAAAGGGTCTGTCTCACCTGCTTATATCCATCTTGCTTAATCTCAGGCTTGTTTGTTTAATAGGCATCCCCACTTTCTACATGTAGCCCCCACGGGCAAGCAGCCATACTAGGGGGATGCAACCAGCAGGCCTCCTTCATAAGGACAGGAGTTTATTTGAAATGGTTAGAAGCATCCACAAATCCAGTTTCCCATAGTGACATGGAAAGCCTCATCCTCCATGGTGGCTCTCAGCTGATTGCATTAGGGGCCCTTCTGACTCCAGTTTCCTAAATTTCATCAAAGCTGCTCAAGCAATAGTAGTAAAAAGAGGAAGAAATCAGACAAATGGAATTCTGCCATATTTGGCTTTCTCTGGAAATTCCATTGGTGGTGTTGTGAACTTAGCCGTCTGTTCTGCAATGTGAGAGTTCTCAGAAAGATCTAGAAGTTGAGAGCCCTCAATAGAAAATGCTAGAGGGAACTGCAGAATTTCTGTGTGTGTGAATGTGCAGGGTTGATTTTCTCCAGAATTCTCATATTTCTGAAAATAGTCTTTCCACTCCACAAAGAGCCAAACCCTTGGGAAAATTAAAGAGATCCAAGAGATTGGTAATGAAATTTATATTTCACTTTAATCCAGTCGTTCTTAAACCTGATTGCACATTGGTATCCCCTGGAGAGCTTTTAAAAATATTAATGTGCCCAGGCCCCACCCCCAGGACTTTTACCTAGCTGGTCTGAATGGAGCCCAGGCATAGGGAATCATACAAAGCCAGTGTCTTGTCTCTTTTAGGCACAAGTAGGCACAGGTGAGGTCAGCCAAGGACTGTCTAGAGTAAGCTCTGCTTAAGAACTTGGATCCTTATCTCCCCAGCTAAGACGTGATGTGTGCAGTTTTAAAAACAATATCTCTGAGCTATCAGAAATGTTGAGGCTCACTCAACACGTCAGTTCTCCGCACCTGCAGTTCCTTCACCTGATTCTGAGCCAACAGCAAATGCTCTTCTTTACTGCTGGCCACTGTAGGGGGCCTTTTCAGAGCTGCAGAGCACCCCCACTCTGCCAGGGAGCATCCAAACCTGGGGCTGCCTCTTCTCTGCAATGGTGGCTTCCTGCACAGAAGAAAGGGTGGGTTCCTCCTCTCTAGATTGAAGGGCTTCTGATTCATGTACCAGGGATCCAGCCTTGTCTCCATGGGCATCCATGTAGGACACAGGAATTCACAAAGCTCCCTTCCGCTCATTAGAGCAGGCAGGAAACATGACAAATCTTATAAGAAATACAGAAGCTTCAAAGACCCTTGGCACTCGAGAGATTTGTTCATTCATTCAAAAACATGTGTGGAACACTTATTACCTACCAGGCAATGCTCTAGGCCTAGGAGTTCGATAAGATAGACGTCCCTGCCCTCATGGAGCATATATTCTAACATGGGCTGCAGACAATGAACTAGTAAACAAGTAAATATACATTGTAATTTCAGCTAGTGATGAGGGCTATGAAGAAAAATAGCAGAGTGAGGGATAGAGCATTGATGGGGGAGGAATGGCCACTTTTGAAAAGATTGCCATTGGAAACATCTCTGGAGAAGTGACAGTTTATTAAATGTAATTGTTTCAATGTCATTCAGAGATCTAAAGAAAGTTAGAGAGCCACGTACAGAGCTGAGAGAAAATCATTCCACGTAGAGGAATGGTAGGTAGAAAGAGAGGCCATCTTAGCCATCGTATCTGATGTGCTCCCACCTAGTCCCCCAACCAGCACCATTTAACCTGTTTCAATCATTCATTCATTTAGGTACCCATTGAGATGGTCACTGTCTCAAGCTATAATTTATTTTTTTAAGGAGACTCTTTTTCAGAAAATTGTACTTAACCTAATTCCCTCATGCTACGTTTTAAGCCCAATAGCTCTCTTAGGGCAGGGGTAAATACAAGTAGAAATGTGTTTTCAGCACAGTAATTTTTCATATGCTTGGAATCTTAGGATTGCTACAGGACAGCTCTTTTTCTCTTCTGAAAGGCCAAGGCCTTTTTAAGGTCATTCATAAATCCTACTTTCTCTCCTCTGCTTTTGAGAATTTCTCAACATCCTCCCAATCCATGTGACCTGGGACAATCTCTTAACCTTTCTGGATGCAAAATAATCATGCTGAGAAAAATCCCCTACTGCTTTGTGCATTTTATTTTTCTTTTTACACAATGGTATACGTGACTGAGTCAGAGTCTATTTGTTTCATGCTGTTGTGTGAGTTATGAAAAAGACCAGCCATTAGATTTCATTGTACCAGACCAGTACAATGAAATCTCTCTCTCATACGAACCACTGGACATTTCAAATTACTTTTTTGTATGGTGAGAGTGGTAGGAGGAGAAGAATGAGGCTGAATTGGTATGATGCACTTTGTACTCTGCTTTGAGGAGAAACAAGTGACACAAGTGAGTATGTATCACTTGTTCAGGAATTGTTTTGGAAGAGAAACTTAGGTGGGTGTTGATCAAGAAAGCTAGTTGAGCTTCATGCCCATTTCTTAAGTTTTTTGCAAGCACTAGGGTAAGGATCTGGGCACAACCAACCATGACCTATGGCTCTGCAGAGCTCTAAAGCTCTTTAAGAATTTTCAAAACCCACTGTGTTCACTCAGTAACTTAGAAGTGTTTGAGTTGTATATGATTTAATCCTCAGAAATGGTAAACCCTCTAGAGGTATTCACGGTAACTAATGTTCAGTAACCAAAACGTGAAGTCAGCTGAAATGCCCATTCCCTATTCAATGACTGTAATATTAAAAATAATATTTTGTCATACATCTCTAGACCATCTTTGGTTTATGAAGAACAAAAGGCAGTGTGTGTGTGAGGTGGCAAGAGAGATGGCATGTGTATAACAGATTCTAACCCTCCAGCAAAACAAATGTTGCTATTTCTCCGGTAATAACATGGACTAGAATTGAGGCCATTTTGGAAATAAATGAATTAATGCGAAACTGAAAGTTAAAATTAATCATCCCTAAAACAATTCTTTAAGAACTTAACATTCTTAAATGTACAATACTAAACATTTTCTTGCCTCTGAAGAAAGTAGCAAACATCTTTCAGAGAGAGGGAAGAAATGATTTTATGAAAGTGATACTCCCTGAGAAGGTTCCAGAGGCAGATTTCTCAGCCACCTATCACATTTGGTAAAGACAACATAGACTGTTTAACTAATAACATTGTTAAGTGGGGAAATCAACTAAAAACTTGTTTATCTGTTTAAAGAATCTTTTAACTGTTGGGAAGTAACAGACATTGGCAGTTGCTACCTCTAACCTAAATGTCAGATATATTAAAACAAAACAGCAATTTTAATGAAAAATTGTTTTCCTAAAGAAACAGATTTTAATGTAAAATTCAGAGAGTGCCATTTGCATTCTTAGTGATTCTGTTTGAGTCCAACTATCAGTAATTTATATGAGTTTGTTTTAGTACTTTCTGATAAAGCTTAGAATTGACACGTAAGAAAGAAAATGATACCTGAAACACTTACTATCACTTTATGTGTTTAGCTGGTAAGCTTAATGGGCTTAATAGGCATTGCAACTTTGCAGTGAATAGCCCAGCTTTCCAAGGAGATCATAAACTATCCAACTCATACCTGGCCTAGAATTTCTTTATGTAAAGGGACAAATGTATTTATGAAAAGGGTCTGTATCCTTTCCCAATGCTAAAGCTAAACTGATTCAAAAACAGAATTTTAAAAACACATGGAGAGGTAATTTCAACTGGAAATTTTGAGCAGGTACAAAGTTATACCCCTTCCACTCTAGCTAGAATGGAGAGTTAATCGTCAAAGTTCTTGAGAATAAAATGTCTACCAAGTTAGACCTTCCCTAGAAAAGGTTCGATACATGTAATTTCATATTCATCTTTTGGTTAAGTATACCTGGGTAAAACATACGTGTGTATACATATGTATATATGGATATTATACACATGTGCAATTGTATGTATAACATGCATATTTACTATATATTTCTCTTTTTTTAACCTTCCATATAAGGTTTTTTCTGGATCCTCTACCTATTCTACAATGGCACATCTAACTAGTTAATGGTAATTGTGTGCTCTTAACTACATCAAGGGATTAAGGGCCCAAAGAAGATTCTTGGCAAGCGAGTTGAATAGAATCTTGAACAATTGCTAAAGGAAACTCCCCTGGGAGTGAAGGGGACTAAGAAGATCATTATCTTCCCTTTTTATTGTTATATAACATAGCAGTGTTCACATCCTTAGAGTCTAGTACTACAACAGTTATTCTTTCCAGAATCTAATATATCAGCTCTGAACTATACTTTTTTTTAATGTTTCAAAAAGGTCTTGACCCTTTAGCTTCCAGAAAGATGACTTTAACATATCTATGCTTCTGTTAGATTGGACTATGTACTAACTTTCATTTCCTAAAACAACATCTTCAATAATATTTTATTTGCTCCAACAATAGGGTACTTTGCTATTTAATTGTAAGATTTTCTTCCCCTCTCTCTGGTAGTTCTATAGAAATATGTGAGCAGTGTTCATGCTGTACCCCAAACATTTAACCTCAGGGGACTGTTTACTAAGTTGAGTATTAAACCATCCCACATGTCACCACATGGTGACAAATGTAAGCTCCAGAGATATTCATCTCCACGGATCAATATTATATGTTATCAAGATGGGCAATTTTAAAACTTCCAACTACTGTTTCCAATCACTAAATTCTTCTAACTACAGGCATATAACAGGTACTTCATATAATCCCCATTATAGCCCAAGGCATCTATGTAGTTGCCCCATTATAAACAGATTCCTGATATTCAGAGAAGTTACATTTTTACACAAGATTACACAGCTATTAATTGGCAGAAGTGGGACTTGAACTGTTCTTTCCACTACCAAAATCTCTCTAAGGATTAATTAATAAAGCATTAATCAATTATTGGGATATAGGCCGGGTGTGGTGCCTCACGCCTGTAATCCCAACACTTTGGGAGGCCGAGGCAGGCGGATCAGAAGTTCAGGAGATGGAGACCATCCTGGCTAATACGGTGAAACCCCGTCTCTATTAAAAAATACAAAAAAAATAATTAGCCGGGCATGGTGACAGGTGCCTGTACTCCCAGCTACTTGGGAGGCTGAGGCAGGAGAATGGCATTAACCGGGGAGGCAGAGCTTGCAGTGAGCCAAGATCATGCCACTGCACTCCAGCCTGGGCGACAGAGAGAGACTCCGTCTCAAAAAAAAAAAAAAAAAAAAAAAAAAAAAAAAAAAAAAAAAAAAATTATTGGGGTATAAAGCTGGGAAGATAAGACATTGAACTCATATGTATATTTCATCTGATGCTTAAAACACTGTTTTTGTCTTATTTCTTATCAGAAGTGGTGGTATACTACTTGTACATAAATCAGTAGTTGAGATCATCTTAGCTTTTCTTAATAAATCTAATGTGGCAATTGTAGGCATAGCATCTATTTTGGATTTTGTTTTAGAATCTGTTTCAAAATCTAATTATGCCATCTAGTTTGGGAAAAAGAAAAGTTTTCTGGAAAATGCAACGGTTTCCCTGGTTTGACGTGCACCTGGTTTGACAGCTCCTCCACCTCCTTGCTTGTGTCACCAAGCATTTTCCATTGACTCAGTGAGGGATAATCTGTGAAGAATTGTAGGGCAGAGGCAGTGAAAACAATATTAATAATGTTTTACATCTGAACAGTGCTTTCCAAATTATACAAAACTCAGCTTTTTCACAGGAAACCTCCAAGGTAAACAAAGCCACACAACTCATAATGGGAAAACTTGGACTGGGATTCTTTCACAACACAACACAAGATCTCTTGGTGTATTATTATAGCCTGCATTATCAGTGCATCTAATAGAATTGATTTCATCTTCTATGACTTTACTGTGCCTTTGGGTATTGACTAAGAAAATCTCAGGCTACCTTTCCTAGAACAGGACACATAACCAATGAGCAAACTTAATAATAGCAACAACGTATTGAGCACTGACTATTTGTCAGGCACTATAGAAAGCACTTTTATTCATTCACTTAGCAAATATACATTAAATGCCTTCTATGGTCACGGCCTCAGATCAGGCTCTGCAGTTATAGAGATGTATAATCCCATTGGATACAAAAGCCTATGTAGTGCTGGCCTTCATTCTCCTCAGTTCCTTTTTCCCCAAAAAAGATGATGCTATTATGACCTCTAAAGAGGCCTCCTTTGCTGACGTAGGGCATGTGAGAAGGAAGTCTAGTCTCCAGCGTGGGACATCCTGGAGAGAACTCTCTACTTGACCTCTAGGCCACTTGATGGTGTGACCTTGAGCAAGGAACCTTACTGCTCTGTGCCTCGGTTTCCTCAACTACAAACTGATGAAAATAATAGTGCTTACCTCATAGGTTGGTGGTGATGGCTAAAAGCATTAGAGTATGTAAAACACTTAACATAGTGACTGGCAGACAGAACACAAGCAAGTAATGTCATTCGTTACCATCATCAGCATTCTCAGTGGTAGTAGACTTTGTACATGGAGTTCTAAGTTTTCTTGCCAGAGAACTCTACCTTACTTGCCTCTCATTATATCAAATTCTTCCCCTGCAGTTTTCAACTCATCTTTGCACAGGGGCAGCAGTGCCCTCACCTCAGGGACACTCAGAGGTGACAGAACCCTACAGCGGAAGGGACTGGCTCAGTTTGGGAGTGAGGAATTATAGGCCCTCCCAGGGAGCAGAGATGCTGCAGTTCTTCTCAGGCTGTCTCTTCCAAACCTCTTTTCTTGTCTCTTCCAAACCTCTCTAGGTAAGGGTTCCCTGTAGAACAGGAGACAGCAGGAAATGAGGGGCCTGGATAAACAGGAAGTATCCTCACTGCAGCCACAAGGGGATGTTTTGGAATGAAGCCTCCAGGAAGTTGCTGTTGTTAACTCAGTTAATGGAAAGGGAGGCAGCCTGAATGGAAAAGCAAGTGTAGAACCCCCTCCCTGATCCCACCAGAATTTAGAGACTCAGTGGCTCCCATCCCACTCAGAAGAAAGCCCAAGTCCTTGCTGTGGCCCTCAAGGCCCATCAGACCTTGCCCCAGCTGCCCTGCTGACCTCATCTCCTCTGCACCTCTGTCGCTTTCACTCTGCTCTAAACCCCACTTCCTGCCTGTACCAAGCATCCCTTGGAACTTGCCTTTGCTGCGCCCTCTACCTGGAATCTTCTTCCTTCTGGAGCCTAAATGGCTTGCTCCTCACTCATCATAGAGCTGTTCCCGACCACCACATCTACACAGACCACGGGCCCTGCTCCACCCCTCATCCTGCCTTGTCTTTCAGCACAATCACAAGATGTTGTATTGTGTGTTCATGTATTGGCTCATTGTCTATCTCCACTCACCAGAATGCAAGCTTCATGAGGGCAGGGGCTTTTCTGTGTGGCTACTGCTGCATCCCTAGAGATGCATATGGTAACTTGGAGAAAATGTATGTTTACAAATGAATGTTAGACTCCAATTTGCAAACCCTAAAACATGCTGCTAGACCACCTTCTTTGAAAAAGATGCTTGGTACAGGCAGGAAGTGGGGGTTAAAGCAGAGTGAAAGCGACAGAGGTGCAGAGGAGATGAGGTCAGCAGGGCAGCTGGGGCAAGGTCTGATGGGCCTAGATTTCTAGATTCAAGGCCAGTTTTAATAAGCATTCAGAGAGAGATGTGCATAGCAGAATACAGATGTTTTGAGACCAGATCTGGCTCTATCGCCCAGGCTGGAATGCAGTGGCGTGATCTTGGCTCACTGCAGCCTCCACTTCCTGGGCTCAAGTGATCCTTCCATCTCCGCCTCCCGAGTAGCTGGGAGTAGAAGTGCACACCACCATGCCCAGCTAACTTTTGTATTTTTCGTAGCGACAGAGTTTTGCCATGTTGCCCAGGCTGGTCTTGAACTCCTGAGCTCAAGCGATCTGCCTGCCTAGGCCTCCCAAAGTGCTAGGATTACAGACAGCGACCACACCCACACAGAATACAGAAGTTTTAAGGCAAGAGGCCCATGAAGGAAAAGAGAGGTTAAACTCAGAACCCATTTCTTTAAAATATATCTAAACACCTTTCTTTGGACAGGAATTTTACATGGAGTTATGGACTTGTTTCACCACAGTAATGCTCAACTATAATTGTAATATTTACAACATTGACCTTCAATTTCCATTTCTAGTTTAAAACAGTGGAGATAGGTAGAAATTAGATTAATTACCCAAACTGAGTTCAGTTTTTTTGTTTGTTTGTTTTTTGGTTTTTGGTTTTTTGCTTAGGAAGCATCTTATCCTAAAAATTCTCTGTATTCGGCCATGTACACCTACACACCTACTCTGGCTGCTTATAAACTTATAGCATAAAACTAGTAAACATCTTTTTTGTGTTTTTTTTTTTTCTCTTTGGACAGAGTCTCCCTATGTTGCCCAGGCTTGAGTGCAGTGTTGCAATCTCGGCTCACTGCAACCTCTACCTCCTGGGTTCAAGCAATTCTAATGCCTCAGCCTCCCAAATAGCTGGGATTACAGGCATGCGCCACCAGGCCTGGCTAATTTTTGTGTTTTTAGTAGAGATGAGATTTTGCCATGTTGGCCAAGCTGGCCTCGAACCCCTGGCCTCAAGTGATCTGCCTACCTCAGCCTCCCAAACTGTTGGGATTATAGGCATCAGTCACCACACCCAGCCACTAGTAAACAATTCCAATACTAAAAAACAAAAAGAAAAGCTAAGATAAAAGCCCCCACTGTTTGTTGCTTAAATAAATAAGAGTAGATTTGAATTATTAATGAGCAGGATAGTGCATGGTGTATTTTATATTCTCACTGTATAATGAAGTACTCCATTTGTAGTGCTTAACAAAATAGTATTCTATATTTAAATAATTCTTACATATTACTAACAACAATTAGCATTTATGTAGCCTTGGAAGACTGGAACTCACTTTGAATGAATGTTGCCTCATGACACCTCTTTGATGTAGTCAGTAAGTATATTATTCTCTCAATGGGAAATTCTGGTTAGAAGAGTTCTCCAAATTATATAACAAATCAGTAGAGAAGAGATACAAGTTTGCACATTTTTACTTCACATTATGATTGTATAGTTCTTGAAGGTGGAACCAAGAAGCCATTTGTTATAAAGGTATGATGGAAAGCAACTTGTTCTTTGGAGGCAGAAAGACCTGAGTTCAGGATATTTCTTATTTAAGACTTGCTTTATATGTAAAAAGAAGATACAAATTTAGGTTAAAGGCTATGGGATGTAGGTGATCAATAAATAGGAGCCATTATTCCTGATGCCCTGGTATAGCATTAGTGAGACAGTCCCACTTAGAAATGTGATGGAGCACTCGGTGTGTAGTGTGTACTGCCTCCAGACATGGGAATTCAGGAAAGTGAGGCATGCCTCCTGCCTTCAGTGAGTCTCTAGGCTGGTGGAGGAGTGCAGGTAGTCAATAAGTACATATAGAGTGGAACGTAGAACGTGCCATGGTTTGAGTAAGCCCAGTACACTATGGAAGCCTGTAAGGGAGTAGTCTGGGATGAGGAGGGAAGGCTACCCCAAGGAGGTAACCCATGAGTTACAGCTTTATAGGTTAAGTAGGAATTTTCCAGGTGAAGGAAAGATGGGAAAGGAAGAGGCCTACACTAAAGCAGAAATGCCAGAGAGAATGGTGAACTCTAAGAAGTAGAGTCCTGGATGAACGTAGGATTACACAGAAACTGGGGTCACATTATGAAGGAGTTTGGATTTTATGCACAAGTCTAACAGGATTGAGTCATGGGAAGCATGTTCAGCAGAGGAGTGGCTCATTGCCTAGTCTGACTGGAAGTCCACTCTGGCTGGAGTGTGAACTGTGGCTGCACTAAGGCCAACACATGCCAAGTGGGGAGCGGAGCCACTTGCAAATAGCTCTCTATTAACAGATGAGGAGGTGGCTGCAGTATTGCAGCCAGACCCGATGACTGCTTGTGAAACTGCAGAGTCCCAGTATCCTTGAATTATGTTGATCGCCTTCTAGTTAGTCTTCTGTCTTTCCTTTTTAAAGAAGAAAGAAGTCAAACTAGAAAAGCAACTATCCTGAGGATATGATTAGGTTGCCATTCAACAAGGGTAAGGTTTTTGGGGAGAGAGGCATATTTGTTGGCACTACACCTAAAATATTCATGAGGAACATTTAGTTCAGCAGGGACATTGTGATTGTCTTCCGGAGAAGAAGGTCTAAAATCAGAAACCTAAACCCTGGTTCCTGCCCTGGGGAATCGCTTACTCTGGGCAAGGGAGACAGACTTGCAAGCACAGACAGATATCCCTTATCTAACTGTTCTGCCCTGATGCCTCCTCAAATTTCTAAAAACTCGGAAGTGGAAATTCAGTGATGTTAAATGCTGGACTTAGAATATTCTAAGCATCTCCTGAGAGCAAATACGTGTGCACATACATAATAACATCTCAATGTTATTGCTAAAATATTTTCATAGGGGCTAAAACTCCCAAAGTTGACCATATACCATGCTAGGAGCAAGAAAAGTCTGGTACCATGTCCTTGAACTTAACTGTTGCCATCATGGCACCAGCCTTGCCTTAGCATGGCATGTAACCCGTGAATTACAGCTTTATAGGTTAAGTATCTACATTTAGTAGGTGCTGAATAAAGGTTGGATGAGGGCATCAGGAGGGAAGAAGAGGGGGAAGGAGATAAGCCCCTCTGCCTAAAGGGGCAGACTCCAGAAGTTACACAGATTCAACTGGACAGAAAATGAGCATATGGACTCATCTGGATGCAAGAGGGGCTGAGAATGTTACCTTTTTCCTGTGTGGTTCTATGCCTAGCTAAAAGTCTGGATTCTATTATAAACAGAAGAGGAAGGTGGATATTGGGAGACACATAACAATCTCTAGTGCAGGTGACAAATGAATCCTTTAGTAAATGACTTCAGAACTCAAGTCCTAGGATTCACATATGCTAAACAGCAGTCCAGAGGGAGTTAATAAGTCCTAGAAACACAGTCTTAGGAGAAGTTTGTCAAGATTTCATGAAACAAGGAAGCTTTGATCTGGGGTTTAAAAGGCATGGCAGGTACAAGGCACTCTTCAATCTGATTACTTCTTTCTAGGTCAGTTGGAGAGATTACAGCCCGGTAGGCTGCTTCTCCAGTCCCACTGCCATGCCTTGGCACTTGTAGTTCTTCCATGCTGACTGGGCATCCCATGCACTCACCCTGTTGTATGTGTTGCTGCCATTCACTTAGGTAATTCTGTTCATTTGCAGGTAGATCTCTATTAACAGATGACAGGACCATTTCTGATCAAACCCAGAGTATCATTCACATCTTTTGCAGCCATTGGTTGGGGCGTGAATTGCATAGAATAAACTAGTAAGTTTCTGCTTACGTAGATGTGTCCATCCTCAGCCTTTCCCAACCCTTTTAGATGCAACAGAGCCCATGATACAGCCATGGGCTGTAGAGAGACAGAAGGAGGGCTGAACCAGGAGGCAGAGCACTGGGTGTAGTCTTCAGACCACTCACTTTGGGCATCATGGAGAGGGAATGGGATTTAGAGCCAGACCAGTGTGGGCTGGAACCCTGGCCCTAATAGTTACTAATTTTGCAGTCTTGGGAAGTTTTCCTCTCTATAAAGTATGTACAATAATGCTACTCTTCAGGGTGTTGTAACTGAAATAAGAATGTAGCTAAAGCATGTAGGCACTCAATAGATGGTTGTTATTGTTACTATTGCCTCTTCTCTAAACTTTGATATTGAAAATACCTTAAGTTCTACTGAGTCTATTAATGATATTTAGCTCTCTTAAAGACATGGCAGTTCTGCTATATTGAGAATCATCGATTGGCTCCATCCAAAAAATATATGGCATTTTTCTGAAATTCACTTAATTTCTAAGTAAACTTCCTACATAGAGCATCATCCATTTTTTGTGAAGGAATAAAAGAAAAGTCCATCAAGTCTTTCTAAGCTTCAAATAAAAATAACTCTTAGACAGATTCTCTATAAGGTCACTAATTTTGATGATATCAGTTGCTTCATTTGGTACAACACTGTGCCAAAAATAAAAAATTGTTTAAAGCAGCTATTTATTTGCCAGTACTGTGGAGAAGTAAGCCAGCAACAATCAGTATTAATTCCACTAAGAGATTTCTTTGGAGGAAATATGAATCAATCTTCATTCTTTTCTTAAACAAATATTAGAAAACAAAGTTTCTTCACAAGAGTGTTGAGCCAGGACACTGCATGCTTCTCATTCATTCCGCCTTCTAATTTGTGTTATAGAATAAAAGATCTGAGCACAAAAATTTTATAATGACTTCCTAATGGTATTCCAGCTTCAGATTCTTTCTTGTGCACGGAAGTAAAATAAACTCAAGAGTACCTTGAACTCTTTAATTCTGAATGAGCACACCGTAATACCATCTGAATGCTTCAACTTCCCTTGAACCTTCTGCTTTTCTGCTTGGTCCTCCTACGCAGTTATTCCAGGCAATTATCGTCATTACTCAGGCTTGGAATCTGAACCCATCTTTACTAACTTCATATTTAAGCAAAACCAAATCTCTTCGGGTCTTTTCTACTTAGTGAAAATTCAAAAACAGTGTTTAAGAACCTGGTATGAATTGGAGCACTTTGTAACACCCAAAGGGTAGGAAACACCTTACCTCAAAATCTTAGTCTACCAGGGGTGAGTAGTATATAAGCACCATGGCAAAGGTGTAAATTTAGTAACTTGGGCTTCCTCATTTTCTTTTAAGTTGGGCAAATGAGGAGGACCAGTTCTATCTAAAAATTAGCTCTTTGGGCCGGGCGCGGTGGCTCACGCTTCTAATCCCAGCACTTTGGGAGGCCGAGGCGGGCGGATCACGAGGTCAGGAGATCGAGACCACGGTGAAACCCCGTCTCTACTAAAAATACAAAAAATTAGCCGGGCATGGTGGCGGGCGCCTGTAGTCCCAGCTACTCGGTGGCTGAGGCAGGAGAATGGCGTGAACCCGGGAGGCGGAGCTTGCAGTGAGCCAAGATTGCGCCACTGCACTCCAGCCTGGGCGACAGAGCGAGACTCCGTCTCAAAAAAAAAAAAGAAATAAAAATTAGCTCTTTTAGGCTGGAAGTTGCAAAATTGGCCACCTGCAAGCCAAATCCATAGGTGGATTTTATTTGGCCTGTACAGTGTTGTTTAAAATTGAGTTCCTTACTAGTCTTTAAACATAAGCAAGATTTGACATTAAAAACTATCTTCCAAATCCTCTTAAAAAATTGGTAGAGCTGGTATCACTGGGTGTCCCTTCCCACAGACCACCATTGGCTCAATATGAGCTAGGTCTGTCCTTTTTAATAGAGCAAGCACTCTCCAATTGAGCCACTCCAGGTGTACACAGGGAGTAGTGAGAAATAATGCTGTAGAATGAGGATAGATCATTCTATGGATGACCTTGAGCACCAACCTAAGCATTGTCAATTAATTTTATGAACCACGGGAGAATCATCAGAGTTTTAAGAGCCATGATTTAGGAAGATCATGGTGCCTCTGGAGTCCAGCCTAGCTAGAAGAAAGGAGAAAATGGGGGTAAGGGAAATCAGCAAGGAGGCTATTACAACTTATTACACAACCATGTCTCCTTTTTTAATCCCTCTCTCTTAATACTACGTGAAAATTCTTTAGAGTGAACTGGAAATAATTCTGGACTAAAAATTAGACAACTAGGCTCAAGTTACAGGATGGCCCTTATTAGCAAAATGCATGGGCAAGACTTAAGCATTCCAGGCCTCTCTTTGCTTATCTATGAAATGGCAATGAGAGTAATATTGACCTCCCAGGATTATGGTGATGATAAAGTGAGACAACATTTTGGATAATCTTTGTGGACTATATCATCATTACCTCCTGGTTTCATTTCTGAAAACTTCTCCTAAACAGCAGGCTTACCCCATCTCTTTTCTATTGATTAGTTTTGACTTTACTCAAGTTATTTCCAAGCCTGGAGCTCTCCAGGTCTTCCTCTTATATTGACCTCCTGAATTGAGGCTTTAAGTCAAGATTGAAAGATTGAAAAGGACTGTAGAGACAACTAAGTGTCTCCTATTTTATGTAACCATCTCCTCTCCAGTATTTAAGCCTCTCCTTGAACTCCCCCCATGATGGAGCCCTCACTCCTTATTGAAACCATTTTCATAATTAATCAATTTTTTTTTCTGAAACCCTGTAACTTCAAACCACTTTCCTATTACTACTGTGCTCCATAAGCCAACAGAGCAAGTCTGCTCTTTGCCAGAAAAGTACTTTTGTTCTTTGAAGAAAGCTGTTTGGCCTGACCTCATTTCCAGGCCTTCTTCTCCTGACTAAATATGGGCCTTCTCCAGATAATTCTTTATATGACATAGTTGCAAGTGCCCTCCTCACATCCCAGAGGTCTCCCCAACGTGCACTATATTTTGTATGATCATCCAACTGTTCTTCCCCTTTCTCATCTCATTCATTAGTCTTGTGCTTAGACATTTTGGTCTCATTCCACCCTAGACTGTGATCAAAAAGTACCTCTGGCCCTGCCCAACCACATTTGCCTCTCCTCTCCCTTAATCCAAATGTTTCCTCACATGTTGTGTTACAAAACCAATTTGTCTAAGAGAAGAGTTCATGCTCCTTAGGGTCATTGGTGAAAGATCTCAATAATTAAATGTCAAAAGTCCGTATTTGGCTATAATAATAATGTCTAACATATATTGAGTGTTTACTACTTGCCAGCCTCTGCACTTAAGTGGCTTTCTATATCGTCCCTTGGAATCTTCACATTCCCATATATAGTAAGAACCGTTAGGATCATCCTTGTTTCACAGGTGGGAAAAGTGAGGCTTTGTGACATGAAGGAGCTCCCAAGTCACAGAGCCAGGAAGTGGCAGAGCTGAGATCCAAAGCTGGGTTGTCAGGCTCACAGCACAAGGCCTTCTCACAGCATCTTTGCCTGATACCTGTTGCTGAGGGTCTTTTCATTTGTTTATTTGCTGGATAACTACTTTAGGCCTTTCACAGGATTCAATAGAAAGTATAATTACTGTTGTAATTACTGTAACACTGACGGCTTCTTTCCTTCTTCCAACTTGCTTGAACAAAGCCTCTAAAACCACAGTCGGGCCACCACCATCTTCAGGAAGATTTTCAATAGAGGATTTTAGGAGATGACCTAAAAAGAGGTGGTAATTCAAACCCAAGGTGTTGCAGTTCATTCATTCCTTCAGTGTTCTTCATTCTCCTTCCTGACTCTATTTTCATCAATAGTGCTTGTTTTCTAATATATAATTCATGTATCAATTTTGTTTATTATGTCTCCTCTCACTAGAATGCAAGCTCCATGAAGCCAGAAGTAAATGTTGTCTGTTTTGTTTATTGCTGAATTCCCAGATTACCACGGAACAGGAGCTCAACATATATTTCCTGAATAAATAAATGAATAAATGACAACAATAAAGCAATTTCATCACCTTTTGGATGTAGGCATTTAAACTTTGAGGTTCATTTTTTTCAGTCACCACCATGACCCCCTGCCTCTCTCAAATTCCCCTCACATACACTCTCCAGCTACATGCACTCATTCAGCCTTGAAACCTGAACTCACCAGGGCTTTGATTTCTGCCAGAGGATTAGCTGATCTTTGAGGCACATACACCCCTCATCTGTGTTTCCTTAATGACTTGTTTTGTCTTGAACATTGCGCTTACTGTGTTGTATTATAGTAGTTTGTGTTTGCAAACATCTCCCTGACTAACCTAAAGCTCTTTGCAGGCAGGGACCCTGTCTTCTTCATGTTTGTTTCCCCAGCACCCAGCACAGTGCCTGGGTTTATTATGTTTGTTTCCCCAGCACCCAGCATAGTGCTCAATATTTAATTGATGAATTTAAAATTCTGTTTCCATAGATAGGGATTTGGAACCACAGGGGTAGACACATGCTAGTTCTGCATGGGTTTTAGAAACAGAAATTGTCATTTGGGGATGGAAGTGCTTTATTCAATAAGCATTTACTGAATGCCCATCATTTGCCAGGCTCTGTTCTAGATATAGGCAGAAATTAGCAAACAAAGCAGTCAAAAATGCTTTTCTTGGAACATTACAGTGGGAAGAGAGACATGATGAAATGATAAGTTATATAGTATGCTAGGAGTAATATATACTAAAGAGAAAAAGAAAAAGTAGGGCAGGTCAAGGGGACTTATGATTAGGGACAGGAGTTAGAATTTTCAATAGGGTGCCGGGATAGGCTCGTCAAGGAGGTGGCATTTGAGCAAAGACTTAAGACGGCTTCCAGAAATGCTTAATGAGTTCCTATAGTGAATGAGGCACTGTGCTGATGCTGAAAATTCCAAAATAGAGCTCATACTCTAGTGAGAAGACTGCCATGTCAACCAGAGTGTGATATATGTAAGAGCAGCCAAAATGTTAATAAAACGGTTTACCAGTAGGCTATCCTAGAGAGAACTGACTTTCAAAATGTGATGTAAATGTTGCCATCACTGCCCTCCTCCTCTTCTCTCCTTACCATTCTAAGTTGCCTTATATCCTTCGAAATTGTGTAGAATGCTAGGAGGGTGATAACTTTGGAAAGCATGCATTTATGCAAAGGAGTTAGATGGTATCACCCTCTGGGATAGGAGGAACTTTGAGGTGTTACAGGACAGCCATTGGTCTAGAAGTGCTGGTGGGTCATCTTTCTTCATCATACATGCAGTTATGGTTGGGCTGGAATTCTTGGAGGAGAAATGTATTAAACAGGCCAAGGAATAGGGGATTTCAGTGGAGCCGTCTGTTGACAACTCTCATCGTTTGGCTCTTTGGACATGCAGACAGGCCAGTCTTGGAGCCATACAGCCCCCTTAGATGCCACACTGCCGTTGACACCCTGCCTACTCCTCACCATGTCCCCTGTAATCAGAGGCATTTTGTACAAAACCACCCTGCTGTGTAGCACACTGGGTGTGTCCACAGCACACTTTGATTACTGCCTCAGGCAGTGCCTATAAAGGTTCTCTCTTGACCACCTCAGCAACATGTACTGAGTACCTTGGCTCACCAGGACTGACGTCAGGCATACAAAGTGGTAACCATGAAAAAAAAAAAAAAAAAAAAAAAAGGCCTTCCGTGGAGAACAGGACTAGGCAGTGATTGTGTGGGCCAATGACTTGTTCACATTTCCAGGACAGCCAACTGTTTAGTATATTTTTCATATGTTGAATTGGTTTAACTAAGTTCAATGCTTTGACTAGCTCATGAACCAACATGATGGTCTTGGTCCCCCTCCAGCAGCTGTCTATGGAGAAATATTTTCAGCTCCATGGCTAACAGAGAATCTCATGTTGATTGTTGAATAAATTTCCCATGTAGCTGATTGGTTGGACTTAATTCATATAATTATATCTTTTCTAGTAAAGGTATGAGTCTTTCTTTGAAGTTATAAAAGTGTAAAATTGGCTCACACTTGAATCTGATGAGACAAAAATCAAGCAAGCAGAAGTCTTATTTAGTGGCATCTTAGCCTACTGTCTAGCAGAGTCTGAGACAAAAACTTGAGTGCAAGTGCATTAATGGTGACTGGGAGCCAAGAAGCAGGAATGGGGCCAAGTGAAGGGAAGCAAAGAAGGAAGTGGAGCCAATGTGATGACAGGGAATGGAGCAGGTCCGTGTTATGGTGACTGTCTGCTGGGTTCTGTGGAAAGCCTGAGAAGCTACATGAAGTGTAGTATAGAACCTCCTGTCCAGGGTAAGAAAATGGGAAGCATTTATCCATTAGCTCCCAGCCACCATGCATCAAAGTTTCTCTCCACAGATTGTTAACTCCATGGGTTGTGCATGCATTGACTACCAAGTGGTTTCTTGGGGTGCCTGCCTTTGTGTCTGCAGAGAAGCCTAGGATGGAAGGAGCCAGGCACTGATGTGAAGTGAGGTCCTCAGGTTGCAAACTGCGTGAAGCTAATCAGAATTGCATGAAGTAACAATTGGTTACGGCAGCAGGGGCTAGACTGAGATAGGTGGGACTAGGAGACTATGAAGTGATGCACTAGAAGCATCCAGTACAAGCACTGGATAATTCTATTTATTTGAGTCTACCTTGTTCCAATAAAGGCATAAGATCATTCACACACCTGTCATTTGCACAGTGTTCTACTGGGCACCCCTGTTCTAGTAAATTGTGCAATTGCTCAGTGAGGTGTTAAATACTGTCTTCAACAAAAAAGCATGGGCTTGGTATATATCAGACTTGTTTGATGGCTGTTAACTGTTATTTTCTCTCGAGAAAAATTCCCCCCTGCCAACCCCAATTATAAGTCCTTGATTACTATCTCCCTTTCCCTCCTCTCCACCTCCTAAAACCACCAGGGCATTCTATAAGTTTCTCCCTGACTCAGTACCACTGTGCATCTTTTCTTCCAACCCGTCCACATCTTTCCTCTCTTATATCTGAAGAAAGCTTAATTGTCAGCATTTTACAAACCTGTCAAATAAACAGACAACTTCTAAATGGCTTCTGAGCTTCCTGAGTTTCAAGATACAAGATTTGGAGTAAGCAAAGATTTCTTAAATAAGACACAAAAAGCACTAACCAGACTAGAAAGATGGATAAATTAGACTTTATTAAAAATTAAGAACTCCTAATCATTAAACGGCAGCACTCAGAGAATAAAAAGGAAAGCTACAGTCTGGAAGAAGATATTTGTAATACATGTATCTGACAAAGGACCTATTTCCAGAATATATAAAGAAATCATGAAAATCAGTAAGAGAAAAACAAACAACCCAATTAAAAATGAGCAAAATACTTGAACAGACATTTCAAAAAGAGAAGATATCCAAATGGCAAGAACTGTTAGTCATCAGGGAAATACAAATTAAAGCCATAATTAAACACCATTACACACCCAACAGGGTGGCTAGAAGCAAAAAGACAGTCAATGCCAAGGGTTAGTAAGAATGTGGAACAACTAGAACTCTCCTGTGTTGCCAGTGGGAGGGCAAATTATTACAACCACTTTGGGAAACTGTTTGCAATATCTTCCAGACCTAAATATATATCTACTGTATGATCTGGTATTTCTAATTCTCAAGATAAATGAGTACACATTTCCACCAGAAGACATGCACAAGGATGTCTACAGCAGCCTTGTTCATAATAGCCCCAAAGTGGAAAATATCCAAATGTCCATATGGGATGGATGACTCTCACAATTTCACTCTCAAAATGTAGAGTAAAAGAAAACAGATTTTAAAAGTACATGCTTATCATTCCATTTACACAAAATTTAGGAACAGGCAAAAC
The DNA here is from genome assembly GCF_028878055.3 of Symphalangus syndactylus. NCBI lineage: Eukaryota > Metazoa > Chordata > Mammalia > Primates > Hylobatidae > Symphalangus > Symphalangus syndactylus. The sequence goes on along the minus strand of NC_072445.2, from coordinate 20,124,619 downwards.
TAATCTATAGTGACAGAAGTCAGAATAGTGGTCAACCTGAGGATTGGAGGAGGTGGTTATTGACTGGAGGAGGGCAGAAATGAGCCTTCTAAGGTACTGGAAACGTTTTATATCTGGAGCTGGGCAGGGATTACAATGATAATGGTTATACTATTTAAGAAGGGACAAGATTGAGAACATAAGGTTGGTGACCCATCCCACTAGCAAAGTCTCCAAGGCCTCATGGTCAAGTAGGAGAAGAAGTAGCACCATAATGAGATTGGAAATTATTACATTAGGCATAGACTTAAAAGATACCTGGCCTTCAAATTTTAACTGTTAACTAATTGGCCATGCAATCCTGGGAAGTAACAGTTTTAGACTTGGTTTTCCAATCTGTAAAATGGCTGACTGCTGAGAATATCTCATGCCCCTCCAAATCATAAGATCCCAGTAAGTACACAAGGCTAATATGAAGATATACATCTCGTGTTGGTTCTGCTTGGCTGAATAACACTAAGGAATGCAGGACCCAGAGATAAAGAGGGAATAGAGTGAAAACTCTCACGTTCTATTTAGGGCTTATGATGTCAAATCTTGCAATGGTCAGAACTACAGTGAACCCAGAAAGTGAGTTACTGCAGTTCCTGTACCACCACCACCATATGGGTCATGAATTTCTTTCTGCCCCTCACTGAATCATTTCCTGCCATGGCAGAGAAAACCTGCCTCCAACAGTATATGCAGTGGTTGACTGATGCTCTTGGGAGTCAGCGCCACTTGGGTTTGAAACCCTGCTCTAATACTTACTGTCTATGTGACCTTAGATGGGTCACATAAGCCCCTGAGCCTCAATTTTATCATCCATAAAATAAGGAGGTCACCAACTCTTCAGAATTTTTGTTGTAAGCACTAAATGAGATAAAATCTATAAAAGCCCAGAGCACAGTGCCTCTCTCCTAGCCAATATTCAATGAAGTATACTGGTTATTCTTAGTGTAGCCAGTGTCTGCTGTGGCCACCATTAATGCCCCAAGTTTCAGTTGATACTATGTTTGGAGATAAAAATTACTTCTTAATTTCATAAGGTAGCAAAGCAGGAAATAACCTTAGAAATGATCTGGCTAAACACCAAACATTTGTTTAGGTCCTAATGAATGGCAAACAATAGAAACTGAAAAGCTACCTTGCAAAAAGCATAATTTATTGAAAGAAAGCAGGAGTATCTCATGCAATCACAGCAAATCTAAACAACAAAATTGCAGAATGGCAGAAATCAGGGTCACTGGTGATCTGGGCAGCAGAGTCTGCAGATCATCTCTTGGACATCACTATAAATATGACTCAACTCTAATGTCTCCTGGTACTAAGATCCAACACATGTCTTGATCTCTAATATAGCATTCATACTTAACATGGCCAAAACAGAACTCTGAGTTTCCCTCCTGCCCCCAAAGTCAGCTCACCCTGCCATTTTCTCCATTTCAGGAAACTGTAAAATCACCCACCCAGTTGCTCAGGTCACAGATGGAGCATTCCTCCTTGACTGTTTCCTTTCCCATACTGTCCACATCAGCAAGTCCTATTGATTTCACCTTCACGCTCCACTTCTCTCCACTGAGCTCTGACCTTGATCCCATCACCTTCCTTCTTGACACTGCAGTCACTTCCTAACAGTCCCCTTGCTTCTACACTTGCTGTACTATAATCCAGTCTCCACTTAGCAGCCAAAGTGATCACTGGAAAGCACAAATTGGGTTATGTTACTTTATGCACAAAACCTTCCAGTGGCTCCCTGTTGTGCTTAGAATGAATTCCAAACACGTTACCATTGCCAACAAAGTACTACAGGATTCCATCTGTTTGTCCAAACTCCCCTCTATGTGCTCACTCCCTTATTTGTTATTCTTTGGGACACACTGGTCTTCTTTCTGTCCTGGAATTATCTGCCTTCAATTTTCTATGTGGTTGGTTCCTTTTTATTGCTTCCCCAGAGAGGTCTTTCTCACCACCTGACCTGAAATAGCTACTCCCTTACTCAGTCACTTCTCATTACTTCACCATTGTTATATGTTCACCATTGTTATATGTTCACCATTGCATAAAATCTAATATATTCCTATTTGTTTATTGTCTGTATCCACCAGTAGAGTGTAAGCCTACAAGGAACAAGCTTTGTCAGTCTTGTTCAACAGAGACTAGAACAGTGCCTTTAGTACACATTTAATAGATGTTTGTTGAATGAATGAATGTGTTAAATTGCTTATGAAATGTCAAATGCCAGAGAGGATTTGATTGTCCCAGCTTGGGGAGTAGAATGTCTATCCCAGGATCATTTACCTCTGGCCAAGTTCCCAGGGTCCTTGAGCAGAGGTACTGCTATCTGGAGGGCCATACCTGTGTATCTTTGCAGTCCTTACACCTATCTTAAGAGGGCTCAGTCCCCATTTTACAGATGCAGACACTGGGAAGGACCAGAGTGAATAAGAGGCATTCTCAATTGTTGAATCCTGTTGGGTTTTATGTTAGTAGGGTATGTTTCATCTGTTCTTGTCTCTTAAATCCAATGGTGTTAACTACATGTTGATAAATATTTTCCTTCATCTCCACCTACTCTATTTTAGCACTAGTGTTGGAATTTTCATTTCCTCCTACAAGAAAGAAATATGGCCCAGATTTTCATGGTGGGACAAGATGTTTCAGTTTTCCCACGCTGATTTTTTTGTTGTTTGTTTTGGGGATTTTTGGCACTTCGGATTAAAAAAAATGACAAAAGAGTCTTGGTGTCCCCTTAGTTGCCACAATCTTAGTTTAGATAACCTATCTCTTTCGTTTTGTTTTGGGTTTTCATTTTTTTAAATTAAGGCTTAGTCTTTGCTGACGAAATCTGAAAATAAGACCTCATTTTAGTTTCTTCTTCTAGCTAAATGAAATCTTTAGAATGTGATCATTTAATAGCAAAGAATGTGCCTAATCATTGACAAGAATTTAAATGTGTTTTTAGCTAGTCAGAAATAATATACAACTGTCAGTCCAACATTCCTACTCACTTATTATTCTATTTTCTCTGAACTTCAGCTAAGGAAATAAATGTCATAACATATGGTTTCAAAGAATAAAATAAAAAGGTGTTAGTAAGTTTGGTTTGGTAACAATAGACCATATGAGGCAAGGTATAAAATAAAATTAATTCCATTTTATTTCCTAGTTTGAAATATCAGGGATCTGTGGGTTCTTTAATAGAGAGTTAAAGACAGATTTAGATATAGATATGGCCATTGTGTATTTTTAAATTTTATATACCATTTCTATCATAAAACTTTAAGATAGTCACTCTATCCTTTTATGATTACTGTTTGTAGGTTATATCTTTTCCCATTCTTTGACTTTAAACCTATATATGGCTTTGTATTCAAAATGAATTTTCTTGTAGAGGGCTTGTTGTTGAATGTTGCTTTTTTAACCAATTTGGTAATCTTTGTCTTTCAATTTACTCATTTAGATCACTTATATTTAATGTAATTATTGGTATGATTGGATTAAAGTCACATTTTCCATCTTTTTTTGTTCCATCTATTTTTATTCCGTTTTTCCCTCTTTTTCCCACTTTTGTATTCACTGAGCATTTTGATTATTTCATTTTGCTTTTACTTTTACTTTACATTTGGCTTCTTTTAAATTGCTTTAAAATTTTTTTATCAGTTGCCCTGGAGTTTACAATATACATACTATATATACTTTTAATAATTAGTTTATCTTCATGTATATGATAAAAATGTAATACAATTAGATTCCATATCATTGGTATGATCACCTTATAACCAATTAAGTAGTGAAGCTTCTTTCAGTCCCTATGTATATATATTTTAAAAATGGTATTTGCAATTATAATAACAATTACTGAGCACTTACTGTGTTCATTATTGTATTCCATTATTATAAGAACTTTTATATTTATTGATTCATTCAGTCCTCACAATAACCCAGTGAGGGTAGGTTGTATTCACTTATCTTCATCTTACAGGTGAGAAAAATAAGTAACAGAGAAGTCAAATAAGTTGATCCAAGTTTCAAGGCAATAAGTGGTAATACTACTTTTATTTTAGGAGAAAATAACAGGATAGGTTTTAATCTATAAAAGGGGGACCAGGGAGGGGAAGAAAGCCTTCTTAGTAGCTCAAGTTTTCATGTGAGAAAATGAGAAAAAGCTGTATTCTCAGGACAGGATAGTAGTGGTGAGCCACACTCAAACAATCCTATGTAGATACAGAGTAGATAACCATTATGACTGTTGTAGTTGTTACTGCTGCTGCTGCCGTAAATCAGTCATCTCTGCTGAAAGTCACTCTGCACTAAATTCTCTGTCATGAACTATAAGTCCTAAAAATGTTTGCATTAGAGGGACCACCAGTACTGGTGCTCTTGAAAGCCATATGCATTGATGATGCGATTCTGGGAAATCATGTCTAGGTTTCTACTCCTTTAAGTTGGGTATATCTTTCTCCACTTTTATTTGAGGTTCATGGGGTATACATGCAGGTTTGTTACGTAGGTAAAATTGTGTGTCCCATCATCCAAGTAGTGAGCATAGTACTGGATAGGTAGCTTTCTAACCCCCTCCCATTCTTCCCCCACAGGCAGTCCCCAGTGTCTGTTGTTCCCATCTTTGTGTCCGTGTGTATTAAGTGTTTAGCTCCCACTTAAAAGAGCATGGGGTATTTTGTTTTCTGTTCTTATATTAATTCCCTTAAGATAATGGCCTCTGGCTGCATCCATGTTGCTGCAAAGACATGATTTCATTCTTTTTTATGGCTGCATAGTATTCCATGGTGTATATAAAGCACATTTTCTTCATCCAGTCCACTGTTGATAGGCATCTTGGTTGATTACATGTCTTTGCTATTGCAAATAGTGCTGCAATGAACATATGAGTGCATGAGTCTTTTTGGTAGAATGACTTATTTTCCTTTGGTGTATACCCAGTAGTGAGATTGCTGGGTTGAATAGTAGTTCTGTTTTAAGTTCCTTGAGGAATCTCCACACTGCTTTCCACAGTGGCTGAACTAATTACATTCCCACTAGCAGTATAAGTGTTTTAAGTTGGGTAATTTTTTAAATAGAGATTCTCCAACTCTGATTAGTTTGTATGGTATTTACCAAAGTGAGGGAGAATCTTCAGGTCCATGAAAATATTAAGGTTTACCAAAATCAGAAAAATTATTGGTTTAGCATAAGTACTGGTAACATCGCATTGTAAGAATTGAGCCATTAGCAAAGAATACAGTATAAATTGGGATAAACCTAAGGCAGATCTCTCAAAGTGTGATACCTGGTTTGCTCAATACTGCCCTCACCACTACCCCCAGCCCAGCATTACTTGTAATTTGAGCATTGACATAATATTGCCCTACATTGAGTGACATCTGTGACCTCACATAAAATCAGTCATATTTACAACTACGGGTGACTTTTGGCTGAGCTGGAAAGGCATGTAAAATATTTCACAGTATTGAAGGACATGTACTTTTATAAGTTAATTATTTTTAGTATTATTTTTCCCTTCTAAGCTGCTGAGAAGATAATTGCATTTTAGAAACCACAGTATTAATGTTAGGCACTTTGTCACTAAGCAATAGAATAGACTTTGTAATGCAATTTACATAAATTAACGACTCCCTTCTGGTGCATGTTGGATCTCCAGGACTTAAATAAAGCTTTCAAACTAGTTTGATATTTGGTGGAATATTAAGCATGTGAAATTTGTTTCAAAGTGTTTCAGTTCCATTTTCACCCACTTTGTCCCCTCTTTAGAAAGAAATTCTCACCTCAGACTATTTGTTCTTTTCCTTCTTATTCTCTCTATAAAACATTTGGGGCTTAAAGAATTACATTCAAGTGATTTGTACGGAAAACTGGACTTTAATTTGAACTAACTTTAGCAGGAAGCATTCTGAAAATGTGACACACTTCTCTGTCTTAGGAAATAGTTCACATGAAAAGAATGGAGCTTTCTTAGCAACTCAAAGAATTGCAGACTGTTACTCTTATTTCCATCAGAATGTTTTGACCTGTAGTAATAAATGTTTTAGAATATATAGGCAAATTCAAATTTAATTTGGCCCTTCATGGAATCTGAAGAAAATATGTGTTCTGTGCCTCTACCTGTGGGAAATCCTGGCTCTTCTTAACATTTCTCCTCCCCATTCCTTTCTTTAGGCAAAGCGGGGGTGTCTATTCTACCCACCCGGACTGTGCAGTGGTTGTCATTTTAGTAAGAGCACAGAATTCAGATGGGTTAGCACTTCTGCACCCTCTGGAGGTTCAGGAAAAGCTTGGTGGTATAGGACCCTTTCACCATACCAGAACTAAGAAGCTTTACTCTTATTATTCACTTTTTGAGAGTATCCTAACTTCTTCATTCCCTCTGAAGTGACAAGAGGCTGTGTCTTCTCATCTCGCTGGCCTGGCAGAGCCCATGCTGAGCCAATCAGTGTCTGTAGAGCCTCCTTTTGCACTGAAATTCTTTCTTGCAAAATTGGATGCCCCATGGGGTGCCTGCTGCAGTGAGAATATGCCAGTTCTGCAGAGCTGTGCAAATTCAGGATCAGATCCTTGAAACATGATAAAGGGACACTATAAGTAGTATAGAGCCTTTATGATAAAGTTCTCTTGAAGGGGAGTTCAGAAGTGAGGAAAAACATTTTAGAAGAGTTTGTACTGTAAGGAAAGAAAATGAAGAAGTAATTTCGAGTATTTTTGGTGGATGTTTCTGGGTATAATGGAAAGAGACAGGATCTGACCTCTTGAAGGCCTGGTTTTAAATCTCTGTGTGACTTGCTACCTATTGTGGCTACTCCATTAAAAGCAGAAACTGGTAGCAGAAGAGATTTACAGATTTTTTTAAACATATTGCATAAGAAGGTGATTCAGTGTTTTCATGAATCTTGTCATAGGGGATTGTTAGCTTTTTTATGTTGTTGATCTTCTCCTGGAGATTTCCATAACATCATAGACACTTGTTCAAGAGATATGTATGTACAAATAAGAAGCTAAATGGTGGGCCAGATGGCCTCTGGGTATCATATAATTTTATTTCATGCTGCTATTCCTCCCTACCTAATGATTTAATTTTTAATAATGTATAGTGAAGATAAATCATATTGAATTTTTAAAATGTATAAAATATGAAATTCAATTAGTTACAAAGAATTATGTATTATGTAAATGCAACCTTAAAGAAGAAAAGAGAAACATATGTGTCTATTTATTAGGTATCTTTAAAGTCAGATAGGGCATAATAAGGATCAATTACACCCTCTGCTAAAATAATTATTTTTAAGTCAGAAGGGAATGTGTGATGTCAAAATATGTCACCAGGGAAGGTCACAAGAGGTATCTCAAAGGACATTGCATTGGTGAAGTCTTTATAATCTAGTGAATGACCCTCCACTCTTTTGACTCAGAAACGTGGTATCGTCAATATTCCAAAAGTGGCTCAATCTCTCTGGACCGCTAAGCAAACTCATATAAGACTGATGTGTAAACCAGAAGGCCATCTAACATGCAGTGAGAAATATAACCATCAAGCAACTGGGTATTCACATGCTCTGACCAGCTTTCCCAGTCGGGAAATCAACATGGCAGGCCAAAGACAGCACACACACACACACACACACACGCACACACACACACACGAAGCTATTGAACTATAATCCCAGGCAGTGTGACTCCCCAGCATTCTTAACCACTGCATAAAAGGTGCCCTTATAATTGATGAATATTGCTGTTAAAAAAAATAAGTTTGCTCATTTCTGTTCCGTAGCCTACTTCCTTGCTTCCATCCTTCCACTTTCATTGAGAACAAATTTGTTTTTGGCCTAAGAGAACACTTGTGTCTAGATCCTCCCTCCTCCTGCTTCCCCAAATCCATCAACTCTCCTGAATCTTCAACCTCTGAGTCTTTAACCTTCCTTCTCCTCTGGCTCCAGCCCCTCAATTTGCAAACTTGTTTGGGTTTCTTCCATCCTAACAACTGATGCTCTGTTGATGCCATGTTTCCTTCAGTCTTTTTTCTTCTCTTAAGTGTTCGGGGTCTTTAAATAGTAGATTTGTCAGCTATCCTTGCTTCCCTGCAGTCCTGCCTTTATCTCCTGCCTCAAAAACTTCTTTTGCTCCCTGCCAACACTGGTAGACATTTTGCATTCTTACTCTGGCCCCTCTTCAACTTTTGATACAGGTGACCTCTCTTTACTTCTTGACACAAGTATCCTCCTAAGCTTCTGTCAGGCTTTTCTTTTCTGGTGTTCTTCTGTTCTCCAGCTACTACTCATCTCCATTCTCATCTTCTCTTTCTTCATCCTTCACTCCAAAGCCAGTCTCCCAGGTTCTGTCCTGAGCCATCAGCTCATCTCTGTGTCTCTCCTACCAAAGTGGCTTCAGGTTTCACATGTATGCTGATGGCTTCCCTCTCTGTCTCAGGCCCAGATCTGTCTTAAAAGGCCCAGATCTGTAAATGGAGCTGTTAACTGGATGTCTCCACTTGCATATTCCCAAGAAACAGCCAACAAAGCATGTGGAGGGAGATATTTCCTGTCTTCATTACCTCAGATCAACTTCTCCCCCAGATCCACCAAGAATTTGCAAGTCACCCCACTTTTCCTTCCTCCTGTGCCCCCTTACCAAGCAGTATGGATTTTCTCATCTTTGAAGCCTTCTTTTCTTTTCTATGTTCCTGCCACTAAGTTGGCCCAGGCCCATACATTTTCTCTTTTGATTACTGCAGCTGCCCCTAAATATGGTTTTTCTGTCTTTATTTTTTGTCACTCTCCAGGTCAGCCTTCATATTACAGATAAATTAATATTTCCCTTTAAAAATGTTAAAATGTGAAAATGGTATGTGCTCATACTATTTTTCTTAAGCCTTGGAAAATGCCTTGGACACATAACAAAAAGTTTTCATTATCTTAAAGCAAATATGTAACCATGGTAAGCATACTGGTACATTTCCTTCCAGTTTTAAAAGAAATGCATGAATAGTTTTTCTAATCATCATTGGGATCATGCTCCATATATCACTTTATTGCTTGATTTCTTCACACAACACATAAGGCATTATCTCATATCATTAAAAGTTATCTTAAAATATGATTTTAATGACCACCCTATAGTTTAGAAAATAAAATGAGTGAACCATAATTTAACCACTCCTCTATTGTTGACCATTCGCTTTGTTCATTTAAAAAAAATTGTGCTTAAATCTTTAACTCAATTTATAGCACTAAATGCCCACAAGAGAAAACAGGAAAGATCCAAAATTGACACCCTAACATCACAATTAAAAGAACTAGAAAAGCAAGAGCAAACACATTCAAAAGCTAGCAGAAGGCAAGAAATAACTGAAATCAGAGCAGAACTGAAGGAAATAGAGACACAAAAAACCCTTCAAAAAATTAATGTATCCAGGAGCTGATTTTTGAAAAGATCAACAAAATTGATAGACTGCTAGCAAGACTAATAAAGAAGAAAAGAGAGAAGAATCAAATAGAGGCAATAAAAAATGATACAGGGGATATCACCACCGATCCCACAGAAATACAAACTACCATCAGAGAATACTACAAACACCTCTATGCAAATAAACTAGAAAATCTAGAAGAAATAGATAAATTCCTTGACACATACACCCTCCCAAGACTAAACCAGGAAGAAGTTGAATCTCTGAACAGACCAATAACAGACTCTGAAATTGTGGCAATAATCAACAGCTTACCAACCAAAAAGAGTCCAGGACCAGATGGATTCACAGCCGAATTCTACCAGAGGTACAAGGAGGAACTGGTACCATTCCTTCTGAAACTATTCCAGTCGATAGAAAAAGAGGGAATCCTCCCTAACTCATTTTATGAGGCCAGCATCATCCTGATACCAAAGCTGGGCAGAGACACAACCAATAAAGAGAATTTTAGACCAATATCCTTGAAGAACATTGATGCAAAAATCCTCAATAAAATACTGGCAAACCGAATCCAGCAGCACATCAAAAAGCTTATCCACCATGATCAAGTGGGCTTCATCCCTGGGATGCAAGGCTGGTTCAACATACGCAAATCAATAAACGTAATCCAGCATATAAACAGAACCAACGACAAAAACCATATGATTATCTCAAGAGATGCAGAAAAGGCCTTTGACAAAATTCAACAGCCCTTCGTGCTAAAAACTCTCAATAAATTAGGTATAGATGGGACATATCTCAAAATAATAAGAGCTATCTATGACAAACCCACAGCCAATATCATACTGAATGGGCAAAAACTGGAAGCATTCCCTTTGAAAACTGGTACAAGACAGGGATGCCCTCTCTCACCACTCCTATTCAACATAGTGTTGGAAGTCTGGCCAGGGCAATTAGGCAGGAGAAGGAAATAAAGGGTATTCAATTAGGAAAAGAGGAAGTCAAATTGTCGTGTTTGCAGATGACATGATTGTATATCTAGAAAACCCCATCGTCTCAGCCCAAAATCTCCTTAAGCTGATAAGCAACTTCAGCAGTGTCTCAGGACACAAAATCAATGTACAAAAATCACAAGCATTCTTATACACCAATAACAGACAAACAGAGAGCCAAATCATGAGTGAACTCCCATTCACAATTGCTTCAAAGAGAATAAAATACCTAGGAATCCAACTTACAAGGGACCTCTTCAAGGAGAACTACAAACCACTGCTCAATGAAATAAAAGAGGATACAAACAAATGGAAGAACATTCCATGCTCATGGGTTGGAAGAATCAATATCGTGAAAATGGCCATACTGCCCAAGGTAATTTATAGATTCAATGCCATCCCCATCAAGCTACCAATGACTTTCTTCACAGAATTGGAAAAAACTACTTTGAAGTTCATATGGAACCAAAAAAGAGCCCGCATTACCAAGTCAATCCTAACCCAAAAGAACAAAGCAGGAGGCATCACGCTACCTGACTTCAAACTATACTACAAGGCTACAGTAACCAAAATAGCATGGTACTGGTACCAAAACAGAGATATAGATCAATGGAACAGAACAGAGCCCGCAGAAATAACGCCGCATATCTACAACTATCTGATCTTTGACAAATCTGACAAAAACAAGCAATGGGGAAAGGATTCCCTATTTAATAAATGGTGCTGGGAAAACTGGCTAGCCATATGTAGAAAGCTGAAACTGGATCCCTTCCTTATGCCTTATACAAAAATTAATTCAAGATGGATTAAAGACTTACATGTTAGACCTAAAACCATAAAAATCCTAGAAGAAAACCTAGGCAATACCATTCAGGACATAGGCATGGGCAAGGACTTCATGTCTCAAACACCAAAAGCAATGGCAACAAAAGCCAAAATTGATGAATGGGATCTAATTAAACTAAAGAGCTTCTGCACAGCAAAAGAAACTACCATCAGAGTGAACAGGCAACCTACAAAATGGGAGAAAATTTTCGCAACCTACTCATCTGACAAAGGGCTAATATCCAGAATCTACAATGAACTCAAAGAAATTTACAAGAAAAAAACAAACAACCCCATCAAAAAGTGGGCGAAAGACATGAACAGACACTTCTCAAAAGAAGACATTTATGCAGCCAAAAAACACATGAAAAAATGCTCATCATCACTGGCCATCAGAGAAATGCAAATCAAAACCACAATGAGATACCATCTCGCACCAGTTAGAATGGCCATCATTAAAAAGTCAGGAAACAACAGGTGCTGGAGAGGATGTGGAGAAATAGGAACACTTTTACACTGTTGGTGGGACTGTAAACTAGTTCAACCATTGTGGAAGTCAGTGTGGCGATTCCTCAGGGATCTAGAACTAGAAATACCATTTGACCCAGCCATCCCATTACTGGGTAGATACCCAAAGGATTGTAAATCATGCTGCTATAAAGACACATGCACACGTATGTTCATTGCGGCACTATTCACAATAGCAAAGACTTGGAACCAACCCAAATGTCCAACAACGATAGACTGGATTAAGAAAATGTGGCACATATACACCATGGAATACTGTGCAGCCATAAAAAAGGATGAGTTCATGTCCTTTGTAGGGACATGGATGAAACTGGAAATCATCATTCTCAGTAAACTATCGCAAGGACAAAAACCAAACACCGCATGTTCTCACTCATAGGCGAGAATTGAACAATGAGAACACATGGACACAGGAAGGGGAACATCACACTCTGGGGACTGTTGTGGGGTGGGGGGAGGTGGGAGGGATAGCATTAGGAGATACACCTAATGCTAAATGACGAGTTAATGGGTGCAGCACACCAACATGGCACATGGATACATATGTATCAAACCTGCACCTTGTGCACATGTACCCTAAAACTTAAAGTACAATTAAAAAAAAAACTTTAACTCTTTCCTCTCATTATTTCCTTGACATCAATTACTAGAAATGAAATTATTTGGTTAAATAATGAGTATTTTTGAATTTTTTTATATACTTTACCAATTGCTTTCCAGAAAAGAGATAACAAATTATTCCCTTTGTAATGCGTGAGATTGGATGTCTCACACTAACTAGAATTGAATGTTCACATTTAAATTATATGTTTTCTGATTCAATAAATGAATAATTAAATTTCTAAGTGAAGTTGAGCATGTTTTCATGTTTACTTGCTATTTTTAAATTCTGTGAATCATCTATGCATGTTGTCGGTTTGCCTTTATATTAAGGTTTTGGTTATTCTGTTATTATTAGTTTGTATGACAGAGTAGTCATTCTGAAATTCAAGCCTTGTCAAAATCCTGTATCATTCCCTACAACTCTCAGGATCAGGTTGAAATCCCCTACCTTGGCACATGGTGCCCCGATCATCACACCCTTGACTACCTGACTTTGCTGCACCAAGATGCATGTAAATACAGTACAGGCTGTTCTGAAGTATTTCCAATCCTCAAAAAAAAAGCATTTGTTCTTTATGCCTCATGCTTTTGCAACATGCTCTATTTTCTACTCAAATTACCATTCTCCACCTGACCTCTGTTTTGCCTAGCCAACTCCCACTCACTTTCAAAATCACTCAAGAGTTACCTCCCTTTTGAGGAAGCTGCTTTTGACTCTCTTAGCCTAAATTATCTAGTCCCTTCTGTGCTCTTATCTGAGCAAGCCTTTCTCATACCCCTCACCACACTATATTGTCTTTCCTCATAAAAAGGGCAGGTCTTTTGTTTCTGCTTCCCCAGGGCCTAATAGCCAGCAGATGGTAGATACTCAATAAAGAAGAAAGAGAGGGAAGAAGGAATGAAGCTGTCATTCTTCAGCTAAAAATAACTGCATTTGCCCTTGGAAGTTTATCCCAATTTGAATTTCTTATTTGAATATTATAATATGTTCTGGTCCTTCGTATGTACAAGTAGAAAGAGCTCTCTAGCATTTTTGCTAATCTATTAAAGCTTCTATATATAAAATGTGTGGCTACCATATAGCTAATGTCTATACCCACCCATGAAGTTGTAGAAAAATAATTCTTTGGCATGAATTTGATTATCTCCAAAAATATTTATTATTATGCACAAAGAAGTAGAAATGATAAATTCATAAGGTCAGTTATCATAGCATGTAATTTTTTCAGCTTAATTCTAAGGAAAACACAGTAAGATGCTAAGAATATTACTAGGTATATATCCAAAGGATTATAAATCATTCTACTATAAAGACACATGCACACGTATGTTTATTGCAGCACTATTCACAATAGCAAAGACTTGGAACCAACCCAAATGCCTATCAGTGATAGACTGGATAAAGAAAATGTGGCACATATACACCACAGAATACTAGGCAACCATTAAAAAAGGATGAGTTCATATCCTTTGCAGGGACTTGGATGAAGCTGGAAACCATCATTCCGAGCAAACTGACATGGGAACAGAAAACCAAACACCGCATGTTCTCACTCATGAGTGGGAGTTGAACAATGAGAACACATGGACACAGGGAGGGGAGCATCACACACCAGGGCCTGTTGTGGGGGTGGAGGGCTAGGGGAGGGATAGCATTAGGAGAAATACCTAATGTAGATGACGGGTTGATGGGTGCAGCAAACACCATGACATATGTATACCTGTGTAACAAACCTGCACGTTCTGCACATGTATCCCAGAATTTAAAGTAATAATAAAAAAATAAATAAATAAAAATAAAAGTATCGCAGGATCAATAGATAAGTGGATGGATGGTCAATAAATCTAAAAGTTTACTTGACAAGAAGAAAACATGTTAATTTGGAAAAATAAATTTTTCTATTACCTAAGTATGCTTCTGTGTAATTTCACATTTAAGAATGCTTCTGTATAATCTCAGCAGATCATTTGAGGTTCAATTATATGCTAACATTAAAATAATTAAGCTCTAAAAGGGAAATTGGAAAAATTTTGCTGTGCAATTTAGGGCAACCCCCCCACGAAAAAAAAAAAATCAACTCCCAAGAATATGGCAAAAGGATAGCATAATAAGAATATCCCCAAATCTACTAATCATATTGGGAAGCCAACCTTCACTTTTTAAACACATTTGTCTTTTAAAAAGTTGAAACAATAATTGCTTGCCTATAATCTCCTGGATCCACTTGCTTGATTTGGGGGCCAACTAATCTCTCAAGTAGAGTTAGCTAAGTTTTATCAATTGTCACACCCTTCCCTCTTGGTAGCTTTCCAAGCACAGTCATTGTATCCTCTCTCTGTTGAACAAGAAAGAACTGAGGTTGGTGTTACACCGGTTGCCCCACTGACTAATTACAATTTAGAGTAAGAAGTTTGCTGACCAGGCAATTTCAAGGGGTATCTGCATTTTAAGGCTTTCAATTCCAATTGCAGAATGTAAGAAATTTTAGGCATCAGTAAACTACTGGAAAAAGCTGAGCTCCTTGTGCTGGTTGCCGAATACTGTCTGCACATTCATGCCTCTGTATCTTTGCCAGTGCTGTTCTGCCTGCTTAAAACATCATTTACCACCTCAAATTCCACGTACTTTCCCTGTGGATCAAGAAAATACATGTGCCACTTTATACTAGGGGTTCCTTCTTAGGCATGCATAGGGCACCACAAAACTGCATTTCAGGGGCAGGTGTGTCCTTAGAAGACATTGATGAGAGAAGTCCTAGCCAAGTTAGGCTGCAGAATCACAGAACGTTTGTGATTAGGAAATGTTTTGTCCTAAGTAAGGGTGATCTTGTCTGTGGGGAAAAAAAAATAGAATGTAAGGGGCATATTTCTATGAATTTTGTTGTTGTTGTTGTTGTTAGGAAGAAAAAGACACTAAATGATCATTCAGTTTCCTTCCTAAAGCACTCTCCACTCTGAACTTCCAATCAAAGCCCTGCAGTTCCTGGAGGGGGAAATCCCTGAGGGTGAAGTCACCTGATTCCACTGGCATTGTAGGCAAACTTGGTTCCCACCGCTGGGACTCGTGGCACTCCACAGCTGCCTCCCTTCACACACTTGTCACTCAGCATCATACCTTCTCCTCACTTCCCCCTGCCTGTCTTTCCCTTCCTCTCCCCCTTCTTGCTTTCATTTAAAAAGCAAAAATAACACCAGTGGGAAAAAAAACCACTGGTGAATTAACATTTAGATTCTTTCAGTTCAGCTGGATTCAGCTTTTTTTTTCCCCACTCTGTGGTTGAGTTTTTAAGATATAAATAAAAGACCTCTTAGAAACACAGTGATTAAATTTCTTATTTCATCACGGAAGCTTCCCCTTGTCCTCTTCTACCCTTTTCTAGACCTTGGCAAAGTGCTCTTTGCTCCTAAACGTTTAACTCCTCCTGCTCATGAAACCGTGGCTTGCCCATTAGGTGAAGGTCATGACTGGCCCGCTGGTAATGGGCTGCACTTTGTGGGCCAGTCCTGGCTGTATTGACCCATAAGCTTTCATGTCAGGGATTGTGAGGAAAGAGTGTAGTATCAATTTTACTATTTCCCATGAGTTTCAATTAGACTTCCAAATTCCACCAATAAATTTTGTAATTTCCTCAAAGTCATTTTACCTAAATCCTATTATCCTGATCTTGCTACTATATTTCTGTATACGTAAGTTGACTGCAGGAAATATAATTCTTTCAGGCTTCCGTCTTCATGGTTTTAGTCATATATCTTTGGCTTGTACCAATTAACTTGACAGCACCATATTAATACTGTTCTAATGATTCATTTCCTTCTATGCTTTTTCTGAATTTTCAAGATAGACTTTGTTCTATTTGGTTTATTTTTCTTTATGATTTTAGGCACAATGATTTACTGATATTTAAGATTATTCTGGAACAATAATTCATCAAAAATTTAAGGGTGGCTATGACTATTGTGAGAGAGGGAGAAAGAGTTCAAATAAAGTTCAAATGCTGCAGGCTTGCATTTATCACTGAACAGAACAATAAACTAAGAATAGACAAAGTGACCTCCTGCAAATTTCATCCCAATTATGTTTTCTGTATTCTTTTTCTCATCATTTAATATCTCATCCCTGACTTATGATGTTGTTTATTGTTTAATACACAAGATATAGTGGTTGTTGATTCCACCTACAAAATTAGGATTTATTTTCTAATTTGCATTAGTTCATGACTTTCTATGTTTTTCCCGCCATATTCTTAGAGTACCAAATGGATAAAATCCTGTATTGGGGCACAGGCTGAGTCACTGCAGAAAGACACCTACAGATGCAGCACCTTACCTAAGATGCATTTTATTTTTTTCTGCATCACTGTTCAGAGGTAGCTGGCAGTCCATGGAGGGTCTGTAGCTTTGCTCTACAGTGTCATTCAGGGATCCTGGAAGCAAGCCCTACCATGCTCCATACTTGGTCCCACCTGCGGGTCCAAGTCAGCTGCTTCACTTGTCTCTATTTCCCAACCTTGGGGAACAAAAAACATGAAGTAGAGGACAGTCTTTAACAAGGAGATTGAGAAGTTTCATGTATCACTTCCACTTGCATTTCAGTGGCACAAACTTAGTACTATGGTAATACCTAGCTGCAAAGGAGGCTGGAAAATGTAGTCTCTAGATGAGCAGCTGTGTTCCCTGGTAAAACTTGAGGTGAGGGTCCTTTTACTCAAAGGAAGAATTGATGCAGGGGATCATCCATAATTAGCAATGCCTTTCACAGATATCTTTAAAGTTAGTTACCTTGATATAGATTTATAATAATTTTATTTTTATTTGCAAATTGCCCTTAAATGATTCCCCATTTCACTATTTTTCTACTCTTCTTAAACTTAAATGCTTGGTGGGAATAAGGAGCTGTCATCTTACATACTGTCTGTGAAGAAGTATCTGCGTGATACCCATTGTCCTCATATTCAGCCCACCCTCTACATTAGCACATAATAACATGAAGATAAAATATCTTTTTTCTCCTTATTACAGATGAATCTGGAAACACACTGATAATTTATTTACTTAGGCATTCCATAGGGTCTACAGTATAAAAAGGACATCTTATGTTTCCTCTTGGGCTTCCCAACCAGTATTAGGCTTAACAACTTTAGATTCTCACAACCCAACTCTTTGCCTCAATAAAAGAATACTCTTTCTAGTTCGTTGCAGTTCACCATAGGCTGTGTTCTCGTCCAGAGACCCAGGCCTGGGTGGAAAAAATAGTGAAGTTGGTTATTGTCTCCACTAGACCACTGATGAAGGTCCATGTAGGAGAGGAAGGAAGTTGGCATCAGACCCAGTTTTTGAATCTGAGATATGGCCCTGTGCTCCCTGTTAAACTAGCTCTGTCAGTCATAGCTGATGCATTCTGCAGCCACCCATCAGCCCCATAGAATGGCCAGCTTCCCGCATATGTAGCCCCATGACAGAAATAGTTCTGCTTTAAATAGGCAAGTCTCACATGTGTGTTTTAAGAAACCGTAGAATTGCAGAAAGGGAAGGAAGGAAATTAACTAGCCTGAGCTTGAGGTTACATTTACATCATACATATTTATTGAGTTTGCTCCCTGTTGGGTGTTGCGCTAGGCACTGTGGATATAGTGACACAGCTTCCGACCTCATGGAACTTTCAGTCTAGCAAGTTGACAGGCATCAATCAGAAGATCACTTGGCTATGTCATTAGAACTGGGATACAGAAAGAGACTAAGCTAAGGGCATCCTGCCTAAGGCAAGAGTTTGCCTTCCTAGGCCAAAAGCTATACTTCAGGGATGAAAGAGGAAATCTAGGAATAAATAACGGGATCAGGATTTTGAGAAACTTTCCTTCACTCCTCATTTCTGCTTCTCTATTTCTTCAGAAATGCAGATAACTTTTTGAATATGTTTAGATAGGAGGGAAAACAACAGTTACTAGTCTGTTTAGCCTCAAATCACCTATAAGTTGAGGATTCTCCCCTCTATTAGAATCCTCAGAGGGGATCCATAGAGGGAATATTGAAGGTGGGTGAACTCAAGATCTGCTTTACAGATGGGCAGCTGGGGCAGCCAGCCAGAGTTACAGCCAGTATTCCCATTCACACAACACCTCACTTGCTGGTGCCTGGGATTCCTTCATGGGAAGGATCCCTCATGAGAGAATAAGCCTCAGAGCCAAGAAAGCTGGTTTACTCTCCAAAAGTTACTGCCATGGTTACTTGTTTCTTTTAATGGTTTAATTTTAGTTGACTGGTTTTTATTAGGTCTTCCCAACAGCCTTCTATCATTTGTGCAGGTCCTCTCTTGCCCAGCTGCCTGTTGCTGCAACGTGAGAACTTTTGACAGCAAAGAGAGGGAGTCTGCTACTGAGGACTTGACTGTGTTCTTATTTAAGTCCTTAATTAGGAAGAACTCTCAGGAATATATTCATTGGATGAATAAGAGTAAAACCCTCCCCCCTCCCTGCAAGAAGAAAAGAGAGTAGGGGTTTGGGTGTAGGGAAGGATAGACATTAATATCCTCGGGTTTATTATTCTTTGTTGTTTACAGCACTTTCATATGATTAACTTTTCAAATTAGTTTACTAACTCAGTGAGGTAGGAAGGCTGATATTATCACCATCTTACAGATAAGGAAAATAAGATTTAAGAACAGCTATTTGCTCACAGCACCCACAGCCTCTTCCAGGAGTCCCATACTCTTTCCAGAACACCTATAACAAGAAGCTCCAAGCCAGACCCTGAGGAGAACCTCACAATTTGGCTTTGAATCTTCTCTAAAGAGGTTAAATCTATGACAATGAAAGCCTATTAAATGTGTGTATACTTAAAGATCATGAATATTCTACTTCTGTGAAAAGTTTTGAGTCTAAAATTCAATCAGTTGAAGTTAAATGAAAAGGGACCCATAATGGAAGTCATGCTTCTGCTAATGATATCACAGGACAGAGAAATTCGTTTAGTGAAATGTACCAGTAATCTAAGAGTGGAAGACGTGTGTGTATTTTGGGAAGTGGGGGGTAGCACAGAGGGAAACAGAAAAGGTTTGTGTAAACATTAAACCCTTCCAGGCAGGGGCCTGTGTGATCCATCTTCCTTCACAAAGTGCCCAGCACAGTGTCCAGAACTGGGCTACATAAGTGGTTGTATAACTGAACAGAAAGTGAAGACCAAGTTCTCCTTTGAAAGGCTAAACAAAAATCCATTTCTGCCACAATGCCAGCAGAGGTGTGGTCACTTAGCCCTGCCACCTGTAGAGTCACTCTGTGAACAAGTCAAAGGCCTTGGTGTGCTAGGTGTGTTCTCATCTCTTAGCCTCCCTTTCAGGCAAAGTTTTGTGCCTACCTGAAGGACCTCTTCCCATTCTCCACCATGGCATGATAGCAGGTTCTGCCAGTCACTTCCTAGATAACCACAGGGAGTGAGGGTTCTTTGCCTGGTTGGGTATTGTGCTCATTATTATTATTTATTTTATTTTTATTTTATTTTTTTTTGAGATGGAGTTTCACTCTTGTTGCCCAGGCTAGAGTACAATGGCGTGATCTTGGCTCACCGCAACCTCCGCCTCCCAGGTTCAAGCAATTCTCCTGCCTCAGCCTCCTGAGTAGCTGGGATTACAGGCATGTGCCACCACACCCGGCTAACTTTTTTGTATTTTTAGTAGAGATGGGTTTTTTCCATGTTGGTCAGGCTCGTCTCAAACTCCTGACCTCAGGTGATCCGCCTGCCTCAGCCTCCCAGTGCTGGGATTACAGGCGTGAGCCACCACTCCCAGCCTTGAAGTGCTCTTTCTAACTGCCTGGGCATGTCTGTTCTTCAGTCCACAGAGAGAAACTGTTGGAATATTCTCTAGCTTCGCAGAAGTTCTGTACGTGTCTTTACCTTCTCAAGAATCATGCCAATCCTTCCACCCCAGCCTGGACGATCCATCTTTATTCTGGCCAAAACAGAATTTGATGCCTTTCACTTCTCCTTTCTCATATATTTCTGCTATCTGTCCTTAGAAATCGGCATAACTGTGTAAAGATACTACATTTGTGGGAAATTTTATATCCTTTTAGGGAATACGAGCTGCATGATATGTAATAGCATGAAAAGAAAAACCTTAGACAAATTAAATTTAAGAGTTTAATGGAGCAAAGAACAATTTGCAAAATTGCCACTGCCATGTAGTCAAAAAGGATTTATGGAGAGAAAAAAGAAAATGACAAACAGAAAATGCTAGTGAGGTGCAGAAACAGCCAGATTGGGTATAGGTCAGCATTTGCCTTATTCGAACAGTTTGAACAGTTGGAGGCCTTTGGCACAAACTCGCTGACTGGAGTTTACAGTCTGTTTATACATTCAGTTAGGTTACAGTTCACTATGCATGGAGAAACCTTTAGGCCAAACTTCAAACATGTAAGGAGGCAACTTTAGGCTAAACTTAATTTTACAATACCTGTTTACGATAGCTGCTACTTATTAATAATATCCGATTGGCCAGGAGCTTCATGCAGGTCATCTTTAATTCTCACAATAACCATGCAAGGTAATCATAAATATACCATTTTACAGCTTCAAAAACAGTGACCCAAAGAATGGGCTCCTTACCTAACATCTGTGTAAATGGCATAACCAGAAGTCCAGTCTGTCTAGCTCTTGAGCTGCTTCTAGAAAAAGTAGGCCGATGTAACAAACCTGAACATCCTGCACATGTAGCCTAGAACTTAAAATAAAAATTAAAATTTAAAAAAGATTCCAGTAACATTAGACAAGAATAAAAACTCTTTTAAAAGATAATACCCAATAATAGCAAAGATCTGGTAGAAAAATAAAATGATTCAATACCAAAAAAATAAACAAAGAAAAAGTAGGTAAGGAACACATTTTCATAGTCAAATTCAGGATGTGGTTATCTTCAAGCAGCTAGAAGAACTTACCAAGAAATGCTTGCTGGGCACCTACTAGAGAGGTCATTCTCAAACTGACCCATGTATCACCTGCATCTGGGCCTCATCCCAGACCCCCTCGATTAGAACCTCTTTATTCACGACTTTGCAATTGCTGTTGCAAACAGCTCTCCAGGTAATTCTTACATTACCAGAGAACTATGCCAGTCCCAGAGCCTAGAGCAGTGTTTCTCAAAATGTAATATTGGGCCACTTGCATAAGATCACCTAGAGCAATTGTGTAAAATCCAGAGTCCCAGGCTCCATCCCCGGATATAGGGTGGAGCCCAAAATTGATTTATATTTTTAAATATCCATTTGATTAAGCATCACATGTTATCATTAATGGTGCAATGGTGGTGAACATTACATGTTGCATAATTTTACACACACACAACTAGAGATTCAATAAGGTTTTAGGGTATGTGTGTGTGTGTGCATCTCTAGGTGTAGTTAAAGAAATTATGACCCAAAATTATTAGTGAACTAATAAATATTTGAGAAAGCAAAGCAAACATGTATAGATCAACAAATAGGTGCTATATATAGATAGTGTATAATCAAATGCTACCTGTGTGGTACAGAATCTGATTTCAGTGGAAGTAGATAAGAGAACAATTAATGAAGGTTGAAAGAATCAGTGCTATTTTTATGGAGGACGGATGTCTCAACAGGCATCTTAACAGTTGAGTATTTAATACTTTCCTATATCCCATAACTCATGAAGATTGCAGTAACATACTGCTTTTCCCAAATAAACTATAGGAAAAAGAACTGTGTCAGCTCTTCAGAGACAGAGCTGCAGGAATACAGTAGCCAGGAGTAGCTGGCCCTGAAATGATATAGGCTGTGGATGCCATGCCGCCACCACTCCATCACAGTGACTCACTCAGGCACCAGCCTGTTCTCACCTGTGTCTCAGGCTCCCCCCTCAGCAAAAAAGCTTGAGGACCACTTAGAAATAGTCGTGATGCAAATGTCAGTTTCTCCTTTGCTGCAGCGGTACCAAAATCTTAACAAATGAGCTGAGTCACCTGGGGAGCTCCTGCAAACTACACATTCTGGTCTATTGGGTTTTATTAAAATTAGTGATTTTTCTTTCTTTTACCAATTTTGGAGTTCATATTTGCAAGTCATTCCCTTCTAGATAGTCATGACATTATCTTCCCCCTTCTGGGACAGCAGAAACATTGGAGTGGCCTCACTGGGCTGGATCATTCACCAGCTTTGCACTTGCACCCCCATATCCCTGGAGTCACAGAGTGGGACAGTGATGCCCACTCTGCCGAGACTAAATATCCTTACTCCAACCTAAAAGCCACTTTTAGGCTCTAAGGCCTTTCAACTAAATTGTTATTTGAGTTCTTAACCTTCACCATATTTCTCAATGAGAAGGTACAAATTTTCGGCCCACATTAACTCTATCCCTTTATCCTTTAGGGCAACAGTTCAAGCTATTTCTCATTTATTTAAAAAAAAATCAATCAAGTATTCTCTGATGTTATAAACCAAATTTACCAGAATATAATTTTTAAAATCCATACAAGTCACATTTCCCAATTTTTCCAAACCATCTGGCACCTGCAATCTAACCAACTGCCACCTAGATTCAGCAACTAGGTCTTTGGAAAGGTTTGTGGAGTGTTAAAAATCCAAGCACACAGTAGGGCTTTGCTCAGTACTTAAAATTATACTACTTGTACCACGAGGAAAGTTCGCTTTGCTTCTCTTCATTTTAAGTCAGTGTGATGAGTTTGTATTATTCATACTTATATTTAATTGCAGTAGTAAAGAGTTATTTTAAAACCTCATAATAAAATGGGAAAGTATTCTAATATCTCAGTTAACGGGGCCTTTGGGAGACTGATGTGTTCAAATTATATCCAAAGGGTTATGTTGATGACAACCCACCATCAAGGCAGTCCTGAATATTGAGGACAAAGAGAAAATATCTTGAACAAGGCTGCACAGATACCTAGGGAGGGAAGTCAGAAAATCGGAGTTCTTGTCCTTGCCACTGACTTCCTGGGGATAAGTCACTTTTCCTCTGGGCCATGGCTAATATTTGTTCACATTGGTATGTCTGTACCCCTTCTTCAGATTCTTGAAATATGGTTGGATTTTTTTTTTAATTAGAGAGAGGCAGGGTCTTTGCTGCCCAGGTTAGAGTATAGTAGTACAATCACAGCCCACTGCAACCTCAATCTCCTGGGCTCAAGTGATTCTCCCACCTCAGCCTCCTGAGTAGCTGGGACTACAGGTGTGTACCACCATGCCCAGCTAATGTTGTTTTTATAGGTAGCGTCTTGCTATGTTGCTCAAGCTGGTCCTGAACTCCTGGGCTCAAGTGATCCTCCTACCTCAGCCTCCCAAAGTACTGGGATTACAGGTGTGAGCCACCACATCTGGCCTGAATATGTTTATACTGGTAAATATCCTTTACCCAGGGGCCCTGCAATGCTGCCTTGGCCACTCAGCCCCTTTTCTGAGATTCCCTGGATTTCTCCATCATTCAGTCAGTAAAGGCTTATTGCCTCCCTGCCAGCCCCGGTCAGGCAGTTTCCATGCAGAAAGATTTCCAAATATTTTGAGCATCACCTGTGCTCTGGGCTTAAGATTTCTCACTTCTGGAATGAAAGTTTATAATAGATAACCCTAACTCTGGAATGCTGAGGTTTTATGTTGTACGTTTAATATTTAGAGGAAAAGACAGATTTGACCTGGGGCCAGAACCCTGCCCTTGCCTCTGGAATTGGCTTTTTGGAAAGGTGTAAAACTCTATTTGCATTGAAAGCCGGGAAGGACCTGAAAGCAGTTCTCTGCCAAATTGATCTGTACACTTTGGCCATCAATAACTTCAAGTATAAGATTACTTATGGGGCCATCATTGAATCATAAAGATGAACGTCTCCTCCTAAGCTCTAGATCAGTGGTCCAAAAACAGGCTTTGGTTTCACAGTGCGATTTAGAAATGAACACAAACGTACTCAATAGATGAAGACAGAGGGTCATCTTTTCAGAGAAATTTAAGGATTAAGACAACATCATTTTCTCTTGACCAGTGTGACCTTTTGTTTGTTTGTTTGTTTGTTTTGAGACAGTCTTGCTCTGTCACCCAGGCTGGAGTGCAGTGGCACGATCTCGGTGCCAGCCACCACACCCGGCTAATTTTTTGTATTTTTTTTAGTAGAGACGAAGTTTCACTGTGTTAGCCAGGATGGTCTCAATCTCCTGACCTCGTGATCTGCCCGCCTCGGCCTCCCAAAGCTCTGGGATTACAGGCATGAGCCACCGCGCCCAGCCCAGTGTGACCTATTTTTGAGGTATCAGTAACCACAATAATACAGCAGTAACACAAGTTGTACGTTGGATATTTGAGTGGTCTCTTTTGGATAATGTATGCTTATTAGGGGAAATGCGAAGTAGTTGTTCTAAAATACATGTCGTTCAACTTTCTCTTTTATGCAATTAAAACATTTTAATTGGGCAGTTTAGGACTTTGCTAGGCCCTGGGCAAATTAGGAATGAACAAGACAGAAAGTGTCCCAGACCTTATAGTGCTTCCAGTATAGGTGGTACTCAGTGAAAGTAAGTTACCATTAATGATGATAATGGGAGGCAGATTTGCATAGTGGTTAGTGGATGCTAGAGAAAAACTGCTACTTATTAACTCTGTGACCTTGGACAAAGTAATTACCTAGCCACTATGAGCCTTAGTCTCATTATCTGTAAAATGGGGGCACTAGTATTTCCCTAGGTCTGTTAATAAAATCAAAAACATCATGCCTTATAATATCTTTGGAATAATGTCCAACATATAGTAACTGTTCAACATATGGCATCTCTGATTATTAATATATTAGAATCACTAATAAAAATAGAAAAATAACAAAATAAGAGAAAAATGTTTAGCTCAGTTCTCTTTTTCAAGCTTTCTTTGGAGCACAGAGGAACCCATTTTCTACAGGCTAATTGGTACTATTTGAAAGCTGCTACATCACTGGTGAGCCTTCCTTTTCTCTGATTAAATAATTCAAACCTCCCTTTTCACTTGTTTTAAAGTCATGCCTGCTTTCTTAACCACAAGTAGCTTCTTATTGTTTGAATACACTTTTTGAAAAGTGGATTGAAACACGTAGCTGCTTAACTGTCACTTAGGAAACTTGTTTAAAACATTCATTCCCAGATGGCAACTCCAGGAATCTGTGGTTCTGATGAGCAAACCAAGGTATTTTCATGCACAGACCAAATATAGACACAGTTTGAGAAATTCTGCTCTTGAGAGCTGGTCTTGCAAACCCCTATAATAAAGGCAGATGCCATAAACTGGACATATGTCCAGGGCTGTTATTAGTCAGCACATGCTTGTTAAAATGTCAAGCTAATTCCCTACTGCCATTCCTAGGTAGCTGTGGCCTGGTGTCTCTGACTGTTCTTCTCCCCCTCCCTTACTCTACCCCAAACCTCAGCTGCCTGACCCTTTCTCCAGGAACCTCCTGACCAACCAGCAACTAAAGAGCTAACACCTAGCACAGCAGTGGCCTCTGCCATAGGGGTATGGCTAATGCATACTCTAGAACTGTACTGATTGATAATATTTTTAACATTGCCTTTGGAAATGATTGATTTAGGGAAAAGATGACATCTCTATTCCTTAGTAAAATATCCACACATACACATACACACCCCTACACACATGCCCCACATGTATGCACATGCATGTGTGTCTACATACCTCCCTGAGGCATCTCGCTAGCCACTCTACTAAGACTCCTTCAGTTTAATTAATACCCAACTTCTTTATCGAAGAGGAGAAGGAATGGATGGCACAGGCTTCTGGCCCACTGGTTATGATGAACTTCTCTACCCTGATATTTCATAAAAAGCTACAGCATCTTGGCAGTATTCTCCAAGGCTTCATTGAACCAGTAGTATCCCCTTTAAAATACAGCTTTATAAGGAGAGAAAGCCCTCTTAGTTATTTACATTATAACATGGTTATTGGGTATCTGGAGGTGCCTGCTAAGTATTCCTGGGAGTTTAATTTGCCTTGCTGTGTGCTTTTGTGTGTGTGTGTGTGTGTGTGTGGTCTTCTAATCTGAGTGTTCATCTTTACTATGTTCACCTAAGTTTTCAGCAAAGATCCTTTTAACTGTTAAGGGTTGACATCTCGTAAAGGTTCAATGTTCTGGTGTGCCAATTCCTGGCTATAAGAGATTAAAGTATTCCTAATACTTTTCTGTTCTCATTTTTAAAAAATTATTTTCAGGAGATGGTAAGAGATTCTATACCTTTAAGTGCTCCCTTGAATGACCTTAGTTCTGACTTCTCCAATTCAAAATGATTAATCACCTCACTTTTACTGCCAAGCCTGGGATGTTATGGCACTGCCCAGAGCTAACTTGGCCAAGAGTTTCATCTTTCCTGGAATTGTCCTTGGTATTTCAAAGCTTTGTGTGGGGTAGACAGCATTTTACTAGGAGTACTAAGGCATGGTTTCTGTTCCTAGTTCTACCATTAACTTGCTATGTGATCTTGACCAAGACTCTGAATCACTCTGTGCCATAGTTTCATCATTAATAAGGATGATAACAACAACCACTCACAGCTACTGAGTTATCATGTGCCAAACACTAACTCACCACTTTATATGCACTAGCTCATTCAGCAACCCTTTTTTGGGGAGTTACTATTCATCAGACACATCTTGTGCATTATCTCATTAAATTCTCACAACAACCCTGTGAAGGAGCTGTTCTTATTATTCCTATTTTGCAGATGACAAGACTGAGAGTTACAAAGGCATAATTACTTGAGCAAGGCTCTCCTACAGTAAGTGGCAGATCAAAAAGTTGAACCCAGTATGGTCTGATAACCAAGCCAATGTTTATAGCCACATATATACTATACCACCCCCAATTCAACTGACAAATGGAGATGGGTGTGAAGAATATTTGATCAAAGATCTGGAGGCAGGAATGTACAGAGCAGTGCTTCTCAACAGGGAGCAATTCCTCCCTTCCCAAGAGACATTTGAGAATATCTGCAAACATTTTGTCACAATTAGGGGGGTGCTACTGGCATTTAGTGGATAGAGGCCACGGCTCACACCAAACATCCTACAATGCACAGGACAGTTCTCTGTAACAAAGAATTATCTGGCTCCAAATGTCAACAGTGCCAAGGTTGAAGCAACCCTCTCGAGAGCAAGACAATTCTGCTAGTGTATCTCAAAAGAAGGAGACAGTTGGGCACTCTTTTGGTATTGCCTGGTTGCTAACATACGCACAAATGTCCACCAGGCTATGAGGAATTCAAACTGTCAGGATATAGGGTACAGTGAGATTCAACAGCTCTTCTTGCTGGCAAGCAAGACTTTGGCTTTCATTGATCAAGTTTTGTCAAGATGGATAGAATGGGAAGGTCTTCAAACTGTGAATTCTCACATTACACTAAGAAAATTTAGTACCTATTCAAGGGTAAGAACAAACAGACTAACCCCTGGCTACACATTAGAATCATTTGGAAAACTTTTTAACATACCATTGCTCAGGTTTCAACCCAGGAGATTCTGGTTAACTTGTCTGGTATGGCCTAGGTGGTTCCAGTGCATAGCCAAGGTTGAGAGTCACTGACTATATTAGATCAAGGCATGCAGTTAAGGAGTAGAATTTGGTTGAAACAGAAGCTTTAGGGATGAGTTGATAAGAAAATAAGCATCCAGTACATGGAATTTTTAAATATTTGCAACAGCGTTCCAGAGATATATTGCCCGAATCTAATCATGAGGAAACGGCAAACAAATCCAAATTAAGGGACATTGTACAAAATACCTAGCCTGTACAATACAAAGATGTCAATGTCAAAGAGTGAGGAATGTTCCAGATGAAAGGAGACTAAAGAGAGATGATAATTGTTCAATACCTTATGTGTGATTTTCTTGTATTATAAAGGACATCAATGGGACAATTGGCCATAATGGAAAGTGGTTTATAGATTATAATATTGTATCAGTGTTAATTTCCTGGTTTGATAATTGTACAGTGGTGATAGAAGAGAATGTCCTTGATTTTAGTAAATATATAAAACATTTTAGAGGTAAAAGGACATATATCTGAAACTTTTCTCAAATGATTCAAGAATAAAGTGTGTGGTTTTTTTTTGTGTGTGTATAAAGGATGGGTGGGACAAAAGGATACAGAAAATGTCATAAGATATGCCTGTTGGGGAATCTGGATAAAGGATATATAGGAATTCTTTGTATTACTCTATTTTTGCCACTTTTCTCTAAATCTTGAAATTGTATCAAAATACAAAGTTAAAGTAAATTACTTTAAATGGTAATAATAGGATTCCTGTCTCCAGAGTCCTTTGGGGGCTAAGATACTGGTCTGCATTTCATGGATGTCTTAGGTGACATCTTTTGTGCAAAGAAGAGGGAATGGATAGAAATGGGCAAGAGGTATCCTGAAGATTATCAGGTAATTATTATTATTTTATAATGAGGGAAAATCAATTGTGACTTTTAAGCTAGGAGATCCCCCTGAACGGGTTTTCTGGTAGAGCTAAGTTACCTCTGTAGAGAGCCTCCATCTTTGAACGTCTAATGTCAAGTCAGGTTTATCTAAGTCAGAGTAGTGACCTGAAGAGCTGCAGCTACTTTTAGCACTTTGTCTCAGAGAATGCAGTTTCCCTCTTTTCAGATCCTTTTATCATAAGGTGGGGTGAGGGCATGGGAGGAGTAGCTACTCAAGAAGACAGAAATAGATTAAATATTCAATTGAGTAAAACCCTTTAGAGCACTCCATTCCCCACACCCACCGACACCCTGCCCCATCTATGCCTCCCTCTGGCATAAATAAAAAATATTTAGGTGGTGAAAGAGGGTACAGGAACTGTTCTTTCTTTATAGACCAAAACAAATTAAGTAAAATTAAAACCTACTTTCTATAAAAATAAAAGGTTTAAAAAGTGAAGTCAATGAATGTTTATGGGCACAAAATTTATTGTCTACTTTGAAGAAAGTGATTTATTTTTACATTGTTCTTCATGATCCATTGATAGGGCAACCACACATCCCGACTGGCCCAGGACAGTTCTGCTGGGTACTAGTCCTCCTACCATAATTATCAACACCTTCTTTTACACTGAAATGTGTCTTAGTGTGAATATTTAGTTCTATAGTCACCTACCTATAGAAAAAGCCATTTCTCTTCCTATGGGAAAATAATTTTCACCAAGAATGGTATTTTACCCAGATCATTGGGCTTCCTAACAGGAAAATTAACAAGATCAGGTAAATAGCCATGTGGAAATCTGAGCCCATTTGTGATAGAACAGAGATGGATGTACAAATAGAAAACCAACACGTTCCACAAATGAAACAATAAAAGACTTGAGAACAGACAATCAAAGGGGACAGTTTTGCTGATCTTTCTTTTTTCCTCAACCACCATTCTAAATTACTTTTTTGATAGAACAAAACAATATTTTATTCTTGCCCTTGCAGGCAGAGGCTGCATTCCCGGCCTACATTTGTCTTCCATTTCCACATAAAGGCCTGATAGTACTGACGGTATCTGCTTAAGAACTTAAACTCACACCTAGTTTCAGGGGAAGTCAACCCAGGCATCTGTTTGGAGGCTGCCACTCACCTCTAGCCCTGTCTAGTTCACAAAGTGACATACACGCTTGCTGATCTGTTCAACCTATCTGGGAAGCAAAGGCTCCATCAAGAGGAAATAAACTGTAGCGATACAGGGCCAAGAGGATGATTTAATGCAGTCCAGAGAGCTTTCAGCGCAATTTCAACTCCCATGCTTGAGTGTTGAAAAAGTGTGACTGCAGTTTAAAGTCCTTATGTACGAGCTTGTGGGACAGCTTCTTTCAAACACAGACAGGTTTTTGTATTTAAAATACTCCCCAAAGTAGCATTTTGTGGGAAAGACTGTGTATAACTCCTCAGATCTGAAACACGGACAGTTTGATGGTGACTAGATTAGAGTTTAAACACGTGCTTTGTGTTTTGGCCAGTGCAGATTGACAGGTCTCATGGATGCCTCTTTTGATGGTGGGATATTTAAATCATGGGACCACAGAGCTCCTAGTTGTGGCCACACCTTACATACTCCTGGACACAGTTGCTGCTTCTTGTGGTGGGGGCTTGTCTCTTCTCAGAGCTTGTGTCATGGCAAAGTATACTCTATGATGGGCACTGCTGCTGATGCCCATAATTGAAGGCAGATATTCCGAGGAAACCTCTCATGATATAATAACATCCACTAGAATTCTACACACCAACCCTGCATAGTTGTTTTTTTTTTTTTTTAGACAGTCTTGCTATGTCATCCAGACTGGAGTGCAGTGGCACAATCATGGCTCATTCAGCTCACTGCAACCTCCACCTCCTAGGTTCAAGTGATTCTTCTGCCTCAGCCTCCTGAGTAGCTGGGACTACAGGTGCACACCACCACGCCTGGCTAATTTTTGTAATTTTAGTAGAGATGGGGTTTCACCATATTGGCCAAGCTGGTCTCAAACTCCTGACATTGTGATCCACCCACCTCAGCCTCCCAAAGTGCTGGGATTACAGGTGTGAGCCACCACGCCCAGCCCGTAGTTTTTCTTTCAAATATTCTTCATTTGGGAAAAGAACCCAGCTCACTAAAATGGTGATGACCTCATAGTGGATGTTCCTTTACTGTTGTTGCATTTGTGGAACATCTTCCATACTTTAAGAAACTTTCTGGTCCCATCTGATTATTTTTATGTGGCATTTGCACGGATACAGCATGAGAGATTAACCAAGCTCTAAGACAGAGTGCTGGAGAAGAGCCTGTGTCTCAATAGCTGTGTAGCAAAATGAAGGTCTTAGCTCTGTGGCCATGCTACAAGCACTTTGTCATCACTAGCCTCTGACAACCAAATAGCTTTTCTTTCTCAAGAACAAAAAACTAAGTGATGCTTATACTAAGCTAACAAAAAAGGCTTTATGATTTTTAGTGTCCAGCCATTAAAAGAACAATGACTTTGGGTGTCATCTGAGTGGCTTAGAGGAGGTCTCTATTTGAGAGAAGATGATGGAGCCAAGTCCAGTGTTGGCAAATTCACCAACTGTTTTGCATTGTGATTGCATTCTCATCATGCACTTTAGTGGGGCATAGAGGCTACAAACTTCAAAGGCAATTGGCTCAGGGAAACAAAAGCAATAATGTCCTTTTTTTTGTAGCAAAAAAACATCTACTGTAAAACCCTAGTCTGCTGATCATAGGAATGTAATCTTAGCCACCTCAGGGTTTTCTCAGTCAATTCTGACCACTCCCAAGCAGATGTTGAATTTAAAACCCTTACACAGGCTTCCTGATCAACTGTGGAAAAAAAAAAAAAAAAAAGGTGATGATTACACCACTGTACTCCAGCCTGGGCAACAGAGTGAGACCTGTCTCAAAAAATAAATAATAAATAAAATGAAACCCTTATACGTTGTCAAAATGTTGAGATATGGTTGTTAAGAGTGACAGTGACCTTGTTTAAATTTAACCAATCAACATCCACCACTATATTCTCAGCCTGCTGGTTCCAGTCATCTACATCTATCCCTCATGGCAGGAAGTGCCCATGTTTCCATTTGCTCTCCTGTTAAAACGCCATGTGGTTACCCTCCATCTTCTTTGTCCTGGCCAAAGGGTCTCCTTGGGTCTCCTGCTCTCTCAGCCTACATCTGTACCCCTCTTGGAAAAATTCAGAAGGTACTTGGTGGTTCCCCCGTTACACTCTAGAACTATGGGAAATCCACTGAGGCTGTCTCAGGACCTCTCTGCCTAGTCGTCCACACAGCCATGTTTGCTCTACTGTTAAAATAGGACATGGGAGAGGGATTCTGGAGGCTGGCTGCTTTCCTGGTCAATCCTCCCTCTCCAGGTGGTGAGGCACAGGTGCTGTCTGTTTCAGATCTCTCAACTCACTTGGATCCCAGAATTTTACCACACTTTGGAGGTTGTGACCAAGATGGGGCGGGGGGATGCAGAGCCCATACTCAGAGACCCACATCAGCATACAAAACTTATTGCTCCCTTCTCTAACACTCCCACTTTTCCCTAGGCTAGAGAATTTTTACCTTCTCTTTGATGGAACAACTGTTTCTGCAAACATACCTCCAAATATTTTGTGCTAGCAGCTGTACCTTAGCTTTTGAACCCAAGGCCAAGTGCTTCCACAGTTGAGGCAGTAGATGACCTACATATAGCTACCTGAATAGAGTAATGGGATTCAGTGAAAGAAACCATCAATTAATATATTCCTCTGCAAATGCAAACAGCATTCCAAAAACAGAAGTTCTCGAGCAAACACTTTCCCCTTATCAAAGGTTTGCAGGTTGAATACCTTCTTGTCTTAAGTAAGCTCTGTGTTAATATGTGAACCACAAACAGGAAGGCAGCCAAAATGCTGCTGGAAAGTAAATGATAAAATAATCAGAGTCCAAATTTTGCTTGCTGTGTGATCCATAGTAAACCTCCATGCTGTGCTCCATTCAGCTGACTCCTCATCATCTTTCTCAGCATCTTATGTATCCAGCCTTTCATAGAGCTGACTACAGGCCAACTGTGCCCTAAGAACAAAATGCAGGGATTAGGCTTGTTCACAAAAGAAACACACAACTCATGATTAAAAAAAAAAAAAAATCTGCCACACTCTTACACTTCTCTAAAATGAAATGATCATGATTAGCTCAACAGCTACATTTTCATTTAGAGAAAATGCCCATGCCATAGATGGACACAGCCATTCAGCCAAATCAGTGTTGATTAATCTCTTCTGCATTGTATAAAGAGAAAATACCTAATGGTCCTGAGATATTTATAATTTTATTTTTATCTGTTCATGTTTATTATTTATGCATTTTTACAGTGCTGCACAAGATTTTTTTCTCATGTGATAAAGGAGCTATGGTTATAACTTTTAGTTATTCCAACTAGAATGAAGAGATTAACTTCAGCAAAGGAAAATCACTTAAGCTCCTTAAGTCGTATTTTCTTCATCTGAAAGGTGGTAATAGTAATGCTTCTTCTGTGTACCTCAGAGGATTATGAACATCAATGATATAATCAATATCAAAGGTAGACAACATATGTGAAAGCAACTTATAAACCCTAAAGTGCTACATAAACACCATAATGTTAATGTTATCATTATTAGTAGTATACAAAATATGTTTTCATGGATGAAACAGAGAGAGCAGAGAAATTGTGAATTCCGTGCCCTCATCTTTAGTGGAAGCAAGAATAAATGTCAGAAAGTCTGTTAACCCAATTTCCCTGCTGGCTAAAAAGAACCATATTGGTCCATCAGGAAGGTCACTAGGGAAAATAGTGTGAGCGTGAGCTGCCCTCTTCCAAGACGCTAGAACACCAGCTCCTGAAATTAAAAATACCACAGCTTTGGGTACCATTCCTTAAAACAAAAACAAACACAGACATAGCTAAGGTCCATGAAGGCTTATATAAGGCAGGACAGGTAAAATATTCAAGAATATTTGTAAAGATCAGACACCTTTAAACTCTAAGCAAAACAGCTACAATGAAAGACACTTAGAGGGGCGTAGATATGGTGAACATGGAACTTATAACATCTTGGAACCTCCATTTAAAACTTGCAAAAGACAAATTCAGGACCAAATGAAAAAGGAAAGAGTCTATAGTTTTACAACAAAGTATCTACTGAATATAAAATGAACTTATGAAATCAATTTCTTCTAGGAGTGATACAGACTGAAAATTATTATTTTAATTCAAAAAAGTCCTATTTTTAACATTTGTTTTTTCCAATTATAGAAACATTACATACTTATAGAAAAATTAAAGAGTATGCCCAAAAAGACAAAGAACGTTAACACAGTTTTATAACAGAAAAACATTTTAACATTTTGATGTATCTTTTTCCAATTGTTTTGTTTTTATGTATTGTGTGACATTTAATATACATAAAAGTACTTATGCATCTATATATATGTGAGTTGTGAAGCATAATGAAATAAACCTCTATAAACCTACCACCTAACAGGATTAAGTCATTGTCCCTTATTTCAAGAGGCTAGCAATAGTTTTACAAGAAGTAGACTCTTTAAAGAAGCACAATAACTTGTTACAGGTGCTATGATGTCAGAATGTACAAGGTTCAGTAGAGAGTCTAAGGAGGATGTGATCAGTTTCACTCGGCTGAAGGTGACAGGCAGGTAGAAGTAGAACGCCCTTGTAAAGGGTATAACCCGTATTTAACTCCATTTTGAAGCTTTAGGTGATAATTAAGATAATATTTTGCCATGTTCATCTTTTTAGCAATGTTGGCTATTTTGTATAACAATGGACAGGACTGTGCAAGCATTTGATAGAAAAGGGCACAAGCCTCAGAGACAAACATTGGTGTTAAAATCCCAGCTGTACTGTCACTGGCTGAGTGGCTTTTGGCAAGGTTCTTAACTTCTTCACAATTGAAAAGTGATAATATCTGTTACTGTTTTGTGATATAAAGCTTATATCTGAAGAGTGTTAAAAGTTGGCTTTACCTTGGCCCAATTACTACAGCACAGACTCTCATCACCTACTTGGCTGTTCATTATAGTGGTGCACGTGACACTGTCTAGTTTTTCAGTGATAGGGAAACAGTTAAACCTAAAAGAGACTGGTGTACAAAATAGAGTATTATGTGTTAATTCGGCATGAGATGTATTTCTCTCTACTTCCCAGAATAATCATGAACATTATCCAGGTTATCCCTACTACCACTACCACGAGTAAGGGAAAGGAAGCAAGAAAAAGAGAAAGAAACTAACGTTTACTGAGCAGCATGTGCCAAGTGCTTTGCAACTATCCTGTTATCTAATTTTTATGATAATCTTCAAATTTTTGTTATACAGCTGCAGGGATGGA
Organism: Symphalangus syndactylus; assembly: GCF_028878055.3. Lineage (NCBI taxonomy): Eukaryota > Metazoa > Chordata > Mammalia > Primates > Hylobatidae > Symphalangus > Symphalangus syndactylus. The sequence goes on along the minus strand of NC_072445.2, from coordinate 20,089,377 downwards.
AATGTGGTGGAATTAAGTACTGGCCTTAGTTCACCAGTGGATTTGTTGTCTGTGGTAGGGTAGCTGAGATGGTTAATTATGTGTCAACTTGGCAGGGCCACTGTGCTCAGATGTTTGGTCAAACTTTGTTTTGGATGTTTCCGTGAAGGTGCTTTTTGGATGAGATTAACATTTAAATTGGTGGGCTCTGAGTAAAGCAGTTTAACCTTCATAGCATGTGTTGGCTTCATCCAATTAGTTGAAGGCCTTAATAGAACAAAGACTGACCTCTCTGACTAAGAAGTCTGTCATTAGACTGTCTTTAGACTGGAGCTGCAACTCATCTTACCTCTCCAGCCTGTTGGCCTACCTTGCAGATTTCAGCCTCGTCAAGCCTCCATGAGCCTTTTCCTTAGAATAAATCTCTTTCTCTCATTAAATAGACGATGGACAGATGGATGGACAGACAGATAGAGAGATAGGCAGGCAGACAGACACATACACATCCTGTTGGTTCTGATTCTCTGGAAAACTCTGTCAAATAGGTAGCAAATTGCCCCAAAACTCAGTGAATTAAAACAACACGTGTATTCTCTCACCATATGTATGAATCAGGAATCCAGGCATGACTTAATTGGGTCTTTAGCTCAGGGACTCTCACAAGGATGTATCACAGAACTGGCTGTGGCTACAGTCTTATCTCAAGGTTTGACTGGGGAAGGAAGCACTTGTAAGTTCACTCAGTGGCTGTTGGCAGGATTCAGCTCCTCACAGGCTGTTGGATGAGGGCCTCGGTTCCTCTCTGGTTGTTGGCTGGCAGTCACCCCCTGTTCCTTGCCATGTGGGGTTTTCCAGAGGGCAGCTCACACCACAGCAGCTTGCTTCATCACAAGAGGCCATTGAGAGGAGCCAGAGAGAATAAAATGAGGAGTCACAGTTTTTTTGTGTGCACTCCTCTCAGAAGTGACAGCCCATCACTTTTGACAGATTGTATTATTTAAAGCATATCCCTACATCCAGCCCATATTCAAAGGGAGGGGCTTGCATAAGGGCATGAATAGCAGGATGTGAGGATGACTGGGAACCATCTGAGAAGACAGCCAATCACACACAGCTAATAAATACACATCACTGATTGATGAGAAGCTCAGTCTGACTCCGGGGCCCACCTTCTCCACGAGGCCAGCTGCAACCTCAAAGAGCCGAGGGGACCCCTCCACAGGAATCAGGCATGAGAGGGTGGTCTGTGAGCATGGCACAAAGTGGGAGCATCGAATGGCCTAAAAGAATCATCCAGATGGTGCAGAGGCCCATTGCCCCTCAGCAAGGTCCTGGCACTCCTGCAGCCCTCAGAGTCAGCGCTTCTCTCCTCTGCCTGCAGCAGGCTCTACCTGCCCCAGAGTAAAGCCACTCTGGTGGGCTTAGTCCTGGGGCCCTGTACTTACTTGACTCCTCCTGGCTCCTGTGTCCTGAAGCCTGTCAGCACTTCCTGCCCACAAGCCCAAGCCCCCAGTCTTCCCATCCAGGATGTAGTGAAGCTGTGATGAGCAGCCCAGATCTTCAAGCACGCCCACAGCAATCATTCGCTACCTCTGAAGTATGGGCAGCTGAATGTTCTCAGCTGAGTCCCTCCATGAGAATAGCCCTCAGCCTTGGAGAGCTGGCATCACCTCCCAGGGCCATGCTCCCTCCCCAGGGATAGCTCTCGACCTGTGACTGCTCCATGAGAGGGGAGGGGAACATAAGATCCTGAACTGGGGGTACCTGTGAAGGGCACCCCTCCCCTCATTGCCACCTTGAATCTGCTGAGGCCTTTGTTGGGACTGCATTGAGTTCAACTCCTCCCTCTGCCCAATCCTGAGTCCCTCAGGTCTCCACAGGTGTTGATCCTGACAGCACTCCTAAATGAAGCTCCTGTACACAAAATCTCCACTCACAGGGCTCAGCCTGCCATCCAAAAAAGGCCTGTATCTGCACAGCTGCAGCTGGCACTCCTCCAGCCATCTTTACTTACCAGCTTCATTCTAATGTTGTGAATGCATGACCAAGGATCTCCATGCACTTGAGAAGAACCAACAGCAACATACATAACTAGTGAGATAAACCAAGAGCACAGGTGACCTAGAGTATTCAGAGCTATGCAGAAAGTAGACAAGATCTTTTTTAAAAAAGAGATCTATTTAATATTCGCAGAAAGATTTAACAGCTATGACAGCTGTAACACAAGAACACAGCTGCTGTGAAAAAAAAGAGGTATCTTATAACAAAATAAGCATCCCTGTGCTGGCAAAATTTATTGGAAAATTTAGCAGAAGAGTTGAATGGACCTAACTGAAGAATAGGTTAATGATCTGAAAAATAATGTGAAAGGAATTCTGAGAATACAGAGTCAAAAGACAAAGAGATGGAAAATATGGAAGAAAAGAAAAACAGATAATAGATGCAAGAAATTCTATATCCAACTAGGAATGCTGAAGGTAGTAGAAGCAACGGAGAGGAAGAAATTATCTAAATATGAATGTGAAGAAACTATGAACAAAGACACAATAAGAGCCCACTGAATGCTCTATAGGAACAATCAGCAAATTTTTTTTCTGTGAAGAACCAGATAGTAAATAAGTTTTGCAGGTCATATTTCTTGACTGTATTGCAGCACAAAAGCTTCAATATGTAACAAAAACACAATACGTGACTGTGTTACTACAAAACCTTATTTAAACATAAGTAAGCATCAGGCAGATTGGGCTTAGTTTGCTGACCCCTGCCTTCCAGAAATAATCGGGAAAAAAAAATCACACATCTAGTCACATTTTACTATAAAAGTTCTGAACTCCAAAATTAGGGAAATTCTGGCCGGGCGCGGTGGCTCACACTTGTAATCCCAGCACGCACTTTGGGAGGCCGAGGCGGGCGGATCACGAGGTCAGGAGATTGAGACCACGGTGAAACCCCGTCTCTACTAAAAATACAAAAACATTAGCCGGGCGTGGTGGCGGGCGCCTGTAGTCCCAGCTACTTGGAGAGGCTGAGGCAGGAGAACGGCGTGAACCCGGGAGGCGGAGCTTGCAGTGAGCCGAGATCGCGCCACTGCACTCCAGCCTGGGCGACAGAGCGAGACTCCATCTCAAAAAAAAAAATTAGGGAAATTCTGTAAAGCTTCCAAAGACAAAACAAGGCCAGGATCTCACTTGTCTTCTATAACACAGTTGGCTAGAAAACAATGGAGTCATATTCTGGGGAAAATTGAAGTGATTCTTAACCCGGATTATGTTCTAAGTCAAACTATCAGTCTAGGGTGATGGCAAAATACACATATATTTGACCAGTCAATGACTTGAAATGTTTATCACCTCTCACTGTCGTGGGAGGAGAGGGCCTACTCAAAGACGTTTTCTCACACAACGTAAAATGTTACTCCAAGAAAGAGGAAGATATGAGATACATGAAACAGTTGAAATAACCCAAGATTTAGATGAAGAGAAATCCAGTTATGACTATTATACGGCAGGTCTAAAACCCGATCCATTGAAAGTGAGACACCACCTCAGAGGGTTCTATGATGAGTGACTTTATTAAAGAACACATTTAATATAATAACACAAATGATAGAATTAGGAACCTGGAAGTACAATTTTGTGGAGTTACCAATGAGATAATGGCTTATGTCTGCTCTCTTCAACAACAGTAGAAACGCATTTAGGAATTTTAGGAGGAAAAAAATGAGACAGACGTGATTATTTAATGAAACAAGTAAAAATTTGTGCTGTTAATGAAGTGAATAAAATGGTGTTTTCTGAAACAGCAAATCCAAACTCCCACAGGTCAAGAAACTTAGAGTAAGAATTAAGAGAGTCACTGACTGTTCTTCTAAATTTATTTTTTGTTTATTGCATATATGACCATTATAGTTACTTCTCTATGTGGCTCTTTTTTTCTACCACTGCTTTTGTTACTTTTATATAATATTTTATAAATTTGCCCTTTTCCATTATTTTATTCTTAAGTAGGCTCAGGTTGTTTTTAAATTAGTGAATAGAAGTCTTAAAATTTTATTTAGATATCAGTATTATAACATCTTCTGATTTTCTTAAGACAGATGACAGACTTTACACCTAGAAACATAAATTTATTTTTCTTGAGATTTGTATTTAAAGTATAGAAGACTCCTTCAGGAAATGAATATTTCTTGTTTTAAAGAAATCTTTTTCTGAAAGTCAGCAATTTCTCATATTTCTTATATTTCTTATTTTATTTTATTTTACACAAGGTCTCACTCTATTCCCCAGGCTGGCATGATCATGGTTCACTGCAGCCTCAACTTCCCAGGCTCAAATGATCCTCCCACCTCAGGCTCCTAAGTAGTTGGGACCACCAGTGCATGCCACTCTGCCCACCTCGTTTTCGTTTGTTTGTTTTGTAGAGATGGGGTCTTCCTATGTTGCTCAGGCTGGTCTCAAACTCCTGGGCTCAAGTGATCCTCTCACCTTTGCCTCCCAGAGTGCTGGGATTATAGGCATGAGCCACCATACCTACCCTCTTTAATTCTTTTTTTCTGATAAGCTTAGGTAAAGTTAAATGTAATGCTTTTCATTTAATAAAAATATTAACAGTGATTATCTTTAACGTATGGGTCACTTTGTCCTTATGTTTATGTATATTTTTCCAAGTGGTCTACCATGACCATGTTATTTTCTAAAAAGAACAACATTATTCCTTTCAAGTTACAATATCATTCAAAGCTAGAGCTTGGCAAATGCATGAATTAGAGGCTCGACGTTACCATCACTTGCCCATAACCTTTAACTAATCACTCAACCTCTTTTGGCTTTGGTTTTATGAAATTAAAAAACTGGATTGAAATTTATATTTGATGATTTTGAAAAAACTTATCCTAGACCTGTTTTTTTGTTTGTTTGTTTGTTTTGAATTGTTCAAACCCTTTGCGTCATTTACAAGGTCAAAATATATCAGGGAGGATTCTTGATTTTAAATGTTGGTGGAATGTCTCTGGGTTTTGTGTGTGCCTACATTCATGTCCCAAGTTCTATGCAGGTCTGCCTCCAACTGGTGATGGGGCCTTGAGCATGTCATCCCCTACCCTGTGCTTTGCATCTTTCAGTTTTCAAGTAGAGGGGTTGGAATCAGTCGCCTCCGGTGTCCCTTCCAAGAATAGAGGTTAAACTGATGCTGGAGACAAAGCTTGATCACTGGGACCCTGTGGGAAAAGTAGTTACAATTGAGTGAGATCAGGGAATCTGCTGCTTATATCCATGATGCAAAGCCTGAGGATGGTCTCATTCTCATGGATGTACTGCTTCATCTTAAATGTACCAGGATTAGGCAACATAAAACAGCAGAAATAAATTATTCCGGGGATACTCCTAGGCAGATTGGGGGTCACATTACCAATCAGCTCAGGTCAAAGCTTGTACCATTTGAATGTCTCTGTACATTCTCTTCTTCACTTGTTCATGGGAACTTCCAACAGTGTCCCACCTACCCAATGTGTTCCCTCTTTGTAGTGGGGAGAAAACTCAGTCAAAATAAAGAACGTGCAGATAACACTATAATAATCAAAGGAAAAACAATGTCGTGATCGTAAGAACAAACTAGTCAACAAGAGTTAATGCATTAATTAATGCAAAGAACTGAGAACTATTAACACCCAAGGACAGTACTGGTAATCTCGGTAGCACAGTTGTATAAATCAGTTTATTCAGAGTCAGAAGTGCTTAGGTCTTAAATGGTCCAACCCATGTCTTCTAAACTGGTACCTCTTAAACTTCAATGGGATACTAATTATCTGGGGGGTCTTGTTGAGATAAAGATTCTAAATTAGTAGGTCTAGAGACCTGTGACCTGTGATAATGCCTATTTAGGAAGCTTCCAGGAGATGCTGCCACCGCTGATCTGTTATCCATAAGTTGGACTATAAGGATGTAAAGCACTCAGAACAGTGTCTGCATTTAGGAAGAACTGGTGTTAGTGATGATGATTATTTCTACTAGCTGCAAGAATTCCAACTCTTCACGTGCTCATGTGCTACAGGAGTACCAAGAGTTGTGCAGCAATAGCCATATTTTTAAGTTGAATAACTAGAATCATTTTGTAAACTCGTTTATGAAATTTTATGGAATAAAAATTTATTCCGTAACTTTTATTAGATCACAAATAAGCAGCCCTAGGTAGAAAGCACATTTATGGAATGAGCATAATTGCTGCTGAGAACTGCAGAGAAGGCCTGCACATTTTGACAGGTTCCACTCATCAGAAGTCTGTCACATCTCTCCAGTGAGCTGAGGACCACAGTTTCAGAATTACTAACTCAGAGGACCAACCAATTGGTGACCACATATCCAGTGTGCCCAAGACAGTCCTGAAGTCACAGCATAATTAATAGCACCCCCCTCCTAGCTTGGACAATGCATTGTGTAGTCATCCTAATTACAGTGGACACTATCTATAAATTACTGGCTTTACCCAGCTTCCCTAGCTCTCTCTAAACTTTCATTTCTACCACATGGAGAAAAAGGAATTCTCAGTCAAATTTTCTTGCTTAGCTGACAATGGTTTTGGCACTGAACGATGCCTATATTCAACAATCCTGAAGTTTTGTGTGTAACACACACACATATACACACACCCACACACCCACACACATGGAGGAAACCAAGTTTCATCAATACGATCCAATTTTCAGGCACTTCTAATCTGAGCTGCTTATGTGAAGCTCTCTTCCTTTTGACAGAACCAGCTCCTCTTTCACTTCCAATCATTTCTTTAGGATTGCACAAGAATTCTTCATACTGCTGCTGGTCTATGAGATATGCATGAGGAAAAACTAGATGAAGACAAAAGATGTGTCCATCCCACTGGGTGAGATGCACTGAAAGGGATGAAGCCATATTGACCCAGCTTCCCTCTGCCATAGATAGTCCTCTGGGATGAAATCTGCATTCTGTCACTGACGAGCTGACCACCTTAGGCAGATCGTTTAATCTCTTTTAACTCGTTTCTTCATCTGCCTCATAAGTGTATTGTGAGAATGAAATAAATTAGCATATGTGAGGGGCCTAGTGTGGGCTTGGCATATAGAAAGCATTTTAACCTAAGTCATATCTAATAAATTCCCACATGAAAATGTAACCACTGTGCAAAATTGCATTCCCAAATTTTGGGCAGTGTTACCCATAGCCGAAGAGTCGGTTTTGTTTCTAGTAAATCCAGTTCAGCCATGATAGATGTAGACCGTCATGTTTCAATTTGGAAAGGCTTTCCTTCAGGTCTCTTGTGTCGTGAATCTGTGATGGGTTGAAACAATCATTTTTGTTTCAAATCTTTTTTTTTTTTTTTTTTTTGAGACAGAGTCTCGCTCTGTCGCCCGGGCTGGAGTGCAGTGGCGCAATCTCGGCTCACTGCAAGCTCCCCCTCCCGGGTTCACGCCATTCTCCTGCCTCAGCCTCCGAGTAGCTGGGACTACAGGCGCCCGCCACCGCGCCCGGCTAATTTTTTTTTGTATTTTTTAGTAGAGACGGGGTTTCACCGTGGTCTCGATCTCCTGACCTCGTGATCCGCCCGCCTCGGCCTCCCAAAGTGCTGGGATTACAAGCGTGAGCCACCGCGCCCGGCCCTGTTTCAAATCTTAAGGAATTTGAACATGAGAGATTTAATTGTATGTAAGGTTTCATCATTAATATACATTCTTTTTTATGTCATTACATAAAGTACAGAGGAAAACAAAATAGAAAAGGTGAGATGGAGAGGAGGAAAAGAGATTAGGAGTATAACAAGCTGCACATTTTCTAAATTTAATGATTGAATCATAAGAAGTTCCTTATATCTGCATCTTAAAAGAATGCAAATGCCATTTTAATTTCATGGGAAAAATAAGTTAAAGGATACCCTGCTGCCTTTGAAAAGCTTACTTTGATCATTTGCCAAATGGCAAAATGAATGGATTAAATTTTAAATTGCCTGTCTTCAGAAGGACGTGATATGGAACATATTTAGGATTTGGCCCTTTAATTTAACATTAAACTTACTAAAAATGTCCTCACCAATTATTGACAGCCCGATTTTAAAACAGAGCCTTCATCCCAATGTTGAGAAGGTAGAACACTGCTTGTTTTTAGAAGTACATTTTCTACTTCTTTCAGCTACAACACTGGGTAGCATTCTGCAAAGGGGTAATTTTTTAAAGAGGCTTCAAGCTGGTGAGCAGTTTGCCTATCTGCATCAGCAGGCTCATGACCCATCATTTAGAATTCAAATGGAATGTATTCAATGAAGCATCTTGCTATTAAATAAATGTAAAAAAATGTGTGAGTGCTGACTGTTAAAATACCAAAATCTCAAATCTCATTTGATTTATGTTTGCTATGATTCTGTGGGTATTTAATAACAGATGTTATTGTGCAACAAACAAGGCCATTCCTAGCAAAATATGGCTTAGGGCTAACTATTATTTTTATCCTCTTCCTAATCCCTTAAAATACTTTTTTTTTTTTTTTTTAGAAACAACATCATATTAATGTAAATATTTAAATCTTTGATAATGCTGCTTTCCTGCCTGGAGAATTCTGAAGTCTTCCACTGCCACTTATTTCCACACATACAAATTCTATCCACCTCTTACAGGCCATTTCTTCCTTGACCACCCCCCTATACTAACACACACACATACACACACACAACACACACACACACACACACACACATACTCTCTGATGACACATTATTCTGAAATATATTCATAATATTTTAAATAGTAAGAGGAATTGGAGATTAAAGCTCAATAGAAGAAGGGTATTTGGTAGGGGAGTAGTCAAGAAAGACTTCCGGGGAGAAATTTGTATAATTTTTATTTTGGCATCCCTGTTTCATTACATTATGGAAGATCTTAATACATATGTTCAGTGTGCATTTGTTGCTTTGGTTGAAGGATAACTTTGAAGAAAAGAACAAATTCACCAAAAGGTAGTGTGTGGGAGGGAGGATTGTTCTCTCAAGGTTGTCTCGTTCATTTCATCACCAAGTGAGCCCTTTCCAAAGTGTAGGCATCTGCATGCCACACAGTTGGCACTCAATAATGAATATGTGAGCAAAACACAAAAATGACACCATTACTGCCCTTGAAGTTCTTGTAATCCAGTTAATGATGGCACATTTGCCCTCACTAACAACACTGTTATGGGAGCACAGCAGAAGGATGTCTAAACCTTAATGGGATTCAGGACAGATTTCTTGGATTTGAGATGTGAGCTAGGACTTGAGAGACAATTAGAAAGTTATCTGCAGGAAAAGGCTGCTACTGGCAGAAGAAAGAGCAAATGAGAAGGCTTGCAGGCACAGAATAACCTGCCTTTGGGAACCTGTAAAGAGAAGTTTGGCTGGAATATAGGCAACAAAAGCAAAGGAGAGGTATGAGATTAGTGGGGTGGGTGATGGCCATTTTATGAAGGGCCTTTAATGCCAAGCAGAGAGAGCCTTATTCTAAAAGCTATGGGGAGCCACTAAAGAATTTTATATAGAGGAATGGTATAATCCGAATTTTCTCTTTTGCTTTATTTATTTATTTAAGACCGAGGCTCACTATATTGCCAAGGCTGGTCTCAAACTCCTGAACTCAAGCAATCCTCCACCTTGGCCTCCCAAAGTGCTAGGATTACAAGCATGAGCTACTGCATCCAGCCCAGAATTTTCTCTTTTAGAAAGACCTCTCTAGCAGCAGGCTTCCAAGGTTGATTCTTGGGTGGCCAGACAGAGAACAGGGAGACCAAGTGCAGTCATAGGGTAAGCCACAAAATTGATGGCAGGATGAACAGGGGGCTGATGGGAGACGTAATGAAAAATCCAGGGAACATAGGGCTTGTTGAGTAGTGGGATGTGGAAGTGAGGGAGAAGGAAGAGATCAGGATAACATTTAGGTTGCCTGCTTAAGCAACTGGGTAGAGGGGGCCGTTTGTTGTGATAGGATGAGTGGCAGATTTAGAGGCCCCAGCTTAAAAAAAAAAAAAATGGCTTCTGGGCCATTACATGGAAGACACCTGTTGGAAATCTCAGCAAAACAATTGAATATGGGGTGTGGAGGTCTGGAGATGGGTTTGTCTAAAAGACAGTAGAGGTGTGTTGGGAGAAGAGGAGAAAGGAACCAGATAGGAGGGGCTTACCTACTCTGTGTGTGAGCTTCTGATGTTTTCAATAGTCACTGGCATCTTTATCCTTTGCTCACTGTCTCTCTGAGCTCCAGCTAGTGGTGCAGGATCCCCAAAGGGAAGGATTGAAGGCAATTACCCAGTTGATTTCCTCCTTAGAATTATTTAACTTATCATGTTGTTTTGTAAAGGACATGTTTAAACCTTTACAGACAAAAAAGAAATTTTGTGGTTAATTTGGGCTCTACATTTTAAATAGATAATAACATCAATAAAATCAAGTTAGTTTAATTAGAGTTTATTTCATAGGAGACATTTTGCTGACATTCCTATAATTGCTCTTTACAATCTTTGAAGATTATATACAGGTACAAGTATAGATATAAATATATAGATAGATGTAGACATGGATATAATATACTTGGTTCTGGATATAGGGAGATTTGGATGTACAGCTAATAAGCCAAATACAGGCATATAAACAAAATGTTTATCTTCCAATCTGGGATAAATAATAGCTCACACACACTTACTTACTGTGCTCAGCACCTTTTAAAGTGATATAAACATACTAATTTACTTAACAGCCAGGATACCCCTATGAGGTAGATACTGTCATTATTTCTATTTTATAGATAAGGAAACTGAGGCATCAGTGGGTAAGTACATTGTTCAAGGTTGCACAGCTGGGACCAGCATTTAAACTAGGTAGTGTAGCTCTAGAGTTTGCTAGTTACATAACTTTATACTGCCTCTTCTTACCTGTATCTTATAGATAAATGAATATTTAAATGAATTTAAAGTAAAATTCCTGTCCTCTTGTGAGACTGGATAAGCTGTGTAAGAGAGGCTGTGCATTTCATCAATTACACATGCACAATTACAGACTATATCTAATCAAGGCTGATGACAGCCACAGACGTTTGTACAGATTAATGATCAGAGAAGAGGAATTGATGGGCCAGAGAAGGTTGAAGCTGTCAGCTTTTAGGAAATGCCCTCAGCCAAGGCAGCAATTGATGTAAACTGAAATGTGGCAGCTATAAAAGGACTGTCAGATCCTTCTTTTGCATAAAAAGTATTTATTACCATGCACAGAAGCCCAATTTTGTGGCATGTAACAGAGATCTGTATTCATAACTACTCACTCAGAGGTCTTTAGTATGCCTGGTCCATCCTCCTCCCCATCCTGGGGACATGTGAGAGAGCTCCTTTCTGCTACCTCCTACGTTTTCATAGACCCATTGGGAGACTTAGAAGTGTCCTGGTGCAGGCAAGAGACTTGCAGGCATCCACAAATGGTACCTTGCTTGGCATAGCCGGGCTTCGTAGCCTCTGGTGAGTGCCCCACCAGAACAAGCCCTGGGTTCATGTGATGAGAGGGTCTCACTCACCCAAAGGATGGGCAGTCACTGCATGGAGTCAGAACAACAAGAGCCCTAGGCTTGCAAACTATGCTGCTTTTCGGTTCCTCTCTTGGTCCATTCACCTGCCCCTACTTATTGAACAGCTTCCAGGACAGGTTCCAAGCAATCCCCTCACTTGCTCCTCTTCCTCAGTCTCCACCTTGGGTACTTACAAAGTGGATTTAGGCAAGGAAAGGATGTACTCAGCCATCTATAATAGGGTGTGTTGACTTAAACTTTGCGGATTCAAGTCTCTTGGCTTGTTCTGGTGATTAAACCTTTTAGGGAATTGACCCTCATCAGCTAAGAGTATAATATTTTGAATATAATAAGAAATACATTTTTTGTCTTCCTCCCTGTTTCCTGGCACACAGTTCCAAGAACCCCTGGAATCTCTTCAGTGATAAGTGTGTTTTTGTATGCTAATGAGAACACTAGGGGCCCTGGGTGGCCTCAGGATGGGGTTAGAACTTTCAGCTTTTCAGCCTACTGTCTGACCTCTGGGAAGGGGAGAGATGCTGAAGTTAGAGTTGATCACCAATTGGCAATGATGTGATTAATTCTGCCTGTGTAAGGATGCCTTCATAAAAACCCAAAGGACAGCATTCAGGGAGTTTCCAGGTTGCTGAACATGTAGAGGTACTTAGAGCGTGGTCTAGTCCAGAGAGGAGCATGGAAGCCCAGTGACCCTTCTCGCATACCTTGCTCTATGCATCTCTTCCGTCTGACTGTTACTGAGTTGTATTCTTTACAATAAAAGGATGAGCATAAGTAAAGTGCTTCCCTAAGTTCTGTAAGCCATTATAGCAAATGATCGAACCTGAGGAGGGGGTTGTGGGAACTTCCAATTTATAACTACTGGGTCTGAAGCAAAGCCTGGACGTGCAATTGGTGTCCAAAGTGGGGCAGTCTTGGAGTACTGAGCCCTTAACCTTTGGGATCTGGCACTATCTTCAGGCAGATAGAGTCAGAATTGAGTTAAAGCGTAAGACATCCAGTGGGTGTCTACAGAGAACTGGAGAATTGCTTGCTGTGAGAAAAATTCCATGTGTTAATGACCAGAAATGAAGTAATGTGAGAGTATAGAAAAACCAATGCTTTGGTTTTTTTTCTGTACAGTACAGTGATAGAAACACTGTACTTGTTTTAGCTGTTCTGAAAACCTGGACTCCAGATTATTTTGTGACTGCACGGTACATACTTCACACTCTCTTGGGCATATTTCCTAGGGGTTAAATGAAGCTTCAGCTTTAGGGCCCCTCATTTGCACTGGTCTTTACCAAGACTTAGTAGAGCCCTAGCATTGTGTTCATGTGGTTATGTGTTTTTGCAAAATTTGCAAAAGTTATTTCCTATTTTTGTTCTCATTTTTTAAAAACAAACCTCCAATGTTTATGTTTAGTTGTGTTTTTTTGTGTTTTGTTTTTGTTTTTGTTTTGAGACAGGGTCTCACTCTGTCACCCAGGCTGAGTGCAGTGGCATGATCTTGGCTCACTGCAACCTCCACTTCCCAGGTTCAAGTGATCCTCCCACCTCAGCCTCCAGAGTGGCTGAGACCACAGGTGCGCACCACTGTGCCAGGCTAATTTTTTATATCTGTGCTTAGTTTTCTATTATTTTGCTTAAAGAAGGCTCCCCAAGGTGTGAAATCTTCAGGTTACATAATACTTGGATTCACCCCCACTCTGCCTCCCTCATTCAAAGTTTATTCCAGTTAATAGTCCTCATACACGTTTTTGTTTGTATTGGAGGCATTTGGGTTCTTTCATTTGTTTGTTGGCTTGGAGTTTTTTCAAGTTCTAAATGTTTAGATGACGACTAAGTAGAATCAGAGAAATGGAGATTTCCTTAACTAAAGAAAACTAAAAATATACTTTTGAATAGCAATGTTATTCAGCCACAGTGAACTTTAGGACCGCTACTGGGAAAGAAATAATAGACTGGAACATGGATCATGGAACTTGCTCCACTGAGAGAGGTGTGTGATGAGTCCATGAGGTTTTAGAACAAAGTGGCTTCTTCTAGAGTTTGCGGCTGAGTATTAGATCTTTGCCTCTCACAAGAACTCCAGGGAGAAAGGATAAAGGCTTCTATACCTTTACCAGCAAGCTGTCTTTCCTTGAAGCAGTTATATGACACAATGTCTGTCTGCTTCTCTTATTAGTGAAGAAAGATGGCAGTTCCTCTTTTCACAATGATTTTTATTTAGGTACCATCAGGACCACAAATGGAACAAAGCATAATTTCATACAAGTTTGGCTGGCCTGAGAAATCCTGATAGGTTAAAGTCCAGCTGTGGGAACTCTCACATGCACGCCAGTTATGCCCATCACATAAGGAGTCTGCATCCTGTCCAGGAGGTCCTCCTGAGAGGCCCATCACATCCAGAGTGGTTCCTCAACATGGGATTTGCCCATGGCTTGTCGATAGTATCCATTGTGAAGTGATAAACCTAAAGGAGTGGTTTTACTCTTTGGCAGTTTCTAGTAGGCATTATCTGAAAGATGAGAGCCTTGTGATTTTGAGAGATGCTGAATTTCTTATTAAAGCAATTTATGCCCAAAGGGATCATAATTGTGAAAATTGAAAAATATATAAAGCATACAGCATCATTTGGAAAGCAGATAAAAGCACCATTGGACTTCCCTAGTAGCTGTTTCTTCAAGGTCAGCACTGTTCTTTTGGATTGACAAGGAAAGCTGGTTTTCTTATTCCTGTTTGGAGACTTCTCACTCCTCTGCATGTATCAGTGATATTTATGCAGTATAAATAACTTGAACTCACTAGTTTTGGTTTTGCTAATTGGCTAGTTGTGTGACTTAGTGTATGTGATTAGCTTTTCTGGCTTTCAGTTGCTTTCTGGGTAATATGATTTGGCTCCTCGTCCCCACCCAAATCTCATCTAGAATTGTAATCCCTACATGTCGAGGGAGGGACCTATAATCCCCACCTGTCTAGTGAGGGAAGTGATTAGATCATGGGGAGAGTTTTCCTCATGCTGTTCTCATGACAGTGAGTGAGTTCTCACGAGATCTGATGGTTTCATAAGGGGCTCTTCCCCCTTCACTCTCTCTCCTTCTCCTGCTGCCATGTAAGACATGCCTGCTTCCCCTTCCACCATTGTTAAGTTTTCTGCGACCTACCCAGCCATGTGGAACTGTGAGTCAATTAAACCTCTTTTCTTTATAAATTACCCAGTCTCAGGTATTTCTTTATAGCAGTGTGAGAATGGACTAATACACTGGGTTTCTCAAGGACAACAAAACTTCCAATTCTCCCTCAAATAGGACTTATTGAGGATTCAGTGAGATAACATTTTAGAAGTTATGGTTTGTCTGCCACCTGTCTGATTTAGAGTTAAATTGAGGGTAATATTTTAATATCCTAATAGTTTATAAAACACTTTGGGGTTTTATATTGACCAAATAGAACATATTGAGCACTTCCTGAGTACTGAGGTCACTGCTAAAAGCTATTGATTGAAAAAAATAATAATACTTTCTTACATTCTGATTGGAAACTCTAACAGACCAATCGCTGCTTGTTTCATGTTCTGTAATTACTGAAGACAGTGCTCTCCAAATGACAACATCTTTTAATGAAGATGCTGGAGAGATCCTTCTGCCTGATTTTTAGATCAGGCCCATCTTTATTCCATAGACCCTGTGAACTGTATAACTGATGAGGGTTACTCTATCCTGTTAATGTTAAGAAAGATTACAGGCAAAATGTTGGCCCACTCATTGCGATATTCAAGGATCTATGAGATGCTTTTCAGCTTTTCGGAACAGACATCCTTCTTGGCTTCAATGTATGTTTCTACACTTGTTTCCCCCTTTTTCTCTTTGTGTTTTCTATTTTACTTTATTTTATTTTGCCATAATGTGTCTTTATAAGACATGTTTGGGTCTTTTTAAAAATCTGGGGCACAAATAAGAAACAAATAATTATAGTAGAGGTGAATAAGATTTAAGGAAAACCACAGTAAGCCTCTCTAAGACAGCAAGAAATACCCGTGTCCGTACATCTCAGACTACTTAAGAAAAGCAAATACATCTAAAGGTAGAAGTAGAAGCCTTAACATCCACAAATGTTCATATTTGACACTATATAATCATTTTATTTCAAATATGGCCTGAGTTCGGTCTGGATCTGTGCTTGTTATTTGGTAAGCAGCACACTCACATCTTCAGACATTCTACCTGGAACATATTTTATTTTATTTATTTTTCTTTTTTGAGACAGAATCTCGCTCTGTCACCCAGGCTGGAGTGCAGTGGTGCAATCTTGGCTCACTGCAACCTCTACCTCCTGAGTTCAAGCGATTCTCCTGCCTCAGCCTCCCGAGTAGCAAGGATTACAGGCATGTGCCACCACGCCCAGCTAATTTTTATATTTTTAGTAGAGACAGGGTTTCACTATGTCAGCTAGTCTGGTCTTGAACTCCTGACCCCAGGCGATCCTCCTGCCTTGGCCTTCCAAAGTGCTGGGATTACAGGCGTGAGCTACCGTGCCCAACCTCCAACCCCTATTCTAACCTCTCCCACTTTCTTCTCTAGAGTCCATTATTGATTTTCTCAGAGTACCATTTGTGCTCTACAATAATCATTCCACATCCTCTCCTTACCAAGTCTTTAATTGCTCTGGGCAATGCTTATTCCCTAGCAATTACACATTGCTAGGCAGATTATTCTCCAGTTCCCCACCTCTCAAGCCCAGAATATTAGGCTTAGAATTCTCTGGCTTCCCCCTATGCTTCTAGACTGCTGTTCCATCCCTTTTTATAGATGATCTCCGTGAAGCCCCTGCCCTCCAGTTGAACTCTTTTCTTCCTGTCTGTGCTGCCATACCCTGTGGCTCTTCAGGTCACTCCTCCTGTTTCTCACGCAGCTTATCTGGCTCATGGTTGTCCCTCAATTCTGTTTCCTGTTGTCCTCTTGAGTAGGTGTTCACCGTGCAATCCTCTCACCTCGCTATTCTTTAGCCTCTATTCCCATCATCCTCACCCTGTCATCCATCACAATTCCATTCATGTGCCTCATGTTGACCCTAAGGGCATCTAACACTGAAAACCTTCTGAAACCTTAAACTTACAAAATTATCTTCTGGGTTTACAATTTCTTTGTCTTCTACTTTTCCCACTATGTCATTCCTACAAAACTTATTTTTCTAACTCATCCAGAACCTTGAAGTCTCACATCTTCCCATTCTTTCAGTTGAATGTGATACTCCTGGCTTCTCTTCTTTCCTCACAACCTCTCATAGTCGGGCATCTCATTGCCTCCTTGCGAAGCCTTTCAAGTTATTCCTTCATCTTTCTTCTCCTATCCCTCAATACACACACACATACACACACACACACCTGTCTTGTACTCATCACCTTGGAATGACCCAAATATCCACTTCCTCGTCTCCTGGGGGGGAAATGGTGTAATTATATTAGGTGCTCTGTATTCTTCCCAGAGTCATCTGGTTCTGTAGGTCTGCAAGACTGCCTATATTTGTTTCCTGTATTTTTTGTAACCAAGTGCCACAAACTGAGTGGCTTAAAACAATAAAAATTTATTACCACACAATTCTGAAGGCTAAAGTCCAAAGCCAAGGTTCAGCAGTGCCACAATACCTCTGGATCCCATAGGAGAATCCTTTTTTGCTTCTTCCTAGCTTCTGGTTGTTTGCTAGAAATATTTAGCATTCCTTGGCTTGCAGAGGTGCCACTCCACTCCACTGTCTTCACAGGACACTCTCCCTATGTTTCTCTGTCTTCACATGACTTTCTTATAAGGACACTAGTCAACTTAGATTAGGGTCCCACACCACTTCAGTACGACGTCTTTTTAACTAATTACATCTTTGATGACCCTATTTCCAAACAAGGTCATGTTCTGAGGTCCTGGGGTTCAGACTTCAACATATCCTTACTATCTCTTCTCTCTCCCTCTTCGTTAATTTCATTTCTTCAGCCAATAAGTGTTTCCCCACACTACCAAAAATCTGCTTGTGACCGTGACTTCCCATCTAGTTAGCCCAGCTCCCTGGTTTTCATTGCCAAACTCTTTTTCCAGCTTTTTCTCTGCCCTTCACTCCTCCATCTGTAATTAATCTATTTCTATTACACATCTGTTCAAATAGCTCTCTCAGTAAGGTCATCAGCATCAGCCCATTTGTCAAATCCAGTGGTGTCATCTCCATCTTCACCCTATTTGACCTTCCTGCAGCATTCAATACCAGTATTATCACACTTCCTTGAAGGGCAGCTCTTTTCTGACCATTATGTTGTACACTTAAGGGTCTCACTAGACCTCCTGTCTTTCCCCAAGCCAACTGGATCCTTAATTCTGAGATCCTATTGTACAGCAGTGTTCAGTGTGTGGTTTATAGACTCATGAGGGATCCCAATACCAGTTCCTATGTTGTCAAAACTATTTTCATAGTAATACAAAGGTATCATTTACCTTTTAAATTGTGTTGACATTTATACCCATGGTGCAAAAGCAATGACAGTTAAAACTGCTGGTACTTTAGCATGAATCAGTGCAGTGCTACCAAATTGTGCTAGTAGTACAGTCATGTGTTGCTTAACCTCAGGAATACAGTCTGATAAATGTGTCCTTAGGTGATTTCATTGTGTGAACATGATAAGAGTATACTTACACAAATTTAGATGGTATAGCCTACTACACATCCAAGCTCTATGGTATAGCCTATTGTTCCTAGGCTACAAACCTGTACCTACTGAATTCTGTAGGCAATTGTTACACATAAGTATTTGTGTATCTCAATATGTCTAATCATAGAAAAGGTATGGTAAAAATATGGTACTATAATCTTGTGGGACCACAGTCAGATATGCAGTCCATTGTTGACCAAAACTTCATTATGCAGTGCATGACTGTATTTCTATTCTTCACAGCCACACACTCACAGTTAAAAAAAGAGAAAAGAAAAAAAGCAGAAAAAGAAAGAAAATGCCAATTTTACTTAGAAATGTCCTCGATAAGGCAGTAAGTTTTATTCATTTTTTTAACCCTTTACCCTTAAGCACGCACCTTTGTAATATTCTGAGTAACAAAATGGAAAGTACACATGAGAAGCACTTCTGTGACATCCGGAAATACAATGTTTGACTGGAGGAAACATTCTAAGCTGTCCTAAGCTGCCCTTGGTACTTTTCTCATGGAACACCATTTTTACTTGAAGAAACAACTGACAGGCAAAGTATAGTTATGGACACTTTGGTATTTGGCAGACAATTTCTCAAAAATGAATTAAATGAATCTGCTACTATAAGAAAAATAACTGAAAGTGTGTGTTGCCCAATAATAAAGAATGAGCTTTCAAGCAAAAATTAAAATTTTGGAAAACTTGTATCCACCAATGTGAATTCCACAGCTTTTGAATTTCTAAAGACTTTTTGATAAGATAGACGGTAGATAGATTAAAAGTAATGGCAGGCCGGGCGCGGTGGCTCACGCTTGTAATCCCAGCACTTTGGGAGGCCGAGGCGGGCGGATCACAAGGTCAGGAGATCGAGACCATGGTGAAACCCCGTCTCTACTAAAAAATACAAAAAATTAGCCAGGCGTGGTGGCGGGCACCTGTAGTCCCAGCTACTCGGAGAGGCTGAGGCAGGAGAATGGCGTGAACCCGGGACGCGGAGCTTGCAGTGAGCCGAGATTGCGCCACTGCACTCCAGCCTGGGCGAAAGAGCAAGACTCCGTCTCAAAAACAAACAAAAAAAAAGTAATGGCAAAAATCGCAATTACTTTTGCACCAAACTATAGTATTAATGAATGTGATTTTTAACACTGTATTGAAATTGGTCAAGTTGGAAAAGTTATATAACTCAGGGAACCAATATTGTCTAAATGATTAATGTACAGTATTATGAAATCATTGCATGGGTTAAAATTTATTCAAAGTGAAAAATAGATAAATGGATCTTAATGAAATCATATAAAATGTTATGTGATTACACAGTACATTTTAAGAAACTACTACGTATTGAGTTTTGATGAGATATCAAGGAAGAATACTCACAATTATTTGAAGGGCTGTTAAAATACTCCACCCTTTTCCAACCACATATTTGGATGAGGCCAGTTTTTCTTCATACCCTTCAGTCAAAACAACTTGGTGCAATAGATTGAATGCAGAAGCAGATATGAGATTCCAGGTGTCTTCTATTAATTTGGAAAGTAAATAGGTTTGCAAAAATGTAAAACAATGTCAGTCTTCTCATTAAACTTTTTCTTCTTTTGGAAAACAGTTATTTTTCATTAAAAAGTTTATGTGAACAAACAAAGGGCTTATTATTATTACTTTTAAGTAGATTTATATATAAATATTTTCAAGTTTCTCAGTTTTAATTTCTAGTTCAATAAACATTGTTAAATAAAACCCACATTTGCAAAAATTCTTTAGGATCCTCAATAATTGTTAAGAGTGTAAAGAGGTCCTGAAACCAAAGAGCTTGAGATCGCTGCTATAGAACTTTATTCAAACAGGACGCTACAAAGAGAACTAACGATCAAGGAGAAGTTAATAATTTATTGGATTTGTTGGGTAACAGAACTGGAGAAAAATGGCAGCCAGAGGACAACAAAATATTATTGTGTCCCTGGTGAGAACCTGCGCATCAAGACCACAGAAGATTTTCTGTAATGGCAGGTGGAGAATTCCTACAGCTAGTGCTTTTGGTGACACTGTTTTGCCTCAATGTACATCTGGTGGCTTCATTGTGCTGGATCTGCCTCTAACTAATTTGGTCTGGTATCCTGTTGTCTCAGCAAATGATATGTTTGTAATGTCACTAATGGAAACAAAAATAGAGAAGGCTAGCAAGTCCCTATTCTTGGACAACTGTCACCCCTACAAATAAAGTTCCCAAAAGGCATGAAAAGAGAGGACATGCTGAGTAAATGTCAGCTGTTTATTATTATCATCATTGTGGACTTTAAGCCCCATATGATCCAGTGAAAACCCTCGTCCCTGAGCTCTGGGCTACACCCCAGGTTTGGTGCAAGAGCTCCTTTTGTTTTTCAGCCTAAGCCCAAAACAAGGAATATCAAAGAGTTTCATGTCAATGGCCAACTCTAACTTGGTAGGAGTTAGTGCCTGGAGCCCTCCATTGAGGATCAGTGGGAGCAAGATGTTCTTGACATCTGCCAATGCCTCACAAAAGAGGTAGCACATTGTCAGCACCCTCTAAGCCTAAAACCTGGACTCCTTGATTCTTTGCTCCTGATGCAGTCTCTTGAGGCCAAACCGCTCTAATAAACTGAGATGTGAAGCATAAAAATGAAATACGAAATGAAGAAGAAGGAATTAGACTCAAAGGAAAAAAGCACCTCACTTTCAAAGGCTAGCCTTAACGGCCCAAGCTTAAGCATTGGAGAGGTGATGAGAAGGTGAAACTCCCACCCAGGAAATGGAAAAACAAACCAGCCACAAAGAAGACCCAAGGATTCTGTCCGTAAAAAAAATTATACTCTATATGGAAACAAGAGTTTTTAATCTCTTAATCCTCCTATTCCTGAAAACTTCCCAAACTAATCAAACTACCAGCTGTGATTTGACCAGTTCAGAGTACTCTCATTGTGAGGAAACAGAATGCATTTTAGTCATCAGGATTCCTGCTCAGGAAAACACAGTATTGTTGGGACAGAATTCCGTAATGAGACTACTTGGAGTGGTAGCTGAAGCCCTGAGTCTGGGAGTTGGCTGATCCCAAGGCTTGAGAGATGAGGGGAGACAAAAAACCTGCTCTGCATAAGACAAGGAAAAATTCTTGTTCTGTTCATGGTGGGAAAAGGAGTATAAGAAAAAAACTGAAAATGAGAGAAAGAACCCCTCAAATCTTCACAAATGTCATAAAAAAAGCAAAAGCTTTTATTGTATTCTTTGGGGTCCTTGTACTGGTATAAAAGAGAAGAGTGTGGGCAGACAAAGGAGTCAAAGATAGGAGGGGGAGCTGCAGCCTGGGGATTCTCAGAAATGGGCAGCAGGGTGTTGAAGCATCACCAACATGGGCTTGAAGGTCTGATACAAGTTGATCTGGATGCCCAACAGGCAGTAAGACCTTCCCTGACATTTGAGTTACTCTTCCTGTGGAGCCTCAGAAGTCAGTGTTTTTACAACCCCACCTCACTATGTTGATTCTCTTAGATGTGATCTAATTAAATATAAATGTTCTTATTAAAATAAGCATCTCCTCCTATCAACCTGACAGTATAGTTCTTTATCGAGTTGACAGTATCTCTCTAGTCAGGGTCACAAGGACTTTGGCTTGGTCCTGGCTCTGCCACTGACTCTCCATGTGCCCATGGGTAAGTCCTTTTCATATCTCAGGGTTCTGACTCGTAAAATGATGGAGGTGAAGAGGAAAAAGTTGAGTTCATCATCTCTTAAGTCCATTCCTAGTTAAAATTCTATGAATCTTGCGGTATTAATATTTCATGCATCTCCATCCTTACTTGTACTCACTGTTATGAGAAATTACCTCTTACTGTTGAAATAAAAGAATCAGGTTGGTCATATATATAATTTTCTTAGTGGCAGTTTCTCTGTTAAGAACACACTAGCTTATAACATATACTAGTTTTCTTATAGTAAGGATATTTTTATGACTAAGAGGAACCAGACAGATCAGACAGATGGTATTAACATATATACCTATATTTTTTTTCTTTTTTAATTCTCTAGTTTTCTGTTATGCCTTTTTGCAGTGTTCTGGGTGTCCTCTTACTTGTGTGTATCTGCTTTACATGTTAGATTGTTAGATGGTCGAGGGTCGGAACAATGTGATACCCATCTCTGTATCCGCTTAAAGTCTTGAGAGAGACCATGCCTCATACAAAGTGAGCATTTAATACTTATTCCGTTGAATTGAAATTGTGTATTGAGTCTAAATTTTTTAATTACTGCTTTGTATTGTGATAGCTTGGTTATGCTGTAGGAATAAAATAATTCTCAAATCTCAGTGATTTAATGCAATAGAGATTTTTTTTTCCTTGCTAAGGCAAAGTTGGCTATAGAATGGGGTTGGAGTAGGGAGAAAACTATTTCTGCTTCATACAGCCACTCAGGGACCCAGAGTGAAGAGAATCCTGCTTCTGACAGCTGTACCTTTTGAAACACACGGCCTCTTCAGAGAAATAAACTAAAAAATTACTCAAGGGCTTTCTTCTGCCCTCTATACGTATTTCATTGACCAGGACTAATCAAATGGTACTGCCTGTCTAGGAAACTGGGTGGTGTGGATCCCACATTTTTAGGCAAGAAAAGTGCCCACCCCTCCCTAGGCCTGGCATGGTGGCTCATGCCTGTAATCTCAGCACTTTGGGAGGCCAAGACAGGTGGATCACTTGAGGTCCAGAGTTTGAGACCAGCCTGGCCAGCATGGTGAAACCGCATCTCTACTAAAAAATACAAAAATTAGCTGGGTGTGGTGGCACATGCCTGTAATCCCGGCTACTGAGGAGGCTGAGGCAGGAGAATCACTTGAATCCAGGAGGCAGAGGTTGCAGTGAGCCAAGATCATGCCACTGCACTCCAGCATGGGCAACAGAGCAAGACTCTGTCTCAAAAAAAAAAAAAAAAAAAAAGAAAGAAAAAGAAAAGTGCCCCCAAGACTGGTAATCACTAATGTTTACCATGTGCTTTACTCAGTAGCTCCAGTATTTTGGAGATACTGAACTTCTTTGAGAATCTAATGATCATTATGATCCCTCTCCTCTACAGAAATACTCAACATTTTGCATAATTT
The DNA here is from genome assembly GCF_028878055.3 of Symphalangus syndactylus. Taxonomy (NCBI): domain Eukaryota; kingdom Metazoa; phylum Chordata; class Mammalia; order Primates; family Hylobatidae; genus Symphalangus; species Symphalangus syndactylus. The sequence continues at coordinate 20,066,071 of NC_072445.2, read as the reverse complement.
CCCATTTGTTTCATGTACTTTGAACCCTATTCACTGGCCCTCTAGAGAACCTTGGACCAAGATTATAAATCATTCAGGCATGTTTTGCACCTGGCAACAGATCTACAGATGAAAAAATACATTACTGGTGTTCTATTTAAACTGTATGTTATTAACAGCCTATTTATTTAGTTGTTTGTTTTTATCAGATATGGCATCATACGAGACCCGTGGCCAATGGATTTTCCTCTGTGTTTGTTTTTATCAGGAAAAATTTGAGGGACTGTTCCGGACTTATGACGACTGTGTGACGTTCCAGCTATTTAAGAGTTTCAGACGTGTCCGTATAAACTTCAGCAATCCTAAATCTGCAGCCCGAGCTAGGATAGAGCTTCATGAAACCCAATTCAGAGGGAAGAAATTAAAGCTCTACTTTGCACAGGTAAGGTAATTGTTTACCAAAGTTA